>NC_137153.1:115885669-117085669 GCF_951394435.1 Stenella coeruleoalba
TCCTGATGAGATAATGGGGATAATAATAGTATTTGCTTCATAAGTAAGTTGAAATATTCAGTAAGACAAAGCATTAAAGACTTACTTAGCACAGTGCCTTACATAACTGCTCAATAAATGTTGGCTAATCTTGTTATCAAACTCATTCTCAATAAACATTATTGTTTTTGACACCTTATAACAAAAAGACCATAATATAACTTAGTTTTGCAAATGAGAGTCTTAATTTCTAAAGAAATAGCTAACTTTTTTTCTTTTAAGTAGTAAGTGTAAAAATTACTGTATTTTTCTAGGGCAGTGATCTATCTCCAGTTTTGTTTTGTAGCAGAATCTTTTTCTCCCCATTCCTCCCCGCCAAAAAAAAAAAAAAAAAAGCCACTATATCAAGCATAAAAGGCAAAGAAGATCGGGACTTCCCTGGTGGCGCAGTGGTTGAGAATCCTCCTGCCAATGCAGGGGACACGGGTTCGAGCCCTGATCTGGGAAGACCCCATATGCCGCAGAGCAACTAAGCTCATGCACCACAGCTACTGAGCCTGCGCTCTAGGGCCTGTGTGCCTGAACTACTGAGCCCGCGTGCTGCAACTACTGAAGCCCACGCACCTAGAGTCCGTGCTCTGCAACAAGAGAAGCCACAGCAACGAAAAGCCCACTTTCCACAACTAGAAAGCCTATGTGCAGCAGCAAAGACCCAAAGCAGCCAAAAAAAAAAAAAAAAGGCAAAGAAGATCTATACTGACCAGGTCTTTTACCTGCTCCTCTGAGACAAGCTGATGCCCTAGAGCAGTGGTAATTTAGGAATTCATTTGAGTACTCATTTTAAAATGTAGATTTCCCATGCCCAACCTCTGAGAAAGAGTAGCTCTGGGTGATGACCAGGATTCTGCAATGTTGCTATGTTGTTTCCAGCTGATTTTGCTGTTTGGGCTGAGGACCAACTACATTTTGAGAAATACTCTTAGAACATTTTTTTGTTCTTTTTTAATAAATAAATAAATTTATTAAAAAAAAAATCCTTGACATACAAGGGAACACCTGTAACACTGTTGGTAGAACGTAAATTTGAACAGCCACTATGGGAAATAGAATGGAGGTCCTCAGATACTAAAATTAGAACTACATGTGATGCAACAATCTCATTTCTGAGTATATATCCAAAGGAAATAAAATCACTATCTTAAAGAGATATCTGGACTCCCACATTCATTGCAGCATTATTCACAATAGGCAAGATATGGAAACAAAGTTAAGTGTCCATCATCAGATTAAGAGATAAAGAGGATTTGGTATCTATACACAAAGGAATATTATTAAGCTGTGAGAAACATGAAATCCTGTCATTTGAGACAACACAGATGGAACTTGAGGGTGTTAGGAAAATTTAAAAATTCAGACAAAGAAAGACAAGTACTATATGATATCACTTACATATGGAATATAAAAAAGCCAAACTCGGGCTTCCCTGGTGGCGCAGTGGTTGAGAGTCCGCTTGCTGATGCAGGGTACACGGGTTCGTACCCCGGTGTGGGAAGATCCCACATGCTGTGTCGTACCCCGGTCTGGGAAGATCCCACATGCTGTGGAGCGGCTGGGCCCTTGAGCCATGACCGCTGAGCCTGCACATCCGGAGCCTGTGCTCCGCGACGGGAGAGGCCACAACAGTGAGAGGCCTGCGTACCGCAAAAAAAAAAATAAAATAAAATAAAAAAGAATAATTTAGCTCAGGCATACAAAAGCCTTCAATTAATGATAAATTTCTTTCCATTAATTGTGATGTAATGTTAGCCCCATTATTAGCTATTTATTATATAATAGGTATCTAATCTGTTTTGTGCAAACCAGAAGCTGTCCTTGGTAAAGTAAAAGCATATGCCATTTTAAAGCCCCTCCCCTTTATTTTTTGCTAACTCAGATTTATCAGACAAGTAAGTTAGATGATAATTATTCTCTTTACAAAAGTCATTCTTCCAAAATTTACTATAAATTTCTTTAAATAGTGAGCTTGCTTCTGTCTTTAATTTCTTAGGGCTTGGCTTATTCGTACCTTTTTTTTTTTTTTTTTTTTTTTTTTGCGGTACGCAGGCCTCTCACTGTTGTGGCCTCTCCCGTTGCGGAGCACATGCTCCGGACGCGCAGGCTCAGCGGCCATGGCTCACGGGCCCAGCCACTCCACGGCATGTGGGATCTTCCCAGACCGGGGCACGAACCTGTGTCCCCTGCATCAGCAGGCGGACTCTCAACCACTGCGCCACCAGGGAAGCCCTATTCGTACCTTTTAATATAGATTATCAGTACAAAGAGATATATTTGTTTCATCAACTGGATCTAATCTCCTAATTTTTGAATAGTGAATGCTCTCGTTATCAGAAAGATGATTAGTGATTCCACAGTGCAGTTGTGGGAGTTGGTGATTATTGATTCAGCAGAATTGAAGTTGTTTTCTTAAAAGCATTAACCTTTAGGAAAGATTTATAATTTTTAGGTGTCTTTCATCCTCTTTTGATGGGAAAATCCTGAACATTTTTAAATAGGGCTAGTGCTTTGTGTTACTGTCTTAATGGGGAAAAGATTTTTCAATTTATCCTCGTAGTTAATATAACTTGCATTCTTGTTAACTGTCTAGTATATTTTATTAGGACCTTTTCATCGTCTCTCTGAAAATAGGCTTTCTAAGCAGTGTTAATTATTTCAGGTTACTATTCTAGGGCTTATTTAGGATCTCCCAAAATATAATCCCTATGTTTTTTATAATCCTTTCTTTTTTTTATGACTTTAAAAAAAAAAATTGGGACTTCCCTGGTGGCGCAGTGGTTGAGAGTCCGCCTGCCGATGCAGGGGACATGGGTTCGTGCCCCGGTTCGGGAAGATCGCACGTGCCGCGCAGCGGCTGGGCCCGTGAGCCATGATGGCTGCTGAGCCTGCGCGTCCGGAGCCTGTGGTCCGCAACGGGAGAGGCCACAACAGTGAGAGGCCCGCGTACCGCAAAAAAAAAAAAAAAAAAAAAAATTGTTATTTTTATTTATTTATTTATGGCTGTGTTGGGTCTTTGTTGCTGCACGTGGGCTTTCTCTAGTAGCAGCGAGCGCGGGCTACTCTTCATTGCGGGGCTTGGGCTTCTCATTACGATGGCTTCTCTTTGTTGTGGAGCATGGGCTCTAGGCGCGCAGGCTTCAGTAGTTGTGGCACGTAGGCTCAGTAGTTGTGGCTCACGGGCTCTAGAGTGCAGGCTCAGTAGTTATGGTACACGGGCTTAGTTGCTCTGTGGCATGTGGGATCTTCCTGGCCTAGGGCTCGAACCCATGTCCCCTGCATTGGCAGGCGGATTCTTAACCACTGTGCCACCAGGGAATTCCCCATAATCCTTTCTTGAGAGAATTTCTTAATGATTACATTTTGAAATTTAATTCTAGATTAAAAAAAGAACCACAAAACATGTTTCCATGGATGAGGGAAGGAACTGGGGTTAGCACATGGTTGGGAGTATATTTGAAGAGCTCCCTGAGGGCAGGGACTATATCTCATGTGTGTGGGGGATATTTTTTTGGTATCAATGTTAAATTTCTTGATTTCAATTGTTGTACTATGTATGAAGTTGTCCTTGCTTTTAGGAAAGATACACTGAAGTGTCTAGGGATAAAGGAATATGATATCTCTAATACAATTTTGTATAGTTTTGGAAAAATATGTGTGTGTACAGGTACACAAATAGCATTTTTGTGTTGTATATATAATATAGTTATACACACACACACAAAGAGGGAGAAAGAAAATAATAAAACAAATAATAATTGGTGAATCTGAGCAAAGGATATATGAAAATTCTTTGTAATGTCAGAAGCAGAAGTTGCTTCCATGGCTCCACAGCTAGAGAGAAGACAAAGCCTGTTCTGGGAGATGGATTCACCAGTTCACTCTGTTCCTACTTTTCTTTTTTTTTTTTTTTGCTTCCTCTTGCTGTGATGTACATTCTTTAAAGGACTCACTTTTGGAATCTTACTGGAATTAAGTTAATATAAATCTGACGTAGATTCTGATAAGATGTATATGATAAGCCCTTGAACAGCCACTGTTCTTTCCATCACTCTATCCAT
This sequence comes from Stenella coeruleoalba, assembly GCF_951394435.1. NCBI lineage: Eukaryota > Metazoa > Chordata > Mammalia > Artiodactyla > Delphinidae > Stenella > Stenella coeruleoalba. The sequence continues at coordinate 115,889,761 of NC_137153.1, forward strand.
ATTCCCCAGAGATGCCACATTTCTCCAGAAATACGCCTGTTGTTGAATGATGAGTTGATGGTCTTGGAGGGCCTTCTGGGGAGGTGCGGTGTGGGGGGCAGCTTCGGCTCACTGCGGGGTGAAGGACACTGGTGGTGGAGATACTGGGGATACTCATCGGTATGAGCTGTCCTGGAGGCCGCCATTTTGACACCAAGACCTGGCCCTGCTCCTCCTGTGTGTTTTTTTAATCTCCTGTATTTAGCACTGCATGTGGTACCTAGTGGGAATTCATTAATGATTGAATGAACGTAGTGCCATTCATAATGACTGTTAGACTCTACTGGATTGAGAAAGTGCATCATGTCATGTATTTAGAAAATTTTCTGAAGGTGTTGGGAGTCCTGAAACAGATTAGTCTTTTTCTGGATTTTTGTTCCTTATTGGTCATTACGTTTTAATGAGAAGGGAGGAGATAGAAATACTAAATTGAGGCATCTTCTTAGCATAGAAGATGTACTGTAATTCATTAATTACTGTGTTTCATTAATTCTAAAATATACATTTTTCTTTTTTCCGAAAGAGCAAGATTACCTCTGCTTTCTCTCATTTTTTAGGAGTAGTAGAGAACTGTGGACAATTTTGCTTGGAAGGTCAGCTCTGAGAGAACTGGTAAGTGGTGTGTTCTTGAATGGATTCTGTGGTTCTTTGTGTAGTTTACATGACCAAAAATGCCCTTCTCTTTGAAATAAGAAGTAAACACCTTTTATTATTCCTAAAATAGGCATTATGCATTCCCCACTTCTCTTTGCTGAAATGCAGTGTGTCTTATAGCCTAGCTGTTGAAGTTTTCAAAATCTCCACTTTTCTTTGTACCTCAGTGATTCCTTTTCTGAAAAGATACCAGTGCTACTTGACTGGCTGCTGAGAGTAGGGGTACAAACACCATTTTACTACCATAGGCTAACAGAGATTCTCAGGCCTTTTCTCTGTCTCATATTGACTTGCCTTTTCTTCCTTTTCTGTTTAGCTAGCTGCTTAGGTCACAGAGGCTGAGGTTTTTAGGACATTTCCAAGTATATAATCAATAAAGAACAGTTCTTCATGTGGATCCCTGAGTGTTCTGACTCTGTGAGGCTAAAGTGTTAAGATGACATATAATTATTACTAGTGTTGTTATTGTAATTAACATAATGAATGTTAACATCATTTTTAGAGCCTTAACATTTTTTGATATGTCTTCATCAGATAATTCCATGTCTGAGAATATATTTTAAAAGAAAGAAATTGTTTTGGGCACAAAGCTCTTTACCATAGTGTTATTCATATAAATAAAGAGTTATAGCCAGCTTAAATGTATCTAACATTAGAAGAATGGTAAATAAATCATGATCTAGCCACTTGATAAAATATTATGCAACCACTAGAAAGGATGTTTATCAAGATTTTCATAATAAGGTTAAATCATTATGTTAGAATGTTAAGCAAAGAAAAGCAGGCTACAGAATTCTATATCCAAAATTATTTCAACTGTGGGGAAAAATGCATATTAAAAAGAACATATTCAAAGGAATATGTTATCCTCAGTGTGATCCTGGAATCTGATTAAAATTGCATTTGTATAATTTCCTTCTTCTTTTCCAGAATCAGATTGAGGCAGAGCTGAATAAACATTGGCAGCGGCTGTTAGAAGGGCTTTCTTACTATAAACCTCCCAGGTATGGCTATTCTGTGGGTCTCATTTGAGTAATTCCCCTGAGGAACCTGACATAGATGAAACCACCCTCATGTAGGATTCTGTGATATTACTGGGTTAGTTAGATCAGAGGGTATATAATTTGGCTAACCAGGGAAAAAGAGTAGGGGACATTTTTTTCTCTCTGTTGAAGAAAAGGAAATTCCTTCTGGAAATACAGTATTGTTGAAACCATTGTATAACCCTAGTATCCAGGGATGAGGATTTATTAAATACTCAGTTAAGATTCCTAATACTTATTTCAGTCCATCATGTTTGTGTGAGAGACCGTCAGCACCAAATGCTAGGATATAGCAGTGAACAATGCTGACACAAAATAGCAGCTGACACTCATGTATTTTTTGCTATGTACCAGTTACTGCTGTAAGCAGTAGACTTACGGTAAGTTATTTAATCCTCACAACAGCCCTTTGAGATAGGTACTATTTTTGTTCTTTTTTTTTTTTTTGCGGTACGCGGGCCTCTCACTGTTGTGGCCTCTCCCGTTGGGGAGCACAGGCTCCGGACACACAGGCTCAGCGGCCATGGCTCAAGGGCCCAGCCGCTCTGCGGCATGTGGGATCTTCCCGGACCGGGGCACGAATCCGTGTCCCCTGCATCGGCAGGTGGACTCTCAACCACTGCGCCACTAGGGAAGCCCTATTTTTGTTCTTTGTTTGAATATATAGATTTTTTTTGCTCGGCAGTGGAAAAGAACAATAATAAAATAGAAAGTGGTTAAAAAAGAAGACTCTTTTATCTTAATTCCTAGTCCAGCGCTCATTCTATTATGCATCATAGTTCTCAAGCTGCCCTCATTTCCCTTCTACTTCTGAACACCTGTTGATTTTATTACATCTTCGCCTTCCATCTTCATTCTCTTAGGTTAGTGAAGAACTTTCTTTTTTTGATCATCTGTTAACCCTTCCCCCATAATTATTTTGAAGTAACTCCCAGGCATCATGTTGTTTTATCTGTAAATACTTTACTATGTATCCAGAATATATGGACTTGAAAAAAGAAGATAAGCACTATGTTATCACATGTAGGTATTTTTATTATTATTGTTTCCATTTTACAGATGGGGAAACTGAGGCACAAAGAGGTTAAGTAACTTGCCCAAGGTCACACAGCTAGTAAGTGGTAGAACCAGGATTCGAACCTGGCAGTCTTACTCCAGTGTCTGTGTTCTTAATCATCATTCTGTGTTGCCTCTTTCAGACCTTATTGTTTAACTTTATACTAGCCTTTGTGTTGTGGATTTTCTGTGAAATGTGAGAGTCTCTCTAAAAAAAAAGAAAAAATCCAACAACAATATGCTTTAGTTCACAGAATGGGCATTTGTGGTATGAATTTCTTTTTTTAAAGACAAAAGTTCCTTTTGTAGTAGCATGGGATTTTAAAGTCTGACAGACTTTTTTTTTTTAAACTGCAGGCTTAATTTGAATTTAACACAGATTTTTAAACATTTTTAACTTTTTTTTTAATGTTCTCTTTCTGTTCCAGGATTCAGCCCAGGGTATCATATTGCATTTAGTTGTCATGTCTCCTTAGCTGTTAGCTGTGACAGTATCTCAGTCTTCCCTTTGTTTTCATGACCTTGAATAGTTTTGAGGAAGACTGGTCAAGTATTTTGTAGTAGAATACCGTCAATTTGGAAGTCTGATTTTTTTTTTTTTCATCATTAGATTGAGGTTGTGGGTTGTGGGTACTTCACACTGAGGTGAAGTACCATTCTTATCACATCATGGCAGAGGATACATGTTATCCACATGAAGTCACTGGTGATGTTAACCTTGCTCACTTGGGTAAGGTAGCATTTGCCAAGTATCTCTTCTGTAAAGTCACTCTTTTCTCTTTCCCTACTCTATTTTTCGGAAGTGAGTCACTCAGTATAGCCCGCTTTCAGTGTGTGGGTGTAGTGAAATTAAACTACCTCCTGAAGGGGGTAGCATATATGTGTGTTACTGGAACTCCTTCTGTAAGGAAGATTTTTCCCTTCTTCCCCATTTATTTATATATATATTTATTCATTCATTTATTTAAATCATTATGGACTCATGTATATTTCATACTTTGTTTTTACTTTGTTCCAGCTTTGGCCATTGGGCATTGTTTGAGGTTTTGACATGTCCCCATGCTTTTGTTTTCTGAGTATATTCTTACTTTCTGGCATTACAAGATGCTCCAAGCTCATCTGGTATTTTCCCCACCCCAGCTCTAGAATCAGCCATTTCTCCAAGGAGTCCCGATACCTTTTGTTAGAGAATGGTATTAGAAATAAAGATCTGGGTGCTGGGTGTGCGCGCTGCTACTGGAATGTCATAGCTTCTAGGCCTTCTGAGTGTACATAGACAATATATATACGTATACTAACAGACCTGGTTTTAAATTTCACCTCAACTTTTTATTAGCTGTGGGATTTTTGGTAAGTTATTTATTCTTTCTAAGTGTTGGTAATTCCATTTGTAAAATGGGGATAGTAATGTTTACCTTCCAGGCTAGTTATAAGGATCAAAAATAATTAATGTAACTAAGTAGATCTACAAATAATATAGTTATAACTATAGTTTGTAACAGACGTATACTGTATTTATTACTTAGACATAGCTTTGTGTTATAAAGTCTGTAGAGATGAACGTGTGTGTGTGTGTGTCTGTGCGCGCGCATGCATGTGTATTTTATAGGCACCTAAAAGGCAGAAAAAGGTCTGTGGTAAAAATATCTTTAATATTTTTGTTTTAAACCCCTAGAGGGTCATTGAGAATGAGGAAATGATTCACTGTTCTTTTCATAGTCCAAATTCAGCTGAAAAAGTGAAAGCTAATAAAGATGTAGCTTCACCACTGAAGGAACTGGGTTTAAGAATCAGCAAGTTTTTGGTGAGTAAAAATTAGCACTGGCTCTGTTTATTACCTGCAGGGTGGATATGTGTGGTTTTGTTGTTAGTGATTGTTAGTGAAAATTCAGTTTATTTCAGTTTTAGAGATTAAACTGAGCATATTATATTTCAGAAATGCCCAAGTTGCAACTCTTCTTGCTAAAAGCCACAAGTCAAGTTGCCTGACCCTGTTTACTGCATATCATAGAGTTTTCTTCAGCATACTTGGGGTGTTCTTTAAATCGCCTAGATTGTATTTAATTATGTAGTTGTTTCCTTTTCATTTTGGAAACCCAGATCATGCCTGCTGCTATATTAATGTTCTTGGTGAATAAGCACAGTTGTTTCTGACATGTAAGTTTAACTGGCATGTAAATTACATGTCAGTGGCTGCTCCTTTTTTCTCCTATTTGGGTTAAAATTATGTTGTGTGAAATCTTTTAAAATAATTTTTGTTTATTCAAGTTCCGTGTTCATTCTAGAGAACAAATCTTTAGATTGCTTTGCGTGCTCTTTGTGGTTTCTGACCTGAGGTGGCTGTTCCTCCCTTGTAACCTCTGTTTTCAGGGTCTTGATGAAGAACAGAGTGTGCAGTTACTCCAGTGTTACCTTCAAGAGGATTACAGAGGTACTCGGGACTCACTAAAGGTTTGTAGTTATGTCCAGCTCCCTTCTCCTACCTTTATCCTTTTCCTGGTTGGTTTTAGATAATTCAGGATTTTGGTGCCAGTTCTCTGCAACAGAGATAGGTGATCAGATACAGCCATTCTCAGGAAAGACTTTGTAAAGCCTTTAAAAAACATATGCTTAAGTCGAGGTCTGTCCTCAGACTTGGAGGGGCCGAGAGGTCAAAGACTGACATGTTAATCATAGAATCGCAGGATGTCAGAACTGAAAAGGACCTGAGACAACATCTAGCCTTTCCAGCCCCTGATTTTATATATGAGGAACTTGAGGCCAGAGGAGAGGGGCAGGGATTTGAGCACAGACTTGGATACACTTAGGTAAAAAAATGTATCCAGAAATGAACGGGCAATTATAATCTTGAAGGGTAAGGTAAAGATGTTTACCTTTTTCTTTGTTAATTGATTTTGCTAATAAGATGGCTCTTTGTTCTTTTTTCTTTCAGACGGTACTGCAAGATGAGAGGCAGAGCCAGGCCTTAATCCTGAAGGTCAGTGCTAGTCACCATTTCCATTCTTTGATGTAAAATTGGGCAACAGATTCTTGACCATGTTCTGAGCATTGCTGGCTTTTTTAAATGCAGTAGGATTAATTTGAAGTTTTAAATTTCTTTATCTTTCTTTCTTTATCTCCCCCCACCCCCAAAGTTGTATTTTTGTTTTATGATTTTCTTTGCTGTGCAAAAGCTTGTAAGTTTGGGCTTCCCTGGTGGCGCAGTGGTTGAGAGTCCGCCTGCCGACGCGGGGGACACGGGTTCGTGCCCCGGTCCGGGAGGATCCCACATGCCGCGGAGCGGCTGGGCCTGTGAGCCACGGCCGCTGAGCCTGCGCGTCCGGAGCCTGTGCTCCGCAAGGGAGAGGCCACAGCAGTGAGAGGCCCGCGTACAGCAAAAAAAAAAAAAAAAAAAAAAAAAAAAAGCTTGTAAGTTTGATTAGGTCCCATTTGTTTATTTTTGCTTTTATTTCTATTGCCTTGGGAGACTGACCTAAGAAAACATGCTATGATTTATGTCAGAGAATGTTTTGCCTTTGTTCTCTTCTAGGAGTTTTATAGTATCATGTTTTATATTCAAGTCTTTAAGGCATTTTGAGTTTATTTTTGTGTATGGTGTGAGGAAGTGTTGTATCTTTGACCTTGATTTACATGTGGCTGTTCAGCTTTCCCAGCACTACTTACTGAAGAGACTATCTTTTTTTCATTGTGTATTCTTGCCTCCTTTTTCAAAGATTAATTGACTGTAGGTGTGTGGGTTTATTTCTGGGCTCTCTATTCTGTTCCATTGATCCATATGTCTGTTTTTTTTTTGACCACACCATATGGCATGCGGAACTTCCCTGACCGGGGGTCGAACCCGCGCCCCCTGCAAGTGTGGAGTCTTAACCACTGGATCATCAGGGAAGTGCCCATATGTCTATTTTTGTGCTAATACTACGCTGTTTTGATTACTGTAGCTTTGTAGTATTGTCTGAAGTCTGGGAGGGTTATGCCTCCAGCTTTGTTTTTTTTTCCTCAGGATTGCTTTGGCAGTTCTGGGTCTTTTATGGTTCCATATAAATTTTAGGATTATTTGTTCTAGTTCTGTGAAAAATGTCATGGGTAATTTGATAGGGATCGCATTAAATCTGTAATTGCTTTGGGTAGTATGGCTATTTTAACAATATTAATTCTTCCAGTTCAAGAGCGTGGGATATCTTTCCATTTCTTTGAATCATCTTCAATTTCCTTTATCAGTATTTTACATTTTATAGTTCTCAGCATATAAGTTTTTCACCTCTTTGGTCAGGTTTGTTTCTAATTTTTTTGTTTTTGTTTTTTGTGGTGTGATTTTCTTTTTTTTTCCTTTCTAAAACATTTTTATTTTATTTTGGAGTATAGTTGACTTACAATGTTGTGTTAGTTTCAGGTGTACAGCAAAGTGATTCAGTTTTACGTATACATGTATCCATTCTTTTTCAGATTCTTTTCCCATATAGGTTTTTACAGAATATTGAATAGAATTCCTTGTGCTATACAGTAGGTCGTTGTTGATTATCTAGATGTGATTTTAAAAGGGATTATTTTTTACTTTCCCTTTGTGATATTTTATTGTTATTGTAAAGAAACACAGCAGATTTCTGTATGTTAATCTTGTATCCTGCTACCTTGCTGAATTTGTTTATCAGTTCTAGTAGTTTTTGTGTGGAATCTTTAGGGTTTTCTATGTTATCTGCATGATGGCAATTTCACCTCTTTTCTTCCAATTTGGATACCTTTTCTTTTTCTTCCCTGATTGCTGTGGCTAGGACTTCTAATACTGTGTTGAATAGAACTGGTGAGAGTGGGCATAGGGTCTCATTTTAACATGGAATTTGACCATGACTTCTGAAGTAGTTTCCTATTTGGTATTTAGTGAGAACTGGGTACATCAGTTACAAGCAATTAGGACATATACTAATGGTATTTTTATATTTGCTTTCATGTATTTGGCCTGTCAGTTTATTTATTTATTTTAAAATATTTATTTATTTATTGGCTGCCTTGGGTCTTTTTTTTAAAAAATAAATTTATTTATTTATTTTTGGCTGAGTTGGATCTTTGTTGCTTCACGCAGGCTTTCTCTAGTTGCAGCGAGTGGGGGCTACTCTTCATTGCTGTGCGCGGGCTTCTCATTACAGCGGCCTCTCATTGTGGAGCATGGGCTCTAGAGCGCAGGCTCAGTAGTTGTGGCGCATGGGCTTAGTTGCTCCGCAGCATGTGGAATCTTCCAGGACCAGGGTTTGAACCTGTGTCCCCTGCATTGGCAGGTGGATCCTTAACCGCTGCGCCACCAGGGAAGCCCTGCATTGGGTCTTAGTTGCAGCACATCGGCTCTCTAGTGGCTTGTGGGCTTCAGAGCGTGTGGGCTCTGTAATTGCAGCGTGTGGGTTTAGTTGCCCCATGGCATGTGGGGTCTTAGTTCCCTGACCAGGGATCAAACTGGCATCCCCTACATTGCACGACGGATTCTTAACCACTGGACCACCAGGGAAGTCCCTGGCCTGTCAGTTTATAGTCAGTTTATTACTTGAATGCCCAACTGAGAAGTCATGCTAGAAAACTTGTTTATATTTTTAAATAATTCCTTTTATCTTGTATAACTTTACTTGTATCCTAGTTCATGAAGGTCTTTTGCTTTCTTTTGGCCTAACACTGTTTCCATTTCTGTGATTGTTTATACAGATCTAATTTTTCCATTCACATCTTTTTTTTTTTAATTAATTAATTTATTTTTGTCTGCATTAGGTCTTCATTGTTGTGCGTGGGCTTTCTCTAGCTGCGGCGAGCAGGGGCTACTCTGTTGCAGTGGGCGGGCTTCTCACTGCAGTGGCTTCTCTTTGTTGCGGAGCACGGGCTCTCTGCATGTGGGCTTCACTAGTTGTGGCGTGCGGGCTTCAGTAGTTTGGGCTCACGGGCTCTAGAGTGCAGGCTCAGTAGTTGTAGCACACCGGCTTAGTTGCTCTGCAGCACGTGGGATCTTCCCAGACCAGGGCCCGAACCCACGTCCCCGGCATTGGCAGGTGGATTCTTAACCACTGCGCCACCAGGGAAGTCCCCCATTCACATCTTTAAGTGATTTTTTAATCAATAAATTTAAAATTGAATATCTTCCATGCAAAGGTGAGTAACTGATTTTAAATCTTTGGGTTCTTCCCAGATTGCAGATTATTACTATGAAGAAAGAACGTATATTCTTCGTTGTGTCTTACACCTTCTCACTTATTTCCAAGATGAAAGACACCCCTATAGGGTAAGCCCATTTAGTCCTCTTGTTTCTCTTTACCCTGTAAAATTCAATCCTTTTTATAATTTATTCATATTTCTGTTCATTTGAATATTTACCTTTTACTCAACATATAAGTTACTGTTTTGGATTTTTTTTTAAGGTTGAATATGCAGACTGTGTTGATAAATTGGAAAAGGAACTAGTTACAAAATATAGACAGCAATTTGAAGAGCTTTATAAAACTGAAGCACCAACATGGGAGACACATGGAAACCTCATGGTATGTGGTTATTGGGCCCTCCTGTAACGCTCAGGAGAATTGTATATCTGCTCATAGAGCTCTAGGTGAAATTATTTATTCACCTATGAACTTAAAACATTTATAAATTGTCATTCTTTAGAATAGTTTAAACATGTGGTATGAATCAAAACATTGACTTTAACTAATGGTATTTAATTTGGATCTTCCCCTTGACTTTGTCTCTCCAGTTAATTTACTTTTTTTCTTACCTGAGATATTCTCTTAGTGGTTAATGAAACTCTAAACCCAAGATTTCATCTTCTTTATTATCATTATCTATTAAGTCTGTGACACTAGTCTAATTGTTTTATCCTAAATCTTAAACCAATGTGCATTTATAGATTAGAACATGACCTTTTTTGTTTTGAAATTATTATGTTTATTAAAACAATTCAACCAAAATACAGACAGTAGCTCTTTAAAATACTTAATAGAAGAAAGGAGCTCACTTGTAATAGCAACAAAAGCATAAATTTCTCAGGAATAAGCTTACTATAATCCAAAATCTAAATGAAGGGAACTTTAAAATGCTAAAGGGATATAAACAGTCATAATCAAATGGAAAGACATGGTGCCTTCTTGAAAATAAAGACTCAGCACCAAGTGTCAGTCCTTCTTATTTTAATCTATAAATTTACTGTGATCCTAGAAAAAATACTAACAAGTATTTGCTTTGCCTTTTATTTTGGAACTAGACAAGCTGGTTCTAAAATTCATTTGAAAAATAAATAAGAATAGCCAGGAGGTTTTTCAGAAAGGAAGATAAGCTTTATTAGATAGTAAGACTAAAATAATTTAAAGCATGGCATTGGTACATGAATAAATAGACTGATGAATAGCACATAGTAGAAAGTCTAGTGTAGACCAAATGCTGATAGGGAATTAGTGTATGATAAAGGTGGCATTTCAAATTAATGGGGAAATGTTGGGTTTTTCAATAAATGGTGTTGGAACTACTGGGTAGCCATCTGGAGCAAAATCAAACTGTATCTCTATCTCATTCCTTCTACCAGAAGAAAATCAGAGAGATATCAATGATCTAAATTTTTAAAATTCAACTGTAAAAATACTAGAAGACACATGGGAGGTAGTTTTGTTTTTATTTTTTTGGATTGGAGAAGACTTTTTAAAGTAAAACACAGGACTTCCCTGGCGGTCCAGTGGTTAAGACTCCGTGCTTCCACTACACGGGGCACGGGTTCCATCCCTGGTCGGGGAACTAAGATCCCTGGTCAGAGCACTAAGCGCCATGTGGCCAAAATAGATAAATAAATAAAAATAAAGTAAAACTCAGAAGCCATAAAAGAAAAAAGAAAAGATAAACCCGGCAACATCAAATCAAAAACTTTTACAAGGCAAAAAAACAAAAATAGTGCTATAAGCAAAGTCAAAAGACAAACTCATAGCCTAAAGGGTTCTTGAAATAGAAAGAACACTGTAAGTCAATAAGCAAAACCGAACAGAAAAACAGGCAAATGAAATACATATTTACATGGCAAAACTCACATCCAAGGGATGGGATAATGGGCACTCATACTTTGCTGTTTGAATTTGTATACTTTTTAATGGAAAACATTATGACAATATCTAAAAATTGAAAAGCACATATTTCTTGACCTAGTAGTTCCACTTTAAGAGTTTATCCTATACATACATTCACACTTACATGAAATGACTGTGTAAATGACAAATCTGTAGCATCCCTCAGCTTTATTCAGATATAATTTACATCCAGTAAAATTCATTCATTTTAAGTGTACAGTTTGAATTTGGCAGTTGTATATAGTTATATGCAGTAACCACCTTCATGATTAGTATATAGATAGAACATTTCTGTCTATCCAGTAAGTTTGCAGTTAGTCTGTGACCCCTGGCCCCCAGCAACTACTAGTCGGAATGAATGAATGTGTGTGGTATATTATTGGAAGGAAAGATAAAAACCTCTAACAGTGGTTGCCTCTGGGGATAGATTTGGATGACTGGGCAATAGGAATTGTAGGGAGGGATACTTTTTTTTAATCTTATTTTTATACATGTTTTACCTAATAAAAATAACTTGAAGAATTTAAATGTGTTTTAAAATCTGACTTTATTTCTCTCCCATTTTTCTTCATTGGTTGTGCAGACTGAGCGCCAGGTGTCTCGCTGGTTTGTTCAGTGCCTTCGGGAGCAATCCATGCTGCTAGAAATTATTTTCCTTTATCATGCATACTTTGAGATGGCACCTACTGACCTATTGGTATTAACCAAGATGTTTAAAGAGCAAGGATTTGGTAGTAGGCAGACTAACAGGCACCTGGTAGATGAGACCATGGATCCTTTTGTGGATCGGATTGGGTAAGTCTGAATTGAGGTCTCAGAACTTGTACAATGTTTAGAGTTTAGAGCATTGATATTAAGGTGGTCCTGTGAATGGGTGAAGGGGGGGGCTAGGTATACTTTTCACTTAATGGGTGGGGAAATAGATGGGCGTACTACCACGTTCTAGGTCATTCAGGGAGTGAAGACTTGGATTGAGAGGGATATCTTCTCAAAATAAGTATCACATTCTATTCTTTTACTTACTGTTTTCATCTAATAGTTCATCCTTTCGTTCTACAAAAAATTCGTTGAGCAACTGTTGTAGACCAGGCACTGTGCAAATGCCAAGAAGACAGTGATAAATAGGGGAGATGTATTCCCTGCCCTCTTTGACGTCATAGTCTATGTACTTTGAATTTTATGGAAATGGGTATATCCACATTTTGAGGCCTGTTTCCTCTGTGAACAAAAGTACACACTTGACAGACTTCCCTCATGGCACAGTGGTTAAGAATCCACCTGCCAATAGAGGGGACACGGGTTCGAGCCGTGCTCCAGGAAGATCCCACATGCCATGGAGCAACTAAATCCATGCACCACAACTACTGAGCCTGCACGCCACAACTACTGAAGCCCACGCGCCTAGAGCCTGTGCTCTGCAATAAGAGAAGCCACCGCAATGAGAAGCCTGTGCACCACAACGAAGAGTAGCCCCCGCTTGCTGCAACTAGAGAAAGCCCGTGAGCAGCAACGAAGACCCAACACAGCCAAAAATAAATAAATAAAATATTAAAAAAACATACACACTTGACCATTGAGACATTTGATCTGGCCTAGATGTAATTGGTGGCTGTAGAAACCTTCAGTACTAGATCTGTGCTTTGATAGGCAGAAGCCACATGAGCCTACCAAGCATTTAAAATATGGCTGGTGGACTTCCCTGATGGTCCAGAGGTTAAGATTTTGAGCTTCCACTTCAGAGGGTGCGGGTTCGATCTCTGGTCGGGGAACTAAGATCCCACATGCTGCGCAATGCGGCCAAAATAAATAATAAATAAAAACTAAAAAATAAAATACGACTGGTCATGGGAATTCCTTGGTGGTCCAGTGGTTAGGACTCTGCGCTTTCACTGCTGAGAGCCTGGGTTCAATCCCTGGTTGGGGAACTAAGATTCCACAGCTGAGTGGTGCAGCCAAAAAAATAAAATATGGCTGGTCAAATTGAGATGTGCTGGAATTGTAAAATACATATTGGATTTAGAAGTACATTTAGAAGTACATTCTTTTTCATACTAAGGTATGAAAAAAGAATGTAAAATAACTCAACCTTTTTGACACTAAAGTGTCTTACATTTCACCTTAGTCTCCATTGAGGTTCTGAGTAGCATGTATGACACCATGATATTTTTCTTTCCAGCTACTTCAGTGCCCTTATCCTGGTGGAAGGCATGGATATTGAATCCTTGCATAAGTGTGCTTTGGATGACAGAAGAGAACTGCACCAGTTTGCCCAGGACGGGCTTATTTGTCAGGTGAACTTGGAACAGCTTCTTAATTTTTTCAGATGGTTTGTAGTTAGTAGTAAGTTTTTAACCACTCAACTATACTGCCACATACAATTTTCCTTATTGTGGAATTTGTGGTTCTACATTGTTAAGAAGTTAATTGGATCTGGAAGAAGTCTCAGATTTGTTAGTTATTTTCACAGAGGTGAGAGTTGAATCTGTGAGAACAAGTAGAGTGACTCAGGGAGATGATATAATGACAAAAGAGGCCCAAGGACAGAACCTTGGCTGTTGTCTGCATTCATGTAGCCTGTGAAAGAAGAGGAAAGGGGAAGAACATGAGGTGGGATGGTCAGAAAGAAAAAGAGGAGAGTTCTGAGAAAGTTCTAGAAGGATCAGGGAAATTTTCTAAGGAGTCTCTATTTGAACATGTATGTTATAATCTTAATACTACTTAAAATCAAGAGAGAAAACTGTGGGTAAAGGGAAGAGTAATTGAGGGGTCTAGTAATGAAGTGGCTGTGGCTTGGGAAGAGTAAAATGTCAGAATGGGAGAGGGGCCACTGAGGATGAATGGAAGACTTATTAAGCATGGTGAAGGATCCTCTGGAAGGGTCTTGACCCTTTCTGTTAAGTGACACAGGCATTGTTTTCTCTTTTCATTAGGATATGGACCGTTTGATGTTGACCTTCGGGGACATTCCACATCACACCCCAGTGCTTTTGGCTTGGGCTCTCCTCCGTCACACCCTGAATCCAGAAGAGACAAGCAGTGTTGTCCGGAAGATAGGTGGCACAGCCATCCAGCTGAACGTATTTCAGTATTTGACCCGACTACTCCGCTCACTGGCCAGTGGGGGAAATGATGTGAGGCTTGGGCTATTGGTGTTTGAGCATGAGAGTGGGCAAAGAGCGAGGCAGAAGCTCATTAATGAGTCATGATAATAATAATAGTAATTGTCAAGGACATGGATAATGAAAATAGTTTTGTAACTAACCTTTATAGAGCATTTACTGTGACAGACGTGCTTGGCACTTTCTGTACAATATCTTGTTCCATCCTTAAAATACTGTGCACTAGGGCTTATCATCCTATTTTACACATTAGGAAATTGAGACTGAGGGAGATGGAATTTGCCCACAGAAACAAATTGGCAGTAAATGGTGGATACAGTTTGAACTATGTCTGACTCTTTGCCCGTATGTTATGCTGTGCCCCTTAGTATCTCTTAGAAGATAGCTTTGGTCATAATGACTGGAGAAATCTTTTTGGGGAGCTTATTCATTCAACTGTACAGGATGAATTAAAAATTCTCTTGAGTCTTGTGTGTTGGGACTTAATTTGAGTGACACAGTTTAATCAGCTTGTTTTGACATGCTAAAGGAAACCTCAGCCAACTTGTTGGCACTGGTTGATTTATCTCGGTGACAGTTCAGGCAGCTGCATCATTCATACCAGCACATAGAGACTCTATCCTTTTTGTAGGCTGGAGGTGGTTTTCTTCCCCACAAAAACTTTGATCAGTTTGAAAATGGTTCTTTTTGATGTTATTCTTGACTATGTTGTAATATTTATGGTTCCTGCTTTCTCTTTTCTCCCTTTGTCTTCCTGATCTTGGGACTAAATTAGGAATTGTGAAGCCTCAGGTTCTCTTCCCATTTGTTTACAGAGACTATATTAATATGATGGGATTGTGCTGAGTCTAGAAAAGAGTGGTGTTACTCAGAATTACCCACTGGCTCCTTTGTCATTACAGTGTACCACTAGCACCGCGTGCATGTGTGTCTATGGACTCCTTTCTTTTGTTCTGACCTCGCTGGAGCTGCACACACTGGGCAATCAGCAGGTCAGTGTCTGGCTTTCATGAGACTGTCTACACTGCCCCACTTTGCAATCATCTTCCTAAGATACCCCTTTGAAGCTGATATAACACAGACCCATTTACTTCAAGTATGATTTGTTTATTGTTGTTTTCCACTTATCATATTATAAAAATGATGCATATTAATGATTAAAAAATTAGAAAGTGCTGATAAAAAGAAAAAACTATAATCCCACCTTGCAGGATAACATATGTTAACATTTTGATGTGTTCCCTTCCAAATATAAAAATACAATAATTCTCTAGAAATGGAATCACAATGTATATACTGTTTTGTAACCTATTTTTTTTACTCTGTAGTGCACCTGTCCCAAACAGCTGTGGATGCTAATTAATATTCTTGTGCAATATTTTTTTAAAATGAAATATTTCAAAGTTATTCCAAAGGAGACAAAAATTGTCTAATGATCCCATCACCAGCTTCCAAATTATCAATGCACAGCTGATCTTATTCATTTCTGCCCCTTTCCTCCTTGGTTATTTTGAAGCAAATCCCAGACATCATTTAGTAAATATGAATATTTTAGTAAAATTTCACAACCATTATCATATCTAAAAAAAAAATCTTCAAATAATCAAGGCAGGGTTCAAATTTCTAATTATAAATGTCATAAGTTTATCATAAGTTTGTATCAGGATCTAAATAAATAAGATATGTACATTATTGGTTGATAAGTCTGTCAAATTTCTTTTAGTCTATAGTTGTGCTGTCCACTATGGTAATCACAAGACACATCATTGTCTAGATCCATTAGTTCCTTAGGCGTTACGAAATGGCACTATTCTGACTCTATCTCTCCTCTTTTGTTTACTGGTTGGAACATTGCTATAGAAAAGAAATTTGTTTCACCATATATACAAATATCAAATCATTATCTTGTGCACCTGAAACTAATGTTATCTTTCAATTATTTCTCAATTAAAAAAAAGAAATTCTCTCTTGTTAACTATTTGATACCCTGGTATAGAGTACTATACATGCTTCTTTTCCTATATTTACCACTTTTCCCTAGCATCCTTAGTAGCATCCCAAGTTGGCTACTGAGGTTTATTTTTTACATGGCATTGTGAACTCATGGATTTAAACATATTAGCTGTGTTTTAATTCATTGCAGTCATTATTCTTTTCTCATTTTTTTTTTTGTTTGTTGTTTTTCTACAGTTAGTATTCTTAGGCTCAGGTTGCCCCATCTTTGGCCAGTAAGAGCTTTTTCAGATTAGCTTCTGAATCTGTTTGACATTTCTCTTACACATTTTGATAGCTCTGTTGCTTTCTGATATGACAAAATCTTGCAGGATTATCTTAGAAGATTCTTGCCCCAGACTTGGAATCTGCCATTTCTCCAAGGAGCCCTGGTTCCTTTCAGTGGGAAATGATATTTGAGGAGTTCTTTATAACTAAGTCATTTTATTCATTTACGATGAGTGACTTATTTTGGAAATTGAAGAAATTGATTAAGTTGATGAAAATGAATATTTCTTATCATTGGAGAGAAAAGAAATTGGTGTTAATTGAAAGACTCAATTTCCAAAGCTCTAGGAGCATAGAACAAGCTTTGTGTCCTTTGCCAAAATTCTGGTCACATTTGGACCCTACTATATGCCTGGAGGATTGGTGTTAACATTTTGGGGTTACAGGTGTCCTAGTACTTGGAATTTTTTCAATAAATCATTTCATAAGCCTTCACTAGATTCCCAGTGTGTGCCAAACTCTGTGCCAGGTGCTGGGGATGAAAAATTTAAAAAGGCGTATTCTTGACCTCTAGGAGCATAGTTTAGCTGAATCTAGTAGTACCTCACATTTACATGGCGTTTTAAACTTTACAGTTCATTTTCTCGTACATTATCTCATTTAATCCTTATGACAACACTGTGAAGCAGATAATAGTTTCACCATTTTAGAATTTGAAGTTCAGAAAGGTTAATTTGCCTAACATCATACAACAGATTAAGATTACATCCCTTACTTTTTTTTTTTTTATGCGGTACACGGGCCTCTCACCGCTGCGGCCTCTCTCGTTGCGGAGCACAGGCTCCAGACGCGCAGGCTCAGCGGCCATGGCTCACGGGCCCAGCCGCTCTGCGGCATGTGGGATCCTCCCAGACCGGGGCACGAACCCGTGTCCCCTGCATCGGCAGCCTGACTCTCAACCACTGCGCCACCAGGGAAGCCCCATCTCTTACTTTTTAATCCCAGAATTCTTTCTGACATACTATATGAAGGTATTATTCATGTTTTTATTTTAACAGTTAAAAAAAGATGGACTGGTTCAACTAGGGAAAATAAGCATTTTCTTTTTCCCTCCCCAACAGGATGTAATCGACACAGCATGTGAAGTCCTGGCAGACCCTTCTCTTCCAGAACTGTTCTGGGGAACAGTAAGTATGTCAGAGGGAGCCATGCTACGGTATTCTCTGTAGCAGAAGAATTTATTAAACACTTACTTTGCGATAGGTCTTATACTAAGCTTTTAAGTCTATTTTCTCATATAATCTATACAAAAATCTATGGATTGGGTAGTATTATTATCATCACCATTTTGCGTGTGAGGAAATGTGATGCTCGGAGATGTGAAGTGATTTGCCCAAGCTAGTCACAGCTAGACAGTCAGGATCAAGATCTAGTTCTGTCTGACTTGAGTCCCTAGTCCACATTATTAACCAGTGTGTTCTCTCTCCTACCCATCAAGTCTTTTTTTACATTGAGAGACTCAGGCAACAGTAGTGCTATTAACTCCTGAACATACCACTGGGCGATTGTAATTGTGTCTTAAGAGATTTCAGAATATTGTAACAGGTTTAGAGTAAGAATATGGCTTTGGAGAGAACAGTTTCTCACCAGTACTTAGTCTTACCATTGACGGCCTCAAGCCTCAAGGTCCAGCTAATGAATAAATCTGTTTTCCCTTAAACTGTGGCCTGATGACTGATTTGCCTTTATATCTTATCCTCTTTTTCCTGAGATGCTATCCAGTCTTACAGAATCAGTGTTCCAGGGAGAATCCGGTGGGAAGCAATATTCAGGTTGAGGATGTGTTGCTCGTGTGTTTGGTGCTATCTGCTGACATGTTGTGGGTGCTTTTCACATTAGTGGAAACAGGTCATGCACAGGTGAATGGTGTTTTCCTATGGAGAGGACGGCAGAGGTCACTGGAGGCAGCAGTAGTCTCTCCTCAGGTCCTGACTCAATCAGTTGTTGATAGCCTTTTTCAGTGGAAACGTGGAAGTCTTAAATTATTAGAGAGGAATGATGTCTGCCTAAAGGAAAGGATTAATTTTACTCTTCTTTATGATTGCTGGGCAGTTCAGAGATGTGGTAATCCGTGGATAATGTGAAGGTCGGTGACTTCTACTCTTCCATCATAGGAGCCAACCTCTGGTCTTGGGATCATTCTGGACAGTGTATGTGGAATGTTTCCCCATCTCCTCTCCCCACTCCTGCAATTGCTACAAGCCCTCGTATCAGGGAAGTCTACTGCCAAGAAGGTACGTTATTCAGTTAGATGCCTAAATAGAGTAGGAGATGTTTTTTAGGAATCCTTTTTGCTTTCCACATTGAAATTTCATTGCCATGGCAAGAATTAGTCTGAGGTTGAATGAAAAATGTCAAAGGTAGTGCATCAGTTCTATAAAATTAAATTTAAATCTTTTTATTAAGTACCTATTGTAGATATTTTGGGAGTGAGACAAAATGTGAAGTCCCTTAGTATCTAGATGGAAGAGAGTAAGGGGTCTAAGAAATAAGTAATAAAGCCAGGTGGTATGTAACTAATGTCATCTGAGTGGTAAAGACCATACTGTTCAGGAGAGGCAACTCTGTGTGGAGTGAGGGGGGCCTTGACTTGGGTGTTAAAGAATAATAAGGATTTGACAAGGAGTGCAGAGGCAAGTCTAAGAAGAGTCACAGGGATGGGTTTGTAAGAAGTTTGAGAGTCAGCACAGTCTGGCTGACCACACAGTCTGGCTGAAAGAGCAGAAAAGCAGATGGGAAAGACCCCTTAAATGTCCCCCTGGTAAATGTGTGGCTGAGTTTTTTTTTCTGTGTGTTGGCAGGTGTATAGTTTCTTGGATAAGATGTCTTTCTACAATGAACTTTATAAGCACAAGCCCCATGATGTGATCTCCCATGAAGACGGAACTCTCTGGCGGAGGCAAACACCCAAACTCCTTTACCCTCTTGGTAAGATAGGCAGACCCTGGTTCAGCTGTCTCTTTTCCATGGTCTCTGTGTGGACCTTACTGCTGTTTTAATGCTTCACTTGCATGCCTTTATAGCAGGTCCTTCTCCTCTCCACTGTGCTTGTTGATTTGCTAATAAATTATTAGTTTCTCACTTTTTTCCATCTTTAGATTGTTTTACTTCAAAAATAATGCATGTTCATTATAACAAGGGAAACAATGCAGAGATACATTTTAAAAAGCTAATCTCTCTTTAGACCTGTCTCCATCAGATGATTAACGTTAAGAGTTTGGTGTGTGTCCTTTTGCACATTCTGTGTTCTTTCAAAATTCATTCTGCAAACTGATTTTATTATATGTGGATCTGACTCATTCTTTTTAGTAACTATGTAATTATTCTTGATGTCCCATAATTTTTTATCTTTTCCCTTCCAGAGGACATTTAGGCTGTGTCAGGTTTTTGCAACTATAAACAATGCTGCTTTGGGGACATACACCTTTATATACTAGTGCTTTTATTTTTAGTATATAGAATCCCCAAAGTGGGATTGTGGGTAAAAGGGTATATACAATAAAATTTTTAAATGCATGTCCACTGACAGATGAAACGGTTTTTAAAAAATGTGGTATATATAGGTGAGACATCAAGTCTTCCTAAGAGCCAAAATGTGGAATATTATTCAGCCTGAAAGAGAACAGGAATTCTGACACATGCTATAACAAGGGTGAACCTTGACGGCACGATGCTAAATGAAATAAGACAGTCCCAAAAGAACAAACACTGTTCCACTCATATGAGGTACTTAGAGTAGTCAGATTTACAGAGACAAAAGGAGAATGGTGGTCACAGGGGCTGAGGGATGGGGTAATGGAGAATTATTGGTTAATGGGTATAGAATTTCAGTCTTGCAAGATGAAAACAGTTCTTTGGGTGGATGGTAGTGATGGTTGCATAACCATGTGAATGTACTTAATGCCAGTGGACTGAACACTTAAAAATGGTTAAGATGGTATATTTTATGTATTTTTTACCACAATTTAAAAACAATAATAAAAAGTTTTGAATGGTAATGTCAAATTAAGTTGTAGAAAAATGTTGTAGCAATTTCCTTTCCTACTGGCAGTGTATAAGAGTAACAGCTTTACTGTCCTAATCTCGGCATCATTACTGACTTACCCAGTCACCCAGGCACCTACTGTCCCATAAGGTGGTCTTCCTATAGTCATCATTTGAGTGGAGAACCACTCTGCACTCAGCTGTTTTTCAGACACATGGAAAGAGTCACTTCCCCAATGACAAGAGAGGGGTTTTGTTTTTCTTTTTCTTTTTAATGGAAAAAGCTGTAGCAGTGTTGGATACTAGGAAGAGAAACTATGCATCTCTGAGTGATTAAATATTGCTGTCTGTTACAGGAGTCACCTCTTCCTATTAGACTAATTTCTCTCTCTCCCTTCCTTAGGGGGTCAGACCAACCTTCGCATACCTCAAGGCACTGTGGGCCAAGTAATGTTGGACGATAGGGCCTACCTGGTACGCTGGGAATACTCTTATAGCAGCTGGACCCTCTTCACCTGTGAGATTGAAATGCTGCTTCATGTTGTTTCCACTGCAGGTGAGGTCAGCTTTGGGAGACATCTCTGTGGGAAGAAAAATGGACATGCTTAGAGGATTTGGAAGATAGAGAATTTCAAGATAAGATTCAGAACCTTCCAGATTGTGATTAGCATAATTTGTTCATCTGGGTCTCAGAGACTGCTCAGTGATCTTAAAGGAATTGTTTTCATTGAGATCACAAGCTTCCTTCCCCCTCAGATGTGATTCAGCACTGCCAGCGGGTCAGACCCATCATTGATCTGGTCCATAAGGTCATCAGTACAGACCTGTCGATAGCAGACTGTCTCCTGCCCATCACGTCCCGCATCTACATGCTGCTGCAGCGGTCAGTATCTGGTAACTCCGCTGGGCTAAAGTCTGCACATGTTCCACTGTGGACAGCCCTGGTGTGGTATCTATCCCCAGCCGAGGGCTTTCCTGTTTTCACATCCCTGCTGCCAGGAGGGATTTGGGAAGAGAACTGGAAAATACTTGGGATGCAACAAGTCGTATTATTCATTTTACTGAGTACAGTGCACTGTTCTCCAACCAGGTTAACAACCGTGATCTCCCGGCCTGTGGATGTCATTGCTTCTTGTGTCAATTGCTTGACCGTTCTGGCTGCCCGGAACCCAGCAAAGGTGAGACACCAAGTCTTCCTAACAGCCGAAAAACGTCACGCTTGGTGTATACCTGAAGACACATGGACATTTGACTCTTCTTTTCCCTTCTCAGGTCTGGACTGATCTTCGTCACACAGGCTTTTTACCTTTCGTGGCCCACCAGGTCTCCAACATGAGTCAGATGATTAGGTGAGCCAGGTCTTAGGGATTAGAGTATATTCCCTGGGCGTACCATATACATTTCAGATCTAAGCTAGCTTCGTTAGTTTTAAAGATGCTTCTCTGCCCGTTTGCTCCTTGTCTGTTCAGCCCTCTCACCGGAAATGAGTGGGGGCAAGGCAAAAGAGGTGATGGGACTTGGGGCACAGAGGCTGCTTTCCTCTTAGGCCAGCACTGATGGTTCACAGTCTTCAAAGCCTGAAAGAGAGAGACAGAGAGAGAAAGGTATTTCTCATTCACTTTAGGTACGTGGGAGTTAACTTTCCAGTCTAGAGAGTCCAGAGGTTTCTGGATCCAGAGGCTCAACTTCCCCTTTTTAAGCCATAGTCACTCTGTACTTTTCCTTGATTCATGGCCACTCGAGCTTGCCTGGTAGACCAGTTATTAATACACAGGCTCCATCTTACTACCTGAACATTCTCTCCTTGCTTTCTTTTGCTTACAAGACGAGGATGTTTTCCTCATGTTTATTTGATTTTTCACTTTTGAGGTTGTATATCAATAAAGTCTTTAATGCTTACCCTGGGTATTAAATAGCCTAGATTTGATTAATTCCTTTGCAGAGCTTTCCTGTTTTATGCCCAAGCCATCTAAATAATAAGAAGAATGCTCTGTGATTATAATTTTTTGAAACCTTTTTTTCCCTCTGCCTCTCTGTCATTTCCCAGTGCTGAGGGGATGAATGCTGGAGGGTATGGAAACCTCTTGATGAATAGTGAACAGCCCCAGGGCGAGTATGGAGTCACTGTTGCCTTTCTGCGCTTGATCACCACTCTTGTCAAGGTAAAATCTAATCAGATAGAAGCATCTGAAATAGTTTCCCTGCCCCCAGCTACTGTAGTCATTTTGTTTTCAGCTAGACCAGTTGTCCTGAGGTTATGGTGATGACAGTTTTCTGTGTGTTGAGTATTTACTGTGTGCCAGATTCTGTAGTAGATGCTTTATCTGTGTTAACTTATTTAATACTCAGAGGCTGTATGGTATAATGCAGCAACTCGCAAGCTATTTTGACAGAGCCCAGGGTAATATGTACACATTACATTATACCCCAGGATACACATTGTATGTTTACTTCTAAAGCAGAGTTTCACAGTGCAACACTACTTTTATTATGCAAGATGCACTCAGATGTTTTCTAATAAGTTATCTCACAATCCACTAATGGGTCACAGCTCTCTTTGAAAAATACTTGTGTAGCATAGATTTTGGAGTCAGAATTAGGTTTACTTTTCAGGTTGACCACTTACTAGCTGCATGACCTTGGGCAAGTATTGAATTTCTTAGAACCTCTCTAAACTGGGATGATAAATATCTCTGCCTCATGGAGTTGTTGAGAGGGCCACACATGCAAAATACTCAGCACACTTCCTGCCTGCAGGAGTCAGTCAATCAGTGAGTGCTTAAAAAGATAGAAACAATCCTATGTAGAGGTAGGGATATAGATATTGATGTTTATATAAAGAAGCCCCATTTTTAAGATAAGGAAGCTGATGGTAACAAGTAATATTAGGACAAAGAATTTGGACCGTCAGATCTCCTTTCTGATATCCGAGTGATGGGGTAGAGGTTGGGGGTGGTTGGTGATCACGGCAGTGAAACTGGCATTCTCCATCATCAACAGTCCTATATCCTCTGTGTTTAAGATAGACCTCTCTTCTGCTCAGATTTAGCCTTCATCCCTCTCTTTCTTGTAGGTGCCTTTTGTGACATTGTCAAATTGTCTTTTTAGTCCCTTTCTCTGTTCTAGAGAAACCTACAACTTGGATTCAGTTGAACTAGAGTATTCTGATGTTTCTTTTTTTTTTTTTCCACTGATGGCCAAGGTTTGCCCAGATTTCCTTTGGACCTATTTGGACCTATGCTTTTGGAGTTAAATCTCTAGTGACAAAATGACTTACCTTTAAGTGGCATAAACCTTCACAGCATGGTTTCTTGTAGGGGCAGCTTGGTAGTACCCAGAGCCAAGGGCTGGTGCCCTGTGTCATGTTTGTGCTGAAGGAGATGCTGCCGAGTTACCACAAGTGGCGGTACAACTCCCACGGAGTGAGAGAACAGATTGGTAAGGAAAGCGTGGGCAGGGAAGATGGGAGGAATTGCTGGTTCCCTGGATTTTTCTCTCTTGGGATAAGGTTCATCACACAAGGCCGCGTCATTCCTCTGTCTTTTCTGGAGTCCAGGTAGCCTGATCCTGGAGCTGATTCATGCAATACTGAACCTGTGTCATGAGACAGACCTGCACAGCAGGTAGGAGGCGGGTGATTGCTAGAGCTCGTTACTCTCGGATGCTGCCAGTCCGCAAGGGAAGACACAGGCTTCTGCTGTGCAGAGCTAGCTCATTCTTCCAGAGTACTCAACTTGGTTAGGCCCAGAGCTCAGTGCTCCTGGGTTCTGACTTGCTTTCCAGCAGGCTGTTTCTCCTTTCTCCCTATGAGGAGAGAAGAGCCAATGAAATGGGAACAAGGTTGTTCCCAGTGAAATTGTACACACACACACACACACACAGACCTTTTTTATGACCTTTACAAAAATTATGCATGTTCATAGGGAAATAGGACTATTAACAAGTTAATGTGTATCTTCTAGGTTTTTTCCTCTGCTTGTACTAACTCTGTACCTTTTATTTCTGTGCCACTGCATATAGATCTGTCTTGTGTTAATGGTTCCATGCATTCCATTGTATGGCTTAATAATGATTCATTTCAGTAAGCATATCCATTAATTGATGGACATTTAGATTGTTTCTCAGGGTCTATTTAAGGAAAGGAATCAGAGTGGCTTCCTCTGGCAGCGAGAGCTGATCTGTATCACTAATGTCCAATTGTTTAGGTTTGGACAATACCCTTTCCTTCCAGTAGTAAATTTGGCAGCTCCCCGGTAACTCAGAACATGTCTGTCTTCCAGTCATACCCCCAGTCTGCAGTCTCTCTGCATCTGCAGCCTGGCCTATACGGAAGCAGGACAGACTGTGATCAATATCATGGGCATTGGCGTGGACACTATCGACATGGTGATGGCTGCTCAGCCCCGCAGGTGGGCCTCCCTTGCCACCTTCCCCCATTTATCTTTATTGTGCCTGCATGTTGTACGAACTTTAGCATTAGAAAGACAACCTTGTTCTTCCTAGGGCATAGCCTTTGTATAACCTAGTGGCTGCTCTGTAGACTGGCACATAGCAAAGGGAGTTGATTGCTCCTCCTCTCTCCTAGTTTGGACTGGGGCCTCTAAAAGAAGCTGTTGAACTCTGGGATTATTGTTGGAATCTAATTCATGAGAGCACATGTATTGCGAATGAAGTCATATTGTCTGAATCAACTTTGGTTTCCATTTGGCACCCTAGTGATGGGGCAGAGGGCCAGGGGCAGGGCCAGCTGCTGATCAAGACGGTGAAACTGGCATTTTCCGTCACCAACAATGTTATTCGGCTGAAACCTCCTTCTAATGTGGTATCCCCCCTGGAACAGGCTCTCACACAACATGGTATGTAATTTTCTTCCACTCAGCAGCATTTCTGCCCATAAGTACATACTTCAGGCTGTGTTTTTAGAGGTCAACAATATTTTCTGATGGAACTCTTTGAGGAAATTTGGGAGTGATCACCAGTTCCCATCCTGGACTTAGAAATAAGAAGACTGTATCATACTTCATCTCTTCCTCCTATTGATGACAGAATAATAGTAAAGAACACATGTTCAAAGTTAGACTGTCTAGGTTCAAATTCTGACTTCAACCAGCTTTGACCTTGGGCACGTAATTAAACAACTCTACTTCAGATTTCTCGTCTGTGAAGTGGGGATAATAGCAGTATCTACCTTATGAGATTATAATGAAGATTAAATTACTACTTGTAAAACCTGGTACCTGTTTAGTATTGACTGTTATTACTCTTTGACCTTAAACTACTCATTTAATCTCTTTGGGACCCAGTTTCCTCGTTTTCAAGTAGGCGTTTGGGTAATGTCTCTGACCTTTTTCGAGCTGTATCATTTTGGGACTTTTAGCATTTCAGTGTCATGCTTTAATGTGATGCTTTAATGTGGTTAGGTTTTCCTAACCTATTTGTTAACATGCTGTTTTCTTAAAAATGTATCTTTTCTGCTCTTTTTTTTTAAATTTATTTAATCTATTTTTTTTTTTATTTTTGGCTGCGTTCGGTCTTTGTGCAGTGCGCGGACTTCTCACTGAGGTGGCTTCTCTTGTTGCGAAGCGTGGGCTCTAGGCACGTGGGCGTCAGTAGTTGTGGCTCACAGGCTCTAGAGCGCAGGCTCAGTAGTTGTGACACACAGGCTTAGTTGCTCCGCAGCATGTGGGATCTTCCTGGACCAGGGCTTGAACGCGTGTACCCTGCATTGGCAGGCGGATTCTTAACCACTGCGCCGCCAGGGAAGTCCCTCTTTTTCTGCTCTTAATGAATTGGATTGAGCTGTTTACCCCCAATCCTGCCTGTCCCCTTGGCTACTGAAAAAAGAGGATGATACAGCCACCTAGATTTGCTCTGGCCCTCCAAGTACTTGAGAGTAAATTCCCTCACATATGTGAGCCTTTTTGAACAGAAGGCTCTCTTAAGAGCTTGAATCAGGCATGCTTTGGTGTCTAAACTGTTTCCTGTACTTCTTCAGGTGCCCATGGGAACAACCTTATTGCTGTTCTTGCCAAATACATCTACCACAAACATGACCCTGCTTTGCCACGTCTTGCCATCCAGCTACTGAAACGTCTGGCCACGGTAGGATCCCACCTAACAAGTCAAAGCCCCAGAAAACTGACTTTGTGCTTGAGACCACTCTTGCTTTCTCCCAAGAGAAGTAGCTAACTTGGACTTTTAAAGTGATGTAGCCATAAAGACACACACACACGCACGCAAATTGTGTTTTATGAGAGGTGTTTTTTTCCCCCGTTTATAAAAGACATACAAATTCATTTAAAAATGTTTATTTAAATGTTACAGATAAATGTAACATAGAAAGTTAAGGTACCCTATGATCTCCTCATTCCAAGAATTCCTATGAGCAGGTTGGTACTCATTTCTCCAGATTTTTTTTTATCTGTGCTTATATATTAAGGGATGTTTGGTGTGAGCTTTTGTTCTTTCCAAAAGCAGAATTCCACGATACATACTGTTTTGTGTCCAGCTTTCTTCACTTAACACGATATCCTGCAGTCTTGCCGTGTGGGCACATTTGGAGCTACTTCATTTTCTAATGCTTGCATGGCATGCCATAGAATGGATGCCTCCTAATTTATTTGGACTGTTTTCTGTCTTAGTGTTAAACAGTGCTGTAGTGAACATTCTTATCCATAGAACTCTGTAAACTTTTGTTTACAGTTCCTAAAAATTAGATATCAATGGGCATTTTAATTTTTATTAGAAATTTTGAAATTACCCTCCAAAAAGGATTGTAACAGTTTATGCTCCTAAAACCCAAGTCTTGTATCCTTGCCACAGTGGCTTCATCAGTTTTTTAATCTTTGCTAATCTAATAGACAAATCAATATCTTTTTTTTAACTTTGCATTTATTTAACCATGAGAGAGGTTATGCATCTTTTTATGTTGGTTATTATTTCTTCTGGGAATCGTTGGGCATCTTTTGCTGTAGTTTGGAATGATGTCTCTTTTGACCCAGAGCTATCCATCTGAATGTTTCCCTTTCTGGCATTTTCCGAGAGTTGTTCAGCACCTTTCTTCAGGAGTCTGTTGAGGTTTCTCTGGAGGTAGAGCTCTAAGCCTGTGTGTCCCGGTCTCCACCAGGTGGCCCCAATGTCAGTATATGCCTGCCTGGGCAATGATGCGGCTGCCATCCGCGATGCCTTCCTGACCCGACTGCAGAGCAAGATTGAGGACATGCGCATCAAAGTCATGATTCTGGAATTCCTCACAGTTGCCGTAGAGACGCAGCCAGGCCTCATTGAACTGTTTCTGAATCTGGAGGTGAAGGATGGCAGTGATGGCTCCAAGGTGAGCCTGCACCTGGGATGAAGCTGGGAGATGGCTCCCTGGGAGGTGGGTGCTGGACTCTGTGGGTCCAGTTGATGGCAGAAGCTGTGGGGCTGAACTCTCACCTGCCCCTCTTGCAGGAATTCAGCCTTGGGGTGTGGAGCTGTCTCCATGTGGTGCTGGAGCTGATTGATTCCCAGCAGCAGGATCGCTACTGGTGCCCACCGCTGCTGCACCGTGCAGCCATTGCCTTTCTGCATGCCCTGTGGCAGGACCGTCGGGACAGTGCCATGCTGGTCCTCAGAACCAAGTGAGTCTGTCTCCAGGAGTTACTTAACCTCCAGAGCTCATGTCCTTGTCTGTAAGATGGGGTAACAGTCATTCTGAGAGATTTGTTGTGACAGGTCCCTGGGCACATGCATAAAAGTGCTTAGTGCTTGGGTCGGTGTGTGGGAGTTTATTCTCTTTTTAAAGCTGCCACCAGCAGGTGTAACCTTTACTCTGATGTGTTTACCTTAGAGTTTCCACCTTTTGCATTTCTGCCTTCTGCCAACCCCCCAAAACCATTGTTCGTGAGAAACGGTAGATTCAGATGAGAGTGGCTCACTCAAGCCATTGGACTGAATGGAGCACGCTCTTCTCTTGGAGCCTGTTTTGTCCATGGAACCCTTGATGTTTATGTAGGAGCAAGCGGCCCAGGCAGCAGATGTTAGGGTTGTGGGAGCGATAAAATGTGGGGAAGTAACCACCAAGGGGAGGTGGAGAGAGGAGAAGGGACCGGGTAAGAGAACATGTGATTGCCAACACGTATTTTCTTTTTAGACCCAAGTTCTGGGAGAATTTAACCAGTCCACTATTTGGAACCCTTTCTCCTCCCTCAGAAACATCCGAGGTGAGCAGTGGTGGAGGGAGGGACAGTGACTGAAAGTCCCTGGGAGTCAAGGCTGGGCTGTGAGACTGAGCTGTGGAAAGTGACTCCTCCCCTAATTAAACAACCAGAATGTTTTCTTCACTAGAAACTTCTCTCTCACAGAAGTGCTTGCCTCCTCTTCCTTTGCTGTCTTGCACTGGGAAGGAGAGCGGCATTCCCTGCTCTGTGTTGCTGGCTCTGTGGTCTCTGCTCACTTGGAGACACTGTGGACCTGATGCTTCTGCTCTTGCTAGTTAGATGCCCACTCACATTCGACAGGGAATGTGCTTTCTCATTTTCTAGTGTCGGGTCCCTGCTCTGTTTCCTTGTGGGAGGGCGGGGCACCAGGGGAGAGGTTCTCATGATTCTCTGCTCTCCCCCTCCACAGCCCAGCATCCTGGAAACCTGTGCCCTAATCATGAAGATAATTTGCTTGGAGATATACTATGTAGTTAAGTGAGTCCTTTCCCCTTTTGAGATTTTAATTAGAGGTTTGTGGCGGGGGGACCATGGTAGTCTACGGCTGAGGGCACGGCTGTATGAGCCAAGGCAGAGGAGAGAGCTGGTTTGGAGCCATTTATGGAGGGCCACTGGTCTGTGTCCCTGGCCAGTCCATCGATGGCATTTATGATTGTCAGAAAGAGTTATTGTGAAGCAAACTCCATGTGCTTGGGATTTTATGGAGGAGGAATCCTAGAAAAGGCCTCAGCCTAATCCGTTATGCTGAGCAAGAAGTGTGAGCCCCACACATCAGAGCTGATTGGGAGCTGTCTGCTTTTAAGCCCATGTGAGGTGGTTTTCTCTGCCTCAGCAACGGTCTGTGCCCATCACATTCCCATCTGCTTTTAAAACCTAACTGTAGGTTTTGTTTTTCTCGGCACCATAGGGGCTCATTAGACCAGTCTTTAAAAGATACACTCGAGAAATTTTCCAGCGAGAAACGCTTTGCCTACTGGTCAGGGTATGTCAAGTCCTTGGCAGGTCACACGGCTGACACAGAGGGCAGCAGCTGCACCTCCCTGGTAGAGTATCAGATGCTGGTCTCCGCCTGGAGGATGTTTCTCATCATCGCCACCAGTCACGTAAGAACCTCCTGGGGTGTGGTTTTCACTTTGGTATCCTAGCAACGATATGCTGGGATGCCTAGCAGATACAGCCCCTTGGGATAAAGAATGAATCAGGATTTTTCTCTGAGAGCTAAAATGTAACAGGTTCTGTGCCAAATATGGGGTGTTTGAGGGCTTTGGAGCAAACAAGAGACCCTTAAAGAAAGTGCAGAGAAGTCATTTTAAATCCCTTCAGACATTCATGAAACCCTCCTATAGCCACCTTTGCAGCCCTGGATAGGTCCAGGGGCTCCCTTCATTCATCCACCTCTTGTGCACGTGGATAGTTGGCCTTCTCATGCTGTGTGCCCTGTGGACGCTAAGTACATATTTGTTGACTAGTCAGCAGGTAGCTACAACGGCTGCAGCAGCACCCTCTCTAGGGAACAGTTGGTTTTCCTTGGTTCTAGAAACGGCATTTCCTGGGCTTCTTAGAAAAAGAACAGAGGCCATTGTCTCTGCAACGTGTGTCTACAGAGCATTGGTTTTTAGAGAGAGAGTTAACGTTTGGGAAGAATTTGCATTTTTCCTTGGCGCGTGCTCTTTGACAATGCCATGCTGTGGAGTAAGGACTTGATATTGACCTATTTTGCCTTAGGGAATCCAGATTACTATCTTGATTTCATTACTAACTTCAGCTTAATAGATGCCCTTTGTTCCAGGCACACTCTTACATCTTCCATGACTTGTTCCTTAGTGCCAGACTGCCCACAGCCTTGGAGCTTGGCTGTGGCAGAGTGGTTTTGGACCCCTGAGACTGTAGACACACTAAAAGGCTCAGCCATCTTGGGGGAATGATTGATTCCCCAGGCAGTAATTTGTGTGTCACCTGCCTTTTAGGTCCTACCTGGGCAGCAGTTCTTGAATTGCAGCTCTGAAAATCTCACCATCCTCTTTTCCCCTAGGAAACCTATCTGGTTTAGTCCAGGATATTGATCATTCATTCATTTAATGGATAGTAATGGAATGCTTACTGTGTGCCAGGCACCGGGATGCAGCAGTGAATAAGGCAAATACAGTCTTTGATCCATGAGAGAGGCAAATTGTGAACAAATTTACAAAGAAATATAGTTTGGGATTGTGGTAGTTCACTTGAAAGACGCTGTGGTAGGGCTTCCGTGGTGGCGCAGTGGTTAAGAATCCGCCTGCCAATGCAGGGGACACAAGTTTGAGCCCCAGTCCGGGAAGCTCCCACATGCTGCGGAGCAACTAAGCCCGTGCGCCACAACTACCGAGACTGCACTCTAGAGCCCACGAGCCACAACTACTGAAGCCCGTGCACCTAGAGCCCGTGCTCCGCATCAAGAGAAGCCACCTCGGGCTTCCCTGGTGGCACAGTGGTTGGGAGTCCGCCTGCCGATGCAGGGGACACGGGTTTGTGCCCCGGTCCAGGAGGATCCCACGTGCCGCGGAGCGGCTGGGCCTGTGGGCCATGGCCGCTGGGCCTGCGCGTCTGGAGCCTGTGCTCTGCGGCGGGAGAGGCCACAGCAGTGAGAGGCCCGCGTACTGCAAAAAAAAAAAAAAAAAAAAAAAGAGAAGCCACCTCAATGAGAAGCCTGCACACCGCAAGGAAGAGTAGCCCCGCTCACCACAACTAGAGAAAAAAGCCCGTATGCAGCAACGAAGACCCAACGCAGACAAAAATAAATAAATAAAATTGTAAATATCTATATATAAAAGAAGATGCTATGGTAGCGACTGCTAAAGGAGGATAGGAGTGGTCGGGAGGCCCTCTCTGAGGAGGTGCTGTCCACACTGAGGCCTGAGTGTGTGAGGAACCTTCCAGAGGGTGCTCTAGGCAGTCAGAGTCACAGATGCAAGGGTCCAGAAGTGGGAAGAGCTTGGTGTGTTCACGGAGGAGGAAGGAGGCCTGTAGGGCTGGAGTCGAGTGAGCACGACGGGGATGATACCAAAATCAGGTGGACCAGATCCTAAGGGGCTCCCAGACCTTGTAGAGGAGTTTGTGTTTCTAGATGGGTTCCACTGGGAAGCCTTGAAGGGTCTGAGCAGAGGAAGGATGTCATCAGGGGGAGGAGGTGAACCTGGGCTTGGTTCTGACCATGACTAAGGTGGACAAAGAAACAGCAGGGCCCTCAAGCCCCATTTTAAACAGGGAGTCGGTGAGGACCCCACCTTTCTTGGCTTTTAGAGTCTGGGAAATTTTCCAGACGTTTTTTTCCTGTTCCTTTGCAGGCGGAGATAATGCACCTGACCGACTCTGCAGTGCGTCGCCAGCTCTTTCTTGACGTGCTCGATGGGACCAAGGCGTTAGTAAGTGTGTCTGGGAGATTTCCCATTCCTCCCAGGGAGAAGGTCTCCGAGGTCAAATAGCTGCTCGCAGCCTGCAGCCGCAAGAGTGGTCAGGTCAAAGGGCTCAAGCGGCCTGGGAGGCCCGAGGCTGCAGTGGGAGGCAGAGGCCTGCTGCTGCCGTGCCAACCCCTGGCCTCTTCCCCGTGACCCACCCCTGTGAGCTTGCTGCTGGGAAAGAAAGGCCTGAGGCCGAAGGTGCCTGCGGACGGAGCTCACATCTTCCCGCCTCGTCAGCTCACAGGAAGCCTGACGTTAACTGTGTGCCGTCTCCCCTCAGCTCCTAGTCCCCGCCTCCGTGAACTGCCTCCGCCTGGGCTCCATGATGTGCACTCTGCTGCTTATTCTTCTCCGGCAGTGGAAGAGGTGAGCCCTGTGACAGGAGGGGCGGCCTGTCCCATCCTCTTTAGTGATGCTTGCCTTACCCTTCCCGAAGGGGAGGAAGTGGGTGTGAAATGGGCTGGGCTCCCCTCGTGGGGAACGGGACTCAGGCAGACACCTGATGTGAGGCTCACTGCTCCACAGGCATCCTGAGGGGGAGCAGGGCAGTGTGTGGCCTTTCTCTGAGGTGTGTTCTCCCCGCCCTCTCCTCTCCACGTTGCTTCTAGTGAGTTAGGTTCTGTGGATGAAATCCTCAGACCCTTGACAGAGATCCTGGAGGGAGTGCTGCAGGCAGACCAGCAACTCATGGAGAAGACCAAGGCCAAGGTGTTCTCAGCGTTCATCACGGTGCTGCAGATGAAGGAGATGAGAGGTGAGGGGCAGAGAGGAGCTGGTGGAGCGGTCTCCTGGCCCCTGTGCCAGCCAGCCTGGACAGGGCTTCCTCCACTTCAGAGCCAGATGTTTCTCCTGTGAGGCTTGAGTTTTTGGTCTCGGAACTCTTATCTTCAGGAAAACTCTTTTTCTCCTCCCCTCCCATGGGACAGATGCCTTGGTGAGCATGACAGCATCCCCTCCCGTTTGCTTTGCAGTGAGCGACATCCCCCAGTACTCCCAGCTGGTGCTGAACGTCTGTGAGACCCTCCAAGAAGAGGTGATTGCACTCTTCGACCAGACCCGCCACAGTCTGGCATCAGGCAGTGCCACAGAGGACAAGGACAGCATGGAAACTGACGACTGCTCCCGGCCCCGGCACAAGGACCAGCGGGATGGGGTGAGGGGGCACCCTGTCTGTCCTTCCCACACGCATCCACAGATATGAACTGCTGCCTCGTCTGTGCCAGGCCCTGGGGCTGATTAGTGACCAAGACAGTCACAGCCTGATGGGGAAAGTTAATAAATCAGACTGTGCAGAGATGTGTCAGAATTCCATTGTGGAAAGTCCTGCAGGGGTGAAACAGGGAGAATGTGCAGCATGGAGTTCTCACATCATCTAGGGACTCAGAAAGAAAGTGCCCTTTCAGCAGTGACTTAAAGAACTGGTAGAGAGCCGTGCAGGCCACGGGAGCAGGGGAGCTTCAGGCAGCAAGGACAGCGTGTACTGAGCTGTGGGTAACAGTCATCTGGCGTGAGCCAAGATGAAGTGAGGCCTGGAGAGCTGGGGGCTAGATGACCAGCAGCCTTGTCAGGGTCTTTGGTCTGGCTCCTAAGTGAAATAGGAAACGATTTAAGGATTTTAAGCAAGGGAGAGGAAACATGAGATTTGTACTTTAGAAAGTGTGCTGGATGTAGTATGGAACACTTTTTCAAACTGTGGGTCAGGACCTATAAATGGGTCCTGAGCTCATTTGGTTACAACCAGCATTTTTTTTTTTTTTTGCGGTACGCGGGCCTCTCGCTGCTGTGGCCTCTCCCGTTGCGGAGCACAGGCTCCGGATGCGCAGTCTCAGCGCCCATGGCTCACAGGCCCAGCCGCTCTGCGGCATGTGGGATCTTCCCGGACCGGGGCATGAACCCATGTCCCCTGCATCAGCAGGCGGACTCTGAACCACTGCGCCACCAGGGAAGCCCCACAACCAGCATTTTTTAAACGAAGTTGAATAAAACATAAACGAAAATATCTGTGCTTTGCAGGAGATAAGGGTAGGTTTAATGAAAACATGTAAGTATGCCTATACTGGAGCGCAGTATAAACCGTATTATTACTTTGGGTGGCTCGTGGTCAACAGTAAGTGTGAAGAGCCACTGGGATGAAGAATGGAGTAGAGAGGATCCAGAGAGAATGAAGGCCCATTTAGTAGGTGACTGCAATAGTGCAGCTAGAGGGGAGGCCACTTTGACTCCACGCAGCCGCGGGCTCGGGTGGGGGGATGGGGAGGAGCGCTGACACGGCTTGATGGCAGTTTCGGGTGGTGGGGAGGGCGCTGGAGTCCTGTCTCAGCCGGCTCACTGGGAGCGGGGGTGACTGGGGGCAGTCCGTCCTCTTCCTCCCCTCCTCCTCCCCCTGCACTGCCTCCTTCCCTTTCACCCATCTTTGCCCCTGGGCCCCAGCAGGTGTGTGTCCTGGGCCTGCATCTGGCCAAGGAGCTGTGTGAGGTGGACGAGGATGGCGACTCGTGGCTGCAGGTGACCCGCAGGCTCCCCCTCCTGCCGACCCTCTTCACCACCTTGGAGGTGAGCCTTCGCATGAAGCAGAACCTGCATTTCACTGAGGCCGCGCTGCACCTGCTCCTTACCCTGGCTCGCACCCAGCAGGTAGGAGGCAAGCCCGCGGGAGCCTCTTTGCTTATGCTGGGTGGGTTCTGATGCTGCCTGTGAGTCTCCCAGCCCAAGACCTCCACCTGCCCTTGGGTGGGGCGGCTGCGGTGACAGCTTCCATCTCATTCTGCATCTTTCCCTCCCAGGGGGCCACAGCAGTGGCTGGAGCCGGCATCACCCAGAGCATTTGTTTGCCCCTCCTGAGTGTGTACCAGCTCAGCACCAATGGGACAGTGCAGGTGAGTGCCAGTGGCCTGCCACTGCCTCCCCCAGCCCCCCTTGGTGCTTTCACTTGCCCCAGAAGTTGCTCTCTTTAGTGGCCTAGTTAATGCACTGATGGTGCAGAATCCTCCCTGCCCCCAGACTGACCTCTAGCAAGAGAAGCTCACACAGTTAGTTAGTGCTGGACGCGGGTCTAGAACCTAGATTCCTGTAACTGCTGCCTTCGGACCCCGTCTGGCCCTGCTGCTGTCCATTCCAGGAGCTTTTCTATTCCGACCAGCCAGGCTGCCTCAGCTGCTGGGCTGCAAGGAGGCCCCGCTCTACCTGTCAGCTGGGTTCCTCGGCGCTGTCGTGATTCTGTCTGTTGTTTGTGTCTCAGACGCCCGGCACCTCTCGGAAGTCGCTGGACGCCCCCTCTTGGCCGGGTGTCTACCGCCTGTCCATGTCCCTGATGGAGCGGCTCCTCAAAACCCTGCGCTACAACTTCCTGACCGAGGCCCTGGACTTCGTGGGGGTTCACCAGGAGCGGGCCTTACAGGTGAGGGGCCGCTGGGATCCTTGGGGTCGGGGCTTGGGGTTCAGGGGCGTCTGGACTGTTCGGGTCTGAGGCTTGGCAGTTGAGCGGTGCCAGTGCTCCCGCTTCTGAGATGCCGTGAGGACTGTTGGCTGACAGGCCGAGCAGTGTGGCTGCCCTGCTGAGGGAGGGGAATGGTCTGGGATCCGCTCAGACAGAAACCTCTTAGTCAGAAACCGCTTCGTCCAGCCCCCTGTTAACGCTGCCCCCTCAGCGTATGTGGACCCAGGACCTCTCCTCCCTGCGGGAGGGCGGGAGCACGCGTGGTAGGTCCCTGAGTCACCCCATCCTTCCCCGTGTCCCCCCTCCCAGTGCCTCAATGCGGTGAGGACGGTGCAGAGTCTGGCGTGCCTGGAGGAGGCGGACCACACCGTGGGCTTCCTCTTGCAGCTCTCCAGCTTCAGGAAGGAGTGGCACTTCCACCTGCCTCAGCTTATGCGGGACGTCCAGGTGGGGCCTCAGACCTGCTTCTTGAAGGGTCTGGGGAAATGCTCGGAGGGGATGGGGCAGGCAGTGAATCGCAGGCCTGTTCCTGGAATGTGGGCTTTTTCTTTAGGTATCACAGGGTTTGGTTTCACACTGCTCCCCTCTGGAGCCGAATTTTCCCTCCACAGGACAGGGCAGCCTCATAGGTTGAGAAGCTGGGCTCTGTGGGATCGACCTTGGTTCGCATCCCTTAGAACAGGACTTGGGAGCCAGCCGAAGAGGGGGGCAGGGAAAGAACACAGGCTCTGGAGTCAGACAGGCCTGTCATTTGCTGGTTGTGTGAGCTTGGCGAAGTTACTTCACCTCTCTCTAAGCCTTTTTCTTCTTCTGTAAGATGGGAAAATTATCCCCATCTTACTTATTTACTTA
Source organism: Stenella coeruleoalba (assembly GCF_951394435.1). NCBI lineage: Eukaryota > Metazoa > Chordata > Mammalia > Artiodactyla > Delphinidae > Stenella > Stenella coeruleoalba. Next base: position 115,925,931 of record NC_137153.1, read on the forward strand.
GGACCTCATACTGTGCTTGGCATCTAGCTGGGTCCCAGGGAAACGGTCCAGGCATCTGTTGACCCACAGTTTGCAGTCGAGCGTGCTTGGTGGCGTGAGATTTTGAGCTAGAGAATGTAGGGAGGGGCTCAGGGGGCCGGAGAAGTACGTTGTTACCATAGAGACCTGCATGGTCGGTCTAGTTGGTTGGGCTGCTGCCTCGAGGCTCCCCCTCACCCCTCCCCTGGGTTTGCTGCAGGTAAACCTGGGCTACCTGTGCCAGGCCTGTACCTCCCTCCTGCACAGCCGCAAGATGCTGCAGCACTACCTGCAGGTAACTGAGCCCTTGTCCGCGGCTGCTGCCTGGACCGCCTCACCCCTGGCTTCCGTGGGCTCCAGCCATCTCTTGTCTCCTCCCCAGAACAAAAACGGGGAGGGCATCCCCTCGGCTGTCGCCCCCCGAGCTCAGCGGCCACCCACAGCTGCCCCCTCCTGCTCCTCCTCCAAGCAGCCCACTCCTGACACAGAGGCCTCAGAGCAGCGGGCCTTGCACACCGTCCAGTACGGGCTCCTCAAGATCCTCAGCAGGACCCTGGCGGCCCTGCGCCACTTCACCCCCGACGTGTGCCAGATCCTGCTGGATCAGGTACCAGCCACCTGTGCCACCCGCCTCCAGTGGAGCCGTGAAGGCTCTGCTGTGCCCTGCTCTGCACCAAGAGCTGCCTGGGCCCTCTGGGGCCCTACATCGCTCTCGTCTTGCCTTGCCTTGCAGTCCCTGGACCTTGCTGAATACGACTTCCTGTTTGCCCTGAGCTTCACCACTCCCACCTTTGACTCCGAAGTGGCCCCCTCTTTTGGGACCCTTCTGGCCACAGTGAATGTGGCCCTAAACATGCTTGGTGAGGTAAGTTGGCCCCTCAACCCAAGTCTTCCCGTGGGCACGTTTATCTAGCCTTCCCTTCATCAAGTGAGTGTGATAGAGCCGACCTGTAAGAATTAGCGTGAGACTTAAATGAATAACTGATGAAATAGCTTAATGTAGGCCCTGCAAAACGGAAGCTCTCAATGAGTTGGAGCTGTTACTGTTACCTTATTTTTTTAACCCCCATTTCTTTTTCTCCAGCTGGATAAGAAAAAGGAGCCTCTCACACAGGCAGTGGGGCTCAGCACACAAGCAGAAGGGAGCAGAACACTGAAGTAAGAAAGCCTCCTTCCGGGATTGGTTTGGGGCTGGGGCAGTCTTGGGCTGGCTCTTCTCTTGGCGCAGTGGCCCACCGCACACTGCCAGCTTGGCCCTCCCTGCAGCAGCGCCCAACCTGCCCTCCTCCAGGTCCCTCCTGATGTTTACCATGGAGAACTGCTTCTACCTGCTCATCTCCCAGGCAATGCGTTACCTTAGGGACCCGGCTGTGCACCCCCGGGACAAGCAGCGGATGAAGCAGGAGCTCAGCTCAGAGTTGGTAGGATGGGTAGGGGGCCCTGCCTGGTGGGGCAGGGCCACTGGGGAGGGGCCCCAGGAGGTCCCAGTCCCCCACTTCCTGTGGCCAGCCCTGAGGGTGGGGGACGCGGGGCCTTATCAGGTGCTTTTTCTCTTGCAGAGCACTCTGCTCTCCAGCCTCTCACGCTACTTCCGCCGGGGAGCCCCCAGCTCCCCTGCTGCTGGCATCCTTCCCTCACCTCAGGGCAAGTCCACCTCTCTCTCCAAGGTCAGCCCTGAGAGTCAGGAGCCTCTGATCCAGCTAGTGCAGGCCTTTGTCCGGCACGTGCAAAGATAGGGCCTCGGGCCACCGCCACTCTCCACCAGCCTGCATGGGAGCCCTGGGCAGTAGGGGTGCTGCTGGCCTGAGGGGCCTGTCTGGGGCTGAGAGCAGCTCCTGTCACCCTCCCCAGAGTAGCCACGACTCCAGCCACCAGCCCCCAGCATTATTTTTGTAATAGATCAAGAGGTCAACAGCGGGGAGCCACGAGTCTGCTGCACTCACAGTCTCATGTTCAGAATGCCCCCAAGAGGTGTATTCCTTTCCTTCAAGCATTCCCCACAGCACTTGACCCTGGCCCCGGGGAGAGATGGGGGAGCCAGTGTCACGTGCAACCAGGAGAGGCTGTACGCACGGGTTTGAGAATCTGTTTTCCACGCTCTGTTCTTGCAGTTTTGGGTAATATTGTGGTCTATTTATACAAATATTAAAATACTGTTTATACACAACCGTGTGGGGTGTACCTTCAAAGCCCAAGGACTAGCCAGCTCTCAGAGCATCGAACCGCCTCCCTCGGCCGAGGGCCCAGAGTGGAGTGGAGGTTTGGGGAAGGCGAGATAGCCACCACTGACCTAACGAACATTCCTCCGTTCACGTCTTGGTGTTGGGGGTGCTGGGTGGGCGCTCAGATTCCGCCCCCCCGACCCCTACCACGCACCTCCACTTACAGCTGGCTGAGCTCACCACCGGCTAGAGCCTTCCTTGAAGCTCTGCTCCTGTTTATAGCTCTGTGCCTCCCCCTCCCTTCAGAAGGCCCGCCAGTGGGGCCCACCAGCCTCCAGCCTCTAGCCTCCTTGGGACCTAATCACAGAGTTCTGGGCCCGGCTACAGGCCTTAATCTAAAACTGGCTTGTAGCCCAGAGCTACCACTTGAAGTTTCTGGAACCAGACTGACCTGGGCTAGAGTCCCTGCGTGGCCACTTGCCAGTTATGGAACGTTGCGGAGGTGACTTTCTGATCTCTTCTTCCCTCATCTGCGAGGACGACACGAGAATACACGTGAACGTGCTTGGCTCAGTGCCGGGCCCCTGGGAAGCACTGTCAGCCGGCAATTACTCGAGCTTAAACTATGGTGCAAATTTTACAGTCCCCTCTACCCGATTTTAGGCAAGTCTTTCTTAGGAATAAAACATCTATTATGCAGCTTCCTGGGACTTCCCTGGTGGTCCAGTGGTTAGGACCCTGCGCTTCCACTGCAGGGGGCCTGGGTTCAACCCCTGGCTGGGGAACTAAGATCCTGCAAGCTGCACGGCGTGGCCCAAACAAACCCCCCCCCCCCCAAAAAAAACGTAATTATGCAGCTGCAGTAGGAGAACAGCACTCCCTCCTGAGCAGCACAGGCAGTGTGGGAGGAAGGGAGGTACTGGCTTTGCCCTAAGAGCTCTCCCTCCCTCTGCCCTAGTGCTTCTGGGAGGGGTGGTGCAGATGTGGTCTCCCCTTTCCCACCTGTGAGGCCCGCGACCCGACCGGAGCCCAGGCAACATGCACACGAAGGATGGTTTATTATTTGTCACTGGCTAGAGAGCAAGCAGACAGGCAGAGTAAAAAGATCAGTTAAAAAGTGAGTGTGGAGAGGTGCAGGCTGCAGCCACCATACTTGGCTTGAGCTGTATGAGGGGAAGGGTAGCACCGGGGAGATGCCGCTCCGTGGCCCAGGCTCCCCTCTGCTCCAGCTCATCCAGAGGGGACGAATCCGGTCCTCAGGCCTCCACACACCTGCCTGCCTTTCCCCCTTTGCTGCTTTTGGCAACTAAAAGGCAGGAGCTCCCTCCCCCAGGGTGCGCCCCAGGGCTTCCTCAGGCCTTCTGCACTGACCCCCACGGGCCTAGGCGCTGAGTGCAGCTGCTGCAGCCAGGCCCTCCCTCCTTAGCAGGAGCCGGGAGGGCTGGGACGCTCAGAGATGCAGGCAGGGGTGTTGGGGGGGAATCTCCAGAAGCAGGGCTGGGGGAGGGGCCGGGATCATTCAGCTTCTGGGGCCCCTCACAGCTGGAGGACCAGAGGCGGGATGGGATGGGGTTACTTTCCCCACCCTGAGCAGCTGGGTCACCAACAGACAAGACAAGTGGCAGGGCTGCACCCATCCTCTCCTGCCCAGGCCAGAATGGGCAGGGGCCTGGGAGGGGGCCTGCTTAGCTAAGCAGTTCCAAGTAGGTGACAGGGACCTTGCCCTTCTTGTTGCCTCTCTCGCCAATGAGCCAGTCAGGGTCCATGCCAGGCAGGCTGTAGACAGTGATGAGCTGGGGAGGGCGGAGAAGGAGGGTCACGCCCCAGCCAGGCAGAACTGGCCCCAGCCCTAAGGGGGAACAGACTTGTGGTCTCCCCTGATACATAGGAAACGACACCTCCTGAGCTGCTCACCTCCTCAGCTGCTCTACAGAGACAGATCAGAGAGGCTGCTTCCTCAGAGCTGGAGCCGTCTCTGCCTACCCGACCGGCCCCAGCTCTACCCGCAGGGCCACTCGGAGGCTGGAAGCCCGCGGTGCAGGGTCTGCGGGCCCCATGCCCCCAGCTCCAGTTTCCCGGCGCCCGTGAGCCGGCCCTCCCCCTGTCCTCGTGGCCCCCAGGCCTACCTCGTCAGCCAGCAGGGCCAGCTCGCTGCTGTCGGCCGCCTCGTAGTCATAGAGGACCCGGGCCTTCCGGGTCCCGCTGGCGGGAGGCGCCACCTCCTCCAGGCGGAGAGCGGCCTCCCCCGGAGGAGCCAGGCTGGCCACAGAGGGCCCCCCAGGCATAGTGGCCGCGGCGGTGGTGGGCGAGGTGCTGCTGAGGGGCGGGGAAGCGGGCTCTGTGGTGCCCACGAAGGTGCCTGGAAATCTGGAGAGGAGAGCGGGGGCACACCTCAGCAGCCGGGAGCCACACCCCCCCGGGAGTCCCGTGTGCCCCGCCAAACACCAGCTAGGTCCACGGCCGCGGAGGCGAGGAGACCCTGCTACTTACATGGCTCCCTGGGAGCTGGCGGCATGAAAGGAAGAGGGAAACGGGGAATGTGAGATGCTCCCACCATCCCCGCCACCCCCCACCCCACACAGTCTCAAGAAACCGCGCCAGAGGTCCCCAAGGCCAGCCACCTCGCTGTCATTGTGAGAGGGTGCCCGGGCCCAGAGAGCAGTGTGATGTCCCACCACAGTTGGCAGCCCTCCACCCCGCCCTGGGTGTCACGGGGCTTTCCGAGCTTGGGGCGGTCGGGGCTGGGAGCCAGGGGACCCCGGTGGGCACCTGCCCAGCTGTTTCTGTAGGTCCAGCATGTGGCGGTAGCACTGGGCATAGTAAGTGGTCTGAGACTCAACGAACTCATGGAGGCAGCGAAGGTGGTTCACCTGCGGGGAAGACGCCCATGGCTGACGGGGGGGATGCGAGGGGCCAAAACATCCCCCTCTGCAGACCCTGGCCCGGCATTCTGATGTCTTCTGCCCAGGCCACTTGCTCCCTGGGGTTGGAGGGAGGTACCCACCCTTTGGGACCTGCTCTGCCGAGGCTGAATCCCATCCTTACAGACTGCGGGCTCAAGCACACCCTTCCCCACCTGCCTTCGAGATCCAGGTTCACTCGCTGCCTCAATATGGACTAGTTTCATGGGGACACAAGGGGCGGCAAGAAGACGGTGGACGACAGAAGGAGGAAACGGGGGCAGGACTCACGTGCGTGCTACTGATTCCCTCCAGCAGGAGCCGGGTCACTTCTGCCTGCCGGTCAAACTCGCTCTGGGCCACTCGGAGCTCCTGCTCAGCCTGGGAAGGGTGGGGCATGAGCGCGAGAACAAGACCAGCCCCCCAGTTTCCCTCCCACCGCCTTCTCCCACGCCCCTGAAGCCGCCCAGGAGCGGCCTCCTCTTCCCTTCTGTGGCAGCTGTCACTTCCCCCCGGGGATGCAGACATCGGTGGCAGGAGTGCACTTCCCACCCCTGACTTCAGGCCTGAAGCCCTGACCACTGGAGGAGCCCTGCTTGGACCCCACCCCCTCCTGAGGCCAGTTCCTGGACAAGCAGACAGAGCCTCGGGCGCCCTGCCTTGGCCTTTCATATTCATTTGCCCATCTGACGCCATCACGCATCAGGGACAAATCCAACCAACAGTTGCCTCTGGAGGGCCCACTGTGTGCAACAGGGCAGAGTGACAACCCCTACCGTGGCCCCAGAGAGTGAGGGCAGAGCCCAGAACTAGAAACAGACCTGCCCCTGACGGCAGCAGGTGAGCCTGGACTCCCGTTGCCCACCCCCTGCAGCCTCTTCCCTGAGCCCCGACTTACCTTGTCCACCTCATCATTCCAGAGCTGCGGAGACCACAAGAGGACAGGTCAGCGGGGGAGGGAGGGGGGCACCGGTCAGCAGGGGAGGGGAAGACGGCTGAACCCCAGAGCCCAGGCCCTGCCCCAGCTCCCTGAGACCCCAACCTCTCCCCAACTCCCTCCCCACAGCCCAACGAGGGGCTGAGGCTGGGGTGAGGCCTGGTGTGAAAGGGGGGGCTCCGACATCATAGTCCGTCTAGTCCCACATGCCACATGCGGGGAGGGGGGACAGCCAGCTGGGGAGTCCTACTTGGGTTTCTCCTACAGTGCCAGTCCCCAGGCTCTGACTGGGGTCTCAAGGGAGATTGAGTGTCCCGCACCCCACCCTGACACTTGGCTAAGGCTGGTGGGCTGGGAGGCAGGACTGTGTGACCCTGGACCAGTCACTGAACCTTTCTGTCCTTCGGCAGAGAAAGGCAGCCTCGTGCCCGAGTCACACTGGGGTTCAAAGGCACAAGGAAAAAACAGGGCCGTCTCCACCCTCCTGGATACTCCTCTTTCCACTCGGCCCAGGAAGGGGGGCGGGAAGTGTCATCCAGAGTCTAAAGAAGAAAGACCCCCCTCCCCCCCCCACGGCTTAGGAGACCCATTTCTCCTGCCCGCTGCTACCCTATGATGTGACCTGAAATGCGGAAAGCAAAACAAGGCCAGCCCTTGGACAGATGTGTCCCACCTCAGTGCCGTTTAGCAAATCACAACACGGGAAGCAACCTCCACGTGGACACACGTCGGAGACCCAGCCACAGGGGCCCGGTGGACTACACTGTGGTTCACGCCCCCGAGGACAAATGACTGCACACAGCAACATGCTTATGACAGATGGAGAAGAGCCAGAGGGTCTTTGCAGAAGGTTGTCACCCGTCGGGGGGTGGGGTGGGGGTGGTGGAAAGGACAGAGAGAGAGAGAGAGGCAGAGAAAGACACAGTGGTGGTTTCGACAGGCATGATGGGATAGGTGTGATCTGCCTATTTCCCAAACTAAACAGTAAATACCACAAATCTCAACAGAGCTGTAGGAAGAAAAGACACCAAGACATTCAACGTCCTCCTGATCCAGCCCCGCCCATCCGACCTCCAGAGTCCCCGCCCCCGCCCCGCCCTCACGCTCAGCTTCAGGCCAGCTCGGGACACGCTCTGTTCTCCAACCTCTGGGCCTCGGGCCCAGGCGGCTCCTTCCCCCACCCAGCTGTGCCCTCCCACCCTCCCTGTTCAGTCTCAAGCACTTCCACGACACCTAGCAGATGTGCTATGGAGGCAGCTGGATGGACAGCGCCGTCCCTGTCTCCCATGACCCCGTGGCAGGCCAGGCCCAGACCTCCTCCCTCTCCTCCGGGCCGGGCCGCACGGCCGGTCGCTCCGGGACGGTGAGTGTGGGAGGGGGCGGTGCCTGCTTTGGGGGGTCGGGGCTGGGCAGACTCTCAGGTGCCCTGGAGGTGGGGCCGCTGCCGCCCCAAGTGCACCGGGCTGTGCCGCGCAGTGGGCCAGGCTCACCTTCAGCGCTGGGCAGGGAGAAGCAAGGCCGGCAACACGGCACAGGGCACAGGGCAGAGGCGGGTGGACAGGACTTGCCTGACCAGGGGCGCGGCCCCAGCCTGCCCCTCTGGCTCCAGTTCGCTGCACATCAGGCCCAGGCCCGAGTGTGGGAGGGGAGGGGGAGCGGGGCGGGGCAGGGGCGCTTACCGCGGAGGCGCTGGCCGAGAGAATGTAATTACGAGGTCTAGTCTCCTGAAAGTCAGGCACCGTCTGGCGGGGAACAGAGTTCATGGGGGGAGGGGGTCATGCGGGGCCGGGGCCGGGCCGGAAGGCTGCCCTAGACCCTCCCATGGGAGATGCCAGGAGCCCCCGACCCCACGGACAGGAGGGTACAGACAAATACAACACGGAGCCCCCCGTTTCTCCCCAAGCCAACCACCTGCGGAGGAGGCGGGCCGAGGCGAGTCCAGACCAAGGTTAAGTGGGTGGACATGCCTGCCATCAGGGCCCTTACCTGGGGCAAGCCACAGACGGGTCCAGCCCCTGGCCCGGCGGCCACGGACCCTCGTCCCCAGGCCCCGGCCTCACTCAGATGCCCCAACTAGACCCACCGTCCTCCCAACAAAGCCCGCCCCACCCAGCTCTCTCTGTCCAGAACCTCCGCACACCACGTCTCTCGCTCCTGCAGCAAGGACCAGGCCCCTCTCCCCACAACGAGGATGGACAGACGGATGCATGGATGGACACAGTGACAGGCTTTCAACATTTGCAAAAAGCTGACTCACAGGCTCCAATGCCTGGCGTCCCCCCGAAGCAGAGGCTACACATGGTAGAGCCTCCAGTGGGGAGACCAGCTGCTTGCAAAACGCCCCGAGGACGTCCCCGGCCGACCAAGGCCGAGATGGGCAAACCAGAAGCAGCACAGCACGTGGGATAGGTATACTCACATCTCCCTCACACTGAGCCAAGTTACCCAAAGCAGAACAGAAAGGAACAAAAACAAGAGTTAGTGAGTCCACAGCGCAGGCGGGAGCAGGCCCCTGGGGTCACACAACCCTGCCCTCTGAAAGGAGTCCTGACACGTGTGTGTGTGTGTGTGTGTGTGTGTGTGTGTTGAGAGGGGTGGGAAGGACGGGGTGCACTGCTGGGCTGGAGTCCTCTGGGATGCTGTATCTGGGCTGCCAGGGCCCAGCTCGGGACGGGGTGTCCTGCCCAAGCCAAAGACTCTGGGCCAACCAACTGGAGGGGAGGTCGTGCCGTCCCAGTAACTAAGGAAGGGCTCCCCTGCCTGGCTGATGTAGGAAGAGCTTGTCCTGGCCAAGTTACTCCAGAGAGGTGGTCCACCCCTGAGTGGCGGGGAGACTGTCCTGTCCAGGTGACTTAGACAGACATAGGTCATCCTGCCCAAGCCAACAAGACTCCAGTGGCTGAGCCCCTGCCTCCAGTTTGGACCCCACATAATTGGATGAGCCGGGACCTTGCCCACGGTTCTCGCCAGATGCACTGCCCAGGCTCCGCGGCCCCAGGTGGCCACACTGAGGGAGGGGAACGTGAGAAGGGCTGGAGGCTGGAACTCTCAGGGGAGCGGGGAGCCCAGGCCGGATGTTTCCACGGCGTGCCCTGGACCCGACCTGGGGATTCCCTCCCCAGGGCGTGAGGTGGCCTTTCGGGCCCTGCACCCCAAGCAGCCTGGCCACCCTCAGGCCCAGCTCTCCCAACCCTAGCCTAGCTCTGGTCAAAGTGTCCCACACTGTGTCCCATCGGCCTGGCTGAACAGGCCTCCGTGAGCCGAGAGTGAAGGGGGAGCGAAGACAGCCCAGGCCCTACCCAGTGCCGTGGGGCTCCCAGAGGGCCCCTCAGACACGCCCCTGGGCAGGCGGGTGGTCCAGCTCCGGGGCGCTCCGCACCACCACAGGGGAGCCTGAGCACAGGGCACCCTGTGACCAGCGCTGGAGCAGCAGGTGGGGGAGTTAGTAGGGGGAGCCATGCCCGGGCAGAGCCAGGAACAGAGCCGAGCACCCAGGGAGGGCAGGGCAGGGGCATGCAAGAAGCCAACTGGCTGTCGGTCTGGGGAGGCTGAGGGCCGCCCTGAGCCCAGGTCGGGGCACTGCTGGTCCGCCCACCCCATCAACGTCTGCCCTGGGTCCCAGGGCTCTGGGCCGCCAGGGGTCCGTTGCAGGTGGGGCAGAGAGGTGTGACCTGAAGTGGTCAGCCCAGAGCAGCAGCCCCCAGCCAGGCCTCTCCAGGCAGGGACAGGGGAGAGAAGTCATACCAAACACCAGGTCCCTTCACCCCCTCCTTGGCTCCAACCAGGACCGGTGGGGGGGGGGGGGCAGGAGGCCGGCACGACACCTACCGTGGCTTTGGCTTCTGCGGCCTTGGCCTTCTTCAGCCGTGCTTTGCAGGCATCCAGGTCCAGACGCCGGTTATGGAGGAGCCGCCTCTCCTTCTGAGGGGGTGGGAACAGGGAACAGTGAGACCTGGGCAGCCCTAGGAGACCCCTGGCCCTGGCAGGACCAGCCCCCAGGACCATCTGGTCAAGACGGGGAAACTGAGGCCTGGACGGGGGGAGTCATCCACTCCAGGCCACTCAGTCCACAAGAGCCATGTCTGGGGAGGTCCCAGGAGTGCTGGGTCCCAGCATGGGCTCAGCAGCTATGAGGAGGGCTGCCACCATCACCAGGAAGCAAGTGGCCCCAGGCCCCTCACCGAAATCGTCTTCCAGTCCCCTTCCAGGAAGGTGCGCAGGGGTGTAAGGAAGCCGATGGAGGCCGTGTGGATAAAATCCCTCTCTGCGGCTCCCAGGCGCTTTTCTGCTTCTGCCACCTTGATCAGTGTCTTTCCTGAGAAACAAAGTGGAGGGGTGAGGAAGAGGGTCGGGCTCAGGCCGCTCTGACCCCCAGGAAGTAGGGGAGAGCTCAGAGAGAGATGTTCTGAGAGGCAAGAGCAGAATGGCTGGCCTGGGAAGATGTGGAAAATACATATCCATATACCTATCGACAAATGAACAGTGGGACGCCCGGAGAGCAGAATGCTACACAGCCATTAAAAAGATGTGTGTGTGGGGCAGGGGGGACTTCCAGAATGACAGGGTAAGGAGCTCAGCAAACCCTCTCCCCAAAAAGCAATAATAAAACTACACACAGGGACTTCCTTGGTGAGCCAATGGTTAAGACTCCACGCTTCAACTGCAGGGGGCCCAGGTTCAGTCCCTGGTCGGGGAACTAGATCCTGTATGCTGTGCAGTGCAGCCCAAAATAAAATAAAATTTTAAAAAAAGAATATCCTTTTAAAAAAACCACAACTGGACACAGTTCTCAAAAACAACGATTTCTGGACTCTGGAAGTTAACCTAAGGCAAATAACAAATTGAGAAGCATTTATTCCAGAACTTTTGGACCTTGGTAAAAACAATGGAGCCTGTGGCTTTTTGGCCTGGGGGTACTCCCATCTTCTCAAGCTCTGTGGTGCTGTAGCTCTAGCAGGGTGGGGCAAGCCCTGAGGGGGCTGACTTGATTTGGGCTGGAACACAGAAAAACCCATGGGACAGGACCACAAACAATAGTGATCTCAATGGCAAATAATCAGGAACATCACAGCTAACATGAAGCTGGAATACTGGTTGGAACAAGCAACAGAGCTGCCGGAAATTTAACAGGAGGTCTGGGAAATGAGATAGTCATAGTGGGCCTTGATGAAATCCAGATATCTCTGGTGGTCTGGAAGGCTATGCATGTGTATAGCACACTTGGGAGAGATGGGAGAGTACCCCAGCCATCAACTCATTCCTGGCTAGTGGGATGCTTTGCACATTCACAAACTGAAAGCTGGGCAGACATGTAAATTGCTTGAACTTTGAGTGTGTTCCCCAGCCCACTCAGATTCATCAGTAAAGCCTTAATGCTGCAAGATGTTTAAGCACAACCTCTGATTAATCATTGGCTGACCACTAACATATGCTGACCTGGAAGAAACCCCTAGGAAGCTAGGCTTAAAAACAAAAAGGATAATTTAAAAAGAAAAACAAGTAGACATCAGTAGCTGCATACTGCAGAGAACACAGACTCTAAACAGTTAGCTCAGGCAAGTCTCTAAAGAAACAAACAAACAGCAGTAATAACTCAACAAAAATTATAAGACATGCAAAGAAATAGGAAAGTACGGACAGTGCACAGGGAAAGAAAAGCAATCAACAGACACTATCTCCAAGGAGGCCCAGATATTAGACCTAGCAGACCAAGACTTCTAAGCAGCTATTACAAATAAGTAAAAAAACAAAAACAAAACAAAACCCTGACGGTGGGGAGGGACAAATTAGGGTTATGGGATTAAACTACTATATATGGAATAGATAAACAACAAGGATATAGGGACTTCCCTGGTGGCGCAGTGCTTAAGAATCCTCCTGACAATTCAGGGGACACAGGTTCAATCCCTGGTCTGGAAAGATCCCACATGCTGTGGAGCAACTAGGCTCATGTGCCACAACTACTGAGCCTGCGCTCTAGAGCCCACGAGCCACAACTACTGAGCCCACATGCCACAACTACTGAAGCCCGTGTTCCTAGAACCCGTGCTCTGCAACAAGAGAAGCAACCTCGATAAGAAGCCGGTGCATTGCAACAAAGAGTAGCCCCTCTCTCCACAACTAGGGAAAGCCCACGTGCAGCAATGAAGACCCAACATAGCCAAAAATAAATAAATGAATAAATTTATTAAAAAATAAAGAATCCACCTGCCAAGGCAGAGGACACAGGTTCGAACCCTGGTCTGGGAAGATCCCATATGCCACAGAACAACTAAGCCCATGCGCTACAACTACTGAGCCTGTGCTCTAGAGCCTGCGAGCCACAACTACTGAGCCTGCATGCCACAACTACTGAAGCCCATGCACCTAGAGCCAGTGCTCCGCAACAAAGAGAAGCCACTGCAATGAGAAGCCCACACACCACAACGAAGAGCAGCCCCCACTCGCTGCAACTAGAGGAAGCCCGTGCACAGCAATGAAGACCCAACACAGCCAAAAATAATTTTTTTAAAAAAAGGATACACTGTATAGCACAGGGAATTATAGCCATTATCTTGTAATAACCTATAATGGAATATAATCTGCAAAAATACTAAATCACTATGCTGTACACCAGAAACACATATTATAAATCAACTATACTTTAATTAAAAAATAAAAAGCCTAATAGAAGCAATGTTTAAAGATTTAAGGAAAGTATGATCACAATGACTTCTCAAATAAGGAATGTCAATAAAGAGATTAAAACTATAAAAAAGAAATGAAAATTCTAGAGTTGAAAAGTATAACAACTGATAAGAAAAAATCACTAGAAGGGTTCAACAGCAGATTTGAACTGGCTTCTTATCAGAAACAAGGGAGGCCAGATAGTGAGAGGATATTTTCAAAGTGATGAAAGGAAAAAACTCTCATCCAAGAATTTTATATACAGCAAAACTGTCTTCCAAAAGTGAACACAAAATAAAGACATTCCCAGATAAACAAAGGCTAAAAGAATTCATTGCTGGCAGACCTACCATAGAAGAAATACTTCAGGTTAAAGTGAAATGACACTAGATGGTAACCTGAATCTACATAGGAAATACAGAGCAGCAGTAAAGGTAATTACATAAGCACATATAAAAGACAATATAAACTTTTTTCTCTTTTCTTAATTGATTTCAAAGACAACTACATAAAACAATAATTATAAAACTGTGTTGTTGAGATATAATGTGTATGACAACAATAGCACAAAGGAAGAGGGCGAGAAGGGAGTTATACTGGAGCAAAGTGTCGATATTTTACTGGAATTCAGTTAGTATTACTCCAAAGTAGATTGTGTTAAGTTAAAATGCATATTGTAATTTAAATTGTAAAACCACTAAGATGGACTTCCCTGGTGGTCCAGTGGGTAAGACTCCACACTCCCAATGCAGGGGATATGGGTTTGATCCTTGGTCAGGGATCTAGATCCTGCATGCATGTCGCAACTAAGAAACCCACATACTGCAACTAAAGATCCTACATGCTGCAATGAAGATCCTGAATGCTGCAACTAAGACCTGGCACAGCCAAAATAAATATAAATAAATATATTTTATAAAAACCCATTAAGAAAGATTTTTAAAGTAAAAAAAAAAAGCAACAAAGAAATTAGAATATTACACTAGAAAATATCTGTTTAACTCAAAAGAAGGCAGTAACAGAGGATCAAACAAAAAACACCTGAGATACAGGGAGACAATAACGAAATGGCAATCCGACCACATCAACAATTACATTAAATGTAAATGGATTAAACACTCCAATCAAAAGGTAAAGACTGTCAGATTGGATTTTTTTTAAAAAGATTCAAATATATGCTCTCTACAAGAGACATACCTTAGATTTAAAGACATAAGTATGGTGAAAATAGAAGGACAGAAAAAGATACATGCCCCCGTTTGCATATAACAATATGAGAATAGGAGTGATCATAAGAGAACAGGAGTGGCCATACTACTATCAGATAAGCAGACTTTAAGACCAAAAAATGTTAACTAGAGACAAAGAGTAGTATTTTACAATGATAGAAGGGCCAATTCATCAGGGAGATATATAATTATAAACATACAGACCTAACAACACAGCTCCAAAATACATGAGGCAAACACTGACAGAATAAAGACAGAAATACTTCAACAGAAATAATTGGAGACTTTAATACTCTCAATAAAGGATGGGGCAATAAGACAAAATCAACAAGGATATAGAAGATAAACAACACTATCAACCAAGATGGCCTGACAACACTACCCTACAACATAAAGTACAACATCTAAGTGAACATGAAACATCCTCCAGTAGATACCACACACTATAGACCATAAACAAGTCTTAACACATTTAAAAGGATTAAAATTATGCAAAGTATGTTTTCTGACCACAGCGACATTAAATTAGAAATCAACAACAGAAGGAAACTTGGAAAATCCATAAATATCAGGAAATTAACCACCACCCTGCTGGTGGGATGTAAAATCACACAGCCACTTTGGAAAACAGTCTGGCAATTTCTTAAAAGGTTGGTGGTCCAGTGGTTAGGACTCTGCACTTTCACTGCCGAGGGCCAGGGTTCAATCCCCGGTTGCGGAACTAAGATCCTGAAAGCTGCACAGCACAGCCAAAAATAAAATTAAATTTTAAAAAAAATGTTAAACATAAATTTACCATATGACTCAGCAATTCCACTCCTAGGTATATACCCAGTAGAAGTGAAGACATACATCCTCACAAAAGTTCATATGCAACTGTTCAAAGCAAAACAACCCAAATGTCTCTCAAATGGTAAGTGGACAAAGAAAATGAGATCAGCCCATACAGTGGAACACTCTTCAACAGTAAGAAGGGATAAAATCCTAAAACACATTATAACATGGATGAACCTCAAAGACAAAGAAGCCACGTGCAAAAAACAACATATCGCTTGATTCCATTTATATGAAATATTCAGAAAAGGCAAATTTATAGAGGCAAAACCACATTGGGATTTCCCTGGTGGTCCAGTGGTTAAGAATCCACCTTCCAATGCAGGGGACTTGGGTTCGGTCCCTGGTCGGGGAACTAAGATCCCACGTGCCGTGGGGCAACTAAGCCCGTGTGCTGCACCACTGAGCCCACACACTCTAGAGCCCATGTGCCACAACTAGAGAGCTCACATGCCGCAACTACTGAGCCCACGTGCTCTGGAGCCTGCATGCCACGCAAGTAGAGAGAAGCTTGTGTGCCGCAATGAAAGATCCCGCATATAGCCAAATAAATAAAAAAATTTATAAAAAAAACGACAAAAACAACAACGAAAAATAACAAAGCCACATTAGTTGTCTGGGGGTGGGAGTGGGACTGACTACAAGTAGACACAAGTTACTTTTTTGCAGGTGATGGAAATGTTCTTTAAATTGGATTGGGGGAGTCACCCAAGTCCGGGAAGCACAGAAAGTCTCATACAGGATAAACCCAAGGAGAAATACACCAAGACACACAGTAGTCAAACTGACAAAAATAAAGACAAAGAGAAATATTAAAAGCAACAAGGGAAAAGCAACAAATAACATACAAGGGAATCCCTGTAAGACTATCAGCTGATTTTTCAGCAGAAACTCTGCAGGCCAGAAAGGAGTGGCACCATATATTTAAAGTGATGAAAAGGAAAAACCTACAAACAAGAATACTCTACCCAGGGCTTCCCTGGTGGCGCAGTGGTTGAGAGTCCGCCTGCAGATTCAGGGGACACGGGTTCGTGCCCCGGTCTGGGAAGATCCCACGTGCCGCAGAGCGGCTGGGCCCGTGAGCCGTGGCCGCTGAGCCTGCGCGTCCGGAGCCTGTGCTCCTCAACGGGAAAGGCCACAATAGTGAGAGGCCCGCGTACCACAAAAAAAAAAAAAAAAAAGGAATACTCTACCCAGTAAGGCTCTCGTTCAGATTTGATGAAGAAATCAAAAGCTTTACGGACAAGCAAAAGCTAAAATAATTCAACAGCACCAAGCCAGCTTTACAATAAATGCTAAAGGAACTTCCCTAAGCGAAAAAGAAAAGGCCACAACTAGAAACAAGAAAATTATGAAATGGGAAAGCTCACCAGTACAGGTGAACATACAGTAAAGGTAGGAAATCATCCACACACAAACGGGATATCAAGACCAGTAACTGTGAGAGAAGGAGAGCACAAGTGCAGGACATCTGAAATGCATTTGAAATTAAGAGATCAGCAACTTAAAACAATCGTGTAGTTATACAGACTGCTATATCAAAACCTCATGGTAACCGCAAATGAGAAATTTATAACAGATACACACATGAAAAAGAAAAAGAATTCCAAACACAACACTAAAGATAGTCATCAGCGACTTCCCCAGTGGGCCAGTGGTAAAGAATCCACCTTCCAATGCAGGGGACACAGGTTCAATCCCTGGTCGGGGAACTAAGATCCCACGTGCCATGGGGCAACTAAGCCCGCACGCCGCAGCTACTGAGCTCACGCACCTCAATGGGAGAGCCTGCGTGCTGCAAACTACACAGCCCACGCACTCTGGAGCCCACGCACCACAACTACAGAGCCCACGTGCCACAACTAGAGAGAAGCCCACATGCTGCAACGAAGAGCCCACGTGCCACACTGAAAGATTCTTCGTGCCGCAACTAAGACCCGACGCAACCAAATAAATAAATAAATATTTTAAAAAATGTTTAATCCATCTATCCTAAACCCTTAAAAAATAAAGTCATCAAATCACAAGAAAGGAGGAAAGAAAAGAGGAAAGGAAGAAAAAAGACCTACAAAAACAAATCCAAAACAATTAACAAAATGGCAATAAGGGACTTCCCTGGTGGCACAGTGGTTAAGAATCCGCCTGCCAATGCAGGGGACACAAGTTTGAGCCCTGGTCCGGGAAGATCCCACATGCCACGGAGCAACTAAGCCCGGGCACCACAATTACTGAGCCTGTGCTCTAGAGCCTGCCAGCCACAACTACCGAGACTGAGAGCCACAACGACTGAAGACCGATGCCTAGAGCCCGTGCTCCACAAGAGAAGCCACTGCAACAAGAAGCCTGTGCACCGCAACAAAGAGTAGCCGCCTCTCGCCACAACTAGAGAAAGCCCACACACAGCAATAAAGACCCAACACAGCCAATAAATTAATTAATTAATTAAAATAAATAAATGTATAAAAAAATGGCAATAAGAACATACACATCGATGATTACCTTAAACGTAAACAGATTAAATGCTCCAACCAAAAGACACAAATTGGCTGAATGGATACAAAAACAAGACACAAGACCCATATATATGTTGTCTACAAGAGACCCATTTCATTTTTTTTGGTTGTGCCGTGCAGCATGTGCGATCTTAGTTCCCTGACCAGGGATCGAACCTGCGCCCCCTGCATTGGAAGCACAGAGTCTTAACCACTGGATAGCCAGGGAAGTCCCAGACAAAACAGACTTTAAAATAAAGACTGCTACAAGAGACAAAGAAGGACACTACATAATGATCAAGGGATCAATCCAAAAAGAAGGTATAGCAATTATAAATATATATGCATCCAACACAGGAGCACCTCGATATATAAAGCAAATGTTAACAGATGTAAAAAGAGAAATCGACAGTAAACAATAATATGGGTCTACTTAAACACCCCACTTACATCAATGAACAGTTCATCCAGACAGAAAATCAATAAGGAAACACAGGCCTTAGATGACACATTAGACCAGATGGACTTAATTGTTATTTGTAGAGCTTTCCATCCAAAAGCAGCAGAATACACATTCTTTTCAAGTGTACATGGAATATTCTCCAGGATAGATCACATGCTGGACCACAAAGCAAGTTTTGGTAAATTTAAGAAAACTGAAATCATATCAAGTATCTTTTTTGACCACAATGCTATGAGATTAGCAATCAAGTCCAAGAAAAAAACTGCAAAAAACACAAGCACGTGGAGGGTAAACAATGTGCTACTAAACAACCAATGGCTCACCAAAGAAATCAAAGATGAGGGACTTCCCTGGTGGTCCAGTGATTAAGACTCTGCACTCCCAATGCAGGGGGCCCAGGTTCGATACCTGGTCAGGGAACTAGATCCCGCATGCCGCAAATAAAGGAGCCCGCATGTTGCAACCAAAAGATCCCGCATGCCGCAACTAGGACCTAGCGCAGACAAATAAATAAATAAATTAATTAATTAATAAAAAAAGAAATCAAAGATGAAATTAAAAAATACTTAGAGGGAAATGAAAACACTATGCCAAAACCTATGGGACACAGCAAAAGCAGTTCTAAGAGGCAAGTTTATAGTGATACAAGCTTACCTCAGGAAGCAAGAAAAATCTCAAATAAACAACCAAACCTTACACCTAAAGCAACTAGAAAATGAAGAACAAACAAACCTAAAGTTAGTAGGAAAGAAATCATAAAGAACAGAGCATAAATAAATAAATTAGAGACTAAGAAAACAACAGAAAAGATAGATGAAACTAAAAGCTGGTTCTTTGAAAAGATAAACAAAATTGATAAATCTTTAGCCAGGCTCATCAAGAAAAAAAGGGAGAGGACCCAAATCAGTAATATTAGAAATGAAAAGGAAGAAGCTGCAACCAACACCACAGAAGTACAAAGGACTGTAAGAAACTACTTCAAGCAACTATATGCTACTAAAATGGACAACCTAGAAGAAATGTACAAATTCTTAAAAAGGTACCATCTCCCAAGACTGAACCAGGAAGAAAGAGGAAATATGAACAGACCAATTACAAGTACTGAAATACAATTTCTGATTTAAAAACTTCCAACAAACAAAAGTCCAGATGGACCAGATGGCTTCACAGGAAAATTCTATCAAATGTTTAAAGAAGAGTTAACACCTATCCTTCTGAAACTATTCCAAAAATTGCAGAGGCAGGAAACAAACTCATTCTATGAGACCACCATCACCCTGATACCAAATACCGACAAAGATACCACACAAAAAGAAAATTACAGGCCAATATCACTGAAGAACATAGACACAAAAATCCTCAACAAAATACTAGCAAATTGAATCCAATAATACATTAAAAGGATCATACACCATTACCAAGTGGGATTTTTCTTCCTTTTTTTTCAATATTTATTTATTTATATTGGCTGCACCAGGTCTTAGTTGCAGCACGTGGGCTCTCAGTTGCAATGTGTGGGCTCCTTAGTTGTGGTGTGCGGACTTCTTAGTTGCAGCGTGCGGACTCTTAGTTGCGGCATGCATGCAGGATCTAGTTCCTTGACCAGGGATTGAACCTGGGCACCCTGCATTGGGAGCGTCGAGTCCTACCCACTGGACCACCAGGGAAGTCCCTGTAAGGATTTTTCAATGTCCGTAAAACAATCGGTGTGATATACCACATTAACAAATTGAAGAATAAAAACCATATGATCATCTCAATAGATGCAAAAAAAGCTTTTGATAAAATTCAACATCCATTTATGATAAAAACACTCCAGAAAGTGGGCATAGAGGGAACCTACCTCAACATAATAAAGGCCATATATGACAAACCCACAGCTAACATCATACTCAATGGTAACAAACTAAAAGCATTTTCTTTAAGGTCAGGAACAAGACAAAAGATGTCCACTCATGCCACTTTTATTTAACATAGTTTTGGAAGTCCTAGCCACAGCAATCAGAGAAGAAAAAGAAATAAAAGAATCCAAATTGGAAAAGAAGAAGTAAAACTCTCACTGTTTGCAGATGACATGATACTGTACATAGAAAATCCTAAAGATGCCACCAGAAAACTACTAGAGCTAATCAGTGAATTCGATAAAGTTGCAGGATACAAAATTAATAAACAGAAATCTGTTGCATTTCTATACACTAACAATGAAAGACCAGAGACAGAAATTAAAAAGAATAAAAATACCTAGGAATAAAACTACCTAAGGAGACATTTCCTGGTGGCGCAGTGGTTAGGAATCCGCCTGCTAATGCAGGGGACATGGGTTCAAGCTCTGGTCTGGGAAGATCCCACATGCCGCGGAACAACTAAGCCTGTGCATCATAACTGCTGAGCCTGCGCTCTGGAGCCCACGAGCCACAACTACTGAGCCCACGTGCCACAACTAATGCCCGCGTGCCTGGAGCCCGTGCTCCGCAACAAGAGAAGCCATCACAATGAAGAGCAGCCACAACTAGAGGAAGCCTGTGCACAACAGCAAAGACCCAATGCAGCCAAAAAAAAAAAAGATAAATAAATAAATTTATTTTTTTTAAAAAAAGCTATCTAAGGAAGCAAAAGAACTATACTCTGAAAATTATAAGATGCTGATGAAAGAAATGGAAGATGAGGGAATTCCCTGGTGGTCCAGTGGTTAGGAACTAAGATCCCACAAGCCACGCGGCACAGCCAAAAAAAAAAACACCCAAAGATGACACAAACAGATGGAAAGATATACTGTGTTCTTGGATTGGAAGAATCAGTATTCTCAAAATGACTATACTATCCAAGGCAATCTACAGATTCAGTGCAATCCTTATCAAATTACCAATGGCATTTTTCACAGAACTAGAACAAAAAATTTTAAAATTTGTATGGAAACACAAAAGACCCTGAATAGCCAAAGCAATCTTGAGAAAGAAAAATGGAGCTGGAGGAATCAAGTTCCCTGACTTCAGACTATACTACAAAGCTACAGTAATCAAAACAGTATGGTACTGGCACAAAAACAGAAATATAGACCAATGGAACAGGACAGAAAGCCTAGAAATAAACCCATGCACCTACAGTCAATTACTCTACGACAATGGAGGCAAGAATATACAATGGAGAAAAGACAATCTCTTCAATAAGTGGTGCTGAGCAAACTGGACAGCTAAATTAAAAGAATGAAATTAGAAATTCTCTAACACCATGCACAAAAATAAACTCAAAATGGATTAAAGAACTAAATGTAAGACCAGATACTATAAAACTCCTAGAGGGGGACTTCCCTGGTGGCACAGTGGTTAAGAATCTGCCTGCCAATGCAGGAGACACGGGTTCAAGCCCTGGTCTGGGATGATCCCACATGCCGCGGAGCAACTAAGCCCACGTGCCACAGCTACTGAGCCTGTGCTCTAGAGCCCACAAGCTACAACTACTGAGCCTGTGTGCCACAACTACTGAAGCCTGCGCACCTAGAGCCCATGCTCCACAAGAAGAGAAGCCACTGCAATGATAAGCCTGTGCACCGGAAGGAAGAGTGGCCCCCGCTCACCACAACTGGAGAAAGCCTGCGCACAACAACGAAGACCCAATGCAGCCAAAAATATATATAAAAAACAAACAAACAAAAACTCCTAGAGGAAAACATAGGCAGGACACTCTTTGACATAAATTGCAGCAGTATCTTTTTGGATCCGTCTCTTAGAGTAATGGAAACAAGAACAAAAATAAACAAATGGGAATTAAACTTAAAAGCTTTTGCTTAGCAAAGGAAACCAAACCAAAGGAAACAAAACGAAAAGACAACCTACAAGATGGGAGAAAATATTTGCAAACGATGCAACTGACAAGGGATTAATCTCCAAAATATACAAACAGCTCATACAGCTCAATATCAGAAAAACAAGCAACCCAATCAAAAAATGGGCAGAAGATCTAAATAGACACTTCTCCAAAGAAGACATATAGGTGGCCAAAAGGTACATGAAAAGATGCTCAACATCGCTAATTTTTACAGAAATGCAAATCAAAACTACAGTGAGGTATCTCCTCACACCAGTCAGAATGACTATCATCAAAAAGTCTACATATAATAAATGCTGGAGAGGGTGTGCAGAAAAGGGAACCCTCCTACACGGTTGGTGGGAATGTAAACTGGTGCAGCCACAATGGAGAACAGTATGGAGGTTCCTTTAAAAAGTAAAAACAGAGCTACCATATGATCCTGCAATCCCACTCCTGGGTATATATCCAGAGGAAACCATAATTGGAAAAGCTATATGCACCCCAATGTTCATTGCAGCACTATTCACAATAGCCAAGACATTGAGGCAACCTAAATGTCGATCAACAGGTGAATGGATAAAGAAGATCTGGTATATAAATACAATGGAGTATTACTCGGCCATAAAAAAGAATGAAATAATGCCATTTACAGCAACATGGACACAACTAGAGATTATCATACTAAGTGAAGTTAAGCCAGACAGAGAAACACAAATATCATATGATACCACATATATGTGGAATCTTAAAAAATGATACAAATGAACTAATTTACAAGACAGAAACAGACTCAGAGACACAGAAAACAAACTTATGGTTACCAAAGGGGAAAGGGGGGGTGGGAGGAGGGATAAATTAGGAGGTTGGGATTAACATATACACACTACTGTATATAAAATAGATAACCAACAAGACCCACTGTATAGCACTGGGAACTACACTCAATATTTTGTAATAACCTAAAAGTGAAGTATTTGAAAAGGAATATATATGTTGTGTGTGTGTGTGTATAACTGAATCACTGTGCTGTACACTTGAAACTAACACGATATTGTAAATCAACTATACTTCAATTAAAAAATTAATTAAATAAAATTTCAAAAACACAAATTGGATTGGGGGATGTTTGTTCAATTCTGTAAACTCACTAAAAATCATCAAATTACACACTTAAAACAGGTGTACTTTATAGTGTATAAGTTGTACCTAGATAAAACTTAAAAAATAAAGCTTGAGGTGACCCTATAAGTGCTGTGAACAGATTATCTGTAGTGCAATGCCAAGTTTAAAAATCAGGTTGCAGAACAGTACACATAACATGATCCCATTGAAAATACACACGAACCAAACCTGGGTAAGGGAGGCTTCAATTTTTTTTGTTCGTTTTTTGGCTGCACTGTGCGGCATGCGGGATCTTAGTTCCCCGACCGGGGATCAAACCTGTGCCCACAGCACTGGGAGCGCAGTCTTAAGCACTGGACCACCAGGGAAATCCCGGGAGGCTTCTATATTTTACTCTATTTTCATCTCCATTGATTGAGGTGTTTACAAGCAGAATGAATCCAGGTATCATGTGTGCAAATTAAAAAACAGAGAAAGGAAGGAGAGAAGGGAGGGAAGAAGATTTGTGCCAGAGTCCGTGACCCCCGACCCTGGCTGTGAGGACTGGCTCACCGTACGGCGTGGTGGGTCCCAGCTCACTGGCCGCCTCTGCCATGTACTGAGCCAGCAGTTCCCCGTTGGTGACCCTCGAGGGCACCTTCCTGTCCAGCTTCTCATACAGGAACTCCTCCACTCGGGCACCTGCGGGGAGACGGCAGCCAAAGCCACAGGGCTCTTCGGTAAGAGCCCAAGGATGAAAGCCGTGGTGACAGAAACAGATCCAGACCAGGGCCTGCCCACAGGGGTGTCCAGCCTGGGGACTTCCAGAATACTCTCTTGCTGATTCTCAACTGTGTGAGACTGGCACTTGACCCCGCGAAGCCCTCCCTCTAGAGAGGAAGAAGCCACGGCTCAGACACGTGAAATGCCTGCCCGAGGTCACACAGCTGAAGGCAAGTGTCACCCCTTCCTGCCCCACAGCTTCTCCCTCCTTACACTATGGACTTGCAGGGCATAACACACACGTGGGCAATGCCCTGGCCTGGCCCCAGAAAGCTCTCAGCACACTCATCAGCTAACCGCAGACAGACAGGCAGACAAGTCCCACGACCCCAGGCCAGCCAGCCCCTCTCTTCCCACAGGTTCTCCTGCAGCTGCGTCTGCCTGCACCACGCTGCGTGTGACTCTCGGCAAGTCCTCTTTCATCCCTGAGCCTCGCTGCCTTCCCTCCAGTGACCTGGCTCCCGTTTCTCCTGCCTCTTCTCCCAACTGTGTTTTAGTGTCCAGGCATTTCTTCAACTCCTCTGTGCGACACTTAGCATTTCCACTGTCCCAGAGAGCGCATCCTGGAGCCCAACACTGAGTCTGCTGTTTTCTTTAAGTGGGACCCCCCAAAACAGCAGCCTTAAGCCCCAAGAGTCTAACCCAAATCCCACCTGCCGCCCAGGCCCACCTGCACGGTCTCAGCAGCTGGGGCTCCTGCCCGCTGCTTCCCGCCCCGAGCCCGGGGCCAGCCCGTGTCCACTCACTGGGGTTGGGTTGCAGCAACACCTCTGTCTGCCTCAGGATTTTCTCCGTCCAGTTCTTGGTGCTGTCTGCCCGGGCCAGAAGGTTCTCAAACTGGGCATCAAGCTCGGTCTTCTCGGCCTGGCCGAATTTCTCCTCTGTGAACTGTGGGGAGAGCACCCAGGGCGGAGGGCTCAGAAAGGGGGACGGAAGGAGCACCCCTGCCCCGCCCATCTACTCCTCCCACCTGGCTGGAACTCAGGCTCCAAGGTCAAGAAACTTGCTCTGCCCCGGACCTGCTCTGTGACCTTGACCAAGGTGCAACCTTGCCCTGGGCCTCAGTTTGTTCCTCTGTGAAATGAGGTGGTTGGACCAGAGTTTGGGGATCATGGTTCCTTTTGGAAATCCAATGAAAGATACAGACTCCCTCTCCCCAAAAAAGCACATCAAAATCAGACATACAGCTTAGGGTGTAAGGAACCCTTGGGAGCCTACCACTAAGGGTCCCCCCAGCCTGACTCTGAAGGAAAGCACTTGGTTACAAGTGCTCAGGGAACAAAAGGGGCACAGAGCAAGGTCTGGGGTTATCAGGATGTTCCAGGGGCAGCTGGGAGCCACGGGAAGGGGATACCAAGGGAGGGAGTCAGAGGAACCCAGGTTCCAGAATCAGAGGGACTTGATTCAAGTCTCAGTCTGATGAGCTGTGTGACCTTGGGCAAGTGGCTTTGCCTCTCTGAGCATCAGTTTCCTAAGCTGAAAATGGTAATAATAAGTAGTAGCATCTCCCTCATAGGTTGTAAGAATGAAATAAAAAAGATGTGGATAAGACATGAAGGCTAGGATCTGGCCGGCAGGCAGTGCTCAGTGTAAGAGCTGATGCTGTTAAGAGCTGATGCACAGAGAGATGGCTGGGAAGGAAGGGGAATGCGGAGCGGGGGGAGGATGGCCACATGGCTGGCCTCCGGTTGCCTGGAGTGGTAGATGGGGAACAGCGCCAGCTCATCAGAGCCAACTGCTGGGCACACCCAGGGCCCAGAAAGCTCGGCAGCCCCGCCCCAAGGCCAGGAAAGGACCAGGATGTCACAAGGGTCCCCCTTCAGAGCTGGCAGAAACCATGGGGGCCACCTAAGAAAAACCAGAAACCGGCCCAAGTCCTGGCCTCTCTGATCTCAAAGGCCCCGTCCAGCCAAGGGGAGGTCACAGGCAAACAGCAAAGGGGTGAAGACCTGCAGGAGTAGATCAGCCCTGACAACAACAGACACTGCCCTCAGGCCGGCCAAGTTTCCCATTTCACAGAAGATGCCGCTGAGACTGAGTAAGAGGCAGGCTGTGCTGGAGTCACATAGGCTGGGGGTCTGGAGGCCCTTCCCAGATGACTAGGCAGCGGTGAGGAGGCACCTCCGGTGGTCAGGCTGCCCTGTCGGGCTGCTCCAGCTCGGCAGCCATCAATTATGCATGCGGGCTTGGGTTTCCCTCTGCAGAGCTGGGTGGGCCAGGGTTAGAGCCTGCGGCTCCTCACCTGGGAACCAGCTGCTCCTGGCCTCCTCCCGGTCTCCCGACTCCTCTTCTTCGTCACATTCCCCAAGCTGGGGCCTCCCCGAGCCAGGCCCTGAAGAGGCCTCACCTCACCCAGACCCTTCAGGGGTTAGCATTACCCCATTTTGCAGATGAGAAAATCGAGGGTCAGAGGCAAAGTCACCTCTCTGGTCCTCAGTTTCCCCCCGGAGGACGGGGATAACAGGACCTATCTCACAGAATATTTGGAAGGTGCTTAGTTTCGTGGTCAGCACACAGTATAGGCCTGATAAACGTTAGCTGGCGTCATCATCATCGTTAATAAAAGGTCCCCCTCAGGTCCCTCCTTGGCTCTCAGGAGCCACCTAGGGACATCCTTACCCTGCTGGCACCAGCCAGCATGATTCAGGCGATTGTGTCACCCTCAGTGTGCACCTCAGCATCTCCCCTTCTTACCAGCACTCCCCGCCGTGCCACCTGGCCACTCGTCCCTCACACGACACACCCACCCAGGTTCAAAGTCCCACCGGGCTTTCCCAACATCTTGGGCATCCTTCCCACGTTCACCGCTGCCTGCCTGGCTCGGATGAGAACGAGGCCACAGCCTCCCTGGCTTTTATTATCATTACTCCTGCCACTGCGATTAGTAACACTGCAATTACTACCAACAGCATCAGTACTAGCATTTCCACTGCCCACTCCCACCCCCACTGGCATCTTACCCAAACATGCCGTAGGTTTTCCTGTCTCGGTGCCCTTAGCTGGGCTGTTCCCATCACCTGGACCAACTCGGCAAACCCCTCCTGACCTTCAAGGCACAGTTCGGGGACTGAGAAGCCATCCTAGAATCTCCCATGCAAAAGGGATCCGGCCTCTGGATTCTTATCCCAGGGCCAAGGTCCAGTTCCCTACCGGATGGGGATGAGGTGAGGCTCCTAGAAGTGTCCTCAACACATGGAGGGGCTGAGCGCTTACCCAGCATGTCGTGCGTAGGTAGGTGGCACCCACGCAGAGGAGCTGCCCACACATTAATAATAAACCACCCCCATCCCTCCTGGCTGACTCCTACTCCAGGGCAGACTGGCCTCAGGAGGGTCCCGAGTGTGCTCTCCTGCCCAGGTGACATTTCAAGCCCTTCTCTCTTCTGGCTGCCACCCCGCCCCATCCCTGCCAAGAGGAAGGGCCCCGGCTTCAGAGGCTGCTCCCTGCAAGATGGCAGCAGCAGGGGGTGGGCGTGCAGGGCCAGAGAAAGCCTCTATTTATAAAGCTCCCAGCTCCCTCCTCCACTCTGGAGGCGGGGGCCTGGGCGCTTGGCTCCCACTCCAGTATGGGCGAACCAGTGGGCCTGCCCACCCCCAGGAGAAAAGAGGCCACAGGGACCAAGCTTCCCCATACCCCAGGCTCTGCAGGCCTGGCCAGGTCAGGTGCTAGGGCCCCAAAGTAGCAGGAAACTGGCAGATCAGGTTCTTCCCAGATGTGGGAGATAAAGTGGTTGCCATACCGACACTGGGGAGAATTCCCTACCTTCTGAATGGACAGGGGCTGGCCAATGAACTCCAGGCTGCTAGCATCCCCACTAGGGCTGGGGTCCACGGCAGGGCTTCAAACACAGAGCAGCAAACCCTCTCTGGGGCGCAAATCCTCAACGGGACACTGCTTTCTAGTAAACATGGGCGTGTGGGCTTCTAAGAGACTGTCTGGGGCTGGGCTCCTCCAGAGAACCAACAACCAGGGCAAGGACAAACAACAGAATCTGTTCCCAGAGCGCTGTGACGGGCCAAGCCCCAAGGCAGCAGCCACCCTGGGAGGCAGACTGGTGCGACCCCTGATTGACAGAAGGGAACACGGAGGCTCCGAGACTTGCCTAACGTCACATGCTGCACAGCTGCAATACTAACCACGTTACACCAAGAATGACTTGCCTTTAGTGAGCATGTTCACGGGGAATGCCTGGGACACTCACATCCATGCTGGGAGGGAGGGACTGCTAAGGCCATTTTTCAGACTGAAAAACTGTGGCCCAGAGAGGTGACGCCCCTGTCTTCAAAGTCACTAGAGGGGCCTCCACACCCACAGCTGACTCCCGGTCTTCACCATTACACTCAGCTGCTTCTGTTTTTTCCCTTGTCCCCAAATGGATAGGACTTGTTCTAATCCCAGCATCACCCACTGTACAGCTTCCCAAGGAGGGCAGCCAGCCAGCCCCCGGGGCCTGGGGAAATAAGAGAAACAGGCCTCCCACGGAGCAGAAAGTAAATAACCCCAGCCCTCCTGGCTTCCGGACTACCGAAGCGTGTAAAAGGGACCTGAGGGAATCAGTACCACCAGTCCATTGCACAGGTGCGGAGACTGAGGCTCAGAGAAGGGGTCAGGGCGGGTGCACGAGTCCTTAGGCCTGAAACTCAGGCCTCCAAACGCCTGCCGGGAGTCAGAGTCACCGCTGGGCAAGGGCAAGGAGACAGGAACCGCCTGGGGCCCTCTGCCCTCCTCAGCGGAGCCCCCCACCGGGGGCGGGGCAGGCGCCAGGACAGCGGGACTACGCGGCCGGCGGGTCGAAATGGTGGAGGCTGACACCTCCCCCGCGGCAGCAGGGCCGAGGCAGGCCCGGCTCACTCCCCAGGCCTGGGCCACGCTGAGGGTGCGGCCAGTGTGGCCGGCCGCCCCGGGCTCTTTCTCTCTACTGGGCACCGCAAAAGGAGGAGGGGCTGGGGGGGCGGCTAGGGCGACTCCGCAGCGGGGAAGGAGCGGCGGCCGCGAGGGCCTTCTCCCGCGGCCCCGGGCTCTGCTGCAGGGGTGCCCGCCGGCCGCGCGGGGCCCAGGGTGTACGGCCTCACCTGCACGGCCCGGGTGAAGAAGATGCCCGCGTCCGACGCCAGCTTCTTCATGTTGAAGTCCATGGCGCTCCGCACGGCCGGCCACGTCCGGCCCGTGCGCCGCCCGGCAGCCCCCGGCCCGCCGCCGCCAGCCCGCACCGCGCCCACCTGCTGCCGGTGCTCTGGCCCTCAGCGCGCCCCCCTGGCCCAGCCCCAGCCGCCTCCGTCAAGCTTGCCGGAGCGCGCAGGGAGGGGCACCGGCCGCGGGGGAGGAGCCTCCGGGGGGCGGGGCGGGGCGGAGGGGGCCCGGCTTGAGGCTGCTCGCGGCTGCCCCCTGCGGCCGCCGCCGGGCCGGCCTCTCGCTTCCTCGTCCTATGGCCCCTGCCCGTTTGTGCCTCTTCCCTTGGTCGATTCGCATTCTCCTGGCCTGCTGGGCCCTCTGGCTCCCTATTTCTCGGCGTCTTTTGACCTGGATCTTTCTGTGTCGACCATCACCACCACCTTGACCTCTTTAGCCCCCCCTCCTCTTCTGCCCCAACCTTGGTGACACTAAGGACAATTGAGCCAGGGGATAGGCCAGCTGGGGACTGGTCCTCCACCGCTGGGGAATGGCTGTTTGGCCCCCGGAAACCCTCTGGTTCTCCAAAGTTGGGTGAGGGTGTGTGCAGGAGTTAAGGGGAAGGAAGGAGAAGAGAAAAAGGGGCTTCCGTTCAGCCCAGGTGGAGGAACGTGCTTCCCTCCAGGCCTGGACATGTGCTGACCTTGAACCAGCTTCTCACAGCCCCAAACAGGCAAAAGGATGGCCTGCACATACATTTCCCCCCCCTCCCATGGGGCTTGGAAGGGGCTTATTACCTGTTTCCACTGCTCCCCGCTCTCTACGTCTAGACTTCATCTTCTTACCCAGTGGAGAGTTCTGTTCCTGAACTGGTACCCTTTCCTCTCTGGCTCTGTCCCCTGGATTCCTGGCTTCGATTATCTCCCTGCACTTATACCAGTTCCCCATCTTCTACCCCAGCCTGTCTGTCCAGAGTGAGCTTCAAGTCATCTGGAGGTTTATGAAAAAATCCCTGGGCCCACTCCCAGCCCTGGTTCTCTCAGTTCAGGTGGAGCCCAGCAGGTGGAGTCTTGAAAAGCTTCCAGGTGACTTAAATGTGCACCACAGGTTCAGAACTACTGATCTGCATTATTATCTATATGGAGCCATCATCAACTTTTGTGCCACTCACACACCTGCAGTTCATCATCTCTATGTGTTTCTTTGTGTGTTTCTATGTGTTCACTACGTATTTCTATTTGTATTGATCACTGACTTATGTACCAGTGTCTGTCTGTAGCTAACTATATCATTTATTTAGCCAGCATACAATCATATCATCTTTCAAGAGCCATAAATCAATGTAGTTACATGTTCATTCATTCAATAATCACATTGAGCAAGGTTAAAGAAAAAACCATTCATGATACTTGTTAAGGACTGTAAGGAAGACTTTATTCAAGAGAGCCTAGTGCAGGGGGGGGTGTTGCAGTAGGGGAGAGAGATTGGTCTCAACTCCAAATACAACAAGGACAAGTGGAGATTTATAGACAATGAGCAGAGTGGGGATGTCAGGGGATGGAAAATGACTAAGTGGGAACATCAAGGCTAGTGAGATTCTTGCGGAGGGCAGGGTAGGGGGATAAGATATTGAGGATGGAGGATGAAGAATTTGATCAAATATGGAGGGTGATCAGATACCCAGGGTTGGGGATTTTACTAAACTGACCCTGCAGAATTCTTGTTAAAACTGGACTCTACAAGATGGAAACTCAAGGTTGCACCTAGTCAAGCAGAGGGCTGGCTCACAGGAGCCTGACTCTGGTTTGGTCAAGGAGAAAGACCTTATCGGCACCAACTATGTGCCAGGGGCTCTTCTAGGTGCCATGGATGCAGCAGTGAACAAAACAAGGCTCTTCCCCTCTTGGATAAACAGATATATAACAGGTCAGATCCTGGGAAGAAAAACAGCAGGGTAAAGGAGAAAGAGAGAGAGAGAGAGAGAGAGAGAGACAGTAGGTCCTAGTTACTCCCGATCTTGTAGCTGTCCCAGTCCGTATGTTGCATCGATTTATCTAGCTTTCTACTTGGCTACTGCAGTTTTTCTAATAGCAATGGCCAAAAGGTCCTAAGACCACACCAGGCCCAGCACTGAGCACTTTTAAGTGAATAATCACTTAAGGTCCTCGCAAAAGCTCAGAAACCATCATTCTCCTCATTTTAGCAAGCTAAGGTTTAGAGAAGTTAAGTGATTTGCCCAAGGACACAGGGGAGGAAGCAGTGGATTTGGCCCCAGACGCAGGCAGTTCAATGGTGGAGCCTGCTCTCCTTTGCTCTGGCTGCCACTTCCTTGGCTCATCAGCTACCACGCTCCTCTCTCTCTGCCACCTTGAGTCAAAGATGCCAGGTTTGGGGACTTCCCTGGTGGTCCAGTGGTTATGACTCTGTGCTTCCACTGCAGGGGGCACAGGTTCGATCCCTGGTCGGGAATCAAGATCCCGCATGATGCGGGGTATGACCAAAAAAAAAACAAACAAACAAACAACACGCCAAGTTCGCTCTTGCCTCTGGACCACACAGCCCATGCTGTTCCTGAACACTCCTTCCTCTTCTCTCTGCCCAGCTGACTCTTAGTCATCCTTAGGTTTCTGTTTGGACGTCACTTTCTTTCGGGAGTCTCTCACCTCCCCATGGGAGCGCAGGTGTCCCTGGGAATCTCCATATTCCTGAGTTTCCACCATTAGAGCAATATCACATAAGATTGTAATTAAGTATCTTAATTATATGTATCTTGTCCACCACTGCACTCCCAAGTCCAGCCAAAGGGCTGGCACACAGAAATATTAGTTGTTGATGAATGAAAGAATGTGACCTTACTGATAATTACACTAAAAAAACTTAGATGTGTCCAGTTCTTTGGTTATGAAAGGGCTGCCACACTGTTTTCTTACGATCAGCACAAAAGCCCCGTTACTCAGGCAAGGCAAGAATTCCATTCCCATTTTACAGAGGGGTAAACTGAGTAAACCCCACAAAGCTGATGTGGCAGAACTTGATTCCAACTCAGGGAGGCCTGATTCCAAACCCAGTGTTTAGTGCAAGGCACAGTGAACCGAATCACTTGACGCCAACTCTTAGGGAGACAACGTCTCGTAGGGGAGGCTTGGCACTTCTGCAAACAACCCCAGAAAGTGGGGAGTGGCAAGTGCTTAGGAGAATGCTGTAGGAAGTTAGAGGCGGTGGCGTTGGAAAGTGGGCGCTCGAAGGGTGGGAAGAACTTGTCCGTGTGGGCACCAGTGGAGGCAGAGGAACCAAAAGTGAGAGCTCAGACCACCGGCAATTCCTTCCACAAAGCGCCTTCGAAACCTGTTTGCTCCGCCTCATCCCTTTAAGAGTGGCCCCGCCTCACTCAGCCACCCGGGTCAATCTAATCTCGATGGCCAATCACAGGAGAGAAAAAAAATCACTTCCGCGCCTCAACCGCACTTAGGAGGCGGAACAGAGGGAGAAGGGAGGGTAAGACAATATTGGTCACGTGACCCACCCAATTGCACAGAGGCCGGGGCGGTGCAGAGGAGTTCGGCGACACTCATTGGCCAAAGAAAGGCTGGCCCTGCGTGAGGCCACGCCCCCCGTGGCCCCGAGGTTGGTTGCGCGGGCGCCGGAGAAGGAGACGCTGTCCTTCCGCAGCGATGGGATCCTGGGTGAGTGGCGGCGGTCCGGGCTGAGCCCGCGGAGCAGGCGGGCGGCGCGGCAAGGTCCGGGACTGAGGCTTGCAGCGGGCGGGAGCCGTCCCTGAGCGGGGAACTGGGTAGGGTTGCAGGTGTCCCAGCTCAGCCGGACTAGAAGGGCCAGCGTTGGAAAGAGCAGGTACTCGGGCCGTGGGCGGCGCGAGAGGTGGAACGGAAGGTACCCGGTCAGTGGGAAGATGCCCGGGCCTGGAACATTGCAGAGATCGGAGCAGGGGCGCAGGTACTGGACCCGCGCTGGGCAAGTACCGGGATGGAAGGACCGGGTGCGCGGGCTGTGGAAGGCGGCGGCAGTGGGCACCTGGACGACCCTCAGGGATATTCCGGGAGTCGGGGCAAGAGAGGAGGGGGCCTGACCAGGGCATGCGCAAGGAATTGTCTGGGATGGAAAGAGCAGATTCTGAAGAAGGGGGTATTGCTGAGGTCCAGCGTGGGAGTGCTCAGTGCCGGTCCTGGTCAGACTGCTGAGGTGTCCCACCGGTGTGGAATGAACCGAGACTGGGCAGAGGGGACATTGCTGGGGTCAAGGCGGCATGAAGGGTGCTCAGGCTAGAGTCATTTACGGGGTGGTTCAGGGCAGGGGAGAAGGTGTCCGGGATGGAAAGCGTGGGCATCCAAGCTGAGAGGTTGTGAGTGCCCTGGTGGGGGTGGAACGAGGAGGTTACTGCCCAAGGTTACAGGGCAGGAGAGGTGACTTTCCCAGGTTGGGACGACATTAGGAGTGTCCACGTGGTGGGGGGACATTGCCATGGTCTTGTCATCACAGAGAAGAGGTGCAGGCTTCTCGCATTCAGCCCTGGGTCGTGCCAGGAGGAAGGATGGGGTATGGTTGGGCTGGATCTCGATCCATTCCTGGAGTGAAGCTGTCTTGGGGTGGGTGTCATTACCTGGCACCTGCCACTCTTCCTCAGTCGGGGCAGCAGAGGCTGCTTTTGACTTTCCTGCAGGTAAATGCCAAGCCTTGGGGTCCCCCAGAGCTGAGGTCATATCCCAGCTTGGCCATTTACTCAGTGACCTCGGTAGGCTTGATTACCTTTTGGAGCCCCAGTTTCCCCATCATTGAGATAAACAGTGCTTGCCTTGAGGGTTCTGTGGGTGACTAGACTTAAAACCCTCCATGGAGAGCCTGTTCCAAGCCTGGCCTGTTAAAGTAAGTGCTTGGGAAATAGTAGCCGCTGATCCTCTGATGTTCTTGTCTTCCCTCGTTCGTTCTGAGGCTTGGGCCAAGTTGGGGGTGGTGCTGAGAGATCTGGCTTGTGACCACTGGAGGTCACATCACTCAATTTGTAGCCTCCTGGCAGGATGTCCCCTACTCTACGCACACACACACACACACACACACACAGCCCTAGAGCTAACTGATAGGATCATTCATCCTTCCCACTCACTGAGGATAAGCCGTTTCTTGTGCCAGTCCAGTGACTCTGGCCACCATCCCAGGTAGACAGGGTCCATCTGGCCTTCGTGGTCATTTCGTTTGAAGTCCCAGGAGACCCTGAAGACCTCCTTGGCCTTGGTGGTGGTGGTCGGGGAGCTCTCCGTGGAGTACCCTGGGGATCTCACAAGGCCCCAGGGGAAAGTTGCCCTTGTAGTCTGTAGTTCTGCTGAGGCTCCCACTTCCTGCTCCATGCCAGATTTGGCGAAAGGGTTGTGTTGAGCACAGGGTCGAAAGTCCGTTAGATCTTGGTCCAAGTCCTGACTCCGCCTGGTACCAGCTGTGTGGCTTTGGACTCCTGACTTAGCTTTTCTGAGCCTCAATTTCCTCGTTGGAAATTGGCGGGGGTGTGGGAGGTAGATCGCATCTACTTCATAGAACTGTAATGATTCAATGAAATAATGTATGTAAGGAACTCTGCACAGAATACCCACATACGGTGTAGTAGCTGTTATTATTGGAGGAAATACCCTGCTGTTTTCGTAATACGTCCACAGGAAGTACAACATTCTTGGTTTTGTGGGAGGTGGAAATGATGCAATGATTCTTACTCAGGGGTCTGACCCTTTAGGGACCTAAGGTTTTTGCTTAGCACGTGGGCCATGGGTTTAAAAAGATTGAGAAAGTGTGGTATAAAGCCCCAAGTTTGAGAGCGACCTATCCATCTCCCAGGCTCTGGGTCCTCACTTGGGCCAGCGTGCCAGACACTGCCTTCTCCCAGGGCTCAAGGTGGGCAGAAAGTCTGTGGGGCGTTTGGCTACCTTCCTGCTGGCAGGTGCAGAAGGCGTGGGCCTGGTTCCAGGCCTCGCATTCCACACGTGGGCTTTGCTCCCACCTCATCCCCCAGAGCACTCTTGTGTGTGTTTCTTTATGCTCACATGCACACACCCTGTGTCTGACTTGGTCGTCTGTCTCTCAGCTCTGTGGAGGGACCTTCTGGTATGTGTGTCCCTGTCCTTTCGGGGCGTGGATGGTGCCCGGGACCCAGCCAGCAACCAGTTGAAGACGTTCTCCTTGGAAGCTCTTGGCCCCGAGGGCTCTCGCCTGGGGTCCCGCTCCTGCCATGGCGTTCCGGAGGACGGAGGGTGTGTCCATGATCCAGGCCCTGGCCATGACGGTGGCAGAGATCCCTGTGTTCCTTTACACGACGTTTGGGCAGGTAAAGATCGGGGCGGGTTGTGGTCCTGCCCTTTACCTCCCTGGTCCCTGAAACACTGAGCCACTCATCCCAGGGTCCCTCAGCATCCAGGAAAGTTGGGCCCTCGTGATTGCTGTCCCAGGCAGTCCTCTTTGAGCAGAGTGAGGAGGACTGGGTTAGGAGTCTGGGGTCCCAAGCCCGGTCTCCACCCCAGGCCTATGTGGACTCTTGACCTCAGTTTCTCAGTTTATAAAAGAGGTCAGTAATGCCTGCCAACTTGAAATGTTTGTGGCCGACCAGTTCTCTTGACACTTCCTGAAGCTCTGCCCTGTGGGATGCAGCCTCGCTCGAGGGGCTCCCAGTCCAGCAGGCAGAGTTAGGGTGGAGCAGGGGAGTGTACAGATGGACCATCGGGTGAAGTGAACGTCATTGTCTTTGAAGAGTGGAGAAGTGGGGTGGGCAGACCTCAGTTCCATTTCTGCCTCTCTGTCACCTTAAGCGTGCGTCCTAACCCGTGTGAGCTTCAGGTGCCTCACCTGGAAAATGATGGGCATTCGGACAGGTAACACAGGTGAAATCCTGGTGCGGTAGCTGGTATAGGTGCTCAGTCGCTGCAGCTGGTAGAATCCTGACCGATGGTGTTGGGGACACCTGCTGGACCCCAGATATGATCTCCTAGCCTTGTCATTTTGCCATTCCCCGTCCCCCTCTTTTACATCTCTGTGACCCAGGTTTCAGAGGCCAGGGCCCCCAGCTCCCACCCCCACAGCCCCCTGCAGGTGGCTGCCTGTCAGTCATTCCTGGTCACCAGGTATCCCCTGGGGGCCTGATGCGTCCCCTGCCCCTCACGTGTTCCTCAGGGCAGCTCTCCCAGGGAGATGTAACTGGCTGCCTCCCTCTTTTCTTGCAGTCTGCCTTCTCCCAGCTGCGGTTGACACCAGGCCTGAGGAAGGTCCTCTTTGCCACGGCCCTGGGGACTGTGGCCTTGGCCTTGGCCGCCCACCAGCTCAAGAGGCGACGGCGGAAGAAGAAGCAGGTCGGCCCCGAGATGGGAGGCGAGCATCTGGGCACAGCGCCCCTCCCCATCCTCATGGCCAGGAAGGTCCCGTCCGTGAAGAAAGGTAGGTGTGAGGTGGTGGGGAAGGGCCTGACCTGGAGTCGAGTCTCAGCTGGACCCCTATTAGCTGAGATCTTGGGCTAGTGACATCCTGTCTCCAAGCTGAGTCCCTTTCACCTGGGAAGCAAGTCATTGTAAGGATTTGCTGGGTGATGTGGCCGGATGCACATGTCATTGGAAGCGATGGTTCTCATTATCTGAGGACACTTTGGGAGCCCTGGGTCCAGAGTGGGCTGGTGGGGTGCAGCTCCTCCGTCCAGCGATGGAAGTCCCCTGGCTCAGGAGCAGAAAGGGCCAGATGGTTCCTGAGCCTTTTGGTATTCTCACCATCCCCCTCTTTTTCTCTTTGCATACAGTAAGATTCACCCTTTTTTGAGTTTTGACAAACACTTGTAGTCATACAGTCACTACCACAGTCAAGAACTGTTGCTCTCAATGCCGCCAGGGCCCTTGGTAGTCAGCCCCTTTCCCCTTCCCCCAGCTCCTGGCAGCCACTGACCTGTTTTGTGTCTGCTGGTGTGGCTCTGAAAGCCTCTTATGGGCCCGTTAATCTTGTAACCCAGTAACCCAGTGTATGCCGTGTACAGGTCGCTTTCTAAGGCAAGGAGTCCTCAAAGGCTCTCATGTTGGAAGAAACTTGTTTTAAGAGGCAAAATCTCCTTCCAGGCTCTCCTGCCTCCTCGCTCTTCTGAGCTCCCTCTTGAGCAACGTGGTGGGGGGCACGGCTGCTCTCCCTCTGCTGGGGGCCTGACACCCTTCTCTCCCGTCTCCCCCGCCCACACTCAGGCATGGAGCTATCAAAGTGACAATGACTTTTTTTAAAAAAATTTATTTATTTAAATTTATTTTTGGAGGCGTTGGGTCTTCGTTGCTGTGCTCAGGCTTTCTCTAGTTGCGGCGAGCGGGGGCTACTCTTCGTTGCGGTGCGCGGACTTCTTATTGCGGTGGCTTCTCTTGTTGCGGAGCACAGGTTCTAGGCGCGCGGGCTTCGGTAGTTGTGGCATGTGGGCTCCGTAGTTGTGGCTCGTGGGCTCTAGAGCGCAGGCTCAGTAGTTGTGGCGCACCGGCTTAGTTGCTCCGCGGCATGTGGCATCTTCCCGGACCAGGGCTCGAACCCATGTCCCCTGCGTTGGCAGGAGGATTCTTAACCACTGCGTCACCAGGGAAGCCCGACAATGACTTTTAATTATGAATTATCATTGCAAAAGGGAAGTTTTTGTCTTTTCAATTGGACAGAGAAGTTTGTAGACCAGTCTAGAACAAGACCACGAGACATGCTGGCACAGCTGGCTTTCCATTCTGCGTTGGCTCCACTGGAAGCCTGGAGTCGTTTCTGGACTAACCTCTTGCTTGCCTACTTTGTACCAGCACCATCTCTGGTTCCACCTTATTTTGCCTTCCCTACTTTTCTCACTTAAAAGAACCAAACCAAAACAAAACTATGTCTTTTGAAAAGTTGGTACCTCAAGTCCTTTTTCGAAGGAGGAGAATTCCAGATCAGTCAGGCAGTCAACAACACAGGGGAAGCTGAGTCAGGAGGGAGAAGTGGCTGGGCCTCATTCTCAGGCTTAACCCAGCAGATCCAGGCCCCTCCGGGCCAGGCCCTGCGCCGCGTAACGGGGGTACGGAAGTGAGCAGGACAAGGGGCAGGGGCCCAGCCCTCTGCTGCTAGGTGCACGCCCTGGGGGTGCTCTGCTGTCACCCTGACTTAGAAGGTCAGGACAGACTCCCAGGTGAAGACGGGGAGAGGGATCCGGAGCGGGCAGCAGCCGTGCGAAGGCTGGGTGGGAAGCTGGCGTGACCCCTCTCCTGTTCCTCACAGGCTACTCCAGCCGGAGGGTCCAGAGCCCCAGTAGCAAGAGCAACGACACTCTGAGCGGCATCTCCTCCATCGAGCCCAGCAAGCACTCAGGCTCCTCCCACAGCTTGGCCTCGGTGAGGGTAGCAGGGTGCCTGTCACGGCCTTGGGGCTCCGGTCTCTGCCCTCGGGGGCTTCTGGGCTGGTAGGAAGCTGGGAGAAGAGGTTCCACCCATTCATTCGTTGGTTCATTCACTCATCCATCCGTGCAGACTTCCAGAGATTGTCAGTGATCACTGTGTGCCGGGCACTGGTGAGGGAAAGGTGGATAAATGCGGAAGAGAAGCTGTGATCTCTTGGGGAAGATACTTACCCATGAAAGTGCATTCATTCATTCATTCATTCATCAGACACTGAGCAAGCACCGGCTTTATGTCAGAGACTACTAGGCGCTGAGGACAGAGAGATAAATAAGACAAAGAAGTTTATTTTCTCTTGGGGAACGGCTTTGGCTCATTCACTCGTCTAGTTGTTCATTCATCCAGCGAGCACTGAGCCCCAGCTCTGAGCCGGCCACTGCCCTGGGGACCCAGGCATGAGCAGGAGCTGGCTCTGCTCCCGCCTGGGAGGCGGGTGGCTGCTCGTGTGGGAGAGATGCGTGGGTGAGAGCCAGGCCCTGCCGGCCCGTGTGTAATGGGTGCACGTTGCGTCCTCCCTGTCTCACTTGTAGTGTAGCCCCGGAGCAGGGAGGGGGTCATGCCTTTCGGGAGT
Organism: Stenella coeruleoalba; assembly: GCF_951394435.1. Lineage (NCBI taxonomy): Eukaryota > Metazoa > Chordata > Mammalia > Artiodactyla > Delphinidae > Stenella > Stenella coeruleoalba. The sequence goes on from NC_137153.1 coordinate 115,964,419, forward strand.
GGAGCTCAGGGTGGGTTTTGTAGGAGGCTGCAGCTTCCTGGGTTGGGCATTGGCCTCAGTGTTTCCTCCTGCTTTGGCCATTTCTGTGACCCGTCCTCAGGCGCTTGGAGTTGACGGAAGCAGGCTGTGCGGAGGGCTCGCCACTGCGGCCCGGGGCTGTTTTCAGGGATGGTATTGCAGAGGGCACGTGGTGTGTGGTGAGGGGTGGGGGGTGGGGGGAGGCTCAGGGGTCCTGCAAAGGGTCCGGGAAGGCCTCATCCCTTATTCTCGGGTTCTTGCGCTACTTGGCACCCAGATGGTAGTGGTGAACTCATCCAGCCCCGTGGCTGCATGCTCGGGGCCATGGGACACCAGAGGGATGGAGGAGTCCGTGACCACCAGCAGCGGCAATGCTGAGAGCCTCTACATGCAAGGTACGGGCCAGGAGGCCGGCCTTGGGCACCCCCTGCCCAGCGCTCACCCCACCCCCGCGGCCGAGGCAGGGTAGTGGGGAGCGTGGCCTCCTCCCGGGAGCCTGGGCTGGGTTTTCTGGGTGCTGCTTTCAACCAGTTCCAAAACCACCCACCCCAGATCCCCGGCTCAATGGTTTCCAGCCATTTCTGGACTGGGCAGAGTCTCCAGGAACAGATCTGGTCTGAATGAAGACCTGCAAGCTAGCCAGCCCTGAAAAAAGGGTCAGGACCTGGTCCACACGTTCCTGGCTGTTCCCATCCTTCCGGGCTCTCCTGCCTCCTCGCTCTTCTGAGCTCCCTCTTGAGCGACGTGGTGGGGGACACGGCTGCTCTCCCTCTGCTGGGGGCCTGACACCCTTCTCTCCCGTCTCCCCCGCCCACACTCAGGCATGGAGCTATTTGAGGAAGCTCTGCAGAAGTGGGAGCAGGCGCTGAGCGTGGGGCAGAGGGGGGACGGCCTCCGGAACCCCGAGACCGCTTCAGAGGCGCTGTCCGAGGTAGGCAGTCCTCCCCCGGGTCTCTCCTACCCCCGGCCACCGAGAAGACTGGTGGTGTGGCTGGTGGGGGGCCACGCTTGGGAGGCATCTAGCAGCGCCGCCTTCTGCCAGCCCATCACGTCCTCCTGGATGGGAGCTTCCGCTTGACCAGGATGTTGACCCAGCTAAGTAAGAAAGTTCACGTAAGGTGCATTAGCCCATGCCTGGTACTTGGTAATTACTCAGTAAACCACACTGGTGATTGCAGCCTGATCCTGACTACATAAAGAAAATAAGGGGGACTTCCCTGGTGACGCAGTGGTTAAGAATCCGCCTGCCAATGCAGGGGACATGGGTTCGAGTCCTGGTCTATGAAGACCCCACATGCTGCAGAGCAACTAAGCCCATGTGCCGCAACTACTGAGCCTGTGCTCTAGAGCCTGTGTGCTGCTACTACTGAGCCTGCGCACCACTACTACTGAGCCCGTGTGCCACAACTACTGAGCCTGCGCTCTAGAGCCCACGTTGCCACCACTACTGAAGCCTGCGTGCCTAGAGCCTGCGCTCTGCAACAAGAGAAGCCCCCACTCACTGCAACTAGAGAAAGCCCGTGCGCAACAACAAAGACCCAACACAGCCAAAAAAAAAAAAATGGGGACTTCCCTGGCGGTCCAGTGGGTAAGACCCCACACGTCCACCGCAGGGGGCATGGGTTTGATCCTTGGTCGGGGAACTAAGATCCCGCATGCCCTTGGCAAAAAAAAAAAAAAAAAAAGCATTCTTGAAGGGCTGGAGGGAAATAGCCTGTGTTCATAGTTGATTGGGTCACACAGCTTTTGTCTTGTCCTTTCTTTATACTTTTTTTTTTTTTGGTCCAAGTTTCCTATAAGTGAATATTTATCTCAGTATCAGAAAAGAGAGGTAAAGTGGAAAAGCCAAAATAAAATTTTTTTTCTGCAAAACACACTAAATATATGTCCTAGGATGAATTGTTTTGTAATAGTTAAAAAAGATGAAAACCTGGAGACTGTAAGTGCCCATCAGTAGGGGTCTGGAATACTAGGCAGCCTTTATGGTGGCGCAGTGGTTAAGAATCTGCCTGCCTGGTGGCGCAGTGGTTAAGAATCCGCCTGCCAACGCAGGGGATACGGGTTTGTGCCCTGGTCCAGGAAGATCCCACATGCCGCGGAGCAACTAAGCCCATGCGCCACAACTACTGAGCCTGCGCTCTAGAGCCCGCGAACCACAACTACTGAGCCCATGTGCTGCAGCTACTGAAGCCCGCGGGCCTAGAGCCCGTGCACTACAACGAAGAGTAGCCCCCACTCGCTGCAACTAGAGAAAGCCCGTGTGCAGCAACAAAGACCCAACGCAGCCCCCCGCCCCCCCCCCCAAAAAAAATAAATAAAATAAATAGAAAAAAAGAAGGGACTTCTCTGGCGGTCCAGTGGTTAAGACTCCGTGCTTCCAATGCAAGGTGTGGGGGTGTGATCCCTGGTTGGGGAACTAAGATCCCACAAGTCGCGTGGTGAGGCAAAGAAGAAAAATGAAAGGCTGAAGGAAAACTGTATGGGCTGTTAGGTTGCCTTCTCCACTATATTTTATGAAGTGAAAAAAGCAAGATATAGAATGTGTATAGTGACCCATATCTACATTTTTTTCTATTGAGATGTAGTTGACGTGTAGCATTATGTAAGTTACAGGTATATAACATAGTGATTCATGACCCATGTGTACGTTTTATTTATTTATTTTTATTGAAGTATAGTTGGTTTACAATGTTGTACTAATTTCTGCTGATGTGTACATTTTTAAAAAGACATCCATCCTTGCCTACATATGCCTGTTGGTAACTGCTGGTGTGTATGTGCACTTTTATTTCCCTCTGGACAGATAACACAAGAGATTTTTTTAAAAATATTTATTTATTTATTTATTTTTATATCTTTGGCTGCATCAGGTCTTAGTTGTGGCATGTGGGATCTTTTGTTGTGGCACTCGGGCTTCTCTCTAGTTGTGGTTCGAGGGCTCAGTAGTTGTGGCGTCGTGGGCTTAGTTGCCCTGCAGCATGTGGGATCTTAGTTCCCTGACCAGGGATTGAACCCGTGTCCCCTGCATTGGAAGGTGGATTCTTAACCACTGGACCACCAGGGAAGTCCCCACAGGAGATTGTTAACAGTGATCTATGAGGAGAGGGTCTGCAGGGAAAGGAGGAGAAGGCTTTTCTTGTACTGTTTTGGTCGATGTTTTTTCTCATTCTGGGGGTTGTCTTTACACTTTCCTTTTTTTTTGGCTGCACCTCACGGCTTGCAGGATCTTCGTTCCCCAACCAGGGATCGAACCCGTGCCACCTGCATTGGAAGCGCAGAGTCCTAACCACTGGATGGCCATGGAATTCCCAATCTTTTCACTTTCTCGATGGTGTCCTTTGAAGAACAAAGGTTTTTAATTTTGATGAAGTTCAGTGTATCTAATTTTTCTTTTGTCACTTGTGTCGTATGTAGGAAACCATTCTCTAACCCAAGGTGGCTTCCCAGAGAAAGAGCTGGCAGATCTGCCAAAGATACAAGCCTCTGCTGGCCACACTGAGCAGCGTTACTACGCAAGATGGCCAGCAGGTCTGGCGTCCCATGGGCTCCGCCAGGCTCTAGCTGGGTGCACTGGGCCACATAACCTCCTTGAGTTTTCTGTGTCAAGTGGGGTCATGGCAATCCCTGCCTCAAGGAAGCCCTGAGGCTGAACAGCGAGTTGCCTGTCCAGGGCTAGCGCTCAGTGAAAGGCAGCCATTACAATCTTACTGTCCCCCTCTGACTGCTTCCGCCCCTTTCTCCCAGTGGCCTGAGGCCCGACTTGGCCCTTGTCTCTTCCCCAGGGTCTGGTTACATGTGCTTGCAGGATCTGGCAGCCTCTGTGGAAAACAGGGTCAGGCCTGCCCGTGCCTGGCCCCCTGGCCTAGAAGCTCCTGGGTTCAAAGGAGCAGTGCCCCCATCTCCCCACACCCTGGTGTGGAGGCCGAGGGCAGCGAGGAGGTCACTGAGGCCACAGGCTGTGGTGCCAGGGGTGCGATGCCTTCCCAAGTGCACACGGTTAATAGGAACAGTGGGGTTGAACCCAGCTCTTTCTGGGCTCCTAACTGCCCTCTGATTGTAATAGCCAGCACTTACTGGCCATCACCATGGGCCAGTCTTGTAGGAAGTACTTTATATACCTTATTTCATTCACGTTTTCCCTAAAATCCTAGGAAGTAGGTTCTCTTACTTCAGTTGACAGATAAGAAAACCGAGGCTCAGAATGAGGGAGTTATTTACTCAGGATCACACAGCTCGGAACTGGTGGCGCCAAGGTCTGGACCAGGTCTGCTCGGGTCTAGAGCAGCGCTGTTCAGTAGGAGGTCATGTATCTTATTTAAAATTTTCTGGAGACCACATTAAAAAGCAAAAGGAAATGGGTGAAATGACTTTTTAAATTTTATTTATTTAGTTTTGGCTGCATTGGGTCTTCATTGCTGTGCGCGGGCTTTCTCTAGTTGCAGCGAGCAGGGGCTACTCTTCGTTGTGGTGCATGGGCTCTAGGCGCGCAGGCTTCAGTAGTTGCGGCACGTGAGCTTAGTAGTTGCGGCTCGCGGGCTCTAGAGCGCAGGCTCAGTAGTTGTGGCGCACGGGCTTCGTTGCTCCGCGGCATGTGGGATCTTCCTGGACCGGGGTTCGAACACGTGTCCCCTGCATTGGCAGGCGGCTTCTTAACCACTGCGCCACCAGGGAAGCCCTGAAATGAGTTAATAATATATTTTCTATAATCTAGTATATCCAAAATATTATCATTTCAGCATGTAATCAAGATGAAAAATCACTGAGGTATTTCACGTTCTTGTAGTCTTGGGGGTTTTTTTGCGGGGGGATACTAAGTGTTTGAAATTGGTGTGTATTTATGCTTATGGCCCATGTCAGGTGGGACTGGCCGAGTCTCAAGTGTGCACTGGCTGTGCGTTGCCGGTGGCTCCTGTGTGGGGCAGCTCAGTCCAGACCTGTGCTTGCTGCTGGGCCTCAGAGCTGTCCCCTGTTTCCCTGGGGGCTGGGCCCCCATCATGGTGAAGGAATGGGCCGTTGGCGTGGGGAGCTTGGGGGGCCTGGGTTGACCGTCATTGTTTTACCCACAGCCAGAGTCACAGCGAAGGGAGTTTGCGGAGAAGCTGGAGTCCCTGCTGCACCGGGCCTACCACCTGCAGGAGGAGTTCGGGTCCACCTTTCCAGCCGACAACATGCTGCTGGACCTCGGTGAGCGGGGCCGGGGCGAATGATCCCCAGGGCCCACGACCTCATCCGATCAGCGCCTCCCTGCACAGACGGGGAAACTGAGTCCCCACAGGCAGAACAGAATTGGGATGAGGCCCCGGGAGTCCCTGGCCGGTGTGCCTTGCCCCATCCCCTTGGGAGCGGGCTTTTGGGGCTTGTATGTCAATATCTCCCCTGCTGGCTGTTCCAGGTGTTTGGTTTGAGCCCTATTCTGCGGGCAGCGGGTGGGCGGAGGGCGGCTCACGTGGAGGTTAGCCTGTGCCGTTGCCCTGCCCATTGAGGTCAAGGGGTGTGACATCACTGAGATGGAATGAAGTTATTCAGCCAAGCAGCCCATGTTCTCCTAGTGCCTGCTGCGTGCCAGACCCTGTGTGGTGACTGTGACCCCCCAGGGCCCTTCCCTGGGGGCTCTCCGCCCCCAGGGGGCAACATCAGACTACTGAGTGTCGGGCTCCCCGGCTCTTCCAGTGATGACACAGGCCCAGTGAGGGCTGGCCAGGGTGACACATCTTCCACTTCTGTCCCCGTCCGAGCAGTCCCACTTCCTCTGGCCTCCCCGTGTGACAGAGAAGGCTGGTGGGGCATTCAGGGCTGTGAACCTTTCCCCAGTCCCCTTGAGTGTCCAGACCCCCTCGCCCTTGAGCGGGTGGGATGGAAGTGCTGAGTGAGGGGCCCTTTGGCATCAGAGGCCGTTTCAGCTTGTCAGAGAGGGGGAGCAACTTGCCCAGGGCCACACAGCACAGCACAGCCTGCCCTCAGAGCTCAGGGCCCACAGGCCTCAGGGTCAGGCGGTGCAGACGTGGCAGGGCCCCTGACGTGAGCACAGAAAATAGGAGCTTTGCTACCATCGGCGTCATTCGTCCAGAATCGGGCGTTGGGTGGCTTGGTGTACATTTAGCTCGATCGTGATTTCAGGAGTCTCAGCTCAGCCCCTCCCTTCCCTCTCTGCCCAGAGCGGACCCTCATGCTGCCCCTGACCGAGGGCTCGCTGCATCTGCGGGCGGACCATGAGGACAGCCTGACCTCGGAGGATTCCTTCTTCTCCGCCACTGAGGTGGCGTGGGTTCGGGGGATGGCTGCGGGGAGAGGGGTGAAGGCCGGGGCTCCCGCGCGGCTCCTTGGCGGGCGAGCACTGGGTTGTGGGAAAATGAAGGCGTTTCCTCTGATGGGAGCAGAATCTGGAGGTCGCCAATGCTGCTCCCCTGGGGACTCTTCAGTGTTGCTGGAATGGGGAAGCCTGAGAAACCCGGGGTCGTAGGTCCTATCAGTGAGGGCAGGGGTCCCCGTCCCCAGCAGCTCCAGCCCACGCCGGCCTCTTCCTTCTCCAGACCGAGTGCTCATTGCTTGGTTAGTTTCCTACCATGGCCACGTGTGCCAGGCGGCTGTCCTTTCCTGGGATGGGAGGACACGGGTGTGTGTCCAGTAGATGGTCCCTTTGGGAAGGGCACCCGGTGATGGGGATGCTGAGGGCCAGAGTAGAACTCAAACCCGGGCCTCTGCCCTCAGCCAGCATTCCTGCTGACGTTCCCTCTGAAGTGTTGGCCCCCAGGGCGTACTCCACCAGAAGTCCCCTGGGCAGGTGCCCTTGACCCACCCCAAGACTCCGCCCCCGCCTGCCAATGCTGCTGACACAGGCTTCCACCCTCTCCCCAGCTCTTTGAGTCCCTGCAGGTTGGAGATTACCCGAGCCCACTCTCCAGGCCTGCCGCCGCCTACGAGGAGGCCCTGCAGCTGGTGAAGGAGGGCAGAGTGCCCTGCCGGACCCTCAGGTGAGCATGGGAGGGAAGGAGGCAGGTGCGGGGTGGGGGGGCTCTCCCCTTGGAGGAGGCTGGGGAAGCCAGCAGGGCTTGGTGGGGACCCAGCTGAGCCAGGCTGAGGGTGGGATGGTCTGGCCGTGGCTCCTGCCCCAGCTTCGGAGACCCTAGGATGGCCCCGGTACAAGACAGGCAGGTCTAGGTTGACGATGACAATAACTAATTAATATAAGTAATTAAAATAACAATCATTCGTACATGTTCTAAGGGGTCCAATCATGGAAGCACGGTGGGCGCTGTCCCTAAGCCCTGTGTTCTGACACACTCCTTTAAGGAGCCGTCCAGAAGCCAGGCTTTGGAGACAGACAGACCCCGGTTCTCTCCAGGTCTTGCTACTTTGTGGCGTGTGGCCCTGGACAAGTCTCCTGACTTCTCTTGGCCTCAGTCTTCTCCTGTGTGGTATATTGAGGGCTCTTATCCACCTTAAATTGATTGTTCTGTATGATGGCCATGAGTCCCAGGTTTAAGTATGTGCGTTTAAAGTTCACTGACTGAAAATGGCCAAAGGCCCCAGCTGAAGCCTTGGGGATTTGGATAAAGTGCCCAGATCAGGGCACCTCTAGCGGCCCCAGAAAGCCCTGCCCTGGCCTTGGGAGCAATTTGGCCATTTTGGTCCTTTGCTAGAGAGGGTCCTTTGCTGGTTGGGGCCTAAAGGAGGCCAGGTCAGCCCGACCCCCAGTGACCACACCTGCCAGGGGCGCCCAGTGCCATCGAGGCAGCCTGTCCTCAGGGAGCATCCTGTCAGCCCCTTCCTCGGGTTTGGGGGAAACTGAGGCCTAGAGGCGGGCAGCCACCTGCCCGAGGTCACACTACCAGGTGGAGGCAGGGCCACCCAGGCCTCCACCCTGACCCCACGGGGGTGTCGCTGGCTGGGGCCCAGGTGCTGTGACTGTGCGCTTCCCCTCAGGACAGAACTGCTGGGCTGCTACAGTGACCAGGACTTTCTGGCCAAGCTGCATTGTGTGCGGCAAGCCTTCGAGGTGGGTGCAGTCCGGGGCGCGCTGGGGGGATGGGGGCAGTCAAGCAGGCTCCTCTGCGCGGATGGCCACCTGCCCAGCCCACGGTGCTGCCCTGTCCACGGCTTGGGGGGGCCACCAGCCTGTCAGCTCACCGCCTCCCTCCTCACCCCTTAGGGCCTCCTGGAGGACAAGAGTCACCAGTATTTCTTCGGCGAGGTTGGCCGGCAGATGGTGACAGGCCTGATGACCAAGGCTGAGAAGGTAGCAGGGAGTGGGGGCTCTCTTTTCGGCTCTTCTTCCCCCTGCGTTGTTTGTTTTTTGTATCTTTCTAACTTTTATTTAGTTCTGTTAAAAAAAAAAGAAGGAAAAAGAAAAAACCCAATCTAAAACCGAGCTGACGAGCTCTCACTTCATCCTGCAGGCCATAGGAGAGCAGGGAAAGGGTTGGGGTTTTTTTGCTCCCTGTGCTAATTCTGAAAAATACGGATCTGTCTTGCCTCTTATTTCTGATTACAGCATGACACAGTTTCACAAAGTTCGCCGATTATGAGATGCAAACTGTACAGGGTCTCCGGGAACCGCACTTGCCAGGGGAACCCCACTTGCGCACGTTCTGATATATGTCCTCCTACTCGGTTCCATAGACTCTAATCTTTGAACATTGTAATTTAACTTCCAAAGCTTGGTTTGTGTTCTACGGGCTGTTCTGCAGCTTTATTTTGTTCTGTAAGAGTCCATCTCGTCCATCTTTCCATGTCAGTAGATGGACCAGTTGTGTAGTATTGTGTCGGGCGGGTCGGCTCTGGTCTTCCCAGGGACGGACATTTGGGTTGTGTCTGACTTTTCCAGAATCACAGACACCGCTATTACACTCAGTCTGTTTATAATCAGTCCTCTTTCGGTACCGGTGGGATTTTCTGTGGGGCAAAGCCCAGGTGTGGCAAACGCCGCGTCTTGGGCACAGACATTTCCAAGGCTGGCAGATCTTGCCCGTTTACCCTCCGAAATGCCTTAACAACTTGAGCCCCTCTCGGCAGTATAAGGCTGTGTCTCCTTACATCTTGGCCAATACTGGATATCAGTACAGGCATACCTCGTTTCATTGTGTGTGTTTTGGCTTCATTGTGCTTTGCAGTTTTTTACAAGTTGAAGGTTTGTGGCCACCCTGTGTCGAGTAGGTCTGTTGGTGCCGTTTTTCCAGTAGCATTGGCTCACTTCATGTCTCTGTCACATTCTGGTAATTCTCGCCATTTTTCAAACTTTTTAATCACTATTGTATTTGTTATGGTGACCAGTGATCTTTGATGTTACTGTTGTAATTTTTTTTTATTATTAATTTTTATTGCAGTATGGTTGCTTTACAGTGTTATGTTAGCCTCCACTGCACAACGAAATGAATCAGCCAGGGCTTCCCTGGTGGCGCAGTGGTTGAGAGTCCGCCTGCCGATGCAGGGGACACGTGTTCGTGCCCCGGTCCGGGAAGATCCCACATGCCGTGGAGCGGCTGGGCCCGTGAGCCGTGGCCGCTGAGCCTGCGCGTCCGGAGCCTGTGCTCCGCATCGGGAGAGGCCACAACAGTGAGAGGCCCGCGTACCGCAAAAAAACAAAAAAAAAGAATTATGCTAAATCTACCCTGACTGTTCTCTATAAATGGAACAGCAAAGCCTGGATGACAGCACATCCGTTTACAACATGGTTTACTGTTGAGACCCACTGCCCAGGAAAAAAGATTCCTTTTAAAATATTACTGCTCATTGACAATGCACCTGGTCACCCAAGGTGGATGGAGATGTACAACAAGATTGATGTTTTCATGCCTGCTAACACAACATCCGTTCTGTAGCCCGTGGATCAAAGAATCATTTTTGACTTTCAAGTCTTATTATTTAAGAAATACCTTTTGTAAGGTTACAGCTGCCATAGATAGTGATTCTTCTGGTGGATCTGGGCAGAGTAAATTGAAAACCTTCTGGAAAGGATTCACCATTTCGGTTGCCATTAAGAACACTTGTGATTAGTGGGAAGAAGTCAAAATATCGACATTAACGAGAGTTTGGAAGAAGTTGATTTCAGCCCTCCTGGATGACTTTGAGGGGTTCAAGACTTCAGTGGAGGAGGTAACGGCATGTGTGGTGGAAATAGCAGGAGAACTAGAATGAGAAGTGGAGCCTGAAGATGTGACTGAATTGCTGCAACCTCATGATAAAACTTGAATGGATGAGGAATTGCTTCTTATGGATGAGCAAAGAAAGTGGTTTCTCAAGATGGAATCTACTCCTGGTGAAGATGCTGTGAAGATTGTTGAAATGACAACAAAGGATTTAGAATATTACATACACATAGTTGATGAAGCAGCAACAGGGTTTGAGAGGATTGACTCCAATTTTGAAAGGAGTTCTGTGGGTAAAATGCCATCAAACAGCACTGCGCGCTACAGGGAAATCGTTTGTGAAAGGAAGAGTCAGTAGATGTGGCAAACTTCATTGTTGTCTTTCTTTTTCTTTTTTAAAATTAATTAATTAATTTTTTTGTTTGCGTTGGGTCTGTTGCTGTGCGCGGGCTTTTCTCTAGTTGTGAGCGGGGGCTACTCTTCATTGCGGTGCTCTGGCTTCTCACTGTGGTGGCTTCTCTTGTTCCGGAGCACGGGCTCTAGGCACGCGGGCTCTAGAGCGCAGGCTCAGTAGTTGTGGCACACGGGCTTAGTTGCTCCGTGGCATGTGGGATCGTCCCGGAGCAGGGCTCGAGCCCATGTCCCCTGCATTGGCAGGCGGAACCTTAACCACTGCGCCACCAGGGAAGCCCCACTGTTGTCTTATTTTTAAGAAATTGCTGCAGCCATCCCAGCCTTCAGCAACTACCACCCTGATCAGTCAGCAGCCATCAACATGGAGGCAGGACCTTCCACCAACACTAAGATTATGACTCACCAATGGCTCAGATGATGGTTAGTGTTTTTTAGCAATAAAGCATTTTGGAATTAAGGTATGTGCATTGTCTTTTTAGACATAATGCTATTGCACACTTAATACACTACAGTACAGTATAAACATAATGTTTATACACACTGGGAAACCAAAAAAATCCATGCAGCTTGCGTTATTCACTGTGTTGGGATGGTCTGGAACCAGATCTGCAGTATCAACGAGGTCTGCCTGTCATTTTTTTTTAAATATTTATTTATGTATGTATGTATTTATTTGGTTGTGCTGGGTCTTATTTGCGGCAGGTGGGCTCCTTAGTTGCGGCTCCAGGGCTCCTTAGTTGTGGCATGCGAATTCTTAGTTGCGGCATGCATGTGGGATCTCGTTCCCTGATCGGGGATTGAACCTGGACCCCCTGCATTGGGAGCGTGGAGTCTTAACCACTGCACCACCAGAGAAGTCCCTGTAATCTTTTTCATCTTTGTTTCATCCATTACTTTATGTTTCTTGGATTATTAACAAGGTTGCATACATTCTCATGTTTATTTGGCCGCTTGTGTTTCTTTTTTTTTTTTTTGATGGGTTTGAGCAAAGCTCTTGAACCCGCCTCTTTCCTCTGAGTCCTTCCTCCTCATGGGCTGGGCGTAATGTGAGGTAATGGTTCTGAAATGTCACCTCTAACACATCACCCAACTGCTTAAAACCCACCCTCGCTCCCACTGCCCTTGGTGTAAAGACCAGGCTCTGCTCTGTGGCCTCAGGGCTTCTGGTGCTCACAGACTTCCTCCCTGATCTGGCCTCTGCAGATGCTGGTCGCTCAGCACCTAGAATGCTGTTCCTCAACTCTTTTTGTTGTCGTTAGTTACCTTGTTGTAAAATACGCACGTAAGAGTATCAAAAGGTAGGATGTGTACTTCCCTGGTGGCGCAGTGGTTAAGAATCTGCCTGCCAATGCGGAGGACACGGGTTTGAGCCCTGGCCCAGGAAGATCCCACATGCTGTGGAGCAACTAAACCCGTGCGCCACAACTACTGAGCCTGTGCTCTAGAGCCCGCGAGCCACAACTACCGAAGCCTGCGTGCCACAACTACTGAAGCCTGCGTGCCTAGAGCCCATGCTCCGTGACAAGAGAAGCCACTGCAATGAAGAGCAGCTCCCACTTGCTGCAACTAGAGAAAGCCCGCGTGCAGCAACGAGGGCCCAACGCAGCCAAAGATAAATAAATTTTTTTTAAAAAGTAGGATTTGGGCTTCCCTGGTGGTGCAGTGGTTGGGAGTCCACCTGCCGATGCAGGGGACACGGGTTCGTGCCCCGGTCCAGTAGGATCCCACATGCTGCAGAGCGGCTAGGCCCATGAGCCATGGCCGCTGAGCCTGTGCGTCCGGAGCCTGTGCTCCGCAATGGGAGAGGCCACAACAGTGAGAGGCCCGTATAACGCCAAAAAAATAAAAAATAAATAAATAATAAATAAATAAATAAAAAGTAGGATTTAATGAATGGAAAGATGAACCCCTGTGTACCAGCCCCCAGGGTAGAAGGTGGAACACATTACCAGTATCCTGAAGTCCCTGTCCCACTCCCTCCTTCTCTTCCTTGGTCACCTGCCTTCTGAATCCCAGCTCTTTCCCCAGGAGAACCTCACCTGACTTGTCCCCTGGGTCCCGAGAGCCCCTGGGCTCATCCTGCCCAGTATGGCCCCATCACCCTGCATCCTCATTCCTACGAGGGCCAGAAGCCTCGCTCTTCTGGCACAGGTGTGTGCCCAGCCCAGGGCCTGGCACAGGGCAGCTGCTCCATGAACGTGAATACTGTTGGCTCTGCGTATCCATGGGTTCCACGTCTGCAGGTTCTGCATCTGTGGGTCCAACGAACCTCAGACTGAAAAATACTAAAAAAAAAAAAAATCCAGAAAATTCCAAAAGGCAAAAACTTGGATTTGCCATGCACCAGCAAATTATTTATTTAGCCTTTACGTTGTACTAGGTATTATAAGTAATCTAGAGATGATTTAAGGTGCAGGGGAGGACGTGCTTAGGTTATATGCAAATACTGTGCCCTTTTATAAAAGGGATTTGAGCATCTAGATATGGTACCTGCAAAGGTCCTGGACCTAATCTTTTGCAGATTCTGAGGGACTCATTATCCTCCCAGCAGCTGCCGTTTGCCGAGCAGCACAGCGAGCCTGGTGCTTCACTCACATTTCGTCACCTCCGGTAGCTCATTTGATCCTGATGTCTCCATCTGCTCGGCCGAAAAGGAAAGTGAGCCTGGGGAGGTAGAGGGGCTTGCCCGGTCACTAAGCAAGGTTAGGGTGGAGCCGGGATTTGAACCCCAGTCAGCCTGAGCCCAGCCATGCCCTTAGCCTGTTCTTTGTGGCCTCCCCAGGAGGGTGAAAGGACGAACAAGTGAAGAAGGGCAAGTGAGGCTACAGCAGGTGTCAGGGGCTTTAGTGGATGGCCGATTTCTGCGGGTGCTCCCAGAAGGGCCCAGAGGCTCGGCTTTTTTCTCTCTGGCCTCTGCACCACTACAGGACTTGGCTTGATTTTATTTATTTATTTATTATTTATTTATTTGTTTGTTTATCGGCCGCGTTGGGTCTTCATTGCTGCATACGGGCTTCTCGTTGTAGTGGTTTCTCTTGTTGCGGAGCACGGGCTTTAGGTGCGCAGGCTTCAGTAGTTGTGGCGTGTGGGCTCAGTCATTGTGGCTCGAAGGCTCAGTAGTTGTGGCTCAGGGGCTCTAGAGCACAGGCTCAGTAGCTCTGTGACATGTCATGTGGGATCTTCCCGGACCAGGGATTGAACACCTGTCCCCTGCATTGGCAGGTGGATTCTTAACCACTGCGCCACCAGGGAAGTCCTTGGCTTGATTTTGATTAAGAAATCAAGAAGAGGCTCGGCTGGCTATCTAGCAGCTCTTGAGCGCCAGACCCCACTCCCAGCCCTGGACTGAGTGGTAACTGACAGCCCTGTCAGGTTTTTCTAGGCAGCAGAGCTGCGGTGGCCTCTGTCTGGGAAGACGCCAGCCCCTGCACACACCAGGCTCTGGAATTGTGGAATCAGGCCGCCTCCTTGCTATGCCTGGGGCCAGACGTGAAGCCTCCCCAAGCCTCAGTCCCCTACTGTGTAGATGGGCGTGTCCTGGGGATGTCACGAGCTGATGCCAGCGGCCATCAAAAGTGTCAGCAAGGGCCAGCCCACATCTTCAGCTTCGTTGTCAACTTTTACATATGAGGAAACTGAAGCTCGGGGAGGTTAAGGCACAGCCCAGGGTCATCCTAGCAAATTCTCTTTAAAACTTAATGAAAATAGTTTTAAAAGAGTATAAAAATGGGAGTTCCCTGGCGGCCTAGTGGTTAGGATTCCAGGCTTTCACTGCCATGGCCCGGGTTCAACGCCCAGTCGGGGAACTAAGATCCTACAAGCCGTGTGGCATGGCCAAAAAAAAAAGAAAGAAAAGATTATAAAAATGACTCATGCTGGGCTTCCCTGGTGGCGCAGTGGTTGAGAGTCTGCCTGCTGATGCAGGGGACACGGGTTCGTGCCCCGGTCCGGGAAGATCCCACATGCCGCGGAGCGGCTAGGCCCGTGAGCCATGGCTGCTGAGCCTGCGCGTCCGGAGCCTGTGCTCCGCAACGGGAGAGGCCACAGCAGTGAGAGGCCCGCGTACCGCAAAAAAAAAAAAAAGTAACAGGAAAGTCAAAATGTCAAAATCTCAGAGCATCAGAAAAAAAAAAAAAAAGACTCATGCTAATTGTAGAAAAAACTAAGATGATGCAAAAAAATTGTCCCCAACGCCACCCTGTTCACATTTTGGTGAACATCCATCCAGTGCCCCCTCTGCCTGTGCTTCTTATAAATGGCATCAACCTGCCCCTGCTGCTCTGTGTCAGTTCCACTCTGCCAGGCTCTTGGGCACATCAATGATCTGAAGCCTCAGGATTCATATCTGTAAAATGGGGACAATATTGGACCATCCCTCATAGGACTGTATGAATTAAATGAGTTGATCCACGTTAGATCAGCCCTGGCACATACTAGCTTTCCACGTCTGTGAATTACATCTGTGTCTGCAAACTTTGTCGTAAGCCCCAGCTAAGCCTCCCAGTCCCAGAGAGTGAAGAATTCCTCCTGTGTGCTGACCATCTCCGTTCCTGGCAGCATTAGTCCTATACACTATTTATTGCCTGATTGTGTTACACAAACGAGCTTATTGACTCCCCCAGAGTAGCCCCAAGTGTGGGGCTGTAGCTTCTCCCGTTTCACCAGTGAGGCCGATGATTGCGGAGATCTGAAACTTTGGCGGCCGGCTCGACCTCACACCCTTGCGCATCCTTCCAAAGCGAGTGCCTTCTGTGGCACGTGCACATCTTTTGGAAGGCGGTCCGTTGCTCAGTAACGAGCTGGTGTGAGACATTGCTGGGCGCCCCTGGTGTTGCATCCCTCCGGGACGTGCCCTGGGCGCCGCAGAGGTGTGTGGAGGCGGGCACAGGACACTTCCTGCCCCATTCTCTCCATGACTGCTACTCAGGGATTGGCCTCGGCCCAGCCTTGGTGTGTCCCTCTTGCACAGGCCAGCTTGCCCCTGTGGGTCCAGTCCAGCTGCATCTTGGGGCCTCTTCCACGGCCAAAACAAGCTCTGCTTCTCCCCCCAGAGCCCCAAAGGCTTCCTGGAGAGCTACGAGGAGATGCTGAGCTACGCCCTGCGGCCGGAGACCTGGGCCACCACGCGGCTGGAGCTGGAGGGCCGAGGGGTGAGTTGTTTGTGCTGAGCCTCGGTGTCCTGGGGTTCCCTGCACCTGAGCTCCTCGAACCGGGTGGAGGTGCCTGTAGGAGCCCTGCCTTGATTCCGAGGCTCTGAGATGGCTCCGTGGCTGCGAGAAGCCCCCATTCCTGCCCTGCCTGCCCCAGGCCCCTCCTCACACCGCCTGGTGTGCCTGCTCAGCCCGGTGTCCCCACCCGCTCTGCCCTCAGAGCACTGCTGCCCCCCGCAGGTGGTGTGCATGAGCTTCTTCGACATCGTGCTGGACTTCATCCTCATGGACGCCTTCGAGGACCTGGAAAACCCCCCGTCCTCGGTGCTCGCCGTCCTGAGGAACCGCTGGCTGTCAGACAGCTTCAAGGAGACGGTGCGTGGCCGCCCCACTCCCAGGCACACACACGCTCACGTGACCCCACGCGTGCGCCTGGGCACCAAGGCTGGCTCCCCACCCATCAGGGAGCAGTCACGCCACTGGGATGCTGCCCGCCGCTGTGATCCAGGGCTGCTGGGCACACCAGTCCCCTGCCCTGGAGAACTTCCCACAGGATCCCCTTGCTCTCCTCTGACCAGTGTAGCACGGAGGGACGTGCACTTCCCTTCTGCACTGTGGTTTCACTTAGGCAGTCTACTCATTTCTGGGCTGCCATTCATTCTGTTCCATTTGAATGCATTAAATAAGTTAAAATACGGGGGAAAGAAAAAAGGGGTACAGCAGGAGAGCATTGAGCACAGGGCCCCTGCAGGGTGGCCGTGCTGTGTGCCATGGGGGTGGTCTGGAGAGGGGTGGGGCGGGTCTTTTACAGGCAGTAACCATGGATCCCCACAGTCACTGAGTGAGGTGGGGCTGCTGAGTCACGGCCATTTCACAGAGGAGGAATCTGAGGCCCAGAGAAGACTGGTGGCTAGTCCAGGGAGCCGCCCAGTAAGGGTTAGAGTAGGATTCAGATTCAGGTGCGCCTGACTCCTAATTGAGGGCAGGGAGACGACAGAGCTCAGACAGCCGTCCCTATCTCCCTGCTTGGGGTGGGATGAGCTGGGGGTAAGGGCCTGGTCCTGGACTGGGGGTGGCTAGCGGCTGCCGGCCCGGCCTGTTAGTCTGACCCCCCGGGGGTTCCCATCTTTGATTTAGGCCCTGGCCACTGCTTGCTGGTCTGTCCTGAAAGCCAAGAGGAGGCTGCTGATGGTGAGTGAGCTGACAGGGCCCCTGGGGAGCGCCACGTGGGGGCCTTGGGTGTGGTGCCTAGCTCAGTTGACCCTGCCTTTGGTGTGTGCTGGACCCCGGTCTAGGGGCAGGACGTGTGGGCTGGGCAGAGGAATGGGGCTCGTGCAGGGAGGTCTTACTGAGCCCCCAGGCCCTGCTGCACCTTTTGGCCTTTGTCACAGCACCGGCCCCCTGTCCTGCCATTACTGCTCCCTTGACCAGGAGGGCCTCAAAGGCACACGTAGATCTGTTTCATCTTCCCACCCAGGGCGCATCACAGAGCAGGCCACTGTGAAACGTCAAAGGAATCAAAAGCGGGGAAAGGGTGTCTTCAGAGGGAGGAAGGGCACGTGCAGAGCAGTGGTGGTTGGCTTGGCGGAGGCGTCTCGGCGGGGCAGGCAGAGCCTCCCTCCCGCCCATCGGGCTGCATTACCTGCTCTCCCAGGCGGCGACCGGCTGCACTCTCCGGGCTGCTGCGATCCACTGTTCCCCTCTGCCAGCCCGGCTCTGCTGCCCAGCTGATACCATCTGCCACTGCCACATGCTCTGGGCACTTCCTGTGCTGAGCGCACCCCGGGCCGCTCGCGCAGCCCTCACCACAGCCCCAAGGTTGCCCCTATTCTGCAGAGGTGAAAACCAGGGCTTCGAAAGCCCCAGTCATGGGAGTTCCCTGGCAGTCCAGTGGTTAGGACTCGGCGCTTTCACTGCCAGGGCCTGGGTTCAATCCCTAGTCGGGGAACTAAGATCCTGTGAGCCGCGTGGTGTGGCCAAAAAAACCAAAAAGCCCCAGTCACCTGCCCGGCATCACCTAGCAAGGACAGTAAAGAAGCCCCGGCTCTTAATACGACCCCAGGGCCTGGCTGCCTCACCCTGCCTGGGTCCCAGCCCTCAGCCTTGCCACCCTCCACAGGTGCCTGATGGCTTCATCTCCCATTTCTACTCCGTATCGGAGCACGTTAGCCCCGTCCTAGCCTTTGGTTTCCTCGGACCCAAGCCTCAGCTCTCTGAAGTCTGTGCTTTCTTTAAGGTAAACAGGGAGCTCCATGTCTGAGAGCTTGTGCTCCTTCCACTGGGAGCCTGACCTGGGTGGGTCCAGAGGAAGCCCCGGGAGGGCAGGAGCTGAGGACAGAAGGGGCTGGGTCAGGGCTCCAGTGGTGAAGGAAGAGGCTTTGGGTGGCCCGGACGACCTCAGCGTGGGGGGTGCAGGGGCCCCGGCCCAGGCCCAACACCCGCCCTCTCCCCCAGCACCAGATCGTGCAGTACCTGAGGGACATGTTCGACCTGGACAACGTGCGCTACACATCGGTGCCGGCGCTGGCGGACGACATCCTCCAGCTGTCCCGGCGCCGCAGCGAGATCCTGCTCGGCTACCTGGGTGCGCCGGTGGCCAGCAGCATTGGCCTGAACGGTGTGCTGCCCCGAGATAACGGGCCCCCAGGGGAGCTGCAGTAGCGGTGGGTGTGGACCGGCAGGAGTGGCTGGCTGGTCCTCATTCACGTGGCTGATTGGCAGAGAGAAGGCCTTGGGGTTGGCATTGGAGGCCTGGGTGTCTGGCTGTCAGCAGTGGCAGAGCCCAGGCCATGGTGGCCAAGGGTGCTCGCCCCTGACCTCGCCCCCACCCCAACCTCCATCACCTGGAATCCCCGAGGCCCAGGGGATAAACTTCCTCTGAGCGGTGTGGAGCCCCGAGGGGCCCGCCTCAGCTGTTCGTGGGAAAGCAGAGGCTGGACCAGTGGCCAGTGGGGCCTGAGGGATTGTGAGGAGAATCAGGACAGGCAGAGATGGGATGCCCCGGGGGTGGGTGCCCAAAACCCCCTGCCACCCCAGGGCTGCTGAGTGGGGCTGGGAGGGTGGAGGTGAAAGAGGGGGTGGCCGGGCGCTGCAGTGGAGGAACCTGGGCTGGACAGTCTCAGATCCAGGCATCTGCCCGGCCAGTCCTGACGGCCTGCTGCCACCCGAGAGAATGTGCTGCTCCAGAGATGGGAGGGTGGGAGCCACAGAGTGTGGCCGGGGGGCATCTTGGTGGGCGGCGGGCCCGGGCCATCCAGAGGCGGGCCCGCTTTCCTTGCGTTCACGTCAGGGCGGGGACCAGGCCCTTGAACAAACCCAAGCACTGAACCGGGACAGCGTCCTCTGACATACCCTGGCCCTGCCAAAGGCCGTCACTTCTCCTCCCACCTACCTCTGCCACCACCAAAGACGGAGGAGGTGGGGCTGCTCCCCTCGCCCCTGCCCCGCCCTCTGTGAGCCCGGAACTCCCCGGCTGGTGCTAGGCACTGAGCTGGAGGCTCTGACCACGGGTCACCAGGAGCAGGGCCCCTGGAGTGAGGGGGCCCAGGGGCCACATCAGGGGAGGTTAGAGGATGTAGGCGGCTGGACCAGCATCAGGACAAGAAACTTGCCTGGCACTTTGCCTTCAACTCGATGACAAATGCTCTCAAGCCGTGTAGAGCCCGCCTCCCCGCTGGTCCTGCAGAGGAAGGCCGGCCGGCATTTGTAGACTCACTTCTCTTACAGTGTTTTCACCTGAGGTGGGATGGGCTCTTTTATTTATTGCCTTAACACTTTATTTTGAGGTCGGCCCCTTTCCAGGTGGAGAGGCCTACAAGAGAAACAGACTCCTGGTTCTCCACACTCTGGAGTTGGGACTGGCTCAG
This sequence comes from Stenella coeruleoalba, assembly GCF_951394435.1. Taxonomy (NCBI): domain Eukaryota; kingdom Metazoa; phylum Chordata; class Mammalia; order Artiodactyla; family Delphinidae; genus Stenella; species Stenella coeruleoalba. The sequence goes on from NC_137153.1 coordinate 115,983,952, forward strand.
ACGGCGGGGGTGGGCACCCTCTCCTGAATGGCAGAGGGGTCCGGGGCGGGAGGTGGTCTGGCCCTTGGGGGCGGGAAGGAGGGGGGATGGGAGAGGGCCCACTATCTCTGAGCCCAGTCCCTCCCCCACGTGGTCCCTCCTGCCCCCCAGACTGTAGGACCGCTGTACACTAACTGTGCTTCTGGCTGCAAACCCACTTCTCTGGAGTCGCTGCCCTGGACGGAGCAGCCTCCTGGGTGGGAAGGACCTGGGCAGCCCCTCCCTCCTGACATTCCGTTCATTTGCACTTCCCCACGCTGTGAATGTAATCTTGGGCCTGGGCCCCCCCGGCTGCTCTGATTCGCTCCCAGAAATGCACACAGAAGCGGCATTTTCATTCTGTCTTTGTTTACACGTCCACGCACTGCCTCCCGCACTTGATTTGTTGCAGCTCCCCACTTTTGTACGGTAGGGCGTGTGCACGTTGACTCAGAGTCAAATAAATGATTTAATGATTTCCTTCCACACTGCCGTGCACGTGTGGCTGTTGCTTCCTGGGGGCCTGCTCTTTAGGGTGCAGTTTGGGGGAGGCTCCAGGAGGGCAAAGGTGGAAGGCAGCCTGGTGGGAGCTATGAGCCGCTCGCAGCCTGCCAGGGCCACGTGTCCCTCGGGTGAAGGTGGGGAGGGTGCCACTGCAGCGCTTAAGGGCATAGATGTGGGTGGGGCAGCCTGGGAGTGGATCCTGCCCCGGCAGCATCTAGGTAAGGTCGCTTAGCTCAGGGGCCTCTATGTCCACAACTCTTAAGATACAGGCAGGGGACCCGGCAGGGGTGCAGACTCAGCCTCTCAGTCACTGTAAATGGCTGAGTGGGTAAGAGCCAGAGGGGAGGGCTGGAGCAGGAATGCAGCAGATCTGAGCTTACCAGGTGTTCAGAAGTTTTCATGGGCGGTCAGACATCACAAAGTTTATTTGAAAAGTGCAGTAATCCCCTCTATGGGCGGGGGATACATTCCAAAACCCCCAGTGGAGGCCTGAAACCACGGATAGTACTGAACCCTATATATTCTACGTTTTTTCCTATATACACATACCTATGATAAAGTTTATTTATTTATTTATTTTTTGGCCACACTGCGTGGCTTGCGGGATCTTAGTTCCCCCAACCAGGGACTGAACCCACACCCTCGGCAGTGAAAGCATGGAGTCCTAACCACTGGACCGCCAGGGAATTCCTAAAGTTTAATTTCTATAAATCAGGCACAGTGAGAGATCAATGACAAGAATAATTGAACAATTATAACAATATGCTGTAATAATAGTTACGTGGATATGGTCTGTCTCAAAATACTGTACAAATTTAATGCCTTTTCCATCTCAACTAATCACATCACACACTGGCTGTAACTTGCAGCTTGAGGTGCAACAGGAAAACTAGCACAAATTTCTTTTTCCTTCTTCGTAATTTCATGGATAAAAGATTTGTTCTTACTGTAGATCTCAGCAACCTCAGTACATGATTTTTTTCCTTTCCTAAGTTGAAAACTTTCACTTAAAGGAAGCACCTGACAGCTTCTCTCTGTCATATCTGGATTGCCAGCATTGCTCCTCTTGTGCTGGGTGACCATGTAGTAAAGTAAGGATTGCTCACACACAAGCACTGTGACGCTGTGATAGTCATTCTGATAACCCAGATGGCTATTAAAGGGCAGGTGGTGTATACAGCATGGGTACGCCGGACAGAGGGATGATTCACATCCCAGGGGACAGAGCAGGATGGCTCGAGATGGCACGAGATTTCATCATGCTACTCAGAACGGTGTGCAATTTAAAATTTATGAACTGTTTATTTCTGGAATTTTCCATGTAATATTTTCGTACCATGGTTGACTGAGGGTAAGTGCAGTCTCAGAAAGCAAAACTGGATAAGCAGGGACCACTGTACGTTTTAAAAATTTTCTGTGCTTTTGAAATTTTTAAATGTATAGAAAAGTTTCTCTAGTAGTAGCGAGCAGGGGCTACTCTTCGTTGCGGTGCGTGGGCTTCTCATTGCGGTGGCTTCGCTTGTTGCGGAGCACGGGATCTAGGCGCGTGGGCTTCAGTAGTTGTGGCTCGTGGGCTCTAGAGCACAGGCTCAGTAGTTGTGGCGCACGGGCTTAGTTGCTTCGCGGCTTGTGGGATCTTCCCGGACCAGGGCTCGAACCCGTGTCCCCTGCATTGGCAGGCGGATTCTCAACCACTGTGCCACCAGGGAAGCCCACTGATAGGGTTTTGATATGAGTCTGCAAGCAACTGATTTATTACAGTCTCTGTGCAGTGAAACCTCTCTGCTCATCTGTATTTGCAGCCGCTCCCCAGTGCTACCATCACCGCCTCAGCTCCACCTCAGATCATCAGGCATTAGATTCTCGTAAGGAGTGCGCAACATAGATCCCTCGCATGCGCAGTTCACGGTAGGGTTCGTGCTCCTATGAGAATCTAATTCCGCCACTGATCTGACAGGCGATGGAGCTCAGGCGGTACTGCGAGCGACGGGGAGCAGCTGTAAAGACAGATGAAGCATCACTCACTCGCCCGCCGCTCACCCCCCGCTGTGCAGCCCGGTTCCTAACAGGCCACGGACCGCTACCGGTCCATCGCCCAAGGGTTGGGGACCCCTGTTTTAGAGTATTTCCATCACCCCAAAAGACCCCTTCTGCTCAACTGCGGTGAATCCCCCAGCCCCCAGGCCGCCACCAATTTACTTTCTCTCATGACTTGCCTTTTCCAGACATTTCCTGTAAGTGGAGTCACACAACATGTGATCTTTTGTGCTTGGCTTCTGCACATAGAATACTGTTTTGAGATTCATCCCTTCTATGGCATGTATCAGTATTTTATTTCTCTGTTGCCGAATAGCATTCCGCAAAGAGTTTTACCTCTTCCGTTTTGAATACCACTGTGGACTCGTGGGTTATTATTTATTTGATATTTACAATCAGTTACAATCAGTTTTCTGATGTTCAGATGGTCACAAATTTTCCCAGTGGGAGCCCCTTTGAGCTGGCTCCTGGGTCCTTTTGCCATCCCCCACACACACACCCTGAATCAGTCTTGGAGAACTTCCTTTCTAGCATAACAAGTCCCAGGAAGCTCAGAATACCAGACACCAGGTCTGGGAAGGCCCTCAGGGGAATCCTGGCCCACTTATTTCTGTGGCGGCCGGTGGACTGTTACAGTCACGGCCCCCACGAATCGTGCCTCTTGGAATCCATGTCCTTGTATAGGCCTCTCCCATGGCAGCTCTGACCTCGGCCACGTGACCTGCTTTGGCCAGTGGGACAAGAGTGACGTGATGCAAGCAGAGGCTTGGCGAGCTCTGGTGCACTGGGGTCGCCCTCTTGGAGAGTATTTGCGGCCATGAAAACCTTGGCTCTTCTGCTGGAGGCCACGTGAAGGAGAATGTGGCACCCGGGCCAGAAGCCCCAGCTAAGGGTCAGATTTGAGGGAGGCCCCTTGGACCACACAGGCCCAGTCGAGTCACCAGTGACCCAGCAGAATTGAGCCAGCCAAGTTGCAGATCTTGAATAAAATGGTGATGGTCTTAAGGCACTAGGTTTGGGACTGGCTTGTTACACAGCAGTAGGTAACTGATGCCAGCCCCCTTGTTGATGAAAGGGGAAACTGAGAGTGGAGGATGACCACCCCAGTGCACATACAGCGAATACACAGCAGCCCCAGCGTGGACACTCATATCTCCTGAACCCGTAGGGCTTCTGCTGCATCGCCTGTGAGACTGATTCTCGTGCAGCCTGGGGGGGGTGTGGAGGGTAAGATCTCGTAGTGTCGTAGTGTCGTCTTTGGCCCAATCTGTGGTTCACATCAAGTGCTCAGTAAACAGTGGTTTCGATTACAATATAAATGGCTCCCAGGGCGTGTATGCAAATGGGACAGGACAGGTGAAGAAGGATCATCTGTCCACCAAGTATTTCCTGTGCGCCTACTGTGTGCCAAGCACTGCGCCAGGTGCTGCACAGGCAGCGGTGGAGGCTCCGGAGCCGGCTTGCACCCCATCTGCTAGCGAGAGCGGACTGTGCATCTCTTCCTAACTCCTTGTTCAGTACCATCACGATGGTGGCTGGCAAGTGGCCACAGGAGAGAGTATTTACACCATGGAAACCAGCACATGCCACAAACCAGGGGAGCTTGTGGCTTGGGAGACTGAGCCAGACAATGTGTCTCGAGGACTTGGCTCCACGGTGTTTGGAACACTAGGCCCTGACTTCTAGAAGCCTCTATGCTAAGACACAGACAGTGAATGGCTCCTCTCAGAGGTTTTGAAGCCAGAACTGTCACTTCTACTTTGAGACCATTTGTCTTTCTTACTGGCATCTTTAGGATCCAGGAGTCCCACATCCTCTGTGGGAAGGACAGTTTCTCGACGGCAGCACCCTTGCTCCTCTCCATCTTTCTCCCTTCATCCTTGATGCCCAGACGGACGTGGTCTGGCACCGCCTAGGAGCTCAAATAGTCCCGGAAGTGCATGAACAAACCTCTAATCTAGAGGGCGGCAGCTGACACATTTCGGGGAAACAGGCCCAGAGAGGGGAAGAGTTCTTTCCTAGGGACTTTGAGCGCATGCCAGGGTGGCTGGGGTGTGGTGCACAGAGTAAGACATTGTGCCTCTAATCCGGGGGCCGCACTGTCTGTGAACTCCCTTCCAGAGGAGAGGCCAAAGTGAAAGGCCTGCCCTGCCCAGGACAGCTGCGGCTTGTCTGAGGACTCCTCTGGGCAGTGGGAGGAGGCAGCCTGCAGTTTGGTTAATGAGATGCAGGGTGGTTCAGAACCTGGGCCTGCCCATCGGGCAGACCTGGATTCAAATCGTGGCTCTGTCACACACTAGCCAGTTGACTTGGCAAATGGTGAGACGCTCAGAGCCTTTCTGTCCTCAGCTATAAACTGGGTGCATTAAGAACTGCCTCCCAGGCTGTAGTGGAGCTAAGACGAGTGACTAAGGATGGAGCACCTCCCAGGATGCTCAGAGAGATACCAGGGGCATCACTGCTCCACCCCTCAGCTCAGGGAGGAGGCAGGCGGCTCCTTCAGCTTCCCATGGTTCCCCTCACAGCATTCACGCCTGCACAGCCCAGCTCCTCATCCACATGGCAGGTCTGTGCTGTCATCTCTCCCATCTCATGGGACCCCGCACTGGCTCCTAGGCACATCGCCATCGGAAAAGCATCCATTTGTACACCAAAGATCTGCACAAGGCTGTTCCTAGCAGCACCATTCCTAACACCCCAGACCTGGAAACACCCCGAAGTCCAGCAGAGTTGAATGGAAGGACTTCCCTGGTGGCGCAGTGGTTAAGACTCCGCACTCCCGATGCAGGGGGCACGGGTTTGACCCCTGGTCGGGGAAGATCCCACAGGCCGTGTGGTGCGGCCAAAAAAAAAAAAGAGTCGAGTCGAATGGAAAAGAAACCAATAAACATGGTGTGTTCACACCGTGGAACACTACACAGGGAGAATAGACGAATTACAACTAGAGGCCGCAGCATGGATCTCACAAACACAACGCCGGGAAAGGAGCCACGCCCCAAAAGCACGTACTGTAGCATTCGGCTTATAGAAAGTACACAGATCAGACTAACCTCATGTATGGTGCTAGCAGATGGGATGGTGGTCACGCTGGGGTGATGAGAAGGGGTGTCAGGAGCTCCTGGGGCTCTGGTTCTCGATCTGGGGGCTGCAAACACAGGTGTGCTTAGTTTGTGAAACTTCATCAAGCTATACACATTTGATTTCTGGATTTTCCTGTATGAGTGTTATATTTTAATTTTTTTCAAAGGCAAAACCGAACCAAACGACAAAGTCACCTTTCAAGATCCCCTCTGTAGTCACCAAGAGTGGCCCTCCAAGTTTTGGGAGGCCAGGCCCCTCTCCCCCAGCACCTCACCTCTCCCTCTCTCTTGCCTATTTCATCCTGTGCTGTTCCCTCTGCCAGGAAAAGCCCACCCCAGCTAACTCCCTCACATTTTATAGTTCCTCACCCTGACACTTCCTCCAGAACACTCTCCCTGAGGTGAGAGGATAGGCCTGGATTTCGGGGACTTGGCTTCTCAAGCCTAACTGCTCATCCATGAAATGCCATCTAACCAGGGAGGGGCCATGCAGCCAGACGGGACGGCGTCCCTGTCCTAGGGAACTATTCTGGGAAACTCACAGCCCACTCCTCACACCTCCTGCCTCTCAGCGGCTAATAAAGGCAGTGCCTGAGGTAGCTGAGGGCAGGTGACAGTGAAATGGGGCCAGCTGACCCACACGAGCCCAGGCTGGGCCGGGTGGGAAGCTGAGTACAGTTGAGGGGTCCTGGGGGCCCTCCTGGCTCGCTGGTGGGTTCTGAGTCACCATCATCCCCCCAGTCCTTTCAGCCCCACCCATGGTACTCACTCCTGCTGCCTGGCTGGCTCACAGAGTCAGCGGAATTCTCTGCTGTGTTCTCACTTCTCATAAACACTTAGGCTATTTATCCGGCACTTGTTCTAGCATCGGCCTGGGCCTGTCTCCAATACGTAACAGGCCCTGTCTTCATGCTGCCCAGGTCTTCTCCAGTTGTGGCTGCAACCACTTATATCAGAGCCCCAGGGGACATAAGAATGTAGACTCCAAGGCTGCAACCCAAGATCTACTGGATCAATCCAGGGCCCATTTTCTACAAGCTGATCTCGGCGCTGCATGAATTCAGAGAACCATTGTTTACTGTTGAGAGACAGACAAGGAGCCAATTACAGTCCAGTGTGGTCAGTGCGGGGGTAGGAGAGAGGATGCAACTGGGATGCAACTGTGGGAGCCCAGTGGAGGCCCCTCTCCTGGCCATGGAAACCTCTAAGTGAGGACAGACACCTGAGACAGACTGGAACAGCATGTGAAAAGGCTCAACGACAGGAGGTGCCGGGCACTTTACCTGACTGTAAGCACTGCAATCTAGCCCAAGAGAGAGTGAGGGTGGGAGAGGGAGAGGTGGGTGGTAAGGTGTGGCTATTTATGCAAGGCCTGTAGGACAATGAGAGGAATGTTTTGGGAAAACTGAGGTATAGGTGGAAAACCCGCCTCTTGTTTAAAATGCTCCCAAGATGCCTCATTAAGCAGCATAAACGGGATTGAATCAATAAATCTGTGTTAATTGAATGAAATGAGGAACGGAGTCTTTTAATTTCAATTACGCTTCCACTCGACATCAGTTAAGCTTCCATAAAGCATTCAGGGGGCCGACTGTGAGCCCCGACCCGGGAGTTCCTTCCCCCATCCCACCCCCAACCTTTAATGGAAAGGTTGTCAGTTTTGTGTGATTCGCTCCGTTGGCAGTCAGTAAAGGGCAAAGGAAAATAAGTCCCCTCTGGGTCTCTGGCCTCAGTTAACTCATAACTAAAAGTAGGTGAGTTCAGACTCCATAGCGCCGAGGTTGCCTCCCCGCTTCGAGCATGCGCTCTGACAGGCGCTCAAGTCCTGTCGACCCCGGGCTGGCTCTCAGTATCGAGGAAGCCTTCACTCGGTACACGTCCCCACCAAACCAAAGCTCCCACCAAAGTTCAACACGCCCCCCAAGCTAGCGGGTGATTGGCCCGCCCTGCCCACACCGCGAGCCGGCCTCACCTTCTGATTGGCTGTTCTGCTCTCTGTTGTGTGCTGAAACCCTCCTTTTCTCTGATTGGTTAGCCACCTACCTGCGCTCGTCCCGGATTGGGCGCCGTCTTGGCCGGCTCGCAGGCTCCTAGGGGCCCTGCTTCCTGATTCGCCGCTCGGGCCTGCCCCACGGCCTGCACGGTGAATGGCTGCGCCGCTACCTGTATCGGCCTCCGATTGGGCGCGCGGCACCTCCCCCGGCGTGATAGGTCAGGACCACCGCCCCCCTGGCTCCCTATTGGCTGCTCGGCGAAGCCCGGTCTCCGGGTAAGATGGCAGCGGACGGACAGTGCTCGCTCCCCGCTTCATGGCGGCCGGTGACCCTCACCCACGTCGAATATCCTGCAGGTAAAAGACAACCCCGGCCTCGAGGACGCCTTCCTGGGGCCGGCCGGTCAGTGCCGGGCGCTCCGGCCGGCGCAAGCCCGCAGAGGGGGCGCCGGGGGACCGGGGTGGGAACTGTCAAATAGTGAGCCACGGAGGGTTCGGCCGGCGCGCGCGCCGCGCAGGCGCAGTGGTGTGGCGATGAGCTGGGCGAAATTGTGAGCCGCTCGCTCGCGCACTCTGCGGCTGCGCGGCCGGGGTTGCTCCACTGGGTCCCGGGGCGCCGGTGGGCTGTAATGGGGCGGTGGTGTGCGTGAGGCGGGAACGGATCACTGGCCTGGACCTGGGCCCTTCTTCCCCTCCGTTCCCGGAGCCGGAGAGGCTGAACTCTCTCCTCGGCGTGTAGGGAGTGCCTTTTTCCTTCAAACAGTGCTTTGGGGCTGCCTGGAAGAAAGAGCTCCCCATTGCTGGGATTGTGCAAATCGAGGCCGGGCAGCTCTTCGTTGTTTGAGTACTTCTGATGCCACGCCCTGGGTAGGGGGCACTGCTCTACAACTCAGGGAACCCGGTGAGGGGTCAGGCAGCCTCTGGGATGTTAACTTCTGGAGCTCCCCATCAGACACAGCTCCAGAAGCTCAGCGTTTTCCATCCGTGAGGTCCTGTAGTGAGCGTTCTGGAGGCCGTTTAGTAGAGTGGTGCAGAGCTTGGGCCTTGGGGTCAGAGTTCAGGCCGAGGCCTTGTGCAAGTGACTTCACCTCTCTGCCTCTCTGAAGTGGAACTAATCACAGTGCCTCCCTTCTAGTGGTGACGTGAGAATCAGAAATAGGAGATGTGAGAAATGCTGAGTGCAGTGCCTCGCATACAGTAAACATTGAAGAAATAACTGCAGTTAACATGATCCCACCTTCCCAGGACCCTCTCAAGCCCACACTGCCATCTATGTGTAGGATGGTTGGATGTTGGGTGAGGCTGGGGGCCCCCTCATTGAGCCCTGGTTGCCCCAGGAAGGGCCTACTCATGCAGAGACATGAGAACCTGGCCCTGCTGAGGACTGGATGCCAGGAAACTTTGACCCTAGGTGTTCTGGGTTATATTGGGGATGGGGCGGCCCTGCAGCTGTTGGGCCCTACTGTCTGCCTGCCTCCCTGCCATTCACTCATCCTTCATTTAGCTGGTATCCACTGAGCACCTCCTGAATGCCAGGCCCTGGGCTCGCTCTGCATTTTGAACGGTGAACAAACCAATATGTCCCTGGACTCCCAGACTGTGAAAAAAAAAAGCCCACTTTACAGGACGGAAACCAAGGCCTGGAGTGGGGAAGGGACCTGCTTAAGTCCTCGGCACCTTCATGATTTCCCCTCCCTGGCCTGGAAGGAGGAGGCTGGCAGACGTGAGCGGCATGACGCAGGCTGTGATGAGGGACCCTTTGCAGGGACTGTGGGTGCCTGGAGGAGAGACCTGGCTGAACCTGGGGGCCTCTCTCAAGGTCTAGTGCCCCTGCTAACTCTTCTGTGACCCCCTGCACTTCTCCTTCGTGCCCCTCATCACACGGACCCTGCTTCCTTCATCCATTCTTTCATTTAACATCATTTTAGAGCCCAGTTAGTGCCAGGCGCTGTGCTGGGCTTGGGGGAATTGAGTGGGGTGTAGAGACCCCATCCCTGCACTCATGGCGCCTACTTTCTAGAGGGAGAGACAGATGCAGGCCGGATAGCTCCACTAATGAGTGGTGTCCTGAACGATGCCCTGGTTACAGATTCTGAGAGCTTTGCAATGGCAGGAGTGTGATTTTTTTTTTTTTTCCCCACTGTGGTGGGTACTTAATTTATGTTGAGTTAACCCAGACAGCATCCCAGGTGGGGGAAACAGTGTGTGCAAAGGTCCAGAAGTAGGACAGAGCATGGTGCGTTCAGGGAACTAGACTTTGGTTCCTGGAACTGGAGCAGAAGGTGGGAGGGAAGCAGGGCCAGGACTGCAGGGCTTGATGAGCTGGATTGAGGTGGGACTTATCCTAAGGGCCGAGAGAGCCACCGGGGGGCTTAGACAAGAGGATGGTCAAGGCAGAGTTGCTGACAGCATCTGCAGGAAGGCCCAAAGGTGGTGCTTGCTGTGAGACAGGTCATGGAGATGGCCAAGGCTTTGGGGGCACCAGCCATTTCCTGTCCTCCTGATGACCCAGTGTCCTGGGCATCGGCTGGACAGCTGAGAGACCCAGAATCTCAGGGCTGGAGGGGGCCAGGCCACTGTGTGGATGAGGAGACAGAACCCCAGAAAAAGGAAGGGCCTCACCCAGTGTCATCCAGGGGGCCTATGGCGGTACTGGCATTTGGACCTATGTTGCTGGCCTGTGCTCCCAGGCCAGGTCAAAGCCAGCCCTACCCTGGGTAGGTGTGGGGGAGGCCAGGTATGTGCCCATCCCATCAGCCTGGAATCTGGGCTCGGCCTTGGGTGGGTACCTTCCTGCTGCCTGTGTGAGGCCAGGCTGGTGGTGGGGCGATTTCCCACACTGAGTTCTCCAAACATGGAAGTGTCCTGGGTGCCAGGGACCGAGCTGGGCGTCTCACAGGCCTGGTCACATCAGAGCTCCCATGGCTGTAGGAGGTGGCTACTGATATCCCCATTTCACGGGTGAGAGAGCTGAGGCTCAGGGAGGTGAAGTCCTTGCCTGAGGTCGTGTAGCCAGCAAGTGCTGGCACGGGAACTAAACCACACTCTCTGACCCCAGAGCTGCTACATAGCTGCCCTGTCTCAAATGGTGAGGGTGGCCTTTGGACTAGCAGGAAAGTGGCTCCTGTCTGTTGGTTCCAGGATCCTCCTGCCGAGACCTATTAGGGGGTAAAAAGCAGGTAGTCAATAGGTAGCCAATTTTTTTGCCAGTAGAGAGGCAGTGAGAAGCTGTTACTGCAGCGGGTGGCCATAGTGGGCAACGGAGCTTCACCCCCACCCCCAGCCTTGGTCCCCGTCAGAGTCCACAGTGTAGACCCAAGTCTGTGCGGTGTTCAGAGAACACCAGGTTGCCCTGGAGGCCCAGGGCTTGGCTGGGTCGGTCTCCACACAGCACTGCGTTCCAGAGTCATCCATGTGCCTGCCAGGCTGCCTCCTGGGACAGGGCCCAGCCTCTGGGGTCAGACCAAGCCAGGTTCAAATATCCGCTTTGGTGGGATAGTGGGTGTAGCACCTGGACCAGGCTAGAGACTTGGATTTTAGTCAGATCCTACCTCTTTCTGGCTGTGTGACTTTGAACAAATCATGCAGCCCCTGTGGGACTCAGTGTCGTCATCTGTAGAACAGGGAGAGTGAAGGCACCTGCTTTAAACTCACGATCTGTGAACCTGAGTGCTTAGTAAACACGCTGTGCCCGTGACTGAGGACGAGCGGTGAGCTTGGAAGTCTGAGGCACCCCCAGCCGCCTGGCCTTGCGCTCCGGGCCTGGCTGGGACCACCTCTGACTGAGGCTCTACTTCGCTTGCCGGGGGCCAGGCCCTCTCCCATGGCTGCGCTCTGTCCTCATCCTGTTCTCCCTGCCTTGCCCAGGTGATCTCTCTGGCCATCTCCTTGCCTACCTGAGCCTCAGCCCCATATTTGTCATCGTTGGTTTTGTGACCCTCATCATATTCAAGCGGGAGCTGCACACGGTGAGTGAGTCACTCCCACCCCAGGGAGGAGGGGCCTCACCATTCCTTCCCGGGGCTTTGCCTTCCCTCCCCTGCTTCCACCTTTCTTGAGGTGTGTGGAGCCTCCTGGCTGGTTGCAGGTTGTCCACTGGGCTGGAGGTTCAGTGGGCGGCCACGGCCTTTGGGCTGGGCGGCGGCCAGCAAGCACACAGAGGCCCTGCTGACCATGCATCTTCCCAGCAGATCTCGTTCCTTGGGGGCTTGGCACTGAACGAGGGGGTCAACTGGCTGATCAAACACGTCATTCAGGAGCCACGGCCCTGTGGAGGTAGGGCCCAGGCCTTGGGGGTCTGCGGGTCCCCCAGGTTAGGGCATTACTGGGAGGCCTGCATCCTCCCATCATGCCCTGCTCTCTGTCTCCACCAGGTCCCCACACGGCAGTGGGCACCAAGTACGGGATGCCCTCCAGCCATTCCCAGTTTATGTGGTTCTTCTCCGTCTATTCCTTCCTTTTTCTGTATTTAAGGTGAGCTTCTGCCCTGGCTGGGGTGGCCCTGAACTGGCCCAGGCTGGCCTCTGCCAGGGACTTGCTGCAAGCCCTTTGGATGCCATTTAGGGCTTGGCCTCTACGGGGGGTGGGAGGAGCTGCAGCCAAGGCAGAAGGTGCCCAGGGAGCATGTGGCTGGGGCCGGGGCTGTGTGGGAGGCCTGGGCCCCAGGCTGTGGGCCGAGGCCACCTAACAGGCTTGTTTTCCCAGAATGCACCAAACGAACAACGCCAGGTTCCTGGACTTGCTGTGGAGGCATGTACTCTCCCTGGGTCTCCTCACCGTGGCGTTTCTAGTCTCCTATAGCAGGTACAGAGGGAGGGAGAGCCCCTGCCCCACGCCCTGCCCACTGGATACTTGGTCCCTATTGGACCTCGCTGTGGACCCGAGTCCCAGAGCCTGTAGGGCAGGGCTGCGAAGGGGGTCCCAGGCCTCTCATTTTATTTATTTATTTTTATTTTTTTATTTTTGGCTGCGTTGGGTCTTCATTGCTGCATGCGGGCTTTCTCAAGTTGCAGCGAGCGGGGGCTACTCTTCGTTGCGGTGCGCGGGCTTCTTGCAGTGGCTTCTCTTGCTGCGGAGCACGGGCTCTAGGCGCGCGGGCTCAGTAGTTGTGGCTCATGGGCTCTAGAGCGCAGACTTGGTAGTTGTGGCTTACAGGCTTAGTTGCTCCGCGGCATGTGAGATCTTCCCGGACCAGGGCTCGAACCCGTGTCCCCTGCATTGGCGGATTCTTAACCACTGCACCACGAGGGAAGCTCCAGGCCTCTCATTTTAAAGGGCCAGGGCTCCAGCTGCCCCTTCCAACCCAGTCCTTGCTCTCTCCTCTTGGTTGGGCCCAAGGTTCTAGGGTTAGCCATCTGTTCCCAAGGTCCTGGAGCAGCCCCTTGCAGACAAACTCCAAGTTCAAGGGCTGGACAGAAGGGAGGCAAATCCTAGCTGAGCCATCCCTTCACTTCTAGAGTCAGGGGAGCAGCTGTTGGGGTCCAACCCCTTGCCTCCTTCTAGAAGTAGCTCTGAGTCCGTGTGGTCACAGGGGCCTGCCCCGTCTGTATATGTCTCCCGTGTGTGTGCAGAGGTCCAGGGAAGCTGACACTCAGGCGTGCAGGGAGGCTGTGCAGGACTGTCTCTGGCTGGCTCTCATGAACTTCCCTCTGTCCTTGGCCCAGGGTCTACCTGCTGTACCACACCTGGAGCCAGGTGCTCTATGGGGGCATCGCTGGAGGCCTCATGGCCATCGCCTGGTTCGTCTTCACGCAGGAGGTCCTCACCCCCCTGTTCCCTAGGATAGCAGCCTGGTAACTGCCTCCTGCCCCTGCTGCTGTCCCCCGCTCCCCCCACCTTCCCAGGCACTATGGCCCGTGCCCCTTCCTGCGAAGGGGCCATCAGTGGGAGGACCCAGGCGTCCTGACCCCAGCCTCAGTCTCCCTGGGAGGGCCCTAGTGCCCAGGCCTCTGGTGGGCATAGGGCTGCAGGCCCCGCTCGTCTGGCTTCCATCTCCCCCAGGCGTTTTCTCAGCCCAGAAGCCAAGATGCCAGCCTCTGTCCTTGCCTGGCCTCTCAGGGACTTGGAAAGCAGCATGTGTCCTTCTGGGCTGTGTGTGCCTTGGGGCATTGGACCTGCCTGAGTGTCACACAGGCGACACATCTGGGTCTTGCACAGGCCAGGCAAAGTGGTGGGGAGAGGGTGCATCGCCGGCCCCAGGCACTGGTGGGAGAGTCTGGCTTGGTGACAGACTCATGTTCTGATATGGTCCTGGATTTCCGGGTGTCTGTCTCTCCAGGCCTATCTCTGAGTTCTTCCTAATCCGAGACACGAGCCTCATTCCCAACGTACTCTGGTTTGAGTACACGGTAACCCGGGCAGAAGCCAGGTGAGTCAAGGGGATAGCAATCACTGGGTCCTGGCTCAGTGGGGCACATCCCTCAGTCAGTGCCGCCCCCAGTTTTGGAAGGCTGCCTGAGAGCCGGGCACTTGCCTAAGCACTTTTCTTGCACTGCCTCAGTGAATCCTCCCCTGGACCCCATTTTACAGATGAGAAAACTGAGGCTCAGAGAGGGGAGGAGAGGAATCACTTGACCAAGGGTTTGCAGATCGTGGGTGTGGGAGCTGGGCTGGGAACCTAGGCTGTTGAGCCCAGGGCCATGCTTTTTTTCTCTCTTTTTTTTTTTTTCCTTTTTTTGCGGTACGCGGGCCTCTCACTGTTGTGGCCTCTCCCATTGCGGAGCACAGGCTCCGGACGCGTAGGCTCAGCGGCCATGGCTCACCGGCCCAGCTGCTTCCCGACATGTGGGATCTTCCCGGACCGGGGCATGAACCCGTGTCCCCTGCATCGGCAGGCGGACTCTCAACCACTGCGCCACCAGGGAAGCCCCAGGGCCATGCTTTTAACCTCTGTGGCCCGGAACCAGAGAGCTGGGCAGCCAGGATTCTCTGGGAGCCTGTGTGTCGACCCCCCTCAGGACTGTTTAGTCCAGACACTTTCCTCTGGAGGGGTAAACTGAGGTGTGGTGAGTTAGGGGCACCCGTGTTTGCACAGCCAGTCAGGACAAAGCTGGCTTTGGAGGCTTCCTCTGACTCAGCTCTCCACGCACCCCACATCCTGGGTGGGGTGCCAGGTGGGGTCGGGAAGGCCTGGCTCCTTCCCAGGTTCAGAGGGGAGCCGAGGCGAGGTTGGGCTCCAGCACAAGCCTGGGAGGTTTCCTGAGGAGCCCTGGGTTCCTGGTGAGAGGAACCACAGGGCGGGGTCACAGCAGCCGGGAAGTGTGTCTAGGGCATCATGGTCCCAATTATCCTAACGAACTTAAGGGTAAAGCCCTGGATCCTGAGGAAAGGGGATTTGAGGGGTTAGGGCAGGCAATCCTGTTATTGGCGGAAGGCCCCAGCTGGCCCAGGCTCTCCACCTGGCTTCCAGAGCGGCCCCGCCCCTCCCGGCTGGCCGCCACCCACCTTGATGTACCCAAACTTCCATGTGCACCTGCTCTGTGCCAGGCTGTGGGCGGCAGTGGCCGGCAGGGGGGACACGAGGAATGAGGCACCTACCTGTGCGACAAGTGCCTCGGGCTTGAGAGCTCATGACAGCAGCGTGCTGTGAGGGTGTGTGGTTGGGCTGGCTGGCCGCTGTGACAGGTCTGAGCAGAGAGAAAGCGGGACTGTCCAAGTTGGGGTTTAGCAGGGAGAGTGCTCTCAGCATAGGGAACAGCTTGTGCAATGCTTCTGAGAACAGGAAGCTTGGGGAGTCCACCAAACAGACAGAGGCAGGTGTGGCTGGAGCCCAGGGAAGAAGGGGGCTGGCCATGGCACGAGGCTGGGGCTGCATCACGCAGGACCTGTGGGGACAGTTAGGTTTCTGAATTTCAGTGGGGTCTCTCGAGGAGCCAGGCCCTCCAGGGAACGGGGCTGCCCCTGCTTCCTTCAGGCTCCTGAGCCCGTCGTAGGTATCGCCACACCCCCAAGTCAGGTACTCAGATCCACTCGATAACTTGTATCAGGAGTGCTCCTACCTTTGCTTATGTATATCCCAAATGGAGAACTCACTACTTTCTTGTCTGTTTAGGTTGATGGTAACAGAACCCCACTTATGCTGGCTTATCTATAAGTGGGAACTGCCCATGATTACTGGAATCCAGCCAGGTCCCTCTTGCCTCTGTTCTCCCGTCCTGGCCCCCGCCCCTGCCCTGGCCTCCTGGCTGCACTTGGACTCCAGAGCTGAGCACCTGTGATACAGGCCCAGCAGAGACATTGACCCTCTCTAGGCCCCAAGTCCCAGGTCCCAGGGCAGGAGCTCTGATTGGCCCAGCTTGAGCCAACCACTGGGGCTACTGGGAGTGGACCCTCACTCATTCTGATGGGATTGTGGGGAGGAAGGAGACAGCTGAGGGGCGAGTCACTGGACGCCAGGAGTCCCCTCATCTGACCCCCACCCCCACTTTGCAGGAACAGACAGCGCAAGCTGGGGACGAAACTGCAGTGATGGGTGAGTGTGGCTGTCTCCAGCCTCCAGATGTGGCCTGCACGATGCCTTGCAGGGTGGATGGAATGACAGACAGAGGGACGAAGCAGAGACCTCTACAGACCCAAGTCACCGAGTGGAGCCTTTTTTTTTCTTATTTTAATTTTAACGAACAAGGTGGACCAAAGGGCTGAGCCAGCCCCTCAGCCAGGACCCTGGAGGGCCTGTTGCCGGGGGGCCTCACAGCCAGAGACCCTCACAGTGCTGCTGCCAGCCCCCAGTTGGGCGGAAAGTGCCCCTGACGTGGGCACTGGGGCATGGGGTAGAGAAGGAGGGCTTGAATCTCTGGCCGCAGGGCCAGGAAATGTAGGTGGCGTGAAAAATGCACACTATTTATTTTTTGGTTTTGTCAAAGGCAGATGGGATTTTGGAGAGGGACTGGAAGACCCAGCTCTGCGGGGGCTGCCCTGCGTACCGAGGAGCCCAGGTCAGCTTCCCAGGCCCTTTGCCCTGGGCCCGAGAGATGGCCTGGGGGCCCAGGAGGAGGGAGCACCCCCATGCCCCCCCTGCCGCCAACGCCATTCCAGAACCTCGGTCAGTGTTTCCCGTGTGGGAGCCAGGCCCAGAGAGAGCAGGCGTCTGCGCTGCCATCGCTGTGTCCTACCCGCATCGACCCTGCGCTGCAAGGGCTTTCTCTGGTTCCCTGTCCCCAAGACAGCGGTCCCTTTCTGATGAAAGAGCCTGCGCCTGTGGGTGAGCAAACCCAAGCTGTTTACAGCTCTTTCCTGTCCTGCGTCCGCTTCATCTCCACCCGAACAAAATGCAGAGGAAGCAGGAGCTGGTGAGAGGAGTGGGGTAGCGGTGCCTACTGTCCCCACCCTTCCCTCCCCTCTGTGTGCTCTGAGCATTCCTTGTCCTTCCCGACCCCCCTCCGAGAGGCTGGGAACCTGCTTGGGTCACCCCAAACCTGTGTCCGGGGTGTGGCTCACAGATC
Organism: Stenella coeruleoalba; assembly: GCF_951394435.1. Lineage (NCBI taxonomy): Eukaryota > Metazoa > Chordata > Mammalia > Artiodactyla > Delphinidae > Stenella > Stenella coeruleoalba. The sequence goes on from NC_137153.1 coordinate 116,001,024, forward strand.
CCCACTGCCCAGCTCGGAGGACGACTCCTCCCAATCTTGAAGCCGCCTTGAAATGGAGCTGTGGAGAGGAGATGCGTCCAGACTTGGAAGCTTCTAGAACTGAACCAGGCTGCTCGGGACCTGTGTTCAGGGCCCGACCCCCCTCCCTCCCCCGGCCGCCTTTTCTTTGTGGAGGTTCCTAATCTGCTGCTGAAGCACAATATTTTGGTGCTTTCTTTTCTCATTTGTTAAAGACAGTGTCCAAAGCCATTCCAGATGCCAGGACCAGGGGCCTGTTTCTGGGGAAGGTTGGTCAGTCCCCACATTTTCCTTTCCTTCCCTTCTCATTTTTATTTTTTACATTTTGCCTGAGATAAGCCAAGTGTGAGGTGGTTTGACTTAAGAAAAATCAATGAAAATTGTTTACTATTGTTTTAAAATAAAATCTTCAACTCTGGCAGCTTGAACATGTTGACTGAGCTGATGGGAGGAGCCGGGGACGTGGCTGTGCGGACACACAACCTGAGGGGCAAGGGCATGGTTAAGACCAGAAGATCGTGCGCGTCTCCAAGACACCTAGTCCCCTCCAGCCCCCAAAGCCAGGGTTGGAATGGCCTCTGTGACATACCCCACTGGGGTCTGAGGACAGCTCCCTTCCATTGAGTTTTTTTCGTCCCAGTCTACCTCCCCCTGTGGCGCTGGCTGGCTCTGCTCTCAGTAAGCCTAGCTTCTCCTTCATGTGACAGCCCTTGAAGACTGGGGACAACCTGCATGTCCTTCCTAAGCCTCTGTGAGGATACAGACCTCCGCTCCTTGCTGAGTTCAGTGCTGCTTTAGCGTGCGGACGGGTGAGTATCGTGCTTTGGAAGAAATAACTGCAAACTGACCTGGGTTTTGGATGCCTTGTAGGAGTGAAAGGAACACAAGCCATTTCAGGGGTCCAATGTGGGGGTTCTAACCCTTCTTTAATTCATTAACCTGAGATTCATAACAGCTTCACCCTCAGGCGAATCAGAAGTAATCCCATCCTCACATGAGCTCGAAGGCTGGGTTTGGGTTCCCCACCACGGTCCACACAACCTGGACATTTAGTTAAGGTGACCTCATCCCAGACGTGTGGCAGAAGCAAACAAATCTCTGGAAGAAGGAACCTTCATGCCAGACTTCAATTATTTATACAGTTTTAAGAAACTACCATGAACAAAATATAGACAAAGATGACCAGGTAGGAAAGGAATCACCACCATCCTTGAGAACTAGCTGGAAACAAGTATTAGAAACAAACCCACACATACTTCAGGTGCTGGAATGATCGAGCACAGATTTTAAGTTGTTTTACTTTTTTAAAGAAGTAAGGGACAAACTTGAAAATATCTGCAGGACTTCGCTGGGCGTGCTCTGGTTGAGAATCCACCTGCCAGTGCAGGGGACACAGATTTGATCCCTGGTCCGGGAAGATCTCACATGTCATGGAGCAGCTAAGCCCGTGTGCTACAACCACTGAGCTTGCGCTCTAGAGCCTGCGAGCCACAACTACTGAGCCCACGCACCACAACTACTGAAGCCCATGAACTCTAGGGCCTGCGTGCTGCAACTGCTGAGCCCTTGTGCTGCAACTACTGAAGCCCACACGCCTAGAGCCCGTGCTCCACGAGAAGCCACTTCAATGAGAAGCCCACGCACCACAACGAAGTATAGCCCCCGCTCACCACAAATGGAGAAAGCCCGCACGCAGCAACGAAGACCCAAGGCAGCCAGAAATAAATATATATATGTATGTATGTATGTATGTGTGTATATATGTGTGTATCTGCAGAGAACAGGAAACTATAACATGAACGCTGGCAGATTTTTCAATGAATACTGGAAAATATGATAGCTAAAAAACAAGAACCCAGTAGGTAGATTTAGCAGCAGACGAGACATAGTTAAAGAGCAAAACTGGAGGCCAGAGGAAATCCAGGATGCGGCAAGAGAGGACGGGGCCGTCTCATGAGCCCTGAGGTTTCCCTGAATCCCGGGTAAACGCTGCTTTTTACCCCAGTTGGCACTCACCCACACGTTCACCCTGGTTGGGCTCTCAGAGAGCTGCCCAGCACCCCACCTGCGGGTTGCCCAACTCCTTTTCCCATTCAGTTGGTCACCAAGCCCTGCTCACTCCACCTTGTGTCTTTTGAAATAGCCACTTTCTCTGCCTTCCAGGCCAGTCTGGGTCCCAGCCCACTACCCCCTGCTCAGCAGCAGCAAAGCCTCCTGGCAGGTTGTCCTCATTCCCACCCATCAGGGCCCTTCAGTCCATTCCTCAGCATCTTCTTAAAACATTGTCCTCAGTGTCTTGGGATAAAACCCAAGCCTTTAACTTGGCCCATGGCGTCCAGCCCTCACTCAACCTTGGGGCTCTGCTCCAGGCCTGCCCTTGATTCCAGCCACTGCACTTTCCCAATGGAGAGAGCAAAATCAAGTTCATGCCAACCCGGACAAACTTTTAGAGGACCTAGGTAAAAGCCAGGTAATCTTTATTATTAATTTTATTATTCTCAAATTTCAAATGCTGTATTACACAAAGTACATAAATTGAGGACAGTTCTTTTTCACTCATTTTGCAAAAAAAAAAAAAAAGTTCTGCATCATTGGCATCAGGGTCTGGTTGTCCCTGGGCAACCTCTGGGTCTGCTGACCTAGTTCTCCTGGGTCCACTAGACAGGCAGTTTGGGATACAGCAGCACCTTCTGGATTTCATGCATGACAGTGTACTTGAAATTTTATTCCAAACATACGGGTGTAACATTCAGACAGCTGGATTTTAAAAATCGCTCCTGTAGGAGTATGTGACCTGCCCAAAACTTACCTCCCCTCATGTCCAGAGACCCGTAAGACACTTGCTTGTCCTGCATTCAACACTTGCAAAGTGTGAGGCCACAGGTCACACCCTCAGGAATAATTACTACATCTTCATCGTTCTTTTGACTTTTTTCCCCCAGAAGCTCCACCCGGGGACCTCTAAGCATTCCATCTGACACTGACTGGGGTTGTTTTAGGTGCTAAATGTGTCTTCCCCAAGCGGTACTTTGCTGTCCTCAAGAACCGAGTGAGCCTCTGTGTTATGAGACCTATAGCAACTCAAATGCAACGGAATGACCTCACTTCTGAAGGATAACGTTTTGGGAAAAAATCCTGCCTTACGGTCAGACCCATACAGTTCTTAGAACTTGAGTTTCAGGAGTCCTGGGTGTGTGTCACTGCAGTGTCCTTGGCCTGCATCACTGTCTCCCCTCCCTGCCTGCCCCCGGCTGGGTCGGTGCAGCTCCGCCCTAGCGCTGCTCACACAGGGCACGCTCAGCTCCTGCTGCGGGCCCCGCTTCCTGAGACCCAGCCTGCGGACGCCAGGGGCCCGCCCCGCTCCCCAGCTGCAGAGCAAGGCCTCTGTGCTGTTGAGGTGGGATTCTCTTCTGGTCCTCCTGCTTGAGGTCCCTGAAGGGACACTCGTGCACCCCTGCCCTGGCAATACCCCACCCTGCCGGCCTTGCCGGGGTCCCGAGGAGCAGCCAGGCCTCGGGTGACACCCACTCCCCCACGGGCTGGGCTCTACTCCTTGCTCCCCGAGGCTTCGCCCCATGGCGAGGCACGTGCTCCCCGAGCCTGTTCCGTCATCTGCAAAACGAACACCACCTCAGGACCCGCCTCCCGCAGTGACCACCGCAGGTCAGCCAGGCCATGAAGCACCGCGCCCACAGGCTGGGTAGCCTCTCCCACCCTTGGCATCTCCAATTGGGGCTTCACATGTGTCTTCCTCAGGGCCAGAGTCCCTCCGCTCTCCACAGGCAGCCCAGCTGACTTTGGCAGGACACCCTGCCCGTACCAGGTGCCTGGGGTTGGGGACAGATACAATGTTCGGACTGGGTGGCCACATGATCTGGTGCCTGGTGGTCCCAGGCGGTGGCTGGGGCTGGGGTCAGCACGGCTGCCCAGCCACCACTCCTGCTGGGCTCAGTGCAAGGCAGCAGATGAGGCCTTGGGCCCTGGGTGTCAGCCACACTGCCCAGACAACCAGACTCGAGGGTATCGGGCCCCACAGTCCCCTGGGAGGGCTGTCCCGGCGCACAGCCCATGGCACTGGAGAGGCCCAAGTCGTGGGTAGGTGGGAGGTATCCATGAAGAACGCAGGCCTGGGTCTGGTGCCGTCCTGGCCCAGAGCCCTGAGGTCCGAGCTGGCCCTTGGCCTCCCGACCCAAGCCTGAGAACTCTGCTCCTCTGGGAGCCCTCCCCTTGGGCCCACTGGCTGCTTGGACACCAGCTCCCAGATGCGGGGGAAGCTGCAGGAAGGCAAAGCCAGGCATCTGCCGCACCCTGCCTGCCCCCTCAGCTGAAACAACTCTTTCCCAACAAATTTCCCCTTTATTAACTGCCTCGCGTGATACTGTTATACAACCAGGACATGGTTCAGGAATCAAGCTGTGTGGAAGCAAGCGAGCTGGGGCCTGTGAGCCACGGCACCCAGGAGAGCACGGAGCCACGGGGGACGGTGCTGTGACACTGCGTGGGCTTCCCCTCCACCAGCACACCTTGCGCCCTGGCCCCTCAGCCCTGGGGAAGCCTGGAGGCCCCCAGCTCCAGGTAACCCTGTCTCTAGGTCCTTGGGAGCTTAGGGATCAGGGTACAGACCCAAGCCTGGCCGCGTACACGGGAGGACCTGGGCAGAGCTGAGCTAGTAAGAAAGGGACTCCCCAGTCCCCACCCTGACGAGGGATGAGCTCGGCTGGTTCCTCTCCCAGGAGGAGGCCACGGCGGGTGAGATGCTGGGCGCCGGGCCCGACCTCCTGCTAGGCTTCTGGACTCAGCCCGGGTGCTGGCGAGGACCCACGGAAGGTACTCAGCTCGGCCCCGCGGGCCCCGCTGGGGGATGCCATCCCAGACTCGGTCGGATCTGCGGGGGCCCAGGGGGAGAGGGAGCGAAGGAGTAGGGCCCGGTGGGTGGGCCAGCCCAAGGCGGCTTGGCCGTGGCACTGGCAGGCCTGAGCAGCGGGGCTCAGAGCTTGGCCTGGGGGTGGCTCTGCAGCAGAGCGCGCATGTCCAGGAGCGCCTTCTCCAGGTAGTGCGCCAGGCGGACCGCATTGGTCTCTGCGCAGCTGTTGTAGGCCGACACGGAGAAGTTGATGTGTGCCTCCATGGGGTTATAGCAGACACCGTAGCCATCTGGGACCACAGGCCCAAAGAACATGACACAGTCTGTCTTGGCAGGGACCTGAGAATGGCACAGGACCAAGGCTCTCATCCCAGCCCCATCGCGGCACCAGCCCGCCTTTCCACGTCGGCTCCCACCGTGCTCTGCCTGAGACGCCCTCTCCTCGTCTCCAGCCGACAGCTTACTCCCTTTCATTCTTTGGGGTGCAGTTCTGGTGTCACCTCCCTACAGAGACTTCCCTGACGTCCCTGAGGGGGGACTGTCTCATTCCCTGTGCTTCCTGTGTGGACTGTGAGCCCCTGGGGGCAGGGGCAGTGGTCTGTCCCTGCTCTACCCCAGTGCCCAGCACAGGCTGGCATCGATCAGACGTTCCTTCACATCTGATCAGTGAATGAATGAAAGCGGGCGGGGGGGATCCTGACTCCTTCCCTGCCTGCCCGAGCTGCAGCGAAGCCCCCCGACCCCAGCTCCTCCTCCAGAGCTCAGCTGCTTCGGAGTGCGCCTGTGTGCGTCACATCACCACCAAGTGACCGTGTTCTGGACCTCGGCTCCACTCAGTGCAGCCTTTGTCCAGCTCCAGTTTCTAGTGGCTTCTGTTCCCTGCCACCCCAGGGCACCTAGGGCAGTGGCCCACCTGGCTGGTGGAGAGGTTGAAGTGCATGGCGATGGCGTAGGAGGTGTCCATGAAGATGTCGGGCATGCTCACCAGGTCTTCGATGGCCTGCAGCTTCAGGCCCAGGAGGTGCCGGTCGAAGGCCTCCCCACGGATGGCCTGCAGGAAGGGGAGCTGTCAGGAACAGGGGCTTCAGGCCCACGAGGCACCGCTGCCCTCCTCAGGAGCCCATGGCGGCAATGCCTCTTCCATTCACTGGCCCCTCAGACCCGTGAGACCAGGGCAGCCAAGCAGAAGAGCCCTCACTTCACAGATGGGGAAACTGAGGCCCAGGGACCCACCCAGGGAGGCAGGAAGGTGCAGCCTAAGAGCACAGGACTGCAGCTGGGTGGCCTCATCCTGGCAGGGACCTTGGCAGGTCACTTACATCTTGGAGCCTCAGTGTCTTCATCTGTGAAAAAGGGACAGTCACTAAACTCCCTTTGTGGGGCGGCAGTGAGATCTAGATAGATCTCTGCATGTGACATGGGCAAAGCCTGGCATGTACAAGCGCTCAGGGCCAGGATGGGAACCAGACCTCCACCCCTTGACTGCAGCCCAAGCTGTCAGAGGGCAGGAACCCTGCTGTCTGCCAGCCCGTGCACACCCTCAGCATCCTGGGCTCCAGGGGCATCGGGGGAGCCCTGATGACGCAAGATCCAGAGGCCGACCCGGGCAGCCACTGGGCCTCGCCTTGGTTTCTCCCACTGTAAAATGGGGATGTTCAGCTTTGCTCCAAGTGCCCCAAGCCTTAGGGGAGGGGTGTCTGATGCTAAGGGGAGCAGCCATTGGCTGCAGGGATGGACAGGCAGGTGGACAGGCCAGTGGGAAACGCCCGGGTCACGCAAGCAGGGACAGGAAGGGCCGGCTCACCTGCTCCGTGTAGGCTCGGTGGGCCTGCACGGCCTTCCGCAGCAGCCCCACCTTCTGGTGCTCCTGGGCAGGGGGAGGGGACAGGGAGCTGCAGTTTCCTGTTCTTGCCACCTTCCTCAGTGGCCCACTCCCCACTCTAGATTCTGAGCTCCCTGAAAACAGGAACTGGAGCTGCCATCTCTCTGGCCAGTCCCCAGCCAAGGCCTGACACAGGGCAAGTGCTCACTGCTGATGACTGACCCTTGAACAACTCGGGTTTGAACTGTGCGGGTCCACTTACACGTGGATTGTTTTCAATAAATTCGGCAGTATGACATGACCCGTGGTGGGCTGAACCTGCAGATGCAGAACCATGGACACAGAGCTGACTACAAAGTTACATGTGGATTTCTGCGGTGCCCCTAACCCCCACGTTGTTCAAGGGTCCACTGCAGTTTCCTTTTCTCTTTGGCTGAAAGAAAGCTCCACGCTGATAAATTCATGGCTCCATCTCCCCCTAGATGCCCAGTATCCACCACAGGACTGGAACACAATAGGTGCTCACTGCGTGTTGACAGAATGAGCAGGAAGGGAGAAGGCTCGAACCCAGCTCTCCCACCCTTGCCCCGGACCTCTCACCGTCACATCAGGGTTATCCATGGCCTTGACGAAGGTCAGTGAGTCCATGGAGGCCGAGCGGATGGTGTCGGTACGGCCCAGGTGAAACATGCGCAGAGAGGCGCTTTCATAGGTGGCGCACGCCTGCCCGTAGATCCTGGGTGGGAGGTGGGCTGAGCACACCTGGCAGGTCCCCCCGCCTCCGCCCCCAGGCTTCATCCCTCCTTCGTGGGGGGCGGGGCGCACCTGTAGTAGGCCAGCTGTAGTGCCATCTGGATGAAGGAGTCTGGGCTCAGCTTCTCAGACTTGGGGAAGTCCTTTCCAAAGTGGTGGAACATCAACATCGTGATGTCCAGGTCCTGGATCATGCTGGGGGTTGGGGGAGGCGGGTGAGGAGCAGACACTGGGCAGCCTCTGCCAGCCCTAGGGAGGGGCCGAGGGCAGTCTCAGAACCAGCCAGGCACGATGGCAGAGCTGACTCTTGTGCTGGCTAGAGGGGCCCGGCCCCGCCCGCCTGCCACCCAGCACTCACATGCTGAGATTCTGCTTGGCCTTCTCGATGTCGCTCTTGATCTCGGGGGTGATGTTGAACCGCAGCTTCTTGGGCATGGGCAGGGGCACCATGGGAGACCGCACGAGCTCGGGCTTCTTCCTGCATAGGACGTGGGGGTCTCAGCCTCCTGCCGGGCGTCTCGGGAGCCTGGGTCCATCCCCGGGATTAGGATGGGTCCCCGAAGCTGGCGGGGACCAGCCCAGGGAGACTCTTGGGTTTGTTCTTCTGAGAACTGCCTTCATTTCAGCTTTAAATGGGGAAACGGAGGAGGGGAAGGGACTTGTCCAAGGTCACAAGGCTGAGAAGTGGCAGAGCCAGAATTCAAACCCCGGTTTGATCGACTCTAAAACCCATGCCCTCTTCTGGCTTCCTCTGAAGAAACAGATTCCCAGGTATAAGGGAGAATGCCGTTGCTCCTTTGAAGGCTACTCTGTCGCCTCTGTGTCACCTGTCATCAGGAGCTGGAGAACTGGCTGGAGGATGGGCGAACCACACTCACGTGAACTCAATGACGTGGTCCACAAGGGTGATGATGGGGGGTCCCTCTGCTGCCGCATGCTCATAAACGAGCCCACAGGAGCCGTCTTCTGCCACGATGAACTGCAGAGGAGAATGGGGACCCCGACAGCCCCAGGTCCCTGGAGCCACTCTCCGGTTGGGTCCCATGGGTAGGGCGTCCCTGAACCATCTCAAGGGGTTCTGCTGACTTATTACTGTTATTCCTAACAGCTAACACTCACTGGGGGCCTTGGAACACCTGTCCCAGGTCACGCTAAGCACATCCCGTGCTAAACAGACCTTTCCAAGTCCTCGCAACGACTCTTGCGAGTCCTACCACCCCATTTTACAGGTACAGAGGGAAAGTCACGACCAAGGTTGGGCCACTCTGCCTGGCCCCACATCCCAGGCTCTCTCTGATCTGCTGATGGATATGTCGGAGGAGTGACGCGGGTTACCAGGCCAGGCCCGGTAATGACAGGCTGACTGCTGCTAGGTATAGCCCCGCCCACCTTCTGGCTTCCCCGCTGCTTTACAAGCTGGGAAGCCAGGGACTCCGGGCTCCAGGGGAGGGGCAGGAAGTCCCGGGGCAGCAGTGGGCCAAGGCTGGGTGCATGCCTGGGCGGGAGCCCTGGCCCTGCCAGGTCCTCACCTGCAGCGTTTTGTCGAACCAGCGGTTGCCGCTGTTGAGCTTGCTGCCACCCCCGTGCAGCATCTGGCCAGCCACCTGGCTGCGGCGCACGTCTTCCGAGACCCAAGGCATGGGTGCGTCCAGGCACACGGTGAAGATGCTCTTCTGAATGGAGTGCACTGACTCCCGGTTCACCTTGTCTGTGGGGATGTGTGTGTGCGTGTGTGTGTGGTGGCATGGGGGCCAGGCCTGGGGAGGCCTCCGGAGCTTCACTTGGCAGGGGCCTGTGGCCCCACGGCACCCTGTGAGGCAGGGCTAACACCTGACCCACTTCAGAAAGGAGGAAACAGAAGCCCAGGTCACGCAGAGAGCCGTTGAGGCAGTCAGGGATCCAACCCGGGGGGATGACTCTGGGGACAATGCTCCTGACCAACACGGGATGTGGAGGGAAGGTGGAGGTGGGCTCCTCAGCCAGAGGACTTGCATTCTCACGGCAACTTGCTACTTAATAGAAAGAATAAACTAACTGGACCCAACCGCACTGCAGTTTCCTCTTCTGTGGAATGGGGCCAACAGCACCCGCTCCGAGTTGAGAGGATTCAGTGAGACTCGTGGCTGCCCAGGGCCTGGTGTGGGCCTCCCCTCCCATCCCAGGGGTACCTTTGATGAGGGTGCTGTATGCCTTGGCCCAGGAGTTACGGTGGTTGGAGGTGAGGATGCCCACAGGCTCTTTGTTGGTTTGCAGTGATGAGTTCCAGATCTTCTCCAGCTGCGTGAAGATCTGATCCGAGGTCAGGGGCGTCCCATCGCTGTGGTACACATCCAACTCGAAAAACTGTCCGGGCACAGGCAGGTGGAGAGAAGGCGGTTCGTGGGAGCCTCAGATGGGCAGCAGTCACCTCCCAGCATAGCCTCCTCCTGGCCTGGGCAGCCCAGCTGAGAGGATGGCGTCAGGCTGAGGGCGAGGAGATGGGAGGAGGTCCCTGCACTGCTCTCCCCAGGCTGCCCAGGCCCATAGCCCTTCCTGGCCTCCCCCAGGCCGGGGCCTGGCTGGAGACCCAGGGCAGAGAGAGGCCCAGGGCCTGCCTGTTCCGGGGGCACATGGGCAGGTGTGTTGGGGAAGCTGACTCTCGGCCCCGCCCCTCTCCTCCGGGCAACCGAGCGCGGGGCTAAGGCTGCGGGGGCCCACCCACTTGGTAGTTGTGCACCACGGTGATGTGCATGGGTGGCTTCTTGGTCTTGCTGAAGTTGGTGACCGAGTCCTGCTTGGGGCCCGGCACGCGGCAGGAGGACAGGATCTGATAGTACTGGTTCATGCACAGCGGCTTTCCCCCCAGGTACTCCACGGGCAGGGTCTCGCTGCAGGGGCAGAGGGACAGGGAGGAAGGCGGGACCCACAGGGAGCTGCTGGCTATGGCTGCGGGCTTGGTCAGGCAGTGGGGCTCACGCAAGCAGTGTTGGGCCCCTTCGTGTCCCCCCGCCCCCTCAGCGTGAGGTCGGTTGCAGGGGGGCCTGTTGGAGCCCGACTGGGTCAGGAGGCCCGAAATCCACCCTGCTCGTGAGTCACCCTGGAAACTCCCTTCTCCTCTCTGGGCTTCAGTTTGCCACAGGGAAGATGAAGCAGCAAGTCAACCCTGGGGGGGGTGGGCGGGTGGGCGGCGGGGGGGCGGGGTCCTCTTTGGCTGGGACGCCAATTCCAGGGCTCTCTTGGAATAGGACCACCCGGAGGAGGTCACGGCGGCTGGAGCGGAGGACCCAGGTCTGTCTCCCCAGCCCCCAAAGAGGCTGGGTCAACAGGAAGTGAAAGTGACTGAGCTCTGGGCCTGCTCAGCACCCTGGCAGGGGGTGCGGGGTGCGGGGAGGGGGCTCCGGTTTAGGGTAGGGCGGGGCCGGCTGGAGGGGCTGTGGCAGGTAGGCAGTCAAGGTGGGAGGAGACAGGGTGGGGGCGGGGCCACTCACTGGTCAATCCTGGCCTTGAAATCCAACACACCCTCGATTAATTTGGCAGCGAACCTGGAGGGACGAGTTAGAGATCAGAAGGCTGTGTGGACACCCAGAAGGAAGTCCCTGGGTCAGAGACGCCAGGGTGATGGGCGCAGCCTAGTCCAGGGAAGCGACCTACTACCTTCCTCCTCTCTCCTGCTTACAGAGAGCCTGAAGGAGTTCAAGTGCAGAACCTGTGTTCCAGTCCCAGCCCACGTAATCTCTAGGGAAAGGGATTAGGGAGATGTACGGCCAGGCGCCTGGCAGGGACAGCAGCATGATTATGGCTGGGTTATGAGCCAGTGCCCTCTGACTCCACCGCAGCGGGCCTGAGGCCCTGACCCACAACCTGGAGTCTGGAAGGCGGTCACCCTGCTCTGAGGCATCAGTCATGGAGGGACCTAGGACTGCGGGGGTAGGGGAAGGGTGAATGGGAGGGCAGTGGCGTGACGTGTTCCCCTCTCCTAGATCCCTTCCTGTTTCTGGGCCTCTGTGTCCCCCAGGCCACCTTGCTCATCCTGCCCTTCATCCCTGGACTGTCTGGGCCATGTCAACCATGCCCGAAGCCTGGGGGTGCTCCTGGCCTCCAACATGGGGCCCACTGGCTAGAGTTCCTGGGCCTGAACCCCTGGCCCTTCCTGGGGTGCCCTGATCCCTTTAAGAGAAGCAGTGATAGCCGTGAGTGTCTAGTCCTTGGGCAGGAGATCCCCGTCACTGGTATTTTTACCCCTGGTAGGACTGGAACAGAGGCCAAGGCAAAGTGACATGGCCAAATGTGGAAAGAGGACTGTGTACAAAGGTCACCCCTGTGGCCAGCGGAGGCGAGCAGGAAGGAGTGGTGAGGTGCCAGAACTGGGCTGAGGGGTGGCCTCAGGCTTAGCAGGAGGGAGGGGCCCCAGTCTGCAGTTTGGTGGTTAACAGTTATGAAGCTTTGGAGCCAGGAAGATCCTGCTTCCTGTCTGGGTCAGCCAATCCCGAAAGGTGATCTTGAGCAGGTGCCTTCACTGCTCTGATCCTGTTTCCGTACCTGTAAAACAGGGATGACGCTCCCTACTTCCTAAGGCTGTTTGTGGGGATGAAAGGTAACAGGGCCGGGGCCCTTCCGATCTCCCAGCAGAAAGCCCAGAGCCCCACGCCCACCTTGGCCACTCACCTGAGCTGGCCCTGCCGATCCACAAAGTCTTGCCTGGGCAGCACCAAACCAGGGCTGGAATAGATGACTACGGGCTGGCGGTACTGGAGATAGGCTGTTTTAAGCCACCAGTCGGACAGCTGGGGGAAGGACCAGAGCCTGTGAGGGGGGGGGCACGGGGACCAGGTTGCCCCTTCCCCACCAGGGCCAGTGGACCTGGCTGGGCACCCTCTGTCCCCTCTAGGGAGCACAGATTCTCAAAGTGAATGCTCAGATCCAGACCCCGCCCAATCCCTTAAACCCAGCAGCATCCCATCATCCTCCCTTTAGATGGAGCCAATCAGCATTAGCGAGGGAAATCAGGCAACACTGCCAAGAAGCAAAGACTGGCAGGAAACCTGGGGTGGGGGCAAGAACAGAGGCGGAAATATCAACCATTTTTCCTTATCTTACATGTTTCAGGTCAATGATTTTAATACTTTTAGAAATAAAAACGTCTGTCTGATAGACAGAAAGGAAAACAGAGAAAGCTATATAAAAAGAATGTCTGATGAAGGAGTTTTTGCCCATCTCAGGTAGGCACTGTCCAGGTAGGCAGGAGCCCGGGGTTCAGAAGAGCCCTCAGGAATCCTGGTCCTCTGTGGCCTCAGTTTTGTTGCTGTCATACTAGGGAATGGACACCCACTTGGATCTCAAGGTCAGGGTAATCTGGGGAGCTCACTGTAAAGACAAATCATTGCACTAGTGACAAGATGTAGGTGACACGTTGCGTCTCTACTGGGCTGGCCGTCCTCCGCCCAGGGCAGGGTATCTCTGGGGACTAGCCACGGACATGCGCTAAAGGCTCCTGTCTTGGGACAACCAGGTGACTGTCACCCTTGTACCTCAGGTGCTGATGGCAACATCGCCCCCACTACACACTCCCCCAAGCACAGGCCCAATGTGCCTCTTTGTGGCAGGTCCCTCAGTCCCTGGAGACCCAGGCCCCACCGTGCTTCCGCATCCCATCTTAAACAGCACTGGGACGTGCCTCTTCACCACACAGACTCCCCTTGGGAAACTGCTGGCCTTGGGCCCCTGGCAAGGGGTGAAGGAGGACAACGTGCCCGGGTGGCACAGCAGGCCAGTGGGCGACTGCTGTCTGCTGATTTGTGACCTGGAGACACGGCCCCTGATCAGCCAGACCCTCCTGTCTAACTCGGAGCCTCCTGGAGAGCTGCTGTGTGCCTCTGGGATTTCAATCTATCTCTCTGGGCCTCAGTTTCCTCATCTGTAGATCAGGGAGGGGCAGACAGGAACTCCCTCCCCTTGAGGACAGCCGGGCTGGGCTGGCCTTTAGCCAGGAGCCCTGAGGTCACCAAGGACCTCAGAGCCTCTGACCCGAGCTTGGGAGTCAAGAGGAGATCCTATCGATGTGGGCATTCCCTCCGTGAGAATCTGCTGGGCAGTGGGAGAGCCCCTTAGGAGCCCTGTGAGTGGCGAGGGGGTGGTGACCCCAGCCCTTCAGCCAGCAGATTCTGTCTGAAGCAGTAGTTCAGGGCTAAAGAAAGCTGGAAAACTGCCAGGTCTCAGACTTGCTGAGACCCTGATTCCAGGGTCCAAGGCCCTGACCCGCCAAGGCTCATCTGTGCCCTCTGCCAGCTGATGACTCCCCCCTCCTCTGTGCAGCCCCCACCCTTCCACCCGCTCCCTCACAGCGCCCCTCACGTTGTAGGCCCAGACCTGGCTCTGGTCCTCTCCTGCACACCCGCTTCTCCCTCATTCACCCCTCTCTCAACACATTCCCCTTCGCTTCACCCACACAGTTGCTTTAGGACAGGACTGTCCACCCCCGAAATATACCCTGGACCAAATGACTTCCCTCCCTCTCCCCACCGGGCTCCCTGTCCCACCCTGCTTCCCTCCCAGCAGCAGGGCAGTCCTCTCTAACTGCACGTTGAGGTGTAAGATGCGCACAGACACGGCCCGGGGCGTCTGCACACGCTGAACACGACTTTGTGACAGACTGAGACACAGAACCAGGACAATGAGTCACTGTCAATATAATCACCCTGCAGCCCCCTCCCACTGAGCTCAAGTCCAAGTGCCGAATTCTCCTGGGGGCCCCGCCCTGCCCTTGCCCTCCACTCTAGCCTCTGTCCCCGAACGCGCGAGCTGTTGCCACCTTTGCCCGTGCTGTTCCCTCTGTCTGTCTCAGACCCAGCACCGCCTCCTCCCTGCCCTCTCTGCCCCTTCAGAATGAAGATGCTACTGTTCTCCACTCTCGCTCTCGCATCGTCCTTTTCATTTCTATAGAACGTCACTGGCTGAGAAGACCTCGTCCACTTGCGCGTGTCCTCCTCCTGCCCTACTTGAATGTCAGCTCCCGCAGGCTGCTGACGGCGCCCCTCTTGCTCTCCCAGCACCCTGCCTGGTGTCGGGCACAGAGTAAGTGCTCAAGAAACTCTGTGGTGCAAATGGCTGCACCAGAGCAGCCCGTATTGGAAAATCTGGGGTGTGCAGCCAGCAACAGGCCACAGGAGGGATGCTCACAACGACCCAGGGTCTCTGGGTGGGGGGTGCCCTGTTCCCCTAACCCTGCACGCGAGTCAAGGGGACTGGTGTGCCCCTGCCTTCTCACTCACCCAGTTCTCCATCTTCCTGGCCCTGCGCTCCAGCCCCTTCTGCAGGCGCTCCCCTACACCCCCCGCGGTCTGAAACTCTTCCACCAGCTGCTTGGTTTGGGCCCACTCCTCCTCGCTCACGATGGGCTGCAGCGCCTTGAGATAATGGTCCAGGGTCTGCTGGAGCGGGGGCACGGGCAGCCGGGGTAGCGAGTCCTGGTGTGTCTTAAAGCGACTGGAAACCGTCATCATGGAGGAGGGCTTGAGGAAGCCCAGGGGCTTCACCTGCAGGCGGCAGAACATCCCACTCATTCTCGCACCGGCTCTGGGAGGCCCTGGCAATCCCAAAGCCGAAGTCCTGGGCACTTCTGTGCCCACTCCTGGGGACAGAGACGGCCTCCTGGGTGGTGACTGCCCTGGTTTCCCAGCTCTCCAGCTGTAGGTGTCTCCACCTCTTAGGAGCCAGGAGATGTAAGTAGGGATGGAGGAGGGTGGGGAGTGGCCACTGATCTTGGCAGCACTCAGAGGAACCGAGTCAGGATGAACGGCACCTACTGGGGGTGGCAGAGCTCAGAGGGACCTCTCACCTATTGGAGGCACAGGGCCCCACCTTTCTCACCCTGGGGGTGGCAGAGCTCAGAGGGACCTCTCACTTATTGGATGCACAGGGCCCCACCTTTCTCACCCTGGGACGATGAGCCAGCCAGCAGTGAGGTGACCACTCCCTCCCGGAGGTCCCCACCTCCTTTTCTCCCATCCTTACCAGGTGGAGACATGGGAGGAAAGAAGAGAAAATCAGATAGGGCCAGACGACGACAGTACCTCTGGGTGAGGGTGAGGTCTTGGGCTTTTTCCTGTCTGTGGGGTGGGGACAGGGGTGGCATGGGGGCAGCGCTGTGCCAAGAGAGAGCTGAGTGGCCTGGCAAGGAGGGTGAGAGCTGACAGAGAGAGAGAGTCTGGAGACTCTGGAGGCGGACAGAAAGAGAGACAGGAGGGTCCGAGGCTGCTGGCAGCAGTGGGCAGGCAAGCGGCAGAGGCTCCGTTTCATACCTTCTCTTTCTGCTGCCCGTCCTCCATGGCAGGACTGAGGTTTTGAGCCCTGTCTGTCTGCCTTGGGCTGGATCTCTAAGCCTAACTGTGCTACCAAGTGGGTGAGCAGAACCTAGCAAGAGGCAGCCACTTGCCCGGGCTGGAAAGAAAAGACAAGAGCCAAGATTCAGGGGGAGGCAGAGGGGGCAGCGGCGCTGGCTACAGCAGCTGTGGTGGCATCTGGGGTTATGGCTGTCCCAGGAGCAGCTGTTCCACCCTCTTGAGCTTCCAGAAGTGGAGGAATGGGGAGGAGGTGAGAGGGCTGGCGGTGTGCACTGGAGTAGAAGGAAACCTGGAAAACTTTTCCCTTTCTTCCCTGGGTGGGCCCAATGCCAAGGAGGCAGGCCAAGAGGTTTTAAAAATGCACCTGTCAGAATCTGCATAGGTGTTTTTGATGAGGCACAACTTGGCTGGAGGACAGAAGCTGCTTGGCCGCTGAGGTTAAACTACAACCCTGAATATAGTCCTGAAAACAGGGGTTGGTGCAAAGGAGCAGACACTGGGAAGGGAGTATAAATGGACATTTCCCTCCAAGACTCTTGGGGCCCTTCTGGGCCACCCTTCCACCAAAGCCTGGCTCTCTTGAGTTGTGGCTCATTCAGCTGGGGGTTACGAGATCTTTGGGCATTAAAAATAAACCAGAGGGAAAAAAAAAAAAATAAACCAGAGGGCTTCCCTGGTGGCACAGTGGTTGAGAGTCCGCCTGCCGATGCAGGGGACACGGGTTCGTGTCCCGGTCTGGGAAGATCCCACATGCCACGGAGCGGCTGGGCCCGTGAGCCATGGCCGCTGAGCCTGCGCTCCACAACAGGAGAGGCCACAACAGTGAGAGGCCCGCGTACCGCAAAAAAATAAAATAAAATAAACCAGGGACTTCCCTGGTGGTGCAGTGGAAAGGACTCGGAGTTCCCAATGCAGGGGACCCGAGTTTGATCCCTGGTCCGGGAACTGGATCCCACGTGCATGCTGCAACTAAAGAGTCCGAGTGCCGCGACTAAGACCCAGTGCAGACAAGTAAATAAATAAATAACCCAGAACAGAGGATGCTGGCTTTGAGACTGGACTAGATTTGAGTCCGGGGATGCTGGCCAAGTCTCCCCTTGCCTCAGTTTTCCTGGCAGTAAAGTGATCAGGCCATTTAGCAGGTCCTAGAATATGACCCAGAGGCCATCTGTGGGATGGGAACAGAGCTCAGGTGGCAGTGGCAAGGATGAGATGGCGCTCTGAGGTCCTGGAAAATCTGGAAAAGCCTCTGGGCAGGTGCGGTACCTCAGCCCTCTGGGCCTGGCAGTGTCTGAATACCCTTCTTGGCCCAGACAGAGGGAGATACAAACAGAGATATACTTGGAGTAGAGAGGAAAGGAATCCAAGTCAGGATAGCAGCACTACCTGCTCCAAGCTGCTCCCGGGGAAGATTGGGGGTAGGGGTGGAGGCATGGGGGTGTGCGGTTGTTAATCAAGTTGGGCGAGTGACTGGTAGAGAGGGAGGGCATGGGGCTACCACCTGCTGCCTTCTGCCAATTCTGAGGACTTTCTGAGCAGCCCAGCTTGATGCCCTCACTGAAGTGTCTCTGGCCACACACAATACCCCAGGGGCCATTTGATAAACCCGGGGAAGGTGACCAACTGGATGGGGTTGGAGACGTGGCTCTGGCCAGGGAAGAAATGGCTCAGGCTGAGCGTGCGACAGGTGTGTGAGGCAGAGAATAACCGTGAGGAGACACTCCTGGTCTCTCCGCTCCTTGGCTCCGGGCCTAAGGTGGAGGTGCTGCCCGAAGCCAGGGTCCTTACTGTGTCTGCCGGGTCTTTGGAATTTGGCGCCACAGAGTGTGGCTTCGATCTAGCCTCTGACCTTAAGCCTCAGTCCCTCCCTCTGACAAGCGGAGTTAGCCCACCTGCCGACCCCGGCCCAGCAGGTGCTGGTGAGGCTGGACTGCAGGCACCGGGCCGCGGCGCCTTGACGGCCGGTTTTCCCACTCGGGCGTAGCTGCGCTGCTGGCCCGGTCTGCGGCCCGCCCGCCCGGTCCAGGGCCCGCTAGGCCGGCTTCCCGGCCGCACTCACCACGGTCCTGGCAGCGAAGGCCAACATCTCTGCGGCCCGCCCGCGGACACACGGTCCGCTCCGTCCCCCGCGCTGGGCAAAGTCCGCGCCGCCTCCGTGGGTGGGTTCCCGCTAGAGCCTCCGGGCCAAGGTCGTCGAGTCACTGCCGCCAGCCGGTAGAGGCGGCCCCGCGCCCACCCACCGGGCCGGGCAGGCGGCCCGGGGTAGGCGGACTCCTGGGGCGCGGCCTCGGGCCAGTTGCTGGCCCCGGCGGCCAGCCGAGAGCGTGGGGCGGGGCCTGGGGCGGGACCAGGGCGCAGTTAGCGGTTGGGGACCCCGCGAGGTGGTGGAACCCTGGCAGGGGAGCAAGGCGGAGGCTGCCGTCCAGCTCGCCCTCTCCCACCTCCATAAGCCGTCCAAACTGTTGGAGGCAGTGGTGTGCATCCCTCTCAGTCCTTTTGGTGCCCTCGACCGCTGCTCTCAGAGTGGTGGGAAGACACAACCATGTTGACAAGGGAATGTCTTCTCCTAGTCCTACGGATAGCGTCAGAGTCACGCTACTAGATGACAGGTGGGGACCGCCCAGCAAAAGCATGGCTGCCGCGCTCCCAGGGCCCTCCCAGCAGGCGGTTGGCGAGTCGCGCGGCGAGCCGGCCGTTGGTGCGCATGCTCTCCGGCGCCCCGCACCAACATGTCCAGCGCCTCCGGGTGAGCGCGGCCGCCGCGAGTCGGCCGTTGCTGGGCATGCTCCCTGAGTGCCCCGCACCAATATGGCGGGCGTCCTCGCTGGGGTGACTCTAATTCTCGGTTTTCGGCTCTAGCCGGCCGGTGCTCATTTCTCTTCGGAAAGCTCTGAGCGCGTGGTGGGGCCGGGGAGAGGCAGGGTGGGTGCGGGCGTGAAAGGTGAGAGGGGACTGCAGGCATCCAGGCCGGCTCCTGGCGGCAGGAAGATGGCTGAGGGCCAGCAGCGGTCGCAGCCAGGTAGGGCGGAGGGGCCGCGGTGGAGTGGGGGTCGGGGGCGGTGCCAGGCGTGGGGGCGGGGACGGGGTGGGGTGTGTGGGGTGCGGTGTGTGGGTTGCTCAGCGAGGGGAGGAGGGTCGGGAGGTGGAGGAACTCGAGGGGCAAACGCTCTTGGGCCCCGAGGGAGAAGTGCTGGGGGATCTGGAGGGAGGGTAGGATCCCGGGACTGCAAAAGGGCGATGGGTGGGGCGTAACGCCAGGACTTGGGGAGCCTGAGTTGCCCGAGGGTCGGGCGGGCAGCCCCGTGGCCCGAAGGGGAGGCCTTTTCCACACCTGGGCTGCTCCTGCTAAAGTCAGCTCTTGACCTGGCGGGGAAGCAGGCAGGGATGGCGGCTGCTGTCTTCATTAGACCCTGCACTGGGGCTGGGGGCTGGTGCTCCGTGGGGCCTGCCTCGACCCCTCGGCCCTGACTCCCCCTCATCACCTGCTCTCTTTTCCCCTTGGAGACCGGGCTCCGGAGTTTCAGTGGCTAAGAAGTTATCGAGGGAAACTGCCCTTGGTCCTCTAAACCACTGATTTAAAAACGCTGGTTGTGCAAAGAGACGACTTTCTTTCTGGCATCACCATCTGTAACTTTTATTTACACTGTGCATCTCAAATAACTGGGATGGAGGTGCGAGGGAAAGGATCCTCTTAGACCGGTAACGTGGGGAAATGGAAGGGTGTTTGCTGACCCCTCCGCGTCCCCTCCCTTGAGCCAAGAAGGACTTTTAAAATTCTGTCAAAGGTGCAAATAGGTTGGCTAAACAGCTATTTCAAAACAGCTAATGTTTTGAAACCATTCACTGTTCCTTCTACCTTGTCTCCCCTTTTATGACCTCTGGGAAGGTCTCAGGAGGGAGAAACTTTGAAAATCAAAAGAGGCATCCCCTCCATTCCCTACCCCGCCACAAAAAAACAACAACAACAGCAAAAAAAAAAAAAAAAAAAAACCCCAAAGAGCTGGGTATGGTCTGTTAAGGCATTTGAAACCTGACATTTATTTTGTTTGGTACAAAACTTCGGTGCATGTGCCCTTAGGAGTTCTGGTAATGACATCAGGATATATAAGACAACCAGAATTATCAGTGAGATGAATGTGTCTGTGAAGATGGGCGGTGGGAGGTGTGGGGGGAGAACCTGTGCACTGAGACCGAGGAAGGCTCAGGGAGGTTATCTATGGCTGAGAAGATTCCGGTTCCCAGGAGGTGTTCCTTCTTTGAAGTTTGAAACAAGGGATGTTTAGGAGCAGTGGAAAGAACTGCTTAACTCAGACAGTGTAGTGATGAAAACCTTGGATTCTGGAGTTACATAGACCTGGCTCTACCTGGCACGCTGCGGCCTCTGTGAGCCTGTTTTCTTATCTTTCAAAATGGGGCTACTGTAGTTTCCTCACCGAGCTGGTAGCGTGTGTTCCGTCGATGGTGTGGGCAAATCATGGGGCGTGGGGGTAATCAGTAAATCTGGATTGCTGTTATCCTTTTCAAAGATGGTACAGGTTAAACATGTAGACAGGTTCCCAAGTCGTAGGTGATAACATATTATACCCTGTGGGATTTTTTAGGAACACCTCTAAAACTCTGGAGGTTTCCATCTTATACTGAGGGGTTGTAGGGGATCCAGCTGTCCCGTGGCACCTTTGTCAGAGGCGGAATAATCTGAGGCTAGAGAGGCTGTGGGTCTGACCTCACTGATCACAGTCTCGAGTTTGAAGTCTTGTCTTTTTGATTTGGGATTGCATGTTCTGGCGAATTGTGTGTGTGTGTGTGTGTGTGTGTGTGTGTGTTTCATCAGTGATTGGTCCCAAAACTTCCAAGTAGCCTTTCCTCTGGGAACAGGGCCCAGCCCTGTGAAGTAACGTGGGGAAGGCTAGTCCCTTTCAGGGAACAGTTCTTGCAAAGTTAGAAAAGGGCTCTGTTCCCAAAGATCATTTGCAAATGGATAATTTGGAATGTAGAACACATTTTCCCATAAAAACAATGCGGTTAGGTTACCAGCCTGACCTACAAAGCTATTAGTTTAGCATCTTACTTGAAGTAGCAATTTATTAATAATATGGTCGTCAGTTGAAGGTTCTGGGAACAGGACTTGCAGAACAGGTGGGAGGAGGAAGAGAGTTTCCGGTCTGGTTTTTGGGGCCCTGGGTTGAATTTGAATTAGGCAGAGGTTTGCCTTGGTCTTATCCCAGATTCTCTGTCTCCTTAGGTCTCCATGTCTCCTGGCACTTTTCCTTTCCTCAGGGTCTCTCGAGGCAGGCTCTAGTCCCCCAAAGGTCATATGTTCTAGAACCTACTTAGGTCTTTGTTCCCTTTTCTCCATGCAGCTGATGTGAGCTAGGTTTTAGGAGGACAGCAATGGAACAGATTTATACTACATTGTGAGTGACTGATAGTCCTTTACACTTCTTGGGGAGTTTTCATTTTCATTTATTTACTTTTTTTAATAAATTTATTTTTTAAAATTTTTATTTATTTTTGGCTACGTTGGGTCTTCGTTGCTGCGCACGGGCTTTCTCTAGTTGCGGCGAGCGGGGGCTACTCTTTGTTGTGGTGCATGGGCTTCTCGTTGCGGTGGCTTCTCTTTGTTGTGGAGCACGGACTCTAGGCACGTGGGCTCAGTAGTTGTGGCTCACGGGCGCTAGAGCGCAGGCTCAGTAGTTGTGGCACATGGGCTTAGTTGCTCCGTGGCATGTGGGATCTTCCCGGACCAGGGCTTGAACCCGTGTCCCCCGCACTGGCAGGCAGATCCTTAACCCCAGCGCTACCAGGGAAGCCCTATTTATTTTTTTAAAAATTATTTTTATTTTTTGAGAGTTTTCATTTTTAAAGGAAGGGGCTTACTAATCTGACAAATCCCCAATAGTAGATTCAGGGCCACACCTCCCAACCTGTAACCTGTGGGACTAGGTGTATTTTGGAACTCAGAGTTTTTCAGATTTCAGAAAGCAGTGTCCCATAATCAAACAAAAAGATTTATGCAGCAAAACATAAATTTCAGCTAAATGGGATACACAAACTACCCTGTGTTTTCCTTTCCCCTCAGCTTGTGAAAATACAGAAACTCTATTTAAAATAGTTTATTTCTGACCACAGAAGTACTACAATGTCAGTTTTTAATAGTAATATGTAGGGCTTCCCTGGTGGTGCAGTGGTTGAGAGTCCACCTGCCGATGCAGGGGACACGGGTTTGAGCCCCGGTCCGGGAAGATCCCACATGCTGCGGAGCGGCTGGGCCCGTGAGCCATGGCTGCTGAGCCTGCGCGTCTCGAGCCTGTGCTCCGCAATGGGAGAGGTGGCAGTAGTGAGGGGCCCGCGTACCGCAAAAAAAAAAAAAAAAAAAAAAGTAATATGTAGCTTAGAAAGTGGAAGTCCTTTATAAATCCTACCTCCTAGAGATGACAGCTATTAACTTTGGTGTTTAATCCTTTAGAGTTTTCCAATGCATAAGCTAATAGGTATATGTGATATTTATATTAGTATGTAAATTTTTCGTTTACAAAAGTAAGATTATATTGTATATAATATACTGCAGTTTTGTTTATTCATTTATTAGTATTTAGGCTGTTTTTCTCATGTCAGTAATTTAGATTTTGTTCTTTTCAAAAGCTAGGAAGATTTCCGTCATACGGGCGCATCATTATTAATCCATCCCCTTCTTGATTGATATTTGGGTTGTTTCTAATTTTTTTCGATGCAGTAAGCACTTTTATGTACATCTTTGTCTATTTCTGCGGACACATCTGTAGGGTTGATTCCTCCTGTCGGCTCAGTGGGTGTAGTGTGCAGTTTTTACTTCAAAAGACAGTGCTGAGTTGCCCCCTCAGCAGATTCTACCATCTAAGACTCCCACCAACAGTGCAGGAGAGTTCCCGTTTCCCCTTCCCCAATCAGTGCCAGATGTTTTTAATCTGCCAACCTGATTTAGAAAAGCAGTCTCATCTAATTTACATCTCTTTGCTTATTCGGGATGTTGGTAATTTTTTTCAAATGTTTCTTGGCCTTTTTTTTTTTTTTCCCCTTCTTCTTCTTTGAGTTGCCCGTTTATGTCTAAAAGGTCAACTTGGCTTTTATTCTTCTAACCTTTCTGCCTGCTTGGGAAGCAGGAGGAGAGGGCATGGCAGATCCACTGGACGTATCAGTTGTTGAGGGGGTTGCCAGGATTGCCCAGCTCCTGGCAGAGTGCGGAAAGGCAGGAAGCCAGTGGGTTTGGCTTAACAAGCCGGTACTTTATCCTGGGAATACGTGTCTGCTTTATGCTAGGGCTTGCGTGGTGGAGTCTTGGTTTAAAAGTGTGTGTGTGTGTGTGTGTGTGTGTGTGTGTGTGTGTGTGTGGTGTGTGTGGTGTGTGTGTGTGGTGTGTGTGTGTGGTGTGTGTGTGTGTGGTGTGTGTGTGTGGGGTGTGTGTGTGGGGTGTGTGGTGTGTGTGTGTGGTGTGTGTGTGGTGTGTGTGTGTGGTGTGTGTGGTGTGTGTGGTGTGGGGTGTGTGTGTGGTGTGTGTGTGTGGTGTGTGTGTGTGGGGGGGGGTGTGTGTGTGGTGTGTGTGTGTGTGTGTGTGGTGTGTGTGTGTGTGGTGTGTGTGTGTGGGGTGTGTGTGTGGGGTGTGTGTGTGTGGGGTGTGTGGTGTGGTGTGTGTGTGGTGTGTGTGTGTGGTGTGTGTGTGTGGTGTGTGTGGTGTGGGGTGTGTGTGGGGTGTGTGTGTGGGGGGTGTGTGTGTGTGGTGTGTGTGTGGTGTGTGTGTGTGTGTGTGTGTGTGTTGGGAGGGAAGGATTCTATTTATCTGATTGCTTTTTCGTTTTCTTTGTCAAGATTCTTCGGAGGATATCCCTCCAGCCACTCAGAACTTCATCATTCCAAAAAAAGAGATCCACACTGTTCCAGACATGGGCAAATGGAAGCGTTCTCAGGTACCAATGGTGTCTGCACTGTAGGGTCAGAACTGGATGAGAAACTTGGGCTTCTTCAAAGACAGTGGTTTTCTAGGCCTGAGTGGGGCTGTGAGCTCCTGACCCTTCTTGCTTTTGGAGCCAGAGCTGTTTAGAAGCTATGGAAAGAGGTGACAGGGGAGCTGGCTGTCTCTTCCCCCTCAGGGGCAGTACTCAGGATGCTTTAGTGGGAAGGTCTCTGGGGGCTGGGGTGAGGCTGACCATGGAGAGTTCTGCTACAGATTCTTGTAAGCCATCGCCCCTTGGGGGTTACTGTATTGGCTGAACATCCTACATGACGGAGTGGGTCACCCTGATGCTTGGTTGCAAGTAATAGCAAGTCTGGGAGCCAGTGTATCACAGGGAGAGGAGGTTACCACATGGAAACCTAGGGCAGGGGGGTGGCTGAGTCTAAAACGCCAGGGAGCTGGGATCCCAGTTTTCTGTGCTTCTCAGTCTTCATGGTAGGCAGAAGACAACAGCTGTACCTTCCCGGCTTCTGGTACAGGCTGTGGAAAGACTGGGACTAAAAGAGAAAGCCAATTTCAAGTTCTCAGGGAAGGCCTTGCGTCCAGCTCCATCCAGTTGCCTACACCTGGCCTGGGCAGCTGGAGTGGGGAGTGTCCCCTGTGTAGAAGGGTGGCCCAGGGTCCTGGCAAGCTCGGCAGGTTCTCTGTGAGGAGTCTGCTGTGCTTACGCTGAGCCCGAGCCCTCGCCGCCTTGTTGGGGCCGGGGTCGTGCTAGCCTGTCTGGCTCCTCTTTCACAAGCCTGCCCTTTAAGTATCTGGAGATGGACATCGTGTCTTTTCTGAGTTGTTTTCTCCCCCAAGTCTTCACCGGGATAAACGCCTTAGTTCTTCAGCTGCTCAAAGGATGTGGTTCGAGTCCTTTCATCGTCTTGGTTGCTCTGCCTCAGGGCTTCTCAAGCTCAGCACTGTTGACACTTGGGGCAGATAATCATTTGCTGTAGGGGGCTGTCCTGTGCACTGTAGCATGTGTAGTAACAGCCCTGGCCGCTACCCACTCAGTGCCAGTAGCAGCCTTCCTCCCAGTTATCACAACCAAGAATGTCTCCAGACATGTTGGAAGTCTCCTGGGAGCCGTCTCGCCCAGGTTGAGAGCCACCACTTTTCTCTTCCCCGAACCTGCAGGATTGTCTGAATCCAAACGTGGCTTTAGTTCCTTGCTTTCCCCTAGATGTTTTCCAAAGAACATTGGGTGTTTATGATGCTCCAGTTACTGTAGCTGATTTAACCCTCACAAAAACCCTGGGACTCTGAGGTCATCTCCATTTTGAAATTGAGAAAACTGAGGCCAGGAGGTGAAGACATTTAGACATCTAGCAAGGCACGGTTAGTGGTCGAGATGAGAGTCCAAAGAGTTATGTCTCCAGCTTGCCTGGCTCTGGAGCCCCATGGGTTGAGCTGCTGTGCTCTAGGCTGTAGGTGGGCAGCCTAATCTGGCCCTCTGCCTGGTTTTTTTTGTAATTTCTTTTTATTTTGGCTGCACTGGGTCTTAGTTGCGGCATGCATGAGGGATCTAGTTCACCCTCAACGAAGACCAGGGATCGAACTCGCGTCCCCTGCATTGCAAGGCAGATTCTTAACCACTGGACCGCCAGGGAAGTCTCCCCACCCCCACCCCCGCCCCCCGACATCCTTAAGTGTTGGATAAAGAGGAGGCAAGAAAGTGAGAGGCAAAAGGGATGCAGAAGAAACAAGGCCACACAGAAGTTGCTTTGCTGCCAGGAGCTGCCTCTACAGGGGCCTGCACCTCAGTGCTTTCTTAGGCCCCGTGCTGGCTGTAACCTGCAGCCCCGTGGGGAAGAGGTTGCCCAGTTGGAAGCTGGGGATGGGTGTGCTGGGAGACCTGGCCGTGGGCAGAAAGCAGCGTCATCTCCTGGGAGCAGGGCATCTGCAACGCAGGTACGCAGCCTGGCCTGCCTGCTGGGGGAAACCTCTGGAAAGTTAGTTACCAGGGGATGGACCCTTGGTGGTATAGTATAACAGTGGCGTACTCGCCGCTCCACTTTGGAGTTTGGCTGGCTGGGTCCTAGCTGCACGTCTAATGACACCTTGGTCTTAGGAGTCACTTCCCCTGAAGCCTTGGTTTCCTCATCTGTAAAATGGGGACAATGATAGTGTCTACCTTGTGGGGTTGTTGTACAAAGAAACTGCTGGCAGCCATGGTGAGTGCACAGTAGACTCTGGTTGGAGGTCCAGGTGTCACTGTGGTCATTGGCCTGCCAGTGGTTTTGGACGGAGGATCAGGGTTGGGTGCTTGGCGTTATCTTTCTGCTGCTCCTGCTGTTGGGGTGGGAGCCGGGGGCAGCTTGGAGCTCTTTGGTAACTGGGTGGAGCTGGGGGCTGGCAAGGGTGTAGAGGGTGGGGCTCTGACACCCTTCTCCACGTCCCGCCCCCACTCTGTTTGGCAGGCGTACGCTGACTACATCGGATTCATCCTCACCCTCAACGAAGGTGTGAAGGGGAAGAAGCTGAGCTTCGAGTACAGGGTCTCCGAGGTAGGCAAAGGCAGGAGGCTGCCGGGCCGGGTCTTTCCAAAAATAGCTGTCAGGAGCCCACAGTGGGCCCAGTGCAGAAACTAAGGCCGCCCAGACACGCGTGCCGCTGACACTTTAGTGTCTGCAGAAACTAAGGTCGCCCAGACACACGTGCCGCTGACATTTTAGTGTCTGCATTGCTAATTAAAAAAAAATCTGTGAATAGATGTGTACTTATAAAATTGAGATCAAGGTATGCAAGCTGTTTCATAGCCTGCATTTTTGTTTTGTTTCGTTTTGTTGTTCTTCTGTTTGGGGCCACACCGTGTGGCTTGTGGGATCTTAGTTCCCCGACCAGGGACTGAACCCGGGCCCCAGTATTGGAAGCGTGGAGTCCTAACCACTGGACCGCCAGGGAATTCCCTAGCCTGCATTTTTGTCAACTGGTGTCTGTATGTAACTTTTTAAATTAAAAATGATCACAAACGAGGTAAATATGCTCACTGAAGGGATTACTGTTAGAGGGGACTTCCCTGGCGGTCCAGTGGTTGGGACTTCACCTGCTAGTGCAGGGAGTGTGGGTTCAGTCCCTGGTCGGGGAGCTCAGATCCCACATGCCTCGCGGCCAAAAATCCAAAACATAAAACGAAACAATATTGTGACAAATACAATAAACACTTTAAAAAAAAAAAAGGTCCACATCAAAAAAATCTTAAAAAAAAAAAGAGATTACTGCTAGAAACGTGTATAACACGAACAAAAACGCTGGCCGCGCCCTGTATTCCTCCCCGTGACGGGCTCCCAAGGGCAGCCTGCTGCTCACAGCGAGGGGACTGTCGCCCAGACCTGCCCCGGGGGCTCCTCTGCCCCCTGAGCCATGCCCTCGCTGGTTTAAACAGTCCCCCGCTTAGACTTTGAGGTTATTTCCCTAAACATTGCTGCTCTGAACACCCTCGCACATAGACCTGTGGGCGTTCTTTCCTAAGGATTCATTCCGAGAGGTGGAAATGCTGAGTTGCAGGGCGTACACTGCTTGGTGCTCTTTGGCTGTGTTTCAAAGACCGGCTTGTTTGTAGAGGGAGGGTGAGAGCTGTGGGGAGGCTGATAGGCACGGGCAAGCTCTCGGCCCTTGCTGGATGCCATCCCAGCCCCGGTGCCAGGCCTCCAGCGGCCTCCTGTGTGCCTGTCCCAGGCAGCCCAGAGCCCCCTTGAGCTTTATCTTATCTCAGACCCCAGGCCCGAGCAGCCTCTCAGTGCCTTGTCCACCCAGCTCTCTAGCCGTAGCTTCGGTCTGTCGGGTAGGGCCTGGCCCTGCCCTGGCCCGGTCCGTCCACCTTTGGCGAGGCTGGCATAGCCCTCGTGCCCTGGACCCTAGGTGGCTGCTGGGAGGCCGAGGTCCTGTTCTGTCACTGCGGGGAGCCAGGCCTGTGCTGGGGATTGACAGCCGTCTCTTGGGAGCTGGCCCCCCAGTGACCTCTTGGGTTCCTCTTGGGCCTGCTCAGTGCTCTGGGGCTTTGGCCGTGGGCGCAGACGGCGGGGGGTGGGGTGGGGGGCGAGAGGGCCTCTCCTTGAGCCTGTGATGAGGAACGCTGAGCTGTGCTCAGTGGGCTGGGGAATGTGGGGGAAGCCTAATTAAAGGGCAGTGTTGTGATTACCCCAGCAGATCCTGAGCTGCCAAAGCCCTCTCAGGTCCCTTCGTTACCCCGAGGCTTTGATGTCCATACCACCCAGGCGTCGTCTCAGCTCAGGAGCCATTCTTTTGGCAGGATTGCACCTGGTTAAGTGCTTGGGTTCTGCAGTCTGGCTGATCAGGTTTTGATAACCTCTCACTTCTGAGCTGCGTGGCCTTGTCGCCTCTGACGCTCCGTCTCCTCATGGGAAGAGCCACAGACCTCCTCATGGCCCCTGGGGAGATCCCGTGTGTAGGTTTCTTTTTTTTAGCACAGAGCCTGGCACATACTAGATGGCATTGTCATTATTAGCTATTGTTATCGTTAGCTGGTTTTCAGTTTTAATTTCTAGTAACACTGATGTTGTTGCACTTGGGGCTCCTGAGCTGGGTTCATTCTCACTCAGAGGACAGGGGTGGCCCGTGTGGTCTCCAGAGGTCTCCCGGCTTCTGCCTGCGGCTGGCAGTGGCGGCAGAAGGCACCGCACACAGCACGCGGC
The DNA here is from genome assembly GCF_951394435.1 of Stenella coeruleoalba. Classification (NCBI taxonomy): domain Eukaryota; kingdom Metazoa; phylum Chordata; class Mammalia; order Artiodactyla; family Delphinidae; genus Stenella; species Stenella coeruleoalba. Next base: position 116,029,426 of record NC_137153.1, read on the forward strand.
CTCCCTTCCTGCCAGGCCAGCTGCTGTGGCTCCCTTGACGCTTCTCCTGCCTCTCAAGGCAGGGGGAGGCGGCTGCGGCTGGCGGGGCGGGGGGGCGGGCGGAGTGGCCTGGGGGCGGCTTGCAGACCACCCGCAGCAAGGGGAATGTATGAGATCATCTAGACCCATGTTTAGAATGCGCTCCTTCCTTCTGAAATTATGTCTGTCCTATTCTTTGGGGGTTAAAATGTTTTATTTTTGTAAAATAAAGGTGATAGTAGATAGGAGGCTTATGTTTTGTTGTTGTTCCGTTTGATTTTTTTAAATGAGGGCAGAATTTAAATTTGGCAAGTAAGATTTTGGAGAAAATTTTACTGGTCCATGAAATCTGAAAAGGAAGCTTTGGTCCAAGGAGGAGGAGGGTGGCTCAAATTATTCTTCATGCTTCCTAGGGGCTTCAGCCCGCAGCTCCTCCCCTCCAACCCTCTCCCCGCAACAAGCCAAACAACAGAGGCAGCCCCTGCCTTCAAAAACCCTCTCCAGAAAGAGGAGCTATAGGAGACTTTTAATTATTCATTGGCCCAGCTGAGCTAGCAGCTGGGGCCTGGCCCCCGCTGGCTTCAAGCACCTTCTTTATATCCCCTTCAGTGCCTCACCGAGAAGACAGTTCTCTGGGGAATCTGTTCTGGTGCTTCTGGGGCCAGGATTACTGCACCATCCCTTATAAGTCCCAGCTGCTGCATGGGGTTAGGTTTGCTCTGTCCTTATCAGCTCTTCCTGGCGACCTGGTTCTTCACAAAGCCAGGCTCTGGCGTGAACAATTGGAAGTAACCCAAACATTTAACAGTGAGGGATTTGGTAAGTAAATCACAGTACATTGGTACAGTGAACTATTATTCACTTGTTAGAGGCTTTTGTGAAATTATGTTTCCATGTTGCTGTGGAACAAGGGTCATGAGGAAACTGATCAGGCTATGAAGCAGCGTGTGCCCTGTGACGCCTGTTTTAGAGTCTGTGTGTGGATGTATACCATCACCCTGTGCCAGGCACTGTGCTAGCATGCTTCATGGGTTGTCACTTTGTCCTTGTGACGGCCCTTGGAGTTATTTTCCATCATGCCCATTTTTGAGATGAGGAAACAGGCTCAGAGAGTTAAAGTCACTTGGTCAAGGTCTTGCGGCAACGAAATGGTGTTTTAGCTGTGATTTGAAGGCAGGTCCAGCTGCCTTCAAAATTCTCACCATGATAAGCCATGGAAAACACTATTAAAAAGATGCAGTAGAAGAGTACGTTAAAATGTTAATACAGGTTCCCCCGTTATCTGAAAGTAGAGCGTTTCTACGAAACCTTTTGTAAACCGAAGTAGTGTAAAGTGAAAATCCTCTTGATTTCTTTCTGTTAGCAAAAACAGCTACTAATGTAGGTCTTCCGTAAAAGTAAAGCGGCGAAAAGCGAACTTTCGAAAAGCGGGGTACACCTATGGTGTTGATTTCTGGGTGGCAGGATCATTGGTCATTTTTGTTTTCTTCCTTTTTACATATCTGTTTTCCGTGCTGAGCAGGTATTGTGTACTAAACGGAAGACACCAATGAAACGTAGTAAAGCAGGTCAGGGCTGCAGCTTGTGCTGTGCGGCAGCTCCCCCGGATGAGCTGTGGCTAGAGAAACCGGGTGCAGAAGCCACGCTGGTCCTTCAGCCTAGTGCTGGGTCCTTTCTGTAAGGCTCACCGTGTTCACCTGTCCCCTCCTTCATATTCAGGGTGGTTGGGAAGACAGGGGGACAGCAGGGAGATGCCAGTGGTGCCAGGCCTTGCGGTCACTGTCCAGCAGCAGTTGGGACTTCTTCCCTCTGTGGCTCTAGCCTGGGGACACTAGTCATCGTGGCTTGGCCCCCTCTCCTTGCCTCCACAGGCCATTGAGAAACTGGTCGCTCTTCTTAACACGCTGGACAGGTGGATTGATGAGACTCCTCCAGTGGACCAGCCCTCTCGATTTGGGAACAAGGCCTACAGGACCTGGTATGCCAAACTGGACGAGGTGAGGCTGCTGCAGGACGGGCTTGGGGGCTGGGCTGGGGAGAAAGCTGGCAGATATCAGAATCGCTGGGAACTCGGGAAGGGACCACAACTTCCAGTGGTCCCTCGGCGTCTGTGGGGGGTTGGTTCCGGGACCCCCTGCGGATGCTCAAGTCCCTTGTATAAAATGGCGAGGTTCGGTCAGCCCTCTGTATCCATGGGTTCTCCATCTGTGGATACAAAGGGCCGACTGTACCGTTAGGTTAGAGGGGAGCTGGGGTGTTAGGCACACGGCAAGCTGCCTTTCGGTAAGAAAGAGGGGAAACAAAAAAGGTATGTTTGTACTGCTCAGTTTGCACTGGAAGGATATGTAAGAGGCAAATAAGGCTGTGGTTTCTTTTTTTGAGGTTGGGGGGAGGGGGTGGACGGGAAAGGGTGACGGAAGACTTCTCAATGCATCCCTTTTATAATGTATTTATTTTTGAGTCATGCAAAGGTAATACCTGTTAGAAGCAAACAAAAAATAAACATGAAGGATAGCCACCCCTGGGAGTCCAGATTCTCACCAGGTCTCCGGGAGATTCTCATGCCAGGGGATTTTTGGGTTTTTTTGTTTCTTTGTTTTTTGGCCACGCCACGTGGCATATGGGATTTTAGTCCCCCCAACAGGGATTGAACCCTGCGCCCCCGGCATTGGAAGCGCAGAGTCTTAACCACTGGACCACCAGGGAAGTCCCTCATGCCAGGTGTTTATAGACTGAACTTAGAGAAACTTGCATCCTAGTTTCTTTGGCCTAGTGTTTTCACATGGAACAGAGGGGAGTCCCGAGGACCCAGCAAAACACTGTCCTTGCATAAGAGTGGCCTGGGGCTGCTTCTGGTCTCTAAGATGGCACATGGGCGTATTTTTTTTTATTAAGTTATAACTTAAAGAAAGCTGACAAACCATAGCTGTCAGTCATGTACAGCTTGATCGATCTTTTTTTTTTATAAATTTATTTTTGGCTGCACTGGGTCTTCGTTGCTGTGCGCCTGCCCTCCCTAGTTGTGGCAAGCGGGGGTTGCTCAGCAGCTGTGGCGCAGGGGCCTAGCCGCTCCGCAGCATGAGGGATCCTCCCGGGCCAGGGCCCGAACCCACATCCCCCGCATTGGCAGGCAGAGTCTCAACCACTGGGCCACCAGGGAAGTCCCCTTGATAGATCTTAACATGTTTTTACCCTTGCATCCGTCCATGTCAAGCCACGGAAAATTCCAGCACTTCAGCAGGGCCTTTGTGCCCCTTTCTAGTTGATATCCCCCAGACTCTTCTGACAGCTGCCTATAGATCGATCTTGCCTGTGTTTGAACTTCATGTAAATGTCTGGCTTCTTTTGCTCAACATTGCGTGACTCCCCTGTGCTGTGCGGAGCAGTGGGTCTTCTTCATTGCTACGCAGCACTCCAGGGTAAGGCCATAGCACAAGTTATCCATTCTGCCGTTGACGGACGGTTCAGTTGTGGGTTGTTTCCACGTTTTGGCTGCTATAAATAAGGCTGCCGTGAACGTCCTTGCATATGTCTCTGGTGGACGTCGGGCACAAACTCCCTCGCTGGGAGTATGAAGAAAGAGGACATCTCTGGAGGTGTCAGTGAGTTACTAGATGGGAAAGTCGAATGGCTTCTTTTTAAATCCCTCCTGTCTTGCCCCCAGAACCGTGTCCCCTGGAGGGAGGGTCAGCAGATGAAGAGCCACCCCAGGGTGGTCTCCATTGTGTGACAATAAACGCTCTCCCTCCTCTTCCTTCTGTGGCCAGTCAGAGCAGGGAGCCAGGACTGCTCGCTGTGGCGGCCTGGCTCCAGCCAAGATGCTGCCTCTGGGCACCTGGCCACCGAGATGCCGCCTAATCTGCTGCCACCACTTTGTGTCTCTTATGTTATCAGGAAGCAGAAAACTTGGTGGCCACAGTGGTCCCCACCCATCTGGCAGCTGCTGTGCCCGAGGTGGCTGTTTACCTGAAGGAGTCAGTAGGGAACTCCACGCGCATCGACTACGGCACAGGTACCCGTTACCGTGGGCGGCGCCTTTTTGGCTTCGCAGTGGCCCTTTCTTGGGTTGCCTCCTCTTTGCTCTGGGTTGTGTTGGTGGGGTGAGGGAGCCAGCTGGGGTGCAGCGCGGCAGGTGCAGGGACGCCTGCTGCTCTGGCGTGGTCCACCAGGGGGAGCCGGTGCCACATGCATGGTGGCTGTAAGCGCAGCGCTGACTTCTGTTGCTTGTAAAGAGGGCCTCGCTGTGCGCTCATGTCATCACCAAACTAATAATTTGTTGAGCACTTAGTGTATCCCAAGACAACCGCTTACGGAAGCCTTGAGAACTGAAAGACCCTGGTAGCCTCTGGCAGCGCTGTGGCGCATTGCTGTTAGCCACTCGGTGCCCTTCAGAGGGAGCGCTGTGGGCATCTTAACAGGGAAGGGGGGCGTCCTTTATCTAGGTCAGGCGTGGCCGAGGAGGGTCGCTGCTTTGATAGGCCCGCCTTCCTTTTCCTTTCGACGCTGAAGCAGGCGAATGCAAGAGCTGCTGCTCTCTCGGGCCCTTCCCTTGCCTCTGGAGGAGCCCCGGCCCCAGGGGCAGGCCTGGAGAAGGGCCCCCTGGGACCTGGGTCATGGGAAAGTTCTGTCATCTGCTCCCCTGATGCTGAGGAACAGGCTTATTATCGAGTGAGACTTTTAGGGGCGGCGCTTTGACTGAGGCCAGCCGACCAGGAAGACCTGGAGGTGGGGAGTGGCCAGGTCAGCAGGGGCTGGGTTTTTCCTCCACTCTCAGATGCTCTTAGCTGTGCAAGGGTAATGACTGCCCCTGCGTGATGGTGGCCTGGACTCTGGCTGGTCATGGTCAAAAACTGTGCAGGTGAAAGTAACAGCTCATAAGCTTTCCAGGCCCTTGGAGGGACCCTTATTCTGCAGAAATAGGACAGGAAGCCACTGAAATATTCTCTCCTCCCCTCCCTCCAGATATGTTTATTATGACACCATGAACCATGGGATTCGGCCCAGAGTCCAGCTGGCGGTTTCTGTAGCGCTGACCATTTCTATTTGACATGACTGGGAAGGAAGGGGGGTGCCCTTTGACCCTGCAGTGTGGCCATGCTTCGAAGCCTTCAGTGGCTCCTTTTTTCCTGTGGCTGTAAATGCCTGTCTGATCTTCAGCCCCATTGCATTACACTTTCTCCCTTGCTCTCTCTGCTTTAGCCAGACTGGCCTTCCTAGGGTTCTTCAAACATATCACGGTGGTTGTTTTTTTTTTTTTTTTGGCCTCAGGGCCTTTCCATGTGCTGTTTCTCCTGGCTAGAGTGCCCTTCTTGCTTCCCTCACGCCCTGTGCCTTGCCAGCTCTTACTCATCTTTCAAATTAAATATTATTTCTGAAGGGAAGCCTTCCTGAACCCTAATGTCAGGATCCCCCTGTGATATCCTCCAATTATCACCCTATCCTTCTCCTTCAGAGGTAGGTTCATAGAAGTGATTGTATATTTAATGTCTGTCATCCTGATAGGTCATAAGCTATCAAACAAGGGCAGGGACTTCTGGCCTCTGTCCCTCTAGTGCCTGACGTGGGCGGTGATGGCCACCTGCAGTAGGTGCTGCGTAAATAGGGCAGAACTGATGAGTGAGTTAAACCCCCAGAATGAGATGTGAATGCCTATTGAAGCGTCACCAGCCTGGGCCTTTTCAGGAGTAGGATTATAGTACTAGTGGTTCTTAAAAGGACCTAGTTCTTCCTGGATGGGGCAGAGGCCCCGTCACCTCCGTGTTCACCTCCGTCCTTGGAGGGGAAGTTAGCAGTGATTTGGACTCTGGTGGGACCAAGAACAGTCCCACGCCTTCTGGAAGACTGTCAACCTCGGCTGTGTTTTCGCCCCCAGGACATGAAGCTGCCTTTGCTGCTTTCCTCTGCTGTCTCTGCAAGATAGGGGTGCTGCGAGTGGACGACCAAATAGCCATTGTCTTCAAGGTGTTCAATCGGTGAGTGAGCCCAGCGGGAGGGGCGGCGGCCGGGGGAGGAGCAGCCGGGTCTCTTTCCTCCTTGTTACCATCAGACTGGGGACGGGGTGCCAGAGGGGGCTCCGGAGGGGCCGTTGCTTCTCTTGTCCTGTCCTAATCAAGCTGTGACTGTGAACAGGGTGTCCAGGACTCCTCCTTCTGACAGGTTCAAGTAAAAATAAGCGAAGGGAATGTTACGTAACGACCGCTAATGCTTCTGTGGCATTTATCGCGTAGAGGTAACTTCTAGGCGCTTTACATACAACTCTTTTTATTCTCACGAAGACGCTCATTTCCATTTTATAGATGAGGAAACTGAGGCATAGAGAAATCAGGTCCTTTCACTGAGGTCACAGCCAGCTGAACCCAAGCAGTCAGGCTCTGACCTGCTCCCCTCACCACCCAGACCACCTCCCGGCACGTGGGTGTGTCTCCGTCACCATAGGGCGCTGACACATGTGTTCAGGGCCCCACTCTGGTGCTGCTGATGCCGCAGCTCCAAGGGCGGTTCCCGAAGGGATCTAGGGGATGATCTCCTTGGACTCCCATCAGCTTTCCTATGGGCAACCCGAAGCAAGAGAAGCTGCGGCTCCTGCCCAGGCTCTCAAGTTGTCAGGAGGTGATGGCACTAACCTCCTTTCCCAGTTGGTGTTTTGCCCCTTTGCTGGGCCAAAAGAGGCTGAGTGTGAGGGAAGAAAATGAAGTTCCATAATTTTGAGTGTATCAGCTGATGTGTAACACGGGCATGCAGGGTTTCGTTGAAAAGGAGATCTGTTACACTCTCAGGTGGTTATTTCCGGCCTCCTTTGCTCCCATTGGCCGAAGGGTTGAGACTGTCTTTCTGCTTTTTGCCACCTCCCCTCCCTTCCCTGCCCTCCTGTGCAGGTACCTTGAGGTTATGCGGAAGCTCCAGAAGACGTACAGGATGGAGCCGGCCGGCAGCCAGGGCGTGTGGGGCCTGGATGACTTCCAGTTTCTGCCCTTCATCTGGGGCAGTTCGCAGCTGATAGGTACTGAGGTGCCCTGGCCCTCCTCCCTCCCCTCCTGCCCAGGGCACACAGTGGCAGCTCGGAAAGCAGGCATTAGACCGGCTGTTGACGGAGGCTGCTTGCCGCTGACCTTCTGCTGCGGCTGGCGTGCAGGCTGGGGAGGCTGAGGCACATGATGGAAAGCGACGGGCTGGGGCGAGGGCGCCTGGCGCGTAATGGACCGGTGTGAGATGCGCCCCGGCTCCTGGCGGCAGCTGCGGGGTTTTATGTTGAAAATGAGGGGTTCTTTTGATTCAGTGACCAGCGTCATCCGCTGTTATTATCGAGCCGTGCGCAGGGGGGGCCCATCGAGGAGCTGCTGCTCGCTCCGGGCCCGCTCTGGGGGTTCCTCCCACTTTCCCACGGGCGAGCCAGAGTGGGTGAAGGGTCCACGTCTGTTTCCACGTAGGATTAACTGCCTAACGGAGTAACATTAATAAACGACCCTTTGTTGAGTACTTCCCTGCGCCAGGCACTGCTCTCTGTGCTTCAGGCAGATCACGCAAGCACCCTGGGAAGGCTCTTTGCCGGCAAACCGCCGAGCGGCACTCACCCGTGCAGGCGCCGTCCCGGGTGCTTCACGGTGCTCCTGACGTTCGGGTGGCACCCCGCAGCCCCACTGCACGGGTGAGGCAACTGGGTGGCATGGCTGGAAAGCAGCAGGGCCGGAGCTTATTACACTAGAGTACAGACCTGCACAGGGCCATCGATGGCTCCAGCGAGGTCAGGCGTTGAGGGCGGTGGGCAGGACCGCAGCCGTGCGGTGGGTGCAGGTGGCACCGGGCTGCGGTGCCCCGCCGGCGCGAACGCCTGCTTCTAAACCCCGGGGCTCTTTGCTGTTTCCAGACCACCCGTGTCTGGAGCCCAGGCACTTTGTCGATGAGAAGGCCGTGAACGAGTGCCACAAGGACTACATGTTCCTGGAGTGCGTCCTGTTTATCACCGAGGTGAGCGGAAGGGCTGAGGGAGGGGCCCGCGGCAGCCTCCGGGCCAAAAGGGGCTGAGGCTGGTGGCTTTGGACACAGGAGCCGGAGCTGCCGTCTGAAGATGGCAGGGCCAAGCCCTGAAGTGGGTTGTTGAGAAGGAAGCCCAGCCAGGCCTCTCTGAAAGGTTAAGCCACCTTCTGACTGTCCAGGCTCTCTTCCTCTAAATCAGTACTCTGGGGTTTCTACTGGAGCCGACGGATTAAGACCTGGTCATTAGGTGGACTTGGTGGCCGACGCAGCAGGTCTGAAGGGTGGGGGCCACAGGGTCTGCAGAGCTGTGTGCGTGTGGACGTGTGCGACGAAGCCATTGCAAGAGTTGGAGAGACTGGAGTGGAAGGCGGGACAGATCCCTGCTGAAGGGACACGCCTTTGCTGGACCTGGGCCAAGGGAGGTGCTGGAAGTGCAAGTGAGCAGGCCTGGACCCCCAGCCCCCCCAGCGGGGGTCGTTTAACTGGGTGTCGTTGTCCTGCTAAAGTAGGGCCTCCCGCCAGTGCAGCCTTGGACCGCTTCCTCAGGGTCACCTGGGGAGCTTGTGAAAATGCACGTTCTTGGGCCCCACCTCAGCTTTCTGCATCAGAATCTTGGGGGACGAGCGCTAGGAACCTGAATTTAAACACATATGCCGGGTGATCAGGCATGAAAGTTGGGGACCCACTGCGCTCGGGCCTCTCTTTCAGGAGGTGTGGGGACCTTTCATCCTCTCTGCCTGGTACCCACCCCGCAGGCTCCCAAAGGGCACCCTGGCTCTGCCGCCTGGAGAGGGTCTTGCCCCCGTTCTCCTTCCTGACGCCCGCAGGCATTCCTGCTGGCCCGGTGATGTCCCTCGCACACCCGTGGGCGCCCCTGCCTGTGCGGGCTTCTCTCTTGGCTGCCCGTTCTGAGCCCCCTGAAGAGGGGGAGACGCCTGGCCAAGCAGCCATAGCTCCAGACTCTCCTGGTCAGCAGTCGGCTCAGGCCTGCGCCCAACTGCAGAGGCCAGAGGGGAATGCCGCGTTTCTCCAAGTCAGCAAATGAAGGCCGTCCTGACAGCTGGGATCTGCTGCTTTCAGCACTGTAGGCAGCCCAAGGTCGGAAGGACTCCGGGGCAGCCTGGCTCGCTGCCTTGAGAACCAGTCACATGCTGCTCTCTCCAGAGTAGAACGGGAGGGTGTGCGGAGCTGGGGAGACCCCAGGAGGAGCTGGGTGAGGAGAAGGGGTGGCCTCGCCCGCTCCTGGGGGTAAGAGGCTAAGCCCTTCCGGCTGGCCAAGCCCCTGGGTCCCTGTCAGTAACTAACAAGAAGGAACGCCAGGCTGGGCCTCAGGGAGTATGGGAATTGACTCCAGCTTAAAACTTTGTTTCCTTGTTTGTTTGTTCGATTATGCTGGTGTGAAAACCCCAAAGCTTTGCTCCAGTCTGGGACCCAGGTCCTCTGCTAGAGGGAATCCTACAGTGGCCACTAGGTGGCACTAAAGACACATTGAACTTGGAGGTTTTGGTAACAGTTGAGGGAGAGGCAAGAACTGGCAGGAGGCCGGCAGGCCCTGGAGTTCCTTGGTGGTTCCACACGCCCTCTGCGAGGCCTGGTTTTCGCCCGGGGCCTCGGTGCTTGGGCCTGGTGGTGGACGTTGGCCGCTAGCAGGGGACGTGCCCCAGAGCTGAGTGACCGGCGAGAGCCCCTCTCACCCACTCGGCCAGCCTAGAGCAGGCTGGCGCAGCTCCTGGCGGTGGCACACATGGTGCTAGTTCTCCGGAGTCTGGGCTCACCACCCGGACCAGGGTTTTCGCAGCCCCCAGTTGGTGGTGAGGGAGGCCCGAGGCCTGACGCTGGGACGTGGGGACCTGGCGGCCTGCGTGGAGCTCTGTGTGCTGTGGTCAGGAAGGGGGCGGTGTTGCCTCTGGAGACCCCAGGGATCACTAGAGCTGGTGCAGCTACGGGATTTAACAGACAAGAAGTTGGAAATGAGACCGTGCTTTTCCTCCCGCCGGGACCAGCCTGCGACCTGCCCCGGTGGCCCTGAGCGTCCCTAATGCGGGACCTCACCTTGCAGGGCTCCTGCCGCCTCGGGAAATGCAGCCCTGGCGCCTTTAAGAGCCCAGGGCAGGCAGGAAAAGAATTTCAGTTTCAATCTGGCTTCTAAATTTGGAGTTTTGGGAAGGGAGGGATCAGATTTCAGCTGGAAGGGAAGGAGCTGACAGGAAGGCGCTGTGCAGAGCCTCCCCCCACCCCACCCCCCTCAGTTACTGACAGAGGAACCATTTACAAAAGGCCGATTCTCTTGGGAGTGGAGAGGCAGGAACGCAGCGTCTGTGAGTAATTTCCTGCTCAATATGGCTGCTCTGACTCATGCGATCCCCCTGGGGTCACTGCGGGCCTGCAGCTCGCTCGCTGCTTCTCGCTCCTTCTCTTCTCCCTTTGTGGCTGGAATGAGCGAATGTTTTTTGTCTTCTTGACCCCATTCCCCCCTTATCTGCTTTCCTTTCCAGAGTTGCAGAGGCTCCTTCTGAAGGACCTGAGGAGACCTTGGGACCCTGAAGGCTGGGGCTGGGGGTGGGGGCAGCCCCCCTAAATAGCATCTCTGGCCTTTCCATGGAGGCGGCCCAGGCCACTGGGGCTCCGGAGCTCGCGCCTCCCCCGGCTCTGCCAGCGGGCCAGAGAGGCCTTTTGGGTCCCCCACCCCGTGCCCCTAGCGGGGGAGGCTGGCCCACAGGCAGAACCCCTGGTTTCCCCACGTCCCTGGGCCAGCCTTGGCCACGGAGCCCTCGCTGAGCAGACCCCTGGAGCTGCGGCTGTGACAGAGCCAGCAGGGTGCCTCCTGGGTGGTTCGCTCACGGGGCCTAGTCCAGAGTGAAACTGGTTCCCCAGCTCCAGTGATCCCTGAGCTTCTCAGGGCCTGGAAGTGTGCAGGAGAGGGCTAGAGCCTGGCGCTCCTCCCGTGGGGCCCAGAGCCTGGGGAAGGGGCGGGGCAGGGCGAGGGGAGGGCGGGGTGGAGCCTGACGGAGTGGGACTTTGGGAACAAAGCACCCTGAAGGCCAAGCCCCTGCAGGCTGGGGGCTCCTGACTGCCTTCCTGGAGGAGGGAGCCTTACAGAGAGAAGGGGAAAGATTCTGGGTGAAGGGACTGGCCCAGGAGAAGCCCTGTGGGGACCATGGGCCATGGCCTCACTGCTCGAACCCCGGGGGTTGAGACAGGCTTTGGGGGGACGCGGGCCAGGGGAGGGAGATGGCAAGGGTAGAATGGCATCTTTTTCGACGTAGATCTTACAGTTTTGTGAGAGTTGCCTTGCTGCAGGAGTGAGAGGCCTGCGAGAGCGGGTCCCCAGGCGAGGCCGCAGCTGAAGGGTGGGGGGTTTGTGTTCCTGGGACCTCATGCTTATGGTGCCCAGTATGGAGACCCATCCCTCCTCTCTGGAACAGCTCTCCACCAGCCCCGCCTCCACACACAGCCTCTTCTGGAACCTTCCACCTCCTCAAGGTCCAAGTCTGCTTTCTTGCCAGCTCAGCCTCTTTGCTTTTGAAACTCTTTCTTCTGAAACCTGGGGCTGCGGGTGCTGAGACCCGTTCCCCCAGCATCATCAGTGTTGCTTCAAAGCCCGGGAGGGGACTGTGTGGCGGGGGACTGTGAACGGCTTGTTAGCAAACACAGACACGCTGGCCTTGTGCTGCTCGCGGGGTGCACTCAGGTACACGAGCTCTTCCTCGTCTCAGCGCGGTGGTTTCTGATATCGTGGGGGCTCCACTGGGCTTGCCGCAGAATTCCTTCCAAGAGAAGGGACTGGGAACAGAGCCGTCGCTGCCGTTGCCCTCCCTTCCCCACTCCCCTGCCAGGTCAGGCTGGCTTTCTAAACAGACCTTCCTCCCGCATCTGTTGCAGGTACCCGGTGGCTCATGTCTGCCCCCTCTTTTCCTTCTCCTTCCGCCTGCCATGCAGAGGGCAGTCAGATGCCTGGGTTTGGTCTGGGCCCTCCCCCAAACCGACCCCTCCCTCAGCTCTTCCAGCTCTGCCTGTGGCAGGCCAAGAGGGACCCTGTCCTGGCCCTTGTGTGTGTGTCCACGTATATGTACGGGCCTGCAACTTGCGCGTGTGTGTACGTGTGTATGCTCCCGCAACCTTGCTGCAGGGGAGCAGGGGTTGGGCTCCCGGGGGACCCATCTCTCCAGCTTGTGGACTCTTTTTTTTTCCAGATGAAGACAGGCCCCTTTGCAGAGCACTCCAACCAGCTGTGGAACATCAGTGCCGTCCCCTCCTGGTCCAAAGTGAACCAGGGTCTCATCCGCATGTATAAGGCCGAGGTGAGTGGGGACTGGCCTGCACGCTGGGTCCTGGGCTGCTTCGCCCTCATCCCCACCCCGCTGTTTTGCTCTGAATCCAGTTCTGAGTTGCCAGCCAGCCCCTCTGACGCTTGAGGCCTCAGCATCTCTTGTCTGTGGGATGGGCAGTCAGAAAAGCACTGGACTGAGGCCCAGCTCTGCCCTGTGACTGAGCCATGGCCCCGCTGCTCGGGGGTCTCTGTTCCCACTTGTCAGATGGCTGGAGGCCCTTCTCAGCTCTGTCTCCTGTGGGGACACGAAAATGAAAACAGGCCTGGGAAAGGGTTTTATCCTTCGGAGGCATCATCCGAAGTGATGTCTCTCCAACTTTGGTGGGTCTGATCGCCGGGCAGGTGGGAGGCCGGGAGCTGGCATTTTTAATGACCACTTGAGGTGGTCCTCGCTGCTCTCCAGGCAGAGAGGCAGGGGGAGGTCTGGGTTTCCAGAGCTCCCCGCGCTGGGAGGCGGCTGCCCCCTCTCCTGCCCTTCTCTGCTCGCCTCTTTGGCACCCTTTTCCCAGCCAAGGAGGTGGCTTCTTTTCTGGCAAGTAGGGAGGAGACATTTCTTCCCACCCCGCGCTTTCCTCTGGCTCCTTGCACATCTTATGCAGAGCAATCCTGGAACTGCTTGACCTTGGCCAGGGGAGGGCCTGGGCGTGAAGTCCCTCACCTGGAGGAGTGGGTCCCAAAGTCCCCTCTTTTCACCCTCAGGCTGGTGGTCTCAGGTGTTGCCCTGCAGGTGCGCCTCTCTTGACCCTTGGTCATTCCTCTCCTGGGGACGGGGGGTTCTTCGGGTGGCCTCCTTACACCCAGAGCTCACTCAGACCCATCAACAGAGGCAGAGGAGCAGGGAGGGCAGGCTGTAGGGGGTTGGGTGCGTTTGGTAGTACCAGCGCTTCCAGTGGGCCTGGATCCCTCTGCGTGGCCCTGAAGGGGTTAAAGGCTCTGGAACTGACCGGGCCTGGCCTTCTCTCTCCCTTCCGCCCCCTCCGCCTCCGGTCCCCTTCCTCTGGACTTCACATCCTGTGTTTAGGTTCCAGCCCACATACCTCTCTAATCTGAGAGGAGCCTTTGCTGGGGCTGTGCAGGCTCCTTCCGGCCGCAGCCCGGCCCTCCACGCTGGCCCTCCTGCTGGGGAGCACCTGGGGTCCTGCCCTCTGCGTGTTCTGTTGTTCTTGACACCCCTGCCCGCCCCAGTCCCACAGTGGGTGCTGAAGGGGACTCCCTGCTGGCCACGCCCCCCCCCCCCCCAAGGCGGGACTCTTTGGTAAGATCCGTCCTTTCTGCAGGCTCTTACTCGAGTGACTAAACTTAGCTTGACCTGGGCCCCTAAGGGCAGAGGAGACCCTGCCTCCTTTCCCTACCTGCCCTGTCCAAAGGCAAAAGAACTCTGGCTGACAGGTTGAGGGAGGAGCAGATTAAGATTAGAGGCGGTGATGGGGCCACACAGACGAAACGGTCCGTGGTGTAACGGTTGTCAGTATCTCTCTGGATGTTGAGCCCAAGGAGGTCAGCCACTGAAAAGTGCCCACAGCTCAGGACCAGACGAGGGAGCACGAGCAGATAACCCAGCGCCCTTCCTGAGACCCGGAAATTCCAGCCCTGGGCGCACGCAGCCTGCCGGGCGCTGCGTGGCGGCCACACGGCTTTGTAGGACAGCGCTGGAACTCACTGCCTTTAGTGTAAGGACACCAAGCCTCTGTGACGTGCGACACTCGTTGGCAAGTTGCTAGCAGGTTGTCCTTAGTCTTTGGTCCCTGTGAGTCCTGTGGTCACATGCTCTTTGCTCAGGGGAAAGCAAGGCAAGGACTTGCTTCTCCAGACCAGTTCTTGGTCCTTGCGGAAGACCTTTGAGGCTCACCATTCTTGAAGTCCAGATGGGGGTTAGCAAAGGCCAGAGCCCCTGGCCAGAGATGGCTGCTGGAGGGGAGCGGGTCCCCTGAGCTGCCACAGAGGCCTGACCGGGCCTGGCATCGGGATCTGGGACCAGCTGCCTGCATCTCCAAACTGCCTGTCAGTTCAGCCTTTCTGAACTGAAGAACCAGATGCTTTCTGGGACCCTTGTGGGGGGTGGGGTCTGTCTTTCCTGAGGGCTGTCACTGTGCTGGGGCTCCCTTCAGAAGGGCCTGTCAGGACCTGGGGAGCCCCTTCTTCCCCTGAGTCGCCGGGACCTGGGAGGGCCTCCAGCTGGAAGGTCTGCACATGGGCAGGCAGAAGCTGTTGCTCTGCCCAGGACACGGGGAGCGCAGGGGAACTGGTCACTGGAGAAAGGCCTGGCCAGAGGCTCCCTCTGCTGTGACCCTGGAGCCCCCGACTTCCTTTGCCCCAAGCAGCCTTTTGCCTTTAGCCCAGCTCCTCGCCCCCCGCCCTGCCCCAGGCCTTGGGGAAGCTTGTTCTGGGTCCCTGAGGGCAGAGTGGAGAGAACCTCTGCCCCTGGGCCCTCCCCCTAAGCCTCTTGCCTTCGCAGTTTCTCAGGCCTGAAAGCTAGAAGCAGGTTGACCTTTGACCCTTTCTGGAATTCCAGGACCCTGGGGGGGCTCCCCTTTGACAAACTCCCACCACTTCCTCCATGACGTAAGCACAATGGAAGCTGCCTTTTCTGGATCTGCTGCTCTTCCCTCCCCCCCCCGCCCCCCGCCGACCCCCAGCTGCCTGCTCCCCACTTTCTGTGCCCCAGGCCCAGGAGCCTGGCTGGCCTGGAGCTCTGCTCCCACACAGACAGAGCTTGGTTCCCCATCCTTCCACTGTAGATTTCCCTTCCTTCAGGCCTTGTGGCCCACCCCCCACTCTGACACGCATGTGTGCGCGTGCGCACACGCGTGCACGCACACAGACACACACAGACACACACACACACACACACACACAGAGCTGGGCAGAGACCTCCTCACCTCTGCGGCTGGTTGTTGAGGTGAGGGAGCCTGGGCCAGCGCTGGCGTGCCTTTATTTCTCTGAGTTACTTGGAGGAGAGCACGGTCACAGGATGGAACTCTCACCCTCTCGGAGGCCATAAGTCTTGCTGCACCCCAGCCAGGAGGTGCACACGCTGCCTGTTTCTGTGGCCAGAGGTCTGAGAGGAGGCAGATCCTTCTTCACACGTGCGGGGCTGCTGCCTGTGTGGTGGGCAGGCATGGCAGGGTTGGTGCGGGGGGCTGGGAGCCGGGGGCCCGTCACCTTCCCGGTGCTGTGCGTTGTGGGCCTGGGCTCCGGCTGCCTGTGGGCCAGGCCAGCTTCTTGGTCGGTCCTGCTGCTCTCTGTCTCCCCTCCTCTGCCAGAGCCCTGGGGCCGAGGCCCTGGCTGGGCTGGGTTCAGGGAGCAGCGCCTCCCCTGCTCAGCCATCCCCCTGCAGTGCCCTTGTGCTCTGCCCCATGCACAGGGCTGCTGGGAATTGCCCTGGGGGTGGGGAGGCTGTCAGCTGCTTCTTATTGTCTCACTCGGAAGTGCCAAGATGCCTTTTTCAGTCCAGAGAACTGAACATTGGGAAAATGGGCCTTGGACCCTTCTCGGGCCTGGGTCCCAGTATCCCCACACCTCTTCTCCAGGGCTGGGAGAACCCCCATGATCTGGAGGGTTCTTTTCACCTCTGGTCCCCAACTTGTCCCTCTGGGCCAAGTGATGTCACGGCTGCCTCTCTTCTTGGCGGCCGCCTTGTGGGGTTAGGCTGCCTTCTCTCCCTCCCCTCTCCCTCGGTCCCTCTCACTCGCTCTCATTCTCGTTATTTGGTGGACCTGACCTGATTGTCGTGGAGTGCGGGGTCTTTGGATGGGAGGGGGTGGTCAGGAATGGGTCAGAAGCTCTGCCCTTCGCCAAAGGCCTGGCTGCTTCCTGGGCCCCGGGTGGGCACCTGCTGGAGCTGCGCTGCTCCGGGCCTCCGGAGTCGTCCAGGGGTCCCTCGGAGGCGGCCCTCACCTCTCTTGTCTGCTCCCTCCTCCTCGCAGTGCCTGGAGAAGTTCCCCGTGATCCAGCACTTCAAGTTCGGGAGCCTGCTGCCCATCCATCCGGTCACGTCGTGCTAGTGCCCGCCCTCCCCCACCCCGGCTGTGGCCCCCTCCCCACCCCCTCCCTGTGTTCTTTCTGTTTGATGAGAGGCTGTTTACTGGGGTGGGTGGTGAGCGTGGGCTTGAGGGAGGTTCAGGGCATAAGGCTGAACGACCCAAGGTGGGAGAAGTGACCAAAGTGTGGCCAGTTTCCTGACTTGCCCTGTGGCGGACGGGCAAGGAGAGAGGGGCGGGTGCAGGGTCCCTGGGCCCCCTCTCCTCCCTGTTCAGTCCCATTTGAGAGCAGGCTGTCCGGGCCACTGTGGGGAGGGAGGTGTGTGCAGTTGCCCTTGCTTTCCCTTGCCAGGTTGTCTTTCTAGGGGTTGGAGCAGCTGTTCCCCACGCCGGGGGTCAACTTCCCGAGCCCTGTTTGGGTGGGTGTCTGGGTGTCCTGAGGGCTGGACGCTGAGGCTGGCGGCCAGCCCGGGGGCGGGGGGGGGGAAGCCTTGGCTGTTCTGGCCAGTGACCCTCCCAGCTCGTCCTCACGCCTGCCCGCTGGGCCCGTGGGCACCTGTGTCCAGTGCCTCATCCTTGCTTTTCTGCTCGTTGGCTCCTGCTTCAAGGGTGGCCTCTGGAGGGCGCCGGCAGGGCTGGCTCACCGGTGGATTGGGTGAGGCCTGCCTTTCCAGAGCTCTCCCTGGCTGGGAGGGGGTGGCAGAAGCTCTGAAGGAAGGCGGGTGGGCTCGGGGCCAGTGTGGCCGCGGGGAACCTGGGCTCACCCTCACGCCCCTGCTGCTGCTGCTTCCCTCTAGCTGGGCGGTGGGTGAGTGCGCCGCAGGAGGGCTCCGAAAACAGCAGCCCACTCCCTTCGCCCTCCCACCGCCCGGGACTCTGCCTGCTGGAGTTCCAGAATGGGCTCCGACCACCGGCAGGAGCTGGGCCGGGCAGGCCCACCTGGGGGGTGAGGGGGTGCTGGGAGCTGCAGGCCAGTTCCAGAATGTTCTTCTGCAGGGGGCGCTGCTCCCAGGCCTGGGTCTCGCAGACTCTTCCCTGCCCAAGCCCAGGTCGGCCCGTCTCCACCGCCCCCTCCCCGTATCTGGGTCCACACAGCCTCTGGGAAGGGGGAGCACCTGAGAAGCACAATTCAGGGGCTTGGCCTTCAGGTCTAGGCCGACGGCCTGGGCAGAGGCTGGGACACGAGCTGCAGGAGTCACAGCAATAGTTTTCCTAGGAAAGGCTCGGTCCCTCCCTCCCTCCCTCCCTGCCTCCCTCCCAGGGTCCAGACTGCAGCTTCCTGGCCCCTCCTTCCCTGTGCCCCCTGGGCCCCAGCCCTTGGCTCCTTCATTGCTCTTCAGATTAAAGCCTCTCTTTACACCTGTCACCTGTGTGAGGTGTGTCTTTTCATGCACATGAGTGTTCCTTCTCCACGGGACAGTTTGTCTCCCATCAAGTCCCCTTCCCTTGGGCCACGGAATCTGGGGCTTGAGCTGGTCCAGCTGGGGTCTGGGTTGCCTAGGCGGTTCCAAAGTGGAGACCCGGGTTCAAATCCCGGTTGTCTCCACCCTCAGCTGCAGGGTCTTAGGTAAGTTCCTGAATCTCTCTGAACCTCAGCTTCCTCATCTCTAAAATGGGGATACTCACAGGGCGCTTGCCAGGAGAAAATGAGGGGTGTGAAGTCCTCAGCGCAGGGCCTGCACGTAGCAAAGCTCCGCGGTCGCTGCAGCTGTTTCCTGATCAAGGCAGCCTTTCTGAACCCCTGGGTCAGCCCCGAACTGGGCTGGGGAGCCATTGGACTGGGCCTGGCTGTGAACCGCGCCCCCGCAGTTTTTAAGGGGGTGGCCTGTGCTCTCTCTCCTCCACGCCTCATGTCCCTGTCCTGCTGGAGTTGGGAGTCTCTGTGGGGCTGCTGTGCCTGAGACTTGGCTTCTGTCTTCAGACGAGCCTCCTCTGAGAACAAGAGCCCTTGGCCTTTCTGCCGGCCTCGGAGGGGAGGCCTTGCACAGGGCACAGAGAGCCTGCTGGCCAGGAGCCAGGCCGACGTGAGTTCAACCCAAAGCCCGCTGCGTGGTAGCTAGGAGACCCTGAGAGTTGACTTCATGTCTGAGCCTCAGCTTCCTGATCTGAAAAATGGGCATAATAGTACTTAGATCACGGATTTTGAGATTCATTCATTTCAGAAACAGTGGCTACATATTTCTCATTCTAGTGTTGGGGACAGTAAATCCCCGAATACCAGAATGTTAGGTAGTGGCATGTTCCTACAAAGGAAATGAGAGCAGTTAATTAGAGAGGGTCAGCGGGGGAGTTTGCCTGAGCTACAAGGGTCAGGAAAGACATGAGCTGAGACCCCACCGAGGAGGAAGGGCCACGGGGAGAGCTGCAGGCCAGGGCAGGGGGCGGCGGGGGTGGGGGTGGGGGGGAGGGCTGGGAGGTGGGGCGGGGGAGGCCAGGCTCGGAGGTGGTGGGGGGTGGGGTGGGTTGGGGGTGGGGTGGGTGGGGGCCCTGGTGGGGGGGCCCTCGTGAGCTCTGCTGAGGGGTTTGAGGTCCAGGCTGGGAGCTGTCTGTGGGAAGCTGCTGGGGGTGGGGGGGCGGGGGTTGCACAGGAGAAGGGCCCGGGGTGGTGGGGGTGGGTGGGTGGGTGGGTGGAGGCGGCCCCACCTGCGAGGCTGGTGGCCTAGGTTAGGGTTCGGCGTGGAGGTGGTGAGCAGTGGTCTGCTTTAGGCTGTGTTCAGCGTGTGGCCGCCCGGAGGAAGGGGGAGCAGGAGAGGAGTAGCCAAGGGCAGCCCCAGGTCTTGGCACGTGTGGCTGGATGCCGCTTCCTGAGGCGGGGCTGAGTGGGGAAGGGATTTGCCGCTGGGCCTGGGGATGCTGTTAGCTGCAAGCGGGGGTGTGGGGTGGGCAGCTGGGCACGAGGCAGCCGGGCTGCTGCAGTGGACGAGGGGCTGGGCAGCAAGTGATGGGCCCAGGCTCCCCGCTCACTGGGGGCTGGGAGGTGAAGGAGAGAAGGGACTGACTCTGGGCACAGCAGCAGGGGAGCCTGCGGGGCAGTGCCGTGAGGGGCCCTGGAGGTGGGGTCGACACGCTGGACATGTGACTGAGGACAGAGGCAGGACCCTGGGTCTTTGTGTCCTTGCGAAGGGCTGCTCCAGTTGGGTGGGAGCGCGGGAGTGGGCTCGCGAGGGAGGGGCAGGTGAGCCTGGCGCCCGCGGTGGCTTGGTGAGGGGCTTGTGGGAGCACAGAGGCCCTTCATCCGAGCCCCCCCGCCCGGAAGCAGGAGTGTGGAGCTGGGCGGTGTACTTGCTCCTTACCGACCGTTAGCAGTTTTGTTGCGAAGGGAGCAGAGACTGGGAGGGTGCGCAGGGGCTCAAGGTCAGGGAAGCCTTCGTTGCAGGCTGCCGTGTCCGCCCCCCGCGACCCGGGAGAGGTGAGAGGGCGGCGATGCCGGCCTGAGGGGAGCATTGATGCAAGCGGGCCTTGGAGAAGGCGCCAGGCTGCTGTCCTTCCTCACGGAGGGAAGGCAGACCCTTGGCATCCATCAGGCGGATTGTACTGGATTTAGTTCTGCAGGGAATTGCGAGGTGAGGCCATCAGCTGCCGTGGGGTGGGGAAGGCAGGATGTGGGCAAGGGCTTCGGGGAGGGGTGGCAAGGCCGCGCAGGACCTGGGAGATGGAACACGGCGCCTGCCCACCTGCGCTCTGTGAAGGATGGCTGCGCTGCTCTCACCCCCCGAGGACCAGCGGGTCCCAGGGAAATCTGAGGGTGGGGCTGGCCCCCAGAGCTGGAGGGGCGGGGGTGCCGGCTTCCCGCCATCCTGGGCCGGAGAGGCCCCAGGGAACAAGTTGAACTCCAGCTGTGCTCCTTTCTGGCTCAAAGGGGCTGAGGCCAAGCCATGCTCGGGAGGTGAGAGCAAAGGGGCTTTCTTCTAGGAGGAAAAGTCCAGGCAGGAGCTGGATTGGAAGGAGAACAAAGGTGAAGTCTTCTTGTGCCCCAGACTCATACCCAAGTCGGGTGACAGGTTTTCCATGTATGCACCATACAAGGGAATGTGGAGGTGAAAAGGTCAGAGTCCTGCTTTCAAGAAACTTCTGACTTAGTGGGAGGAGTAAGGTACCCAGTGGGCCAGCCGCGGAGCAAGGGGTGTGAGGGACTCTGGGGGAGCTGGGGGAAGGCTCTGTGGAGGAGGTGACGTTCTAGCAGGGCCTGGAATATGGGCACAGAGGGAGGGCATTCTGGCGGGGGTGTGCTGTGAGCGGAGGTGCGATGTTGGGCCACAACAGGCAGCGCTGGAGGGCTGGCGGGCCGGCCAGAAGGGCTCTGGGCCGCCTCTGTGAGACCCCCAGAGCCCTCTCCGCAGCCCCGAGACGGGCTGCACAGCTGCATCCCGTTATCTGCGAATGTGTGTGTTTAATGGCTTTTCTCCGCTAGAAGACGAACCACAGGAAGACAGGGACCAGCTCACTGCTAGATCCCAGTGACAGCAGAGACTGGCACACAGCAGGCAGCGGTAAACATCGAAGAAGTGACCAGGGAGGGTGTTTAACCAGCCTCTGTGTGTGGGGGGGGGGGTGGAGAGAGATGGAGAGAGTGGGAGAGAGAGAGGGAGAGAGGGAGAGAGACGGGGAGAGAGAGAGAGAGAGGGAGAGAGGGAGAGACAGGGAGAGAGGGAGAGAGGGAGAGAGGGAGAGGGAGAGAGAGGGAGAGTGAGGGGAGAGAGAGAGGGAGAGAGAGACGGAGAGAGGGAGAGAGGGAGAGAGGGAGAGAGGGGGAGAGGGGGAGAGAGAGAGGGGGAGAGAGAGAGGGGGAGAGAGAGAGAGGGAGGGGGGAGAAAGATGGAGAGAGAGGGAGAGAGAGGGAGGGAGAGATGGAGAGAGGGAGAGAGGGAGAGAGATGGAGAGAGAGGGAGAGAGATGGAGAGAGAGAGGGAGAGGGGGAGAGAGAGAGGGGGAGAGAGAGAGGGAGGGGGGAGAAAGAGGGAGGGAGAGAGGGAGAGAGGGGGTGAGAGAGAGAGGGAGGGAGAGAGGGAGAGAGATGGAGAGAGAGGGAGAGAGGGAGAGGGAGAGAGAGAGGGAGGGAGAGAGGAGGAGAGAGAGGGAGAGGGAGAGAGAGAGGGAGAGAGGGAGAGAGAGGGAGGGAGAGAGAGGAGGAGAGAGAGGGAGAGAGATGGAGAGAGAGAGGGAGAGAGGGAGAGGGAGAGAGAGAGAGGGAGGGAGAGAGGAAGAGAGAGATGGAGAGAGAGAGAAGGAGGGAGAGAGGGAGGGAGGGAGAGAGGGAGGGAGAGAGAGGAAGAGAGAGATGGAGAGAAAGAGGGAGAGAGAGGGAGGGAGAGAGGGAGAGAGATGGAGGGGGGGAGAGAGGGAGAGAAATGTAGAGAGTGGGAGAGAGAGAGAGGGAGAGAGATGTAGAGAGTGGGAGAGAGAGAGGGAGAGAGATGTAGAGAGTGGGAGAGAGAGAGGGAGAGAGAGAGATGGAGAGAGTGGGAGAGAGAGAAGGAGAGAGATGGAGAGAGTGGGGGAGAGAGAGAGATGTAGAGAGTGGGACAGAGAGGGAGAGACAGAGAGGGAGAGAGAGAGAGAGAGGGAGAGCGAGGGAGAGATGTAGAGAGTGGGAGAGAGAGAGGGAGAGAGAGAAAGGGAGAGATGTAGAGAGAGGGGGAGAGAGAGAGTGGGAGAGAGAGGGGGAGAGAGATGTAGAGAGTGGGGGAGAGAGAGAGGGAGAGAGGGAGAGAGAGAGGGAGAGAGATGTAGAGAGTGGGACAGAGAGAGAGGGAGAGACAGAGGGAGGGAGAGATGTAGAGAGTGGGAGAGAGAGAGGGAGAGAGAGAAAGGGAGAGAGATGTAGAGAGTGGAAGATAGAGGGAGAGAGTGGGAGAGAGAGGGAGAGATGTAGAGAGTGGGGGAGAGAGAGGGAGAGAGAGCGAGGGAGAGATGTAGAGAGTGGGAGAGAGAGAGAGAGAAAGGGAGAGAGATGTAGAGAGTGGGAGATAGAGAGAGAGAGAGTGGGAGAGAGAGAGGGAGAGATGTAGAGAGTGGGAGAGAGAGAGAGAGGGAGAGATGTAGAGAGCGGGAGAAAGAGATGGAGAGAGAGGGAGAGAGATGTAGAGAGTGGGAGAGAGGGAGAGAGAGGGAGAGGGAGAGAGAGATGGAGAGAGTGGGAAAGAGAGAGAGGGAGAGAGAGGGAGGGAGAGAGTTAGAGAGAGGGAGAGAGAGAGAGGGAGTTAGGGAGAGAGAGAGAGTTGGAGAGAGTGGGAGAGAGAGGGAGAGAGATGTAGAGAGTGGGAGAGAGAGGGAGAGATGTAGAGAGAGGGAGTTAGAGAGGGAGAGAGAGAGAGAGATGGAGAGAGTGGGAGAGAGAGAGAGGGAAAGAGATGTAGAGAGTGGGAGAGAGAGGGGGGAGAGAGGGAGAGAGTGGGAGAGAGAGAGAGAGTGGGTGAGAGAGGGAGAGAGATGGAGAGAGTGGGAGAGAGAGGGAGAGAGATGGAGAGAGTGGGAGAGAGAGGGAGAGATGTAGAGAGAGGGAGTTAGAGAGGGAGAGAGAGAGAGAGCTGGAGAGAGTGGGAGAGAGAGAGAGGGAAAGAGATGTAGAGAGTGGGAGAGAGAGGGGGGAGAGAGGGAGAGAGTGGGAGAGAGAGAGAGTGGGTGAGAGAGGGAGAGAGATGTAGAGAGGGAGAGAGGGAGAGAGCTGTAGAGAGTGGGAGAGAGAGAGAGCAGGAGAGAGAGAGGGAGGGAGAGAGAGGGAGAGAGATGTAGAGAGTGGAAGAGAGAGCGGGAGAGAGAGAGGGAGAGAGAGAGAGCGGGAGAGAGAGAGGGAGAGAGAGAGAGCGGGAGAGAGAGAGGGAGAGAGAGAGAGAGCGGGAGAGAGAGAGGGAGAGAGAGAGGGAGAGAGAGAGAGCGGGAGAGAGAGAGAGGGAGAGAGAGAGGGAGAGCGATGTAGAGAGTGGGAGAGAGAGAGAGCGGGTGAGAGAGAGGGAGAGAGTGGGAGAGAGAGAATGAGGGAGAGAGAGATGTTGAGAGTGGGAGAGAGAGACAGAGATGTCGAGAGTGGGAGAGAGAGAGGGAGAGAGACAGAGGGAGAGAGATGTTGAGAGTGGGAGAGAGAGAGAGGGAGAGAGATGTCGAGAGTGGGAGAGAGAGAGAGAGAGGGAGAGAGGGAGAGAGGGTGGGAGTGGGAGAGAGAGAGGGAGAGAGATGTCGAGAATGGGAGAGAGAGAGGGAGAGAGATGTAGTGAGTCGGAGAGAGAGAGGGAGAGAGATGTAGAGAGTGGGAGAGAGACAGAGGGAGAGAGAGGGAGAGAGATGTCGAGAGTCGGAGGGAGAGAGACAGAGGGAGAGAGGTCTAGAGAGTGGGAGATAGAAAGAGGGAGAGTTATGTAGAGTGGGAGAGAGAGAGAGACGGAGAGAGATGTGTAGAGTGAGAGAGAGAGAGAGAGATGGAGAGAGTGGGAGAGAAAGAGAGGGAGAGAGATGGAGAGAGTGGGAGAGGGAGTGAGAGAGGGAGAGAGAGTGAGTGAGAGAGAGATGTAGAGTGGGAGAGAGAGAGACAGAGGGAGAGAGATGTAGAGAGTGGGAGAGAGAGGGAGAGAGAGAGACAGGGATAGAGAGGGAGAGGGAGGGAGAGAGGGAGAGAGAGGGAATGAGGGATGGGGGGGGTAGTGATGGAGAGGGAAATAGGGAGAGAGAGGGCGAGAGGTTCAGAGAACGCCAGGCTGCTCAGTTGTGATTCTGGAAACTCAGGACAGTTTTCTTGGTGCTGAGTGGAACCTGGTGCCGGTGCCTCGGCGCAGGTAGGAGATGTTAAAGGACCTGTGAAGGGTAGAGAGAGGCCTTGGGCTGGAAAGAGGAAGATTGGGGTGGCATTTGGTGCCAAGGGAGAGTGTGGGGTTCTTGATGGCCCTGGGGACACCTCATCTGTGCCTAGGAGGACCCCAGGGGAAGGAACACGTGTGGGTGGGAAGGGGCGCTGAGTTTGAAGAGCTCTGTTGGGTGGACATGTTAGACCTGGCTGATTGGAGGCTGGCAGGGCTGCTGAGACCCAGTCCCCGGAGGGGAGGGGAGCCCGGGCTGCAGGGACGTCCAGGACTACCCCCCACACACACAGTCCGTGCTCGCCCCCCACCGCCAATGCTCCAGCCTCAGGCGGCCTTCCCGCCCCGTGCTCTCTGTTCCTCAGACGCTCCAGGCCACTGAATAGTTAGGATTTGGCCCCTTCCCCAGAACCCTTTTCCCCACTGGGAGCCCCTGGCCCCTCTCCAGGGCTCAGCTGAGGCCTCCCGTCCTCTGAGAGCCCTCACCTGGCGCCCTAGACCAGGGCAGGTATCCTGGCTGTGCTTGTGTGGCTGCCCGCCTGTCCGTGCTCTGAGTGCTGGGCACAGCCGGCTCTGGGGACTATGTGTGTCTGTGCAGCTGCTCCAAGACCTTTGGGGAGAATAGGGGGCAGCCGTCTAGTTGGAAGACGGGGTGGTGGGGAGAATGGGGGGCAGCCGTCTAGTTGGAAGACGGGGTGGTGGGGAGAATGGGGGGCAGCCGTCTAGTTGGAAGACGGGGTGGTAGGGGGCTGCTTGCTCTGCAGACACAGCTTCTCTTTACTTGGGGTTCCTTGGTGGGGGCTGAGGCCCTCCCCACATCGGTCAGCGTCCCCCTGTCACTGTTCCCTGCCACGTGCCTCTGGGCTCCCCGCTATCCCTCCCAGGGTGTTGGAGGACACTATCTGTGAATGGCTGTGATGGAGTTAGGGGCCCTGCCCAGGAGAATCGGGAGGGAGGAGAGAGGCTGGCTGGGCACCCAGCCTGGAGGCAGGGAGATGCTGCTCTGGCGGAGGGGGTGCTCACCGTGTCCACTGCTGTTCTGAGGCCAGCTGGCCAGCACAGGAGCTGGGTGTGCGGGGGACCTCCGAGAGGGCAGTTCTGAGGGCATGGGGACCGAGGCAGAGGTGCAGTGGGCTGCGCTGGGGAACCTGAGTGCAGCTGCAGGCTGAGGACCAGAGCCACGGGGGAAGGGGGTGCTGGAGAGGCTGGCTTGCGTTGGTCCATTCAACCAGCAAACATCACTGGAGCCCGCTCTGCTCCAAGCCCTGTGCCAGGTGCTGGGTGCTACAGTGGGCAAGACAGACAACTCTCCCCGCTTCCCAGCGCTCCTCCTGGAGCCTGTTCCAGCATGACTTCTCCCTACGGAACACTGGACATACCCTATGTGTCCAGCAGTGGGGGATTGTTGGAGACCGGATGGAGCGAGCATACAATGGGCCATCGGATGATGTGCTTATCCATTTATTCTTTTTTTTTTTTTTAAGATTTTGGGGATAGGAGTTTATTAATTAATTAATTTATTTTTGCTGCATTGGATCTTCGTTTCTGTGCGAGGGCTATCTCTCGTTGTGGCAAGTGGGGGCCACTCTTCATCGCGGTGCGCGGGCCTCTCACTATCTCAGCCTCTCTTGTTGTGGAGCACAGGCCCCAGACGCGCAGGCTCAGTAGTTGTGGCTCACGGGCCTAGTTGCTCCGCGGCATGTGGGATCCTCCCAGACCAGGGCTCGAACCCGTGTCCCCTTCATTGGCAGGCGGATTCTTAACCACTGCGCCACCAGGGAAGCCCCATTTATTCTTTTGGAAGATGCTTATGACCAGTTGTGAAGCAGGGAAGGCAGCTATAACAACTATGGGTAAAGTACAGCCCCTTTTTGTAAGAAATCGAAAATCTACATTTTTGATCGCTCTGTCTCTCTGTTTGTCCATCTACATGGACGGAGGAGCAGAAGGCTGTTTCTCTAGATAGTAATGTGCTTACCCCTGGGTGGTGGGGATGTGAGGGTTTTGGGGAAATCCGTATTGCTTTTTCTGCCTCCAAAAGATGGTTATGAAAATGTTAAACATTACTGAACCACAAAAGAAAAAGAAAAGGATTGTGGGTAAGTTTTAACTTTGCTTTTTGTTTTTCACATTTGATTTTTAAATCTTTCTATAGTGTCCACATACCATTTTTTAAAATTAAAAAAAATTTCCCCCTAAAGAGCATTGGAGTCCGGTGTACCTCTGGCAGAGAGGCAGGAGGGAGAGAAGCGGGAGGGGAGACTTGCTTAGATACACCAGGAGGCGGGAGGTGACTTCTAGCAGAGTCTTCCTGCGAGGGAGGAGGACAGGTAGGCTTCGGGGAGTAGAGCTCCTGGGGGACCTGTGACGAGGCCTCCTGCAGGCTGGACCCAGCGAGGCAGCTGGGATTCCTCCTGGAACCTTTGGATGTGGAAAGTTGAGGTGAGTCAGTGGCTCCTTGGTGGGCACCTGCAGGATCCCAGCAGACATGGGTTGGGTCCAGAAACCAATCCCGGAGGTGAGGTGCACTTTCTCCTGCCTGTGACCTGGATTGGCGGTGGAGGTGGTCATAGTTATAAACCAAGGGACGAATGGGATGAATGGTTCCATTTTTCTCCACACTTTCAATACTGCAGAGGCTGGTTTCCCGAGTCCCAGCAAAGGGGCAGAGCGCCGAATCGCCGTCCTCCACCGAGCAGGGGCCGTTGAAGCCACCATGTCCAGCACCAGGGAAGCTGGGGACAGCACAAGGTCTCTAGCGAAAGGGATAGTGGAGAGGACCCGGGAACCAGGCAGGCCTGTGTGACCTTGGACAAGGGTCTTCACCTCTCTGAACCTCTCAGTTCTCTTATTTGTGCGTGTGGATGGCAGTCCAGAGCCAGGATGCTGAGGTAGGGCGTCAACAGTGCCTGGCACGAAGTCGGCTCCCCAGGCGTAGAAAGAAGCGGGAGGTGCATCCCCTCCCACAGGGCATCCAGCTGTGTCCCTGGCCGGTCTCAATCCGCTGCCACTGCTCCAGGACACTTGGCACCCTCTCCAGCTGGATTTTGGCTGACCTCTAGCCAGATCTCTTGCGTGTGGACACAGCCCTTTTCCCTCCTTATTTGCTTGGGACTAGATGGGGCTTTTCAGAAGGGACAGCGCGAAGGCAAGCAGAGTGCAGGCACTCCATCCCCAGATAACTAGAGTCCAGCCCTGGGAGGGGGGCCGCAGGTGGACCAGACTGCCCAGACCTCCACCTGCAGACATTCAGGATGGGCTGCTCCCTGAGCAGACCCTTCTGCACTGGATGGTACAAGAGGGCCTGCGGGGGGGCGATTTGCACCGTAGAGGATGGGAGGGGGGTGGGGAGTCTTCCCTGCGGGTGGGACCAGGGCCCCTGGCAGCGAGAACTCCTGGAAAGGCTCTGAGGTGCAGCTAGGGCGTGACTGTCCCACTGCTGGCTGCCGACTCCAGGCCTGACCTCCAGCCTGGAACACACTGGCCTGGTGAGTCCTCCTGGATGACCGAGCTCCTATAGGGGCTGCTCCCGCCCCACTCTATCCACGTTCCTGGCCCCCCATTTCCTCATTTGCCACTGCTGCTCCAGGCCCCAGAAGCCACATGCACCCTGACCACTGGAGGTGTCCTCATGGACCCTGGAGCTGGTGGCTCCTGAGGTCAGCCTGTATGTCTGACCCTGGGTGAAAGTGCCTAAAAGCATGTCTCACCTCATCCTCAACGTGGGCCAACTATGTACCCATTTCTCAGAGGAGGAAACTGAGGCTCAGGTGGGTCAAGGCACTGGCTGGACAGGGGAGGTGTTGGGTCTCTTTCCTGTCAAAGCTCATGCTCCTCTAGCCTCTCCCCGGGGCCCGAACTGAAGCCTCAGGTGACCTGAGAGCCCTCCTCTTCCTGCTTTTCAC
Source organism: Stenella coeruleoalba (assembly GCF_951394435.1). Taxonomy (NCBI): domain Eukaryota; kingdom Metazoa; phylum Chordata; class Mammalia; order Artiodactyla; family Delphinidae; genus Stenella; species Stenella coeruleoalba. The sequence continues at coordinate 116,057,420 of NC_137153.1, forward strand.
AGCCCATCTCTCCAGGATTGGCCCTGTCTGAGAGGCACCTTCTCCCAGAGCCCCGTTTCTGGAGGCAGGGCTGGTTCACACAAAGACAAAGAAGCAGGATAGCAAGGCCGGTAATGACAATTCTGGCAGATAGCCATGTGTCAGCCTGCAAGATGTGCTTTACACGTGCCTTCGTGGAGTCCCCACAGCGAGCCAGGAAACTGGCGTCACTTTCACATTTTAGGGACAATGAAACTGGGGCTTGGAGGATTTTAGTGACGGCCCAAGGTTTCTAGCTCCTCCTGTGGAGTCAGGGCGGAACCAGGCTTCTCTGATATGGGTCCTATGTTGGTCAGCAGGACGAGACACTTCCAGCTGGGCAGGAGGAAGACGTCTCTACAGCAGTGGAAATTGCTTATGGCCCCGTGGCTCCTGGTTCTGCCCCCAGGCCCAGGCAGCCCCTCTCAGTGGACAGCACCCATCTGGCCCCCAATACAGGCATTAGCCTGTCTTTCTTCCATTCCCCGAATCCAGCCCATGAGCAGGTCTAACTGGGTCCATCCAATGTATTACCTGAATCTGTCCACTTCTCCCTGGACTGCCCTGCAGCCACCTTGGTCTCAGCCCCTGTCAGCTCTCATCAGACCCCTGAGGCAGCCTCCTCTCTGGTTTCCTGACTCCACTCTACCCCCTGAGCCCAGCTTCCACACTGAGCCAATCAAAGGGGAGTCCCATCATATTCCACCAGTGGCTTCTCACTGCCAACAGAAAAGCCCACTGTATGATCTGACCCCTGTGACCCTTTCCACTCTCCTCCCACTTCCTGCGCTCCCTCCCTGGCTGTCTAAGGTGCCAAGCTCACTCCTGCCCTAGGAGTTCCCTCTCCTGGGAAGCTGCTGTTCCCTCTGCTTGGACTGCCTGGGCCCCAGGTTGAGCAGTGGCTCTGTCTGGTTGTTTAGGGCTCAGCTCAGATGCTGCCACCTCCCAGGGGCCCTCCCTGTTTTCTCTGAGTTGCAGAGGGAGCCTCAGCCACGCCAGCTGTTCTCCGTCCTGACGTAGGTCCTCTGTTCTAATTGCCTTCATGACACTCGTCACGATCTGAAATTTTGTGGTCTGTGGACTTGTTTGCCTGGTTCTCATTTTCTCTCTCAGTAGATTGTGAGCTTCCTGAGGGCAGGGAGCAGGTTCATGGTGGTCACCGCCGAATCTCCAGTGCCTGCAACAGTGGCTGCCCCAGAGTATGTAGGTGCCCAGTAATTCCTTGTTGAGCGAATGAATGAATAAAACGCCCCGTCCCTGGAGTTGTTCCAGAAAAAGCTGGACTGCATGTGCTGGACGGGAGCCTTGGGTGCCAAGTTGTCCTTCCCCTGGGTCCAGTGAAGAAGCTCTGCGGCCCCATGGAGGGTCAGGCTGGCAGGACAAGTTACCAGGGTCCCGAGATCTGAGGAGTCATGGTTCTGTGGTTCATTCAGAGAACAGCAGGGCAGCACTCTTGATGGGAGCAGGATAGACCATGTGAACCTGGGTAGGCTGGGTCTGTGGGAGATCCCCAAGGGTGGAGAGGCAGGGCAGCAAGGAGAGGGATGGAGCGGGGGTGGTCCTGCTTTGGATAATGTACAGATGCCCCCTGACATAGGAGGGGAAGGTCCAAGTGTTCATCCAGGCACTCAGGGCCCTCCCTGAAACAGGTGAGCCCCCTTACTGGCCTCCTTTCCGCATCTGAGGCCTCCCCCTCGGGTCTCCTCTGCTTCATTGATGGGGGCCAGCACTTATTCATACCATCTTTCCAGCACCTCCCTGACCCAGAGGAAGTGGGTCCATTCAGCCAACAGAAGTTTATGGAGTGGGGCTTCCCTGATGGTGCAGTGGTTGGGAATCTGCTTGCCAATGCAGGGAACACGGGTTCGAGCCCTGGTCCGGGAAGATCCCACATGCCACAGAGCAACTAAGCCCGTGTGCCACAACTACTGAGCCTGCGCTCCAGAGCCCGCGAGCCACAACCACTGAGACCGCGAGCCACAACTCCTGAAGCCTGGAGCCTGGAGCCGGTGCTCCGCAACAAGAGAAGCCACCCCAATGAGAAGCCTGCACACCACAACAAAGAATAGCCCCCGCTCGCCGCAACTAGAGAAAGCCTGTGCACAGCAACGAAGACCCAACGCAACCAAAAACAAATAAATAAAACAATTTTTTTAAAAAAAAGAGGGGCTTCCCTGGTGGCGCCGTGGTTGGGAGTCCGCCTGCCGATGCAGGGGACACGGGTTCGTGCCCCGGTCCGGGAAGATCCCACATGCCGCGGAGCGGCTGGGCCCGTGAGCCATGGCCGCTGAGCCTGCGTGTCCGGAGCCTGTGCTCCGCAGCGGGAGGGGCCGCAGCAGTGAGAGGCCTGCGTACCGCAAAAAAAAAAAAAAAAAAGAAGTTTATTGAGCACCTACTGTGTCCAGGAGCTGGGGGCAGAGCAGTAGGGTGATGACTTCCTGCCCTGTGTTTACAGTGTAGTGAGGAAGAGGGACAAATGGACAAATAAACCTAGAGTAAGACATCAGGCAGTGATAAAGGCTATGAAAAAAATAAGGGAGAATGCGATAGAGGGGTATTATCTTAGAGAGGTAGTCAGGGCGACATGTGAGCAAGGGTCAGCCACGGAAAGAGCTGTGAGAACATGCCCGCAGAGGGAATAGCACATGCTAAGCCCCTGAGGTGGGCACAGCCTTGGCAGGTAGGAGGACAAGGCGGAGGCTGGAGGGCACTGAGTGATGGGGAGGCGGGAGATGAGTGGAAAGGCAACCAGGCTGGGTGGTGCAGAGCCGTGTGGGCCGTAGAAGGACTGTACTTTGTTCCGAGCAGGCCAGCAGCCGTGGTGTGCTGGAGTCCCGCCAGCATCCTTGCGAGAGCTGGCTGTGCACGTCTCTTTCCCACTCTGTGCTCGGTGATATCACATTGGTAGCTTGGAATCGCCAAGGTGGGGAGTATTTGTACCACAGGGATCGGCAAGTTCTACGGATGAACTCTGCCCCCCGCCCCAACTGGTTTTAAACATTTACAGTACTGGGAGGTTTTGTTTTTGTTTTTTTTGGCCACACCACACGGCGTGCAGGATCTTAGTTCCCCGACCAGGGAGCGAACCCGTGCCCCCCGCAGTGGAAGCGTGGTCTTAACCACTGGACCGCCAGGGAAGTCCCACTACTGGGAAGCTTTGAGTTGGGGTGGGCTATGACCTGCCATAAACATTTTCAAATGTCAGAGGATGGGGAGAAGGCGAGTGGATGGTAGGAGAGTGAGAGCAACAGTAGGAAGCCTGGGGACTTCCCTGCTGGTCCAGTGGGTAAGGCTCCACGCTCCCAATGCAGGGGGCGCAGGTTCGATCCCTGGTCAGGGAACTAGATCCTGCCTGCCACAACGAAGATCCTGTGTGCTGCAACGAAGACCTGGCACAGCGAAAATAAATAAATAAAAATAAATAATAGAAACAAAAACTAGGAAGCCCAGTTAGCAGGTTAGTGCAGTGATCCAGGTGAACGACGGTGTGTCTGGACCAGGAGAGCAAAACCAATTGTGGTGAGAAGAGGGTGGGCTGTGAATCTCTTCTGAGGGGGAGCTGCCAGGATTTGCTGATGGACTGGATTTGGGTCTCTGAGAAAAGAAGGAGCCCAGATGTTCTGAGGTTTTGGGTCTGCACAGCTTACTGGATGATGGTGTCACTGATGGAATGGGAAAAACTGGGGGTGGGGAGGAAGCAGGGGTTAGGGGTGGTTCTCAGGGGGTTTGGGTTCAGACAGGTGAGCTCTGAGATGCTGGTACCCCAAGAGGACAGGTCATGCAGGGCTGGGACCCCTGAACTACATTCAGCATAGAGGTCCCAGATGGAGATGCAGTTGTCAGCAAGATGATGGGTCTGCATGAGTTTTGCTGGGAGGAGGTGACGGGAAGGGAGAAGGGGACCAAGGTCTGAGCCCAGAGTCTCCCTGCATTTAGAGGAAGGGGAGGAGGGCCCCGCAAAGGAGACTGGGGAGGTATGAGCCAGGAGAATAGAACTAAATTGCTCTCTGCCCAGCTGATACTTTTGTTTTTCACACTAAGCATGAGGGGTGTGTAAAGGAAGGATATCAGGGGTTGGTGGCTGTGCAGCCCTCATTCCTCTGGGAATAGAATCCCTCTTCCCTATGGAGAACCCATCAAAAGGGGCTGAAGTGGGCTGACCAATCCCCTAGTCTTAGGGATGACACATGACCAGACCTGGCCAATCAGAGGGCTCCTGCCTCCCAATCTGCTAAGACTAGTTCAGGGATGAGCACATGACCCAAGCTGTGCCAATGGGTGGCATCCCTGATATTTCCTGTTGGAGCTATGCGAAGATGCCCCTTCTGCCAGGGTTGCTAAGCTGGGAAAATGTTATCCTGGGGATGCTAGTGGCAGGGCCAGCTGTGTAATTGTGGGCCCAGTGCAAAATGGAAATGCAGGGCCCCCTGCTCAAAAAGCAGGAAAAAGTGCCACTAATGGTGCCTAGAACGCGTTTCCTTCCTTCCGCAGGCTCTCAACTTGTCATGGTGTTTTTTCTCTGCTGTTTAATGTCATTCTAAGTAAGGAAAAATAAACATTTTAACTGATTAACATGAATTTTACCATTCATCTCTATACTGTGCAATAGCATAGTTTAAAATGCAAATATTAGAGTATTTAATTCGTGTAACACGAATTACACGATTTGTATTTTGTGGCTTGTCCCTGAGGGTGCCTTGAGCTGGTCAGAAAAGACAAGTAGAAACAAGACTCAGGAAGGTTATAGGAGGAGCAGCTGGCTGAGGGGATATTCCAGAACCTCCCAGGCACCCCTCCACCCTGCCGTGCATGCCCACGTGCGTGTTCCCTCCCGCCCTTGGGCCTGACAGTTGCTGAATTACCCCTTCCACCAACCACCAGACTGATGTCCTGAGTCCTGGCGCCGGGCTGGGACCTAGGCACCTCCCCTTCCCACAAGCCCCGCTTCAACCTCCAACAGAGGGGTAACTCCCAAGGATCTCAGTACCCAGAGAGAGGGTAGGTAAGAGGCTCGCCCCCTCCTGCACATGGTCTCTGGTTGGCCAACCCAGGGCAACGAGGGCGGCCACCACGCCCTGCAATGCTGCTGGGCATGTAGCCTGACCCCAACCCTCCCTAAGCCTGTGCCCAGGGTAGAGGGCAGCAGTGGTCACGCGGAGGGGGGATGCCAGGCAGGCCTGGGTGTCAGAGTGGGGGACAGAGGACCTGTCCCAGGGAGGCAGGGAGGCAGGACGGCATGTGAGTTGAAAGTCTAAGCCCGCGGCGCATGCGCCATCGTCCCATCAGGCTTCACTTCCAAAACACAGATTCGAAGTCAAAACGATTATGGATTTCAAGACGGCATAAATGTTAAGCCCCATTAAGACAGCAGAGCGTTAAACCCCAGGCGTGGAGTCTTTTGAACGCGTGGCCCTGGGTACTGGCCGTGTGCCCATGAAGCTGGCCCTGGCTGGTGGCCACCTTGCTCACGCCCCAGAGGAAACCTAAGAGGAGGCCAAGGAGAGACAGGAAATGCCAAGAGACAGTGAGCGAGCCCTGTGGACATCATGTGAGCCTCTGGGTCCAGCTGTGCCTGGAGTTAAAACACCATGGACTTCCCAGTTCCAGAGCCAATTAAACTCTTCCTCGCTTAAGCCAGCTTGGGTTGAGTTTCTGACGTGTGAATAATGCGGCACCTGCCGAGGTGAGGATCCAGGCCTGGGAATCTGGAGACCTGGATTCCTTTCCTGGCTTAAGGAGTTCTGGAACTGTCTGCCCATCCAAAGTGTCTGTGGGTCACTCAGAGATCTGAGTGCCCCCCCACCCCCCCCCCACATGGACCTGTTCTGTTCTCGGCCAGGTCCGTTATCTGTGTTAGACCTCCGGTTCTTTGTCCCAACAAAGGGTAGCTTTATTCCTCAGCCTTCCAGCGTTCCTCAGCCTGGCTGATGTGGGTGTCAAAGGAGACCCTCACGTCCCACCCCGGGGTGGGGGATGTATGTGTGTGTGTGGCTTGGACGGTGGCTGGGAGCTAGGCAAGGAAAGTGAGGAAGGTGTGTAGGAGGGTTCAACAAATGTCAGAAAGTGACTGGATTGGGGGGCAGAGCGGGGCTTGGAAAGGAGTTAGAGACCCAGGGGGCTGGGGGTGGGGAAGGGGCTGATTGGGGGAGGGGAGGCGAATCACCTCTCCCCCACTGTTTCTCCTTTAACCCACTCCTTGGACAGGACAAATGGTCCATTCATTCATGCGTGCGTCCATCACTTCGTTCATTCCATCGCCAAGCCTGTGTCCTGAATGAAATTGTCAAACACGCACGGGGTAAACGTTGACTGTGAGGCATAGCCAGGCCTTGAAGATACCCAGACACCTTGCTGGAGATTAACCTTGAAAACACGATCGCGAATTTATGGAAAGACACAAAAAATCCAACAGAGTTTACAGGACACTTCTGCTCTCCTTCTCCAGCCCCAGAGTTAAAAGAACTTGATAGGGTCCCTCTGGGAAAAGGTGCATCTTCTCACTTCTTAGGTCATCAATTTTGTTCAACAGGAGAGAGTCAGTAGAATAACTGTCCTGCATTTTGCAGGGAAAATGTATCATCCGAGCAGAGCTGACCAGTGATGATATCGCAGCTCTTGTTTATTGAGCACCTACTGTGTGCCAGGCGCGGTGCTGGAGAAGGCTCGCTGCACAGGCGGGTACTCACAAGCATCCTCATCGTGCACAATAGGGTTTGGAGGCTTGGAAAGGGGAAGTGAAGTGCCTAGTGTTGCCTGGAAAGTGGCAGCCCTCGGTTTGTAATCAGGTCTGTGTGGCTCTGGAGTTTGGAAGGACAAAGCCCTGGCTTCGGACAGGCGCCCCGTGGGGAGGTGACCCTGGGAAGCCCTCTGGCGCCTGGCCCCTGCATGCTGGTCCACACTCACTCATCTGATATTAACAACTTCCAGGGAGGGGATGTTGCACAAGGAACCCATATACAGCCCTAGGTCCACCCGCTCACCCTCCCTCTTTGCTGAGGGTCCCTTGGATGGGTGTGGCCTTGGGGCTCAGTCCATTGGAAGGAGGGACAAAGCTCGGCTTGGCCTGGAGCCTCAGCCGAAACTGGTTGGGGCAGCTGCTCCAGACTGTTGTTACACTGGTTTATTCCCTCCCTCTGCCCCCACCAGTCACCCCCGCCGCCACCCCACTGACCTGGGGGAAAGAAGGAAGTTCCTGTAACACCAAGAATCACTACCATTTCCTGAGTGCTTGCTGTGTGCCGGGCACTTCGTGAAGTCCCTTCATGGGTAGTAACTGAATCCTGAATCCTCCCGATCCTGAATCCTCCCGTCCCTGCCTTCTTCTTTTTTTTTTTTTTTTGCGGTACGCGGGCCTCTCACTGTTGTGGCCTCTCCCGTTGCGGAGCACAGGCTCCGGACGCGCAGGCTCAGCGGCCATGGCTCACGGGCCCAGCCGCTCCGCGGCATGTGGGATCTTCTCGGACCGGGGCACGAACCCGCATCCCCTGCATCGGCAGGCGGACTCTCAACCACTGCGCCACCAGGGAAGCCCTGTTTCCTTTTTGGTCCCATCTCCTGCCACTCACCCCATTGCCCTCTCCCTCTTGGGAGCCTTCTTCCAGTTCCAACAGGCCAATGAGTTCCTGTGTTTACTCTTTGCACTTCCTGTTCCTTCTGCCTGGAACGCTCTTCCATCATTGTTCTTCCAGCTAGTACGGTAGAGATTTCTAGGGCCCACCCATCTGCTTCCCAGACTGCCAGGGGCACTGCGCCTCCCAGGCCCCTTGCAGTTAGGCGGGGTCATGGGACTAATTCAGCCAATGCACTGTGAGTATAAGTGAGGCGAATCGCTTCCATCGCAGAATAACGTAACTCCTGAATCGCTGAGTCACTGCATGGGGGAAAGCATCCTGGGAGAGTCGTCCGATTTAGTTGGACTTTGCATGGTCAAGAAATTAATCTTTGTTGTGTTAAACTGCTGAGATTTGGGGATGAATTTGTTACCGCAGCAGAGCTTATCCTACACTGACTAATACAACTGACCTATTTAGATCTCAGCTCATATATCGCCTCCTCTGATCATCAAAGTTAAAATGGTACCACCAGCTCCTCATCGGTCTTCTCTAGCCCTGTTTTATTTTCCCACCACACTTATGTCACTGTTCAGTGGTTCACTTGCTTGTTGTCTGTCTCTCTGCTAGAATGTAAGCTCCATAAGGGCAGGGCCCTTGTCTGTCTTGTTCATGCTGCGTCCCTGGTGCCTAGCACAGTGCCTGGCATATATAGGTACTCAATATATATTTGAATGAATGGGTGAATGGATGCATTTCTTGAATGAGTCAGTGACACAGGCAGATGGCCATGCTCATGGGTGGGTGTGGAGTCTGTTATTGCCACCTGCAGTTTCCTAAGTGATTAGACACAAGCCTCAGATCATCAGAAGGCTGGAAGCAGTGGTTCCCTTTTCGACTTTTGGAGCATCAAGACTGGGTTAGGACCTTACTTCTTTCCTCCTGCTCTATCTCCTCAGATGAGGGAACCTGGGCCTGCTAGGAAAGCAAGTCATCCCAGGTGCCAAGGCGAGCCTTTGACCCAGAGCCAGAACCTGCCCCTGGGTCTCCAGACTCCTGGTCCAGAGCCCTTTCTGCCGAGCTTTGCCACTTCGTCTTTAGTTTCAGCTTAAGTTGCTAAAGACATTTCCCAAGCACTTTTGCCTCTTACTACCCACCTGGCCAGGTAATCTAGCAACTCTGAGCAAAACATTCTGTGATGATTGATGGGAAGGACTGGGCGGGGCTGAGACAGGGGTCAGAGGTGAGAACAAGCAAAGCGCCCTCCAGGATGTGTCCTCCATGTTTGTCCTTTTGTCTCACAGCCTCTTAACAGAGACAGAGGGCAGGAGGCTGACTCCTGGTGAGCCACGGCTTTTTGGTTGAGTGCTCTGTTCTCAGGGGTTGAGCCTGCCCCAGACAGGGTGCATATCACTGCTCCCCTCTCTCTGCTCTGTAGCAGGCTACATCGACGATAGCACCTGTCACATCACAGTTTTCTCTGAAAAATATAGTGTTAATTTTTTCTTCTAAATATAAAAGTGATACATGATCATTGTAGAAAACTTGGAAAACATAGAAACGTGCATATGATAAAACAAAGGTCATCTATATTCCCTCCACCTTTCAACCGTTTCAACGTTTTCCAGCTTCTATTCCGTCTATCTGCACATGTGAATCGATAATGTTACCTGTACCCCAGATGTCCCTAGGTCCTGCCAGCTGGGGGTGTACAGGTGGGCATGTTAATTTCAGCATGTCCCTCTCCATCCCTCCGGCCAGCACCTTGGCCTCCCCTCACAGCCTTTTCAGTTAGGTCTGGGAGTGCCTGGGGGAGCCACATATGAGCTCCAGCCAAGTTCCTCCATTTTGGCCTCCTTGTGGATATCCAATGCCCTAGTTCCCCGAGGGTGGCTTCTGTTGCTGCCCCTGTCCTGGGACCTGCAGCTTCCCCTCCCCTGGTGATTCCTGAGTGGCAACGCTGGGAGGCATCAGATGGCCCTGGAGCCTCATTATCCTGTTAAGGAGCAAGGGAATGTTTCTTTTCCAGAGCTGTGTTGGCTGTACTTGGTCACCCAGGCCCTGAAGCAACCATGCCTGTGTCCTGGGTTTCCCCATGTCCCGTGTGAAAATGCCGTCTTTTGCTTGGCCTGCAGCCCCTCTCTCTGGAGGACATCTTTGGTCTGTCACCTGTACCACCCTTTTCTGAGAAGAGCGTCCCTTCTCTGCCCATGAGCTTCCAGTGGGCACGACCAGGCCCCGTCCAACCCTGGCTGCAGGTTTGGGACAGGACAGGGTCCTTCCCTGAGATCTTCTGAGTTGGAAACAGGAGAAGAGGACAGTCCTTCTTGGGTGGAAAAGCCATGGGATGGGAGTCCAGGAGCTGCTTCTTACAGCTGTCATGAGAAGTGGATCTGCAGTAGGAGAGTGGCGTGCTCAATGCAGAGAAGAAAGTCACAGGAGGCAGAGAGCGCATCTGGAGATTTGCCCCTGGATCCAACTGTACCTGAAGCCAGCCGCACCCCTGCCCACTGTACAGTTCAGTGCCATGAACCAAGAAATGCCACCTTTTGCCCAAGTTGGTTCCATTCAAGTCATTGTTCCCTACCACAAAGATCGTGACAAATCCCAGGAAGAGGTCAGTCCCTGCCCTGAGTGGGGTGGGATACAGACACCGCTGTCCTGTGTGTCTCTCCATCCCTCCACCCTGCTAGTTCGGGTTCAGCTGGAACTTAACAATGTTACTGTTTAGACAACATCAGGGTCATTTGACAGCTCGCATTGTAATATGTTATACATTCTTCTCCACGAGACTGTGAACTCCAACAGAAAGACTGGCTACTTCTTTGTCATGTGACTTCTGTCAAGATTTCTCATTTCTAAAACTAGGATGCTCATGGTATCTATCTCTGAGAGTAGCTGGGAAAATTAGCTGAGTGAATACATACAGAGGGATTTGCTGTCCTCTTATCTGCTCTTCTTTCTCTCAGTACTCAGCTCAGTGCTTTGCACTGGCCAGGCACTAAGTGGGCACCCTGCAAATGTGTGTCCCGTGCATAGAGATGCAGAAAGACATGCCCCGCACCAGAGCGACACCCACGGACACACACACACACATAGGAGAGTAGCACTCAGATCTCAGTATGCTACACAGTGACCCTCCTGGGAGCCCAGGGCATCCCCAGCCCCTGGCTTCTCTGGAGGGCAGCCTGCAGCTCTCCCAGGCTCTCAGCTCTTATCCCCGCGGCTCCACATTGCTGGGAGCACAGCTTGGAGCCTGGTTCTGCTTTACACCACGTATCAAGGACAGCAGGACCTGTGGTGTTCTAGGAGCTGAGGGAAGTATGTGTGTGTGTGTGCGTGCACGCGTGCGCTGGTTAACTTGGGGGGCTTGCTGGAGCTCTCGCTTCCAGAACTGCTGTTCTCTGAAAGCTCTGTCTCATCACTCCCTAAGTCCCCCAGTCTCTTCCAATCTCCCTGCTTCCTCAAGTAGCCCCCCACACTAAGTCCCGCCTGGGGGCTCTTGTGGGGTCTGGCTTGGTCTTTTTCCTGGAAAGAGCAGGGCTTGTCTGTGGATCTGGGATCTGGGTCTCTGGACTCCTGGTTTGCCTGCTGGCCTGCCCCCTTCCCCCTTTCCCAAGACCCTCATGGCCCGCATCCTCCCCACACCCCCACGCCCCCCCTCCCCTCAGCCTTTCAGTTGCGCTCAGCTGGGGAGTATTATTCTCTCAGGATGTTCTGGGAGAGCACGCTGTGAGCTGTGCCAACCTCCGGGGAGGGGGCGTGGCCTTGAGTGGAGTGAGGATGCTCCTTAGAGCGTCTCGTGTTGGGGACAGTGCGTGTGGCCAGGTGCGGCCTTCAGTGTGGTGTGTACTGTAACATCAGCACTGCTTGTGTTACGACTTTGTGTGGAATGTCTTAGTGTGAGAGGTAGGTGGCCAGGGGGTTGCGTTTTGGGTCACTGTGCATTGTGCTCAGGGCATTAACCCTTTGTGTGGCTACCCAAGGTCCCTGGGCCCTGAAAAGATAATTGGGTGGAAGGGCACCTCTCTTCCAGGTGCTTCCCGCGCCCTCCTTCCCCTTCCCACGGTTTCACTAGATCCCAGTGTGCCTGAGGTCTCTTAGCGCAGCTGAAGCTCAGAAAACCTGGCAGAGGAGAGGAGAACCCCGGTCCGGGGTCCTGTTGAGTTTAGAGCTCTTATTTCGTAGGCCACCACCCACACTCCTTTGCCCTAAGGACAGGTGGGAGTTCCCAAGCCCCTCGGCTGGTCCCTTCCCAGGCCCAGGTCCGCCCTCCCAACAAAGGCGGCCGACCACGTGCCCCCTCCTCCCCGCGGGCCTGGAGTGGGGATGCACGCAGCCCCCGGTTCCCGCTCCAGCCAGGGCTAGATCCCGACGCAGCGCTGTGCCCCAGGTGGGCGCCCAGCAGCCCCCAGCAGCCCCGCCGCCCCCGGCTGTGCCTCGCCCACTCCCAGCCGCTGCCGCTGCAGCACCCTGGAAGAGCGCTAGGGGGAGCTCTGGCAACTGGCTTGGTGGATTGAATCAAAACCGCGCATCAAACAGCTCTTCCTCGGACTTGGGGTGGGGGGCAGGATGGGGAGGAGGGCGACACGCCGTTACCCTTCCTCAGCAGCTCCAGACTCTTCCCGTGGGAGGCCGAGGAAACAGCCCTGGGGGGTGAAGGTGCCTTTCCTCCCCGTAACTCACGCCTCCATAGTCTCCCTCTTCCTTCATCCCCATCGCGGGCCCTTCGCGGCCCCCCGGGCTCTGAGTGTCCCTGAGAACTTCGTCTCGCCCAGCGGGCTCCTGGGACTGGCTTGCGTCCGCCTCTCGGAGACTGGGGTGCGGGGCCTCTCGGCGGCAGCCCCTCCTCTCGCTGCGGGAGGCGTGAAGGCTGGGGTCGGGGACGTGAGTCGTCCTGCGGGGTGGCTCGTGCAGCAAAGCTCAGGGAGCGCAGGGGCGAGAAAGAGAGCGAGAGGGCACTGAGGAGACCGCCAGGGACGGGGGTGGGGGGGCGGGGAGAGAGAGAGGGAGGGAGAGAGAGAGGGAGAGAGAGAGGCACTATCGAATAGCAAGCTGCCACTTTGCTTTTTTTCTTTCTTTCTTTTTTTTCTCTTTCTTCCCCCCCCCCCTTCTAATCCTTCCTATCCCCTCTTACGCTGGAACCAACCCGCGCGCCCCCGAGCCCGAGGCGCGGCTCCAGATGTGAATTTGGTTCCAGGGGGGAGGACGCGAGCTTCCTCGGGGCCTTGGCACATTCTCCCACTCTGAGGTCATTCCGTAGGTGGTCAGCGGGGAGAGCGCGCCTGGAGCCTTCCTGCCTCCATCCACTGGGGAGGGAAGAGAGGCGGGCGGGAGGGAGGGGAGAGGGAGAAGGGAGGGGCGCGAGGAGGGAGGGAGACGCCGCCAGCACACCACCAAGTGGCACCGAGCAGTGATAACAAACTCAACTTAAAAAAAAGAAAAGGAAAAGGAAAAAACTTCCCCAAGTTGCAGCCCAAGATGTGCGGACGTGCGGGCAGAGGCGCAGGGCGGGGAGTGTGGGTGGCCCGCAAGCCCCCCGGCTGCTCTCCCCAGCCGAAGAGAGCTCAGACGTGAGGCCGACCAGGCCCTGCGCCCCTGGCAGGTCAGGAAATGTGCTGGAGGCTCGCTCGGCTTCCTGATGGAGACCCTGGGGGCGGCCGGTTCCCGTGGGGGGCAGGCGCCTCTAGGGAGGGGGGCTCGGGAAGCGCGCAGCGCCGGCTCCTTCCCCAGCAACCAGCACCACACCCCCATTCCGCTCCCACCCCCGGCCCTGCGGTTGTGGGCAGATCCTGCCCTCCCAGGCCCAGGAGAGCTGGGGTTTGCCGGAGGGTAGGGGTCTCTCCTCACCACCCTCTATCCTCCCCTCCACCTCCAGGTTGACCTGAAAACAAGGCACCGCCATCCTCTATAATCGACTTTTTATTAAGATTATAAATTTAAACAAATCTGAACAGTTTTACCCGGTGATATACAATTCAGTATGCACAAAAATACAGGGGAATGAGGGAGAAGGGCCAAGAAAGGAAGGGTTGGCAACTTGTTTTGGAGTCCACATGGTGCCGATGATAGAGAACCAGAGGGGCTGCAGACCAACCCCACCTTTTTACAACAAAAGGCTTTAAATTAAACAAGATCTATCGAGCTGAAGACACAGGACGGGGTTGTCACAGGCTCGAACAATGCTGGTTTCATGAAATGCAACCGAAGGCTGAACCAGGACAGTGCAACTTAGAAGCACACACACAAACACCACATCTGACCAGGAACTTAGTGAAAAGTCTCCAACGCAGTCGGCGGTCCCGGCCCCTCCCTCCCTCGGGGCCGCCGGAGATCCAGGTGAAGGAATCGACTTCCTTTTTTGTTTAGTGAGGACCGCAGTGCTGGGCATGATGGGAAATGTAGTCGGCTGTGCCCGCCCCCCACCCCTTCCCCAAACAGTGTCCGAGAGTGTCGGGGTGTCGGGCGCCACCCCCGAGTCTGGAAGACGGGTGGAGGAGGGGAGGAGAACAGAGCCAGAGGGGCGGGGAGAGGAGGGGTTCAAGACACCCGCCCCGCGAAGAAAAGAAAAAAAAAGTTGAAGTGTTTTCATTTCTGCCTTCTCATTTTGAGAACTTTGGAGGCCGCCCCCAGAGAGGAAATGTGACCCAAACGTCCCTTTCGGAGATAGAGTTTGCCTTTGTTTTTGCTCAGGATTTCACAAGACCCATTCCTCACCCCACGGAGGAACTCGGGAGAACGGAGCGCCGGGCTTCCTAGGTCTGACAACTGATTGGAATCGGAGCCCCGGGCCCCGCGCCCTCCTGCGCTGCGCCCCCAGCGCGCCCCGGCGGTCCGGGCGCCCTGCCTCGCCCCCGGCTGCCCGGCACCTCCGCCGGGCAGCAGCCCTTCCTCACGTGGCTGGCTCCTCTCTAAACACCACTGCAATCACTACAATAAAAAGAAAAAAAAAAGAGTAGGAGAAACACAAAGCATACTTAAATAGGCGCTTTTTCTCTCTGCAAAAATAAAGTCCAAGATCTTAGATTTCTTTTTCTTTTATTTTACAATTTATAAAACATCAGCCATCTCCCTCTGCTCGCCCCCAGCTCAGCCCCGAGTGGCCGGGTGCCCGTTCGTTCCCTCCTCTCGCCCCTTGGCCGAGTCTTTGTCTGGCCCCAGCCCCGCGGGGCCCCGGGTCCCCGTGCCCTCAGGGGTCCCTAGAAGGCGACAATGGCTCGAGTCCAGGCGCCGAGGCTGGCGAGCGCCTGCTTGGCGCACAGCTGCCCGTTGAGCGGCGGCGGCTGCTCAGAGGAGTCCGGCTGTCGGCTCACTAGCCCGGAGAAGCCCGAGCCAAAGATGGAGATCAAGTTTGAGATGTTGGACGCGTCCGGGGACGAGTCCGGGCAGAAGTCCTCGAAGCGGGCGCGCTTGCAGGGGGCGAACGGGACGCCCCCGGGGGGCTCGGCCCCCAGGTCGCCCGCGTCCTCGTCGTCGTTGTCCTCCTCCTCCTGGCCTGGGTAATACTTGCGCTTGCAGCCGGCGGCGGACGCCAGGCCGGGTCCCGGGGCGCCCTGGCCACAGCAGGGGCAGTGGGCGGAGGCGCAGCAGTCCTGGTGCAAGTAGCCGTTCTCCACCGTGGTCACCACGTGAGTGTCCAGGTCCAGCACGGTGGTCTGGCTGCTGCAGTGCACGCCGAAGTCCGAGGGGGCCGGGTACGCGCCCCGGTAGAAGCCGGGGGAGGAGGCGGGGGCCGGGGAGGCGGGCGGGGAGGCGGCGGTAGCCGCCTGAGGGGCGGCCCCTGGGGGCGCGGAGGGCGCGGAACAGGCGGCCGAGGCGCGAGGGTCCCGCGGGCAGAGCGCGGCGGGCGCGGGCGGCGGCAGCGGCGCAGGACCCGGCTGCAGCGGCTCCAAGGGCTGCCCGCGGTGGGGCGCGCCGTGCGGCGGCTGGAGCGCGGCGCACCCGGGCAGCTCCGAGAGCGCCCCCGCGCCGCCCGCGGGCGCCCCGGCCGCCGCCGCCGCGCAGCCCCTGGGCGCAGGGTGCTGGTGCTGGTGCAGCTGCTGCTGGAGGTGCAGCTGGTGGAGCTGGTGGAGCTGGTGCAGCTGGTGCCGGGCGACAGGTTCGCGCGCCTCCGCGTCCCCGCCGCCGCCAAGTTGGAGCGGGCCGAAGTCGGCCGCGCTGGCCGGCATGCCCGGCGCCGCGTACGCGAGGTGCTGGTGCTGGTGGTGGGGCGGCTGCTGCTGTTGCTGCTGTTGCTGGCGCCGGTAGAGCTCGGCGTAGCGCTCGCTCAGGTAGAGCTGGCGCGCGTTGCGGAGCACGTAGGACACCAGGAGGTTCTTGTGCAGCTTGATGCCGCCGCGCTGGGTCCGGGAGCTGTGGATCTTGCGCAGGGAGATGCTGATCAGGCTCTGGGCGTCCAGGGCGCACTCCATGCTCCCGCGGAGACGGCTGCGGCGGAGCAGCCGCGACCGCTGCTGCTGCTAATGCTGCTGCTGTTTCGGCCTCCAGCCGGCCTCCGGGACGTGCTGGTCAGGGGAAACGGAGTCCGGGTCAGCGGGTCGGCTGCGCTCCGAGAGGAGCCGCCACCATGCGCTGCGCGCCACCCGCGGGCTCGTGCTCCCCAGACGGCGCCAAAGCAATGAGCCTCGGCCGGCCCCGGCCCCAGCTATTTAGCCGGGCGTCCGGGCCCCGCCCCACACGGGATGAGCCAATAAGAGTGCTCCAAACCTCCCGAGTGACAGACGCTACCCGCCCCGGGGCCACTAGACTGGCCAATCAGACCAAGGCGGTTCCTTTGTGCTATTCAAATACCGAACGGACCCCGGGCCTCCAACGCCGCCGCTGCCTCGAATGTTCTCCCGTGGCCGCGGCGCCGCGCGGGACTCGGAGCCACCGAGGCCGCTGTCTGCGACATGGGTCGCCTCGCAGCCGCCACGTTGGAGCCCGCGGCCGCCCTCGGCCTAGTTCCTGGGAGCCGGGGGTCGGCTCACCTGCGTGCTGCTGCTACGGCTCCTCCCCCTTCCGCACGGCTGGGCCTCACCTGCGGCAGGTGAGCGCGGCTCCCACTCCCGGCCACGCGGCACCTCCTTTCATACCTACCGCCCCCGGGTGACCCGCGGGACGCAAGGTTTTTGCAAGAGACTAGTGGGGCCGCCGGCTTGACCTTTGGGGACTCCTCAGGAGAAAGAGATTTCGAGGTACCCTCAGCCGCCGAGTATGTTGGGCCTGACTCCTTGACTTTTGGGCTGAGGAGATTCAGAGAACACTCGGGGAAGGGCCGGCCTCCCCATTTGTCTGACGGGAGAAACCAAAACATGGTGAATTTTGGTCTCCTCTGATAGAGGAGGCTTGGAGGCGTGCCCCTCGCAAACCGCTGAGGTCTCAAGGCGTTCCGAGAGCTGACATCCAGTGTCCTAATCACCGGTTCTGTAACCTTTCCTTGCCTTCTTAACTAATAATAATGACACTAGGGACTGTTATTAAGTGCCTAGGATGGGGCCGGCCCTGCCAGAAGCGCCCTGACTCCCTCCCTGTGACTGCAGGCAGAGCGGGGACCTGAGTCTCTGAGGAGTGGGGTGACTCGTGGGAATCCCACAGCTCCTAAGGGGCAGGGCTCGGATTGCTACCAGGACTGTGAGCTCCAGACGGGAGGCGAATACCAAGGGCCGAGGCACTCGCCCTCTTAACTTTTGTTGACACTTTTGTTTTCCTTCTTGTCCTGAACAGTTTACGGGCCACCTCCTCCCAGCTGGGGCCTGATATGGTGGGGACGATCTCCAGGGCGCTCTCCTCCTGGACTGGGAAGCCTGAAAGGGGGTGACTGCTGCTCAGAGGGGGGTTGGGGTCCAGGGCGCCTGGGTGGGAGGGTGTCTTTGAAGTGGTTTGCCTGAGGGTTGGCCCCTGAAGGAGGAAGAGGCTTCACAGAGAGTATGAGGGCTAGGTGGGCCTGGGGGGCGTTTGGGGGCGGGGCTAGGTGGGCCTTGGGGGCGGTTGGGGGCGGGGCTGGGGTGGGACGAGGTCCCAGGAACAAACTTCCTGCTCTTTCCCCCTCTCCTTGGGATTTCTTCTGAGTTTCCTCTTTCGTTGGGCCTGTTGTCCTCAGCACCTGCTTCATCCCTTGGGAGGAGGAAAGAGACCCAGCCTGCCCACTCTGTACTTTCTGGGTCTCCCCTCAGACTTAAGAATTCTCCAGGTTTGTTTCCTCACACAATTTTTCAGCATCTACTCAGTGCCAGGCATCAAGGGTAAAAACAGATTTAGGGAGCATGTACCCCACTTTTCAGATGAAACTTGGGACACTGACAGTGGAAGGGACTTGCCTGAGGTCCCACAGCTCCAGATCCAGCGCTCTGGCCTTTCCATGCCATCTGTGAACAATCTCAAACTGGTCTGAGCCCCTGTGATCAGAAGCACCTCTTCTGCCCCCACCCAGAGAAGCCAGGATTGACATTTTAGGGGAACTGTGAGAAAGGGCATCTTCTATACTATTGGTGATCTGGTGATAGGAACACACAGGAGTGGAACTTGTTTATGTGACAGTACCTGTAAGAATAAAAATATACTGCTCCTTACTTCCTCAGGGCCTGTCTTGACACACAAAGCCTTCGTTCGTTAATTTATTTGTTTTTCTTAAAGTAAATTTATTTATTTTATTTATTTTTGGCCGCGTTGGGTCTTCGTTGCGGTGCGTGGGCTTCTCATTGCGGTGGCTTCTCTTGTTGCGGAGCACGGGCTCTAGGCACGTGGGCTTCAGTAGTTGTGGCACGTGGGCTCAGTAGTTGTGGCTCGCGGGCTCTAGAGTGCAGGTTCAGTAGTTGTGGCGCACGGGCTTATTTGCTCCGCGGCATGTGGGATCTTCCCGGACCAGGGATTGAAACTGTGTCCCCTGTATTGGCAGGTGGATTCTTAACCACTGAGCCACCAGGGAAGCCCCCATTTGTTTATTTTTGAAGTTCACCTTTGAGATATCATTAGCATGTGGAGGGAAGCGGGAGGTCCTATCTGGTTCTACCGTCACATCTGGGACCCATGGCGTCTGGCACATTGCATGATTCCAAGAATGTAATTTTTTTTTAACGTCTTTATTGGAGTATAATTGCTTTACAATGCTGTGTTAGTTTCTGCTTTATAACAAAGTGAATCAGCTATACATATACATATATCCCCATATCTCGTCCCTCTTGCATCTCCCTCCCACCCTCCCTAATCCCACCCCTCTAGGTGGTCACAAAGCACTGAGCTGATCTCTCTGTGCTATGCGGCTGCTTCCCACTAGCTATCTATTTTACATGTGGTAGTGTATATATGTCCATGCCACTCTCTCACTTTGTCCCAGCTTACCTTTCCCCCTCCCCATGTCCTCAAGTCCATTCTGTACGTCTGCATCTTTATTCCTGTCCTGCCCCTAGGTTCTTCAGAACCTTTTTCTTTTTTTAGATTCCATATATATGCATTAGCATACGGTATTTGTTTTTCTCTTTCTGACTTACTTTACTCTGTATGGCAGACTCTAGGTCCATCCACCTCACTACAAATAACTCCATTTCTTTTATTGGCTGAGTAATATTCCATTGTATATATGTGCCACATCTCAAGCGCGTGTTATTAATGCTGATTTGGGGCCTTCATTCTGTGCTTGCTGAGAATTTGTTGGGGGAACGAAGACTTTGAGAATATGTATCTTGCTCAAGGTCACTGAGCCAAGAAGAGGTTGAGGCAGGATTTGAACCCAGGTCTGTTTCCAGGATTGGAACTCGCTTTAGGTTCTTTGAAATCAGCTGCTTGCTTCTGCCTTGGGTGGATCTGAGTCCAGTTCTCAGGGCTCAGCTCATGGCGAACGTAACCTTGACTTCATCAACACCCCACCACTATCCTGACAACTGCTGTGAGACCAGGGCCTGCAGGATCCGTGAAGGAGCAAATGTCTCTCCAAGCTCAGCTCATCATTGACAGCCATTCTCACAGCTGCACCCCCTAACCCTGGGGGTCCAGATGGGACACCAGGTAGGGATGGAAATGGATTCCCTAGCTACAGGCTGGGGGCAGGGGAGCCAGCCCCCCCACCCACTTAGCCTCTGCCCCGAGGTGAGTTTGAGCTCTGCTAAGGCTCTTCCGCTCCCTGGGGCCAGCTGAGAAGTGGTCAGCTCCGTCTGCGTGGCCCCATTCTTTGGGCCCTCCTGTCTGGGGCCCGCATTCACTTGGTCTCCCCTCCTTCTCAAGAATCAAGAAGTGGCTAGTGGGGAGGGCTGAGCAGTTGTCCAGATTAATAAAACCCTTGATCATTTTTGGGGTGGCCTGGACGGGGGAGTTGCTGCAGCTGTCGTAAGAAAACACTTGCTGCAGGAGGCAGTGGAACAGCTGAGCTCTTTGGTGCCCCTGGGAGTAGTGAAGATTGGGGGGCACACAGTAGGAATTCACAAACGTTTATAGAATGGGTGGGGCACACATAAGGCTTCTGTTCGGATGTTCAACGGCTCAGAGCAGGTACTACAGACCGTCCAGGGCGTCGGGTGTATACGTGTGTGTGTGTGAGTATCTGCGTGCACACGCGTGCAGGGGGGCAGGTTTGAGTGAGACCAGGCTTCTTGGAATGAAGGGCTGGCCTTATTGGTCTGGGCACCTGAGAAAGGTTGGGGCGCTCACCTTTTCCCCCCGGAGCTGGGAGATTACATCTGGCCCTGAGTCACCGCCTCCTGGAGGAAGTTAATTAATGCCTAAATATTTACCGAGGGTCTGCTGGGACAGTGTGGAGCAGGGCACAGAACCTGTCGGGACCTGGGCTCCCGTCAAACCCCAGGTGGTGTCAGCCCCACAGTGGAGCCGTGAACACCTTGAAATGCCGCATATGCCTGTGGGCACCTTTTGGTCGCCCAGTTCAGAAGTGGGAGACATGCCAGGAAGGACCCTGGTCAGCTTTGGGACTTGCCTGGTGGGTTCCCAGGGATTGGTTTGGCGAAGAGGATGCAGAGACAAAAGGGTAATTGAGGGTTTTGTATTGGGTGGAGGGGGAAGGGGGAGAGAGATTTGGAATTGACATATTCATTCCTTTGTTCAGTGGCCCAAGAGGTATTTCCAGAACACTACTCTGGAATTCCTGCAAATGGGTCGGGGGAACAAGACGTGATCCTGCCCTCAGGAGGCCACAATTCAGAGGGAAGCAGACAAGATAAACAGACCAGAAGACACAGAGCGATAAGTCTGTGATAGGAAAGTCGGGGCTGGAGGAGGGCAGGGGAGAGACCCCAAAGCTGGCCTGGAAAAGGCTTCCTGCAGGAAGCTGAGACTGAGAGGCCCAGGAGGGGGAGGAGCCTTTCACCAGAGAGAACAGCTTGAGGCCCAGGGCCTGGTATGCAGTAGGCACTCAATAAACATTTGTGAAATAAATCAGTCAATAAATGTAAGTATGCAGAAGACACTTAGCATTGGAAGGGTCCTAGGCATCGGGCTGCCCCCACCCCTAACTTCAGATGGGTAAACTGAGGCCCAGAGAGGAGGAAGGATGTGCTGAGGTGTCGCCCCGAGCTGGGACTGGAACCCCGACGTCCCACCTCCCAGTCCAGCCTCTGGCTGCCCCAGCTTGCTGTCTCCATGGCTTGGAGTGGGCGTTGCTCCGTGGGGACTGAGCTTTGGGACTGTCGACAGTGGCAGAGAAGGCATGGGGCACAGCTGACCACGGGGGTCACTGCTGAGTCCTCTCTGAGGCTGTGGAGCCAGTGGTGTTTGGACGAGGGAGCCCCCTGCTGTACCCCAAGAAGGCTGTTCTGTGGCTGATGGGCACTGGGAAGCTTGGCTGGGGCCCTGGAGCCGGGGAAACCCTCCTTCTGCCCTGAAGAACCGTCATCCTGTTACTGTCCCAGGCACAGGTTAAGGACAGGTCTGTGTTTGCCCAGCATGGTCCTGGGCAACAGGCTCAGTGCCCAGGAAGACATCATGGCTCCTGGCTTCAAGGTCCTCAAATGTAATGTGGAAGGTTGACAGCAGCTTGGCTTTTTGGAGCTCTTGCTCTGTGCCAGCCACTGGGCCAAGCGCGTCGCATGCTGGTCTCCTTGAAGCCCCACACCAACCTCTGGGGCAGGTTTGGTTATCATCTCCATTTTATGGATGAAGCAACTGAGGCACAGAGAGCTTGGGTGATTTGCCTGGGGTCACAGAGCAAGGAAGGAGAAGTGGCTGCAATCCCAGGACTCTGGGGAAGTGGGGGCACCGGGAGCAGCAGGGGAGGACTGGAGACCCCCGCTGCTACTTTTGGATTCATTGGCCTTTTGAATGATTTCTGTACTTATGGATGGAATGTGCATACAGGGCGGATGTGATCTCTCACCTGGGGTCTCTGCCCGAGCACCTGATACCAGCTGGGTGCCCATTTGTTTGTTCACTCACCCATTCATTCATTTATTCATTCACTCACTCAATAACCACGGACTAAATACTGGCCAATGAGCAGGCGCTGTGCTAAGAACACCAGGCAGCTCTCCCTGCCGGAGCAGGGCTGAGGATCCTTTTAATCTCCTAGGCCAACCCTGATTGATTGGTAGTGTCTGCCCAGAACCCTGGGTTGAAAGGGATTTGGTGTGTGCTCCAGTTGATTAGTGATGTCTGCCAAGGGCTCAGCTGGGAGCCTTTACGGCAAACCTGCTGGGTAGCTGCCCCTGGGATGAGAGGATGGAGTGTCTGTTCAGCGCTTTGGACATCTGGGCTGGTTCAGCAGACAGAGTGGGTCTGGAGGTCAGGAGAAACGGGTTCTAGCCCCAGACTGGCCTGTTATCCTCAGGTAATGCGCATCGCCTCTCTTGGGCCTCAGTTTGCTCATTTGTCACCTTCCTCCAGGAGGCACTGTGAGCATCAAATGACCGGAAAGTGCTTTGAAGAGTTGAGGGGATTAGTACTGAGACGGGAAACTACCCCCCCCACCCCTCTTTTCCTTTCTCAAAATCCTGCCAGAAGCAGAGCATGCTGGGCAGGCCAGAGTTAATCCTGGGTTGGCGGTGTGTGTGTGTGTGTGCGCGTGTGTATGGGTGGCTGGGGGGTGGCTCAGAGGTTCCTGGCTCAGAGTTGTTTTTATAACTCACTTAGTACAGACCTTTGTCCCCTCACCGGCCTCAGCTGGGAGTTGCTAAGGAGTGAGAAGCTCCTTGGATCTTAGGAACTGAATCTGAGATTTTTTTTTTTTTTTTCATTTGAGTAGTGGGAGCTGGTGTATGTGCCACCCCCACCTCCCTACTCAGGGAATAAAACTATAGACCATTGCGCCAGGCACAGAACTATGTTTAATATGGATTTTTTCATTAATCCTCAAAACAATCTAATGAGGTGGGTAGCACAATAATCCCCATTTCACAGTTGAGGAAACTGAGGCCCAGAGAACTGAAGTTCTAGGGCCACACATCTCCTGGCTGCTGCTGGTCCGTGGGTACCAGACTCTGATCCGAGCTAGAGAAAGACTGTCTCATCCATTCTTGACCAGCTGTACCTCGTCCTTGGTCTTTTGTCCATTCATCCATTTACTCATTTGTTCACTTCATCCTTTTGTTCCTTCACAAATATTAAGTGCTTACTGTGTGCCAGGCTCTGCATCAGCTCCTAGAACCAGGATAACCTCTCTCTCAAGAACCTTACTTAGATTCCAGACCAGACAGGAAACACAAGGAATAAGTAAGCAGATAAATAAACAAGATTGCAATGAGGGTGATAAAGAAGTAAACAGGGCTTTGTGATGGAGACTTGTGGCAGGGGGGTGACCAGCCTCGAAGGCACACTGGTCACAGGGTCCCAAGCTCCCAACTCTCCCCGGCCCCCTCCCCCACCCCCGGCCTTCCCCAGGCCCAAGTCCCTGCTTCGCTGGCCCGAACTCTCCAGCAATCTGTTCTGAGCTGGGGCTGCACTCCCGGCCCTCCTACTCCGCACAACTGGTGAATTTTTAATGCTGCTTACACGGAACAAAGCAGAGTTTTTGTTTTTGTTTTGAGAGCATTTCTCAAAAACCCCCCATTTCTCAAGCGTGTATGCGCGCGCGCGTGTGTATGTGTGCGTGCACGTGTGTGCGTGTGTGTGTGTGTGTGTGTGTGTAGAGTGAGAAAGAGACAGCCCAGTGAGTACCGATCATCTGTCCTCAATTCATCTCCTGAGTTCCTTTTTATTTAAAAATCGTTTAAAACGTGGGGCTAAGTAGGATCTCAGTTCGGGACTTTGTGCTGGTGAAAGGGCACCTGGGGGGGCCCTCGACATCCATGTCCTAAGCAAACCCACCTAGTTCCTGGGGGACCCAGGCCCCATCATTACGTTTGTCATACAGATGAGGAAACCGAGGTGCAGAAACAAGAAGTATCTGTGTGGGTCCTCCCGCTAATGAGTGGTGGAGAGGGAGGCAGGAGTCACATGGCTCCACACTGCCTGCCCCATCACACACTCACACACACACACTCACTCACACTCACATGTGCACGCGCGCACACACACACATACACACACACACACACACACACACACACACACACTCAGGGCTAAGTGAGTTACCTAGTCACAGCTCTGGCCTCAGGAAGGGTGGAAATGAGGGAAGGAGCCCAGCCTGTGACCTCAAAGGGGCTGGGATTAATCTGGCCGAGAGGGAGGAGGGGGAGAGAGACTTACAGGTTGGAGAGTGAGCCCGTGTGGTTTGTGCTGGGGGGTCAAAACCTTTCCCCAGAGCTGACCCTAGGATGTAGCAAAGTGGGTCTCTGCCTCGTGTCCTTGGTGGTGGCTCCCAGTGCCCTCCCCTTGGCCTATTTATTGAGCACTTACTGTGTACTAGCCACCAAGTTCTTGACGTGAACCATCTTGTTGGAGCCTCATGATAGAAGCTATGACTGAAGTACTTTTATTATCGTGCCCACTTTACAGAGGAGGGTGCTGAGGCTCAGAGAGGTGAACTGACTGGAATCTAGACTGGCTTGCCTCCACACGTGGCTCTTTTAACCCTGACACCTGGGGAAGCAGATGGCAGGAAGAAGAACGTGGCTCCAGGACTCTGAGAGCTGAGGCTGGTGAATATCCGTGTGAACGTGTGAACCTTTGATGTTGTTCTGGTTCATCTTTTCAGCCTGATTTCGCTGGTTCATAGTGCTCAGGGTCGGGAGGTGATTTGCCCCATCACTGATCCTCTAGGGACAGCCATGGCCCCAGCCTAGAGCCTCATCTTCCCTTTGTGCTGCCTCTTCATAGCAGGGTCTTTCCTCAGTGCCTGGTTTTCCTCCTTGGCAGTGAGGAGATCTTTAGTCCCATTAATTTCTCATTCATTAGAAAATGGGAATGATTTTCATAAAGGTCTGGGTGAGTAGGGCTGTGCTCTGCTGCAGTAACAAATAATTCCTGAAATCTTAGGGACTTGACCCAATAAAAGTTTCTTTCTATCTCAGTCCAATGGATCAGACAGCTTTCCTCCAGCCTCCTCCCATTGTCAGTTCCATCATACCATATTTTTTTGCTTTCAGCCTTGCACACAGTGGGGGCGGGAGCCAGTATGTGCAAGATGCTGCAGCATGTCTTGTGGTGAAGTCTAAATTTGCATTCTTCCCTTCCATTGGCCAGAATGGAGTCACATGGCCCCACCTACCTGCAAGGGAGGCTGGAAAGTGTAGTCTTCAGTTGCACACAGGAGGCAGATGGCCCGGTTCAGTGAATACACAGCTTTGTCACTGACATGAAGGCCTTGAAGAAAGCGAAAGCGGAGCTTCACCAATTTGTGGACCACAAAAATAAACTAAAAAGCTCTTATCTGGGGACAGGGTGGGGAGGGCTTCTTATCACATGGCTACCAAGAAAAGTGTATTTTTTTAAACATGTCTGTCTGTCTTCCCTCCTAGACTGTAAACTCCCTGTGGGCAGAGTCCACAAGCAACTCTCTGTGCTTGATACCTTATTTAGTCCCTAGCCAATAACAGATGCCCAATTTCTATCTGTTCAATGAACAAACATTATCTGTGCGAAAGGATACTGGTGAACAACTGTTTGACCTTTCCATGTATCAGATATGGACAAAAATATTTTTTAACATCAGTCTAGAATGGAAGTCCCTTTTGAAAAGAAAAAAAAAGTTTTAACCAGTCTCGTCCTTTCTTCGTGGTGAACACAGTTTTTTACCAACAAGTGTCATTCATTGCTGATTTGTTCTTTGATTCTTTGATGACTGGAGGGAGAGACTGATTCACTCTTTCAACAGATATTTGTGGAGTGTCTGCTATGTGCCAAACCCTTTCAGGATATTAGGGAATCGGAAAGGACAGTCATTCTCCAGTGGATGCAATATACTCGGAGATGAGGCTATTCCAAGGTAATGAAATCAGACACCATTTAATTCTTTGGAACCATGGCTGGATTTCTCACCTGTAGTACCAAGCACTGAATTTAATCTATTCTAAGGCACCTACTCCCCGCCCTGCCCTTCCCCCCGCCCCCATCTAATACCTCTGAAATTGTGTTGTGTCTTAGCACTGATAACATCTTAGATCTGACAACATCTGGGTATTTTACTCATTGGACTAATTAACATTTATAAGGCGCATCGTGCAACACACCGAATCAGCCCACATTTGGTGACTAGTTGTTAAAGGCAGCCCATTTGGTATTTTCAGAGTCACGGAGAAGGGATGGAACCATCATTTA
Organism: Stenella coeruleoalba; assembly: GCF_951394435.1. Taxonomy (NCBI): domain Eukaryota; kingdom Metazoa; phylum Chordata; class Mammalia; order Artiodactyla; family Delphinidae; genus Stenella; species Stenella coeruleoalba. The sequence goes on from NC_137153.1 coordinate 116,083,603, forward strand.
CTGAGAACTGAGTACCTATGAGGCACAGCGCTCGCTGGTTCATAGCACAGGACTTTCAAACACCCCGTCAGGCAGTTTGTTGTATCATCCCCAATTCACAGATGAAGAGACCAAAGCTTTTCTAGAAACCCTCACTGGAAGCGCTGGGGTTCCAACGTGGTGCTGTTCTATTCCGTGTTCTGAATCATCCCTCCACCACTCTGTGCAGACACCCACCTGAGATGTAGTCATCAGGCCCATTTCCCAGATGAGGGTACTGAGGTGTACAGAGCTCACCTGATTTGCTTAAATTTACAGAGTCGGAAAGTGGCAGAGATGGGGTTTGAACTCAAAGTCTTTCCTATTCCAGAACCCAAACACTTCACAACTCTACTCTTCTGCCTTTGGCTTCTTCTTTCTTCCTTTGAAAAGGAGGCCGGACTGACTGGGGAGTCATCCTGAGACTGGACCTTGAAGCGAGTCTGTTTGAGCCCCTCCATCTCCAGGGGTCTGCATGAGGCTGCTCGCCAGGCTAATCTTGGCCCAGAGGGACTCGAGGTACCGACGAAGATGAAAAGGCAGCTGGTAAATCAGTGATGGCAGCCAGCCTTGCTTACAGCTCCGGAGGAGCCTGGATAAGGGGAGGTGATCCCTGTGGTGAACATTTTAGTGGGACTTGAGCAGTTTTGGAAATTTGATGGATAACAAGTGTATAACACTGATAGTGGGCTTTGCGGTGCGGTTCCTGACACAGGTTCCAATTCTTCTCCATCCAGGAACAGACCTGGGGTTTGAATGGCGCTGGCTCCACCCCCGGCTCCAGGACTGGCCACCCCATCCCTCTACGGGGCAGCAGGGGGACATAACCCGAGTCAAAGCCAACCAGTGGAGGGTTCGGGTACTGTTAGGTTAGAGCAAAGCTCAGGACTTTTGTTGCTATGAGGTGGGAATTTCCGTCAACCGCATTTTACAGACAGGAAAGATGAGGCTAAGAAAGGAGGATAGATTGGATTATTGTTCAGCAACTCTTCACTCCCCTTCTTCTTGAGGCAGAATAGATTTTCCTGTCCCACTGACTTTGTCATTGGCCACGTGACTTACTTTGGCCAACAGACTGTCAGTGGAAGAGACAGGATGCCTCTCGAGAGGAAGCCTTAGGAGACACCACACGCTTCTGCCCTATGTCTTGCCTATTTGTGTTCTGTCACAACAGAATATATCCCATTTGGATTCTGATACCAAAATAATGTGAAGACACACGGGGCACACTTGAGCCCAAGTCACAGCCTGGAGTCAAGTTCAACTGACCTACGGCCTGAAACAGAGCTAGCTAGTTGAGTCCAGCCTAGATCAACCAGTTGCCGTCCACCTACAGACCAATGAGAATAAATGTGTAGGAGGTCTCTGAGGGCTTGAGGTTGTTTGTTAAACAGCATCATTATGGCAAAAGCTGACTATTCCATAAGTGTTAAGTGATTCTGTGAAGGTCACACAGCTAATGAACGGAAGAGCCAGAGTCTAGAATTCTGGCCTCTCTATTCACTGCTTAACTGCAGTTTTCAGGTAGAGGAACCAGTAATGAGAACAGAACTGGGACTGAGGGTTCTCTGTAGGCATTACAAACTTCCTCTAGCTTGCTTTCTTTATCTGTCTACTGGAAATAGCAAACCCAGTGTATATGTACACATCTCTGCTACTCCTGTGATTTCATCACCATACATCTCAAGTTTGGAGATGGTGAGTTTGGGGAAAGAAAACTGTATTAGCAATCTTTCTTTTGTATGAACTTTAAGGAACCTTGGCAAGACAACTAGACAGATGTTTCTCCCCTTACTGAGGGCCGTTTGATGGGTAAGCCAACTTTCTGTTAAAAGAATCTCTTTCTTAGGGACTTAATATCCTTTAGGTATATTTATGCATATGAATTTTCCTTTGAGTATTGCTTTGGCTGCATCCTATAAGTTTTAGTATTCAACGCTCTCATTTTATTTAATGTCCAAATAGTATGAAACATCTAAGTAGGCTGTAATTTCCTTTTGAATTCCCTCTTTATCTCAAGAGTTATTTGGAAAAGAGTTTTCAAATTTCTACCAAGTTAGATTAAAAGAACCCTCTCTAGCTATTAATTTAATTTTTTTATTTCACTGTGTTGAGAATGTGTTTTACTTTGGAATTTGTTGAAATCGTCTTTGTGCCTGAATACCATGTTTATCATTTAAATGTTCTGTGGGATCACTATTTTCAAGAGTGCAAGTTTTCGACAGCTCCAAGTACCTGCAAATACTTGCACTCCAGGTAAAAGTAATCAAACACCTCACCCTACTGCCGCTCCTTGGTATCATACACAAGTGACTGAAAATTAGGGCACATTTGTTTTAAGAGAAAACTCCCCAAGGTCCAGCCCAGCTAGCGGTCTGTTCTGTTGGTGACTTTGGGCTCCATCTCTTCCTCTGAAGAGATGGGTTTTGTTGGTTGGCTCCTGCAGTGTTTGTCATAACAAACATGAATGAATCCTGCAAAGAGGGGGTCCAAGTGGAAGAAGCAGTTAATTAATATTTGACTCCTGCTGGGCATGTGTGGGGGTGGGTAGAAGAGGCTGATTTTTGGTTTTCTAGTTTATTCACTTTTCTGCTTTCCCTTCTGCTAGTTACTGCATTAGGCTCTCCTCTTTGTTGATAAAATTTGCATTTTAAAAATGATCTGGGAGGTACTGAATAACTATTTGGTCACAGTGAATTTTTCACAAATTAATAATGCTCCAGCTTCTTGCACAGATTCCGGGCCATTTCCTGGGCTCTGGTGGAGGTCTGGGCCATTGCTTCATTGCTGTGTCCGGTTACGAGCTGAGTGTGTGGAATACCAGTCACCATTATTTACTCACAGGGCTCTTCCCCCTTGCTAAACACCCCTGTGCACCATCTTACCATCTCCAGAGCTATGCTATGGGGGTGGGACATATACTCCTCCATTTTCCAGATAAGGAAACTGAGACTTGAGCAGGTTAAGTCAGTGGTTCTCAAACCTGGCTGTGCCTCAGATCCACCAGAGGGCCTGTTAATTATGCAGAAGCTTGGGGGGGGAGAGTGTCATCGCACTGACTCTTACGTGAGTCTAACCACCCCAGACTCCCCTCTGGTCTCAGCTGCCAGCCAGCACTGCCTGCCTCCCAGGGGCAGCTGGGGATTCTCTGGTGGGGGTGGGGGATGCGATGGGTTCCAGAGGTGAGAGAGGTAGGAAGAGGTGAGAGCTCTTCGGGAGGAAGCCGCCTTGTATGCCAGGCTGGGACTGGGCGAAAATTCCCGCCCTCACTCCCTGCTCACCCCAAGATGTTCTGGGACCCAGCTGGACCTCATCCAACCTCTCTCCGTCCCCTGAGTCCCAGCCTGTGCTAAGTCCTGAGGAAGACGCTGAGGAGCACGTCGTCTGATGGGGGAGACAGTCATGGGTGGGCTGCCTTCACAGTCAGCCCTCCCCCACACTCAGAGAACACAGTGGAGCAAGTGTCCAGCCCTCCTGTGGTTCTGCAGGCCTGGAATACAGTCCCTTCCTTGCTCCCACCCCTTCAAAATGTCCCTTTCTAACGTCACTTCCTCCAGGAAGCCTTCCTTGATGTCCCCATCAGAACTATTCACTTCTCTTTGTCCCCGTGGCTCTGAGCATCTCTGCTTAGCAAACATCCCATGGGTTGGGTTCATACTGATGTCTGTCTCTCCTTCTATCCTTCTCCTACCCTCGATGGCCAGCTCCTCCTGGGAGGAGGCACCTGCTTTGGAGGCAGAAAGACCTGGGGTCCGGTTCTGGGACTGCCTGTTGGGAAAAATGATGTCACCTCTTATAGGTTCCATCCCTCCGTCCCCATAACTGGGGATTACAGTTATGTCTGGCCTCATCCCTTCGGCTCCCAAGCCCTGGCTCTGCCACGTGCTCACCCTGTAAAGTAGGCCCTGCTATTTAACCCTTGAACCTTAATTTCCTCATCTGTTAAATAGGGATAATAAGAGCACTCAGTTCGTGGGGTGGAGTGAAGATTCAGAGAGATGACACAGCTGGTGATGTCTAGTACCTGTGGCAAGCTTGGTCAAGGCCAGCCCTTCCCAGATAATAACCAAACCCAGCAGCTTCTTCCTTTGTCGTCCCCTCTGTGGAATTTGGCTTGAAGGTGAGAGGAGCCCCCTTCCTCCCTCACCGGAAAGTAAAGAAGGAAGAATCACAGAGGCCACCGCCCGTGAATCTGACTGCTCCCTTTGCGTACCCATCAAAGTCCACACACGACTTCTTCAGATAGGAAAACTGAGGCCCAGACTGGGGAAGGAACTTGCTCAGGGTCACACAGCGTGGCCCAGGGAGGGCTGGTCAGGAATGCAGGTCTCCTAACTGACTAGATTGTCCACCACTCTTGCTTTTCGGGTCGAGTTTGCAGTTCAGGTCCTACAGTCTCAGGGCTGGTCTGCCCCCTCCATCCATTCACTCCGTCATTCACTTACGTTTATTAAGCAGCTGCTCTGTGCTGGCCCTTCTGCTGAGCACCGTGAGGGTCTCCGAGGTGGCCTGCCGATGAGGCAGGATTTACAGTCAGCTGCAAGTCACAGGAACCCGACCAAGATGGCTTAAACACAGAACCCAGACAGTCCTGGGGGAGGCAGTCAGAGCTGGGCAGCCTCTCGGGATGTCCTTCTGGCTTCCTGCTCCACTATCCCTAGCATGTGGCTTTCGTCCTTATGGCACAAAATGGCCGCTTCACCTCCAGGTGTCACGACAGCATTCCAGGCAGGAAAGTTAGGGTGAAGATCGGGGAAAGGTGAAGGGCAAAGGATAAAAGGCTCCTGCCAGGTGAATTCCTCTTTTTATCAGAAAAACAACCGGTTTCCTGGGTGTTCCCAGCAGGAGACTCCTCCTAATTCCATTTCATTGGCCAGAATTGGGCCAAGCAGCCCAGCTAGCTGCAAGGGAGTCTGGGAGGTGAATATTTTATCTGAGCATATTTACTCACTTCAAACCAAGGTTCTGTTAGGAGGGGAGATGGAGCTGAAATGGACACCCAGCTGGCCAGTAGTATTCTTACCCACCCGACAGGGTCTCTGCCCTCAAGGAGTCCACGTTTGGGGGCCACGTAGATTTGGACCTTTTCACTGTAGTTGGAAGTAGCAAGCAGCTGGCGTGTGCTCAGGGGAGACCCTCAGTTCTCTTTTACCGTCCTCGGAGGCAGCGTCCTCTGCCCAGCGCAGTGCCTGGCGCACAGCAGGGGCTCAGTCAATATCTGTCGGGGAAACAGGAGGAGGTTCTAGAAAGCAGTACTTCCGGGGTTTTTACCATGAGCCAGTTTAACTTCCGCAGTGGTTTCGGTGATGTTTTCCAGGCTTTTAGTTTGGGCCTTCACTAAATGCCTCCCCCAGAGATGAGACGGTGCGGGGTGTGGAGGCGGGGGTGGCTGAGACCAGGCCCTCCCTCGGGGAGAGGGCCCACTTCTGTGGTAGGCTTCAGTGATGCTCAGGCCTTCGTTCCCTCCATGGAGACCTGTGCCCTACCTCTGCCACGCCCTGGAACCAGGGAGGGAGGAAGCTGCCCCCTTCACTGAGAACAACGCCGACCCCCAAGTGCCAGGTGCTTCTCACGCATCTTCCACGGATGGCTCACGACCACCCCCCGAGAGAGGACGTGCCCATCTGGCCCTGCTCTACAGAGGGGGAAACAGAGTCTCAGCCACTTGCCCGAGGCCTCCAAGCTTGTAGGTGCCGATCTGGGATTTGAACCCAGGTTGTCCAGTCCCAAAGCAGCCACCGTCTGTACCGACGGCGGCCGATGCCACCTCTTCTAGGTTAGGAGGTGCTGGTCCTCTGCTCGCTGCGGATGGGCTGTGGCTGGGAGTGGGGGTGGGAGGCGGGAAACTCCCCAGCGGTGGGAAGGCAGATGTGGGTCAGGAGGGGAGGCAGGAAGAGGTGCCAGGGTGCTGGGGGCGATGCTCCAGCAGCTGCTCCCCCGTGTGTGGGGTCGTCGGACCCTGGGCAGGGAACAGAAGCCTGGCGGCATCGCCCTGAGCCTGGCACCCCTCGGCTCTCCTGGTTCTCGGAGTTGACACTCGCCAGAGGCAGCGTTTCTCTCCTTCCTTCTTCCTTTTTTCTGAGACCCACTGATCGTGGCTGTGGCGCTACACTCGTTCTATGGGAAAAACTTGTTTTCCTCGGTAAACTCTGGCGCTCTGATTCAGAAGACACCCGGGGAGCAGCCTCCTGGTGTCAAGGGGCTGCTCAGCTAATGAGCTAATGCTTATAAAGTGCTTTGAAGACGAAAAATTCCATGCGAGGGCCGAGGGTTTGTGCTGTTATTTGGGGGAGAGGTTGAGGAAGGAGGATGGGGCGGAGGGAAGGGGCAAAATATTGCTGAGAAACAGCCCGGAGCCCCTTGGGCTGTGCAGGCAGGCTGGCTTTGCTCGGCTATGGTGCAGGCGCCTGTCTAGGCAGAAGCCACAGCTGCCCCTTTGTTCAGAGCAGGGCAAATCTGAACTGGCCGCACTGCTTTGCTTTAGTTTTTTCTCGTAGCGGGGGGTGGGGTTGATGGGACTTAAGTGGTCCCTGCCCTCAAGACCCAGCCCTTTTAGGCTGGGACAGTGAACCAAGTCGTCAAAATAGCCCCTTGCCCAGCTGGCGCACAGTCAGCAAGTAGCTCCTGTCAGTCATTCGTTACTCATTCATTCATTCAACAATCACCTTTACCTGTGCCAGGCACTAGCCATGGAATGAAAGGCAGAGCAGACAGCCCCTGCCCTCTTAGAGCTTACGTCCTGGAGGGGGAGATGACGTCTAACAGAGCCGGATGTCAACTGCCCTGCAGTTATGAGTGGGAAAGGGCAGAGGAGGAGAGACGTGGAAAGTCACGGGTGTGGGAACCAGACCTGTCCCGGCCCAAATACAGGAGTACCAAGAAGGCTTTCCTAGGAGGGGTGGCTCAAAGAAAGAGTGGACATTTCCAGTTCCCAAGCAAAGTGGGAGAGAGAGAGTATGTCAGGCAGGGCAGCAGCGTTAATTAACAGATTGCTGAATGAATCCAACAAGCCCTTAGTGAATGCCTACTATGGACCGTGCACTGGGGTACAGGGGCGAGTAACACAGGTGTAAATCCTGACAGCCCCCTCCCACGAAGCTCACATGCTGTATAATAAGCAAATGAAGAAATAAGCTGAAAGAGAAACGATCAGCTAGCAATAAGGAACGGTGGTAAGATTAAGCAAGGTCATATGGTAGAGGGGAGGCTCTGGCGAGGCTCCCCCAGATTGTGTAGTGGACCAGGAGGGCCTCTCGGAGGAGGTAGCATTTAAGGTGAGGCCTGGATGATGGAAGGAACCAGCCACGAGTAGACGTGGGCAGTGCAAAGGCCCTGAGGCAGCAATGAGCTCAGTGTGGCCAAAGAACCAAAAGAGGCCAGTATAGAGGCTGGAGTACAGTGAACCCCCCAGGAGAGCAATAAGATATGAGCTCAGCAGGGGCCATTCATGCCGGGTCGTGTATCATCAGCATCGTGTTCATGTCAAATAAAGAAACTCTATTACAGCAGCTTAAACAGATAGGGGATTCTGACTTAGACAACAACAAGCAGGGGGTGAGCAGTCAGGGGTTGGCATAGAGGTTTATAGATGCCACCAGGAGCCCTGGCTCTTTCTGTCTTCCTTTTCACTATCCTCAGCAGGGAGGCCTTGAACTCACATTGGTGCCTCATGGTCACAATATGGCTGCCGAACCTCTGGCTCTCATGTCTGTGTTCCAGGCAGGAAGAAGGGGAAAAAGCTAAAAGCCAAAGAGGAAAGAGTGAAAAGGCCTTTTCCCTGCCAGACTCCATCTCTTTATTCAGAAAGGGAATTGCTCCCCAGGGACTTCTGTTCTATCTCATTAGCTAGAACTGGGTTACATGGTCATCTCAGACTGCAAGAGAGGCTGGGAAAATGGAGTTTTACAATTTTGCTCATCTCTACAGTAGAAGATGGAAAGGGAGAGGGATTGTAATGCCCTTCGAGTTGCCAACCCATAGCTTTGGCCAAAGGCCTTCCTTCTCTTGGAGGGAAGGGTTTGGTGAATTCTGAGGCAAGGAGTCAGCTGGGGTCAGACTATGGGCTGTGGATTTCACCTGGAGGGCCACAGGGAGCCACGGACGAGTTTTCAGGACGAGTGACATGGTCGTGTTTGCACTGAAGCTCTGCTCTTCACGCTGAGCACCTGCGATGTGTCGCTGAGGGAGACACATTCCATGCTCACCTGGAAGGCTCGACGGGGGTGTCCTCAGGGCTCAGATCAAACTCGAACCCCTTAGAGAAGGGCCTCCAGCTGCCAGCTCTCTCCTATGTGCACCTCCCGCATGGGCAGCTGTCCGCCAGTCGGCACCCAATGGCGGTCCACAGATGGCTCCTGGCTGCCCCACAGTGTTGCAATGGGGCACAGAATGGGAAGTGACTCACACCGGCACCTCTCCTGCTTGTAAAACGCTGGTTTCAGATCCATCATCTTTGGTTTTTCCGCTAGAACTACCCCATGAGGGGGGTGTACTGTGCCCTCCTTTCATTGATGGGGAAACAGGCTCAGGGAGGCGAAAACTTTTGCTGAGTAAGGGCTGGGCTCTGCCACATTGAGGGAGGACACTGGGCATGAGATGTTTTTGCCCCTGGAACTCTTCCTCACACCACTATGTGCAAGACTGGGCGAGACGTGTGTGTGTGTGTGTGTGTGTGTGTGTGTGTGTGTGTGTGTGTGTGTTGCGGGGTGGGGCATCTAGAAGACAGAAGACCCAGGCCCTGTCCTTGGGGAGTTTAACATCTGGGGTTGCCTCCTTGTACCAACCTCCTCTGACTTGCTGTGTGACTTAGGGCAAGTCCCCAAATCTCTCTGGGCAAATTTCTTCTTGGGGATAATGAAAGGATTTGCAGGGATGGTTCTGGATTTTCCCACCCCACCCATCAAATTCACTCTTTGAATTTCAAAGATTCCAGTCCATTGCTGTCCACACTCTGTTTGTGTCTGTCTTTAGCTCAGAAAATATTCATCATCACCTTCCCTGTCCCCTCTGCTCTTACAGCCTCATACTGTACTCTTTTGGACCCCGCACAAATAATTAAGTCTGCGATTAAATGTCCCATGTCTGTCTCCCTGCCTGGACTGTATGCCAGCAAAGATGGGGACCATGTCTGTCTTTATCTCTGTCTTCCAAGAGATGAGCTCAGGGCCTGGCACAAAGTAGCTGCTCACGGAATAGAGTAGTTGTTGTGATGACGTTGATGATGATGAGGGTGGTGGTGATGATCACGATGAAGCTGAAGAAGAAGTGATGCTGGGAGAGACGGCTGCTGGAGTGAAGGGAGGCCCAGCCAGGCCTGCAGCGTCCTCAGCCCCTCCCTACTAGCGGGCTGCGGAGGCTCAGCATTTCCCTGAGAGACCGCCCAGATGCCTCTTTCCCCAGGCCGCGCCCCTCTGGGGAGAACTACAGTCCCCAGAAGGCCGTGAGGGGTGGTGCTGCCGGCGCTCGCTCCTCCCGGACACGCCGTGGAGCGCGGCATCATGGGAGTTGTAGTTCAGCCCCGTGGCCCTGGTTGCTTCGCCGCTGGCGCGAACGTGAGCGGAGCAGCCGGGCCCCCGCAGGGCTCGCGGTTGGTGGGGGAGCGCAGGCCATTTTCCCCGGTGGAGGGCACACCCGTGGAAGGCCCTTTGAATCAACCCTCACGACACTGAGGAACCCTGGATAGCTCGGTCGCATGCTCCCGGGAGCCCTTTAAGGGGCGGGACCGAGCGCCTGCCCCATCCCTGACTCACCAACCCTCCTCTCACAAACATCAGCCCCCAGCGGCATGCGATCCGGCCCTTTAAAACCCGTGATCTCACTGAAACCTTTCCAGTCTCCACTGGCCAAGCGTTGTCAACTGTGTATCTGGTCCTTTGGGGTCAGGGTGCGGCGTGAGAGGGGGATCGGAGGCATTCAACCATCAATAACACATGAGATGACCCCACCTGAATCGTGGGGAGGGCGGCCCAGGGGCCTGAAAGAGACCCTAGCTATGGGCAAAGGGGCAAAACTTCCAAAGGGCGGTGATATTCAGCCTGCGCCGGGTTGGCCAGATTGGGAGCAGGGAAAGGTGTTCCAGTTGGAGGGAACAGCGTGAGGGAGAGCTCTGCGGCTGGAGGGGACTTGGGGCTAAGAGGCCAGTGTGAGAGGTGGGGAGTCCAGTGGGGGCATCTGAAGGACCTGGAATCATGCTGAGGAGTGTTCATTTGATCTCACATGGATGTGTGTTTCTCAGGCAGAACAGCCGGCCTAAGGGGTCAGTGGCAGAGCCTGGACCCAGCCCAGGGGCCCTGTCTCTAGGTCCTGACGTGCTCCAGGGCAGGGTTGCAGCAAGAGCTGGTCTGGTGCTGTCCTGGAGCTGTTCCAGGAGTCACCAGGGAGCTGGGGGAGCTGTGGGTTGGCTGCGGGGCAGGCTCAGCATCCCTGTTACTGGGAGGGGAAACTGAGACTTCGGGCAGACTTCTGCTGAATGAGCTTCTGTGTGAGATCCAAGAAAAGCCTTCTCCTCCTCAGACTTTCCAACTGTCAGGAACCAGCCCTGGGAAACAGGGGAGGGTCATTTTCACACCCTCTCCCCATCCCAGATGTGGTAGAAGCAGAACGGATTCAGGCCAGATGTTGGGGACCCATAGGCCCGGCAAGTTGCATGGGGGTGGAGGGGGCCACGTCTGCAGTTCTGCTGTTTGAAAATGAGCCCTAACTGGGTTGCTGCTCTGGTTTTCTCTGCTTTGACACTGTGGCCAAGAGACCCTGGGGATGTGCTTTTGGGCTCTGCTCACATCTAAAGAGAGAGGCAGGAAGCCCGGGCCTCAATTATGACAGCACCTGGGTTTTGCTTCCAAGGTAACCTTGGCAAATTGTTCTCAGCCTACTCTCTGTCCCCTCTGCCTGGAACCCAGGCTCCGTATCTGGCACCTTGGGCTCGTGGACTGCCGGGGAGTGTTCTAGATACGTGAGAAAGCCTAGTAGGAACAAAGCCCCTGTGACCCCATCAGAAACGTTGGGTGCCTGTGCTCTGGGTGAGGATGGGATCATCTCGGTGTGGCTGCGTCCCCCAGATCAGAGGCCTGGCTGGCTGTGGTTTGCCTTTGATTAATAAAAAATGGGGAAGCAAATCAATGACCCCTTCACAAATGCAATTCAGACAGTAGGAAAAAAAATCTCTCTTGAGGCTTGGGGGCCTCTTCTTCCTGAAAAGATTGGAGCACACAGAAAGTGTTGGCCTGAGACCCCCCCGCCCCCAGATCCCGGTGGGAACTGAACATTTATGCTCCAACAGGGGAGGGGACTCTGAACATTTAAGTTAAAAACTGAGCATATGTGGGGCCATGAGGAGGGGCTGGGAAGAACAAGGGGGCCGTTTGTCCCTGAGGTCCCTTCCCCAGTGGGACCCTTGGGGACTGTCTCTACCTGGCTCCTCACCCTCTTGATGGGGATATTCTGGAAACCAAATGGTTTCCCCAGGTGCCTGCTAGTCGGGCTGAATCAGAATCTCCCCGGAAGCTGGCTAAATGCAGACTCCTGGGCCCCTCCCATCCTCAGATCCTGATGCAGAGAGTCCGAGAAGGGGCCAGGAATAAGGTTTTATAAGCAGCTCCCAAGGCAGTGGTGACGGGCATCCGAGTGTGGAGACACTGCTCTGGAGTGAAAGGCGGCAGCGAAGCATGGAGGACACAGCTCTGGGGTCGCTTCAATCCCAGCCCAGTGCTTACTGTGTAACACTAGGCAGGGGACGTCCTTCTCTGGACCTCGAGTCCTTGTCTGTGAATGGTGATAAAATGGTGAGCAGCAGCTTCCCGGGGCTGCATGAGGTGTGCATAATGTTATCATTATTGTTGTTGTTGTTCCTGGGAGGGAGGGAGAGGAGGCGACAGCTTTTGAATTCACTGCCATCCAAATGACTCCAGTGCTTCTTGCCTCCCGTGCACACTGTGGGGCGCGGTGCCCTTCTCTCGTGTGCTGAGGGAAACCACCCTCCAGATCAGGGCCAGACGGAGCTGGAGACCCACGGGCCTCCTCATACCAGGTCTGGATGTGGCCGGTGGGGCGGGCAGGTTCGCCTGTGGGAGGAGGGTCTTGGGATGCCTGGGCAAGGTGAGTGCGATGACCCTGCTCCGTGTCTCCTGGGGACAGCCCCTCCTGACCGCCCAGGCGGAGGGGCTGGCTCCTTCCTCCGTCACCTCCTGCGGGCCCTCTGCTCGGCTCTGGTGGCCGCACAGCGAGGCTCCTAGTGATATGTTTACTCGTCCGTTTCCTCTTTGGGGCTGAGTTCTCTGAGGAGGGCCCTCTGTCTTCTCTTTACACTTAGGCCAAAGCTAGACCCAGCCTGTAGATCCGGGGCTCAGGGTGAGACGGGAACATGGGATGTGGCTGTTGTTTTTACCTGCCCCCTGCTCCACGCCCACCCTTGGTTCCCTGGTTCCCTCTGTCGGGGACGAGACTGTGACCCGGGCCTGGCCATCCCCCCCGGCTAGAGGGCTTGGTGGTTGTCGTCATGTGACCCAAGGCAGGCCAATGAGATGCAATCCTGGGGCAAGGGCTCAGATAAGGGGGAAAGTGAAGCTGTTTTCTGCTGGCAGTCAAGGCTGGTAGGGTATGAGGTAAAAGGTCAACCACGTGGACAGCCTGGGCAAAGATGAAGCCAACATAGTAGAGAACACTGATGAGAGATGGAGTGAGACAGAGAAAAAGAGATGACATTGTTTGAACACCTGGATCCAGCTTTGCCTGAAGCAGTCCTGCCTTCTGGCTTACAGAAGATTGAGTTGGGTTTCTGTACTTGCAACTAGTTCTGACTGATACAGAAAGCTTGTTTCACCATTCTTCTGTCCATCTGTCCACCCAGCCAGCCCACATTTGCTGAACTGCTCCACGCCAGCCCCTATGCTGGAACCTCAGCCTTCACAGACTGAAGGGGGAAGCGACAGGGTGACACAAGCTTCTTGCCTCATGGGAAACTAGGAGCTGCCACAGAGGTGAGCCCTGGAGTCTGTGGACGTGAGAGTCTCTGTGTTGTGGGGAGGGGGAATCCGGGCAGGCTTTGTGGAGGAGGTGACCTTTGGGCTGGGCTTTGAGGCACAGGCAGGATTTCACTGGTTTGAGAATCAGGGAGGGGACCTTTCAGGGCAGAAGGAGTCACAAAAAAGCAGGTAGAAAAGACCAGGAACACTTGAACCCCGCTGCCCTGGGTGGAGGGGTTGAGATTTTGTGACCTGCTGGGACATATGTAATAGCAGTACTGCTACTGATGATCAGTAACCATTTGTTGAGCAAGCCCCGCGGTAGCTCTCGATGTTTATTTTCTCATTGATTCTCTCCGCCTCCCTGTAGGGGAAGCATGTGCATCATCTCCATTTTAGGGGCGAGGAAACTGAAGCCCAGAGAAGTGAGGACCTTCTCAAAGTTTTGCAGAGGCCAAGTGTGCCAACCAGTCTCTCTGATTTCCGTCCCAAGTTCTTAACCGCTCAGGCCCACGTGGACTCTTCGCAGCTCTTCATTTTTAGCCGCGTCTTCCTAAATGCCTTGGCAGGAGGTTGGGGTGGAGGCCAAAGAAGCAGCCCTGGCCATTTCTGGAGTTTCCAGTGCTGGGGGGTGAGTGGGAGGGGGCTTGCCCTGTAGGCAGGCTCCCGAGATGCCGCTGGAGACTCTCGCTGCGATTGCTGTGGGACCCTCCAACCCGTCCGCCCTCCTCCAGCCTGACCCCTCCCACTTCCCATCTTTGCCACAGCAACCAGAGTGATGGAACTTTTGAGGGTGTACATGCTCAGTTCTCTCTCTGTTGCGGGACAGTCTTCAATGGCTCCCTATTGCCCTTGGGTAAAATCCAGACCCTTTCCCTTTGCCTACAGGCTCTTCAGTCCCTGGCCCCGCCCACTGCTCAGCTTCTCTTTTTGCAGCCCAGTGTCACGCTGAACCATGGCCACCCTGCCCTCTGAGCTGCAGGAGGAACACTGCCTTTCCACCTTCCAGAGTCAGCCCAGGTGTGCCTTCTGGCTCAGGTATCCCCTTTCAGTGGGGCTTGGGGTCCTCTTTGGGCCTATACTTCCCCCATCACAGCACTTTCCTTGCCGCACTGCCATTGGGTGTGTGTCTGGCTTTCCAATTAAAGACTGCAAACCCCCTGAGAGCAGAAATCGGGAGCCCGGCCACCTCCATCTCCCCGACGGCCACTCAGGCCGTGGCACACAGGGGCTCACGGTGAGCGGATAGATGCACGGCCCCAGCTTTCTTCACCACCTCAAGGACCGCCCTCCTTTCCTGGACACCGATTAGAAAGGAGAAGAGGAAGAGGCATCCCGGCTCACTCCAAAAGCTGGCCTTCGGGTTACTCTCCTGTTAAAGCAGAGGTGACCCCTTGAGTCTTGCTGGGCTGGCCGGCCCGACAGCCACGGCTGCCTGAGTCCAATGCTCAGAGGAGGGCTGCCGGGAGGGAGGGATGGAGGGGATGGGAGGGAGGGATGGAGGGGTTGAGAGGGTCACTTCCTGGTTGGGAGCAGAACAATGACATGGATGGGGGTGCGTGGAATGGCTCTGCTGTTGCCCTTTGCTTGGCTGCTGAACTTGTCCCCTTTCAGCCTGCCACCCTGCCAGAGCTCCTGAAAACGCAGGCCTGACCCCCATGCCCTCTCCCCCTGCCCTGGAGACCCCCTGACCTGACAGGTCCCATGGGACAGGCAGCTCCACTCAGCCAAGTGTGTGTGTGTGTGTGTGTGTGTGTGTGTGTGTGTGTGTGTGTGTGTGTCTGTCCTGCTCCCTGGGGGACCCATAGAATCTAATACGGTACCTGACGTTTAGCAGGGGCCCAGTGTGTCTTATTTCGAATGTTGCAGGAATGTCAGGCCGTGAGTTCCCACTTCTGATTTGGAAAGAATGGCCTCCGTAATTATCTTCTTAGAAAATCTTAAAAAAAATAGATATTTATACAGCTATGTTCATCACAGCGTTATTCACAGTAGTCAAAATGTGGAAGCCACCCAAGTGTCCAACAAAACGCGGTCTATACGTGCAATGGAATATTAGTCAGCTTTTAAGAGGAAGGAAATCCTGACTCATGTTACACCATGAATGAAGCTTGAGGACATTATGCTACGTGAAATCAGCCTGTCACAAATGGACAAATACTATGTGATTCCACTTACATGAGGCACCTAGATTATCAAATTCATAGAGACAGAAAGTAGAATGGTGGGTGCCAGGTGCTGCTGGGGGCGGGGGGAATGGGGAATTGTTTGATGGGGACGGAGTTCCAGTTTTGCAAGATGAGAAGGATTCTGGAGACGGATGGTGGTGATGTTTGCGCAACCATGTGACTGGACTTAATGCCACTGAACAGTACACTTAAAAGCGGTTAAAACGGTAAATTTTATGTTTATCTGTAGTTTATGCAATAAAAATGGAGAAAAACTTTCAAAATTTTTTAGTATGGAGGTTATTTAGCTTTAATTTCTCCAGATGGAAAATTTCAAGCATTTACCAAAAATGGAGAGGATGGTATAATGAGCCCCGTGTGCCCGTCACGCACCTGTGCCAACCATCGTTCGTGATCAGTGTCATTTCACCTCTGTCCCCTGCCCCCTGCTTCCCCTCCCTATCTACTGTGAAGCAAATCCCAGACACCATACTGTTTCATCTGGAAATACTCCAGAGTGCAGCTCTAAAAAATAAGGCCTTTCAAAGTGTAACACATAGCTACGATACCTAAAAAACCCAAATCAAACCATCACGTTTCTAAGTGCAAATATATTTCATACCTAATTATACATGTAAAACACGTATACAGTGTCATTACATAATGGTCTCATTTCCAGTGGTCTCAATTTACATTTAATATATAAACATATCTATTTAATATTTAGCATAAATATTATTTAATTTAAATAATTATATAAATATAAATATAATATTTAAATAATTTAAATATTTAATTTAAATATTTGATTTGAATATTTAATATTTAGGGCACTCATATATTAGATACTTAATATATATTTATATTTATGTATTTAATATGTGAAAATATATACAACATGCATTCATATGCGTTTATTTTCCTTTGAACCAGCATCTAAATAAGGGCCACACACTGAAATTGACAAGTGCTTTTAATCTGTCCTTAAATAGGCTCCCGGTGTCCCCTGTTGTTTTCCTTGCGATGTATTTGTCATGAAGAGTTCCCCTTGGTCCGGATCTTGCCGACTGTGTCCCCTTGGTGGTTTCTAACCTGTTTCTCTGCTCTCTGTATTTCCTGTAAATTGGCATTCGGGTCTAGAGGCTCTTCCAGATTGAAGTTCGCTGTTTTTGGTAAGACGACTTCAGAGGCGTGCTTTTGAAGCACTTTCCCCACCAGGCACAACACCCTCTGGCTTCTCGTTTGGGGAGGTCAGCAGCCAGTTGCTCCTCACTGCCCAGACCCATTAATTCATGAGGGGTTGCAAAGTGCATGTAGCCCAGCGCTATCCCTGCTTCATTGACTAGCTGAGTTGTTCCTCCTCTATGTTTGGGCACCAGGTGATACAGTTTGACTAGGACAGGTAGAACAGATGCTCCATCCTTTCCCTTTATTTACCGTCTTTTACCACCCTCTCTCCCGCCCCCTTATTTTATTTTATTTTTTTGGGGGGGTTTGTTTTATTTTGTTTTGTTTTTGCAGTACGCGGGCCTCTCACTGTTGTGGTCTCTCCCGTTGCGGAGCACAGGCTCCGGACGCGCAGGCTCCGGACGCGCAGGCTCAGCGGCCATGGCTCGCGGGCCCAGCTGCTCCGCGGCATGTGGGATCTTCCAGGACCGGGGCACGAACCCGTGTCCCCTGCATCGGCAGGCGGACTCTCAACCACTGCGCCACCAGGGAAGCCCCCGCCCCCTTGTTTTTAACTGAGGAGGAATCTGGGGCTCCGAGGCAACATGTGACCCAAATTCTGGGTCATGAAGCAAAGGGCCCCGCTGGGCAAGGGCTACATCCTCTCTATGTTCACCCCTGGTCACTTCTGCAACCCAAGAGGTGAAAGGGCAGATGTAGTGTTGGAACTGACCTCGGGCTGCAGTCTTGACCCCGTTCCCTGAATCCTGCAGACCGCCTCGCGCTCATTGGCTGCGTCAGGTGCATCACCCTCTTTGGATGGAGAAGATCTGGAGAAGAACCAGGCCTCCCTTTGGCCTCTCTTCCGGGCAGGCTTGTGGTGGAGGCCTGACCTCCCGTCTGAGCAGCTCCCTATGGATGTCTCGGAGGCTTTCCTGGTTCTCACTGTGGAAGCCAAGCTCCAATCCTTTGCTGATGTTCTGCACCAGGTACTAACATCTCATTCATTGGCTGATCAGTTTTCTCTTGTTCTTTCTTTATTTATTTAAAAACTAAATTTATGTATTTATTTTTATTTTTGGCTGCGTTGGGTCTTTGTCGCTGCGCACGGGCTTTTCTCTAGTTGTGGCGAGCAGGGGGCTACTCTTTGTTGCGGTGTGCGGGCTTCTCATTGGGTGGCTTCCCTTTTTGTGGAGCACGGGCTCTAGGTGTGCGGGCTTCAGTGGTTGTGGCGCATGGGCTCAGTAGTTGTGGCTCGCAGGCTCTAGAGCGCGGGCTCAGTAGTTGCGGCACATGGGCTCCAGACGCGCAGGCTCAGTAGTTGTGGCCCACGGGCTTAGTTGCTCCGCGGCATGTGGAATCTTCCCGGACCAGGGCTCGAACCCGTGTGCCCTGCACTGGCAGGTGGATTCTTAACCACTGCGCCACCAGGGAAGCCCTTTCTCTGCTCTTTAAATTTTCTTTTTAAAGACAACTTAAGTTTCATTGACTATAACTGACGTGCAATAAACTGCACCTATTGGAAGCATATGCACCTTAACGATGAGCTGATAATTAATGGAGCACCCGGTACATATCAGGCACTGGCCTGACAGCCTGTGGGGGTGGAGTAGCTTGGATGTCAGACATCCTGGGCCAGAATCCCAGCTGGAATCCCAGTAACTAGCCCTGTAACCTTGGGCCACTTGTGTCCCTAGGTGAGGCCCTGGGTTCTCATCAGTGACACCTCTTGGGGATAGACTGGGTATTATTCTCAAATTTTCATTCCCTCCTGTCATAGGTTAATACATCCATTCTCTTTGCCACGTGACTTTGCAGTGCCCCCACTGGAGTAGCCAGGGTGTAATCCCCAGTGCGCTGAAGTGTGGGCTTGGCCATGTGACTTGCCTCGGCCAGTCTGACATTAGTGGATGTGACAAAAGCACTGGCTTGATACGTGGTTGGGTTTTGGGTCTGGTTGCTTGAGCTTCTGCCATGTGCTACAAGGCAAAATGTCCCAGGTAGCTAGCTGATGGTTCTAGAAGGAGATACCTGTGGAGCTGACCTGAACCTGACCCATGGCCTGGAGCTAAATCAAGCCGACCCACAGAATAAAGCAGAGTCGCCACAGTTGACCCGCAGACCTGTGAGCGAGGAAGAGACATGTGGCGAGCCACTGGCTTGGTGGCCTGGTTTGTTACACAGCAGGGCTGTAGCAGAAACCTGACTAATACACCCGTATGATAATAGTACCCACCACCCAGGATCACAGTGTGGATTAAATGGGATCATATATTTAAACAATTTAATATATTAAAATATTTGTTATAGTCTGGCATGTAGTAACTCCATAAAATATTAGATATTATTATTCACCAGAATTTTTCTTATGTAAAAGTAAGTGTGTTTCTCCAATGTATGACATGACATGCTGATACATTTAGTTAACTCTTTGGGTTATGTTTTCTTTTCTAAGCCTTGAAACAAGGAGTGACTGTGTTGCTTACGGAAACACGGACCCACAGGTCACAGCCTGGGGTGTGGATCACAGAATCGAAACGTCTCAGCATTGAGATCCTAAAGTCCCTCTAGTTCACACCCACCCTCACCCAGTTCAGGGACCCTGCCATCCTGTCCATCTCTGGGGGTTGCTAAGCCCCTGCTTGAATGCTTCTAGTGATGGGGAGCTCCCTGCTTCATGTACCAGCCTGTTTAATTTCTGAATCTTTTGCCCTGATGCAGAATGATTCTCTTGGGCAGGGCTGAAGATTATTAATAGATTATTAGTAGCAAAAGTACAGGCACTAGGGTCAGACTTTGGTTAGAATTCTGAGTCCCATGCTTACTTAGTGCTGTGTGACCTTGGGCAAGTGTATTCACCTCTCTGAACCTCAGTGTCCTTCTCTGTAAAGTTGGGTGGGGAGAAAGTAAAAAAATTCACCTCCTAGGTGTTGTGAGGGTCAAATGAGAGACACCCAGTAGGTCCTCAGCAGAGGAGGGCATCTAGAGGTTTGCGTTTAAACTAAGGTTCCTGGGACACAAACGTTCCCTCTTGCTATGCAGGAGTTGTGCCCTCATCTCCCCCTTCTGCTTCATGTTTCCCTTCTCTAATTTTTTTTTTTTTTTAATTTTTAACTCAGTTCTTTCTTTCTTTCTTTCTTTCTGTTTGGCTGTGTTGGGTCTTGTTTCTGTGCGAGGGCTTTTTCTAGTTGCGGCAAGCGGGGGCCACTCTTCATCGCGGTGCGCGGGCCTCTCACTATCGCGGCCTCTCTTGTTGTGGAGCACAGGCTCCAGACATGCAGGCTCAGTAGCTGTGGCTCACAGGCCTAGCCGCTCCGCGGCATGTGGGATCCTCCCAGACCAGGGCTCGAACCCATGTCCCCTGCATCGGCAGGCAGATTCTCAACCACTGCGCCACCAGGGAAGCCCTCCCTTCTCTAATTTTTAACTTCTCCCATGGTTGCCCTGGTTGCTCTGGATGAGGCACGGAGAAGCTGTCAGTCCACTGAGGTGCCCCAGGGCACGTTTGAGCCTCAGTGGTCGTGTATTAAGTTCTTGTGATGTGCCAGGCACCCGGCTAGACTCTGGGTGTCGCAGCAAACTCTTTGCCCTCATGGAACCCCTGTTGTGGGGATGAGGGGGGAGATGCGCATTAAACCAACCAACACAGCGCTGATGGTGAGTGCCAGAATTAGGCAGGAAAGGGCAGTGGTAGGGAATGGGGTGGCCCGGAAGGCCTGGGGAGTTCGTTCTCAGGTTACACTAGAGGCAGTGCGGTCTCTGCAACAGGGAAGGGGAGAGTCGTCTTCTTCTCTCTCTGCTCAGGCCAGACTGGCGTGTGCTGCAGTGCGCTGAGCATCAGCTGCCCCTTATGGATGTCACAGCGAAGGGGCAGACGTCCAGAGAGGGGAGACCTGGATGGCGAAGGGACAGGGAACCGTATCACCTTAGTAATCACAAGAACAGCCACCACTTACTAAGGCAGGCGCTGGGCTCTGGGCTCTACACGCATTTCCTCGTTGATTCTCACAGTCAGTCCACCTGATACCCTTATCCTCACCCGCAGAGGAGCTGAAGCGGGCTCAGCATGCCTGAGTTCACAGAGAGAAGCGGAAGAGACAGGACTGGAGCCCAGGTCTCTCGGGCTCAGAGCTGATGCTCACGATCTGTGTGTGAAGCTGTGGCCGCATTGGTCCATTTCACGGTATCAGTAGCCCAGGGTGGTCAGTTTCAGGCTGCTGAAGGGAACGTGGTGGGGACAAAAGTGACAAGACTTGGTGTTGGATGGGACCAAGGGGAGTCAACAGGCTCTAGATCCTGCAGCTACAAAGATGAGTGTCCCGGGGAGGCTTGTGGACCCCCTGGAATCTGAGCCTGTACCTGTCATTCCTTTGTAGATGTTAACTGAGTTCCAGCCTGTTCTAGGCCCCGGGGGCCTCTGCTCTCATGGTGCCCAGCAGCGGTCAGCAGTCACGCCCATTGCAGAGGGCTCTCTCCAAGGTCAGGAAAGGGGCTGGGGGCATCGTGGGGCCGGACCTTGTCACAGTGAAGAGTCTGGTGCTGGACCCACACACACCTGGGTTGGCGTCCCAGCCCTGCCACTCCCAAGCGTGTGATCTTGGGTGTGCACCCTCCCTCTCTGGGCCTCAGTTTCTCCCTTTGTCAAATGCAGAGGTGGGACCTGTGAGCTCTGAGGTCCTCTCGGCTTGGACCTTCCTCCTTCCATTGACGCTGTGTGTGGAAGCCCAGCCTGACGTGGGGATGCGGGACGTGGGGACGTGGGGCTCCTGTCTGCATGCGCTTCCCCGCCTCTCCTCCCGCTGCATTGCTATTTAAAGTGACGGTGGTTTGGCTCGCTCTTTTTTTAAAAAACATTCCCGTACTCGAGCTGAGTTCCACAAGGCCAGCTGTCACCACTAAAAATGTCTGTCGTGTGACAGCCACCAGTGAGGAGGTGGAAGGAGGCAGGAGGCCCTGGATGGGGCCACAGCGTGGCTGGATGTAAAAAAAACCCCAAAAAGCAAAAAACAGTACTGCAAGGAAGAAACAAAAGCTGGGAGGAGGGCTGCTCTCTCCTCTTTGTTCAGCCCTCCTTTGCCAGCTCCTTGCTGGCCCTGCTGGAGAGCTGATGGCAGCAGGTACCGTGTCACTGTGGGGACAGGCCGGGGGCGGGGGCTGCAGGGTCCTGGCACGTGGGCTCTCAGCCCCCAGCCCCTCCCCACGCCGGGCTTGGTGGGCACTATGCCCCTTCAGGTCCTCCCAGCGGCCCTCCCTGCATCCCCATCCCACTGACATGGGAAATGGAAGAAGTGACCAACCAAGGCTGCTGTCCAGTGGCATGGGGATGCAGGGCTTCCCCAGGGAGGGAAGGAAACGTTTGATGAGCCCCTCCTGGGTCAAACGCTTCCGTGAGTCACTTTTCAAGCGATTAAACGTTCACAGTAAGCTTGCAAAGGAGCCTCCATTCCCCACGTTTTACTGATAGGGAAACTGAGACCCAGCAGGCGGAGCGCCTGGCCTAAGGCGGCGTGGTGGGAGATGGGAGCACGGGCAGGCCGGCTGGGACTCCTGGCTTGGGACACTCTTACAATGTGTGAGCAAGTGATTCTCTGGCCTCAACCTCCCCAGCTATGAAATGGGGCAGTAGCACAACTGCTTCCCAAAGATGTGAGGGTGAAATAAAACCAGGCATATCAAATAGTGGGTAAGGTGACTGGGGCACAGAATGTGCTGGGAGGTGAGGAGCTGGGACAGGATCCAGGGCTGACAGATTCTAGAGGCCAAGTTCTTTCCGCTGCACGTTTGTGGCCTCTCAGGGCTGCTGAGAGCACGGCCCGGAGGAGCCCTGGGCGTAGGTGGGGGGTAAGAGGTGGTCACTCTCTGCTCTCCCTACCCTCAACACCTGGGTGTGGCCCCTTTGGCTCCTTGGGGGACTGTGAGCTTCGTGACCTTGAACCTGAAGCTGTAGCTTCTCTGTTGGGGGCTCGTGACCCTCAGACTGTCCGGGATGTTTTACAGCAGGGAGGGGCAGGCAAGCAGAGACCAACACGGACAGAGACGTTCTGAAAAGAAAAAGGAAATGATACAATTATTGGAGAAAAACGCCAAAGAAGATTTTTGTGTCTCTGGAATTGCTTCCTCCCTGTCTTCTCAGGGCTCTCCTGGCCTCACTTCTTCCTGCTCAAGGAAAGAGGTTCAGGTAAGTCATTTAGACTTTAGTAGAATTATAGCAGCTACCACGTGTGGAGCCACTACGCTATGCCAGTACCTCTTCTAGGTGTTTTCCTCTTAAAAGGCTTTGCTTGTTCCTCTGGGAGATGTGTGTCCATCTATTAAAAGGTCCTTTAGACATTCATTTCTTTATTCACTCAACAAGGATTTATTGAGCGTGAAGTTGTGCCAGGTTCAATACCGGGTGCAGTATCAGCAAGCCCTGGACGGGGTGTGGAGGTGCACACAGCCGGGCAGGTGAGAGCAGCTAACTCTGTGACGATTTTCACTCTTCCCCTCGGGATCTGTGACACACCTCCGACAAGGCGCTGGGGCGGGATATGGCCTGCTGCTCACAGGGTGACATTGCAGTGGGAGGGACACACAATAATCAGCCAATACACACTTAAAATGATGGCAGTCAGTGACAAGATTACGCATAAAAGTAAAGCAGGTGAGGGAATGAGAGTGATGGAAAGGGGGCAGTTTTATTAAGGTTGGTCAGGGAGAGCCTCTCCAGAAAGGTGATTTAAAAATTTATTTATTTAATTTAAAATTTTTTCAACTTTGTTTTTTGAAATAAATTTATTTATTTGTTTTATTTATTTTTGGCTGCGTGGGGTCTTCGTTGCTGCGCGCAGGCTTTCTCAGTAGCAGCGAGTGGGGGCCGCTCTTCGTTGCGGTGCGCGGGCTTCTCATTGCGGTGGCTTCTCTTGTTGCGGAGCACGGGCTCTAGGCGCGCGGGCTGCAGTAGTTGTGGCTCGCGGGCTCTAGAGCACAGACTCAGTAGTTGTGGCGCACGGGCTTAGTTGCTCCGCGGCATGTGGGATCTTCCCGGACCAGGGCTTGAACCCGTGTCCCCTGCGTTGGCAGGCAGGTTCTTAACCACTGCGCCACCAGGGAAGCCCTTTTTTTAAATTGAATGAAAGATGCTTTACATTCTATAGTGCTTTACAGTCTTCAAGAGTTTCCACACACTTGATTTCATAAATCCATAATAACCCTTTTTTTCCCATCCTTATACTGCGCCTCCCCCCCCATCCCTCTCCTCACTGGTAACCACTAGTGTGTTCTGGATATCTGTGAGTCTGCTTCCTTTTTGTTTTATTCACTAGTTTGCTGTATTATTTTTAGAGTCCACACATAAGTGATATCATACCATATTTGTCTTTCTCTGTCTGACTTATTTCACTTAGCATAATGCCCTCCAAGTCCCTCCATGTTGCTGCAAATGGCAAGATTTCATTCTTTTTTAATGGCTGAGTAGTATTCCATTGCATATGTGTGTATATATATATATATATATATATATACCACAACTTTATCCATTCATCTGTTGATGGACACTTGGGTTACTTCCATATCTTGGCAATTATAAATAATGCTACTATGAGCATTGGGGTGCATGTATCTTTTCGAATTAGTGTTTTTACTTTTGGGGGCTATCTACCCAGGAGTGGAATTGCTGGCTCACATGGTAGTTCTTTTTAGTTTTTTGAAAAACCTCCATACTGTTTTCCACAGTGGCCGCACCGATTTACATTCCCACCAACAGTGCACGAGGGTTCCCTTTTCTCCACATCCTTGACAATATTTATTATTTGTGTTCTTTTTGATGATAGCCATTCTGACAGGTGTGAGGTGATATCTCACTGTGGTTTTGATTTGCATTTCCCTGATAATTAGCAATGTTGAGCATCTTTTCATGTGCCTGTTGGCTATCTGCATTTCCGCTTGGAAAAATGTCTATTCAGTTCTTCTGCCCATTTTTTATTTGGGTTGTTTGTGTTTTTTTTGATGTTGAGTTGTATGAGCTGCTTATATATGTTGGATATTAACTCCTTATTTGTCATATCGTTTGCAAATATCTTCTCCAATTCAGTAAGTTGTCTTTCTGTTTTTTTCAATGAAAAAGGTGGAGACTTTTTTTTAAAAAGCATCCATCCATTTATTTATACATTTATTCACCAAAAAAGGTGAATATATAGAGCATTCATGTGGTTCAAAACCCAGAATAGAGAAAAGGTTATAAAGGAAAGCCCTTCTCTCACCTCTGCTCCTATTTGCCTGATTCCCTAACCCAACAATCACTGTTCTTAGTTTTTAAAGAATCTTTCAGATTTCCTTTCGGTAGATACAGTTATACCTTGGAGATATTGCGGGTTTGGTTCCAGGCCACTGCAATAAAGCGAATATGTCAATAAAGCGAGTCATGGGTATTTTTTGGTTTCCCAGTGCACATAAAAGTTATGTTTACACTATACCACAGTCTATTAAGTGTGCAGTAGAATTATGTCTAAAAAAACCAGTGTACAGGGGCTTCCCTGGTGGTGCAGTGGTTGAGAATCTGCCTGCCAGTGCAGGGGACACGGGTTTGAGTCCTTGTCCGGGAAGATCCCACAGGCCGTGGAGAAGCTAAGCCTGTGTGCCACGACTACTGAGCCGGTGCTCTAGAGCCCGCGAGCCACGACTACTGAGCCCAAGTGCCACAACTACTGAAGCCTGCGCACCTAGAGCCCGTGGTCTGCAACAAGAGAAGCCACCACAATGAGAAGCCCGCGCACAGCAATGAAGAGTAGCCCCCACTCGCCGCAACTAGAGAAAAGCCCGTGCGCAGCAACAAAGACCCAACGCAGCCAAAAATAAATAAATAAAGATTTATATTTAAAACAAAACAAAACAAAAAACAATATACATCCCTTAATTCAAAATACTTTGTTGCCAAAAAATGCTAACCATCATCTGAGCCTTCAGCAAATAGTCATGTTTTTGCTGGTGGAGGGTTTGAAATATTTTGAGAATGGCCAAAATGTGACACGGAGACACGAAGTGAGCCAACGCTGTTGGAAACATGGCACTGATAGACTTGCTTGATGCCGGGTTGCCACAAACCTTCAATTTGTAAAAGACGCAGTAACTGCGAAGTGCAATGAATCGAAGCACAGTAAAACGAGGAGAAAATGTAAATATTCTATTCAAACGAAAAAGCCGGCACACAGTGGGTACTAGCATTTGGACGGAGGCCTGGCTAAGAAGGAGCCCAACCGGGGAGGGCTCCTGGGGAGGGCAGGCACGTGAGCCAGGGCCCAGGTGCTGGCTGGGGCTGAGCACACAGACATGGGCAGGGGTTAGAGCATCCAGGGCCAGTGGTCCATGGTGAGAAAGAAGGCTACTGGCCAGGAGGCCACTGCAGGGGGGCCTGACTTGATGGGACACAGGTTTTTTTTTTTTTTTTTCGGTATGCGGGCTCTCACTGCTGTGGCCTCTCCCGCAGCGGAGCACAGGCTCCGGACGCGCAGGCCCAGTGGCCGTGGCTCACGGGCCCAGCCGCTCCGCGGCACGTGGGATCCTCCCGGACCGGGGCACGAACCCGCGTCCCCTGCATCGGCAGGTGGACTCTCAACCACTGCACCACCAGGGAAGCCCGGGGACACAGGTTTTAACAGGATCCCTCTGGCTGCTCTGGGGGTGAGGGCAGGTGCAGGGAGACCGTTGGGAAGTCGAGAATTCGTACCCAAGAGCCACGGTTCACGGAATGTTTAGTGTAAACATGTACTTTCCATTAACACCCCTGGGAGCGGTGCTGTTATTACCTTTCCTGTGCAGATGAAGGAACTGTGGCACAGAGAGGTTGATTAGCCTGTGGAAGGTCACACAGCCGTGAGGAGCAGAGGTGGGACAGAAGCAGGACAGAAGCTTAGGTCATCTGACTGGGAGCCTGAGCTTTTAAACCCTGTACCCACCGGCCTCTCTGAATGGCTGCGCTGGGTGCTAGCAGAAAGTTGAAGGCCACGCAGCAGGGAAGGGGGGACGTGGGACTCGCCCTCACGTTTGCCAGGTTCTCCATCAATACACTGTTGGGCAGTGATACCCTCCTGGACCTGCTGCACTAGAGTCACCTGGACAGCTTGTCAAATGCAGATTCCTGGGCCTGGGCCAGACTGGCAGAATCAGAGCCTCTGGGGTGGGGCCTGGAAACCTGCATTTAAAACTAGGGATATTCCCGCCACCCCCCCCCCCCCCCCCGCCCTTACCCTACCCCAGCCCTTATGGGCATCCTGAAATCTGAGACCCAAGGTGGTTGGGGGTGGGAACTCACTGGCTCACTCAGCTCAAATATATCCCCCCTGGGGTCTAAGCCCAGCCCAGACCTCGCTGGGAGGATGGGTGGCAGCGTCCGTGCTTGTCTCTGCCGGCTGGAGTTCTGGGCCTGGCATTGCCCCTCCGCCCAGAAGCTGATCCCTGGTGGGAGCTGCCAGCCCTGTCTGCCTTGGAGAGTAGCCCCGCCACCTCCAATGATACTTCTGCTTGCCTCCCCTCCCCCACCTCGAATCCTCAAGTGCAGGGACCCCCCGCCCTCACTTAGCTCTGAACCCCACCCCGGCCCAGGACCTGGAGCACTGTAGGGCCGGGTCAGCATCCTTGAAATGAACCAAGGCTCTTGGGCATGTATGTAAAGCCTGTTGTCGCCTGTCTGGTGACACTCCCTTTACCCCCCACGCACATGCTGCTTTTCCTTTATAGGGAAAATGCAAGCGAGAGCACCTAGCCGGGCACCCAGGCATCAACACGCCCACCTTTTCCAGCTTTTGTGCCGCTGCCCTCTGATGCCCCCTCCCGCTGGGCCCACACCTGCCTCTTCTCTAGGGCTCAGGACTCACTAGGGTCTCAGGGCCGAGCTCGCTCCGCTCAATCCCGCTCTGTTGGGTGTTGCTCTGATCCTGAGTGTGGGCCAGCGGACTCACCACTGGGGACAGGAGGACCTGCGGGCTGTGGGTCTCCTGGCAGGGGCAGAGGTGGCCTAGACCCAGGCTCCTGGGCTCCTGTCCCAGGGCTCTTTCCCCTTCTTACCGAGTTAATTTTGGGGGCGTGAGTTTCCCCTCTCTAAACTGGGACCTGTTGCTGTATCTCTTTACACTTTAGTCTCCTCATCTGTGACATGATGTCAGTGTGGTGTCACTGGTGGGTCACATGGGGTGGAGAGGCCTTGACATAGGCCAGGCACCCGGCCAGTACTCAATAGATGTGAGTGTTGTTATCCAGGTCGTCAGGGCCTCGGGTTCCTAGGGCCCTGGGAGACAAGGCACCTCAGATGTTCTGGAAGCCCCAGCCCCCGAGGCTAAGTGGCTTGACATGGTCTCGGGGCCAGGAAGCGGCAAAACCTCATTCAAGTGTGGAGAAAAGGGAACCCTCTTGCACTGTTCGTGGGAATGTAAATTGGTGCAGCCATTATGGAAAACAGTGTGGAGGTTCCTCAAAAAATTAAAAATAGAGCCGCCATATGATCCAGCAGTCCCACTCCTGGGCATTTACCCAGACAGAACTATAATCTGAAAAGACACACGCGCCCCTATGTTCATAGCAGCGCTATTTACAATAACCAAGACGTGGAAACAACCTAAATGTCCATTGGCAGATGAATGGATAAAGAAGATGTGGTATGTATACACACAGACACACACACACACACACACACACTGGAATATTACACAGCCATAAAAATAATGAAATAACACCATTTGCAGCAACATGGGTGGAGCTAGAGATCATCGTAATAAGCAAAGTAAGTCAGAAAGAGAGACAAATACCGTATGACATCACTTACATGTGGAATCTAAAATACGACACAAGTGAACATATCTACGAAACAGAATCAGACTCACAGACCTAGAGAACAGACTTGCGGCTGCCAAGGGGGAGGAGGGTGGGAGAAGGAAGGATTGGGAGTTTGGGACTAGCAGATGCAAACTAGTATATATAGGATGGCTAAACAACAAGGTCCTACTGTATAGCACAGGGAAGTATATTCAATATCCTGTGATAAACCATAAGGGAAAAGAATATGAAAAAAGAATATATATATGTATAACTGAGTCACTTTGTTGTACAGCAGAAATTAACATTGTAAATCAATTATATTTCAATTAAAAAAAAAAAAACCCACATTCAAGCCCAGGCTCTCTTACCCAGAGCCTGTGTTCCTTACTAGGGATCTAGAATCAGAAGGAGCCTCCTTCTCCATCCAACCATCCCTCCCTCCCTCCATCCCTCCATCCCTCCATCCCTCCCTCCATCCATCCCTCACTCTATCCCTCCATCCCTCCCTCCATCCCTCCCTCCATCCCTCCCTCCATCTGTCCATCCCTCCATCCCTCCATCCCTCCATCTCACCATCCCTCCATCCCTCCATCCCTCCCTCCATCCATGCTTCCATCCATCCATTCATTCATTTGACAAGTGTTTATTGAGTGCCCACTGTGTGCCATTTCAGTGGCCTTCTCCCAGTGGTGACAGATGGCCCTGAGCCAGCCACACTCTGCATGTAGTGAGGGGCTGCTGAGATACCGTGTTGTCTGGGTCCCAGGGCCAAGGCCGACCTTTTGTTCCCTGTCTGGGTGGGTGGACTCTGGAGAGGTTCCATGGACTGACCTCTCCTGGAGGCTCCCGTGGCTGCCCCTGGACCCAGACAGGGTGCCGGGGCCTCTGCTTGTTCAGGGTGGGCCCTGAGTTCCTCTGTTTGTCCCGTCATGTTTATCCAGACACTCGTCACCTCTTCATCTGTGTCCTTATGGTTAATTCTTAGCCCCAGTATTTCCCTGGCACACTGTATGTGCCAGGCTGGGCAGCCCTGCGCCTCACTCCAGGAGGAAAATGGGGAGGCCTCCAGACCTGCTCAGGGGACAAGGGCTCTGCAGGGCGGGGGAGCCCCAGGTGGCAGGGCAGACCTCACAGAGGAGGTGACGTTGGGCTCAAAAGCCTTGTAGGAGGAACAGGGGACTGCCTGGTGCCCGCCCGAGCGATGAGAAGCCACCAGGGCCTGGGGACACTTTGGCCATGGTGAGTAGAGGATGAGGGAGGGGCCCTAGGGGTGGCGGGGCTGGGAGGTAAACTCGGGCCAGACTAGCTGGGTTCAGGGATTTGCGGAGGGGCTCAGGGGCCCAGGGCCTGCAGCTGTGACAGAGTGGACCAGAGGGCCTAGAGGCCCAGGTGAGTCTGCAGTGGCCAGGAACTCGTGGAGGCCTGGGGCCACCTGGCTCTGATTCCGCCCCCCGAAGGGGACCCCTCTGCTGACTGGGCCTAGGGGCTCACGTGTGGTCCGGGCAGGCCCCTCCGCCGGTCCAGGGGCAGCAGCCCACCCTCCTCTCCCAAGGATCTCAGCTCCGGAGCAGGGCGGGGCAGGACTGGGAGACTTGGAGGAGAGGGCGGCCGGGAGCTGCCTGATCACAGACTCAAGCCCTCTCCTCTGGGTGCTCCCCCAAATCTCAAAATAAATTAGGCAGAATCAAAATCAGACTCTCTTCATCAGGAGAAATTACTCATTTCAAATATTTGCAGCCGCTCGAACTGAAATCTAGCGAGACGAGGACTTAGATGAACAATCTGGGGCCTTTTCAAAGGCAGGTTTTACTCAGCACTTTTCCTGATTCCCGAGCCCCGTCTCCATCAGGAGCCACCCTCCTGCCTTCTCTCTCTCGGGCTCCCTCCTTTCACCCCCAATCCTGGCCTATTTCTCCTCCTCTCCAGCTCTTTTCTCCTTGATTTCATTTGCTAAATCTGCAAATATTCGCTGAGCGCCTCCTCCTGCCTGGTGCCGAGCTTGGCCCTGGGGACCTGAAGTGACGGGCCGGTCCAGCCCCTGCCCGCGGGGCAGCCGCTGAGCCTCCCTGGCTCAGAACTGGCCCGTCCACAGCAGGGTGTCCACCCGTTATTTGCCCTGCGTGGCACCTCTTAATATTTGCAAGAAATTCCTTTCCACGCTTTTTACAAAGAAAGCTTATATAACCACCTCTCTGGAGGCCCTTTGGAGGCTGGGAGAAAATCTGGAGAATTCCACCCCCTCCCCTGACCCCTTCCTCCTCCGCGTAGGCTTGTGGTCTTTGGGATGGGTGGTGTCTGACGAAAGCCAGACCTGAGCTTGACCACCCTCGGCAGCCACAGCCCTGCAGGAAGTGGACGGCATGCTGGGTGCATCCACCGGCGGAGGGGTGGGATGAGAAAGCAGGAAGGAGACTGAGGTCATTCTTTGAAAGAAGCTTCCAGGCTGGATGTGGAGGCCAAACACACCTCCTGCCTTCCAGGGTCCTGGGCTGTCTGCTCTGCCAGCCGTGGGGAGGGAGCGGGCTGTGCTAGTCCTTTCTTCCTTGTTCAGATGGGGAGTATGTGTGAAATAGGAGAGAAGGGGGAGGGGGAAGAGGGGGGAGGGAGAAGAAGGGTGAAGATGAGGAGAGAGAAGAGGAAGGACAGAGGGAGAGGGAGTTTTGGCAGGCGAGGGTGTGAGGTCAGGTGGAGGCATAAACCCCACTTGTGAGAACACATGAGACCTGTGTGAGTTGGTGTGTGGGGGGACTGTGGGGTGTAGGGTGGATGCCCTTATGAGGACACAGGCATTTGTGCCCCCCGGGGTCCCACAGGCCTCGCCGCTGCACAATTTCACCCACTTTATTTTATTTTATTTTTTATTTATTTATTTTTGCAGTACGCGGGCCTCTCACCGTTGTGGCTTCTCCCGTTGCGGAGCACAGGCTCCGGGCGTGCAGGCTCAGCGGCCGTGGCTCACGGGCCCAGCCGCCCCGCGGCACGTGGGGTCCTCCCGGACTGGGGCACGAACCCACATCCCCTGCATCGGCAGGAGGACCCTCAACCACTGCGCCACCAGGGAAGCCCTCACCCACTTTAGTTTCCTCCTTTCTTCCCCTCTCGGCCACGAGCAGCAACATTCAGTCCCTGCAATGGAGCAGGCCCATGACTGCCCCAGGGCCTTTGCATATGCTGTCTCTGCTCCTGGAATACTCTTCCTTGACCCAGTCAGCTTGCTGTCCTGGATCTCCAGTCTTAGCTGTTTGTCACGGGGGCCCCCGAGGAGCTTGCCTGGCTCGACAGGCAGCTGGACAAGCTGGGCTGGGGACAGAAGACTGGGAGTGTGTGGATGGGGCTGGAGCCAGGCCTGGAGGGGATGGAGGAGTGAGGAGAGGACCCGGGCCAGAGGCCCAAGCAGCAGACGGTTAGGGGACCTTTAGAGGAGAAGCAGGTTGTAAAGGAGCAACAGGACGGGCAGAAGGCAAAGCTTTTATAGGTCATAAAATCCCTCTCTCTCTCTCACCTGTGGAGATGTGGAGAGAGTTAGCACACAGAGTGCTGCCACCAGCATCCAGAACTTGCCCCCTGACCCCCGGGGTGTCCCTTACTCCTCACACCCCCTTTATCTCCCCTAGAGGTAACCCCGATCCTAACTTTTGGAGAAATCCCTCCCCTGCCTTCCTTTAGAGTCTGACATCTCTCTCTGTACCAGGATTTAGGTTTGCCTGCCTGTGTGACAAGGAAGCAGGCGCCGTCCTCTTCCTCACCTGTGGGATGGACCCAGCCTGTGCCGCCGTCTCCTGGGGGAACAATGTATGAGCGAGGTTTTGCATTTCCTGACGATGGCTCATTGGTTAAATTCTTGGAACCGATGTTACCGTGTTGACGCAGGGAGCCCTCGTTGCTTTGACACAGCTTCCTGGGGCATCCACCGTGCATGTGCCTGGAGCTGCCCAGAGCACACAGGGCCGAGCGGGGAGCCAGTCAGGCCAGGCGCCCGCTCTCACGGAGCTCACGGTCCTCCCCCCTCCGTCCCACAGATCTGTTCTGAGCGCCTGCTCTATGTCAGACGCTGGGCTGGGTGCTGGGGCTCAGCAGTGAGGCGGACAGATGGGCCGTCTGCCCCTCCCCCCAGCACTGGGGAGACAGACTTTCAACACATCATTCCCCAAATAAGTAAATGAAACTGATCTGCCCCAGGTCAGGGTGCTCAGATACGGGTCATCTGTGGACCCAGCTTGTTCTGAGGTGGTGGTGAGGGAAGGTCTACTTGGAGCAAGTCTTAAAGGATCAGGGTTGCCTGCTAAGCACACGGCACCTCATAAATGTTGACTGTTGCTGCCTTAATCCCTTCTTTTGGGGTCTCATCCCTGCAGTGCCCCCGAGTCATACCCCAAGTTGGTCCCTTGCTCAGTCTGAAGGCAGAGAGAACTGTGGCCTTTGCTGCTGGTCCAGGATTCTGGGAAGCGTGCGTCTCTCCCTCCCTCGGCCGCGAGGGTGAAGGTCGGGACCGCTCTGCCTAGCGATGCTCTTGGGAACTCTCTGAAGTCGACAGTTTGGCTGAGGACTCGACTTGAAATGCCATGTGAAGTTTCGGGTCCTTTTGATCTGAAACCAGGGGTTTCCCACCCATGAAGAGGAGAAAGTAGGGAGGAGGCAGGGGCTTAAAACAGAAAGAAATGCTTTTTTAGGTGGAAGCCTGTGATGGGGATGAGGTTCACGGAGGGAACCCAGGGCGGCCACAGTGGGAGGGTCACCAGGCCCCTGCTGGACTCGGTCACTGCGACATGAATGGAGGGACCTCTCTGTTGCCCTTCACGTCAGGGGGCAACAGCAACATAAAAGGACTTTTTCTGACCCTTTTTACTCTCCAGTGGGGGCAGGGTGCCAGGATGGGGGTGGGTGGCATGGGGTTTTCTTTCCATGTCTCCTCATTATCTTCAGAAAAAGAAAAATTGACCCCTGCCCCGGGTACGATCTTCACGGCTCTTTGTGCGCCGGGCCCCACTGCTTCCTCTTGGAGAGGTTGGCACCGATCAGGCACCACAGCGTGCAGGTCTCTGCCGTCCCACGTGCAGCAGCTGGACTTTGGCCTAAGGCACTGGGGAGCCATGGATGGATCTTTAGGGAGGATATGACATAAGGACATAATGGGATTAGGGTTGCTACCTAAAATACAGGACACCCAGTTAAATATAAATTTCTGATAGTCAATAATTTTTCAGTATAAGTATGTCCCAAATATTGCATGGGACATACTTGAAATAACATTTTAGTTGTTGTTTATCTGAAATCGCAAATGTAACAAAGTATCCTATATTTTTATTTGCTAATTCTGGCAACCCCAAACGGAACGACATTTCTCCAAGCCCGGGGTGTGAGGTGCGGCCAGCAAAGCCGAGGAGGAGGCCACGGCCTGCCATGGGATTCCGGAGTTTCCTGGGGGCTGCCGCCATCGGGACTTTTTCCTGAAACTGAGGGCAGACAGTAGCAGCCACGGAGGTGTGGGCATCGCTGGCTGAGGGGTTGGGGGGCGGGGTAGAGGCAGAAGGCAGTTTGCACAGCGTGTTAGACAGTGGTTCCCACGGCCGTGCCAGCGCTGCTCCCTGATTGTGACGGGGCGGGAACACACAGTGAGCTCTCGTCCTCATTCACCCTCCGGGGCCCCACGAGGCAGTGCCGTGAGCAGACTGTTTCAGTCGAGGCTGCAGAGGCTCCAGAGGGTCTGACCTGTCCCATAGCCCAGCTCTGAGTGGCAGAGGAGGAGGGGAGCCCACCGGGGTCTGTCTGACTCCAGGGCTTGGGCCTCTGAATCGCAGTACCCGTTGCCCCTCCCAGCCTTGGGGCCTCCTCTCTGCCCCCTGACCCTTTGCTGGCCTGGGCTTGGCCTCTGGTTGCCTTTCACAGCCTGCCTGCCCTGGGCCTGGGGCTCTGTCTCTTGCACCCTGCCCTCTGGGTGGGGTCTCCTGAGAGCAGTGCCTTTCATTCCCAAGTGTCAAACAGGAGGGCTCCCACCCACCACTCCAGAGTCCCTCAGCCCAAAGACACACTGCGAAAGGCTGTTTCTCCAATAGCTCCCGTCACAAGGGACCAACAGACTCTCCGCTCTCCCTAAAGAATAATGCTCATAGCTTGTGTCTGTTGAGCACTTAACACGAGTCAGGCCTGACTTATGAGGGAGGCCCACCAGCACCCCATTTTACAGGTGTGGAAACTGAGGCTCAGAGAGATGGGCTCACCTGTCCAACCTCAGCCAGTGGAGAAGGTTGGCGTGTCCTCTGGGTCTCAGTTTCAATGTCACTTTCTTGGGGAGGCCTTCTCCTACCCACCCGGCTGGGTCCCCTGTTACATGCCTTCTTGGCATCCTGCATTTCTTCATTTGTCCCAATTGTAATTCAGTAGTTAGTGAATGGTGTGTTGTGACCTCTGTGTCTTGCGTGTGGCTGTAACACCAGGGCCAAGCTTGGTACTGGGCATGTGGCAGGAGCTCTCTAGGGCTTATTAAGACATAGGGGAGGCTTCAGAAAAGATGTATTATGTGAGTGCACCCTGGATGGTGAGAGATTGGGGCCCCGGGAGGCTAGGTCCAGCCTTGGGAGGTGCTGTGGACTGAATTGTGTTCCCACAAATTCATTTGTCGAAGCTTTAACCCCCAATGTGATGGGATTTGGAGGTGGGCCATTGGGAGGTAATTAGGGTTAGATGAGGTCATGAGAGTGGTACCCCCATCATGGGATTAGTGAAGAGAGAGTGAGGGAGACAGTGGTACCCCCATCATGGGATTAGAGGAAGAGAGAGTGAGGGAGACAGATCTCTTTTTTCCATGTGGACCCACCCAGGAAAGGCCACGCGAGCACAGTGAAGGCGGCTGTATTCAAACCAGGAAGAGGGCTCTCACCAGAATCCTACCATGCTGGCACCCTGACCTCCACTTCCAGCCTCTAGAACTGTGAGAAATACATGTCTGTTTAAGCCCCCCAGTCTATGGAGTTTCGTCTGGCAGCCCAAGCTAGGATAGGAGGGTAGCAGTCAAGCACGGCCGGTGGGGCCCCAGTGGATAAAGGTTTGGAGATGGAATACAACGCGGTGTGTTTAAGGAGCCATAGGTCATGGTGAGCTGCAGTGCAGTGGGGGAGGTAGAGGCGGTGGAGGAGAGTGAGGCTGGAGGGGGTGCGCTCCAGTTCAAGGGCCAGGGGTCCGGGCTTGCATTCAGACCTGCTGCTACTTAGGAATACTCTTAGTTCTGATTTTAGATGATATAATGAAGACATTCTTTGCCTAAATGGGAGTTTACTTGCTTTCCTGAGATGGCTTCTAGAGGCAAAGCCTGCTCATCGTTGCGGGCGCCTTGTTGGGAGGGAACTTATATCCCTTAGAAATGCCTTTAGCCACAGGTATCAGACAAGCTAACTCCCAGACCAGTTAAAATTTACCTAAAAAGAAGACCGGGGAAGGTGTTTCCAGGGCTTATTTCACCTTAGGATCAGGGTCAGAGCCCTGGATTGCTTCCCTGTGATTCTCTTGGCCCATCTTTCATGGTGACAAGATGGCTGCCACAGCTCCAGGCTCCCTGATTTCACTGGACCACATTCCCAAGTGGGAAGGGAGAAGGTGTGTGTGATGGGAGGTACAGTGAGGGTGGTGAGACGGTGCTCTCCCCCTGGGCTTCTCCCCTATTATCCCTGAGGAAAAGATCTTTCCCCAAAGCACCTGCAGACTTTGCCTTACATGCCATTGGCTAGAACATAGTCTCATGGCCTCTTCTGGCGAAGTAAGCACATGACTTTTTTAGCCTCTGTGATGGGAGGCAGGTGGGGAAAAAGGTTTGGGAATGGTCCGAGGGAGAGCTGACCTTCAATGTCTGTTAGTCTCCCTTTTTCCAGGATGTGACCCTGTTTACACTTTCAGGCCAACCGCAAATAGCGCCTCTTCTGTGAAGCCAGCTTCCCCTGGCAACTGGCCGTCCCTTCCTCGGCCCCTCACCCCTAGGGCACCTGGAATTCTGTGACAGGAATCCCTTCCTTTCAACATAGGATGTTCCTGAAGAAAACTCTTGGGAGGCGAATGTGTGAATGTCGTAACACTTGAGTATTACAACGGGGCTTCTGTTCCCCCAAGGCAGGAGAACCTAAAATCCCCGTATCATTTTAGGCACAGTTGTCAAGGTGCTAGGTCCAGGAGTTTGTGTGTTTTTCAGTTTTTTCATTCACTTCACAGTTTCCAGCCCTGTTGTCTGGATTACATCCAGGGCGTGTCCAAAGGAGGTTCAGGATCCGGGGTTCATGGGGGGGGTCCCTGGATGTCTGCCTTCGGTCTCGTTACACTGACTAAACCCGCCCCTCTTCCCTTTGTGCTCGTGGTACTGCTCTTGCGTTTTTCAATTCATTTTTATAAAATAAGAGAAAACACAATAAAATGTTTTGACAGTTCTCACTAATAACCATCGCAGTTAAAGATGGGAGAAGGAACCGCACACACAGGGAACATCTGTCTGTGGGCCTGGTGCGGTCAGAAGCACTTTGCTGAGCCCACCTCTTGGCCCCCCACTCCAACCCAGTGAGGCCGAGACCACCCTGTCCCTATTCCACCGGGGACGACTCTGGGAGATTAAGTCGCATGTCCGAGGCCACCAGGTCCAGGGTCCCGCGCTGAGAATTCACACTGCTGCCTGTGGCAGTGATGGTCATGCCAAGCGACTCATCTGTGTCTCACATTTCCAGCCCTTTTGCATCTCTGGCCAATGGGCTGAGATTTGAAGAGAGGGGGTCCCTCTGGGCTGAAGCACCAACTTCCCTGTTGTCTCTTCCCCTATCTTGGTGACCGAGAAGGCCCCCTGTTCCACATGGGGAGCTACAAGATGGGGAGCCCCTCCTGGCCTGGGTCCCTGAGTGGCTTTGTGGAGCCACTGACATTTGGGGGGGTGTTTGTTCCCGCAGCCGAGTCCAGCTGAGCCCGACTCTCCCACCTCGGAGGCCACCCCCTGCTGCGTGTGAGAAGGTACCTGGACACCGCACCACATCTCTGCCCTGTGGGCAGCCCCTGGGAGGGCTCGGTCAGTGCTTCCTGGAACAGTCTGAGTGAGGCTGAGCTGCACAGCTGCACAGGATACGCTGGCCTGTGCAGATGTGGCCTCTTGTCCACGCCAGGACACCAGTGGGGCCCTCAGCTCTGGGCTGGCATGGGGCAGCCTCCCTTCTCTGTCAGGCCTTTCCGAACCTGGCCGAGCCACACAGAACCTGGGCACAGCTGCGGTCCTTCCTGTGTGTAACCCTCCGGAGCCGGGTGCTTCCACAAAAGCCCCAGCTGCTGCTGGCAGGGTGGAGGGATGTCCATGCCACACTCGCCCAGATGCTCCTGCCAGCGCTGGGAGCCAGGCATCACCCCTAGGCCAGCAAAGACCCAGATGGCAGGATGTGATCTGCTGGGAGCCCGAGACTCTGGGTCCGCCCAGCCTCATCCCTGCCCATCCCTCTCGACTATTCCCACCACCTGGTGCTGTCTTCTGTCTTGGGACCTTGGCTCAAGCTGTCCCCTTTGCCTGGAACGTCTTTCCTGCCTTGTCTGCCTGTAAGCGCTTCCTGCCTCCTCCCACCCCTGACGCAGGGGGCTCAGGGGATGTCCTCCTTTCTTCTCCTATCACACCCTGCTCACCTCTGCAACTTTGACATGACACCTGTCACTTGGGTTTGCACCCCACGGTTGACTTGTCCGTCTGCCCTAGAAGAGTGTGATCCTCGAGGGCAGGGAGTGTGCCATTCCTGGGTGTTCTCTCCACCCTTCGTGGTGTGGATGAATGAATGCTGCCCCGTCCTGGGAAGCG
This sequence comes from Stenella coeruleoalba, assembly GCF_951394435.1. Classification (NCBI taxonomy): domain Eukaryota; kingdom Metazoa; phylum Chordata; class Mammalia; order Artiodactyla; family Delphinidae; genus Stenella; species Stenella coeruleoalba. Next base: position 116,121,501 of record NC_137153.1, read on the forward strand.
GCACCTGTTTATTGAGCATCTACTACATGCTGGGCCCGTCACACTCCCGCAGTGCTTGGGGTCCGCTCGGGCCACATGGTTATCACATGTGCTTAGGAGACCAATGCTATTTTTCGTTCCTGTCTGATCCTGGGTGGCCCCGAGAGCAGAGCCCAATGAGGGCCTGGGTGTAGATAGTTTGCTGGGAAGGGCTCCCAGGGGGCTGTGTGGGGGGCGGGAGTGGGAGACAGAGAAGGAGGAGAAGCCCATGCAGTGGCGGGTGGAGGGTGTGTCATAGGCCCCACCCAAAGCAGCTGCTGGACCTCGAGTCGTGGCCCCCACCTGACCCAAACCCCTCCTCCTCTCCGTCATTTGCCTGCTCACCCTCCTCCAAGGAGCAAAGCGAAGAGGCTGCTTCTAGCTGCATACCCACAGAGATGTGTTCGACCAGAACTCAGATTGGGGGGGTCTTCCCAGCTCTTTCCCTTGCAGAAATTGGGGATTTTCTTCTCAATATTGGAAGGATCCAGGGCTTGATAACAGGGCCCACGTCCCTGCATCTCCAGCCTTTTCCCTGCCCAGGTAGTGAAATCTTAAACAGGCACATTCCTGCTGCCCAATTTCATTAATTGGATCTAAAAGGGTTTCTATTTTCTAATTGATCCTGCCGAGGTAAACAGCACTGCCAAAAATGGGGGGGAGTGACGCTGCTGAGGGAGATGGGATAACTAATGTTACTTGACATTTACTCAGAGAGAGGAAGGGAGGGAGGTGAGTCACACACCAGAGTCTCAGCCCACAGATTTTGTAGAAACGAGCTGCCGCGAGGCAGGCGGCGGCAGGAGGGCTCCGAGGAGCTTCAGGTCCCCAATTTCACAGGCTTCGGGGACCCCTGGGGTTCTCAGCTCAGGGAGGAGAGGGTCTCTGTGTCCCTAAATGGTTGTGCATTTAGCTCTGGAGGTGGGACCCCTGAGGATGCCAGCGAGGCTGAGGTGATGGCTCTCCGCTTGCGACCGGGAGACACGTGAATGTGCGCATCTCTCTCTACGGAAGCCCTCTGTGGGGCGGGGGCTGGTGGGGGTAGCAGGGAGCCAGGCAGGAGGGTCTGGGGGCTTCGTTTCTCCTCCTACCAAAAAAAAAAAAAAGGGAAAAAGAAAAATCTCTGCCACGCAATCTTTGCTTCTGACTGCCTCAGTTTCCCAACTTGGTGCCACACCCGCTGCAGTTTGCAGGAGGCATATTTACGGCTTGAAAATCACCACCGAAGGGGAAGGTGACAGGTGAGTGAGCCCGGCTCTCTGTAGCAGGATGGAGAAGGGGAAGCAGGTGAAGCGCTGCCCTCACCGTCGCCACCAACCATGATCACCTACTACATGCAGGGCAGTCGTTGTTCGACTTGTTCGGCAAGGGCTGGCTGAGCACGTGTACTGAGCCACGCTCTCCTTGTTGCAGGCGCTCTGCCCGCTTGGCCTCCCTGCCCAGGCTTGCTCTCTCCCATGGCCTCCCGTCACCCTCGCTGCCTCGTGGAGCTGTGGCTGCCGTGCTCTGCAGACCTGCCACCGTGTAGATCTTCCCCCTCCTGCCTCCTGCCCTTTAGAGCTGATTGTGTTTCCCCCTCCTCTGGGTGTCTTTCCTGTCTCCTTCTGCCTGGAAGATTCTCCTTCCTCTGGGTACCAACAGCCTTGATTTTCTTGACTACCGCATCCCGAACTAAGCCCCACCCCCTCCCAAACCCGGTCCTCCTCCTTGATCTCATCCCTTTGGGGCCCCTCCAGCCCAGCAGCCCCTTGAGCCAGACGTGGCCTTCACCCTTCCCTCCTCCTTCACCTTTCCCTCCTCCTTCACCTTGTCCCCCGTAAACAGTCAGTCCCCAGTCATCCTGGCTTTGTGTCCTCTGCTTCTCTCAGACCCGTCCACACATCTCCTTCCCCATTGCTGCTGACCTGGTCCAGGCTGCCATCATCTCAGCCCCTGGCCGGTTTCTCAGCCTCTGGTCTGGCCCTTGCATTCCCTTCTCCACTCAGCAGCCCGAGTGTCCTTCCATTGCCTCTAACCCTCCAGGAGGGGAGTATCTTCCATGGCTGCTGGCTTCCATTGTTGCTGCAGAGAAGTCAGCTGTTGGTCTAAATAAGGATCCCTTGAAAATGAATGGCTTTTTTTGTTTGTTTGTTGTTTTTTTCTCTGCTGTTAGGTATCTTATCTCTTTACCTTTGGTTTTCTGCAGTTTCACTATGCTAGACTGAGGTGAGGATTTTTTTTTTTAATTAAAAAATTTTTATTTATTTATTTATTTTTGGCTGCATTGGGTCTTCATTGATGCGCGCAGCCTTTCTCTAGTTGTGGCGAGCAGGGGCTACTCTTCATTGAGGTGCACGGGCTTCTCATTGCAGTGGCTTCTCTTGTTGTGGAGTACAGGTTCTAGGTGCACGGGCTTCAGTAGTTGTGGCTCATGGGGTTAGTTGCTCGCAGCATGTGGGATCTTTCCAGACCAGGGATCGAACCTGTGTCCCCTGCATCGGCAGGCAGATTCTTATCCACTGCACCACCAGGGAAACCTGAGGTGAAGATTTTTTAAATTTATCTTTCTTGGGACTCTTGGGGTGTCTTGAATCTATGGTTTGATGTCATTTATCAGTTCTGGAAAATGATCAGCCTTCATCTCTTAAACATTGCCTTTGCCCATCTCTCTCTCTTCTTCTATCTTTCTTTCTTCTAATTAAACTCCGTATTTTCAATCTTCTCTGTCTCTTACTCTCTCCTCTTCCCCATCTTTGGGTCTCTATGCACTGCACTCTGGATACTACTTTCTTTTTACTTATCTTCTTTTGACCTAATTATTTCTTTGTCTGCATTTAATCTGTTCGTAAACCCATCCACTTAGTGTTTTTTACCCTTTATTATTTTGAAATATATCACACATGCATAAAACACATAAATTATAAACATACAGCTTTGTGGAAGAGTGTGGGAGCATCACCAAAAGGTCAAGAAATGAAGTCTGAGTATTTTATTTCAGTTATCGTAATGTTCATTTTTAGAGCTTCTATTTGGTTCTTTTGTCAGCTTGCTATGTCACTTATAGTTTTATGTTCTCTGGTGATGTTTCAAGCTTGCCTTTTTATTTTTAAAAATATAGTAAGCGTAGTTGTTTTATGCTAATTCCAGTATCTGAAAACTTTACAGGTATGTTTCTTTTTTTTTCTCATGGTGTCTTATTTGTGTGCTGGTTTTCTTTGTACGTTGGTCATAGTATTTGAAAACTTGAGTGCAGGGATAATTTAAGGCATGGGATGAAGTTACCTCTTCCAGAGAGAATTTTGGCTGCTTCTACCACGCACTTGGATATGCTCCCTGTCTGGACCAACCTTCATCCAAGATTGAGGTTCCCTGGAAGACCTGAGTCATTCAAACCCAGCTATAGTTCCTCAGAAGGGCTGGTCCACTTCTGGTCTCCCTCTGCCTGAGGATGTAGTCCTTGGGGTCCCAGCTAATTGTGGGGAGCATCTCCTGTTAGACTGTAGGTTCTGGGCTTTTGTTTCTGTCCCCCTAGTTTTTTACGACTGGCAGAGGGAAGGCTCCTCTGGGCTTGGAAAATCTCTTTAAGCAAAAGTGGTCTCCACTCAGTGCATTCTCCTCTCTGAGTTCCTATTTGCCCTTCTGGTATGGTTTGGAAATTTCCTACTCTCTTGTAAACTTTTAATGCTTTTGCAAATATATATCCCTATCTCTATATTAGATATAGATACCTCAAGTATCTTGTTATCTTCAACTAGAAGCCTGGTCGGAAAGACCCAGCCCACATTTACTGGAAGTCTGAGTTATCTTTCTAAACAGGAAATCTGGCTACATCTCTCTTCCATTTAGAAGTCTTGATGGGCTTCCACTGCCCTCCAATAAAGACGGTAGTCTTGACTGTTCGCCCAATGTCCTGACAGATCTGGCCTTGGCCACCCTCTTCTGTAAGCTCACCTCTCACCGCTCCTCCCTGGTGCTCTCTGCTTCAGTCACACTGAGCTGTTCTGATCCCTGAAAGCCACTCACTTCTGAGTGTAGGCAGATGCTGTTTGGTTCCTTCAGCCTGTGGCCTGACTAATTCCTGTTTGCCCTCTAAGTATCAGGCTAGACATCACCTCTTCCAGGAAGCCTTCCCTGACTGCACCACTCCAACCTCATGCTAGGTCAGGTGCCTCCTCTGGGCTCCCACACTACCCTGTACATCCCCTATCACGGCACTGACCACACTGCACTATAATTACATGCTTCCCTGTCTGTCACTCCACTAGGCTATGGGCTTAATTAATATTTTTGAATGAATGTATGTACGTATGTATGTATGTATGTATGGATTGATGGCTGGATGGCCTCTCACTTTTTCCCTGACACAGTGAATTGTTCTGGCTCTTTGGGGACCCATCCCCTGCAGCTGAACTGGTAGTGCCTGGCTAGAAGGGCTCCTTTCCTTGTTCCCCCTCCACATTAGCTACTCAATCCTTTGCACAGAATGACTCCAAGCTCCTTCTAACACACACTTCCCTTGGGGCTCATGCCTTCTCCCTGGCTCCTAAGCAAAGAACTGGGGCTGTAGGTCCCAAGAATAGGAGAATATACCAGAGGGGGCATTTTAAATTTGAACTATGGGAAAACTTATTTCCTGTAAAGTTCATTTCTGTGCACAGAAATCCCAAGACCTGCTTCTAGGAGAAAGTCAGGCTGGGAGGTGTGTCCGATGATGTCCAAGGCCTCTGGGTCTCTGCCTTGGGTTAGAATTCCTGACTGTGGGACTTTCCCCTATCTGTATTATTCATCTCAGAGCACTGATGGGGGCCGAGCTGATGGTGCATTCTCACTAGATTCTGTTTACCGTCTTTCCATATACTTTGTCCCATCCTCCGTGTCCCTCCCTGTCCCTCTGCCTCTGCCTGTGCTGTGCCCCTTTCCAGAATGCCCTTCCCCTTCCCCTGTCTAGTCACATCTGCAAGGCCAGGCTCTGCTCTTCAGGAAGCTTGTGCTGACCATCCTGGTCCATGCAAGCCTTTGTCGGCATCACCCTCCACGACTCGAGGGGCAGCTAGGTGGGGTGGGGACTCACTGTCCATTTGGAGCATTGATTGAGCACCTCCTGTGTGCAGGGCCCTGTGCTGGGGACTCAGCAACGAGTGAGACCTGCAAGGCCCTGTTCTCTTGTTTCTTGGGGTGTGTCCCAGACTCACCAGCAGAACAAGGGCTCTTAAAAAAGCTGTTTGCTTGTCTGGACTCTTGGTGGTTCCCATCTCCCCTGATCCCTGGCTGTCACTTGGAGGATGGTGGTGGGACTCGGGGGTGGTGTGTGGCAGAGAAATATATTCTCTCTCTTTTTTCTTTTTCAGTATTTTTAATTAGAAAAAATTGGAGTATAATTGCTTTACAATGTTGTGTTAGTTTCTGCTGTACAACGAAGTGAATCAGCTATATGTATACATATGTTCCCTCCCTCTTGGACCTCCCTCCCCCCTCCCCCCTCCATCCTACCCATCTAAGTCATCACAGAGCACCAAGCTGAGCTCCCTGTGCTACACCGCTTGGTATCTACTTCTTCCTTTTCCTCTTGTAAGGGATTAAATGCTCCTGAAAAGATCAGAGGGCAAAAATAGAACCAGAGACCTGGCCCCGCCCTTCCACCGGAGGATGGGCCAGACAGAGGGCACTGATTCTGAAGATGTCTAGGCTGTGCGTGAAACCCCAGAAAACCAGAACTGGAAGAGTCCTGCAGACCTTACCCCCTCCAAACTTTACAGAGAGAAATCTGAGGCCCAGGGAGGGGAGGGGACCTCCCAAAGCTCACAGAGAAAGTCAGTGTCAGGCTGACACGGGTCTCCTGGCCTCACACCCAGCCCTCTGTCCACTGTAGCACTAAGAGGGGGCCCCAGCAGGACTCTGGAAGGCATTTTACTCTTGACGGTGGCCAAGGCCCTGTGCAAAGACTTTCCAACATCATCTTGTCAAATCTTTCCATCACACTTCGGAGGACACTGTTATTGTGTCTAGTTGCCAGAAGAGGAAGGTCAGTGATGGAGAACTTTTGCCCGAGGTCTCACAGCAGTCAGGAGATGAGCTCATTTTAAGCCCAAACCCCTAACACTTCCCTACACTGCACCTTAGGACTAGAGGCGTATCGTCTTTAAACACAGCCTCACCACTTCCAGTCTCCTAGCCTCATAGGCCACCTCTCTCCTGGAGGCTGGTTCCGGGATGAAGTGAGGATGCATGTGGTCTGGCCCCTGAGAGGGGCTTGAGAAACGACAAAGGTGCAGCGGGAGGCCCATCTTCAAAATTTCCGCAAATGTGAAACACTTTTCTTTTCGCTTTTTTTTTCAATTTTTTTATCGATGTAAAATATACATAACACAAAAATTGCTATTTTAACCTTTTTTTTTTTTTTTTCTGTACGCGGGCCTCTCACTGTTGTGGCCCCTCCCGTTGCGGAGCACAGGCTCCGGACGCGCAGGCTCAGCGGCCATGGCTCACGGGCCCAGCCGCTCTGCGGCATGTGGGATCTTCCCGGACCGGGGCACGAATCCGCGTCCCCTGCATCGGCAGGCGGACTCTCAACCACTGCGCCTCCAGGGAAGCCCTATTTTAACCATTTTTAAGTGTTCCATTCAGTGGCGTTAAATGCGTTCCCGTTGTTGTGTAGCCATCACCACCATTCATGCACAGAACATTTCATCTTCCCAAACCGAAACTCTGTCCCTGTCAAGCCCTAACTCCCCATTCCCCTTCCTTTACTTTTGAAAATGAACCTCCTGCCTACATAGCCTGGTTGAACAGGCCAGGGAGGGGAGAAGAGGACCGTAGGCTGGCGGGACCATGAGGAAAAGGAAACAGGAAGTGAGAGGAAAGAGAGGAAGTGCATCCCGGAAGCTGCTCCCCAGGGGCCAGCCAACCCCACCCAAGGCAGAGCCAGCCACAGCCTGGGGACCTTTCCACCGGCTCCTACCACCCCTCCAGACAGAGCCCAAGACACCCTCCTGGCCCAGGGTCTCTTCAGAAGCCCACCCGTTCTTAACCTGGAAAGCTTCAGGGTCCTCATCTGTAAAATGGGGGTGGGGGAATAATAGCTGGTGTCTCCTAGGCTGTTGTCAGAATCAGCTGACAACACATGTATGACGCACTTGGCGGGTGCTCCTGATGCGGAAGCAGCCTGCAGCGTTGGCCGCCATTGTTTTCTTGGGGTATGTTTTTGTTTTGGTTTTTTGCTGCCATTGTTCTTGCCGTTACTATTACTCCATCCCAGCAGCCGGAGTTGGAGTAAAGGTCCTCCCGTATCGGGAAGGAAAGGGCCTTTTCCATCCACTTTATCCTTTGTTTCCCAGAATAGCCCCGCTGGTCTCCTCACATCCACCACCAAGTCCCTGAGCTGACTGTGGCCAATTCACGCTGGGCAGTGTGGCCAAAAGAGGTGAGTGAGATGCAGTGCCCCTCCCAGAGGGCCCATCGCAGAAGGCTTGCAGAGACACCAGGAGGCAGACACAGGTTCAGATCTCTTGCAGTCGCCGCGATCAGTGCACATTTAGGTTCTGGGGAAGGACAATGAAGGGGCCCGTAACTCGACCTAGGGGTCAGAGAAGGTTTCCTGGGGGAGATAAATAAAGGTGGGCGAATAATCCTGAAAGTCCAGGAGGTGTCAAATGCCCTGGGGAATAAAGAGAACCGGAAGTGATTTAGTATTACAGGGGCAAAGGGCATGAGGCAGAGAGAGGGAGGGGATGGGTCTGCAGGAGGCAAGGCGGCAGAGTCGGGGGCAGGTTGAGGGCCTTTGTGCTCAAGTACAGAGTTTGAACTCTCAACTGCAGGTGACCGGGGCCATGGAAGTGGCAGCCTCTGTATCTTGAAGCACTCACCCTGAGGGCTGTGGACAGAGGGGGATGAGAGAGGAAGATGATGGAAAGAAAGGTGGCCACTGTGAGAATCTTGCCAGAGACGTGGGCAGCCAGAAAGGGAGGAGAGAGGAGGGGGACTGTGGAGAAGTTTCGGAGGTCAAACTGTCAGGACTGGTGTGGTCAGCAGAATACACCCCCAAAGACGTCCACGTCCTGTTCTCCACACATATGACTATTGTATGTTACTTGGCAGGGAGAATTAAGATCGAAGATGGAATTAAGGTGGGTGATCACCTGACTTTGAGATGAGGAGATTATTCCAACTTATCAAGTTGGCCAGTGTGATCATAAGGGTTCTTAATATGAAAGAGGGAAATAGAGTCGGTGTCACAGTAAACGCAGACCCCACTGCCCACTCCTGGCTCTGGAGATGAAACGGGTCACCAGCCAAGCAACGTGGGCAGCCTCCACACTTGGAAAAGGCAAGGAAATGATTCTCCTCCGGGGCCTCCTGAAGGAATGCAGGGCTGCCAACACCTTGAATTTAGCCCAATGAGATGTGTGTCAGGCTTCTGACCTATAGAACTCTAAGAGAGTAAATCTGTGTTGTTTTAATCATTAAATTTGCTGTGAGCTGTTACAGCAGCAATAGGAAGCAGATATAACTGGGGATGGGAATGGGGGCTGAGGATAAGGGATATTAAGGGCATCTGGCCTGGAGACTGGAAGGATGGCAATGCCCCCAACCGGGAGAGGCCACAGGGACAGGATGAGTATCTGTCTACTGCACTGACCTGAGCGGCCCAGTCCAGCCCAGGCCTTCGCTAGGCACAGAGCCCAGGGACCCAGTAAAGAAGTTGGGGGCGGAGGCAACATCATCACGGTTGGGGATGCAGTCGCTGCTGTATGGTGAACGGATGGCAAGATCCCCCAGAATTCCTTGGGTTTCATTTCTCAAGCATCAGAACAACCATGCTCGTTAAGCTTTTGCTTCTTGAACAAGCCAGCGAAAGAGAATTGAAACCTCAAGGACTGACGTCAAGGTGGGGTTAGAAGCCCAGGGCATAAGTAAGGACACTGTGGGCTCTCAGGCCTTAAAAGATGCCCTTGTACCCGATTTTTCCTGGAAGAGGGAGGGCAGGTGGACCTAATTGGAATCCTCTTCCCCCATCACTTTCCACAGCAATTCTTTTTTGTTTTTTTCTTTCCTCCAAAATACAAAAAGGCGGAGGTGGACGGCTCCTCCTTCGCACAGGAGGAGCGTGGAGCCTACCCCCGCCGGAACCAGCGGCCACGCTGGCCTCTCCGCCGGCTTCGTTCCCCGCCTCCCCAGGTCCTTTGTCTGGCTCCCGCGCTGCCGGGCACGTGGTCCCCTGTCAAATTTCGGGCGGCTCCGGGGGACACGTGTCGGCAAGCCGGAGCTCCACAGACCCCAAGTAACCATGGAAACGGTGGCCAATGGGAGTCCCGCTCTGCCTGCTGGGGCGAGGCCAATCGCGGCCTAAACAGGAGGGGCGGGGCGGGGCCGAGGTGTCAGAAAACTGAGGGCGGGGCCCACATCACCCGCCGCAGCCTGGGCGGACCGCAGTGCACAGGATGCTCCCTGGGGCCATAATGTGCCGTTATCTGGACCGGACAGCTTTGCTAACATTTGGGCAGCGTTTCCTTGGCACTCCTGGGATTTTCTTTGCCTTTAAGTATAAGGGTTATGTTCTAGACCCCAGTAGATCTGGGTTCAGATCCCACCAGCAACATTTACCAGCTGTGTGCCTCGCACAAGTGACAGACTTTCCGTACGTCCATGTCTTCATCTGGTAAATTGAGTACTGTAAAGCCCCAGCGAGATACTAAGCAATTCACCCAGGTCTGGCACCAGTAGCTGCTCAATAAACAGCAGTGACCCTTATGACTCAGCTCCTTCTCTTGACCCACCAGAGAGGAGGGCCCCCGTCTGGGTGTGAAGAACCCACCCTCTCAGCTGGGAGCCCAGGGGGCTGACCTCTGACTCGTTTGCTCAAGGCTGGTTCCAGCACCAGTCTCAACATGCTTGTTAACAAAATGGGAAGATGGCCTGGAGTCTGTCAGGGTCCCCATGGCAGCGGGCCTGCTGCTGACTTCCTGGAGGCAGACACAGAGCTGAGCACCTCCAGCTGCGGGGGCAGAAGGAAAGGAAGGGTCAATGCCAAGGGCTGCGGACCAGGAAGCAGGGTTTTGGCGCTTCTGCCCACCAGCCAGGTGACCCACACAGGCGTTTTTACTTCTCTGGGCCAAAGCATCTTGTAAAACAGTGAGGATGATACCTGAGACCCTCCCACTCAGTGTGGTGGAGAATCTGTAAAGAGGAAATGGATGGTCAGCTGTGCTGGGAGACCTCGCCCCTCTCTCCTGGCTTCCCCAAGGCTCAGCTCAGGGCCTGGGACAAACATTCCCTAGCCAGGAGCTGCAGTTAGCTGGAATCTTTCTTTCACTTTTATGAAGAAGTGGAAAATGCCCTCATTCATTCATTTGTTCGATCAACCGAGTTTTCTGCAGGTCTGCTGTGTACCAGGCACTGTGCTAGGTCCTGGAGCTAGAGCAGTGAACAGAACACAGTCCCTGCCCTGAAAGAGGTCACCTTCTGGCTGGGGAGACAGACATGAAAGAAATAAACATGCAAACAAACACGTGGCCACAAACAGCCACAAATGCCCTGGAAGGAAAGCACAGGATCCGTGAGCACACGAAGGAAATAAAAACGAGTCTGGGGGGAGAGGGCAGGCAGGGCAGGAAGCGACATTTCAGAGGGGCCTGAGGACTGCGCAGACTGGTGAGGAGGGGAGGAGGGGAGGAAAGGTATTTCAGGCAAGAGGAGCAACACATGGGTGCCTTGAGGCCAGGAGGAGCTCGGGGCATCCACAGAAGGAGAGGGTCTGTGTGGCCCAGAGGCCAGTGAGGGAAGGAGTCAGCAGGTATCAGCTGAGGCAGGCAGGGTCACACTAAGGATCTTGAGTTTAGAAAATGGGCCATGATACAGCCTCATGGGGACTTAACACGAAAATATACACCCCTGTTTTTCAAAGTTACCTCCTGGACTGGGCTGGTGTTCCACTTGGTCTCACCTGCCTTCTACCTTTTCCAGTCTGAACGCATTGGATGATCCAAAATCAGATGAGTTTCGTTACTACTCAGCGCCATCCACTGACTATGACAGACAAGGAGACACACATTTACTGAAAGATTTTGAACACAAAGGTTAGAATTAGGGTTAGGGTTGGGTTTCGGTTAAGGGTAGAGTTGGTATTGGGTTTGGCCAGGAAAGGATTGAGGTTAGGTCGGGATTACCGTTGGGTTTGGGGTCAGGGTTGGCATTAGGATTAAGCCTGGTGTTGGGTTTAGGGTTGGGTTGAGGCCTGGTGTTGGGTTAGGGTTTGGATTGTAGATTTGAATTCCATTAAATATCCTTATATCACCGGCATCCAACAGAATATCTAGGAGGTAATAGGTGCCCAGGGGATATTTTTAATGAATTAATGACTGTGGTTTATTGTGAACAAGGAAGACAAAGTGCCAGGCAGGGCACTTCCCTAGATACTCTGGTTGTCTGTGTGTTCCGTCAAGTGTGAACAGACTGATAAAACTTACCGGTGTGCTAGGTTTATATTCAACTGTCTAAGACTGCAATAAACATCATAGTAAAGTCGAAAACAAGAGGAAAGTAGTCTGGGCATATCAACCCAGTGACTGAGGGAGGGAAGAGAGAGAAGCTCAGGAGACCAAATACTTCAAACAGTCCAGGTGTGAGAGCAGAGGTGGTTCCAGGCAGAGGTCACAGTAAGGCCAGCAGGAGGTCAAAGGGACTAGATCAGGCTGGAATGTGGGGTTAGGATGAGGAGCTGGGGGAGGGAAAAAGTGAAGAGATGAGTGATAAAGTTAAAAAGATGGGCAGGGCTTCCCTGGTGGCGCAGTGGTTGAGAGTCCGCCTGCCGATGCAGGGGACACGGGTGCGTGCCCCGGTCCGGGAAGATCCCACGTGCCGCGGAGCGGCTGGGCCCATGAGCCATGGCCGCTGAGCCTGCGCGTCCGGAGCCTGTGCTCCGCAACGGGAGAGGCCACAGCAGTGAGAGGCCCGCGTACTGCAAAAAAAAAAAAAAAAAAAAAAAAAAAAAATATGGGCAGACCACAGATCATGGAAAGCCCCATAAGCCATGTAATGTAACCCGAGTAACTCCTGGGGCCCATGTGGTCTCTCCCCTGCAAAGTTTCATTAAAAGGAGTTTCATTAAAAGGAGCACCCACATATTATTTACGGGGGTTTCCAATATTCTTTGTCTTGCAAAGAATACCATGAAGGGTCCAATTTCTAACCCCCAGCAACTCTTCCCAACCCCCTCACCTCTCCCTCCAGGGCTCTTGTACTGTGTTCTACTCCAGAACCCCTCGCTCTCCTGCCTCTCTGCCCGCTCAGTTCTTCATTTACAGCTCCGCTCACCCTCAGGGACTCCAGTCCCTTTCTGTTCTCCCCACTGCACAGAGCCCCCAATAAAGAACAGCCCAGAACTGCCCCAGCAAGCACACAGCCGTGCTCCTTCCCTCTGCTTTGCATCCCTCCCTCTCCCTGGAGCCAGGCTGGGAAAGGGAGAGCTCTCTGCAGAGGGCAGAAGAAAGGGCCAAGATCAAGATCCTCTTTTTTTTTTTTTTTTTTTTTTGCGGTACATGGGCCTCTCACTGCTGTGGCCTCTCCCGCTGTGGAGCACAGGCTCCGGACGCGCAGGCTCAGCGTCCATGGCTCACGGGCCCAGCCGCTCCGTGGCATGTGGGATCTTCCCGCACCAGGGCACGAACCCGTGTCCCCTGCATCGGCAGGCGGACTCTCAACCACTGCGCCACCAGGGAAGCCCTCAAGATCCTCTCTTGTGAGACCTAAGTGAGTGGGGACCGTTGCTGTGCCTCGCCCCTGTCATGGTATAAAGATTGTGGCATCTCCGTTTGAGCTGGAGAGTGAAGCAGTCAGATCTGTGAGCTCCTTGGAAGCAGGGCTCCGTGTGTTTGGTGGGTGATGCCCCACCAACACCAAGAAGATCCTGGTTCAATATGTGATGAGTGAAGAGTTCAGCGATAAGTGAATGAATGAATGAATGAATGAGTGGATGGATGGACGATTGAACTCCATGAGCATTCTGGATTTTCACGCAGGCCTCAAAGACCCCAGGACGACTGCACCCTCTCCTCAGCCTCTGTAAATCCTCATTCCTCATCTTTGCGCCAACCAACCAGGGGCCTCGCAACAGTGACCTCCAGGCTCAAGGGGGATGGGGACCAGCTTCCCCACCCACACAGCAAAGCATCTGGATGGGCTCCACCAGTCTGCTGGGAATGGCCTGTGCTCCCCTGGGTGAGACCCGCGGCGCACAGAAAACCTCCCAGTGCTTTTGGCTCTGGTTGTAATTCTGGTTTCCAGCAACACATAAAAATAGCTTCAAGGACATCCAAGGGGCGGGAGGAAGGAGACCTGGTCCCCTGGCTTCCAGCAGAACTAGATAAGCACGACTCCCATCTCTCTTTCTCCAAGGGCCAGACTGCTGCCCGTATGACTCCAGATTTGAACCTGGGTCTGTATCTGTCTGTGAACCACAGGCCTAGACTTGCAAACTCCTCCGTTATCAGCCCCCATTACCCAGCTTCGGGCAAAGAGAGGCAGATGTGAAAGTCATGCAGGAAAAAATGTCTGAAATCCCGCCCACTGCCAGCTCTGAGAATGACTCCTGCAGGGCCCCAGTGCAGTGCATGATGGGAAGATGCAAGAGGCTGCAGTCCAGAGCAGACCCGGGGAGCCTGCAGGATAACAAGGGAGCTGGGCTGGGGAGGGGAAAGGGGAGGCTGCCCAGCCGTAGGGGTCCTGCGGGCCTCTGCCTGGGCTCCAGTGCTTTGATTCCCCCCAGTGATGATGCAAATGTGTGCCGTAGACCACCTTCCAGGCCCTGCAGGACCCATCCAAGGACAATAGCCCCCAGCCAGGGGTAGGAGGGAGAAGGTGGTAGAAGCACTTTAATAACAGACATGTTATGAGCACAGACTATTCCCGGCGCCGTGCATGCATCATCGGAATCCTTACAACCAATGAAGGACTTATGATTTGTCCCGTTACACGGACGAGTAAAGTAAGGCTCGGAGAAAGAAAGAACCAACTGCACAGCCGGCAGGACACACGTCCAACAGGGACAGAGGCAGGATTTGCGCGCAGGGGGACTCGGGAGCCTGTGTTCCCGCCTCTGCACTAAGGGGTGGGCTGAGTTTCTTCCCTGCCTCCCAAAGGCCCCAAAATAGGCCTGCTTTCCTGATGAAGCTCTCCTCCCCTCAGTGCCACAAATACCCACATTCCCAGGCCGAATCCAGGGCGGGGCCCTCAGGAGCTCGTGCCCAGCAGGACCTATTTCTGGCTGCAGCCCGGACCAGCCACAAGAGACCTTCTGTGGTGGCCTCGGCCGCAGCCCACAGCCGAGGCTCAGGCCCTGGCAAGGTCTCCAAAGGGCCCATTGTCCGGCTGCCTGGGCTGCTGAGCCTGGCTCCTGGACATCCGGAGCTGGGGGCAGAGGGTGACCTAGGGCAGGGTGGACTGAGGGGCCTGTGTGAGAGCTGCAGCCAGCTCGGAGATGTCCCAGTGTCCACTGTGCCCACTTGAGGAAGAAAACAGACTCCACCTCGGGACGGGCCTCAGGCTGGCTTCAGACAGGCCCCGAGGTCTCACACACACACACACACACACATATACATACACAGATGACAACTGCCAAGGGAGCCACCATGTCCACAGGGAAGCAAGGCGGTGACAAACAGGGTTTAGAGCTGGGTGGGTTCAGATTCCAAAACTGGCTCCTCCAGTGCTAACCTGGGCAGGTCACGCCACCTCTCTGAACCTCAGTCTCCTCATCTGTGAAATGGGACAGATACCAACCCCTTTTTATAGATGTGCAAACCCAGCTTCAGAGAAGGGGCTTGCCTGAGGCCACACAGGCAGGATCTTTTTTTTTTTTAACATTAAAAACGTTTTCAAACATACACAAAAGTAAAGAGTATAATCAAACCCCATATGCCATCATTCAGATTCAATAATTATTGAGATTTTACTTGCTTTATTTGTCCCTCTCAATTATTTTGTTGCCACTAAAGTGAATTTAAAGCCAATCCTGGGGGGAATTCTTTGGCTGTCCATTAGTTAGGACTCCACGCTTCCACTGCAGGGGGCACGAGTTCGATCCCTGGTCAGGGAAATAAGATCCTGCATGCCGCGTGCAGGGCAGCCAAATAAATAAATAAATAAAGCCAATCCTGGACACATCATCTCATCCCAACACACTTCAGTATTCCTCTAATATAAGGACATAATGCCATTGTCACACCTAGCAAAATTAACAGCAATTCCACGGCATCATCTAATATCCGGTGCATAATCTATTTATCCTGATATTCTCATCAATGCGGTTTTCCAGGTGACTTGTTTGAGTTAGGATCCTTGGAAGGTCTACACAGAGCATTCAGTTGTTGTTAGTTCTTTTTAATGTACTTTCATGCCATTGACTTATTGAAGACGCTGAGTCAGTTGTCCTGTGGAATGTCCACAAATGTTATCTGTGTGCTTCCTCGTGGTGTCATGTAACTTGTTTCTCTATCCCTATATTTCCCATGAAACTGAGCCTCCTCCCCTTTTAAATAACTGTTTTGATGAGATATATTGGGTGGGCCAAAAAGTGACTTCTGTCTTTAAGTAAAAATAAAAGACACATTTTTCATTTTCACCAAGAACTTTATCGAACAATGTATTCACTGTTTTGTTCCACTACCTTCTGCCATTTTTCAGGCAACTTCGTAACTCCATCTTCCCAAAACTTTGTATCTTTTTGAGCAAAGAACTGTTCCAGGTGCCTTTTACAGTCTTCCAGGGAATTGAATTTTTTTCCATTAAGAGAATTTGGTAAAGACCAAAACAAATGGAAATACGAAGGTGCAATGTCTGGTGAAAATGGCAGATGAATCCAAACTTCCCAGCCAAGCTGTAACAGTTTTTGTCTGGTCATCAAAGAAACATGTGGTCTTGCGTTATCCTGAGGGAAGATTAGGCATTTTCTGTTGACGCTTTTAATTCCGGACGCTTTTCGTTGAGTGCTGCTTTCAGTTGGTCTAACTGGGAGCAGTACTTGTTGGAATTAATTGTTTGGTTTTCTGGAAGAAGCTCATAACAGAGAACTCCCTTCCAATCCCACCATATACACAACATCACCTTCTTTGGATGAAGACCAGCCTTTGGTGTGGTTAGTGATGGTTCATTTTGTTTGCGCCACGATCTCTTCCGTTCCACATTATCGTACAGTATCCACTTTTCATTGCCGATCACAATTTGTTTTAAAAATGGAACATTTTCGTTACGTTTAAGTAGTGAATTGCATGGGGAAATACGGTCAAAAAGGTTTTTTTTGCTTAACTTATGTGGAACCCAAACCCAAACGTAACCAAGCTGGTGCAAATGATTTTCAGTGTCTGATTTGGACATTTTGAGTATGTTGGCTACCTCCCGTGTGGTGTAACGTTGATTGTTCTCAATTAATGTCTTGATGTGACCGCTATCAACTTCAACTGGTCTACTTGACATTGGAGCATCGTCCAGCAAGAAATCTCCAGCACAAAACTTCACAAACCATTTTGGACATGTTCGATCAGTCACAGCACCTTCTCCATACACTGCACAAACCTTTTTTTGTGTTTCAGTTGCGTTCTTACCTTCCTTGAAATAATAAAGCACGATATGCCAAAAATGTTGCTTTTTTTCTTCCATCTTCAATATTAAAATGGCTACACAAAAAAAATTCACCGATTTTGATAAGTTTTTTTTTAAAATACATGCTGATAGGACAGCTGTCACAATATAATCTAACAAAATTGTCTTGAATGACGTTAAAGACAACTAAGCGCTACTAGAGCCGTCTCACAGAAAACATCTAATGAACTTTTGGGCCAACCTAGTAATTCACACCATAAACATCGCTCTTTCAAAGTGTACAATTCAATGCTTTTTTTTTTTTTTAATTTTATTTTTTTTTATGCGGTATGCGGGCCTCTCACTGTTGTGGCCTCTCCCGTTGCGGAGCACAGGCTCCGGACGCGCAGGCTCAGCGGCCATGGCGCACGGGCCCAGCCGCTCCGCGGCATGTGGGATCCTCCCGGACCGGGGCACGAACCCGTGTCCGCTGCATCGGCAGGCGGACTCTCAACCACTGCGCCACCAGGGAAGCCCAATTCAATGCTTTTTAGTATATTCACAGAGTTGTGTGACCATTACTATTGTCCAACTTCAAAATGTTCTCATCAAACCCCACACCCACTAGCAATCACTCCCCATTCTGCCCTGCTGCCAGCCCCTGGCAACCACGAATCTACTTCCCTCTCTCTATGGGTTTGCCTACTCTGGCCATTTCATATAAATGGAATCACACAATATGTGTCCTCTGGGGACAGGAAGCTTTTATTTAGCATAATACTTTCAAGGCTCATCCATGTTTTACCATGTACAAGTACTTCATTCCTTTCTATTGCCAAATAACACGCCATTGTATAAATATACCATACGCTGCTTATCCATTCATCGTTGATGGACATTAGGGTTGTCTCCACTTCTTGGCTCTTATAAATAATGTATCTATGAACATATGTGTACAAGTATTTGTGTGAAGTTACGTTTTCGTTCTCATGGGTGCATATACATAGCAATGGAGGCTAGGTCGTGTGTAACTCTGTGTTTAACATTTTGAGGAACCACCTATCTGTTTTCCAGAGTAACTGTACCATTTTACAATACCACCAGCAATGTATGAGGGTTCCATTTTCCCTACATCCTCACCAACATTTGTTGTGGTCCATCTTTTTTATTTTAGTCATCCTAGTGGGAGTGAAGGAGTATCTCATTGTGGTTTTGATTTGTGTTTCTCTAATGACTAGTGGTGTCGAGCATCTTTTCGTGGGCTTAGTGCAATTTGTATGTCTCCTTTGGAATTTCTCAGTTGGATTATTTGTCTTTTATTATTGAGTTGTAAATAATTCTCTATATAGACAAATTCCTTATCAGATACATGATTTCTAATTTTTTTCTCCAATTATATGGGCTGGGTTCACTTTCTTGCCATCCTTTGAAGTACACTTTACATTTTTATTTATTTATTGATTGATTGATTGATTTATTTATGGTTGCTTTGTTGCTGCGCGCAGGCTTTCTCTAGTTGTGGCAAGTGGGGGCTACTCTTCGTTGCCGTGCGTGGGCTTCTCATTGCAGTGGCTTCTCTTGTTGTGGAGCACAGGCTCTAGGTGCGTGGGCTTCCGTAGTTGTGGCACGTGGGCTCAGTAGTTGTGGCTTGTGGTCTCTAGAGTGCAGGCTCAGTAGTCGTGGTGCACAGGCTTAGTTGCTCTGAGACACGTGGGATCTTCCCAGACCAGGGCTCGAATCTGTGTCCCCTGCATTGGCAGGCGGATTCTTAACCACTGCAACACCAGGGAAGTCCCGGCTTTCAATTTTGATGAAGCTGCATTTATTTATTTATTTTGTATCCCTGTGCTTTTGGTGTCACATGCCTAAGGAATGTCATGAAGATTAGTGCCTTTGTTTTATTCGAAGAGGTTTATAGTTTTCACTCTTACTTTTAAGTCTGTGATCCATTTTGTGTTAACTTCTGTATATGGTGTGAGGTGGAGATATTAAGTCTTGTAATCCATAAACATAGGATGTCTTTCCATTTGTTTAGGTCTCCTTTCAATTCCTTTCAGCAAAGTTTTGTAGTTTTCACTGTACAAAACTTACAGTTCTTTTGTTAAGTTTATTCCTAAATATCTTATTCTTTTGGATACAAATATAAATGGAATTATTTTCTTAATTTCAGTTTTAGAGTGTTCATTGCTAGTATATAGAAATTGCTTATGTATATTGATCTTGTATCCTGAAACCTTTCTGAACTCATTTATTTGTTCTAATATATATTTTTAGTGAATTCCTTATGATTTTCTATACACAAGATCATGTCATCTGCAAATACAGATAGTTTTACTTTTTCCTTCGTAATCTCGATGATTTTTATTTCTTTTTCTTGCCTAATTGCTTGGGCTAGAACCTCCAGTACAATACTTAACAAGAGTGGGGAGACTGGGAATCCCTGTCTTGTTCCTTCCTGATTTGGAGGGAAACTTTCAGTCTTTCACCACTAAGTATGATGTTAGTTGTGGGTTTTTCATAGATGCACTCAGGCAGAATTTTAATCCAGATGTGAGGGACTCCAAAGCCCTGACTCTTACCTTAGTCCTAGGACATAAGAGGAGTGGCCTGGTCAGGAAGAGGTTCAAAGAGCTGTCAAAACTCGAGATGGACGTGGAGGGTCTGGGCTACGTGGGAGGAGTCGATTCCAGCAGGGCACACCAAGCCCCACTGACAGGAGGCCCTGTCACCATCTTCCCTGCAGCCTTACAGAGCCCTTGCCCAGGCAAAACAAATGTGGGAAACTCACTGTCATAGCCCTCAGGCGCCCCCATCAATGTTCAGCTCCTTGCAATCCTACCACACACCCTCTCACCTCCCATTCTGCTCTGAGACAGAACGTCCATGGGAAAAGGAAGTGGGAACAGCTGTAATCAGCACAGGTAGGAGGGGGAAGATGGACAAAAAGAGGCAGCCAGATGGAGAGGTTGAGAGACGGACTTCTGGGTTTGAGTCTGCCCCTCCCCCCCAACAATGTACCAATGAGGTGACCTTGGGCAAGTCTTTTCAGCTCCCTGAGTATGACTTTTCCTATCTTTAAAAGAGGGATAGTCATTAAAAAGTCCACAAATGACAAATGCTGGAGATGGTGTGGGGAAGAGGGAACCTTCCTACACTGTTGGTAGGAATGTAAATTGATGCCACCACTATGGAAAATAGTCTGGAGGTTCCTTAGATAACTAAAAATAGAGTCGCCATATGACCCAGCAATCCCACTCCTAGGTATATATCCAGAGAAAACTATAATTGGAAAAGATACATGCACTCTAGTGTTCATAGCAGCATTATTTACAATAGCCAAGACATGGAAGCAACTTGAATATCCACCAACAGATGAATTGATAAAGAAGATGTGAGATATATATATATATATACATACATACATACATACACATACGATGGAATATTACTCGGCCATAAAAAGAATGAAATAATACCATTTGCAGCAACATGGATGGACCTAGAGATTATCATACTAAGTGAAGTAAGTCAGAAAGACAAAGACAAATACCATATGATATCACCTATATGTGGAATCTAAAATATGATACAAATGAACATATCTAAGAAACAGAAACAGACTCACAGACAGAGAAAACAAGCTTATGGTTGCCAAAGTGGGAAGGGGTGGGGAGGGATAAAGCAGGTGTTTGGGATTAGCATGTACAAACTATAGATAAACAACAAGGTCCTACTGTATAACGCAGGGAACAATATTCAGTATCCTGTAAATGGAAAAGAATATGTGTGTATATATGTATGTGTGTGTGTGTGTCTGTGTGTGTGTGTGTGTATATATATATATATATATATGAAACTGAATCACTTTGCTGTACACCAGAAACTAACACAACCTTGTAAGTCAACTATACTTCAATTAAAGCATTATAAAAAATTAAAGCCCGAGCTTTGGGTGAAAGAATTCTATGGAGGAGAAAAAAATAAATAAATAAGTAAAATAAAATAAGGATAGTGACAAAATCCACCTCTCAGGGCCACTGTGAGGACGACATGGGCTAATACTCGTAAGGTGTTCAGCACAGCATAAAACACACTCTTGGCACTCCATAAATTCTGGTTATTATTGCATTTATTATTGTCAATTTTACTCTTACCTACATTTATACTATTGCTGCTGGTATGATGGCGGCCAATCCAGCATTCCCAGGAGAGAAATAGCCTTCCTGAATGTTCAGCCCTTGTCTGGTGATGTCCAGGGGCCCCAGGACTCCCGCGTTCCTGTTCACACTGCACCCCATGTGGGGCCCAGCTTGAGAGAGGAAGCTTCTTCCACCAGAGCAAGAGCTTTGTCAGCTAAGAAGTTTCCTCAAGACGCTTGTAAGGCTCTATGCCAGGCACTCCAGAGATGTCACCTCATGGACATCTGTAAGATGTCACCCCATTTTACAGAAGAGAAAACTGAGACCCAGAGAAGCTGAGCAATCATCTAAGACCGCATAACTAGTAAGAGATGAAAACGGGATTTGAACCTGGATCACTGCTCTCACCTACTGGGCCACACCCCTCTCCTCAGCCATTGGCCAAATTGGAAAGTTCAAGAAGTCACCTTGGGACAAGGAGGAGGGGGCCCAGGTAGATGTCCCAAAATGCCCCAGAAAGGTCCATGACAAGAGCAAAGCAGAGCCCACATCAGTGATGTGGAGTGATGTACTGGGCCCTGAGGATCTATAGTTCTAACCCCAAGCACCTATAGAGACCCTGCCACAGGTGGCTCTCAGGGCCTGAGGGGCCATCCGGGTACCTCTGGGGTACTCTTCTGTAGTCAGCCCAAGACCCACAGAGCTTCCAGACAACCTGCTGTTAGGTCCCATCAACTGACATGACGGCTGACCCCCATCCTCCAACTGCATTTTGGAGCCGAAATGCAGATGTTATCATTTTCTTATGATAAACTCCTTTGGTAAACTGTGGACACCAGGGAAATCATTGTGGATCTTAATTCTGCCCAAACAGGAACCAGCACCTCTCCCAGCTTTGGGCCCTACCAGGCTGAGAACCCCCCCAAGCCCCTCTCCAAACCTGCCCGCTTGCAGTGGAGGCTACTTCCTGGGTCCTTTGCTCCCCATTCCTCACCCACAAAGTTGCTCACTTCTGAGGGTGGGCTTGGGGGTTCCTAGGCAACAAAGCCATCACTGAGCACAAAGATTCTACCCCCATTTCCCCGTCCTGTGAATCTCTCATTCAAGCACTGAGCAGATTTACTGCCAAGCTGTGCCAGGTGTGCTGGGGACTTGTGACTCAGGCTCCCGATCCAGGGGAGGGACACAAGCCACCATCTTTTTTTTTTTTTTTCTTTTTTGGCCACACCACGCAGCCTCTCAGTTCCCCAGCCAGGGATTGAACCCGGGCCACGGCAGTGAAAGCCCGGAATCCTAACCACTAGGCCACCAGGGAACTCAAGCCACCATCTTTAGCCCCTGCTCTGTGCCAGGAGCCCTGTGCCTTATGCGTTCAGGCACCATCCCCCTGAAAGCTCAGAACAGCCCCATGAAGTATATGTTATCACCAGTTCATGGACGAATGTGTCTCTTTACCCCCAAAATATATGCCTCGAGCAGCTGCTAAGTGCCCGACCTGTGCAAGGGGGCAGATGCGCAATGATGGCAAAGGTTCCCCAGGTCCCTGCCTCCTTACAAGATGCTCCCCAGTAGGAGAGGCAGACCCTGAACAAGAGAAGAAAGACAAGGTAGGGAGGAAAGAAGGGTCACAGAATGCAGTGAACACTGTAGGTGACAAGGCGGAAAAGTAACACAGGGGACCTACTTTAAGTATGTTGATCCGGGAGGGACCCTCTGAGGAGGCGATATTCCGACCACTCCAGTCTCGTCTCCTTCCCTTCCAGAGACGCATCTGGAGCTTCCGGCCATGTCCAGCCCCAGCAAGGATGGTGGGCCAGCTGGAGAGGCAGGCGAACCCTCCTGTCATCCTCTCCTTCCTGCTGACCCACTTGGCAGGGGAGGTGGGAGGAAACATGGCTTCCTCCACCAACGAGCTGTGGGACCTTGGGGGAGTCACGGTCCCTCTCTGGGCTTGGATTCGTGAAATTACCCACCCGGCCCCATCCTCCGTAACTGAGACCAGAGAACGTACAGGAAGCATTTCATCTATTTGAAAGCGCTTTACAATGTGCAAGAAAGTTACCATTACCTTGCAGATCCCACAAGGAAAACGTGCATCACACCCAAGCTCTAAGTAACCGGCATCTGTGGGCCTTCGGGACCCTCCCAATGCCTAGTGGGGGCCACATCACATTCTCCTCTTGCTGAAGGGGAACTGAGGTTTGGTCGCAACATGGCCAGCCTGAAGTCTCCCCAAATTAGGAGTGGGAAATCAACTCCCAAATAATACCAGCGGCAGATACCATTGAGTACTTGCTGTGTCCAGGTCAATGCCAAGGTTCTTACATGGATTGTCATGTTTCGTCCCCACAACGGTCCTGCCCGGAAAGCTTTATGGCCATTAGCTGTGTTTTATGGGAAGGTGGGCAGCCAGCAGCTGTTCCCAACCCTCAGGTTAGACACAGAACTAAGCCGAAGGTCCCCAGCCTGGACTTAAGACAAACGGGAAATCATTCACTCATCCGACCCCTACAGATCCCCTCACATACCAGGCATGTTCTAGTCACCGAGGAAACACAAACACAAACTCCCATCCTTGTGGGGTTTACATCCTAGTGGGGAGACAACGGTGAATGAGAAAAATGTGCCGCGTGTTAGATGTCAAGGAGGACAAGCCCCCGGATCCTGTTCTCCAAGCACCACTCTGTTGGGACGAGAACAGTCAGTGCTTTGCAGCTCTTGCTGCTGGGGGATCAGGTCACCTGCACGTACTGCTCCATCTTCCCTTTTGCCATGAGTGTCTGGATCCCCAAGACAGGCAGAGGCAGCCAGGAACGCTAAGGACCTTCCTCCAAAGTGCACTGCCAGGTGGGGTGGGCCGGAGGGACCGAATGTGGGCCTCAGAACCCTCCCGCAAGCCTGGGGCCAAGAAGAACTCTCACCACCTCCAGGGTGAATTCCATCCGGTTCCTGCCATTGACATGAATTGCTTCCTGGTGGTTCTGGGTGCAAATCTACCCCACCCTGCAACTATGTGTAAGTTTCAGGATCTCAGAGACGGGCTTCGTTTTTCCTGTTTCTTCCATCATCTCCACAGGGCTGGGCCCAGGGGAGGCTCCTCAGAAACCCCATAGTCCTAGGTCACTGGTTTAGTTGGCATCCTGGATGTTGGAGGCAAGAAAAAGAGAAGGATGGGGATTCCAGCTACAGGCTGGAAGAAAGAACATACACAGGGCAAGGCAGGCGGGCTTGAGCACCGTGGGGGCTCTGGGATGTGCTGGGTGGTGCAAACAGCGCTCAGCACAAGCGTGCTTAGTAAATGAGACCTGGGCTGTGTGTGGGAGTTCCCTGGCTGTCCAGCGGTCAGGACTCGGTGCTCTCAACGCCGGCGTCCTGGGTCAGGGAACTGAGATCTCGCAAGCTGCGCGGCACCGCCAAAAACCAAAATTGTTAAAAAGAAAAAAAGAAGAACTGGGCTGTGTGGTCACCATTATTACTAATAAATCATATAGTAAAAACCCTTAATGGGACACCAGTGGGTGAGGGATATGGAAGGGTGAACATTTGGAAAGACTCATCCATGATAATAATAATTTCAAAACTAGGCAATGCTTATTGAGTGACCCCTGATTCCAGGCACCGTGCTGCGCACGGACTGTCAACTCTCATTTTCATCCTGGAATCAGATAAAGACCACTGGTTTCTCCATTTCACAGATGGGGGCACTGAGGCTTGAGGAGGCCGCGCCCAAGGTCACATGGCTGGTAAATGGTGGCCCCGGGCCGAGACTGAGACAGCTACGTAGAATGGGACTGGGGAAGGGTCAGAGTCAGGGCAGGGAGTAATCATGGGGGTCAAGGAGGGTAGCTGGCTGCCCAGGCCTAGACTAGGGGGTGCCATGTTCAGTCCAGCAGGTGAGGGGCATCCCTGGTGGGAGCCAGGATGGAGAAGAATCATAAGTTACACAGAGGAGAAACAACACTGGACAGACTCCCCTCCAGCCCTGATCAGAAGTCAGTTCAGGGACTTCCCTGGTGGTACAGTGGTTAAGAACCCACCTGCCAATGCAAGGGACGCAGGTTCGATCCCTGGTCGGGGAACTAAGATCCCGCATGTCTCGGAGCAACTAGGCCCGAGCGCTACAGCCTGCGCGCCACAACTAGAGAACCTGTGTGCCGCAACGAAAGATCTGCATGCCGCAAAGAAGACCCAACGCAGCCAAATAAATAAATATTTTTTAAAAAGAAGTCAGTTCAGTGGAGTCTGAAATGACCTTAAATCTTATGGGGAAAAATCTAAACTCAGCTTTCAAGCAAGAAAAGGGGCCCTTTGCTCCTTTCTGGAGTTGAAATTGCCAATGAAAAAAGTGTGGGCATTATTCAGAAAATCCATCCATCCTTCCACCCCCTGCGGAGCAGTGCTCTGTGCTAGACACGTTCTAAGCACTGGGATACAGCAGGGAAAAAAAGAGACAAAAGATCGTGCCTTCAGGGGCTTGAATTCTGGTGGAGGGAGGTGGAAAGTAAGCAAGAAGTGAGTAGGTTATACACTATTAGAGGTGATAGAGGCTATGGAGAGGAATTGACGGAGGGCAGCGGGAGTGCTGGGAAGTGGTTTGTGATGTGAACGAAGGAGACCCTGGAAACCTTGGACGTAAAGGGACATTTCACCAAAGACTCGGGGGGATGGGTGAAGGGCAAGTTGAATGTCTGGGGGAAGAGTGTCCAGTAGAGGGAACAGTAAGTGTGAAGGCTCCGAGGTGGGACTTGAGGGACAGGAAGGCGGCCTGTGTGGCTGGAGTGGGGATGGGAAGAGGGGTGTCAGTGACGCCAGGAGATGAGGGAGGAGAGGCTTAGCAGCCACTTGGGGCTTTAACCTGGAGAGAGGTGGGACACCACTGGAGGATTTTGAGCAGGACATAATCTGATTTACATTTTAAAAGGATCCCCCCACCCCACTGCTGTGCTGGGAATACTGAGGTCTGCAGGGACTGCAGGAGGAGGGTCGGGGGAGGTGGCAGATGAGAAGAAACTGGGTTTGGGATTGATTTTGAAGGTGGAGCTGCCAGTATTAGCTGATGGAGGAGAGTTTTTGAGAAAAGGCAAAGTCAAGGCTGACCCCAGAGTTCTGGGCCCTGGGGCCACTTGCTGGATGACGAGCCATTAGTTGAGATGAGAAAGCAAGTTTTGGGGGGAAGAACAGAAGTTCCTTTTAGGCTTTTTTTTTTTTGCTGTACGCGGGCCTCTCCCGTTGCGGAGCACAGGCTCCGGACGCGCAGGCTCAGCGGTCATGGCTCACGTGCCCAGCCGCTCCGCGGCATGCGGGATCTTCCCGGACCGGGGCACGAACCCGTGTCGCCTGCATCGGCAGGCGGACTCTCAACCACTGCGCCACCAGGGAAGCCCTAGGCATTTTTTTTAATTGGCATATAATCGCTTTAAAATGTTGTGTTAGTTTCTGCTATATAACGAAGTGAATCAGCTATATGTATACATATATCCCCCCCTCTTGTATCTCTCCCCCCTCCCCACCCCCATCCCACCCATCTAGGTTGTCACAGAGCACCAGCTGAGCTCCCTGTGTTATCTGAGATGCAGATTAGACCGCTAGGTAGCCATTGACAAGATGCTTCTGGTTTCAGTGGGGAGGGCTGGGTGGTGATGTGACTGTGGGCCCCCTGATTCTAGAGGGACACTGGAAGGCTCCAGATTGGATGAGACCACCTAGGAAGTGAGAAAAGAGGGGGAGCCTCTATTGTTTCCTAGAAACTGCCGTAACAGAGTACCGAAGCTGGTAACTTAAAACAACAGGAAGTGCTTCTCTTACAGTTCAGGAGACTACAAGTCTGAGACCAAGGTGTCAGCAGGGCCATGCTTCCTCGGGACTCTGGAGAGAATCCTTCCTTGCCTCCTCCTGGCTTTGGATGGTGGCTGGCAGTCCTCGGCTTGCAGCTGCATCACTCTGACCTCTGCCTTGGTCGTCACATGCCATCTGATCTCTCCCTGTGTGTCTCTGTCCTTTTTTGCGGTACGCGGGCCTCTCACTGTTGTGGCCTCTCCTGCTGCGGAGCACAGGCTCCGGACGCGCAGGCTCAGCGGCCATGGCTCACGGGCCCAGCCGCTCCGCGGCATGTGGGATCTTCCCGGACCGGGGCACGAACCCGTGTCCCCTGCATCGGCAGGCGAACTCTCAACCACTGCGCCACCAGGGAAGCCCTGTCCTCTTCTTATAAGGACACCAGTCATATTGGATAAAGGCGCACCTGACTCATGTATGACCTCATCTTAACTAATTACACCTGCACGGTCCTATTTCCAAACGGTCGCATTCCGAGGTTCCAGGGGGTGGGGTGTAGGACTTCAATATATCTTAAAAATTTTTTTTATTAAAAATCTTTTTAGGTTGTCTTTTTTTGTATATTGTGGAAAAATACCCAAGACATAAAATTTACCATCCTAACCATTTTAAAGTGTACAGTTCTGTGGTATTAAGTACAGTCACGTTTTTATGCAACCATCCTCGCCATCCATCCACAGAACTCTTTTCATTTTACAAAACTGAAACTGTCCCCATTCAACACTTAACTCCCCATCCTCCCCTCCCCCAGGCCCTGGCAACCACCATTCTACTCTTGTCTCTGCGAATTTGACTACTCTAGGTTCCTTACATAAGCAGAATCATACAGGGTTTGTCCTTTTGCAACTGGCTTATTTCTCTTTGCATCATGTCCTCAGGGTTCATCCACATTGCAGCATGAGTCAGGATTTCCTTCCTTTTAAAGACTGAATAATATCTCGCCGCATATATTTTTTGGGGACACAACTGAACCCATTATTGGGGTCAAAAGACTAAGTCTTGGTCATTCCAATATTAAGAGGTCTAAGACATGAGGAGGAACCAGCAAAGAAGATTGAGGAGTGGCGGCGGGGAGGTGGAGGGGAATCAGGAGAATGTGCCTTCGGTATTGGGGGC
Source organism: Stenella coeruleoalba (assembly GCF_951394435.1). Lineage (NCBI taxonomy): Eukaryota > Metazoa > Chordata > Mammalia > Artiodactyla > Delphinidae > Stenella > Stenella coeruleoalba. Next base: position 116,149,157 of record NC_137153.1, read on the forward strand.
GGGGAGTGATGGTCAGCGCCAGGGCTGCTTCTGGTCAAATAAGAGGTGGAAGGAAACGGACCATCAGCTTAGCAACGGGGAGAACATTGGTGACCTAGACCGGACCGGTGTTGGTGGAGTGCGAGGGATGAAGCCTGTTCGCAGTAGGTTTTGGGAGACTGGGATGAGAAGCAGGGACAGCAGGCAGATAAGTCTTTTGATAAATTTTGTAATAAAAGGGAGCTGAGAAATGGGGTGATAGCTGGAGGGAGACATGCAGTCAGAGGTTTTGCAAAGATGAGAGTAGTTACCGCGCGTTCGTATGCGGGTGAGAATTATCCAGCGGGGAAGGGAAAGCTGATGAAGTGGGAGGGAAGGCGGAGTGGCTGGGGTGAGGCACGTCCCTGAGGGCAGGAGGTGGGATCTGATACCCAAGGCAGGGTTGGACATCTCTGGGAGCAGGAGGGGGCAGAGGGGGTGGACCAGGTGCCGGGGTGGGGCGGTGGTGGCAGTCCCTGGATATTCTTTTTTAAAAATAATTATTTTTTGGTTGCGTTGTGTCTTCGTTGCTGCACGCGGGCTGGCTTTCTCTAGCTGCGGAGAGCGGGGGCTACTCTTCGTTGCCGGTGCGCGGGCTTCTCATTGCGGTGGCTTCTCTTGTTGCGGAGCACAGGCTCCAGGCGCACGGGCTCAGTAGTTGTGGCGCACGGGCTTAGTTGCTCCACGGCACGTGGGATCTTCCCGGACCAGGGATTGAACCTGTGTCCCCTGCGTTGGCAGGCAGATTCTTAACCACTGCGCCACCAGGGAAGTCCCAGTTCCTGGATATTCTTATTGTTTATGTCCCTCTGAAATAGAACAGGGTCGTAGGTGAGAGAGTCACGGGAGGTGGTGCTGACGGTCTGGGGAGTGAGAAGGCACAGAGACCTGGGGGAGGCGGTGTGGCTGCCAGAAAGGAAAACAGCTGCCGTTTGTTTGCTGCGGGTTTACTCCATGCCAGGCACCAGGCGAAGGGTATCCCACACGTTTTCTCATTTAATTCTCCCACCGACTCTGACATGTATTTTTATTTTCCATTTTACAGATGCGGAGACTTGAAGACTTAAGAAGGTGATGTAACTTTCTTTACATCATATAACCTGTAAGTCTGACCCTGAAGCCTGACTACTAAACAAGCCTGTCCAAACCTCACAGGAAGCCTGGGGACGATTTTGTCAATTATTAAATTACATTATTATTTTTTCTCTCTGGAGAAGTATTAAACGTTTATTTCAGAAAATTTGGAAAATTCAAAGTGACATAAATATAAAAAAATTTTAAATGGCTCTAATTTCACCACCCAGAAATAATTACCATGAAAATGTAGTGATTTCTTTGCAGTATTTTTTTTCAATTCATATTAACTGTGGCAGATTTAATGTGTTCAGCAAATCCTGTTTCCCTTCTCTTCATGGCAGGCAGCTAGACTACATTTCCCAGCCTCCCCTGCAGGTGGGGTGGCATGTGATTGAGTTCTGACCAATGGAATGTGGGAGGGAGTGATGTCACGCCCTTCTGTGCCTGGACCGTAACCTCTTCTGATCTTCCATGCTTTCTCTCTTCTCTTGTTGCTCATGGGATGGGAAGGACTCAGTGAAGGACTTCAAGACCCTAGGGGGCAGTTAGACCACTAGTCGGAAGGCTCCTGAGCTCCCGAATGACCCAGTGGAGACCCCACCTCCCCCTGATAGTTCCATAGGGTGGAATGAACCTTGGCTGTGTTGTCATTGGACTCTGGGCATTGTTTGTTAAAGCAGTTAGCCTGATACAGTAACATCACATAAATATTGGAATCATACTGTAGATACAGTTTTTAGGCTGATTTGTGTTGGTTATTATTATTTTATTATTATTATTGTATTTGTTATTATTACCATTTACAGCAACCTTCTCCTATATTGTTAAACAATCTTGGAGAGCGTGGTTTTAATGGTAGTCCATGATAATTATTTATTTACTCAATCCCATAAGGTTGGATATTTAGGTTGCTTCCGCCATTTTGCTTTTCTAAGTCAGGCTCCAGTGAACATCCTCATGATAAATCAGGTCACCTGATCTGGAGATGGACCAGTTCATCCCACCTCTGTTTCCTGTCTCTGAGCCTCTCCTTCACCCGAGCTTAAGGAGGTGCCCCAATTCCATAGACACTATCTATAAAAACGAGTGTAGTGGGATGAAATGTACATGCTTGGACGAAAGTGTGTGGAAAACCTTGATTATTCTAGAATTGGTCTCCTTTTGCCCTTGTGTCCCCTTTCCCACTGATGTCTTGGCAGTGGACGAGGTGAGGTGACATACTGAAAGTCGTCTCTGCCTTTGTAAGACAGTCTCTTCCAGGCAATTATCTGGTCAATTCAAAGCCCTCACTCCTTGTAAGGGCGATTCCTCTACACGCAGGCCATCCTGTTTCCGTTTCCTTTTGTAGGTGGTGTCTGGAAGCTTATGTGGTCTAAAGGGGTTGAGGAAAGGGTGTCTCGCCCTACTCACTGCACCTGCTCAGGTGTGGCTGGCTCGGTACGCACTGGTCTTTGGGCATCCTGCTGGCTTTCGAGGATGGTAATTCTGGGTCTTGCTTTGTACCACGCTTCGCATCTCAGAGTCAAGCCTCTTCTCATCTGTGTGGGTTTACTAGGGCTGCTGTAAAGAAGCGCCCCAGACTGGGTAGCTTCAAACAGCAGATATTTACTTATTCTGGAGTCTAGAAGTCTGAGAGGAAGGTGTTGCCCGTGCCATACTTCCTCTGAAGCCTCTAGGGGAGGATCCTTCCTTGCCTCTTCCCACTCTGGAAGCCCCAGGCTTGCGTCTGCCTCACTCCAATCTCTGCCTGCATCTCCTCCTCTTCTTATAAGGACATCAGTCATACCAGGATGCCTATCCTAACGTCCTCATCCTAATCCGATTACGTCTTCAAAGAGCCTATTTCCAAGTTCACAATCACAAGCACAGGGCGGGGGTGGTGGGGACCTCAACATAGCTTTTTTGGGGAATACAATTCAATCCATAATACCGTCCCCGGACCTTCTCAGCTCCTGGGCTCCCTCGACTCAGTGTGGCAGTGAGGGTCCCTATTATGAGACTGTCCTCAGTTCCACCTGCCTGGGGACCTGCAGCCATTTCCACTCTCCTGCAGCCTTGCCATGTCAGTGTCTGGCCCAATGTGGACACAACCTGGTGGGGGGGGGGCACAGGCACCACCTTGGATATCCTCATATCCCCTAAACCTGTCTTAATCGTTCTGCTGCCCTAGGACCCTCTGACCATCTCTCCTTCTGCCTTGAAAGGGCCTTCCACACGCCCGCACTGTCTGGCAACAAATCTACTCTGTGCTACAGATGTTATCCACCATCCCTTCACGGGGCGAAAGCCTCGTGGTTTAAGTTTCATGGTGGTGGCAATTCGAGAGAGAGGGAAAAAAAAATACTGGGTTAGCAAAAGGGAGAACACAGCAGGAAACATTTCAAAGATTCTACGCCTGTTAAAGTGTTTTTGATGGTAAGCCCTATTTGCCTTGACCTTTGAAAGTCTAAACAGATGAAAACCCTGGTCTCCCTTTATCTGGCAGCCTGTCTACTCGCTCAGTGAACCCTGTCTGTTCCTCCAAAGGCTCCTGGACCTTGATTTCTTCTTCTGGAACACTTTCCCTCCTACGCCCTTGCTGGGGCATTTCCTACTCATGCTTTGGGTCTCAGCCTGGACTATACTTCATTGGGGAAGCTGTTCTTGATGCCCCAGATGGGTAGCCCCCCCGCCCGCAATTACACTTGTGACTGTGTTTTACGTCTGTGACCCTCAGCAGACCACAGCTTCACGAGGACAGGAGTCACACGTGCTTTGTTCCTCTCTGTGTTCCCACTGTTGGCACTTGGTAGGAACTCACCGAATGTTGGGTGAAGGAATGAAAGCCAGTGAAAGTGACACGACATCGTTTTGTATTAGATTGAACCGTAGGAGCTTGCCAACAAAATTTGGTTGATTTTTGACCTACAAATATTCCAATTGCCTGTGAGTGAAGCCTTCCCACCCTCTCCTATTTTTGCAGACTCCCCTCCCTGAGTGACCATCAGCTTATCTGCTGGGAGGGGAGGCTCTGAATGGTCCGTAATTTCTTGGCACTCCCCTTCTCCCCTCTTGTGTTGGCCATCAACCGTTTCCTGGACCCAGAAGATTCTGCGTTGGGTGAGTTCAAGTGCGTGTGGTAAAATAGCCCACATGGCTTAGCCAGTTTCTCCAATTTCTTTCTTTCTTTTTTTCAGCTGTACTTTTTATTTATTTATTTTTGGCGGTGCTGCACAGCTTGTGGGGTCTTAACTTCCCGACCGGGGATTGAACCTGTGCCCTCGTCAGTGAAAGCTTGGAGTCCTAACCACTGGACTGCCAGGGAATTCCCTCCAACTTCTTGTTGTTCTCCAGTTTCTCTGTGTCCTGGTAGATTACCTTCATGCATTGTGTCTTAGAGTGGCTTGGAGGTTGACCACTGTTTGAGCTGGTGTAGAGTTGCTGGTAAGAACAATGGATTTAGTCTCAAACAGCTCTTGACGTGGGGCCTGGTACACAGTAGGCGCTCGATAAATGCTTGTGGAATGATGGAGAACAGATTGGAGTTTGAGTTCCAGCTCTGCTACTTATTGGCTCGAGATCTTGGGCAAGTTACTTACACTCTGAGCCTCAGTCTCCTCCCCTGTAAACTGGGGTAATCCTGTACCCACTTGACCAGGTATGTGGAGATGATGGAGGTGCAGGGCTTTGTTTGGCTTGGGGTTGGGTCCCCATGAGGCTTCATAGCAGTGGGAGTTGATGGTGGTGGCTGTCTCCCAGCAGTGTCCTCTCTTCTCTTCCAGACTGTTCTAAGCATCTCTTATCTGGCTTCCCAACTTCCTAGCTCTTCCCATCCAGTCAACCTGTACCCCTCACCCAAGGATTAATCAGTGCTCTCGTCTGTGGTCCCATCACTTTCTGCTTAGCCTCACCCACCCACACTTCCAGCCTTGTCTCTGATTACACTCCTGACCTTCAACCAAACATGTCTGTCACTTGCTGTTTCTGCCCCAACCCCGCCTAGCTTCCAGACTCCTATTCCACTCAAGTGATGTCTCTCTACGTCCCTTCCGCCTGGGATGCTCTCGCCTCACCAAGTGAGACAATGTTTGTCAATGAACTTTGATGTCAGATGGCCAATAGAAAAGAAAAAAAAAAAGCAGGAAAAAAAAAGCTTCGGAGAGAAGGTGGATAAATTGGAACCCTTGTGTGCTGCTGGGAGAAATGTAAAATTGTACAACTGCTGTGGAAAACAGTATGGCCGTTCCTCAAAGAGCTAAACGTAGAATTATCATATGATCCAGCCATCCTACTTCTGTGTATATACCCAAAAGACTTGAAAGCAGGCACTTGAAGAGGGATTTGTACACCCGGGTTCATAGCAGCGTCATTCACAATAGCCAAGAGGTAAATGCAACCCAAATGTCCATTGACAGATGAGTGATAAACAAAATGTGGGGAATACATACAGCGGAATATTATTCAGCCTTAAAAAGGAAGGGAATTCTGATACCTGCTACAACATGCAGGAACCTGGAGGACGTTATACTAAGTGACATAAGCCAGCCACCAGAAAAAAAAAAAAACTATGATTCCAGGTATATGCCGTCCCTAGAGTCGTCAAGTTCCTAGGGTTGGATAGTAGAATGGTGGTTGCCCGGGGCTGGGGGAGGAGGGAGTGGAGAGTCGTTTAATGGGGACAGAGGCTCAGTTGGGAAGATGTTCTGGAGATGGGTGACACAACCATGTGAATGTACTTAATGCCACTGAACTTAGACTTGAAAATGGTTGAGATGGTAAATGTGTTTTGTGTATTTTACAAACAAAACAAAACTTCGAAGATTGCCTTTGCCAGAAGCCACCATCAAGAGATGTCCTTGCTTAGGGGGACAGAGGGTGGTCTGCATGGAGGCCTCAGGCAGCCTCTGCTCTGCAGCTGGAGCCAGGATGCCAGGAATACTCCTGACTCCAGGGAAGGCCGAGATCTCCGTGATAAGCGGGGCGTCCTCCCCTCACCTGGTCTAACCTCTCAGTTCCCCGAAACTCTCTGCTCCAAAGACCTTTCAGCCCCTACCCCAGCTGCCATTTCCAAGGCCACACTTGGATCTGGGCTTCTCCAGGAATGCCCTCGCCCACCTGGAGTCTCCGTTTCCAGCTCCCTGTTCTCCGACTCCTGCCTTTCCACACACTCCCTCTGCGACCTTGAGTCCGATAATTCCTTGCCCCCTGCCATCTTTGACCCCCTTTTCCTTGTCCTTCCCCCACTGCCTCTGTCTGTCCTCACTCAGGTTACAGGCGAATGTCTCTGTTGCATCCACCCTCAGACCCCTGCCCTTTCCCTCCTCCTATTTTCTCGCCAAGTCCTGGTCCCGGTGGAGTCCGGCGTGCTGCCTCTCGTGCTCCGGCCCCCAGGCAGTGGAACTGGTGAGGGGCCCTCTGCATCTTCTCTTCTCCATTTACCTACTCCAGGCTTCTCTGCAGCTCTGCACCATCTCTCTCACATCCCCTCTCTTGGGTCGTCCCCATCAGCAGGCAACAAACACGCTGGAATGCCTCCCATATTTAAAACAGCCACCCCTTGACCCTACAATCCTCCCACCCCAGCTTCAGCGCTGTTTATCCGACCCTCTTCCGGCACACTTCCTTGTCAGGGTGGTCTTAGTGAGGTCTCTCTACGCGTCCCCTCCTGTGATCTCCTGAGCCCGCTGCAGTCAGGCTCCCGCCCCTCTACCCAAACAGCCTTTGCCAAGGTCAGGGCTGATCACCATGTTGCTGACCCCAAAGGTTACCCTTGGTCCACTTGCCAGCAGCAATGGACCCAGCCGGTCACTCCCTCCATCTCCGAATACTCCCTTCTCTTGACTTCCCACCTTTCCTCTTGCTTTCTTCTCCCTGTTAACCTGGACCTGCCCCAGGACTCGGTCCTGACCCCTCTTCCCTTGTCTGTCTGCAGCTCTCCCTGGGTGGTCTCTTGGGCCATGGCTGAGAACCAGATTTGCAGGGACATCCCCCAGATGCCTGCCTCCAGCCGGCCCCTCCCCTGAACTCCAGGCCTGCACATCCCATGGCCTCCCCAGCATCTCCGAGGGATGGCTCATGGCCCCTCACACTTCGCCGGTTGCAAACAGTGTCTCTCCCACCAGCTAACCCCAAACCTGCCCCCCAGAGCCAATGGAAACACTATGCTTTCGTTTTCTGAGGTCAAAACTCTTGGAGTTGTCCCTGACTCCTGTCTCTCTCACATCCTCATCCAGACCAGCGAGTCTTGTCAGCCCTAACCCGAAACACACCAGGAACCTGGCCCCTTCTCCTGGCCTCCTGGGACCCGGGGGTGGGGGAGCGGGCAGCTGCCATCCCCGCTCCTCTGTCTTAACTGACCTTCTCCTGGCTTCACCCTCTGTTCCCCTTCAGCCTGTTCTCCACACTGTAGGCCAAACCATTCTTTTAAAATGCAAGTCCAATCTTGTCTCTTGCAGGCTCAGAATCCTCCAGTGGCTTCTCATGGCAGGGAGAGGGAGACCCGACGTCCTCGTGGCCCAGGCCCGATCTGATCCCACCTCTCCCTTACCTTGCTGCCCCTTTCTGAGCCCCGTGAGTGCAGGGCCTGTGTTTGGTTTCAGCCGCCTCCCCTGGCACCGGGGCCCGCACCCAGACCACACATTGCTACAAATTGGATGAATGAATAAGTGAGGAACAGACGACTGGCCTTCCCTGGGAGGCTCTGCCCTGCACCGGAGCGGGGCCCAGCTTCCTCCCGCTCTCTGCCTGCCCAGGTTGCACCTGGCCCCCGGCCCCTCCCCCTTGGCCAGGTGTGCAGCCTCAGGAATTCTTCCGTCTGCTTGCCAGCTCTCTTCTGCAAAGGAGGTGCCCCAGGGAACAAGGTTTTCTGGTGCCCCCGGATCCTCCTAATCCTGTGTGAATCTCCTCTGTTGGTCCTGGTTACCCTCCCGGGCGTGGCAGAGGGAATAGAGACCACGCCCCTTTGTGACCACGCCCCTCTCCAAGCCAACCAAGCTCCAGAAAGCCCAGCCTTGTAAGCGAGGGCAGGCTGGTTTAGGTCCCTCAGGCTTCTCACCTCTGCTTTGAGGAGGGGGCGGCCACTTGTCCCACTCTGGGAGTCAAGGTACCCTGATTGAAGCTCGGAGCCTGGGCGGGGACTCAAGGGCCCCTTCAGCATGTGCTTCCCCAGATAGCCGCAAGGCTCGCTTCTCACTTCTGACATGACAGGGCACCAGGAGCTGAACAGAAATAGAGCTGCAGGAATCTGTTCCAATCTGCAGACCAAACTGAATTAATGCATAGGAATTCTCAGCTTTAAGTTTCTTTACTTACAATTTTCTTATACGTTTAATACCTGCCAATATTTGTCTGTACGTGACATTCCATAATGGTAATTGCTGTCACCTATGCCAATTTTATCTGCATATCCCAGGCATCGTGCGCTTTCCACACAAATGTATGGAAATCTACAGAAAACCTGTGTTCGGTCAGTGCTATTGTCTTGACTATTTTGCAGAGGAGGAAACCGGAGCTCAGAGAAGGGAGGTCACTTGCCTAAAGTCCCACAACTGGCTCCGGTGGAGCTGTGATTTGCACCCAGCTCTAGGTAGCACCAAAACCCCTGTTCTCCTCACCACCACCACCACCACCACCACCACCACCACCACCACCCACCCCCCACCCCGTGTCTCCTCCTTGCCGGCCCCAGAGCACTTAGATGTTTTAGGAGAACGCTTTCCGCTTGCCATCTCTATTTCACGGTGATTGTCCTTGCTTTTTAGTCATTCTGCCCTAGGGAATCCTTTGGGGGGGGGGTTTCCCCTTTCGCTTGCCTAGATGTGACCTTGAGGCTAAGACCTAGGAGTCAAGGTGCAATTGCTCACGGTGACCTGAAGGGTGAGGTGGGTTGCCTGGGGGCTGCCCTTTGCAACTGCTGGCCCTCCTGCTTTCCTGCTCCCTGATCAGAGCAGGACGGCTCTGAGGACCCTGGGGGTGGGGTCTTGGGACTGAGCGTTTCTCATAAGGAGTCTGCATGCAGGCAGGGGGTCTGCCCACCGCCCCTGGCCAGGCCCTCACTTGCAGAATCACTCTTCTAGGCTGCAAAGGGCTGGGTTCACCTTTGAATTCATCCTGCAAGTTGCATCTAAGGCAGACACTCCGCAGACTGGGTCTGAGTGGCCCCAGCCCAGCGGCACTGCTTAAGAGCCCCCCACCGACCCCGCACCGCCTTCTGGGCCCTGACACGGCCAGCCAGTGCAGAGCATGGACTGTCTCTGCCTCCTCGTTCTGGGGGGGCGAGATGGGACAAATAGCCCCCATTCCTTTCCTCACGAAGCGTCCCCTCCATCTTGGCTGGCCTCCCACCCAAAGGACTGTTCGGGGACCGTCCAGGCACCCTCGTGAGTTTCTTACCCCCTTTATCACCGTCATCCATTTTCATTCACGCATCCCTTTCTGAGATTTATCCTTGCGTTCTCATAAAGGAAATGGTTAGCTTATGGGAGGTTTGTGATCCGACTTACCTACTTCACTTAGAAATCAAGAGGGTAGTTTGTGAGGATTTGGGGGGGTGGCCTCCTTCCCCTCCATCTCTGGCCAAGGCGCTGGGCTGCGTTGTCTGTCTGGAGGGGACAACGGTCAGCAGGGTCCTGCTTGCAGAGAGTGCTGGGTCCCAAAGAGCAGAACAGCCCAGCAGACCCCGTGATCCTCAGTGGGACGGTGACCCCACCCTCCAGGAGTGGGGGGAGCCACTGCGGCTGGAGGAGGGGGCCCCCTGGTGGGTAGGGTTGAACATGGGCTGCCAGGTGGGGAGGGTATCCAGTGGAGGGGAGCCCCCCAAAATGTGGAGACTTTGTAGAGAACAGACTGGCCATGCAGGGAGCAGATGGCTGCGGGCTGTGGTCTGCCCACTTCCAGCAGGAGGCCATGGGCCAGGCTCGCCCCGCCCAGGACTTGGGTGTCCTCCTCTGTAACAGGACCACAGTGGTACTCGCCTCTGGCAGGTAGGTAATGACGGTACCTGTCAGCAGTACATGAGTTCGGGTCCCTACCTTGCAGGGAGCCCCATCCCTGGCTCAGTGGCCCGGGGGTGTCCCCCACTGGTTGAGGTTTCCCAGTTGTGCATGCAGCCCCGGTGACGTAGGAGGGGGTGATTCCAGGAGCCCCACAGACTCCCTTCTGCACTCTCCCTGTTTCCTGGAGGAGAAGCTCACACTCCCTAACCCTTTATAACAAAGCACTGTGGCAGGCAACGATAGCCAGATAGATTTTAACACTGTTTTATTTTAATTGTAATTTATCTTTAATTTTATCTTCTATTTATGGCAAGGGATCTTCATTTTCCACTTACAGTAATCATATAGGGGTCCCGGATAGCCTCATTTATTTAGGTGAGAATAGTGAATTCGTCTAAAGAAAAATATCAAATAATACAATGATTCAGATGGAGTAAAACGTAGCGAAGGTCGTACCCGAAGGGCTGGGTCAGGACCGGGAGCCATGGGTAGAGTTCTGCTCTCTCGTCAGTCAGGAGACCCGGTTGATACTCGTTCTGTTAGGTTTGCCCCAAAGGTGGTGACGAGTTTGGCAGGAGGGGTTCAGGCACTTGGTGTTGTGTCTGTGCTCAGTGCATCTTCTGGGACTCCCCCTCCTCAAACAGCCCTGCAGACTTGGGGCTGACGTGACCCCCATTTTAAGGTGAGGAAGCTGATCAGAGAGGGCCAGTGATGTGTTCAAGGTCACACAGCCGGTGAGCTGGGGAATGGGCCTGACTTCACCTCACATGGCGAGAGGTCTAGGGCCGGTGGAGTCACTTCTGGTTACCCAGTCCTAGTCGTTTGGAAGGAGAAGGGTGTGGAGAAATGGGAGTGTGTTGTGGAGGGAAGGGGCTGGGGGACAGCGAGGGGCCCAGGAGTCTGGACAGTGTGTATGGGCCTTGGAAGGAACAGCCACTCAAGGTCACTTGGTGAGCCTGGAACCCCGGGATCCTGCCTTCGCTGGATCTGCTGTCCACCGCGCCACTCCATGCTGCAGGGGTCTCCTTTGACCAGGCGGCCCCCTCCCCTTTGCAACCTCTCGGGCACACAGTGGCATCGAAGGAGACACTTCGGGGTGGGGGTGATGGTATGTGGAGGGAGAGGCCGCTGTGTGGACACACGCGGGTGGCCCTAGAGGGCTGCTGGGCGCCCAGGTCTGGCTCTTGGTCTCAGAGCAGAGCTTTGGCTCCCTTTTCCCCACCCGTCCCGACGCATCCTCTGCACACCGGTCATGGGAGGGGCTGCGGAGGGGGGCTTTCCTGGGTAGGGGGCTCTGAGGGATGGGCCGGCAGCATGGGGGGAGCATTGGGGTGGGAGTTGGGAGATCTGAGTCTCCTGGGGGGGCCTCAGCTTCTCCTTCCTTAGAGGGAAAGGGTGGGGCCTGATGGCCAGAGGGGCTTCGGGGTCTGATGATGTAGGGGTGAGGCGGGAAGGGCTCCTCCCTGCCCCAGTCTCCAGCCTGTGCCCTAACTCCCTCCTCCCCTTAGGAGAGGTCCCAGGAGGTGCCAACACGGGGGTCCAGGCTGGGCCGCGGCTCACTGGCTCTGCCTGCTGTGTAGCCCTGGCAGGGCATTGCCCCGCTGCCCCGTCCAGCTGTGTGGTCTGAGCATGTTAACCCCTCAAAGCATGGAGGACGTGGACTCAGGGTAAGTGCTCAACAAACTTTACCCGTGTGTTATTATTTTATTTTTTATTTTTTATTTTTTTGCGGTACGCGGGCCTCTCACTGCTATGGCCTCTCTCGCTGCGGAGCACAGGCTCCAGACGTGCAGGCTCAGTGGCCATGGCTCACGGGCCCAGCCGCTCCACGGCATGTGGGATCTTCCCGGACCGGGGCACGAACCCGTGTCCTCTGCATCGGCAGGCGGACTCTCGACCACTGAGCCACCAGGGAAGCCCTCGTGTGTTATTATTAATAACAAAAATCTTAAAAAGCTGGAGGGATTACAATATTTTATAATACCTATAAATGGGGCAGAACCTTTAAAAGTTGTCAGTCACTATATTGTACACCTGCAACTTATATAATATTGTACATCAACTATACTTCAATAAAGAAGTCATTGCCAACACCTCCCCCTCCAAGAAAAGACTGGGGGGGATCAAGGGGGACCTTTTAAGCACGACACTTGGCCCTTCGGGCTGGGGATCCTTTTATCCAGCAGGAACTGGCTGTCAGGAACCCTCTCGCCCGCAGCCTGTAAGGAAAGGATCTGTCTTCTTTCCTCCTTCCCAGGCTTCAGATCTGAGTTCCAAGACCAGCCTGTCTGAGGGGCCTCCCTGACCACCCTGCATGATCGTCCCATGGGCTGAGCCCCTGTTCATTGTCTGGTGCCTCCGTGTGAGAACCTGAGCTGGGCGTCCCAAGGCCTTCTTTCTGTAGCTCCACCCCTGGTGTGGTGCCTTGGCATGCAACAAGTTGTCCCCCAACCTTTGTGACTCAGTGAAGGGCAGCATCACTATAATCCGTCCCTGCATCACAGAGGACGCTGAGGCTCAGAGAGGTGAAGCCACTTGCCCGAGGACACACAGGAGGACAGTGGTGAGTGAAACCTTCAGTCTGTGCCAGATGGCCTCCCTACAGAGCTCTCTTCCTCGGTCCCACCCCACTCGTTGTCGAGCCAGGATCTTACACCTATTCAAGGCCCAGTGGGCTGAGAACACAGGACTCTGGAGCTGATCTCTCCTGCTGTGCTTGGCAGGAGGCTTCGCAGACCCAGCAGGCTGGGGAGGGAGCGGGAACTCGCAAGCGCGCTGATTATCTCAAGTTCAAGAGCCATGGTGCCCACTGGGGACCAGGAGGCAGGTTCCGTCTTTGCTTGTTGTTTTATTACTAAGTCTGGGACCAGCGGTTTCTGGATGGAGTCCTATTAAACTGACATCTGTTGGATTTGTTCATTCATTCAGTAAAATATTCTCGAAACAAAGAAAAACACCTTAGAGATACCTCTGCTTCCCCTGAGTTTGTCTGCAAATGGGAAAACGATGATTTCATTGATTCCACATCTCTTGAGCTCCTGTGATGTGCTCGGTCAGGTGGTCCGCTTCAACCCCTGCAACAACGTAGCTGCCGTCTGTTTTGTAACTTGAGCTTCTCACCCAACATTGTGTTGTGTGCGTTTCCCCGTGTGTCAGAGACCCTTGTGAGAGGCTGTCATGGCATGGGATGCCACACCTCAGGGGCCTACTGCTTGGATTACCAGGGAGGGGAGACTATCCCCCTTTAGAGCTGGGGTCCCTCAGCACCCCTCCCCTCTGTCCAGCTACCCCGTCCTCATGTATCAAGGCCTGGCTCCATTCTGCCTCCTCTCTGAAGCCCGCCATGCTCCCCCCACCCCCCGCCCCCAGCCCGGCCCGCGCGCTCTCCTCCGAAGCCCGTGGCTCTCTGCCTCGCCTCCCCCAGCTCTCCCCTCCTCTTCATAAATGTAACACCCTTACTCTTGCTTTCCACACTTCAGGTCAGAGCTCAAAAGTCACCTTGTCAGGGGCCTCCTGGACCACCCCTTGTGCTGCTCTTGTGGGCTTGTCCCTCTGTTTCTCCCCTGACCCACAGGTCTGTTCATTCAGGAGAAGGACTTCTGTAGGAGGGGCTGGGTCACTGCTAAAAGTGGAAAGACCAGCTCTGTAGGGCTGCCAGATTTAGCAACAGAAGTAAAAGAAAACAACAGCACACTCAAACATAAATGTCAGATAAGTGACAAATAACTTTCGAGTATAAGTATATCCTGAATATTTTTAAAAAAATATTTATTTAGGGCTCCCCTGGTGGCGCAGTGGTTGAGAATCTGCCTACCAATGCAGGGGACGCGGGCTCGAGCCCTGGTCTGGGAAGATCCCACATGCCGCGGAGCAACTAGGCCCGTGAGCCACAACTACTGAGCCTGCGCGTCTGGAGCTTGTGCTCTGCAACAAGAGAGGCCGCGATAGTGAGAGGCACGGGCACTGCGATGAAGAGTGGCCCCCACTTGCCGCAACTAGAGAAAGCCCTTGCACAGAAACAAAGACCCAACACAGCCATAAATAAATAAATAATTTTTTTTAAGTACTTTCTTAAAAAAAAAAAATTATTTATTTATTTGTCTGTGCCAGGTCTTAGTTGCGGCACGCGGGATCTTCCTTGCGGTGTGCGGGATCTTTAGTTGAGGCACGCATGTGGGATCTAGTTCCCTGCATTGAGAGTGCAGAGTCTTAAACCGCTGGACCACCAGGGAAGTCTCTATCCTGAATATTGGTCCGGATATACTTATACTAAAAAAAAAATGTTGTCTATCTCAAACTCAAATGTAACTCGGCATCTTGTATTTAATCTGGCAACCCTACCACCTGTCACCCTTCTTTGTGCCCTTGTCGGGCGCGCTCAATAGCGAGACTATGCATGGGGGCAGGGATCTTGTCTGTCTAGGCCACTGCTGTGTGCCCAGCCCTCAGCACAGAACCTGATTGATACCCATCGGTAGGTCAAGTGCAGGGGACCCCACCCTGAGCCAGGTGCAAGAACTGTATGTGGAGCTTCCATCGATGTCTGGGAAGACCAGTGTGAATTGGTGAGAAGATGAGATGCATGAGATTTGGTTCACGAGGTGCTTTTTAACTCTTGTAAAACAGCTGTGATTTACTGAGCAGCTACTATGCGCCAAGCCTCACACTGTTTTTATACACATCACCTCTCGCAGCAGCTCTGCGGGGAAGGCATTATTCTTTATGCTTTCGATGGGAAACTGAGGTTCGGAGAGGCGGTGTCCCGGCCCTAGGTCACACAGCAGAGAGCAAACGCAGGTCTTCCTCCAGCTAGGCTAGTGCCTCCGCCTCCCCCGTGGTGCACACTGGGACCACAGAGGCTCTGGTGAAGATCCTCTGTGAGCTGTGCGCTTCTTAGGTTTTTGACTGTCTCTCCTTCCAGGTTAACCCTTTCACCATGAATCTTGCTAATGCAGTTCATTTATTCAGTAAACCCTGCTTCTCTCCGTGTTTGTTGCAAAGGAGAAGTTCCTCCTCTCCAGAATTCTGAATTAAGGAGGCTTTGAATGAATGAGAGTCTGCTGAACTGAAACTGCTGACGGGGCAGGGATGCGGCCGGGTGACTGGGGAAGGGGCACAAGCTGCACAGGCGGAAGGGGTTCAAACTCAGCCCCTGCCCTTGATGGGCTCTGTGGCTTCGGGCAAGTCAGTCCCTCGGTTTCACCATCTCTAAGGAGGGAGTCAAATGAATTCAGACACCCCAGGGTCCCAGAAGTGTCAGCTCAGAGGCTGCTGCTGCTGGAGGTGACTGGGGACCGGGCTTGGCTGTCTTTCCCCAGGGGCCCTGCTGGAGGTGACTGGGGACCGGGCTTGGCTGTCTTTCCCCAGGGGCCCTGCTGGGAGTAGAGCTGGGAGCCTTGTGCCCCCAGGAGCCCTGGGGCATCTTTGCACGTGGGGCTTAGTCTCTGGCTCCTCCGCTGGGAGCTGCCGAGAAGGGAAACCGGCCTCTCCACCTGGCCTAGGGCGCCACGGTCAAGGTCAGCCGAACGCTGGGTCCCCCACGGACCGGCCTTCTTGCTGAGGCTGTCTTCTGGGCTGCTAGTGTGTGTATGCACACGTGTGTGTGACAAGGGGGCGTGGGCTGCACTCCGGGTGGGGGAAGGGGTGTGCGCTCACGTGTTTTCAGTTTGTCACCTGGCTGAGGAAGCGTGGCTGTCCTCGCTCCAGAAATACAGCTATGTTCCCTAATTGTCACCACCGCCTCTCACAAGTGCTTGGAGTAAAATGCAGTCTGCCCCAAGGCTCCCGAGGCCCTGAGAGCTGGCTCCGGCCACCCCCATGGCGGCTCTCAGTCATCCTGAGCTCTTTCTGGACCCGCAGGCCTCAGCCTGCGCTATGCCGTCCGCCTGAGCCTCTCCCCACGGCTGCTTCCTTTCCGCCTCCAGTCTCCCCAGAGCGGTGTCCCGACGGTCCATGGGCACTGGGCATCCCCACGCCCCCTCCGTGGTTATCTCAGCCCCTTGTTTATTCTTCCCCAACCAGAACAGAACCCCTTCCAGGCTCAGTCTTCATCTCCTGTCCTGCCCCTCAGCATCTCGTGTTTTTGTTTAGAGCATGTGCTCGCGGTGCACACGTTCATTCGTTCATTTGTTCACTCAACCCAGAACGCCAGGCCCAGGGGAATTCAGTGTAGACGCCAGCGGCCCCTACCCTGGTGAGTCTGCGTCCGGCGCCAGGTGTGTGTGTGTGTGGCGGGGCTGGGGGACGGTGGGGCGGGCGCGGAGCAGGTGAGCACAGACAGCAGCCACCACCTGGCGATTTCTCTGGGATCCTCCAATCCCAGGTTGCCCCGCGTTCTTCTGCACATTCTCCCCTGTGGATATTAAGAGATTAATATATGCAAATGCCATTTTCCTATGGTGGTTTTAGCCTTGAACTCCGTGGATTAAGTTACTTGATTTAAATACATATTCGGGACCCCCCGACACAGTATACATGTATAAATCCTAAACACCAAATAAAATCCCCTCATTTTGCATGTGCTGCATAGCTAATCCCACGTCCTGTGGGCATTTCGACAGTTAAGATGGTTCACGGGGGCTGCCAAGATTTTATCTGGAATATCAAATACCTGTATGCTATGGAATGTTCCTTCATGGGGCTTGCCAATACCAGCCAAAGGGGGACGGGATGAGCAGGGCACTGGAGGTGTGGTGGGAAGGCTCCTCTGGAGGGAAACACGCCCATGAACAAGGGAGGAGGGAGGTGAGTCCATGGTGGTTGTCAAGTGGCCAGGCTGGGCAACGTTAGGAGGGGAAATGGGTGGAGAGACCACTGGGTTTGGATGCCTTGGGGGCCTGGCCTAGACTGTGGGTTCTTAAGAAGCCTATAAGGAGGATTTGGGAACAGATGTGTCCAAGGATGCGACCTGCAGCAGACGTTTCCCAAATCCATTGGGAGGACACCTGGGTATGTGTTCAGACAGTGGGCAGGGCAAACAGATCTTGGGTTTGGAACAGGGGATGGACTCTGACAGCACGGCCACAGGGCGGCCGGGACTGACTTGGCTGCCTGATAACAGCAAGTCTGTTTTCCTAATAAATCCTGCCAAACCTGGACCGCAGCCTCACTCCCCAGCCTCCCTGCAAAGCGGGAGTGACCTGGCGGATCACCTGTCCTTCCGCAAGTTGAGGGACAGAGCCTGGGCCTGGCCTTTGGGTGCCCAAGTGACAGGAGCATCGCGGCAGTCCTCACCCTACCCCGAGAATCTGCTGTTCCTGCACCTTCCAGGCTCCCCTTGTTCCCTCTGCCTGGGGCTCTTCCTCAGAGATCAGGGGGCTCCCTCTCTCCCCCGCTTCAAGTCGGCTCAAACTTCACCTTTTCAAGAAGTCTACACAGAGCAACCTGCCCAGACCCACCCCTGCACACCCCACCCCTGCACACCCCACCCTTCACCCTACCTCACTTGGTTTCCCCGTGATCAAGTGGGATTTATCCCAGGGATGCAAGGATTTTTCAATATCCTCAAATCAATCAGTGTGATACACCACATCAACAAATTGAAGAATAAAAACCGTACGATCATCTCGATAGATGCAGAGAAAGCTTGTGACACACTTCAACACCCATTTATGATAAACACTCTCCAGAAAGTGGGCATAGAGGGAACCTACCTCAACATAATAAAGGCCACGTATGCCAGACCCGTAGCACTAGTATCCTTCTAACGAACTTCATAATCTATCTTTTATGATGCGTACTGTTTACTGTCTCCGTTCCCTAACCCATTATCAGAATACAAGCTCCTTGAGGCGAGGGTCTGGGTTTGTACAGTTCGCTGATATAACCCCAGGACCTGGCGCAGGTAGGTCTGGCACACAGTAAGTGCTCAGTAAATATTTTGTTGACCCCCTGAATCCCTCCCCCCCCTCTGGCTCTGGCCAGGAGCTGGTATACCAAGGCAGAGGGCAGCCTTCAGTATCAAGAAACCACCCAGGAATCCACAGAATCTGCCAGTCCCCACTGAGCACCCCCGGGTATGTGCCAAACCGAGGCCAGGCTTCGGCAGGTGGAAAGGGGCCGGAGGAAGACCCAGCCTGAGTTCACACACAGCCCTGCCTCAGTGCCCCACATGTCACCCTTCCCTCCTTGGTGTCACAGGAGGCTTCCCCAGGAGGAGGCCCCAGATGGAGTTGGGCATGAAGTTAGGACACCTGGGACACAGCTGTCTTTGCTGTGATATTTATATAACTTGCCATCCTCCCTTGGCTTACCGTGTGCACGTGTTACCTTTTTCCATCCAGTTACTTTTAATCCAGCTGTGTCCTTATATTTAAAGTACAACTCTTCAATTTGTTCCTCTGTACTTTTCTTCCTACCCTCTTTGCACCAATATTATTATTATTATTTAGTGGTTGCTTAAGGGATTAAAATATTCATTCCTACATCCCTGACTTTTCAACTTAGAGGTAACGTTGAACCACATCACATAAAGTGTAGACTCCTGGCAACTGTGGAAGTCCATTGGCTCCCACCCTGCCACCCTTTATGCTATAGTTGTCATATGTAAATGTATATAATTTTTGCTTTAGGGAGTTCTATATACTTTACAGAAATTAAGAGGAAAAAATGATCTTTTCTATTTACCTAGACATTTATCATTTCTAAATGATAAATATCTAGGTAAATAGATATTTTACGCTGCTTGAAGATCTGAATTTTCATCTCGTATTCTTTCCCTTTTAGCATTGCTTATGTATGTGTCTTCTGGTGAAAAAGTCTCTATTTACAAAACAACTTTTATTACTCTGAAAATAATATTTATGTATATTAATATATTTATGTATATAAAATATTAATATATGTAAATATTTATGTATGTTAATATATGTGAATATTTATGTATATAAAACTGAACCATTTTGCTGTCCACCTGAAACTAACACAACATTGTAAATTAACTATACTTCAATTTAAAAAATGGTTTAAAAAAACCCCAACTTTTATTAAATCTGAAAGTGACTATCTTGTCTTCATTCTTAAAGGATATTTTTGCTGGTTATAGAATTATTGGGTTGAAGTATTTTTTCCTTCCTCTTTAAAAAAAATTTAGTTTTGAAGTAATTATAGATTCACAGAAAGTTCCAAAAATAGAACAGAGAGTGTACCCTAAGCTAGTTTCCCCCAATGGTTATATCTTACATAATAGTCTAATAGCAAAACCTGGAGATTGGCATTGGTACAATGGGTGCATAGAGTTCCGTATTGTTTTATCACACGTGTGTATTTATGTAACTACCATGGCCATCAAGATGCAGAACTATTCCATCCCCCAGAGATCACTCCCATATGGCCCCTTTGTAGTCACACCCAACCCCTGCTCCCTACACCCTTAATTCTAGCAAAACACTCATCTGTTCTCCAGCTCTTTCATTTTCTCATTTAGGGAATGTTATGTGTATGAAATCCTACACCATGTGACCTTTTCAGAATGGCTTTTTCACTCAGCGTGATGCCCTTGAGATCCATCCAAGCTATTGTGTGTATAAAACAGTTTGTTCCTTTTTTGTTGCTGAGTACTATTCCATGGTTTGTTTAAAACCACTCACCTACTGAAGGGCATTTGGGTTGTTGCCAGTTTTGGCCTATTACAAATAAAGCTGCTGTGAACGTTCATGTATGCATTTTAATGTGGATATAAGTTTTCATTTCTGTTAGATAAATGCCCAGAAACTTGATTGCTGGGTCATATGGTAACTCTATGTTTAGTTTTTTGAAAACCTATCAAACTATATTGCGGAGTGGCCATGCTATTTTCTACAACAAGAATGCATGAATGTCCCAGTTTCTCTGCATCCTCACCTGCATTTGATTTTTTGTATTTCAGTATTTTTCTTTAATTTTAGCCATTTTAACAGGTGTGTAGTGATATCTCATTGTGGACTAAATTTGCATTTCTCGAATGGCTAATGATGTTGAACATCTTTTTTATGTGCCTATTTGCCATCTGTATATCTTCAGTGAAATATCTCTTCATATATTCTGCCCATTTTCTAATTGGTTTGTTTGTGGGGTATTTTGCTGTTGAGTTTTGAGAATTCTTTATATAATCTAGATACAAGTTCTTTGTTAGATGATTTGTGATGTTAGATGTTAGGTGATTTGCAACTATTTTCTCCTGTCTGTGGTTTGTCTTTTCTTCCTCTTAACAGGGTCTTTGGCAAAGCAAAATGTTTGAAGTTTGAGGAAGTCCAGTTTATCAATTTTTTTCTAACATGGATTGTGCTTTTTGTGTTAAGTCTAAGACCTCTTTTCCTAGACCCAGATACTAGCTCCAGAAGATTTTTCTCCTATTTTTTCTCTAAATGTTTTATAATTTTACATTTAAGTTTGCAATCCATCCAGAGTTATTTTTTATATAAAGAGTAAGGTTTAGTTTGTGGTTCAACTTTTTTTTTTTTTTTGGTCTATAGATGGCCAATTGTTCCAGCACCATTTGTTGAAAAGGCTGTCCTTTCTCCATTGAATTATTTTGTAACTTCCATTGATCTATGTGTCTATCCCTCCACCAATATCACACGGTCTTGATTATTGTAGCTATATAGTATTTTTAAATTGGGTAGAGTGATTCCTTCCACTTTCTTTTTCAAAATTGTTTTAGGTTTTCTAATTCCTTTGCTTTTTCCATATAAATTTTAGAATAATATCATCCATATCTAAAAATAAGCTTGGAGCTTCCCTGGTGGCTCAGTGGTTAAGAATCTGCCTGCCAATGCAGGGGATGAGGATTTGAGCCCTAGTCCGGGAAGATCCCACATGCCATGGAGCAACTAAGCCCATGCGCCACAACTACTGAGCCCGTGTGCTGCAACTACTGAAGCCCACATGCCTAGAGCCCATGCTCCACAACAAGAGAAGCCACCGCAATAAGCCCGCACACTGCAACAAAGAGTAGCCCCTGCTCACTGCACCTAGAGAAAGCCCGCGTGCAACAACGAAGACCTAATGCATCCAAAAATAAATAAATTAAAAAATAAACAAATTTATTTTAAATATTAAAATAATCTTGATTGGATTTTGATAGGAATTGCATTAAACTTACAGATCAATTCTGGGAGAACTGATATTTTTACTTCGCTGATTCTTCCAATCCATGAACACAAATTCTCTCTCCATTTATTTAGGTCTTTAAAAAATTTCTTTTATCAAAGTTTTGTAGTTTTCAACATGCAAGTCCTGTACACATTTTATTTATACCTAAGTATTTCATCTTTTTGAGTCTTTATAATGGTATTTAAAAAATAAATTTATTTTTATTTATTTATTTTTGGCTGTTTTGGGTCCTTATTGCTGTGCACAGGCTTTCTCTAGTTTTGGCGAGGGGGGCTACTCTTCACTGTGGTGCTCCGGCTACTCATTGTGGTGGCTTCTCTTGTTGCAGAGTGCGGGTTCTAGGTGTGTGGGCTCAGTAGTTGTGGCACATGGGCTTAGTTGCTCCGCGGCATGTGGGATCTTCCCGGACCAGGGCTTGAACATGCATTGGCAGGCAGATTCTCAACCACTGTGCCACCAGGGAAGTCCCTATAATGGTATTATACTTGTAATTTTGGTTTCCATGTGTTCATTGCTGATGTAGAGATATACAATTGATTTTTGTGTGTTGATCTGGTATCCTATGACCAGGATGGACTCAGTTATTAATTCTGGGATATTTTTTGTAGACTTCTTGGGATTTTCTACATAGACAATCTTGTCATCTGCAAATAGAGATGTTTTAATTTCTTCCTTTCTGATCTATATGGTTTTTATTTCCTTTTCTTGCCTTATTGCTTTGGGTAGAACTTCTAGCACTAAATAAACATAGATTGTTGAGAGTGGGCATCCTTCTTCCCATTCTTAGGAGGGGAATACATTCCATCTTTAACCATTAAGTATAATGGTAGTTGTAGTTTTTTGGTAGATGTTCTCTATCAAGTGGAGGAAATTCCCTTCCACTCCTAGTTTTCTTAGACTGTTTTTTGACTGGGAGTTGAATTTTGTCAATTTTTTTCTGTATTCACTAGTATAATCATGTGATTTTTCTTCTTAAGTCTGTTTACAGTGGATTACATTGATTTATTTCAAATATTGAACCAGTCTTATACCCCTAGAATAAGCCCCACTTGGTCACAGTGTATAATTCTTTTTAATATATTGCCAAATTCTAATATTTTGTTAAGGGTTTTTGCCTCTACATTCACTAGGGATGTGGATCTGTAGTTTTCTTTTCTTTTTTTTTTTTGTACCATCTGGTTTTGGTATCAGGGTAATACTGCCCTCATAAAATGAATTGGAAATGTTCCCTTCTCTTCTTATTTCAATTTCTTTAATACTTATAGTGTTATTGAAATGATTTATTTCATATTGAGTGAGTTGTGATAGTTTGTGCTTTCCAAGGAATTGGTCCATTTTCTCTACGTTGCCAAGTTTATATTTGTAGAGCCATTCACAATGTTCCCTTTCTATCCTTTTGATGTCTTCATAGTCTGTAGAGTATCCCCTGTTCCATTCCTGATATTGGTGATTTGTCTTTTTTTTTCTTCGTTTTTAGTCTTGCCAGAGATTTCTCAATTGTATTGATCATCTCAAAGAATCAGCTTTTTGTTTCTATGATTTTTTCTATTGTTTTTATGATTTTAATTTTATGGATTTTTGCTTTTATATTTATTATTTCCTTCCTTCTGTTTGTTTTGGATTTATTTTGTTCTTTTTTTCCTAGTTTCATCTTTAAATTTTTTCCCCAATACAATAGTGGATTTACAGTTTATACTTTGTAGGTGGGATATTTCATTCACATAAAACTACTTCTAAAGTCTAGTTTCTTAAGGTGAGAGATTAGATGAATGACCTGAGACTTTCTCTCTTTCTAATGTAAGCTTTTGGTGCTATAAATTTCCCTCACCACACTACTTTAGCTGCATCCCACAAATTTTGATATTCTGTGTTTTTGTTTTCATTCAGTTCTATGTATTTTTAAAATTTCCTTTGAGACTTCTTCTTTGACCTATGGATAATTTATGTATGTATGTATGTATTTAATTTATTCATTTTATTTTATTTAGTTTTGGCTGCATTGGGTCTTTGTTGCTGCATGCAGGCTTTTATCTAGTTATGGTGAGCGGGGGCTACTCTTCCTTGTGGTGTGCGGGCTTATTGCTGTGGCTTCTCTTGTTGTGGAGCATGGGCTCTAGGCACATGGGATTCAGTAGTTGTGGCACACGGGCTCAGTAGTTGTGGTGCATGGACTTAGTTGCTCCGCAGCATGTGGGATCTTCCCAGACCAGGGCTTGAACCCATGTCTCCTGCATTGGCAGGAGGATTCTTAACCACTGCGCCACCAGGGAAGCCTGACCTATGGATAATTTGTAAGTGTGTTGTTTAGTTCCCAAGCGTTTGGAGATTTTCCTGTTGTCTTTCTGTTATTGATTTCTACTTTGATTCTCTTATGATCAGAGAACACACTCTGATTTCATTTCTTTTAAATTTGTTGAGATTTGAGAACTCCCTGGTGGTCCAATGGTTAGGACTTGCTGCTTTCACTGCCATGGCCCGGGTTAATGCCTGGTTGGGGAACTAAGATCTCATAAGTCTCTCGGCGCAGCCAAAATATAAAATAAATAAATAAATAAATTTGTTGAGATTTCCCATACACCCCCTGCCTTCACATGTGCATAGCCTCCCCCATTATCAACATCCTCCACCACAGTGGAGCATTTATTACAAATGATGAACCTAAATTGACTCACCATTATTATCCAAGGTCCATGGCTTGCATTAGGGCTCACTCTTGGTGTGTATATTCTATGGGTTTGGGTAAATGTAAAATGACATATATCGACCATTAGATACATAGAGAGTATTCTCTATATAGAAAATACTAAAAATGATCTGTCTATACTCTCCCTTCCCCTAACTCCTGGCAACCACTGATTTTTTTTACTGTCTCCATAGTTTTGCCTTTTCCAGAATGTTATATAGTTTGAATCGTACAGTATGCAACCTTTTCAGATTGGCTTCTTTCACTTAGTAATATGCATTTAAGTTTCCTCTATGTCTTTTCATGGCTTGATAGCTTATTTCTTTTTATCATTGAACAATATTCCGTTGTCCAGATTACCACAGTTTATTTACCCATTCACCTGATGAAAGACATCTTGGTTGTTTCCAAAGTTTGACGATTATGAGTAAAGCTGCTGTAAACATCTGTGTGCAGGTTTTTGTGTGGACGTAAGTTTTTAAACTGTTTTGAATAAATACCAAGGAGCACTAAAGACCTAAATGTAAGGCCAGACACTATAAGACTTTTAGAGGAAAACATAGGCAGAACACTCTATGACATAAATCACAGCAAGATCCTTTTTGACCCACCTCCTAGAGAAATGGAAATAAAAACAAAAATAAACAAATGGGACCTAATGAAACTTAAAAGCTTTTGCACAGCAAGGGAAACCATAAACAAGATGAAAAGGCAACCCTCAGAATAGGAGAAAATATTTGCAAATGAAGCAACTGACAAAGGATTAATCTCCAAAATATACAAGCAGCACATGCAGCTCAATATCAAGAAAACAAAAAACCCAATCCAAAAATGGGCAGAAGATCTAAACATACATTTCTCCAAAGAAGATATACAGACTGCCAACAAACACATGAAAGGATGCTCAACATCACTAATTATTAGAGAAATGCAAATCAAACCTACAGTGAGGTATCACCTCACACCAGTCAGAATGGTCATCATCAAAAAATCTACAAACAATAAATGCTGGAGAGGGTGTGGAGAAAAGGGAACCCTCTTGCACTGTTGGTGGGAATGTAAATTGATACAGCCACTATGGAGAACAGTATGGAGGTTCCTTAAAAAACTAAAAATAGAACTACCATATAACCCAGCAATCCCACTCCTGGGCATATACCCTGAGAAAGCCATAATTCAAAAAGAGTCATGTACCACAATGTTCACTGCAGCACTATTTACAATAGCCAGGACATGGAAGCAGCCTAAGTGTCCATCGACAGATGAATGGATAAAGAAGATGTGGCACATATATACAATGGAATATTACTCAGCCATAAAAAGAAACAAAATTGAGGTATTTGTAGTGAGGTGGATGGACCTAGAGTCTGTCATACAGGGTGAAGTAAGTCAGAAAGAGAAAAACAAATACCGTATGCTAACACATATATATATGGAATCTGAAAAAAAAAAAAGGTTCTGATGAACCTAGGGCCAGGACAGGAATAAAGACACAGATGTAGAGAATGGACTTGAGGACATGGGGAGGGGGAAGGGTAAGCTGGGATGAAGTGACCGAGTAACACTGACATATATACACTACCAAATGTAAAATAGATGGCTAGTGGGAAGCAGCTGCATAGCACAGGGAGATCAGCTTTGTGCTTTGCGACCACCTAGAGGGGGGATAAGGAGGGGGGGAAGGAGACGCAAGAGGGAGGGGGTATGGGGATATACGTATGCATATAGCGGATTCACTTTGTTATACAGCAGAAACTAACACAACATTGTAAAGCAATAATACTCCAATAAAGATGTTAAAGGAAAAAAGAAAAAAAATTACCAAGGAGAGCTATTGCTGGATTGTACAAGAAAAGTATGTTTAATTTTGTAAAAACTGCCAAACGCTTCCAAAGCGGCTGCTCCATTTTGTACTCCTGCCAGCAACGAATGAGAGTTCCTGTTGCTTCACATCTTGGTCAGCATTTGGTGTTGTCAGTGTTCTGGATTTTGGTCATTTTAATAGGTGTGCGGTGGTGAAAATGAAAAATTTAAAAATTCCATTTGCGGGCTTCCCTGGTGGTGCAGCGGTTAAGAATCCGCCAGCCAATGCAGGGGATACGGGTTCAAGCCCTGGTCTGGGAAGATCCCAAATGCCACGGAGCAACTAAGCCCGTGCACCACAACTACTGAGCCTGCGCTCTAGAGCCCGTGAGCCACAACTATTGAGCCCATGTGCCACAACTACTGAAGCCTGCGTGCCTAGAGCCCGTGCTCCACAACAGGAGAAGCTGCCGCAATAAGAAGCCCACGCACTGCAATGAAGAGTAGCCCCTGCTCGCCACAACTAGAGAAAGCCCACGCACAGCAACAGACCCAACACAGCCAAAAATAAATAAATTTAAAAAATTTTTTCATTTGCAATAACACAAAAAGCATAAAAGACTTAGTAATAAATTTAACAAAAGAACAAAATTTTAAAAGTCTTAAGATAAATGGAAAGAAGTAGTATGTTCATGGATTGGAAGACTCAGTGTTGTTAAGCGGTCAGTTCTCCCCAACTGACGGATAGATTCTGCACAATCGCAATTATATTCTCAGCAGCCTTGTGAAAATATATAAATTGTCAATCTGATTCTAATATTTCTATGGAAATGCAAAGGACCTATGGCAGCCAAAATATTTGCTGTAAGTTAGAGAACTTACCCAAACTGACTTCAAGGCTAAGGGGTCAAGGCACAACAAATAGATTGATGTGGCTGAGTGGAGAGTCCAGAGGTAGGTCCACACTTATACAATATGTTGATTTTTGACAAAGGGGCCAAAGCCTCTCAATGGGGAAAAGAAGTCTTTTGAACAAATGGTCCTGGAACAACTGGGAGTCCATATTGAGAGAATGAACCTTGACTCTTACATCACATTATAGACAACGTTCATGGATGATAGATCTAAATGTAAAAACCAAAACTATAAAGCTTTTCAAAGAAAACATTAAAAAAAACTTCTTGATGCGTACAGGCTGACATTTCTTAGATGGGACACAGGAAGCAATAACCATCAACAGATTGAAATATCAACAGATTGACTCCATCAAAATTGAAAACTTCTGCTTACTGTTAAGAAAATGAAAAGGGAAACCACAAATGTGAAGAAAATATTGCAAAACATGTAACTGATAAAGGACTGGTGTCCAGATTATATAGAAAATCCTACAACTGAATAATCAAAGGGCATGTGCTCAATTCAAAATGGTCAAAAGATTTGACAGGCTCTTTAGAAAAGAATGTATATGGGACTTCGCTGGCGGTCCAGTGGTTAGGACTCCACGCTTCCATTGCAGGGAGCTTGGCTTCAATCCATGGTTGGGGAACTATAAGATCTTGCAAGCCCGTGGCCAAAAAACCAAAAAACTTCTCAATTGAAAAAATGTTAAAACCCTAACTTAAAAAAAAAAAAAAAAGAATGTATACGAATGGCCCATGAGCACTTTTTTTTTTTTTTTGGTAAGCGGACCTCTCACTGTTGTGGCCTCTCCCGTTGCGGAGCACAGGCTCCGGACGCGCAGGCTCAGCGGCCATGGCTCACGGGCCCAGCCGCTCCGCGGCATGTGGGATCTTCCCAGACCGGGGCACGAACCCGCGTCCCCTGCATCAGCAGGCGGACTCCCAACCACTGCGCCACCAGGGGAAGCCCCAATGAGCACTTTTAAAAGTGCTCAACATCATTAGTTATCTGGGAAATGCAAACTATAATCCGTGAGATACTAATACGGTATCTCACGATTAAGATATTTTTATGATTAAAATTTTAAAAGCTAGACAACACCAAATGTTGGTAAGGATGTGGAACAACCAGAACTCTTTTTTTTTTTTTTTTGCGGTACACGGGCCTCTCACTGTTGTGGCCTCTCCCGTTGCGGAGCACAGGCTCCGGACGTAAAGGCTCAGCGGCCATGGCTCACGGGCCCAGCCGCTCCGCGGCATGTGGGATCTTCCCGGACCAGGGCACGAACCCGCGTCCCCTACATCGGCAGGCGGACTCTCAACCACTGCGCCACCAGGGAAGCCCCAGAACTCTTCTTAGTTGCTGAATGGAACACAGAATGTTACAAGTGCTTCGGAAAATGTTTCACCAGTGTCCTGTAAAGTAAAACACACACTTACCTCCTAACCCAGGAATTCCATTTCTAGGTATTTTCTCGAAAGAAATAAGTGCGTATGTTCACAATAAAGATGTGAATGTTTATAGCAGCTTTATTTATAATACCCTCCAACTGGAAACAACCCAAATGTCCATTACCAGGAGAATGGATATACAAACCGTGGTGTATCTATACTATGGAATCCTACTCATCAATAACATGGGAATGATCTATCCATGCACATAACACAGCTGAATCGCACGGACATTATGTTGAATGAAGAAAGCCAGATACAGAAGAGCACAAACTGTATGATGCCTTTTATATGAAGTTCTGGAACAAGCAGAGCTATTCAATGATGAAAAAAATCAGTTGGTTGTATTTGGGGGTGCAGGATTGGCTGGGAAGTCATAAAGAAACTTTATGGCGGTGATGGAAAGGTTCTCTATCTTCATAAGCGTGTGGGTTACACCGGTATATGCATTTGTCAAAACTCATAGAATTGTACACGTGAGACTTGTGCATTTCACTCTACGCAAATTTCACCTTAAAAAACCCTGAACTGTAAACAAAGATTCAGAATAACACTGAACAGGTCAGCAGGCATTAGAGTGGAATCCCAGCCACTGTTCCCGTCTCCCAGGTCTACAAAGGACCCGTAGTTCGTTGTGTCTTCGCTGGGCCACCTCCAAGCGCGAGTGGGGCAGAGTTCTTTGCTGCCCTGACTGTACTTGCTCGTAGAGTCACAGGCAAAGTTCTCCCACATTCCAGAGACGGGAGGCTCCTCTTGGCACTGTCATAACGTTGCTTTGCCTCTTGGTAGCTGGACGGCGGCTCACGCCTGCTCTCTCTGCATCATGGGCACAACCTGCTTGATTCACGCGTCCCCTAATGGGCCATCCTCTGCCGTGCCAAGGACAAATGTGGTCCCATCACTCTCCCCCTGGGGACCACTACGTGCTCCCCGCAATCAGAACTGACCTGGGAACCGGGGTCCTTGGTTCCAGACACAGTTCTGTAAAGATTTCCCTGTGAAATCTGGAGCACTCTCATTCCTGGGTTCATAAATCAGCAAATATTCATTCAGCTCCTGCTCTGTGCCAGGTCCTCAAGATTCTTGGGACATGCAAGTGAGCAAATCAGGGAAATACCTTTGGCCTCAGGGACTTACATTCTGGTAGAAGGACATACAGTGGAAGGCAGAATTTTGACCCTGTTAGTAGGTGACCTGGCAAAGAAGTGGCCAAAAGAAGTGACCTGGCCAAGGCTTGGGAGTCCAGGGTTCGGCTCTCTTCTCATACCTGAGAGCAATAGCGTCCACCTGACATTCCCACCCTGCCAAGGGTGGGTGGCTGGACCTCCTGAACTCCTGGCTGGGACAACAGGAGCCAGAGGCTGGAGCCAATGTTTATTTATTTTGTTTTCGGTTTTTTTTTGGCCACACCGCGCGGCATGTGGGACCTTCGTTCCCTGACCAGGGATCAGACCTGCGCCCCTTGCATTGAGAGCTCGGAGTCCTAACCACCAGACCGCTAGGGAAGTCCCTGGAGCCAATGTTTGGAGAGGCCACTTGGTTGCTGGAGGGTC
The DNA here is from genome assembly GCF_951394435.1 of Stenella coeruleoalba. Lineage (NCBI taxonomy): Eukaryota > Metazoa > Chordata > Mammalia > Artiodactyla > Delphinidae > Stenella > Stenella coeruleoalba. The sequence continues at coordinate 116,178,705 of NC_137153.1, forward strand.
TGAATCTGCTCAGATGTGGACGTTGGTCTTAGGAATCATTCGCTTCTGCAGGCGGCTTACAACCTCTGACCTCATGCAGGCTCCTTCATCCAGGGGCTTGCACTGGACGCGGCCCGTGCTGGACAAACACGTGCAGAATTTCGGAAGAGGTTGGGTACTTCCGTTTTGAAGCATTCATCCCGATTACATAATCATGTCACTTCTCCTTGCGCACAGATTCCCAGCCTTGTTTGGGGAACACTGGGGCCGGCCCCAGGGGATCAATCATGATCAGTTCAAGCCATTCATGACAATCTGTTTCCCTTATTCTAGAGACTGGGACAGGGGTGAGCATGTGGCCCAATTCTGGTCAATGAGATAGAAAGGGAAGTCTGCTGGGGGCTGCTGGAAAGATTCCCTCCCCCCACTTCACAAATATAGAGAGAGCTGTTCTAGATGCTTGTGTGTGAGGATGTGATGCCTAGAGCTGTGGCAGCCATCTTGCAACCATAAGGTGACACATTTGAGATTTAAAAAAACCCCGAGGACAGTGGAGTAAAAGGTTGTAAGGCGCTCATTCCCACGTTACCTTATGTGGCGAAAGGAATTTTGCAGATGTGATTAAGAATTTTAATCTTGACGCTTGAGCCACTGGACTGACCTCAGGACTTCTTATCTCAGTAATTCTTCTTGAATAAACTTTATGGTTCAAGCCACTTGGATCTAACTGGATGTTCTGCTACTGGTAGTAGTGACACACCCCTATTCTACTAGAACCATCAGCAGTTCTCCATTCCGCTTAGCATAAGGATCGAAAGCCTTAGCCTGGCCCACAGAACCTGTGCCTAACCTTCCCAGCCACACCTCATGTCCCTCTCCCCTGCACTCACTCTGTTCCCACGACACTGACCTTCAGTTTTTTCTTCCCACTCACCAGGCTTCTCACCACCTCGGGGCCTTTGCACATGCTGTGCCCTCTGCCTGGCATGCTCGCTCCCTGTACCTCCCAGCACCACCTGACCAACTTTGCAGATTCTTTTGGCCTAAGTTTATACGGCCTTAAGTAAGACCTCCAGCATCTTTTCTCTTATGGCCCTCATCTCATCTGGAATTATATGTTTATTTATGACTTCATCTGGCATTTGCCTCCCCCACTGGAATGAAAACTTTATCGCAGCTGGCACCGGGCCTGCTTTCCACACCTAGTCCCTGTACCTAGTACTGTCGAGTCCCCAGCAAGTGCACAGTTGTGTTTTTTAATTTTTATTGGAGTATAGTTGATTTACAACGTTGTGCTCATTTCAGGTGTACAGCAAAGCGAATCAGTTATACATTCATATATATATCCACTCACAGTTGTGTTTTCTGAATGAACGAAACAGTTTGTGAATCATTATTCCCTGCGTGTCTCCTCTGTGTACTCTGAGGACACCGTGGCTGGGAATACCTCACTTAGCTCGTGGGGACACTTCCTTCCCTGGGTAGTCTCCTGCATACCTTTTTGCACTTGATTCATCTGTTTACAAGTCTGTTATACACACACCCACACATACACACACACTTATTAATCTGTTACTGCATAACAAATAACCCCCCCACAATAGCTTAAAACAACAGTGAACACTTGTTAGCTCATTGTTTCCGTGGGTCAGAAGTTAGGCTGCAGCTGAGCTGGGTGGTTCTGGCTCAGAGTCCCTCAGAAGATTGCAGTCAGGTGTCCGCAGGGACTGCACGAGGCTGGAGAAGGTACATCCCCCGTGGCCCACGAACAGGCCTGGCAAGCTCATGGCCCCTCCACAGTGCTGCTTGAGCGTCCTCACAGCATGGCAGCCAGCTTCCTCTGGAGTGAGCAATCCAAGGGGGCAAGGCGGAAGCCCCTGCGCCCTCTGTGACTCAGCCTTGGAAGTCACATATCGTCACATATTGTCATGTCCGCTCTATTGGTCATGACACGAGAGCTTTGATACCTGGAGGGGCCATCTTGGAAGCCAGCCACCGTACACTTAGCGCCTCAAGAGCAAGCCTTGCTTTATTTGCCTTGGGTTCCCCCAGGGCCCTGCACAGGCCTGGGGCTGGGGGTGGAGTCTATGCTCAATATGAATTGTTGGAAGAATTAACGAATGAATACACTATCTTATGACAATGAATACAGTGTAGCACCTACATCTTGGGCCATTGTAAATGGGCTAATATATGACGGACTGAGGCCATGGTAAGAGCTCTGTGCCAGCTCTTGCTGTTATCACTAAAGATGCTGTCCAATCGCATCTGATGCCCAGAGAAGGTGTTGTGTAGGCATGCGATTCACTACACCCAACAGCTCAGCCTCAGTGAATTGGGGGGTATGGAGGATCAGTGATGGTTTGGGGGATTTGGGGAGCAGGGGATGACTGTTCCCAACCCTTCAGGCACTGGTAAGAAAGGATCTAACAATTAAAGGCTTTGTGATGAATGAATGAATGAATAGATGAATGAATGATTGCATTGGAGACCTTGAGGAATTCCTTGCGTGACAGTGACATTCTGTCTCCTTGGCATCTCCTGGCCCTAGACAGGTCTTGGGGAAGAGCACGCTGGGCAGATCTGCTGCAGCCTGGCCCGGGGAGGACTGGGGCCAGTATGCCAATGAAAACCATGCTCTCCTGGCCAGGGAAGTGCTCAGAAAGTATGGCCCGTACACAACGGCCCTGTGTCACCTGCTGGGATGGTCCATGGACCCACACATCTTGCTGGCGTGATCTCTCAGGTTCCTTCTTGGCAGGTAGGAGGGCTCCCTCCCCAACCTGTGGTCCCTGTACCCCCGCCAGGGGCTAAATATTGTTTTATACAATCCGGGCTCCATGGAAACCGCTCAGATTCAGTTAATCCCCACTTCCCTTGCTTCCAGCAAACCAGGTTTATAGGAATCTCTGGGATCCCAGTTAAGGTGAAAATACGGGTTAGCCTTAGCGTCTGCTGGGTACATTAACCTCGGGGTGACATTTGCCCATCACTGTTTTACATAGTGAGCGGACGCTGCTCCGTGTAGCCTCTTGTTTCCGTCTTAGCATTGTGAGGTCTTGGGCAGAACGCGTCTGCACCAAGCAGGTGATACCAGGGCCCTGGAAATGCCTCTTCGTGGGAGGCGAGGGCCGCGGACAACCGCTGGTGCCAAGACCAGATGACATAAGATCCTGGACAAACAGTGCCCACATCTGAGAAGTGGGGGTGATGACAACTGCACGTCTCAGAGGGCTGGGAGGACAAGGGGAGGTAGGCGCCCGGCCTGGTGCCGCCACCCAGCAGATGCCCCTAGATGACAGCTCTGATGGATGTCACCGCGGGCTGGGTTAACAAACCAACTCAAGATTTGCAAAGCCGTCCTGGGCGGCAGGGACACTCCGCGTCCCTGCTCTGGACTGGGCCCCCACCTCCCAGAAGCAGCCACCAGTGTGACTGGGCTTTGCATGTCTGGGGGGAACCGTTGGCTGTGGGAACACATCAATTACACCACAGTGTGAGGTCTCTGTGCTTTCCAAACTTTCCATCATGGGTGTTTATTGCTTTGATAATGGGGGTGGGAGCCCCAAAGACCAAACAAACAGCATTATGAGAGAGAAACAGAGATTGAGAATGGGGCCAGGGCTGCGGCATGGGCTATAATAGAAGACAGAGAGAATCCTTTTGACGTGGGGTTTTTTAGATGATGCCCCAGGGGAGGGGAGGCCTCCTGGGGGAGGTCCCTGAGAAGAAGGAGAGGTGGGTCAGACCTTGGGATCGACGAGACAGGGCTGAACCACAGGGCAACAGAGCTCGCCTGTCATTTGTCGGCTGTGGGGCCTTGGGTAAGAACTGCCTCAGTCTCCCCCTCTGTAAAATGGGGGTGATGAAGATACCACCGGCCCCTCCACCTCTCAGGGTGGTCGTGAGGCTGAAAGGGGTGAGCAAGCAACGGGGCCTGGAGCTGAGCCTGGCAGGGTGGGCTCTGTATTCCTGTTTTATGGATAAATCAGAGTGAAAGCCCCACCCGCCACCAGGCCTGCCCCAGAATGCCTGCAGGCACAGCTGCTTGTTGGAGCAGGCCGGCAGTTCAAGTCAGGGAGTCTCCCCTTTTCTTTATCCTCCCTCTTGCCCCTCCTTGCTGAGGGGGTGGGGGATGAAAAGCTGCCCCTGGTCTGGTGATGGCTGGGGTCCCTCAAAAGGCGGCACGGGGCCTTTGTTAGCCTCTGCCTGTGGGCTCCTCCTAACAGGCTGGGGAGAGCCTTTAAGGGGCCTGAAGCCTCCAGAGACCCCTGGTTTGGGGGAGAGGGGCTGACAGTGATGGGGCCTCTTCCCCACCAGGGCCCTGCTCTCCCCCAAGTACCATCAGCCAGCCTCAGGCGGGTTTCTGCCCACGCGGGTCTGGAAGCCCCTCTACGGCGCTCCTTCCACCAGGACAGCTCAGACCTCCTGGCACCACTGTGAGGGGCCTGCCACTCCCCTAGTCACCTCAGCCTCTGTCCACACCCACGGCACCCGTGTGGTGGGCTGGGAGGGGCTGCATTGAGAGAGGAGGGGGTGCAGGACCATCTGAACCCCCAGACAGGTGAGTGCATCCGGGCCCCAGTCTCCTCATTTGTCCAAGAGGCTAAGGCAACCTCCCTGCCCCCGTGGCTCCGAAAGTCCGGCAAAACTCAGCTCAGTGATGTGTCTGCTACACAAGGGGGCGGCAGGTGGGGCAGGGCGCAAGGGACGGGAGACAGGATGCCAGGCCAGCCCCAGGGCTCTGAGCCACCTTTCTGAACACTGATACCCAGGGGCCATGCAGCCCCTCCAGGCACCACTGTCCTTGTTCTCCAGCTGCATTAAGGGACACGACCCAGTTAGCACTCCGCTGTAGGGATGTTGGGTGCCCCTTCCGAGAGAGCTGGCAGCCTCCTAACGCACCGCTGCCGCCTCCCCTCCCCATCTGCCCCACTCAGGCTTCAACCAGAGAAACACAACCAGCAGGAGATCTATGTGAACAAATTTATTGCAAGGAATTGGTTATGCAATTGTGGAGCTGGCTAGACAAGCCTGAAGTCTGGAGGGCAGGCTGGACCTCTGGGCCTGGCCTGATACTGCTGTCTGTGGGTGGAATTTCCTCCCCATCAGGGAAGCCTCAGCTCTGCTCTTAAGGCCTTTCAAGCGATGGAATCAGGCCCACCCAGGATATCTGGGACAATCTCTCTGACTTCAAGTCAACCAATTATGGACCGTAATGACATCCACGGGGTACCTTCAGAGTGACACTAAGATTAGTGTTTGATTGAAGAACTGGGGATTCACCAAGTTGACACCAAGAATCGCGTCATTCCTCCTCTGTCAATGGTTTCTAGCTCCTTCCAGCTTGAGCACCCGCTCTCAGGTGGTCCCCACCAGTGGCCGGGTGAGGTCGGCAGGGCTCCCAGCCCTGCTGCCATGAATTCACCTGGACCCTCAGCGCTCAGCCTGGCTCCTCCTCCAGCCACGCGTCCCTTGCTTGTGAAATCCCCCTCAACCAGCCTGGGCAACCCCTGTGGGAGCCCAGCCTGGTGCGGAGCCCCCCTCAAGGAGCTGCCGCTCGTTTGGGGAGCCGTCAGAGCCCAGAACAGCAGTCTGCCAAGCGCCTCAGTTTTCCGGGCCCCCAGGTCACGCTCTGGGCTGGATTCTCTGATGAGGCTGCAGCTCTGGGCTGCAGGAAACCAGCCCCGTGGTTGTTTTGTTTTGATTGCACAACCCCGGAGCAAGAGGCCAGAGCGGACATCTGCTGTTTTGGCCGCCCAGCATCCACGGCCCGCCTCTTTCTGGCAAAAGTCCCCCAGTTGCCTCACGGGGAATTCCCCCCATGTGTGCAGCCTGGGGAGGGGGCTGCCAGGCCAGATGCTCCGTCCTTCCATGCCAAGGGATGGGCCTGTAGCCCCGGCTGGGTCAACAGCCCTCCTTCCCCGAGGATGGGGCACTCATTCCTTGTCATGATGGCCAGCCCCAAGGGTGTCACTGAGCCTCCCTTGCTCTCCAAGATGCTCCGGTTGCATCCTCACTGGGGCCTGTCTGCTTCTCTTGTGCTCCTTCCATTCTGAACTCCCCCTCAGTCTGGTGATAAAGCCTCTTACTGATCAAGGCAAACAGAGCCCATTTCTGTTGCTTACAACCACAGAAATCTGACTGAATCTGAACGTTAATCCTGGCTCTGCCTGAATCTCTGTGTGACCCTGGGCAGGATGGCCCCTTTCTGGCCTCAGTTTCTCCACATGTGCATCTCAGCTGGCCTCCCATGCTGACATCTATGACCCCCGTGGCTGCTTCGGCCATTGCAGCCGACTGGAACTGACATGTCCACTGTCATGGATCAGCTGAGGGCTTCTCTACCTTGACCCTGGGATCTCCGGGGCGTGTTTAGTGGGGGAGGGGAGACGGTAGCTGCGGAATCCTCGGTTCTACCTCCTACTGTGGGGCCATAAGGATCAATGTACTCGGTACCAAGGCCTTGCTAAGTCCCCAAAATAGGTCAGCGTTGCACAGCTAAGCTGTCGCTTTAATAGGAGAGCGGTCCACCTCTCTTTAAGCCATTATGCTCATTTTTTTTTTTTTTTTTTTTTTTGCGGTACGCGGGCCTCTCACTGTTGTGGCCTCTCCCGTTGCGGAGCACAGGCTCCGGACGCGCAGGCTCAGCGGCCATGGCTCACGGGCCCAGCCGCTCCGCGGCATGTGGGATCTTCCCAGACCGGGACACGAACCCGCGTCCCCTGCATCGGCAGGCGGACTCTCAACCACTGCGCCACCAGGGAAGCCCCATTATGCTCATTTTTTTGAGAATCTGGTGAAAGCTTTGGACGCTCCCCTTAGACCAAAAAAATCTCTCTCCATCCATCTCTCTCTCCCTCCCTCCCTCTCTCTCTCTCACATGCACGCGGCACACACACACACACACACACACACACACACACACACACACACTTTAACGTACCATTTCAGGAGAACTAGGCACAGGCGTCAGATGCCCGTCCTAACCCTCAGGCGAGCAGCCTCTGGGTTTCTAAGACAAATAACCAGCTTCAGCCCACAAGTCAGTGGCCGGGCCCGACACCGGGTGCCTTGTGAGCGTCAGCTCACCCCCTAAAGCGAACAGCATTTGTGGTAGAGACTGCTATGTTTTCACCAAACCCTGCTTCATTATTTTCCTCTTGGGCATGTAGCAAGACTACATTTCCCAGCCTCCCTTGAGGTTAGGTGTGGCCACGTGACTGAGTGCTGGCCAATGGAATGTGAGCTGAAGTGATGTGCCCCACCACCCCTTTTAGCCTGGTCCATAAAATTCCTTCTATGCCATCCTCCACTCTTTCTCTACCCTTCCACAAGATGATTGTAGAGGAGCAAAAGTCCCTAGAAGCTGATGAACCACAAGATGAGGGAGCCTGGGCCCCTGAGTTACTGCATATGAAGGAAGGCCTCCACCTCTCCCCTCTACCAGCCCGCAGTAGATTGTGATGTGAATAAGAAACTTTTATTTGGGGGTGGTTTGTTACATCCCTTAGCCCATCCTAATACAACATTTGTATTTTCTCCATCCAGGGGAGCTGCTCTTCGTTTTAGAGGAATCCATCTTAGGTTTCCTTTCAAGTAGCAAAGCTTCTCCATTACCTTCAGCCTGGGATCCCCAAGGCTGCAGAGGGTGCACGGTGGGCCCTGTGCCTGGCACCCTCCTGAACTCAAGGTACTTTCTCCAGGACCCATGTTTACCACCAATCTTGGCCTCACCCCTTGCCCTCAGGCTCCTCTACCTGGCTTTCCTCATTTCGCGATATCTATAGTCTGCGATCTTCCTGTCACATCCCGTGGACTCTCATTACTTTGGCTGTTGTCTGGGCTCCAAAGACCAGGGTCAGCTGTATCTATTTGTTTCTCTCCCACACAGCTCCTTGAGGGCAGGGCCTGGGGATGATTCCCTGCTGAATTTCCTCGTGCCTAAGAGAACATGAGCACGCAGAGAGGGTGCTTCTGAAATGCTGTGGTCTTTGCAATTGCACCGTGTGGAAAGCCCCGAGAGGGTTGTCGCTGGAATCCCATTTTCCTGGAGCACCTGGATACCAGAGGGAGACGCTGGACTCTGCCTATGGCTCATTCCCTAAATGGGCTGTAGCGAGGTTCCAGGAAGGTGGAGGCCAGGAGTCTGGACCTGGGCTGCCTCCTTCTGGCCCCATTTCCTAAGCACATATTGCACCCTGGCCCCTGGCCCCCGCGCCTACGTGCTGGGAGGAGACAGGTCAAGGTCATGATATTCCCCACTGCGGGTCACCCTTTCCACCACTGTGCCTCAGAGGGAGGCCTGGCCCCTACTTTTTTTTTTTTTTTTGGCTGCTTTGGGTCTTCATTGCTGCATGCAGGCTTTCTCTAGTTTGGGGGGAGCAGGGGGTTACACTTCGCTGCAGTGTGTGGGCTTCTCCTTGTGTTGATTTCTCTTGTCGCGGAGCACGGGCTCTAGGCGCGGGCTCACTAGTTGTGGCTCGCGGGCTCAGTAGTTGTGATGCACAGGTTTAGTCGCTCCGCAGCATGTGGGATCTTCCCAGACCAGGGCTCAAACCCGTGTCCCCCGCATTGGCAGGCGGATTCTTCTCCACTGCGCCACCAGGGAGGTCCCCTGACCCTTACTTTTAAAATAATTCAATTGGTCTCCAAACTACCTTTAGCCCTTTACAAACCCTTTAGCCATTGCTTACCTTCATAATAATAATAATAACAACAACAACATTAACTCTACTTGCTGTGTATGTGCCAGTCTCCAAGCTAGACCATTTATATCCTAGATTTTTCTGACCCATCAGATCAACTCCTGGGGATGAACGCTGTCATTATTCCCATTTTACAGGTGAGGAAGTTGGGTCCCCGTCCCAGCAGCCCCCAGGAGCAGCTGTGGAGGCACCAGACAGGGTCTGGCCAGGCAGGGGTGTTGTGGCAGATAGGGCTCCCCAGGACTGCCTTTCCCACTCCCAACAGTGGGAGAGGAAGCTGCTGGGAAGAGAAGAGGAAGGCAAGTCCCCTCCCAAGGGGGCTCTGCGCAGCTCCCAAGCTCGCCCTGCTCCGTTCCTTTCCAGGGATCCTTGCCCTCCGCCCACGCCGCCAGCCACTCTGACCCCACTCTAGAGCTCTCCCTTCTCCTTCTCTGGCTCCCACCATCCGAGTGTCTGCTGTGGGCTTGGCTGTCTGGTTTCTCCCCAGCAGACTGGGGAGCGACGCCTCTCCAAGGTTGTGTGCTCACTTTGCAAAACAGCAGAAATTTACAGCCCAAGTAATTGATCACTGTGCCGCTGCCTCTCTCCACCTTGCTCTGTCTCCTAATTCCCTTCTCCCTGCTCTCCTCTCTCTTTTTTCTCAGCGCGCCATCTGTGGTGTCAGAGAGAAGGAAGCCAAGAAGAGGGAGGTTCTGGTCCCAGTTCTGCCAAGTACAAGTCACATGAACCTCAGTTTCCCCAGCCGCAAAACAGTGACGCTAATAATAACCGCTTACAAGTGGGCGGGGCCCCGTGGATGCCGGGGCGATAGGAGCGTCCATGCAGGGTGACTCCGTTCCCCGGACAGCTTTCTGAGGAGGGGGTGGCATGGAGCCCACCTTCCAGATGGGGACCCTGGGACCCAGAGAGCTTGGGGTGTTCCACTAGGCCTCACAGAGCTTGAACAGCAGGGCAGGGGCTTGAATTCCAGTCCACTGTGCCCCCAATTCCAGACCATTAAGCGACACTGCAGCCCTCTCCCCCAGGGCCAGTCAGAATAGAGGTGATCCCTGCTCCTGAGGCTCTGGGGAAGAAACGGAGGCCCTCAGGGGCGAGGGGAGAGGCTCTGCAAACTGTAGAGAGCCGTGATGATGGAAGGAAGCATCACCATCATTTGCTGACCCCTCTCCTGGACCAGGGTCCTTGACTGGGAGACTCTCTGGGACCTAGAAGCTGGCCTGGTCCTCAGATTCCGCCTCTCCTTCCAAAGACCTTGTGTGAACAGGGGCCTCCTGCCAGCCAGGCCCCACACCTGCCTGCCTCCTGGTGCCTCCAGGGAGGTCCCAGAACCTTCCAGAACGTTCCCCAGGAAAGGATTCCGAAGAGCCCTTCACTTGCCCTTCACAGGGTAGGGGAGGCACACAGGCCTGGGAGGGGCCGCCATGTCCCAGGCCTGAGCCCCGCAGGCCTGGCTGGGAAGCCCCCTCCTGACTGCCACTCCAGCGCTCGCTGGCCCCCTTCAGTTCTGGGGGGAGAATATTTCCAGGGGTCGAGAGCTTGTCTTTTCCCTTTCACTCCCTTCTCTTTCTTGTTCGCAGTCTAGCTTTATCTCAGCCTCTGCGTGTCTCTGTTTCTCGGCTGTCTCTCTGTCTCTGTCTCTCTCCCAGCCTCCAGCCCACAGGTGAGGACTTGCTCCCCTCCCGTGCCAAGTACCGCTCCTCTCCTGCCCCCTTGGCCTCCCAAGGCGCCTCTGGGCGGCACCAGCCTCCTCCCTTCGCCATCGCAGCTCAGGGTCTGCAGCTGGGGGGCAGCGGGTGCACTGTGTCCCCCACCCTTTCTGGAGGGTCAGGAGGCTCCAGCCCCTCCGGCTTCCTGCTCCGAGACCTGGCTGGCGGAGATGAGAGCCGGTCGCAGAGCTGGGAGCCAAGCAGCACACAGAACAAACAGAATTTTTTTTTGCAACTAGAGGGGGAAGCACAGAGCTAAAAATAAAACGAAAAGATCAGTATCTGTCAGTCTGACAGCTGATTGGCTGCTCGGAGATGCATATAATTACCAGCAACTGGCGCTGGGTAGGCAAAGCCGGGAGAAACTGCTGAGACGAGGTTAGGATTTAACCTTTAAATTCTGGAGCCACCCGAAAGCCGAGGGGAGGACGCCGGGCGTCGGTGCTAATGAGGGTGGGGGTGGGCGGTGGGCGGCTGAGTCCTGGGCAGGTCCCGGGGGGCTCATCCTGGAAGGCCCTGGGAGCCCTTCTCCTTGGCCACCTCCCCCATCAGACCGGGAGTGCGTTTGATTGGGCGGCCAGGAGGCATTGGTCCTTCTCCCCGCCCAGCGGGGGGGGGGGGGTGTCTTACGGGAAGTCAGGGTCTCACCGTGGCGTGAGTGAGGGGGCTGCCTAGGGCTCTGGGCCCCGCCCAGACTGGCCTCCTGCTGAGGTCCACCCCTATCCCCACCTACATTCTTCCGCTTTTCCCAGCCTAGTGTTCATTTGTGAAACCCACCCCGGCTCCCCTCCTTCCTCCACCCCGGCGAGTCAGCCGTGCTCCCGGCTGTTTCCTGCCCCACCTGGGGAGGGCATCTGGGTACCTCAGGCTTGTCCTAGGTCCCCAGAGATAGACAGAAACAGCAGGACTGGAGGGATGTTGTGGTCTCACTAAGCCTCAGTTTCTTCATCTGTAAAATAGGGGTGATGATAATAGGCAGATGCCAGGGGTGCTTTGGGCCCCGTCTTGCGTCTTGATTCTCTCACCCGAGCCAGGAGTCAGGAGATACGGGCTCTAGTCTTAGCCAGGAATTGTCTCTTTCTTTCTTGGCACTGGTCTCCCCATCTGTAAATTGGGAGTAAGAGCTCCTGCCCTGTGTCCTCTGGGGTGGAGTAGGGAGGTGCCAAGTGAGATGGCGTAGGTGACGGAGCTCAGCAAACTGTACCTGTCGGGGCAGGTGGGAAGGAACTTCTTGTATCTTCTAGAACCACCACTTTCTCCCTTCCAGGCTTTTGCCTATAGGTGTGGCCTTCCCTTCAGTGTCTCCTCCTCTGGGAAGCCCTCCCTGATTGCCCCAGCAGGTCCTCTCCTCCTGCTGCCCTGGGTGTCTCACCTCAAGCTCAGGCCCCGATTATCTGCCTCCCACACAGGTCTGTGAGCCCTCTGGGGGCAGGAACCACATGCCTGACGAGGGCCTGGTCCAGAGCCCCTTGGGAAGAGAGACACCAGACCTCTGATGCAGGAGGAGGTCTTGGGCCACACTGCCCAGGCTTCGGGCAAGCAGTGGCCTCTGTTGGTGGGGAACCATCTTTCCTCAGTGATCAGCAGGTCCCAGGTACCTGCGTGGCACTGGCCCTTTCCCTGTACTCAGCAGGGCGGCCGGTGGAGCCGCCACTGGGTGCTAGGACCTAGAGAGCCCAGACTGACTACAGGAGACCCTGCCCAGAGCTCCTAACTGGGGTGAGAGGCAAAGGGCAGGTGGGGGAGGCAGTAGAAGGAAACCATGAGTTCACACTGGGGTAGCCCAGCTGTGCCTGCCCATCTTAGACACCTTCCAGCCATTATCCCATCGACTCCCCCCAATAACTCATTGGAGGCACTGCTATTGTTACTCACGTTTTGCAGATGAGGAAACTGAGTAGTTGAGCAACACGGCTAGTGAGAGCAGAGCCTGGATGCACCCAGTCCCCTTCTCCCAAGGCCAGGCCCAGCAGCCCCTGCCTCTCTGGGAAGGATGAAAGGGAGGTGCAGGGAGGGGCGATGTTTCTGGAGCAGCTGCCCTGAGACCTTCTGGGCAAATTGTCACAGAGAGTCTTGAGAATGCTTTTGTGTGTGGTGTGCAAAGGAAATCCCCTTTGGTGTCTCTGAGAGATCGGGAAGATTTAAACTGCTTTTCGATGATTTGGGGGTGTCAGACTGGTACTGCTTTTGAACGTGACATGGTGATGAGACTGGGCCCCAAGGCAGCCCAGTTTTATTCAGGTTACGGTAATAATCATCACCACAGCAGCAACTAGAGCAGTTTTCACGGGCTGAGCGCTCACCACGTGCTGAACGCTGGGCTCAGCCGTGGCTTGGATACACACTCTGCATCCTCACCACCAGCTTGAGATAGAGATTATTCTCATCCTCGGGTTATTTCCTTATAGCTGATATCTAAACGTGTTTGTCTCCACGCTCAGTCTCCCCTGCTAGGCAGGGGAGCTTGGTGAAGGCCCCAATCTTGTCTCTCCCATTCATCGCTGAGTCCCCGGCACCCAGCATCAGCTCCTCAAGGAGCAGCTGGACAATAAAGCTTTGCCGGACACATTTCAGATGAAGAGACTGAGGGTCAGAGAGGTCACACAGCTTGCTAAGAGGGAATCCCAGGTTTCTGTGGCTCGAGAGACCAGTTTCTAATCACCAACTCATACACAAGCTTGAAAGGCCCTCTCGGAGACCTGCCTCAAGACAGCCAGAGAGCATGAATCCCCCCACCCTTACCCCCTGCCCACCGTTCTCAGGCCTGGTCCTAAAGCCCAAGAGACTTCTAATCTGAATCTGCCCCCTCCCCACCTCCTGCCTGCTTACCAGGGGATCAGATGGAAGTTGGCCAGAGTTAGCTCAGGCTTGGGGAAGTTGTACTCTTCCAGAGTTGCCTGGTGTTTTTGGTGTGACCTCATTCAAAATTTCCTTCCCCGTCACACTGGTTCCCACTCGGAGAAATCTTTGAAGCAGAGATGACCTTATTATGTGGTTACTGGCCCGGTTAATTCATATGTGCACTTGATCATTGCTGCTTCTCTCTGGGATGGGGCCCTTGGTTCTGGGGGAGTCTAACCAAGGGTCTCTTGGAAGCCAGGGGTAATAAACCCAAGACGCTCATGGTTAAGAACTTGACTCTGTCACTGAGTGACCTTGGGAACCTCATTTGATCTCTCTGAGCCTTGACGTATTCGTAAAAGGGGGCCATGCATGGGGAGTATCTGTCTTGAATGCTGGCTGCAGGTGGGAAGAAAGAGATCAAGTTTTCTTTTTAAAAAAAATCACACTTTCCACAAATAATAGACAATTTTTATCCCTGTACTTTAAGAAATGTTAATTTAAAAAAAAATCTGAACACCAGACAGTACCTGGGCACCTGCCATGTGCCCAGCCTTGCATCGGAGTTGGGGCTGGATAGAGGTACCCCACTCGTGGGTGTGGCCTGTGATGTGTGTGTTCACCTGCTCAGGCCGTCCTCACAGCAACCCCACAAGGTTCGAGGGACCGGGATCGCCATTTCCCAGGGGAGGAAACAGGCACAGAGAGGAGACGTGACTGGCTTTACGTTCCACGCTGAGAAGCGGATGAGTCTGGCATTGGACCTGGACGCTCTGTTCTACCGATGAACAGGCCTGTGAGCCCTGACTGCAGGGCCCTAAGTGAGCTTTCAGGGCACAAAGACGAGCCAGGGGCGCCCGTGCCCTGGGGGAGCTACCTCTCTTAGGAGCGGGGGACACATTGAAAAACCAGTGAAACGTGGTGTAACGGGGGGCACCTGAGGCTGGCTGGTGCATTGACATCAGAGTTCTAGGCCCTTCGCTGTACAGATGGATGGTACATGTTTTTTTCTTATACCTCAAAACGGGCTCCGCTCGAGCTGTATTTGAAAGCCAGCTGGCTTACCCTTCACTGTGCTGTTCTAGTCCACGGCCGCGGGGCCTCTGGACTGGGGTCTCCGGCTCCTGCCACTCAGACACAAGGGATCCTTTTTTAAGAAGTGGCTGTGCCCCTCCCCCCGAATCCCGAGTCCAAAGGTGACTTCAAGTCCCTCGTGGAAGGACACCTCCCAGTGGTCAAGAACCTGGGGTCCCCACGCTGACAAGGTGTCTCCAGACGGAGGAAGCGCGTGGCAGGGGCGTGAGCTGAAGTTGTCCGTTGATCGCAAGCCCCCTGTATCCACTGGACCTCAGAGCCCCGGCGGTTAACCTCTGAATGTTCCCGACCAGAACCTCCAAAGCCTAACACCTCCTGTGGGTGTGGGGTGGAGGTGGGAGGGATGGAGGGGAAGGGTCTGCCTCGAAGGAGCGAGGGAAACACCATCCCAGCCCCAGACGTGCGCTCGGACAAGCCGAGATGGGAAGAAAGGCGCAGAGCGGAGCGGAAGCCGCACGCGAGGCCCGCCGGGAGGTCTTGTTGCCGGTCTCTACAAGAAATTCAAGGTTGTCAGCGGCTGGCTTCCTGCGAACAGGAGCCCACACGTCATGGTCTGCTTCCGTGGAGAGCGTGGCACGAGAGCATCTCGTGAAGACCTGTGAGACCAGGTGGCCCAGCCCTGCCCGCTGGGGCTGCCTCCAGCGCTCGATCCACTTGAAAGAAAACGGAAGCTGATTCCTCTCTCCATCCCCGCCAGAAAACTTCCTCCTGCTCTCATTTGCCCCCAGGCCCACGTTGGCCCAACAAGAAAACTGCCTCTGTGTAAGTAATAGCAGCTTTCTCAGTGTGGGTCTATCAAGGGCACCCACGATGCCGTGCAGCTCCCATCGGAGAGTCTGAAGGAGCACCGCGGGTTGACGTAATCCCACCCAAAGCAAAGAAGGGTGATGTCGTTTGGAGCCTGTGGTGGCCGGGCCCTCCGTCAAGGTGCAGTGACCATCAGGGATTTCAGGAGGCTGTAAGTGGCATGGAGTCTCTCCCTCCACCACCCCCCGTGGCCAGAACTCCTTGGAGGGCTCCCCCAGGGCACCCCAGATTGGGAACCACTGGGCTAAGCCCGTTGGGATGAGGGTGCGACTCCCTGACGATCCCTGCAGCCTCTCCCATTTCCCCGTCCAGGAAGTCCTCCTGCCGCGGGGTGTCCGGGGAGAGCTTGGTGGCTGTGAGGTCATCCTGACTCTGCCATTTACCAGCTGTCTGAAACCCTGGGTCCTCTTGCTTCCCTCTGTAAGGGCTGGGTGTCTTTATTGTCGCCATTACCTCTTGTTCAGGTGTCCTGACTTCCCACCCCGTCGTGTGTGATCCTCTCGCTGGATTTCCGTGATGCAAGAGGGATGCAGGGGCGGGCGGAGTGCACGTGGAAATGGGGCTCGGGAAATGCAGCTTCGGAGAAGCTGTCTGTGCTGGGAGCCTGGAAGGTGGGTGAGGAATATGGCCCATTAGCAGGCAGGCTGCAGGCACTTGGGGGCGGCAGCTCTGGGGAGCAGCCGAGCACGCCCCATCTTTAATGTGCCTGGAATCACCTGGGAATCTTGTTCCAGTGCAGACTCTGATGGAGCAGGCCTGGGCAGGGCTCCCAGGGGAGGCAGGTGTTGAGGCAGCCAGGGCCACACTCTTGAGGAACAAGGTGCCCCCACTGGGGCCTCCGGCCCAGGGAGGAGGGAAGGCCACTTGGTGTCTGGAAGCGATGGTTCCAGAAAGGCCTGAGAGCCCCCAGGATGTCCATGCAGGGAAAGATGAAGCAACATGAGGGTAAAATTATGTTTTCAACAGAAGAAAAGGCCTCTGCCTGCTAGCGTTCCCACCCCCCATGCAGCCCCAGGGGTTTGAAAGACTGTGGTTTTCTGAGCACAGCCTTCCTTCGCTGAAGGGGGTGGATTCGCTCTTAAAAAGTTGCCTGTAAAATGATTTTTTTCTGTATCAAATGCTGTTTTCCAGTGGTGCCTGTTTTAAGACCACGGTTGCATTCCCACTGAGAAGTATCCAGCTCTGAGGCCTTGTTGTTGAAGCCGTGGCAAACACGAGGGGCGGGGAGTTCAAGGCCACAGCGTGGCCTGAGTGTCAGTGGGCTCTGGAGCTGATGAGAGCTGGAGCTACAGAGGTCAGGAACCAAAATCTGAATCCCCAGTGGTCCCCAAATGCACTGAGGTCCACGGCCAAACTGGCTCAGAACCCTGACCAATAAATACCACTGATTGTATCCCTGGTGGGACCAGAGGGGACCCAGGGCAAAGCAGCCCTTCAGCTGAAAGAAGAGCTCAGAGAGACTTGGCCCTCTTGTCTTTGTATATAACACTGTCAGCCACCCTCTGAATATCAGGCTGAGAGTGCTTTTGTTCTTACGTTGGACACAATTGTCTCACGTGCCATAGGAGCCTGATGCCATGGCAGTCTGGCTGTGCTTCCCAAAGGAGCTCTGAAACCGTGATGCCAGAGTGCCGCAAAGACTCCCGAGAAACAGCTTCCTCGCCCAGAGGGGTCTGCTTGAATATGCCGAGGTGCACTGGGCATCTCGAATAAGAGACGAAAGTCCACAATCTGCCAATACCGGGCAGACTGTGGTTTTCAGAGTATAGCCTGGGGTCAGTATTACAAGGAACACGCTTCGGGAACCCAGTCAGTGAAGGGCCCTCGTAACTAAAAGGTCTCTCTGTTTCTGTATTAGTTATCTACTGCTGCATAACAAATCACCCCGAACCTAGTGGGTGAAAACAATAGGCATTTATTTTCTCCAAGTGTCTGTGGGTCAGGAATTCAGAACTGGCATAACTGGCTTGTGGTCTTCACTGAAGTTGCAGTCCAGGTGTCAGCTGGGGCCACCATCACCTGACAGCTTGACTGGGGCCGGAGGGTCACCACCGTGGTGGCACACTCACTGGCTGGCAGTGCGGTGCTGGCTGTTGGCAGGAGGCCTTGGTTCCTTGCCACACAGACTCCTCCACAGAGATGCTGGAGCTTCCTCACAATATGGCAGCTGGCTTCCCCCAGATGAATGCAAGAGAGCAAGACTGAAGCCTCTCATGACCTGGCCTTGGGATGCACGTGTGATCCTTTCCACACCGTCCTATTGGTCCCACAGGGCAGTCCTATTCATTGTGGGAAGGGCTGAAGGAGGTCGAAATCATTTGGAGACCATCTTGCAGGCCAACTGCCATGGTAAACATCTCTCCAGCACAAGGACAGATAACTTGCCTCATTCTCACAGCTGGTTTCTTACCATTTAGTGCCAATGAGTAATTTTGAGAAGTGACCCTGCTAGGAGGAGGAGACCAGGAGTTTATCAGCCACGCCAGCACCCCATGAACAGCAGCAATAATAATCATCCGGGCCCGTTCGTTGAGCCCTTACCCTACGCCCAGTGCCTCAACGGCATCGTGGAGACACGCAGTCCTTGTCCCCAAGCAGCAAGTTCCACGATATCTCCAAGTTATGCCACTCATTTTTATGAAATGTATAAAATGAGATTTTTGGGGGGCAATGATGGCTACAGGGACACAAGCAGCTTTGCCCCCTGAAAATGCAGAGACAAAATCCAAGACCTGTGTGAACCCACGTGGAGAAGACTGGAGTGGGGTGTAAACTCAGGATGGAGAAATGCCAGAAATCATAGGGACTTCCCTGGCGGTCCAGTGCTTAAGACTCCACACCCCCACTGTAGGGGGCGTGGGTTCGATCCCTGATCGGGGAGCTAAGATCCCACATGCCACGTGGTGCGGCCCCAAAAATGAATAAATAAATACATAATAAATAGGTGAGATAAAATATTTATTTCGTGTGCATTAACAGTGTGTGAAGAGTCAGGGTGAGCCAGGAATTCTTTGGTTTCGCCCCAGCCTCATGCTAGGAGAAGGGGTCACATCTCCGGTGGTGGCCTAGTGGTAAGCAGTAGACACCTAGGTGCTCAAGACACTTGCATCCCAGGCCTGCCATGTCCGTTATTAGCTCTGTGACCCAAGCAAGTGACTTCATGGTCCTGTTTCCTGTAAAATGGACTAATAATGGCCAACTCTTCTGGTTGTGATGAGGCTTCAGAAGGTGCTGGAATGCTCTATCCTGGCAAAGCTGATGGCGGGTCACCAAGGTGGTGGCACCCCAGGTTCAAAGAACCTTTGTAGCAGTGCCATTGCCTGGAAAGATCTTTGCTCTGTGACCGAGAGTGGACCCCGAGCCCCAAAACAGACAGTCGCTGCTGCAGGGGCCCCCGGTATGGGCCACCCCAGGGGGCTGGAAGGAGTTCAGCTCCTGCTTCTGCTGGGGGCATGTGTGGGCCTGGAGCCAGCCCAGCCCTTTCCTGTCCTGTCCCAGCATGATTTCAACAGAGGCAGCGTCCTGGGCATGTTTTCCCCGCAGAAGTCTCGACTCGCTGAGCAGGATTTGGGGAGGTCTGGCTAAATTTGCTGTCCCGACAAACAGACCAGGCACAGAGACTCTCAGAAAACACAATGTAGGCGCTAGTTCCTGATCCCACAGCCTGGGCCTGGCTTGACGGAGGGTTTGGGGGTCAGGCTGGCCTGACCTTCAGGGCTGTGTGACTCTGGACAAGTGTCTCCACCTCCCTGGCCCTAAATCTCGGGTTGGGCTTACCTGCTGGCCCTCAGTGGGTTCCGAGGAGCCTGGGGTTGCCCAAGGGGACACAGAGCCCACGTGGGTGTGCATGGGGCGGGTCCCAGTCCGCCCCCTTCTTCTCCAATCAGGGGAGCTCTATTTTCATCTCTTTGGTATGTTGGTGTTCTAAGCAGCACTTCATTTAAAAAGAAGAAAAAGAAAAAAACAAAAGGAAACATGTCTACAGCGAAAACAATGCATTCAAGAAGTTTCCCACCAACTTACTTCATCCCCTGGCTCGTTCCTTCAAGCTCTAAGGGAACAGAGGAATAGACGGCCTCCGCCAGCTGGGTTTAGTGACTGCCCATTTCCAAATGGTTCCTGGTTTTCTGGATTGGAATCTCTGTTTCCGTTCGGCCTCTTTGAGGTCCTGTGAAAGGTGGGGAGAGGAAGGGGCTTTGATTGGGGGGTTCACAGAGGTCTTGGGGTGCCAAGGTCACAAGCAGGCTGGCCTCCTCTCTGGACGTGTACTGTGGGCACCTCAGATGCCTGCCCCTCGCCCGCCCCCCCCCCCCACCCCGTGCCCGAGCATCTCCACGGTAGCCAGCCCAGGTGCACATCTGCGCTCCGTGGAAGCGGGGGGCCAGCCCTTGCTGCCCCTGGGTCTCAGTTTCTTCATCTGAAGTGAGGAGACTGTGGGCCTGAAGGGTCTCTCGGCCCCTTCCAACTTCAACACTCCAATTGCTTCATTTATCGAGCTCCAGCTGTCTGCAGACGGGTGTCTGGGCGGGGGGAGGGGTGGATCCCATCCCGGGAGGAGCAGCCCCTGAGCCTGCTGCCTCTGGCCGGCCTGGGGATGGCAGGGCTCAGAGTGCACCCTGGGCCCCAGGAGGACCAGGTGCCAGGCCCAGCTGCCAGGCTGTCATTTGAAATGTCTCCTGTTGGTAGCACTTCGGTGAGTTTCAGGTCTCCTGGTTTTTGTGCGTATTTGATTTGTACCTGAAACCTTAGTTAGCTAGCTCCCTTTCTTCGTTATGGGAATCTTAGTGCCTGAGGCTGAACCTGACCATGTCTTTCCCCAGGTAAAACCCTTCCATGGCTTCTCACTGCCCTCAAGACAGTCCAAGCTCAAGAGGCCAAGCTCTCCCACCTGGGGGCTCTCTACCCTCCCCCCCTCCTCCAGACACACAGACTGGACCGTGAAACGTCTCTCTCCTCTCTAGAGCCTCACATCCTCTGCCTGACACACTCTGCCTCTCCTCTTCTTGTTGCTTGCTAAATGTCACTTCCTCCAGGAAGCCCTCCCTGCCTAATTGAGCGACTTTAGTTCACACTCAGGCTCACCCCGTCTTTCTCCTTTGTAGCACTCCTCATTGTAGTGAGCTAAAAAAAACGCCTGTTTATCTGATCCGCACCCCTCCCCCACCCACTAGAATGTGGGCTCTCTGAGCGCCCCCCTTTTGGATTTCCCTGCCTGTGCCAGGCCCAGTGCTGGGCACCCAGGGAGAGCTCTGGAAATGACTGCTGAGTGAATCCTTGATTGGCAACTGTACGAGCCGACATGCAGTCTGTTGATCCAGGTTGCTAACCTGGGGCCAGCCAGGGCTGCCATCAATGCGCCTGACCGGGTCACACAGTCTGGGAACCCAGGCCCAGCCCCATCCTCTGGCCTGCAGGCTCTGCCTGGAAGGAAGGAAGGGGTTAAGTGTTTCTGGCGGCCCCGTGCTGGGTCTGTGGCAGTTCCCCCTTCCGGGGCTGCAGCAACCGAGGTTGGTGAGGAATGTTTGCAATGCAGAGCTAGGAGGGAGGGCGGCTGGTGGAAGTGGGGGCCTGGGGAGGCCAGCCGGCCAGGCTCCCCAGTTGAGCAATCGCCCAGGCCCAGCCGGTTCCTGTAACTCCTGCCTCTCCTCCCTCTTCCCGCCCTGCCAGCTACCTCTTCCCGCTGCCTGCCGAGCAGGGGCCACGGCCTGTACTCTAGGGCCTGCAGTGAGAGGTGGAGGGACAGAGGCCCAGAGAGCCTGGAGGCCGGGGTGAAAGGGAGGGGCTTCCAAGGAGAGAGAGAAGGAGTGCAGTCAGCTCAGCCACCTTGGCCCAGAGAGCGTAGGGCTTTTGCCCAAGGTCCCTCAGGGAGACGCCACCACCGAACTGGGCCACACCCTGGATTCAGACATTCTGGTTCCCATGACACCGGCTGCACCTTGACACAGCATGGAGGGCACTTTGCCACTCAGATGGGCAGCTCTGAATCCCAGGGACACCCTCCCAGCCGAAGGCAAAGACCCCCCGGCCCTGGCCTGGCTCTTCACTCAGGGCTAGGGTCTCAGACAGGATGGTGGCTCTCTCTGGGCTGGGTGCACCCACACCCCGCCCCGCATCACCTCCCCAGCAGCATGCACTGCCCAGCCTGTCCTGGGGACACCGGTCACCTCCATTCCTTCCCTCCGGGAGTGTGGAGGAAGTGGATGAAAGCCAAGCTGGTTCTCAAAAGCCCCCCTCCTCCTTCCTTCTAGTTCCTTTCAAGGAAGAACCTTCGTGAATTCTGAATAGCGTGTTGAGTCCAGGCACAAAACTGATTTCTTTCTTCACAAGCACACAGCTTCTTTGGGGGCAAGCAGCATTCCCTGACACTGCAGAATGAGCTTCTTCTGTGGACAGTATTTACAAGTGGCCTCTGCAGTCATTCAGGCCCAATTCGTACCCCGCTTCCACCACCTTCAAGCTTTGTGGCTGCGTACCTGAGTCTCAGTTTCCTCATCTGTAAAGTGGAATTCAGAGAGAGGGTGGGCGGAGCAGCAGAACCACGCTGGTTCTGTGGAGACTCTGGGCCACTTGCCTTTCCTGGTCCCACAGATGTTCAGTCTGTTTGGGGCTGGCTCAGGTGTGCCCCAGCAGGGCCCCGGGCTTTGCCTAAGCTGCCCGGGGATGGTGGTGTCAGAGCCCTCAGAGGTGCCACCTTGGCCACATCTGGCTAGCATCGGCAGTGGATCTCCTGGGACCCACATCTCCAGAGGGCGGGGTAGGTGATCCACGTGAGCTAGAAATTCCTGTGAGAATCAGACACCACGTTTATAGGGTTTAGAGGTAAAGAGGCTTGCAGGAGGAGTGGCGTGCCAAGCCATAGCGAGGAATTTTAACCCCCCAGAAAACACCAGTAATACCAAGAACCCTCTTACACGCTGCTCTGCAGCTAAGTCCTTACAGTGAGCCAGACAATGACACCTGCTTTATTCCAGCGACACGCCTAAGAAGGAAGAATATTGATCCCCCTTTTTTTCAGGAAACAGAGAGGTTGATGCACTTGCTCAAGGTCACACAGCTTGTAAGGAGCGGAGCCTGACTTGGCACTCAGGCCTCTGCCCTCCAGAACCTGTGCTCTTAGCTGATCTCTTCCACACCTGGCTTGGGATCCGGGCTCTTCACAGAGATGGGCCACCTTGGGTCAGTCATTAAGCCCCAGAG
Organism: Stenella coeruleoalba; assembly: GCF_951394435.1. NCBI lineage: Eukaryota > Metazoa > Chordata > Mammalia > Artiodactyla > Delphinidae > Stenella > Stenella coeruleoalba. The sequence goes on from NC_137153.1 coordinate 116,201,038, forward strand.
CCACCAAGTGAGAGAAGAAGCTCCAGCACCCACTGGGGATGGGGGAGGCGCTGTGCTAAGTTATCACTACCACTGGGTGAGCAGAGCTCAGAGGGGCCAAGCCTCTTACTCCAGGGCACACAGCCCGTCCAGCCAGGACCCACTCCCAGAGGGACTGATGATGCCTTCCAGTCCCCTGGTCCCCTGGCTCTCTGTCCGCGAGTCCTCCGAGGCCGTGGCCGGGAAGGACCCCCAGAGCCGACTGGGTTCCGCGGACAGATGCCGGCCGCCCCCCTCCCAGGGCCAGTGGGCTGCGAGGCTTCGCCACCTCCTCCCGAGCAGGTTTCCTTTAAGAAACCAGAAGATTGATTTCCTGGCAGGCTCGCACGAGGAGCCCATCCAAATGGTTTGCATGTCTGCATTTTTTACTGCTACGTTTAATATGTATGCAAATGCCGGCCGGCTGCGCCGCGGCTGCACAGTCACATGCGGCGCCCCATTAAAGCGCCGTCCGGGCGCGCGCATCATTCGAGGCGACGGGCTCGGCGGCCCTGATAGATGGGGTGCGGGGACGGAGACAAATGACGGGCTTTTGTAATTTCTTTCTCCGTTTTTCCGGGGCGGGGGCGGGGGACGCGGCTCAAACCTGGAAACAGCAGAGATTTAAATATATGCAATATTGCTTGGGGGGGTTGGGGGGGGTAGAAACCTGAACTGGGAGGGGGGAGCTCAGTGTTCTCCTCCGTGGGAGTCGGGCTGGAGGCTGGAGTGGGGAGCCAAGCCCCCACAGTCACCTTCTGGCAGAGAGAGCGGCTTTGCTCCTGATAAGCAGGCGCGGTCCTATGGGAAGCGCTGCTTCAGCCGCAGAGAAAAGGAAAATGCTGGTTATTTTCAGCCCAGTTACGCCCGAGAGGCCACTGCCTCGAGTTTTTCCCATCCCCCGCCCCACTTTCTTTTCTTGGGCTTCCAGGGCTTATAACTTTGTAAGTATGATGGATGTCATTTAACTCTCACACTAGCCCTAAGAGGTGGATCGCACCCATTGTACAGATGGGGAAACTGAGGCTCACGGGAGCCAAGTCCTTTGGGGAGTGAGTGGGAGGTGGGGTGGGACTCCCAGAGTGAGTGGGAGTGAGTGGGAGGTGGGGTGGGACTCCCAGAGCGGTATCCTTGACCCGCCCCCCCCCCCTCAGCCCTCGGCCAGCTCTTGCTCTGTGGAGTTTGCTCCCAGCCATGGGGGATGGGGCAGGTATGGAATCTGCCCAGACCAACCACCCCCCAACACCCCCTGCTCTGCAACTCTAGCCCCCCTCAAGGGCCCTCAGCATCCTACCTGTCCCCACCTGCCTGGTAACACAAGCCCACGTCCGACTGAGCCTGAAGATTGGGCTCCAAACTTCCAACTGTTTCAGCCTAAAATTTGAAGTGTGCGTTTTAAAGGAATCTTTCCTTATTTCTCAGGATTTTAGGCGACCCGGCAGCTGGGGGACAGTCTGGAGGATCATATGAAGATGGAAACATTTCCCCGAGGAGGCTCCAGCCTAAAGAGAGAGCCATTCTGGAGCAGAGAGCTCAGACCAACTAGAGACGCAGTCGTGTGTGTGTGTGTGTGTGTGTGTGTGTGTGTGTGTGTGTGTGTGTGTGTGTGTGTGTGTGTGTGTGTGTGTGCGCGCGCTGTGTGGTGGTGTGTTGGGCTATGCTTGTGTGTCATTGTGAGTGTTTATCTGTTTGCCAGTGTGTGCGCATGACAGTGTGAGGGTGGGATTGTGAGTGTGTCCGGGTACACACGTGCGTGTCAGTGTGCATGTGTGTGTGTTGATGTGACACGCTGAGAACGCTTGTCCTTGGGCTGGCAAGCAGCTGGAGTGTGAATTTCCCTGAGGGTTTCCAGGCCTCTTGCCTCCCCGAGCCCCGTCCCAGATCTGCTCCCCTTTCCAGCGAAAGCCTCTGCTGTTTCAGCTGCAGAATGGGGGTTAGGACACCCCACAGGCAGCTGTGAGGATCCACAAAGGCTGAGCCCCCCTAACGCTCTGCATAGATGAGGAAGTCTTTGATTATTGGGGGATGGGGTGTAGCCTGTTGCCTGATGGGTTAGCCTGGGAATTCTGGGAAGGAAACAAGGGGCACGAACAGCTGTCTGTGTGTATGTGGATGAGTGTGACGCCCCCCCCACCCCTTCTCCCTCTCCCACCCCTCCCCTACTTCCCTCTCCTTCCCCCACCCCACCCCCACTCTTCTCAGGTTCAGGGTACCCTGGAGTCTCTTGGGCCCTCTCTCCTGGAGTTTCCCCCCAGATATCCCCAGGGCCCACCCTCTCCCCCCCAGGAGTCCTCCCTAACCACCCACTTCCGCCCCTTGCCCTTGCCACCTCCCACATCCCATCTAGTTGCTTGTTTGTTTCATTTTGTCTATATCATCTATCCCACAGGAACGTGAGCCCTGGGGGAACCTAGGACCCCCACGCAGGCCAGGCTCCTTTTTCCAGGCTCAGACCCTCCCTCTCAACCGGTCTCATTCACCCTGAGGCTCACCCTGCGTGTCTGTGGATCCCAACCAGACGCTGACCCCACATCCCAAGTCCTCCCCCAACTCGTCTATATTTTGGGACAGTCCGCCCTTCTTCCAGGCCTCAAGGTGTCATCTTCCCTGAGCTGCCCCAACCACAATCACAGCACCAGTGGTACTAACGGTGATTGTTGCCTGTAGCCTATTTGCATCACCGCATCAAGAAAGTTCTTTCATGGAGAACCATTTGAATGGACCTCAGCGCTGCCCCTCTCTGAATACCACCTCCCCTGGGGCCCTCTGAAGCATCCTGTAGAGCATCCCATGGCCTGGGGAAAGGGTGAGCCCTGGGCCTCACTAGGGCCTCCCCCAAACCAGTTGGAGTAGACAGTAGTCGCTGGGCTGTTGAAATAGACAAGGGAGAAGATGCAGGAACCAGCGAATGCACGGGCTTTGGCAACATGTCTTAGCGGGCGTCCTGCCCCGCGTTCCCCTGGGGGTCCGCACCTTCACTCCCCAACTGGTTGGGGGGCTGCTGTGTGTGGACCGGCTGAGTCAGGCCCTAACCCCGGGCAAGGGGCCACATTGGCTTTCGCTGATGTTGCTGACTGGGCTGAATGTGCGTCTGCATCTCCCTCAGCAACCCGCCATTACTCATGGTTGGCATTTATCCCCAGGCAAGGGGTGACACTTGGAGCAGCCCGCAGCCTCCTGCGTGTTCTGAGGAAGAGGTGGCCGGAGGCTGGGCTGCGAGGAGGCACAGCAGGAACTGTGGGCAGCTGCTCTGAGTTCAGTGACCACGAGCTGAAAAATTAGGGCACAGGATGAAGCTGAGGGTTTTCCCAGATTTGTTCGTGTAATGAGTGGAAAAGTCTTACAAAGGTATGAACGTTAAAGCCTATTTCGTTATGTAGGTAATGGATTGTCTTTGCTGAAAAGAATCTGAGTTTCCCAAGTCAAGGAGATTCTGGAAATTAATAATTCGATTTGATGAACATTTGGGGGGCCCCTGGGTCAACCCTGTCCTTGGTGCTTGCACGATAATGGGGAGCGATTCTGGCCTCACAGAGCTCACTTGGGGAGGCTGACATTCCTCAAATAATTTCACATTTCAGTACTGTGAAGCACTATGCAGGGGTGGGGGGTGGGTACAGAGCTGTGAAGGCCAAGGGTTCCCATGTGGACAAGGGGTGGGGATGTCCAGGAAGGCTTCTTGGAAGAGGTAATGTTTGAAGTGAGACAGAGCCTTTAGGAGTTAACCGTGGGAGGGATGGGCGTGGAGTGGAGTGAAGAAAGCACATTTCAGGCAGGAGGAAAAGCATATGCAAAGGGCCAGTGGCAGAAAGGAGTGCTGGGTGTTTGAGGGACAGGAGGCAGCCCAGGTGACTGCATTGTGATGAGTGAGGGGAAGAGGAGTTTAGAGATGTCAGCAGGGACCAGTCCAGGCAGTGCCCACCAGTCCGTGAGGGCATGGTGGATTTTCTCCTGCCGGCAATAGGGAGCCATGGACTGTTTGACACAGGTGGGACCCGATCGTACCTCTGGATGTGGATGACAGTGAGGATGATGATAATGCTGGTCATTAAGGGAAGTGGTTAGTCAGTGCTTACTCTGTGCCAAGCACCGTTTCAGCCATTTTACAGATGAGAAAAGTGAGGGCTGGGAAGGGAAGCGGCTTATCCAAGGTCACACGGCTGGCACAGGGCAGAGATGGAACTCAGACTGAGTCTGTCTGGCTCCAAAGTCCCTGACCTTGTCCTACACACAAAGCTGCACTAGACTAGACGTGGAAGGACAAGGGACATGCAGATGACCACCCCCTCTCCCCCCCTCACCTCCCTGTAATGCTGCCTCCTCTGTGCTCTGTGTCCCCGGCCTGGGTGGGGACTCTAGGTCACAGGATCAGGTGGGGCTGGAAAGGCCGAGCTCAGTTCCTGCTCAGGCCCAGTAGGGGAAGTAGGGGGTTGCAACGTCAGAGGCTGAGGTTCTGGAGAAGTTGGGACCCCAGCTGGGGTGGGCACAGGTCATCAGGGCACACAGTCACACTGTGCCCCAGGAGCACGGCACCACGCACCTGTTTGGGGTTCGAGGACTTTGAGATGTGGCTACGATGTCCCCAGGACTGGAGCAGCACCCCGGCCCCCTGCTTCCTCCTCTGGAAGCAGGTCCAGGGGACCGCACCAGTGGCATTAAAAAAAATCCCATTCCCTCAGTGACCATCAGGAAGTGCAAATCAAAACCACAATAAGATACCACCTAAGACCTGTGAGGATGGCTACTACCAAAACTCAGAAAATAAGTGTTGGTGAGGATGTAGAGAAATTGGAAGCTTGTACACTCTTGGTGGGAATGTAAAATGGTCCAGCCGCCGTGGAAAACAGTATGGTGGGTCCTCAAAAAATTAAAAATAGAATTACCATATGATCTAGCAATTCCACTTTGGGATATATACCTCAAAGAATTGGAAGCAGGGTCTCCAACAGATACATGTACACCCACGTTCCCTGCAGCGTTATCCACAGTAGCCAAAAGGCGGGAACACCCCAAGTGTCCATCAACAGACGAATGGATAAACAAAATGTGGTACATACATATAATGGAATGTCATTCAGCCTTAAAAAGGAAGGACATTCTGACACATGCTTCAATTTGGATGAACCTGGAGGACATTATGCTAACTGAAATAAGCCAGACACTAAAGGACAAATATTGTATGATTGCACGTATATTAGGTATCTAGAATGGGTAAATTCATAGAGAACGGTGGGTGCCAAGGCCTGGGGGGAGGGGTAAATAAGGAGTTCGTGTTTAATAGGTACAAAGTTTCGCAGGATAAAAAGGGTTCTGGGTCTTCCCTTCTGGGTCTTCTGGGTCTTCCCTTCTGGGTCTTCTGGGTGGTCCAGTGGTTAAGACTCCACGCTTCCACTTCAGGGGACAGGGTTCGATCCCTGGTGGGGGAAGTAAGATCCTGCATGCTGCAAGGTGTGGCCAGAAAGAAAGAGTTCTGGAGATGGATGGTGGTGGGGGTTGCACAAGAATGTGAATGGACTTAATGCCACTGAACCGTACACTTAAAAATGGTTAAGGTGACGCAAGAGGGAAGAGATATGGGAACATATGTATATGTATAACTGATTCACTTTGTTATACAGCAGAAACGAACACACCATTGTAAAGCAATTATACCCCAATAAAGATGTTAAAAAAAAATGGTTAAGGTCGTGAAATTAAAAAAAAAAAATCCTTATTCTAAGCTCTCCCAAGTTGTCAACAGTGGGCTTTCTTTTAAGTTGTGTTTATAAGAGAGAAAGTAAAATACCAGGTGGCAGTTGTCGTTAGAGCAGTTAAGAATCACACACGCTGGGGCTTCCGGGCCAGTGACCTTACCTTCTTGAGCCTCAGTTTCCTGCTGGGGAAATGGGGATAATGATAGTGCCTCCCTCCTGGGGCCACTGTGAGGATTCCGTGATATCCCCAAGGTGGCCCAGCCAGCGGCCAGTGTCCAGCAAGCACTCCACACCAGCAGCCCTTAGTATTGGCAGATACTCCTCAGGCCTTTAGGGTTTGGGTGCATTAGCAGCACAGGCCCTAGTAAGAGGAGACAAGCCCCCTCGCCTCACCACACACTTGAGGAAACTGAGGCCTGGTGGAGTCAAGGGACCTGTCCAAGCTCTCTGGTACCCCTTGAACAAGAACGTGGTTTTCCACATGTGTATCAGTTAGCAAGGCTAGGTTGTTCTGCAGTAACAAATAAGCCCCACATTGAACCGTCTCAACACAACAAAAGTCTGCTGTGAGTCCAGGTGATTCTCCAGGGCAACTGTCCTCCGTGTGAAAGCTCAGGGGTCCACGCTGCCTCCGTCCTGTGTCACCTCCGTCTCTGGGTCACTGAGACAGGGAAAAGAACAACACATCACTTCTTCCCACAATCCGCTGGCCAGCAGTGGTCTCATGACCCCGCGGCAAGGGTGATGGGTCCTGAGAAGGAGAGGAGAACTGAGGGTGGGTGAGCACCAAAAGTTTCTACTCAGCATTCTAGTGGGAGGAAGGCCAGCGGATGGCTTTCCTAGGGAGTACGTGCTCACGGTGAAATGAATCAGAGAAAAGGGTTTAAGGGTAGAATTATTCTCCCTCCTACCCAAGCCCCCAGCTCCCTTCCCAGGGCAACCACAGCTACGTTGACAAGCAAGGTGTGAACCAGGTGTCCTTCCTGAAATACCGACGAAGGCCTATTGCTCTTTTCACTCCTTGAAGGAGCAGGCAGGTGTTTGTTACAGCTCTTTGCTCTCCACTGGGCAGTGCCTTCCCATTATGTAATCAGTCCCCCTGGATGGGTGTCTAGGCGCTTTCCAAAGTTCTCCTGTTATAAACAGTGATGCAGTGAATTTCCTGTGCATTTTCCCTTTGTCTCCCGTGTGAGGCTTTCTGTGGTCTAGATTCCTAAAAATGGAATCTGTTGGTCAAAGGGCAGGTGCATGGGACCATCTGACCGCTCTTTGGTGGCAGGTGCTGCCTCCAGGGTCAGGAGGGGCTTTTAAGAACAGTTGCTAACGGAGCTGAGTTTTCCATCCCAGGGCGTTTCCAAAGAGGACGGCCACCTGGGGTTGGCCTACCTTCCATCTTGCCAGAGAGGCCCCGACAGGTAGAACCCCCCACCACCACCGGCCCCAAGGTGGGGCCTGCTCTGAGCTTAGGAAGAGTCAGTGTTGCCGATGGTGGGTGGGGGATGGGGAGGGAGGCAGGAAGAGGGGATGCCCTTCCCATCTCGGCTCTGCGACGCCAGTCCTAATACTGGCGCTCTTGCCATGCCCATCTTACAGAGAGCAAACACTGCCCGTGGTGCCCAGAGAGCGGCCTCTGAGTCACAGTCCCAGCCTGAGCCGAGTCCTCTTGGGTTCCAGCTCTTTGCTGGAGACCTCATGGATCCGCTCCTTACTGGCTCCTCTCAAAGGCACTCGTGTTCCCCCAAGAGCTTTCTTTCCGCGAGTTTCTGAAACTCGTCTTCTCTTCTTCGGGACTCACCAGGTCTGGTTCTTTGGTTCCTCGGGTTGCGGAACAATGAGCCTCTGACGTTTTCCCTTCGTTGTTTTCATATCTGCTGCATCTTTTTGGAAGAGTGTCTTGGTATTTACAGAGTTTCGTCTTGTTGACTTAAAAATTTTTTTTTCTCTTTTGGGGTAACATCACTGTTGTTTCTGGAAAAAAACAAAACACCCTTCTTGTAAAATATACAAATAAATTCAAGCAACACCGAAAGCGACAAACAAGAAGGGAAAAGTCATCAATACCCCTCACCCAGAGATCCAGAGATGACTAACTATGGTTAACGTGCGTGCATGAACGATCTCCCTCTTTCATAGATTCTAAGCGTTTCTAACCACCCCCTTTAATGATAATGATGAAAATCTCTAACTTTCTCGGTAAAGGTGGGGTGTATGAGTCACTGGAGTGGGACTGAAAGTCGGTATTAGTTTCCCCTCCCCTCCCAGTTCCCCCATCCTTCATCCACAGCCATGCCTGGGCCTCCCCTCCCCCCTCTGCTTCCAGTTTGGAAGCGGCGGGTCCAGCTCCAGGGAGCAGATCCCACAGGGTTTGGAACCAACTGGGCAGGGGCTGACGACTTCCCCACCTGCAAGGAGAGCTCCATTCACTCCACACGGGAGCCAGGATTTCATTCCTTCGCTTCCCAGACACCCAGAGGCTGAGACCCGCCCCAATTTGCCCAGTTGTGCCTTCAGCTGGTGGAAAAGTGAGTTTGACCCTCTGCTCTGTTGTTCTGTCTCCCATCCCCCACCCACCATCGACAACACTGACTCTTCCTAAGCTCAGAGCAAGCCCCACCTTGGGCCCGGGGGGTTCTACCTGTTGGGGTCTCTCTGACAAGGTGGAAGGTAGGCCAACCCCAGGCTGTTTCTGTCTCACCTCCCTCCCGAGGGGACCTCCATCTCTAGGGAAGAAGGGAATGCCGCTCAGGACTAACCAGGGCCTGGCCTGATTGGGGGCAGCGTGGTGGCAGCCCCAGAACCTGGTCCAATACAGACGTGAGGGATGTATGGAAAACAGGCTCCTGGAAGACTCGCAGCCCTGCTTTGGGGCCTCTGGGAGGCACAAGGGCTCTGGAACTTTAGGGACAACTCCATCGGGGAGTGGCAAACATGGCTGTCACCTGCAGCGGGGATAGAGGCGCCCTGGCTGAGGGGTGGGTACGTGGAGGACATGGCAGTGCCCACAGCAGGACCAGCTCTGTCCGGGGCCGTGGCTGTTTTCTTTCCTGAATATATTTGAACAGCTCCTCAGATCTGTTCCTGAGAATCTGTGATTCCTCCCGGGGCCCAAAGAAACCCCTGGGGATGGCTTGACACTGACTGGAGCAGGACGGGGGCAGGAGCCAATGACACGCGCTGGGTGACCGTGCTGCTTCTTCAGGGCAGGGCAGTCAGTGTCAGAAGCCCGAGTGTCCTAGTTGAGCCTCGTACTGGCTGTGTGACCTTGGGCAAATTACTGAAGGTCTCTGAGCCCCCGTTTGCGCGTTCACACTGCGGGTATGACGGCACCCACTGGGTGGGCCTGTCTGAGTGACTGAATGCAGTGACCTCATAAAGGATTCTGGGCCAGAGAGTCCTGGGAGAAGCCTCTTTAGCTGCAGTTTTGTTTGTCTGCTCACCCTTGGGGTGGCAGCCGCGGGAGAGCCAAGTTACGTAAGTGGGGGCTTCAGGAAGCCGCAATTCTCCATCCCAAACGGCTTCTCACTATTTACAACAGTGGGTTTCAAACTGGTTCTTCACATGCACCTGCCCACCTCAACCTTGGGCCTTGTTCCTTCTCAAGACAGATCCTGCCCAAGTGATTCATACTGAGTGAAGCAGGAGCCCACCCTGGCTCTCTTTGCCCCCTTTTCCCAATGCCCCTTAGGGTCTATCAGAGGCTTGAAAGCCACTGTTTTAGGCCAGCGAATGTGTCACCGGTCACAGGATGTGGGATAATTATCCAGAGGGGGGTCATTTTCCCAATGCATTTCTCACTGTGCTTATGGAAAAGACGAAGCGAAGTCTTCAGATCAGAGACCGGTGTTTCTGAAGGTCCTGTCGGGCCTGAGGTCACTAGGCTGGGGCAGGCTGGACAACTCTGATCCCAAGGGCCACCTTCCCTCCGGGCAGCACTGACCTGACGTAAGATGTCCCCGTGGGCAGCACAGGGAGCTGGGTGAGGACACCCTTCTGTGTCGCCAAAGCGAGAGCACCCGTCAGCCGCTGTCCAGCCTCTTGATCTGAGGCAAGTCCCCGCTCTGAGCTTCAGCGTTCTCATCTGTAAAATGGGGCAGTAGTCACTGCGCCCTAGATGAGAAGGGTGGGGGGAGGCTGAAAGGAGCTGTGAGGCTCCGAGCACTGCTCCTGGCACCTAGTGAGTCATGGACCAGTGGCGCTCATCACTGTCAACAGCAGTAAACAGGGCTTCCCTGGTGGCGCAGTGGTTGAGAGTCCGCCTGCCGATGCAGGGGACACGGGTTCGTGCCCCGGTATGGGAAGATCCCACATGCCGCGGAGCGGCTGGGCCCGTGAGCCATGGCCGCTGAGCCTGCATGTCCGGAGCCTGTGCTCCGCAACGGGAGAGGCCACAACAGTGAGAGGCCCGCGTACAGCAAAAAAAAGAAAACAGAATCCTAAACAGGCAGGGGCTGGAAGGAACCTTGGAACTCTTTGCCCCAGAGGGAAAGGTCAAAGGCTAAGGTCAAACAGCAGGGTCACGAATCAAACTCAGGACCTGACACCCGGGCCTCCTGGCCCAGAAAGGGAAGGCCGCCTTCCACCTGCAGCATCACACGGAGGAAAAGGATGCAGATCTCTGAAGAATCCCCAAAGGTTTGCTCCTGACTTCTAGGCTGGTGTCGGTAGCAGGGAAGGCTCTGATCTGCCACCTACCTTGGTTTCTCTGGTGCTGACTGCTCCTTGCTGGGAGAGAAGAGGTTCCGGCCCTCTTTCCTGTTGCTGTTTAGTGCAGGTGACCTGGAGGCTGGGCGGGGAGGGGGATGGCTGGGCACAGGACAACTGCCACTTAGCCGCTGACGTGTGCAGCAGTTCGCAGGGGGAGGGCCCTTGTCCTCTGTCAAGGGGAGGGAGGCATCACGGCTCAGTTTGCAGGTGAGGAAACGGAGCCTGTGCTCCAGGCCACAGACTGAGAGTGGTGTGGCCCACTGTGACCGGGTGCTGGGCGGGCTTTTCCCCACTCCTTGCCTGGCTTTAGGAACTCACATCATACCCTGAAGACTCATTCCCCTGTTCCTCCTTTCTGCCTGATCAGCTGTGGGGATTGATCAGAGGGGCCTTGAAAACTTCTAGACTCACAAACGGATTTGAGAGCTGGTGTGGCCCTAGAGAACAGGAAGTTAGTCTTTGGCCCCATCCCACAGAGCAGAAAACTGAGGCTCAGCAAGGTCCCCTGGAAGCAGTGTGGCCTCTGGCTCCAGCCGGGGCCCTCCTGGGATGGCAGCCCCCTCCTGGCCCAGCTTCCACCTTCCCCCCAACTCCAGCGTCCCCAGTCCTCTGGAGGAAGATTTCCGTGGTCCCGGTTGGGGGTGCCAGACTGCCAGCGACGAGTGTTTTTTTAATCCCAGCCCCGCTGACTTAGACGATTATTCTTATTTAAGGCGGGGAGGAAACGCGAGAGCGTGGCAGCCGGTCACCTCCGGGCGGCGGCCCCTCCCCGCCAGCCTCCGGTGCTCAGCTCCGACCGGAGCAGGAAGGGGAGGGGGAGACGGGAAGCGGGAGGAGGGAAGTGGGGAGGAGGGGAGGCGGGAGACGGGAGAGGGGTTAGAGGGGATAGGAAACGGAGTGGGGAGAAGAGGGAGGAGGAGGGAAGGAAGGGGCAGGAAGGAGAGGATTAGGGAGGGGGGAAGGGGATAGACGGAGAGAGGTGGGGGAGGGGGGAGGAAGAGGGTGGGGGAGGAAGACGGGGCGGGGCGGGGGGGGAAACACAGAAAGCCACACCCCCCTTGACAGCTCCCTAAGCAGTTAGGAGAGAGGGAGATACACAGATGAATAATTTACTACGGAAATGCAAAAAGAATTTAGAAACTCTCATTTTATAAATATTTATTTTCACAAGTTTGCCCCCTCCCGACTCTCTCCCCCTGGCTGGCCCTAGTCTTTTCTCTTTGGGGGGCCCCGTCCACCGCCCCCCACCCCCCATCTCTATGCTGACCCTGCCTCTCCCAAGATCTCTCTCCCTGTCTCTGTACACGGCTGTGACTGTCTCTCTCCATCTCTCTGCCTCTGTTGCTGTGGCAGGGGCGGGGGTGCGTTTTCTTGTCACTGTCTCTTTTTTCTCCACCTCCATTCTCTCTGCGGCCTGTGTCTCTCCCTGCCAGGGTGCGTCTCTGTCTCTGTCTCCCTGTCTCTCCCTCTCGCTGCGCTGTCTCTCCATCTCGGGTATCCCTCCCCCGTCTCTGTCTCCCCAGTCTCTCATCCAAGGACCCCAGCTCCCGCCCGCAGGAGTGGGAGGAGCCCTTTGAAGGTTCAGAGGGGAGAGGTCGTTTCCCTGACAACCGGCGGGCGACAGGCAGAGCCACAAGGGCTGCAGATTAAGAAGCCGGCTGCTGGCGGGCGGGGGCGGGAAGCCGCGGGAGCCCCGCCCAGGCCCCGCCCCCTTCCACACTGCTTGTTGGGGGCGCACCTGGGGTGCGTGGTCGGAGGAACGTGAGCTGGGCAGTGGGGGTCGGAGGAGGCTCCCTGGAAGGCCCGTCAGGAGGAGGGGCCGTGGCAGGTAATCAGTCAATCAGTTAATCAATCAGTTAATCAGTTGGTGGGGCAATCAGTTACAGGCACGCACAAAGGGAGAGTTTAAAGAGCTCGGGTGTGGAATGAGACGGAGTTGAGTTCTAATCCCTCCTGGGCTTTGTCCTGGCAGTGTGGTCCCGAGGGCTGTAAGTCCCTGTACACCTGGCCGGCCTCGGTCTCCCACCTGTGCAACGGGGCCACAGCAGCCCCTGCCAGCAGGGCAGACGCTCCAATGCCGGTCATCGTTGCCCTTGTCTCTCCTTTAATTCACAGATGGAAAAGGGAGGCCCTGAGAGGTGAAGTGCCTGGTGGGCATGGAAAGGGACCTGGGGGCGGGGTTACCAGCCATTTAACGAGCTCAACAAAATTGACTTCCGCGGACTCGCTTTTTGTGAGCTGGGACCTAGGCTCAGAGGTGATCCGAACCCTTCACAGCACTTGCCTCGGTGCCTGACCCAGAAGGGGTCCTCGGTTTGCACTGCCTGCTCCCTCTGTCTCTCCTCCCTGCCTGTCTCTTCTCCTCCAGGAGTGGGGAAACTGAATTCCAGCGAGGCCAGATGGATGGCATGGTTGCCTAGACCCCGGAGTTGAATGCCAGCCCCTCCCCTTAAGCGATTTCTGAGCCTGACACAGAAGCGCAAAAGAGCTGGGGAGAGGGAGCATATTCCTTAATAACGGAGGAATCCTCGGGCAGCATCCTCCGGGTCACCAGCTGGGTCTCTTGGCAGACGCTCCCTGCTCCCTGCAACTTCAAACCAGTGTGTCCTTTACTATAGGAACTCTTGTTTGTTTTTTTTTTGAGCACAACCCTTCTGACAGGCGCCAGCTCCTCCTTGCCCCACCCGCCCTCCCTGAAGCTGGCTGGCGGCTGGACTGGAAGATGGTGAAGGGGCTGGTGGAACATTCCCCCCACCCCCGAAAGGACTGGGGAGTCATTGGGAAGGTGGCTATAATTTCCGCGGCCCCTTTAAGCCCGGCCTCCAGGCCTGTTGTCAGGAGGGCTCTGTTTGAAGCTCTCAGCTCTAATCCGGCTGCAGCAATGGGCAGTAGCAATGCTCTCAAATCAGGGTCCTGGGGTTGCCCCAGAGGCAGGGACAGGCCTGGCTTGTGGAGCTCTCCTGGGACTGAAGGCAGCTGCAGGACCACCCCCTCCCTGTCCCCAGCTCCCTGCACCGGGCAGACACCACACACGTGCGCGCGCGCACACACACACACACACACACACCTCTCTGTGAAACAAACACACAAACTCATCCCCACAAACCCTGGGAGAGAGAATCCCATGGCTCCTACACGGACTGGCACTGGTGTCAGGCCTGTGGGACCCTAGCCCGAGGCCTGCCCTGCCCATGCCAGCCACCTTTCCTCTGCAGGAAGGATTTCTCTAGGACCCTATGATCCTCCCCAAAGGTTCTAGACTCTATCCTCCTTGAGCCCCAGGACACCCCAAGTGGGTTTAGAACCGGAACCCACCTAGGAACTGACAGGAAGAAAGGGCGGAGAGGTGGTGGGAGGGGCTGTCAGATCTTGAAGGAGGGGCGTTGGTCTAGATGCCCAACATGGCAGCTCGCTCTCCACTGGTGGAAGCGTTCTTATTCCCCCAGTTTACAGATGGGGAAGGTGAGGCTCGGAGCAGTAACACACCCAAGATCCCCCAGCTCGTGAGAGGAGCGGCTGGGATTTGGGCCACCTGTCAGGCTCTCACACACTGCTGCACTTGCAGGCCGGGGTAGTTGATAGCATCCCCACATCTTTCTGCGAATGCAGGTTTGGGGTTTCCCCATGGCCGTCTGTGGTTGGCAGGACAGCTTGCATCTCTGCCTGGCACGTTATGGGTGCCCAGTTCACATTCCCTGGCTGATCGCATCTATGGAGAGAACAGAGAAGAGGGAGAGTGAGGAGGACCCTCGGTCAGGCTGTGCCCTCCGCAGCCAGTGGGTCTCACCATGGAGCCAGCAATCAGGCTGTGGGATAACTTGCACCTCAGGAGGCTCCAGGGGCAGGGAGGACACAAGAGGGACTAGAGGAGTCAAAGAGGCCAGTGCCTGAGACTTGGGGACCACCGTGTCAGACAAGGCATGGGATGGCATGCTGAGGCCTGGGGTCCAGTTCCAGAACCAGCTGTGTGACCTTGGGTCAGGCCCACTATCTCTCTGGGCCTCAGTAAAAATAAGGGAGCTGTGCTCCCTAATCTCCAAGGATCCTCCCAGGAGGACAGGTTGAGGAGTCTCTGAGCCTTTCCTCCTCCACCAAAGCTCCCTTGAGCACCAGCAGCTTCACGAGGCCGTGCTTGGGTGAGCTACAGGAGACCTGCCCTGCGGAGAGTGAATGCCTGGTCCCGGGGAGCCAGAGTGCAAATGCCCCTCTCCCAGTGTTGGGCCATATGCCAACGGGGGAACTGAGCAGCTAGTAGTGGCCACATTTATACAGCACCTACCACAGGCTTTACCCCTGCTGCCTTGTTAAATCTATACAACAGCCTCATGCAGTAATTACCATTATTATCCCCATTTTACAGTTGAAGAAACTGAGGCCCAAACCTGTCCCAGTTCATACGGCTGGCAAGTGCGAGCCCAGGCAGATCCCAGCCTTGGGTTGCTGCAGCTGCCTTGATGGTTGTTAGAAAAGTCTTCCAAGTGGAGGCTTCCTAACAGCTCCGTCTAGAAAGATCTTCCCAAATAGAAAAGGAGGCAGAGGGCGTGCCCTGAACAAAGGCGTGGTGCAAGGACTGAGGGGTCTGGCATGGTGTGATGGACAAGGAGGATGGGGTGGAGGCCTGTCATCACCTGAGGGGGTCTGTAGGGCGCTGTTCCAGTTATCCACTGCTGTGTGATAAACCCCCAGTGCAGTGGTTTCAAGCTTTAGTTTATTAGTCTTCCTGGTGATGCCGGAGTTGATGGGGCTTAGCTGGGCAGGTTCTTGCTTGGAGTCTCTCATGCAGTTGTAGGCAGATAGCAGCTGAGGCCGGGGTCATCTGAAGGCTCCGCTGGGCTGGGTGCCCAGGATGGCCTCATCTTGCTGCTGCATCCTATGCCCTTTCCAGCAACCTAGACTGGATCTCTTGTGTCAAGACTCAAGGCTCCAAGAGGCAAGAGGTGAAGCTGCCAGGCCAGTTCTGGAACTGTTCCAGTGTCGCTTCTGCCGTCCTCACTGGTCAAAGCGGTCGCGTGGCCCACCCAGGCTGAAGGGAAGGGAGAATAGACCCCGCCTCTCGATGACGGGAGTGCCAGAGAATCTGTGGCCATGTTTAATGTGCCACAGATGCTAATATATATTTCATGGAAAGAGTGGAGTTCGTGGCTCAGTAAACTGTGGGCAAGGCTGGATTGAGCACAGCTGAGTAGGGTTCTTTCTTGCGGGACTTCTCAGTGCCTTCATGGGCTGACGTGGACGGTTTGTTTCCAACACAGGGACAGAGCTTGTAGAATTTCCCAAATGATTTTGGTTTGCCTGCCAGGGGGATCCCATCTTGGGGCGGGGGTACCTGGCTCCTCTGAGCTCCCAGAACATTGCTCTAGAACCTCCAGGTCTGGCTTCCACAGTACCATGCATGGATGTGATGAGATGAAGCTGGCTCTGTCTCTGACTACTCCTACTCTCCTGGGGCATCCTGGGGCATCTGGGTGTGTGGCGAGCTGCCCGGGTCTGTTGGCCAGGGCCACCTCCCTGGGCAAGCTGAGCCAGGTCTCAGCAGCTCAGGTGATCAGAACCTTGGATCACCTGCCCCTGTCTCTTCTTCTTCCCTTCTGGCCCTGAGAAAGGGGCTTCCTCCCGTGGACCTCCTGGCACTCCCCTCTGTGGGGGTCGGCAGGGAGGCCGATGGGTGGCATGGGGCAGGGGAAGGGGCCTTGCAGCCTGACTGTGTGACCTTGCCCCAGTCTCCACCCAGGCTGAGCCTCAGTTTCCAGCTACTCACGTGGGGTGATGAAGGCCCCCTCACCAGCTGTGCGTGAGGACTCCACTCAAGGAGCTGGGCTTCACTGGTGTGTACTGGGAAGGCAGGCCCTGCACCTTGCAAGTTTCAGGCTCCAGCTCATGTCATTCTCTCTGGGCCTCAGTGTCCTCGTCTGTAAAATGGGGATGGTAATAGTACCCACCCCACAAGGTTCAGTGAGAATTAACTGGGTAACAGCCATGAAATTAAGAGATGGAGACCCAAGCACTCCCAGCCCAAAGGTCTCAGCCTCTGTGGTCCTGGCTGCTGGCTGAGCCGGGCCAGTGGGCAGTGCCAGTTTCTGGCTGCATCTGCTGGGTACAGTGCCTGTGTGACACTGTGCAGAGTGGGCTGTCTGCTTCCCAGGAAGCAGGGGAGCGCTGTTAAGGAAGGCTGCAGCTCAGGTTGTCTCCCCTCTCCTCTCTGCAGGCTGCTTCCCCCTCACTCTCCTGTTCCAGGGCCAGCTCCTGCCAAGGCTCCAGGACACCACGCCCCACTACTTGATGTCCCTGGGCAGAGACTGGCAGGGGAGGGCTAGCTCCCAGAGAGCAGGGGTCACAATGCACTCCCACCCCCTCCTCTGGCTTGGACAAGCAAAGTGCCCAGGGACAGTCTCAGAGCCTCTCCGATGGATCCCATCACCCTCCAGATGTGTGTCCTTGAGCACAGGACACCAGCCCTCAGTTTCCTCCCTCTGCAAATTACCCCAAGTATGTTCCTGCTGAGAGAGGCTGGAGGGAGGATTTGATGAGATGCCGCCCCTACCTCAGCTCAAGGCAGCTCCAGCATCATTTGCGCTGGTGCCTTCTACCCCATCAGAGATTCCAGCCAGAGCCCTGTAGTGGAGGCCCGCGGCCACAGCAACAGGGGCCAGCATTTCCCAGCAGCCCCATGGGAGGACCACAGCTAGGGTGTGGGACATCCAGGGCACCCTGGAGAGCAGTCCTCTACACCTGCCCCTCTCTGCTGCCCACAGAGCGAGTGAGTCCCCCAAACTTCATCGCCCCCTCTCTGGGAACCACTGCCCACGGGTGGCACCCAGCCATCCTGCTTCCTCTCCTCCTCACGCCTCCCACAGTGTGCAGCCACTCTGCCTCCCTAGGGCATTGCACATCTGCGCCCCCTCCCAGCCACCGTGGCCCCCTCTACTGCTCCTCCGTCTCCCACCTGGAACACCACCCCAGCCTCTTCCAGGACCCCCTCCAGGACGGCCCCCAATGATCCACACTCCACAAAGGGCCCTGCAGTTCTGGTGAAGTGTCACCCCAGCCCACGATGACCCAGCAACGCAAATGCCCCCAATCGGCTCCTTCCCTTGGCTTTGAAGGCTCTGGGGACCTGCAGCCTCCCCGCCCCCCACCTCTGCTCCAGCCAGACCAGCTATCTTCTGGCCTCTGTGCCCTTGCACATGCGGTTCGGAGGACTGGAATTCTCTCTTGTGTCATCGGATCAGCTGTTCATTCTTTGGGACTCAGCCGGGGCTTTCTCTCCTCCGGGGAGGTGCCCCTGGCCCTCCTGTGCCACCGTCTGTCTACTCGTCTCTCACCTCCACTAGACTGTCCAGAGGGGCTGTGTCTTGTTTCTCTCTAATCCTCTAGCTTGGCTCAAGGCCTGCCTGGGAGATGGGGTCACTAGTGATGGTCAAAGGATGGCTCCATCCCACCCCATCCCACTCCAGCTCCATCCTCACACCCCACTCCTTCCCTGGAACCCATCTTCCTTTCCCTCTGTTCTCTCTGTGGGGCAGCATTGTGCTAAGGGTACCCACTTTGAAGTCACACGACCTGGGTCCTCATCCCACCTGCACCTCCTTGAGGCACTGAGCCTCAGTTCTTCATCTGCAGAATGGGGAGAACCACAGCACCGTCCTAAGGCTGTTGGAAAGATTAAGTGAAGAGTGTTTATCGTGTCCTTGGACATCATAGGAGTTGAGTAAATGTTAACTAATATTGTCCTTGTTCTGTATTATCCAGCCCAGCCTGTTGTAATCACCTCCTGGCCTGGGTCTGGGTCTCCTGTCACCACAGCTCTCTGCTCCAAGCTGCTCACAACTTGAATCGTTTCGTCTTCACTTAGAACACTCAATGGCTCCCCATTGCCTCCCCCAGGACATAAAAACTCCAGCTAATTTTAAAAGTTCTTCATCACCTGTTCTTCCGGTGAGGCTGCCCTGACTAGTGGCCAAAAGAAGACCTTCAAGGAGGAAGGGGCTTCCTCCTGGCAGGCCCCTCCCCACCCCATCCCCCAGGGAGCTGGGGGACCCTGGATGGGTCCTTCACTTCCCAGCTGGCTCCCTCAGCTGCGAAGTGGAGCCGGTACCAGTGCCTTTGCTGGTCCCCTCCTGGGGGTATGGGAGACGGGGACGCTGGGTGCAGAGGGCTTAGCCTGGCATAGGGACGTGCTGAGCACCAGAGCCTCGTGGCTGGCTCAGGCCAGCCCACAGCCCGGCACACAGGCTCTGGAGCGAGGCCGGAATCCACACTGATCCTCGTCTCCGCAGCGTTCCCATCTTTCCACGCTGACTATCACCCTGACTTGTGTTGTAGGGAAAGGCAGAGAACATTTGTTCTTTTTCTAAAGAAAATTACATTTTTCTCCATTTACGAAAGTAATACACATTAACTGTGGATAATTTTGAAATTAAGATAAACCAAAGAGAAAAACTGAAATGATCTATAATTCATCACCCATCCGTAGCACTTTGAGTGCCTGAGCCTCTAGCCTCCAGACTTTGTACTGGGTATGCAGCATGAGCTCTGCTTTGAGCCCAGCAAGGGGATCACAGAACATTCTGGTTGGCAACCTGGTTCTTCCTTTCACCAGCAGAACTCAAACTTCTCCGCCACCCAAGGCCTCTACCCGCTGGTACCCAAAGAGTGCTCCCCAAGCAGCAGCTGTTAGAAGTGCAGGATCTTGGGGGCAGGGGAGGGGGTAGTTCCTTGGTGGCCTCGTGGTTGGGATTCCAGGCTTTCACTGCCCAGGTGCAACCCCTGGTCAGGTAACTGAGATCCTGCAAGCTGCGCTGCAGGGCAAACAAACAAACAAACAAGAAGTGCAGGATCTCAGCCCCGGGCCCCCAGAACTGCATGGCGCCAGGAGTCCCAGGAGACTCTTAGGCACAGAAGCAGGCCCGAAGCCCCCTTTCTAACAGCAGCTGAGTGCCCACCGTGTTGGTACGCTCACACTTATTTGAGCCAATCCCCTATTATTGAACACGGAGGTGGTTTCCAAGTTGTGATATCATAAATAAGGCCACAGAGAATAGCATCACGATAGCTAAACCCTGGGCACGCCGTGGGTATTTTCTGGGAGTGAGTATTAAGGAGCTTCCCCTGAAACCTGCTTCGTTCCCCTTCTCCCCAGAACATTCTGGTGGGGTGGGGACCATCTTCATCCCCATTCTGCAGGTGAATAAACTGAGGCTGGAGGCAGGGGTGACAACACTCGCCACGGTCCCACTTAAGCCGTCCTGGCCGGGTTTCCTTTCCTCCACACCCATCCTACTGACCTTTGCTGGAAGTGAGTTTGGGTCCAGTGTCAGCCTCTGTATGCACGTGTGGTCTCACGCCAGGCTGGGCACACAGCTGCTTCCGGGGGCGTCCGTGTCCCTGCCCAGTGGGACCAGTTTGCCCTGGTGACAGACGAGGCTTGCCTGTGTGGATGGGGCCACCTCACGCCACAGCGGGAACCTGGAGGGGCTGGTGGGTGGGGCTTCAGGGAGGGGACAGGAAATGGTAGAGGAGAAAGTGGGGCTTCCAGGTCAGCAGGGAGGGGGCTCAGGCCCAGAAGAGAGGAGGGAAGGACAACGGCAGGGGACCTTCCAGTGAGGTGGCAGGAGGTACAGCCATGTGACCGTGAATCCTTCTGGGGGAAACCCTTGGCGGGGAACAGAATGCCATGATGGCAGCGGATTCTATTAAAAGCAATTCTCATTACTGTATCGTTAATTATTAATAGGATTGGGCAAATAAAAGATGGGAAGACCCAGCTGGACCTGACTCAGATTCTGCCTCCCGGGCAAATGGCTTTTGGGTCCCATCCAGGAGACCCAGCCATGAACGTGCCTGTTGGAAAGTAACGACAACCCGCGGCTGCCACGGCGGGACGGGCACCACTTATATCTGCTTTGCAAAGATAAATGAAGGGAGCCCAGAAGGGGCAAACATGGGCCTCTGTCCATTCTCCCCAGCTGAGCTCTGAGGCCTAGTTAACCTGGCCATCAATTCCTGCAGACCTCATCCTTCTCTGAGCACTGCCCAGACATGGGGCTGTTCAGCCTCTAAGGAGATCCAGAGGGGCACTTTCTCCCTGTCGCAGCAGAAACCACAGTGAGAACTAGGCCAGGAAGGAGGGTCAGGTTTGGGCTGAGGAGACCCCAGAGAGAGAGACTTCGCCCCTCTCTCTTGCTCCCCCCTCCTTATCTACACAGAACTCCTATCCACCCTTCAGAGCCCAGCTCAGATGGCCTGTCCTTCAGGCGGCCCTACCCAGTCCCAGCTGTGCTAACAAACAAGGATACAGACACTGTTCCTGCACTCACGGGGCTGCCAGTCTGACAGGAGTCTAGTGAGGTGATTATTCAAATAATCATCACAAACCATGATGAAAACAGGCCCCGTGCTCTACAGCAGGGAAGTGGAAGCTGTGTACCACGAGGGCAGGAATCCTAACGATTTTATCTTCCTCTCCCCTAGGCTACTTCCTTTCCCCTTACTTTTGCCTGGAGCAAAAGAAAGTTCTCAATAAATGTGTCTGATTTCACAGACTGCTAATTTGGGAGCACAAGAACAAGGTCTTCAAGATGCAGAGATCTCTGGAGAAGTCAGGTTTGCAGAGCGGAGGAAGGAAGAGGCGGGGGCCTGGGCCTTTTCCCTATTCCTCCATCTTTGCAGAACTCTCCTGTATTATTAGCTGATTTATCCTGACATCCACTAGGATGCCAAGCCGTGAACACACTACTTTTTTTGAATAAATAAATGTGCATGAATGAGTGAGTCTGAGCTTTAAAAAAAAAAAAAAGCACTAAAAACCTGTGGACTTCTATATAAGATGACATGTAACTAGAAACGCTGATAGAGCCATTCTTAGTTTTCCACTAAATACCCATGAACGTAGTGAGAAATATGAAACCTTACGCATTGTGGGGAACAGCTGCCAGCCCCATGCCAGGATCTGGGAGGAGCCCATGCTGATGACAATAGTGGGGGTGGGGGGCCGGTGTTGGAGAGAGACCGGGGACAAAGGCAGGAAGGGGCTCAGAACCTCCTCCATCATTTGCCCCCAGTCAGAGACCCGGAATCCGTGCCAATCTGAAAACTGGATAGCTGTCCCTCTCCCACAGATGCTATTGGAGTAATGTCCCCTAGTCATTGAGAGAAAGTGGGCAAGCAGGGGGCTTTCATGGTGCATGGGATTCTGGGAAGCAAAGATGATCATTGTAGGGGGAGTGCGGGGGGAGAACACTAGGAAACTCCCCAGTAGCAGTGCATGCTGGGACTTTTGCTTATTTTATCTGTTCAGAAAATCCAGAGCGGATGCCACCTTCGTTCAGCAGGGCTGCAGTTGGCAGAACCTGCTGGAAACTGGGACATGGATTGAGCAAAGCCCACTTGATCCTATTGCCCAGACCAAACCCTGAGAATGGGACGGAGCCACCAAACAAGTAATAAGAGGACAGGACCAGAGGCAATCCACACATCCTGTCTACTTAAAATCCTGGAGTGTGGGTTAAGGTTTCTGTGTCTGAGGGACAATACGGAGGCAAAAGCATCAACCACAAAGGACTGTGAAAGAACACTGCTGAGCATGGAAAGGGATCAGCATTCTGCAACACGAGAGCAGGCGGCTCACAGCAGTTTCCTAAAGGAACCAGAAGACGTCAGGAAACGGTGTGGCAACCTTAACGGAAAGACGTGCTCTGCAAAACAGGAGCGGGAAAGCACAGGGCAGCCCCGACAGATGGGAAAAGGCAGCATGAGGCTCTAAAAAAAGGGACGTGGACGTGGACTGTGTAGTGCCTTGAACTGTGGTCTCCAAAAAGACCTGTCCAAGTCCTACCCCTTGGTAATTGCGAATGTAACCTTACTTGGGAAAAGGGTCTTTGCAGATATAATTAAGAATCTCAAGATGAGATCATCCTGGATGAACTGGGTGGGCCCTAAATCCAATGATAAGTGTCCATATTAAAAAAGAAACACAGACAGGAGAGAAACAGGAGGAGGCCGTGTGAAGGTAGCAGCAGAGATTGGAGTGATATAGCTACAAGCCAAGAAATGCCATAAGCCAGGAGAGGGGCATGGAACAGACTCACCCTCAGAGCCTCCAGAAGGAACCAACCCTGCTAACACCTGGATTTCAGACTTCTGGCCTCCAGAACTGTGAGAGAACACACTTCTGTTGTGTTAGAACCACCCAGTTGCCGTCGTTTCATATAGCTGCCCTAGGAAACTAAGACAGATGGGGTTAGGAAAGATCGCAAGGAGAGAAAAAACATAGTAGCAGAGTTCAAGTCCATACTAGAGACAGTGAAAAGCGGAAATTGAAATGCAGAAAATGCAATCAGTGATGGGGAGAGGCCAACCTTGAGACATTTTCTAAAAAGTGTGGCAGAAATCAAGAGATGAAAACAGAGCATGAGAAAGTCGTGAGGATTAGCAGACAGCAAACGCATAACTGGGATTCTTGAAAAAAAAAGGCTAGAATAAGAGATAACTTAGAATATAATGAGGAAAACTCACCTGTGCCTTAAAACCAAACAAAAAGATCTGAATATGCAGATTGCAAAGGTTCACTGCATTCTGGGGGAAAAAAATAGAGGCCTCTACTGAGACATTCTGGAAAACAATGTGATTTATACAAATAATGACAACTTGTATATGCCTGCAGGAAGGAGAGTGAGTTACTTATAAAAGAACAAACCCAGGCTGGTTTAGATTGTGACATGCTAAGTGATGAGGGAGCCATGTTTATGAGGTTTGGGGGAAATACTGAGCACTTGTTACCGAAAGATATGCTCCCATCAGCTGGGAGTCTAAGAATGATAACCCCTGTGTCTTAAGAAGTCTGAAACCAGCTAAAAAGCAGCAAGTCTAAAGATTTATTGTCAGTATCACTTCCAGACTAAAGACAAGTGTCAAAAATTGTTCTTAAATGACAAATCATAGAATGGAAAAATAATAATCTGACCATCTGAATCTAGAGCTTTAAGTCACATCAATGTGGATCAAAAGGGACCTGAGAGACCTCTTAAATAAGAGGGATTCAGGATGCACTGTTTCTCCTTGAATGATCAGGCAGCTACAAATGAAAGACTTTTATCAATGTAAGATAACTTCGAGTACAATTAGAAATGAAATAGCTACTAACCAAAGTCTGCAAAAGACTAAAGCAAAAAGTCAAAGTCCACAAAACAAAATGCAGGAACAAAAGGAAGTAGCTGAGAGGATGAAGAGAAAAAGGCGGAGACCAGCTTTTCCATAGAAGTGAGATGTGCAGGGTCAATGTTAACAATGAATGTAAATGCATGATGTTTTCCTAGTAAAATACCAAAGACTCTCAGATTGGATAAAACAAAAACTAAGATGGAAATCTAACTATACGGTGCTTGTAAGAAATACACTTAAAACCAAAGGACATGAAACAGTTAAAAATAAAAGATTGCGCAAAGCTACATGAGACAGGTTCAAGTCAAAGGAAAGCAAGGGTAGTAATATTCATATCAGACCAAGAATCACAGGCAAAAAGCAGGAGATAGGACAGAGGTCCTCTGAATTGATGAAGAATACAAGTCACAGTAAAGATCTGATTGTCACAATCTTTTATGTCCTACATTGCATTAGACCTGACGAGAGGAAGTGATAACTTAGATACATAGAAAGGTAACAACAACAACAACAAAAAACACTGGAGGAGACTTAACATACTTCTGTCTTTGACATATTTACATAATGTTCTCCCCCTCCCATGTTTGTATAGGACTGGAAAAATATAATTATTAAGGTTGATTTAATAATTGAACTTTGTACCCGACAAATAAAAGATACTCATTTCTTTGCCAGAACCCATCAAACATTTATGAAAATTGATCATATATTAGGCCATAAAGAAAAATTCAATATAATCCCCAAAACACATATAATGAAAGCCCCATTCTTTTTTTTTAATTAATTAATTAATTAATTTTGTTTATTTATTTTTGGCTGCGTTGGGTCTTCGGTGCTGCGCACGGGCTTTCTCTGGTTGCGGTGAGCAGGGGCTACTCTTCGTTGCCGGTGCGCGGGCTTCTCATTGCGGTGGCTTCTCTTGTTGCGGAGCACGGGCTCTAGGTGCGCGGGCTTCAGCAGTTGCGGCACATGGGCTCAGTAGTTGTGGCTCGCGGGCTCTAGAGCGCAGGCTCAGTAGCTGTGGCACATAGACTTAGTTGCTCCGCAGCATGTGGGATCTTCTCGGACCAGGGCTTGAACCCACCCGTGTCCCCTGCACTGGCAGGCAGATTCTTAAGCACTGCGCCACCAGGGAAGTCCCCGAAAGCCTCATTCTTTGACCACAATGCAATTAAGCTAGGAATTATTAACAAAAATTTAAATTAAAAAACCAACCTTTTGAAAACTAATAACCATTTTTGTAAATAACTCTAAATAAAACCTACATGACAAGTTATTTTAAAGTAATAATGCTGCAAATACCACATATCTGAACACATGGGAAGGTGGTTAAAATGTAACAGGGAGGAAAATTCATAGCTCACTGATGTGAATTTTTTAAATAAGAAAGGGTGGAAGGCAAAAAAGATAAAAAGCAGAATTTAAGAAATTAGAGAAGAGAAAAATAGAAATAAAAGATAAATCAATGACTTGTTGTTGTTTTTTTTTGTTTTTTTTTTGGTGGTACACGGGCCTCTCACTGTTGTGGCCTCTCCCGTTGCGGAGCACAGGCTCCGGACGCGCAGGCTCAGCGGCCATGGCTCATGGGCCCAGCCACTCCGTGGCATGTGGGATCTTCCTGGACCCGGGCATGAACCCGCGTCCCCTGCATCTGCAGGCAGACCCTCAACCACTGCACCACCAGGGAAGCCCCGATGACTTGTTTTTTTGGGCAGTCTAATAAATTAGGAAAACTTCTAGCAGATCCAATGATAGTAAGCAGAGAGAAATGAATGCACAATAGGAACAAATATTTTTTAAATTAATTATATTAAGTAAAACCTTATGATAATAAATTTGCAAATATGAATAAGCAGATATTTTTGTAGGAAAATACATATTACTAAAACCAATCCAACAAGTAGAAGAAAACCAAAAAAAATCTATTACTACAGAGTAAATTGAAAAGGTAGGTAGAGAGCTACTTCCTAGAGAAGTGTTGGCGCTGACACTTTTACTGGCAAATATTCAAATATTTCAAACATTCTGTTTCAGGATACAGGAAAGATAGAGAACTTCCCCAGCTATCTTAAAAATGTAGCATAGGGGCTTCCCTGGTGGCACAGTGGTTGGGAGTCTGCCTGCCTATGCAGGGGACACGGGTTCGTGCTCCAGTCCGGGAAGATCCCACATGCCACGGAGCGGCTAGGCCCGTGAGCCATGGCCACTGGGCCTGCGCGTCGGAGCCTGTGCTCCGCAACGGGAGAGGCCACAACAGTGAGAGGCCCGCGTACTGCAAAAAAAAAAAAAAAAAAGTAGCAGAACCTTAAAACGAAGAGTTGGCAGATAGCACAAAACTATAGACCAGTCCTGCTTAAGAATATGACAAAAATCCTAAATAAAGCACCAGCAAATTATCCTGGTTGGGACTCTTTGTGGCAGAAGAAACAGAAATCTGCTCAAATGAGCTCAGAAAAGGGGAAGATTCCTTATAAAGATTCAGAGCCCTCATGGAATTAAAGAGGGAGACATGTATAGCTGAGCTCCATTGGAGACAGTAGCCATCAGGGCCTATGAATGTATGATTTCACCTTTTTCTTTACACTAGCATCCTCTGCTACTGATCAGACGGCCAGTGCCAATTGACTTTTCAAGTTGACTATTAGGGTCTTTCAGGGTCCCAAGTCTAAACTTAGCAATGAAAGGATGCTTCCTTAACATGGTTCTGGTGACATCTGCAATGTTTGCCAATCTTTCCAGTCCTCCTTCTAGGCTGGGATTGCACTTTCCACTGGGGTTAAGCAGGGCCATGTGAGCTACTGTGTGCCACTTCTGGGTAGAAGCACTTAATTGCTGGTACAAGACTCTCCTATTCCATATCCCTTGCTTCAGTAAGCACAGGAGCATTTGGTGATGTGGAGGTGCAAAGCTGAACCAGTCACAGCTGTCCTAGAGAACCGTCTGAACCCACAGCTAACTTAATATGAACAAGAAATAAACTTCTCGGAAGCCATGATATTTTGACATTATTTGTTACTGCAGCGTAATCTACTTATCCTGACTAATTCAATGACAAAGAATATCTATCTCAAGCCAAAAGCCAATATCATATTTAATGGTAAAATACTGGAAGCATTCTGAGCCATGTCCAGAATAAGGCAAGGATGCTTAATAATGCCTCTATAATTTTACATGGCTCTGAAAGTTCTAGACAATGCAATAAGACAAGAAACATATACAAAAGGACAACCACTAAAAAGAAGACAAAATTATTATTTGTGGATAATTGTCTACTTGAAAGCACAAAGGAAGCAAGTGAAAAAGTATTAGATATTAGAAGAGTTCTATGAAAGTAGTCAGTTATAAAATAAACATACAAAAAATCAGTAGCTTTCTTCCCTGCCTCCTCTTTTTTGCTCTCTATTGGACTGACTGCATTTTCTTCACTTCCCTTTTCACTCTGTCAGTATAAAAGTTATACATTCCATTCCTGCATTTTAGACGTTATCTTTACATTTTTATCAGGCATGATTGACTTAGTATAATCTAAATCAAAATTCTCCACCCTCCTCCTAGATAGTACAAAGTCTTATAGTGATTTAACTCCAATTATAGCTTCCAGTCACCGTGTATGATTTCCTAGTATTTTGGTTCCATCTTGTTTTGAGCCTACATTTGTTGTTATTATTATTAATTTTTACAGCCAACTCTTATTTAGATTTTACCTACATTTTAATATATTTGCTCATTGCTCATCACATACCTGATACAGGGTTTGATCTCCTTCCTCCGTAGATAATCCTTTATTTGTTCTTTCAGCAAAGCTCTGTGAGTGGTAAAGTTTCTCAGTCTTTGTCCAAAATGTCTTTATTTTGCTTTCACTCTTTAAAGGTAGTTTAGCTGAAAGACATTTTCAGTCGACAAATATTTTCTTTCATCATCTTGGATATATTATTACTATATTTTCTTTTGTTTTATTTTATTGTTGTTGATGTTTTTTGTTGTTTCTTTGCAGGCTGTGTGGGATTGTGGTCAAAGCGTATGACCTGGAGTTCTTGGCTGCCTAGGTCCGCATCCTGGCCCTGCCATTAATAATTGTGTAATTTTGTGCCCAAGTATCTACTGCTCACAATTCTGCTATTTGGGCTGGGATCAGTTGGGAAGTTCTTCTGCTAATCTCCCCTAGAGTCACTCATGTGGCTGTTCTCATCTGGGGTTTGAATGGGGTAAAGGGTTCAGATGGCCTCAGTCAAAAGCCTGACAGTTGGTGCTGGCTGTCAGGTAGGTCATCTCAATTCTCTTCCACCAGTATTCTACACTGGGTTTCTTGACAAGAGGGCAGAAGTGATCTAAGACAGCAAAACTAGAAGCTACAAGGCTCCTTAAGGTCTGGTTTTGGAAATCACACAACATCATCTTGGCTGCATTCTATCAGTCAAAGCAAGTCTCAAGGCCAGACCAGGCTCAAGGGTGGGGAAATAGACTAAGATTCTCCCTTGTGACAAGTGTGTCCTCTTGAAGGCAGGAGCAGCAAAGTCACATCACAAAAGGGTACTGTCAAGGGGAAGTGTGATTCTTCAGGGGCCATTATTGTAACAAGAATTACTAAAGTAACATGAAGTAATAAAGATTAGCTAAACTTTCTGTGCCTCAATTTTCCATTCTTAAAAGGTTTAAGAGTGTTATTTTGAAGACTTGAAGAGCTAGTGTGCAAAGTGCTGAGAGCACAGTTTTTCCTTCTGGTTGCTTTAAGTAATTTTCTTTGTCTTTAGTATTACATATTTAGTATCTATATCTAGGTGTAGATTAACTGTTTTTTATCCTTCTTGGAATTAATACACCTCTTAAATCTGAGGAGTTGTGTCTTTCATCACTATTGGAATATTCTCAGACATTATCATGTTGAATACATCTCTCCTCCATTCTCCTCATAATCTCCCTTCTTCTAGGTCTCCTCTAAGACATATGTCAGACCTCCTCACTCTATCCTGTTTGCTTCTATTTTTGGTCTTTCTATCTTTTTATCTTTGTAGGCTGCATTCTGAGTAATTTTCTCAGTTCTATCTTTAAGTTCATGAACATTTGTTCAGCTGTGTCTAATCTGCTATTTAACACACCCATTGAAAATTTAGTTTCAGTGGCTGTTTTTCATTCTTAGATCTTTGTTTTCCTTCAAATCTGCCTCTTTTTTAAGGTATCTTTTTATTTGCTTACGGTGCCTTTTTTCTTTTAATAATTTAACGCACACTTGGTTTATAGTCTCTTTCAGACTGTGCTATGATCTCACTTTCACACTGTGCTAATTCTCCCTTGTGGTAGATCATTTCCTCCTGTTGTTTCTATTTTTTATCTGTCAGCACCTCTTCACTGAGGATCTTGCCCCTTTTGGGGGTTGTATGTTACGGAATAGTTCCTGGCTCTGGTTTTCCCCTCCCAACTTCCAGGACCTAGGAGTTTCCCATTCTTTTTTTCAAGATTAATTATTTCTGTTGCTGTGCTAAGTTTTGTTGATGTTCCTTAGCATAAGGAGTGAGGGGAGTGTCACCATTAGCTCAGTCTGCTAGGTCACTGGAACCAGAAGTCAAATTGAATATATTATAAAGGTATCATTTAAAATCAATAGGGAAAATATGAACTATTTATTAAGTGGTATTAAGACAACTGTTCAATAATGGGGGGGAAAGCAATACACCTTAACATACACCATCACTAAAATAAATTGCAGAGATAACAAAAAATTAAATATAAAAGTGAAACTGTAAAAGGGCTAGATGAAAATAATGTCAGTGGGAAAAGCCTGATGGTAAAATGCTCTCGAAGCTTTGACTACAAAAAAATTTAAAAGTTATGTACATTGAAGAACTATGAGAAAACCCCCAAAGCAAGTGACCAATTAGGAAGATATTTACAAGATATAATAAAGGTTCAATATCCTTAATCTACAAAGAGCTCTCACACAAGCAGAAGAAGACAATTAATACCTAATAAGGAATTGAGCAAAGGACATGAATCAGTAAAACAATAAGAAAAATGGCCAACAAGCATGTGAAATAAGAATTGCAAAATAAGAAAAACAAATGACCAGCGAGCAGATGAAAATATGTTTCTCTTCACTGATAGTAAAAGAAAAGAACAGAACAGAACGCACTTTGAAGCAAGAGATCCTTTTTACCTTATCAACTTGGCCAAACATTTCAAAAAGATTAGAATATCCTGTGTGGTGAGGGGAAAAAGGAATTTTACACAACGCTCTTTCCTTGGTAGGAGTGTGTGTGGGTTCAGTGGTAGCCCCCTGAAGCCATGAGCATGTCCTAACCCCACAACCCATGAATGTTACCTCATTTGAAAAAAAGGGTCTTCGCTGATATAATTAAGGATCTTGAGATGAAGAGATCATCCTGGATTATAGGACAATGTCCTTGTAAGAGGCATATGGGGAAAAAATAGACAGAGGAAGAGGTGATATGACCACAGAGGCAGAGACTGGGGTGAGGGGGCTACAAGTCAACTGAAAGAAGCTAAGAGAGGAAATCCCCTGGCGGTCCAGTGGTTAGGACTCCACACTTTCACTGCCAAGGGTGTGGCTTCGATCCCTAGTTGGGGAACTAAGATCCCACAAGCCACGCGGTGTTGGCACCCCCCCCAAAAAAAACCAAAAAAGACAAAACCAAACCAAACCTGACACCCTGATTTTGGACTTCTAGCCTCCCGAACTGTGAGGGAATAAATTTCTTTATTTTAAGCCACCAAATTTGTGATAATTTGTCACGGCGGTCCTAGGACACTCACACCGTGTCATCAGAACATTTTCAGGAGGGCAATGTGGGAGTATGCAGACAGACTGGTCCTAAAACGTGCATACCTTTCCTAACATGGAAAACTTTTCTCCTAGAAATCACTCAAAATTAATAATTGAGCATTTGTTAAAGAATTCTCGGCAAGGATATTCACTAAAGGTTTCTTCGTTAAGGGAATTTGAATAAACAGCCTAAATGTTCGATGACAGAGGGTTGGCTAAGTAAATGATGGTTTTGCCATGTAACCATAAGGATAAAAAATAATAATACCTGAAGTGGATGGAATATTTTTGATGTGCTCCGCAAGGAATGAGTACTTTCTGTCTCTTGCCTCATGTAATTCTCACCACAAGGCTGTAAGGCAGTCAGCAGTAGCCCCACCACACAGAGGAGGATGGCAAGGTCAGAGGGTGGAGGCCACCTGCCCGACGTGACGTAAGCAAGGGGCCAATTCCTGACCCCAAGCCCTGTACTGTGCACATGTCCACCACGCAACAAGATGACTCATGGTGCAGCCAGCAGATCACCAGGTAACGGCACAGAGGGATCCTGGCTGCAGAGTGTCGGATGGAAAACAGCAGTTGAGCACGTCCTACTTTTGCAAAAATAAAAAGTGCATTCAACTTGCAGAGAAAAAAGGCTGGAAGGATTTACTATGCACGTTAACGGGGAGGTTACCTCGGGGGATGGATTTGGTGATTTTGATTTTCTACACGAACACGCACAGCTTTGGTAATCAGAACAAAATAATGAAAACCAAAACCACACCACCGGGCCTGTGCTGACCACACTGACCTCTGACTTTGCTCTGGGAGATGGGGAACAGCCAGTGCCGCAGCGGAGGGACCCCAGGCGCCTGACTCCCCCCCGCCCTTGGTCTTCTCCCCTCCGCTGCTGTCCACACCTTCCCTGCACCCGCTCTTCCGTGGGCATCGATTTTTCCATCCTTCAGAGAAGCGCCTGAGGAAAAGGAAAGAGCATCTCTGGATCAATGAGTAGAGTCCTGCAGCCCCGGTCAGGTGGTGTGTCGCGGTGGTCTGCGGGCTGTCTGTCACTGCCCTGCCCGGGACTCAAGGGGGAGGTTGGCTGGTGGGGGGAGAGTGAGCCTGGCTGGGCTTCCCCAGTGGCCCCGTGAGCGCGCCGTGTGCGCGCGCGCGTGTAGTGTAGGCGTGGTGGCGGGGGGATGTGTGAGATGTGTAATGGGGTGTGGGGCTGTATGCGGCGCAGGTGTGTGTGTGTGTGTGTGTGTGTGTGTGTGTATGAGATGGGGGTACAGTAGGGTCTGGGATAGGGTGGGGGGTGGTTTTGCCCCCTGCCAGCTGCCAGCGCTGATCGTTGCCTAGAGAAATGGGGAGCAGCCCAAGCCCCCTCTGGCAGGCTCCCATCAACTCACCCTCACGGCTCAGTGCTGGTAGCCACCCACTGCCCAGGTAGAGAAACTGAGGGCTGTGTGTGGTGAGAAAAGGAGAGACAGGGAGGGGAGGGGGAGGGGAGAGAGAGCGTATCACTTGTGGCAGCTCCCAGACTGTGAACCAGACTCCTGTGTAAGGCACCAGCACTCACCTGTGCCGGGCGCTGGGAGTGGGGGCACAGACCGGAGACACCCGCCTTGGCCCCGCCCTTCGGGGCTCCCAGTGAGGGGAGGGAGTCGGTCTATGGGCACTCTTGGGCCAGAGATGGCCAGCATGGGTCAGCAGACACCTCCCCCACGCTCCTCAGGCCTGTCCGAGCTTCTCCCACCCACCACGCTAGCCTCTTCCTTCCGGTCAAACCGTCTCCTGACTTGTCACTTGACCAGAGCCTGGTCCCCTCACTCATGCAAACACACCTCCTCTCGGAAGTCCCCATGGACCAACCCCCAGCCCCACAGCTCCCTGTGCTTCTCCAGGGCCCCGGTGACAAACATCCTTGAAGATTTCAGTCCACTGTTTCCCGTCTGTCTTCTCCCAGCCTAGACTGTGAGCTCAGAGAAAGTCAGGCTGAAACTGTGGGTCCTCTTGGCTGGCTGTGCTGTGCCCACCCCCTGACCAGGCACCTAAAATGGCTCAACATATGCTTGTTGCATGAATGAATGAACCATGATAATTGCTAAGAAAAGAAGTATGCAGATGGTCTATGATGGAGTTCTGTGAGCATGGACTGGGTTTGTGTCCGCGTGCACGTGCGCTGAGGTGTGCTCACGTGTGGGTACGGTGCGTTCACGGACACGTGCACAAGTATGTGCGCGGGCACGGGTGCGTGCACGTGTGCCCAAGGCACCCAGTGCTTGCGTGTGTGTGTCACGCATGTGTGTGCACGTACTGGGGTCCACGCGTTTCTATATGCCAGTGTGTGCAGGTGTGTGTTTACACCTGTGTCTGTTTATGCTGCTTCTTGCTCAGGGTTGGAGGAACGTCATCATCCTTCTCTCACATTTGTTCTCTCTCCATGACCTGCAGCCGACCTTGCCGCTTTTCGCTTTCTGCAGCCTCCAATCCCAGTCCCAGCAAAGACTCTAGCTCCAGCGGGGCTTCAGCGCTAACATTCCAGCCCATTCCACCACTCACGGCCCAGACGTTCCCTGGAACACAACAAACGTGTAATCTCGGCTGGAGGCTTCTGCCTCTTTCGCCTTCGCATCTGTAAAGTGGACACCAAGGTCACAGACACGCATAAAAGGCGCGGCCCAGGACCTGGTCTATAGTGAGCGTTCGACAAATGTTTCCCACCACGATGCTTCTGACGGTGATGGTGGTGACGACCTTCCCCTGGTGGCTGCAAACCAGGGTGACCCAGAGGACGCGGGGGAAGTAAGGCAAAGCAGCGCCCTGCCTGGGGCGGATGACTACATCCCACCCTCCTGGCCCCGGGCTCCCAGAACATGCTGCGGTGGAAGGAGTCAGGGGAATGAAGAGCAGACATGCAGCCCAAGTCCTCATCCCAGAGCTGCTTCCCTGGCCCGCTGCGGTCAGGGCGCGTGGGTTCTCCCACAGCGGCTCTTCCGGCTGGCTCCACGCCAATCACACGTGAGGTATGTACTTGAAATCAAACCCCAGCTCCTCTTCGTGGCCTGCATACCCCTCCTTCCCTGTGCTCCAGCCACACAACTGTCTTTCTGCTCTTCTTACACATGTTCCTGCCTCAGGGCCTTTGCATTTGCCATTCCCTCTATCTGGTGTACCGCATGGTCTTAGGGCTGGTCCCCCACCCCCCCCACCCCACCCCACCCCCCCACCCCACCGACCCCCCCCCCACCCCCCGCTCATCCTTCAGCTCAGAGGCCCCCTCCTCAGTACCCCTAGTCACACACCATCACACCACTTATCGACAGCTAACATTATCTTAAAACGTGCATTTATCAGGCTATTGTGTCTTAATCACTACCTGGAAGGTACTCAACAAGGATTTGTAGGAAGGGAGAGAGGGCGGGGCCTGGCTCCTGGGATCCAAACCTCATAGTTCCATTTATTTAGCACGTACTATGCGCCAGGGTGTAGCCCAAAGTCTAGCCAGCTGGGTGACCCGGGGCAGCCTGCCCTACCTCTCAGGCCTCAGTTTCTCCATCTTTAGAGTGAAAGGCAGCCCCAAGTCTCTGGAGGGATCCTCATCTCCATTTTCATGGTGTCTCCAGCTCTCTGCAACCTGGCAGTCTGCAGAGCCTGGGAATGTGAGGCCTCTGCGGTCCGCAGCCTCCTGAGCCTGCCCTGCTCTCCCGCAACTTTTCAGTCCGACTTCACCTCCTCTGGGATGCCTCCCTGCCTCAGGCCTCTTCGGAGCTCTCAGCACACCGTATTTTGTTTTTTTTTTGCGGTACGTGGGCCTCTCACTGCTGTGGCCTCTCCCGTTGCAGAGCACAGGGTCCGGACGCACAGGTTCAGCGGCCATGGCTCACGGGCCCAGCCGCTTCGCGGCATGTGGGATCCTCCCGGACCGGGGCACTAACCCGCGTCCCCTGCATCGGCAGGCGGACTCTCAACCACTGCGCCACCAGGGAAGCCCAGCACACCGTATTTTGATCGTTTACTTCTCTGGCATCCATTAGGCTATGAGCTCTGGGAGGCCTGGGACAAGTGTTTTCTTTCAGCATCCTAGCTCAGAAGGGGACACCCTGCAGGACCCCGGAACCTTACCCAGCGGAGACAAGGTCTGGGATGGGTCATCCAACTCTGCCACCAATTTGCTCACCCCTGGAAAGAAGCCACGCCCTTCTCTGTGTCTTCAGAAACACTGGTGCTATTTACTGCCCACCAAGAGCTCCAGACTTTGCAGCCCTTGCAATGCTATTCACAGCTTCTACCTGATGTCTGTCCAAAAGGCCCGACTCGACGAGCACCCCAGCATCTGTGCCTTTTTTGTTGAGACGGGGCCTGGTTTCTGAGTTTGTTTCAGCTGTGAGGGTCCCTGGGGCGCCTCTGCAGGAGGGGTGCGGCAAGGGCAGAACACTACGTGGGCAACCAGCTTCCCTGTTTTCGCTCTTCCCACCCAAGCCCCAGGGGTGGAAAACAAATCCACACTCGCCAGAAACCTGACTCGGCTGCCGAGCTGGAAAAGCTGGTTCTGGAAGGGAAGGCTGGGGGAGGGGGGCTTCCGAGGCCCCAGGGCCGCTGTCTGGGAGCTGTTCTCACCAGTCAAGTGGCCCTTGGCCTCCCAGGACGCCGTCACTTGGAGGTTCTCTCTCTGGGAGACGGGGGACTGGCTCTCATCCAAGGCCACCTGAGCAACGACCACTACAGGGTCTTTGGCGTTCCAGGGAGCCACGGGGAAGGGCAGTCAGTGCAGACGGTGGGGAAGGGGAGAGGGCGAAAGGGCTCAAACGCTAAGTAAGGGTCCTTCGGGCTCTGGGCTAAAGCCCGGGCCTAGCAGCAGGACTTGGCCAGCGCCCGGGGCCGCGGGGCTCGGCGGGCACACATCCGAGCACCGCTGGGTGCCTGCCCAGCACAGTGCCGGCCGGGGCGAGAAGAGGCGGAGGCGGCCCGAACCAGGGAAAGGGGAGGGAGCCTGGCCGCCGCTGGGCCTCGGGCACGCGAGCGACCCCAGCGACCGCCTGGCCCAGACTGGCGATTCCTCCGCGGGGCCGCCAAGCACGCGCCCAGCTGCCGGGAACGCGCCGCGTGCGTGCGCCCAGCTCGCCGCCACCGGCATCAATTCCCGAGACGTCTGTGCATGTCTTTTTCTTTCACTAGAGGTTGCTCACTTTCACTTCTTGCTTCCTTTCCGCTCCTCCGCCAGCTCCGTGAGCGCGTGTGCGTTGTGTGTGTGTGGGGGGGGGGGGGGTGCGCGCGCCTGTCCGCGCGCTCCCGGCGGACGCTTACCCCGCCCGCGGGCAGGGCGCTCGGGGATCGCCGGGTGCCCGCCGCCTGGCGTCAGGCGCGACGTGGCCCAGCCGCCTAGCCCCCTACGGGAGCGTGAGAACCGGTTCCAACAGCCCCCAAAGCCCTGACCACCCTGCGTTGCCCTGGAAGATGGGGGTCCCAGGTGGAGCAGGCCGGAGAAAAAGCCTGGCCTCATCGCTGCGTCCCCCCTCCGCCCTCACCGACTTCTCTCACTTTCTGGGTCTTTAAAAAAAAGTAACAATTCGCCCCTGAAGCCGCTGCTACTTCTCCTGACTCCAGAAGCATCTCTCTGGGCCTCTCCACTCCAAACAGGAAACCAAGGCCAGGATGGATGGAACCTTGCTTCGCTGAGCAGGAAGCCACATCCCGTGGAGGCCAGAGCCTTTTGCTTGAGAAAGTAGGATTTGGATGGGGCTGAAAAGGGCCTCTTCGGCTTCCTTTCCGGGCCCAGCCTGCTGGTCTCCTTACTGTTCTTTTAGTGCATCTTGTGCAGGGGTCCCACCTCAGGGCCTTTGCACAGGCTCTGGGCTCCAACGGGCCAGAGACCTCCATTCCTCACTAGCTGTGTGACTTTAGGCAAATGACCTAACCTCTATGAAGCTTCATTTCCTTGCCTGTAAAATGGGCTCATAATAGGATGTTTGAAGGTTCAAAGTGATGCCCAGGGACTGAGCAGTTAGGGCACAGGGAAGGATATTTGGTTGGCCCAGGGCAGATGTGGGGATCGGGCAGAAGCCCAACCCCTTGGCTGGGTTACCTCCCCTCACTCTTTCAGGGAACCTCGTTACCACCCATCTCCCCAGTCCCTGCCAGGCCTTCTCAAGGCCTCATCAGCTGATCTTCACCCAAAACAATTCCCTGCCCCAACCCCTGCTGTGAGGACCAGCAGGAGGCAATAGAAAGGGGACCAGGTCAGAAGGCAGGAGAACTGGGTTCAAATTCTAGCAAATTCTGCCTCACTGTGTGATTCTTAGCGAGTTGCTTGGCGTCTCTGTGCCTAAATTTCTTTCTGTGTGAAACTGAGGCAGAAGGCTGTCTGGCCTACATCTCAGGACCCTTGGCAGACAAAGCAGCCTGTGGGTGGGATGTCATTCCAAGACGTGAAAAGCCTCAGATAGAAGCATGTTGCTGCTGTAATTTACACCCATCCTCAGAGCATCAGCTCGGGCTTGAGGAATCAACTTGTCAGCTGCATCTGAGGGGTCCCTGCCACCTGTGCTAATGGAAGGTGGCTGGAAGGCCACTTCCAAGAAATGTACAGATTGATGGGTTCTGCCACTCACAGCTGGCCTTAGTCATCAGTTCCAACAATGGGGGTGCCCGAGGCACTGTAACAGCCCCTGAAGGGAGTATACTGCGGGGAGAAGCATCATGTGCTTCGCTGATGAGTAAGGCCTTGGCCATGGGCTATGGTCCGTGGCCTTCCTCAGCCCTGCCACTTGGCCCCCACCTTGACTCTCCTTTGCCTCAGTTTCTTCCTCCTAAGTGCCAGCCCCTGAAAGTCCCCATGTGGGCTCCCTAGAAGCCTCCCGTGCCCCGGGTTAAAGCTGCCATCTTTCGCCCCCAGTTCCCTCCTCCTTTATTACTGAGATCATCACATGCTGGGAGTTGCCACCGATTCTTCAAGCCACACGCCCATGGCCAGCTTGTTTGCTCCAGACAGAAACACCAGCATTGACTTTGCTGCATATTCATTGTAAAACTGCAAATGATATAAAACACGTACATTGAAGAATGGAAGTTCCCTCGTTATTTGCCCTCCCAAAATAGCTACTGGCCACATTTGGTGAATTCTGGTATCTGTTTAGACTCTCTGAGTTATAACAGGCAGAAAATCCAATCAAAATAGGAATTATGGGCTCATGTAATAGAATAATGCAGAGGCGGCTGTGGGTTTCAGGCATGGTTTGATCCAGAGGTTCATGATGTTATTGACGCTCCGGCTTGACTTCTCTGCAGTTCTTTTCCCTCTGCCCTCCTCATGGTGTCAGCGGGTCCAGTTAGGGTGGTAGCAGTAGCTGCTGGGGTCCCAGATGTTATACTCACACTGCACCATCAGAGGAGGCAAGACCAGCTCATTCTTGGTTCCCAAGTAAGAATGAGGAATCCTGTTTCTCAGAGGTGTTCTGACCCAGCCTGGAGGGGGTCAAAGAAGACTTCCTGGAGGAGGTGGGGCCTGAACTCATGTTGAAGAGCCACCTGTCAGGAGAGTTGGGGCCCCTTTCATGTATGAGAAAGCAAAGTGCCCTTTCACCTCTGTTGAAACTCGAGGCCCAGAAAAGTTAAGTCGTGGGACTGAAGAGGCTGAAGTGGTCCAGCGGGACCGCATGAAGCGAGTCAACAGGTCAAGCTCCCATTTTGCAGACAGATCTGGGCCGGAGCCTCGGGTTGTGTGGCCTCAGGCAAGCCGGCCTCATCTCCCTGAACCTCAGCTTGCTCACTCCCTGTGAAATGAAGGCAGCAACAGACCAGCCTTCGGGGTTATTAGGAGGGTTAAGGCCCATCCCTCATGTGCACTCGGGAAACATGACTTGCTATTCATATTGTTGTTATTGGTGCCTTTGTTATTACGGCCACTTTGATAGAAACTCCTTAGCACAGTGCCAGGTACCCAGCAGGTGCCTGGGAAATAATAGCTGGGACCCTGATCATTATCGCCAGCTCCCTGGGGCACAGCAGATGTGGCTGGGCCCACCCGAAGCCCACTTGCCCAGCAGAGTGACACCGCCACCCTCAATGAGCAAAGAAGGTGAGTGGTGGGACAGGCCCAGCCTGGGCCCAAGCTCGTGGGGAGCCGGTCTCTCCAGCAAGGCCCTTGCTGCACCTGCTCACACCCGCCCACGCCAGTCTTAGGGAGGTTTCTGGGCTGGGAGGGGTTGCCCCACTCCCTCCATCCATCGGAGCCTCGCTGTGTGTCTGGCTGACCGGCTACGTGTCTCTCCCTGGCAGGTGAGCTATGAAGCACCAGGCCCCAAAAGCACTGGCCTGCAGCCTCAGCATTAAGTGTATTCGCAGCCATTAGCAGGAGGCCCCAGCCTGGCCAGTCAGGGCGAATCCTCAGCCCACCCCTTGCCCCCGCTCCCTGGGGGCTGCCTGTTAAAGCTCCATCCTTGGAGGGGAGAACAGAGGCTGAGAAGAAAACATGGGGCTTCTAGGGCCCACGTGGACATTTGTGTAGGTTGTTCACTGCACAAAGGTGCTGCTCAGGGGGCAAGTGGAGCTGCAGTTCAGCCAGCCCTCCGCTTCCCAGGCTGTGGGACCTGGCTCAGGCTGCATTCCACACAGGAGGTGGTGCCCTTTTCTAATCCGTTCAAAGGAGCCTTAGGGGAGAGCTGTGGCCTGCGTGGGCTGCAGAAAGAAGCTATCTGAGAACTCGAAGCCTTATGTAGCCTTTTTTTTAAATTGCATTTTTAGGGACATCTTTTTAGAGTACAGTTCTTTGAATTTTATCATGTGTATAACTTTGTATAACCACCACCACAAGTAGGATACAAAACAGGTCTATCAGCCCAAAAAAGTCCCTTGTGCTATCCTTTCGTAGTCACGTCCTCCCCTTGCTCCTAATCCCTGGCAGCCCCAGATCCGTTCTCCGTCATTGGTCTCTTAGAAAATGGAATCGTGCAGTATGTGATATTTTGAGACTGGCCTTTTGCGCTCAGCATAGTGGCCTTGAGATCCATGCAAGGTGATGCGTGTGTCAATAGTTTGTTCCTTTTCATTGCTGAATCATAGTCCATGTTCGGGACGTACCATTTTATCCATTCACCTACCGAAGGAATTTGGGTTGTTTCCATTTTGGGGCTTTTACAAATAAAGCTGCTCTGAACATCCATGCCTCTGTGACTATGAACATGCCTGTCTCTGCGTGGACCTAAGTTTTCATTTCTCTGGGATAAATGTCCAGGAGTAGTACAGCTGCATCATAGGACAAGAATATGATTAACTTTTTAAGAAACTGCCAGACTGTTTTCCAGAGTGACCATACCGTTGTGCATCCGTATCTATAATGTATGAGAGTTCCAGTTGCTCTGGACTCGGCAGCACTTGATATTGTCAGTTTTTAAATTTTAGCCATCCCAGTGGGTGTGAAGCAGTACCACATCACACTTTTAATTTTCACGTGTCCCTGATGGTTAACAGTATTGAGTATTTTTTCATGCATTTATTTGTCATCTGATAGATCTCTGATGAAGTGTCTATACAAGTCTTTTGCCTATTTTTCAATTGGACTGTTATGAAATTATTGAGTTTTGATGGTTCTTTATATATTCTGGATACAAGTCCTTTGTCAAATATGTGATTTGCAAATATTTTCTCACAATCTGTGGCTTGTCTTTTCATTCCCTTAACAGTTTCTTTTACAGAACAAGTGTTAAATTTTGATGATTTATCCATTTTTTTTCTTTTGTGGGTTGTACTTTATTGTTATGTCTGAGAGCTCTGCCTAATCCCAAGTCTCAGAGATTTTTCTCCTATGTTTTCTGAAAGTTTTATGTTAGAGATTTAGGTCTATGATCCATTGTGAGTTGATTTTTTCTTTCTTTTTTAATATGGGGTGAGGTAAGGGTCAAGATTCCTTTTTTTTTTTGCATGTGTCCCACAGTATTTACTAAATTAATGAATGAAAGGCACAAAGGATCAGGTAGCAAGGCTAGCAAAATGGGGGAGATCAAGATTGTGTACTAGTCAATGGATAAAGGATTGTTTTTTTCAGCAAATGATGTTAAAACCATTGGACATTCATTTTTTTAAAAAAAAATGAACCTCAACCTAAACCTCATATCTTATACAAAAAAATGACTCTCAGTGGATCATAGATTTAAATGTAAAAGGTAAAGGACTCCAGCAAACCCATCTATGTCGTAGGAGATTCCCAGCCCAGCTCCGCTGTCAGATGACATAGGACTGGTGAGAATTATACGAGCATATAGGGTAAGTCAAGTGAGAACCTTCTATGGCCACCCCTGACCTGTCCAGGGTTTGAGAGAACCAACATTTATCAAACGTGAACCCTGCACCAAGTGTTCCACTGAATGCTTTCTTTGCATCCTCTCATTGAATCCTAAAACAAATCAATAAACTTTTAGAGGTTGGTGTTTTTGTGCCCACTCTATGAATAAGGAAATTGAGCTCAGAGAGGTTAAGAAACTTGCCTAAAGTCACAAAGTAAATGGGAGAGCGAGGTTTTACCCCAGGGTGTTCACCTCTGCTGGAGGCAGGCAGGGCACAGTTGGGACAAGCTGATGTAGAGCTGCACTGTTGATCTATCACGTGGTTATGGGGCCTTGGTTGGGGTGGGTGCGGGGGGGTGGGGCAGGTATGCTTTTCTCCCAGGATTCTGGGGAGATTAGAGGCCCCCATTCTCCGGAGAGCCTTAGCTGAGTCCCCTTCGTGCTGATGCCTCCTCCTGGATGGCTCTTGTTCGAGGCACTCACCAAACCCATTCCCAACAGACGGAACCGTTGCAGGCCTGACGATGGCGGATGCCTCCAGGCAGCGCATGCGCATGACGGCATATGCCAGTCCTGGGCTGATAGGATCTTCTCGCCTGCGCTGGGGCTCCCTGCCTCCTGTGACTGGTCATTCCAGCCCCTCGGCCTTTCCCTCGTTCCTAGTGCATCCCCACCCCCACCCCTTGGCCAGCCTGTAACCCCCTACTTAGGGGGCCCTCTCCACGTCTTCTCACTTGTTTAAACATGACTGCTGTTTCAGCATTCAGCTCAAGTGGTGCCTTCCCAGCAGCTCCTCCGAGCTCTCCCTCTTCATGCTGCTGATAAATACAGTCTAGTCCCATATGGTCTGAAAAGCTGGCATTTGGCAACATAGCTTTCTAGAGATGCATGGGCCTCTCTAGAGCCTTCTAGATGCACCTAGAGGTGCATCTGGGGGGAGCAGCCTCAGCCCCAAATAGATTGTGAGGGCAGGGACTGAGTTTTTTTTTTTTTTTTTGGCTGTGCCACGCAGCTTGTGGGATCTCAGTTCCCCAACCAGGGATTGAACCCAGGTCACACGGCAGTGAAAGCCCGGAATCCTAACCACTAGGCCACCGGGGAACTCCCTGGGGCCTGAGTCTTAATCCCCTCTGCTGGGCCCAGAGGAGACTGGCTCCCAGCGCATGACTCAGGGTCCATCAGACCCATCTCTGCCACCTCCTTGCTGTGTGACTCAGTGTCTGGCATGCCATAAACGCTCCA
The DNA here is from genome assembly GCF_951394435.1 of Stenella coeruleoalba. NCBI lineage: Eukaryota > Metazoa > Chordata > Mammalia > Artiodactyla > Delphinidae > Stenella > Stenella coeruleoalba. The sequence continues at coordinate 116,242,893 of NC_137153.1, forward strand.
TCGATGGGAAGAGTTGCTGCTGTTGCTTTGGGGGCTGTTATTTTTATTCCCAGGATGCCTCCTAGAGCGGTGTAGCCAGGTATGGACGGTGAGAGGGTCCGCTGCTCTCGGAGGGAAGCAAAGTCCTACTGCAGCAGGAAAGCTTCCCTCCTCTCACCCCCACCCCCGAACCCCGGCCTGGAACAAGCCCACGACACCCTGCGGGCGCCACGCAGCTCCCTCCAGCCAGGGCTGCAGGCCCCTAGGGGCAGGGTGGGGGCGGGGAGAGGGACCAGCTTTTAATTCTTTTCCCCCTTCATAGCCTGGAGTTGACCCTCGGAGTGACACTGAAGGGGCCCCAGGGAGGCTGGGGTCAGGCAGAGGGGAGCAGCCTCTTGCCTAATGAAGTCTGCCCAGAGCCCAGACCTCCTGCAGCCTAATTAGATTTCATGATCCTGAAGGAGGCACCCTGGATCCTTGCTCACCTCCAAACCTCATCAGCGCCCGGCCTTGTCCAGTCCAGGCCCTGCATCTCAAACACAGCTCCTGCTGGCAACCTGCCACTGTCCCTGGCCTCCGACCTCTCCCACCTGCTCCTGCCACCTTTCCTGTCTCGCCCACTCTTGATCAATGCTGGGGATGTCTTTCTAGAAAGCAAATCAGATGGTGTTCCCCCTCCCCCCTCTCCCCACCCCCAGACTCCCACTCCCTGCAACGGGGGCCTCTCCATCTTTTTATTCACAATTATCACCTGGTGATCCTGTTAAAATGTAGAGGTATTGGGACCCATCCCCCAAGAGTATGACTTCCTGGGTCTGTAGCAGGGCCCAGGAACCTGCATTTCACAAGTCCCCCTTTAGGGCTGGAGACAGGAGCCCAGGGTGTGGCTCTACTCAAACTCTCACGTTCTGGCTCAAAACCCTGAGGCCACAGGATACAAAGGTGAACCTGGCCTTCTGGAGTACTGTGAAGGTGTGTCTTCAAGGAAGGCGGTTAGGACAGGTTTGCACAGAGCAGTTTTCTAGCCAGGTTACTAACTTGTAAATGTCTAGACAGCTGATACATGGACCTCCATTTGGCCTTGGGTCCCACAAATTTGAGGCGTAGTCCTGTTTGGCTCTCAGCTCTTTATCGCCTCATCTGCAGAATAAGCTCCAGGGGGCTCAGCTTGGCTCAGGTCTGACCCCCGCCCTTCTCCACATTACCCTCCAGCATCTAGCTTATGGTCTTTGAAAACATCACGCAGCTTATCACCTCTGTGCCTTTGTACATGTTCCCTCTGTCTGGAACGCTCTTCTCCCACTTGTCCCCTTGGAGAACTCCTATTCATCCCTCGAAACCCAATTTAGATTCCATGATTCCCGAGGGCCCCTCTGTGCCCTCGCCCCCTTCTCTGGTTGCACATACCCTGCTTTGCTATAACTATTTTGTTTGGTTCCTTTCCTGGAGACAGTTTATCATCTTTGCCATAATGGTTTTAGATTTGGGAGACTTGGTTTTGCCTCTGGCCCTGATACTTACCAGGGCTCTGAACTTGGATGTTGTCTACCCACCTCTCTGAGACCTTTTCATTACTGATAAAATGGGGATTAAAATATTACCCTCTGCATTGTGTTGCTTTGATGTTTAAATAAGATCACACATGTGTGGGGCTTGGCACGGTGCATGGCACAGAGTTACTGCTTCATTATTTTGACGTCTTTCCTGATGTCGGGCAAGTTCTGTGAGACCAGGGAGTGTATCTCCTCATCTTTGGACCCTTGGGAGTCCAGGATGGGACTTCTCCCAGAGTAGTCCCCAGGAGGACAAGTTGCTGGGTAGCTCAGGGCTCTGCTGTTCTGCCCTGTCTCTGGAAACTGTCCCCACTTTGAGTGCCATCTTTGACCGTGCTTAGGGAAAGGGCCCCGTGTCCCTCTAGGGACATTCATTGGAAGTGAGAAAAACCAGCAGGGCCCACGGGGTGAGAGAAGCAGGGATGGGGGCGGATGCTTAGCCCCAGCTTAGGAGAACAGCTGTGTAGTCCGGTGTGTGTTCCAGGGTGCCGGCGCCCTTCCCATCTCCTAGGGTCCTGCCCAGTGTCGGGGGGAAGACAGCGTGCCCGGGAGGCACCAGGACTGGCCCCAGCTGCAGAGCTGGAGCGAGAATCTCTTGATCTCTTGGCTACACCAAGAGGCGGAGGCAGCCGGGGCCCTGGAGATGGTCTCCATGACAACTGCTGCCACTCACTCCCCATCTCGGATGTAAATTAGTTACAATTTTATTAGTGTGCAGAATTTCAAGAGGCCGGATCCTGCCTTGGAAGGGAAAAGGATGGTGGGGGGACAGGGAAGAGTCTCCAAATGCTTCCTACTCCCACAAGGGCCCCAAACCCCAAGGTAGGTCCACGGAGACTGAATTGGGCCGCACGCCCTCATTTGTCTGGCCTGTCAGCCGGTCTGGACTGGGCGAGTCAGCCCGTCTCTGGAGAGGAAGGGACACACAGGCCCAGAGCACCAGCAGTGGGCCCCGTGCTTTTCAAGCCTTGTCTGGCCTCCTCCTTTTGGCAGCCTGTCCACCTCCCCACTTGTCGGGGGAGGCGGCTGAGGGCCACAGGGGTCATTAGCTGGCCCGAGGGTGCCCGGCTTGTCACGACCAGGCTCTGCTCTCCCCTCTCTGCTTAGCTGCCTCCCGATGGGGGGTCAGAGGTCACTGAGATGCTGCTGGGCACCAAGGCAGGCAGGTGAGGACACTGCCAAGAGTTTGGGTTTCTGAGCAAACTTGGGGCCCTGGGCGCCAGGAGTCAGCATGTGGGGCTGCTGCAGATGTGGCCGGTGGTGCCCAAGTCACGGCTTCCTGACGTTCGATGATCTGAATCACATGTGCAGATACACAGGCGTGCACACACACACATTTTTCCCCCCAAGGAGGGAAAAAAGGGACAAATGTGTCTTTCTCCTAAGGCTGTTGTCAAAATTAGTTGCGTCTCCCAAGGCACATCGCACCGTGTGTGCCCCTCAGGTGGTGCCACTCCCTCCGCTGCTGCGGAGATCAAGCTCTGGAGGGCGGGGCCCAAAGAAGCAGCAGGCCAGCCACGCCCCCTGGGCTCCTAGCCACGCCCCCTGGGCTCCTAATTGCGGCTGGCTTGGTGGTGGGCACTGAGGTGCTCTCCCAAGGGCAGAGGAGTTGGCACTGCAGGGGCAGGGGGGTGCCGAGGGACAGAGGGCAGGAGGGGATGAGGGAAAACTCCAGGTAGGTGTGAATGGCCGAGCCAACGAAGAAAAGAAAGCCGAATACAGGCTTGGAGGTGCGCGACAAAGCCTCAGCGAAGGCTCAGGGCATAGGCTATCGGGAGGACGGATGGAAAATGGATGGGGGGCTGGACAGGGGACTAGATGGGGATGAATCAGAAATGGATGGGAGGTTGGATAGGAAACTGGATGGGACATGGTTGGGAAGATGGATAAGCTGGATAGATGATAGACGGGAGGAAGGATGGAAGGGCAGGTGGGAGGCTGTTTCACACAGCGGTTAGGCTTGTGGGCTACGGCCACACGCGCTGGGATTCAACCCCCAGCTAGTCCATTTAGTCGTGCTGTCACCTTGGACAAGTTTTCATAATCTCTCTGAGCCTCGGTGTTCCAGACGGGAGGGTGGATGCAGGATCAGTGGAAGAAGCAGTAAACTGGGGGCTCAAGCATGTAAAGCACACAGTAAGTGCTTAATAAATGCTCACACTATCATTTCATCCCCGAATCCCGAACTCGGCCTTGGGGACATGGTGGTGAGTAAAGAAATGCTGGGGTTGCCCTCGGGGGCTCGAGTCCATCGGGCAAGGTGATCGATCCTGATGCAGGGCCCCTTGGGGTGGAGAGAAAAGGAGGGGAAGGGGGGAGGAGAGGGGTCAGGGTTATGGGATCTGTGTCCCTGGGGTCTCGGGACAGGGTTAGTGCGCTGGCAGTGTTCAGGTGAAAGAGAAGAGGGCCTGGAGGTGCCAGTGCAAGGCGGGAGGGAAGCCAGAAGCAGGGGTGAGGAGGGCGATTGTGCTTCACGCAGGCAAGAGGCAGGCTGGACGAGGTGGAGCCAGACCAGGTGCTTTTCAACAGGGGGTGCTACTCCGACCGTCTCTCCCTCGCTCAGTCAGTACCCAGGACCTGGCCCACCCCTGCCTCTGGACCTCAGTTTCCCCAGGTGTACGTGGCCTGGAAGATTCCTAAAGGTGCTTCCAGATTTGGGGACAGTCTGCGCCTCATCCAGGTGGATGGTGGCATGGACCTCTTGCTCCTCCTTGGGAGTGAGCCAGCCATCGTGGCCGGCCCCTCCTAAATGCACTAGCTGGGGTTTGAATCCTAGCCCATGTGGCCATAGCCCACAAGCCTAACCGCTACATGAAACAGCCCCTCCCGACAGGGATGGAGAGGCACCAGCCAGGCCGCAGGCCTGCCCTCCCGAGGTCCAGCCCACATGTGTGAGACAGATGAAAGTGTTAGGGAAGGATCTACAGGAGGAGAGCATCCTGCTGCTTCGACAGGGCTCTGTCTGTGGACTGTCCATCTGTGATTAGATCATGGCCCAGAGGCTGGGCAGACCCCGTGGCAAATAGGCCCCGGTGACCCTGTCCTGGAAACACGCCCTTATGGATAAACCACTGATTCTACAGAGACAGCGAGACCCCTCTCTCACTCCATACTGCTGGTTCCGACATCCGCGTGAGGGTGACGGGATCCCTGAGCTTCACCCGGGTTCAGTGTCTGGCGCCAGGTGCGTGGTAGATTCCCTGTAAGGCAAGTCCACCTGCCCATCTCCCGTCACGTGGAGACAGAAGCCCACGGAGCGAGGTGGCAGCTCCGGCTGGCTCCCCCGCCACCCCGTCTCCTCCATCCCCCATCTCACAACGCGCCATATTTTGTGGCCCGAGGGCTGAGAATCCTAACAGGCAAGAGCAGGGATGGGACCGCCCACCCTTTTCCAGTCATGTGTCTTCCTAATTATGCCACACACCGGAAAACTTAATTAAATCGATGCTTGGTGTGTAATTTCAACTAGTTTGGAAGTAGGGGCAAATCAAACAAACAGGCACACGGCCCTGCCGGCCCGCGCCACCTTCGGCAAAATCCGGCTGGGCCCGGGATGCTGAGAGTTGCGGGCACTTGTCCTGTCCGGCTCAGCTGTGGTGAAAACGCCTATTTCCCTCTGAGCCCCCGGAGGAAGCTCTGCTCCCTGGACTTCCCAGCCCTAGAGACACACACACACGTTCACACATAAACAAACACACACGTGCGTGTACAGACACACCAGGAACTACAGGAGGGAGCTAGATAGCCAAGGGGACAGGGAAGGTGGGAAAACCCTATGAAGTAAGGGCTGCACTCACGGTTAGCAAGACTGTAGGATAAAAATACAAGGAAATACAAGGAAAGGCCAGATACATAAAAATGAAGTCCAGTGTCCGATTCTCCTGGGACTCATTTCCAGGTCACTCTAATCCTTCTCCTCCTCCTTCTTTCTGTCCCTCTTTGGGTGACACCCCTGCTCCGTGTTTTGCACATGAGGTCGCCCAGCTGCAGGCTGTGTCCCCCTTGGGGACCAGGGTGGTCCGAGAGGGAGGGAGGCCACCCCCAGGAAGGGCGTCCTGGTGCCCAGGTAGGGATGTGGTGGCAGAGGAGGGGGCGATGGATGGGAAGGGGACAGGAAGGGCGGGCAGGGAGGAGCTGGGCACGCTTCTATTTGATCCTGGTGTCAGCGGAGAGAATGTGAAGCAAAACAAGAGAGGCATCCCTCAGCAGTGGGGGGAGCTCCAGAGGCCTCCGTTGACTCAGCTTCTTCAGCCACAGCACTTAGCGGGAGCTGGCGGGGGCCAGGCACCTGGTGCACTGTGCACGGGTCAGACAGGCCCTGCTCCAGATGACTTGCCATCCAGGGCGGGAGACGCAGAGGGAACGAGGCAGCTGCAGAGACAGAGGGGGCCGCGGGCCAAGGCCTGCTGGAGAGTCCCTGTGCCGGGCGTGGTACCAACAGCTGGCAGAGTTAATTTTATTTCATTTATTTATTTTTTTGCGGTACGCGGGCCTCTCACTGTGTGGCCTCTCCCGTTGCGGAGCACAGATTCCGGACGCGCAGGCTCAGCGGCCATGGCTCACGGGCCCAGCCGCTCCGCGGCATGTGGGATCTTCCCAGACTGGGGCACGAACCCGTGTCCCCTGCATCAGCAGGCGGACTCTCAACTACTGCGCCACCAGGGAAGCCCTGGCAGCGTTACTTCTGACCCCTCATACAACAGCCTCCGGAGGCTGCTGCCATCCCCGTTACAGCCTGGGGAAATAGAGGCACAGACAGTTAAGTCACTGCCCAGGGCTCCCTGCTTGTAGACATCGCAGCTGGGCTGTAAGCGGTGGCCTCTCACTGGATTATAGTTGCTGTGGACAAACAAGGCTGCAGGGAAGGGTGGTCGAGGAGGCCCTCTCTGGGGAGGGGGCTTTTGAGCTGGGGCTGACTGACTGTGTTTGCTCTGGGCTGGGCACCAGGCATCCCACCAAGACCTCACCGGAGCCCCATTTTAGAGATTAGGAGACTGAGGCACAGAGGTTAAGGGATGGGCCTAGGTTCTCAAGGCCAGGGAGAACAGCTTGGGGCTCTCAGGACCTCAATCTGCCCCCAGCCCACCTGGCCATCCTGCCCCCACAAGGTCGTGGCCTCTTCCTGGCTCAGAATGAAAAAGACGGGTAAATGAGAGAAAAGAGGCCTTGCTTCTCAGAGACGTGAGGTGCTTTTCCCAGTGTCACCGGGTCCTGCATGGCCTGACTGTCTGTCCAAGATGCTGGCGCATCTGCCCACTGCCATGGGGATGGCCCTGCAGGCAGCAGGTTGCAGTGCGCTGGGACTGCGGGCCCCCATGCTGCTAAGGAACGAAGGAGGGGTGGCTCTCACCCCCACAGCTCCTGGCCCCCGGGGTCCCTCGGCCTCCCTGCCTCCTCCACCCACCCCGCCCTTGCTAACCCTGGCCCAGGAGCCGCAGGAGAGCCCTGGGTACCTGCTCGGACTGCTGTCAGCTGGGCCTGGGTTTGAATCTTGTTGTGCTGCTGCCAATCCTGTTGCCTCAGTTTCCCTCTTGGGAAACACGCCTCAGAGTTTCGGTGGTTCCTCACCACTTGGGTTTTGGGCTCATGTCATCTCCTGGGAGAGGCCCTCGTGACTGCCCTCTCCCAACTCCTACCCCGCTGATTTCTCTCTTCCTTATTTGCTCACAGGTCCAGGAACATCTTTGCTCATGTGGGGCAGGCCCTTTCCTGTCTTGATCTCCCCAGCACAGGCCAGACCAGAGAAGGTGTTCAGTGGATGTTGGTGAATGAATGAGTCAATCTGACTAACGCGGACAGCATGGGTCTCTCCCTCTCCAGGACCTTCTGAGTGTTAAACTAAGCGGGATGTCAAAGCTTAGCTGGGGCTGGGCTCAGGCCCTGGTTATATAACTAGCGGGTCTTCGCCAAGGAGCCAGACCCTAACCTTGGGCCCATCCTTCCTGTGACCTGACCAAACACTGGGGTGCCACCTGGCACAGGCCTGCTACTCAACCCAGACAACCCCAGCCAGACCCCCCAGTATCCAGGGCCAGAGGTTAGGGCGGAGAGCTGGCGGTCTCTCCCTCAGGGCCCCAGGGATGGTCCTCACCCTCTCCCCCCTACCCTTCCACTCCCTGGTCCTCCCTCCTCCCTCCCTGTCCTCCCCTCCCCCCCTCACGCTCCCCCTTCGTCCCCATCCCTGCCCTTCAGGGCCCAGCTCGCCTAGATCTCCCTCTTTCTCAGGTTTCTCTCACTCCCTGCCTCTCTCCTTTTCTCTCTCCAGTTCTTTCCTCCCCGCCTCACCCCCTCCAAGGGAGGGGCCGCCAGGGGCCGGTGATTTGCAGTTCCCCAAGCAGCCATCTCTGCAGCTGCACATCTGGGTCATTAGGACGCTCTGGAAAACCGGGCTGCCTGAGCCCGGCTCCCGTCCCTCCTCCCTCCAACCTCCTCTCCATCCTCCTGCCACCTCCCACCCTCCTCCTTCCTCTTCCTCCTTCCTCCATCCTCCCCCGCCCCTCCCCAGCTCAAGCCAGTATTTTTAGCTCGCTGCTGTGCATCGGCGTGCACGGCGCTCCTGGTGAAGCCTGCATGAGGCTTTATCTGTTGTGACAGCCCCAAGGGCAGCTGGCAGACTTTTCTCCCTCTTCAGTTCGGAGCGCGCTCCCTCTCGCGCGGGTCAGAGCCTCCGCTGGATGCGGGGGCAGGGTCTCGGCTGGGTTTGGAGCCCCCGCGCCGCGTCCGGGCCGAGAGCTTTCCTCTGCCTCCCCCTCCCTGCCGCCTCCCTCCCCAGCTCCCCTCCCCCCGCCTCCTCCGCGGGCCTCCGGGCCTTTGTCTCTGGAAGACTCCGCCGCGGAGCCTGCCCGCCGCCGCACGTTGGGCTCCCGCGGCCCCGCCGCTCTTCCCTCCCTTCTCTCCTCATTTACTCTTTTCCTTGGGCTGCTTCTCTCAAGGTTCAATCCCTCTCCGTTTGTGCCTCTCCTTGCTTGCCTCCATTTCCACCTCCCCCTTTCTCTCCTCTCCCCAAACCCCTCCTCCCTGCCTTTAGGGAGTGGAACCGATTCCCGGGTTAGAGCACCGACCCCAGCCTCCTTCCCTGTCTCTGTTCCCTTCCGCCCTTGGCAGGTCCCTCCTGGACCGCAGCATGGGGGGATTGTGAAGGGACCCTGGGGCTTGGGGGTTCCTGGAGCCCCCTTCTCCAGGGTCAACCTTCAGGGGGGCCCACCTGGGTGCCCAAGCCTTTCCAGGACTCCCTAGTGTCCAGCCTGGCCCCAGTGGGACGTGCTGCTACCGGCTGGGAGCCCCCAAGACAGCCCTGCTCCTCCTGGGACGGCCCCGAGCGTCCCGTCCAGGTGGCAGAGTCGTCCTGTGGAGGGGCGGGGCAGGGAACTCTTCTCAGAAACCTAAGCGTACCTTTGTAAATGACCATTTAAGATAAGCAACCCTTTGTGCATAGCACTTCACAGTTTCCATAGCTCTCTGTTCAGTGCCACAGCAACTGTGCATCACAGACCCAATTTGATTATCCCTCGCGATAGAGGAGGCACGGGGCCTCAGAGAGGCCAAGCGCCTGGGGCACAGATACCAGGCCAGTCTGGGTCTGACGCCCGCAGCCCAGGCCTTGCATCCCCCGAGCGCTGCCTTCTACACTAAGCTCAGCACCTTTCAGGGGGGCTCTGAGCCCCAGAGAGGCAAAGTCCCTGCCCAAGGTCACAGAGCCCAGGCTGATGCAGGGAGAAGCAGGGTTTGGGGGCTCAAGGGCAGAGAGCCTGAGGCCCCGAGGGGTCCTACCACCAGCCTCCTCGGCTGGACCCCTCACATGCCTGTCCTCTCCCCAGGGCAGCCTGGGGGTGGGGGCTGAGGGAGCCACCCTTTGGCCCCCTGCCTCCCCCAATCCCAGGGCTGACAGGGATGTCATGAGGAGAAAGCCCTGGCCCATCTAAGACCCCCAGTCTCAGCCCCCATCCCCGCTCAGGGCCCCCAGCTGTACTCCGGGCACGGCTCCCACCCCCCCCTCCCTGTTCCCCACCTCCTCTCCCTTATCTTGGTCTCTCCCCATCCAGCCCTTCAGGGCTCTGCTTTCATGATTCTCTGATTCTCGCTGCCAGGCCGGCCCCTCGCTGGTGTCCCTCTTTCCCTTCTGTCACCTCCCCCTCTCTCTGAACTCCTCTCCCCAGCTTTCAAGCGTCCTCCTCCCTGTGTGTTTGCGTTGCTGCCTCTCCCTGTCACCCAGCCCTCTGCTCAGTCTGGATCTCTCTCTCCCTCCCGCCCTCCCTCCCTCCCTCCCTCCCTCTCCCTCTCCCATCCGCTGTTTCTGCCTGCCCCAACACACACACACACACACACACACACACACACACACACATACACACACATGCCACATGGAGACACACACACAGAGCCCTGCCCATCATCACTGCAGTAGTGATGGGGTGAGGACTGGCCCCAGGAAGCTAAGCCTGGGGTGGGCTGGGGTTCCAGGCTCCAGCGGCTTGGCAGCGGCATTTTCTGAGGCTCTGGGGCAAGGTTTACCCCTGACCAGGCTGAAGTTTCTGGAAGGCGGGATCCCCAGAGTGCCCTGCCAGTGGTCACCACGTTGCAGGGACCCAGCAGGGGAGGGCAGCTCGGAGGGCAGAGGGTTAGGTCCGGGCTGGGACCCCAGAGATGGTAACAGTGAAGGACAGAGTAGCCAGGTGGCCACCAGGCCTGCCTCAGAGGCGCCTGGTCCTCCAGGCCTTGGGTCTACCCAGCGCATGTGGACACGGCAGGCCTGCACCGAGGGCCTGGCACACCAGAGTTCTCAGGTCCCCTGCTCCCCTTCTCTTCCCCTTGTTCTCCTAGGTACATGGGAGCCTGGGCCCTGGAGTCCAAAAGTCCTGGGTTCGAATCTCACCCCCTCTCACTAGCTGTGCAACTTTGCGGGTAACTGACTCCCTCCCTCAGGGCCTCGGTTTTTTTACCTGTAACGTGGGGCTAATGCAGCTGCCCACCCTCAGGACCGTTGTGAGGACCTGGGGGGGGCCTCCGTGGGAGGCACCTGGCCCACCCTGGGCTTGGGCACCCTCGCGAGCTGCCATTCGCCCGAACCCCGATTTCTCCACCATCCTGCCAACACCAGCTGAGTGTCGTTAGCCCTGAGTTGGCTCCTTGGCTCTAGCACCTGAGCAAGTTATCAGCTCCATGGAGCCTCAGTTTTCTCCTCCATAAAATGGGGCTAATGATAGTCCAACCCTCCCTGGCTGCTCTGAGATCATCTGGGAATACTCTTAGTTCAGTGAGTGTTGAGGGTTCGAACGGGAGTGGCTGCCGAGGGCTGTTTTGTTATTTTTGTTTTGTTTTTAAATTTTATTTTATTTATTTATTTTTGGCCGCGTTGGGTCTTCATTGCTGCGCACGGGCTTCCTCTAGTTACGGTGAGCGGGGGCTACTCTTCGTTGCGGTGTGCGGTCTTCTCATCGCGGTGGCTTCTCTTGTGGCGGAGCACGGGCTCTAGGCCCGTGGGCTTCAGTAGTTGTGGCATGTGGGCTCAGTAGTTGTGGCTCGTGGGCTCTGGAGCACAGGCTCAGTAGTTGTGGCGCACGGGCTTCTCATCACGGTGGCTTCTCTTGTGGCGGAGCACGGGCTCTAGGCGTGCGGGCTTCAGTAGTTGTGGCACGTGGGCTCAGTAGTTGTGGCGCACGGGCTTAGTTGCTCTGTGCCATGTGGGATCTTCCCCACCCAGGGCTTGAACCCGTGTTCCCTGCATTGGCAGGCAGATTCTTAACCACTGCACCACCAGGGAAGTCCCAGCTGTTTTGTTTTATCTGCTGCTTGTTGTTTTAAATATTCAGCCCTGCCTCCTGCCTTCCAGCCCGCAGGAAGTGTCCACTCTGGGGCCTGGGGCTCAGGGGCCCTGTCCCACACAACCCTTTGTGTGCCGGGCAGAGGTTGCATTGTGGAGGGACAGGGGGATGGGGCCTGTAAGAGCTGAGTCTGCACCCCTCACCGCAGGGCTGGTGCTTTGAGCCCCTCCTCAGCTCAGACACAGGTCCCTGGGTACTGGGAGGTTGTTCTGCTTGCGGGTCTGGCTTTGTCCCCAGATTGGCAGCTGACCAAGGAAAGGAGGGACAGGGGTTCGAGGGAGGGCCAAGAGGGGGAGAAGAGGGACGGGGAACAATGGTTCCGGAGCCCAGAAGCCCTGCTCGCTCTTCCCTCTTGATGATGGGGGAGCCATCATATCACTGTGAGCAGGGGAGGGGGTGCGCCGGAGGACTCCCAGACTAAAGGAGCGTCCATCAGGACTTGGTCCCCAAAGTCACCATTCCAGCTCTGACACTGAGACCCTGCTTTCTCTGGCTGTGCCTCCTTCCTCCCCATCACACCTGTACTTCTACCTGACTTTCCATTTGCTTCTAAACCTTCAGCCTCTGGATGGAAGGCACTTGCTCGTATTCCCTGCTGTGTTCCTGGTACTGGTGAGCTGAGGAGTGACTAATAGTTGTCGAATGAATGAGAGAGCGAGTGAAAGAATGACTCATTGGGTGGCCAGGGGTCAGCCTGGCTCTTTCTAGATGATTAGACTCAGTGGTGCCAGAGGGCGGGTGCTGCTGGGCCCTGGGTCTCCTTGAAGCCCCGCGAGGCATGGAACGGCCTGGTGCTTTAGGGCACAGCTGTGGAGTCAGCCCTGGGCTCAAGTGTTGACACTTAAGGTAGAGAAAGGGGGAGGCATGGAACGGCCTGGTGCTTTAGGGCACAGCTGTGGAGTCAGCCCTGGGCTCAAGTGTTGACACTTAAGGTAGAGAAAGGGGGAAGCGCTGGGGGGCTGTTCCTCACCCTTTGTGGGCCTGGGCCAGCCCTCTCCTGGTGTCCACTGGGGTCACAGCCTCCACTCACCTTTCAGGTTTGCCGGTCATTGCTACCTTGATGTGCTTCTGGGTCCCCAGGGCTGCTCGCCCTGCGAGGCAAGGGCTCTTCACTCCCTCCTTTGGTTTATTTCCCCATTTCACTTGCCTCCGGCCCAGCTTGCCTCCTCTTTGGGGCTGGTTTCTCTGGGCACTCAGTGCTGCCGGTCTAGCCCTCTCCCCTCCCCACCCTCCCACCACAAGAGCCTTTGCAGCTGCTGTTCCCTCTGCTGGGAATGCCATTCCTCGTGCTATGGCTTGGCTGCTTCTGAGATGTCAGCCCCAACCACTCTTCAGTGTGTGGCCTGATGACTGTCTTGAAAAAGCACACTGCTGCTCCGCTCTGTTGCACTTAGCACCATCTGTGAGCATCTTGTCATGGTGTTTCTCTTTGCTCGTCACCTGCCTGTCTCCTCCTTAGAAAGTCAGCTCCGTGCTGGTTGGGCCAGGGTCTGGCTTGCTTGCCATTGCCTCCCCAGTGCCTGCACAGTGCGTAGCATGGAAGAATCACTGCATTACCAGACCTTAGAGCGACGTTTCGCATGCAGTGCAGACAACAGTGAATGAATGGACAAACAAATGAGCTTACAATGGGACAAATAAGAGGATGGGCTTTGGAATGAGACGGCCTGGGTTTGTACCCTCATCAGCTCCCACCCTTGGGCAAATCGCCTCTCTGTGCCTTAGTTTCCTCATCTGTAAAATGGGGATAACAGTAGTGATTACCTTGTAGTATGGTTGTGTGGATTTTTTATTATTTTTTTATTGAAGTATAGTTGATTTGCAATATCTTGTTAGTTTTCGGAGCACAGTGGCTTTGTCCACTGTGAGCAGCACAGTGATTCAGTAATACATATATATATATTCTTTTTTTAAAATTATTTTTTGGCTGCTTTGGGTCTTCATTGCTGCTCGCGGGCTTTCTCTAGTTGTGGCGAGCGGGAGCTACTCTTTGCTGTGGTGCGCGGGCTTCTCATTGCAGTGGCTTCTCTTGTTGCGGAGCACGGGCTCTAGGTGTGTGGGCTTCAGTAGTTGTGGCACACAGGCTTCAGTACTTGTGGCTTGTGGGCTCTAGAGCACATGCTCAGCAGTTGTGGTGCACGGGATTAGTTGCTTCGTGGCATGTGGGATCTTCCCGGACCAGGGCTCGTACCCGTATCCCCTGCATTGGCAGGCAGATTCTTAACCACTGCGCCACCAGGGAAGCCCTATATATATATATATATATATATATATATATATATATATATATATATATATATATATATAAAATATATATATACATTATATATATGTTATATATTATATATATATTCTTTTTCAGATTCTTTTCCCTTATAGTTCATTACAAAATATTGAGTAGAGTTCCCTGTGCTATGCAGCAGGTCCTTGTTGGTTATCTATGTTATGTATAGTAGTGTGTATATGTTAATCCTAACCTCCTAATTTATCCCTCCCCGCCCCTTTCCCCTTTAGTAACCATAAAGTTGTTTTCTATGTCTGTGAGTCTCCTTCTGTTGTGTGGATTAAAAGACAACATCTGATAGCTCTAAGTGCACAATATGTGAGTATCAAACAGGCTTTTCCGACATACCGTGTCCAAATGCCAACTCTTGATTCCACCCCCCGCCACCCCCCCTCCCCCCGCACCTCTCCTATATTCTTCCTCCATCTCAGGAAATGGTACCTCCCACCTTTTGTGACACTGCAGTCATCCTTGACGTTTTTCTTTCTTCTACGCCCACATCCAGTCCTTTGGCCAATCCTGATGGCTGTACTTGAAATAAACCCTGAATCCAGCCATTTCTCTGTCTCCCACTGTTGCTATCCACAGCCAGGCCATCACCGTCTCTCACCAGGACTCCATCAGCTCCTAACTTCTCCAGCTTCTCTCTGGCTCCTTCAGGCTGTGATCCACTCAGACACCAGAGAGATTCTTTAAAAATGCAAATTAGCCCCTGGCTTGCTCTGCCCGCCACTGCCCCCTCCTCCCCGCATTGGCTTCAGGTATACCTAGAGAAAATCTGAGCATCCCCCCTCCCATGAGACCTGCACGTGCTGTGCCCCCCAGCCCTCAGGGCACCAGGATGTACCACCTCAGGACCTTTGCACTTGCTGTTCCTCTGCCCAGGACCACTCCTCCTGGCTTTGCACAGGGCTCACTCCCTCCCTTCACCCAAGTCTCAGTCCACTGTCACCTCCTCACAGCCCTGACCTCCCTTTCCAAATTCCAGCCCTTTTGTTCTCTGTGTAGCCCCTCACCCTGTTTTCTCTCTGACTTGTCTAGCTCTCTGGCTCTTGTATTGCCCTGTTTCTTTGTCTCTTTCTTCCCTAGCACGTGAGCCGCCCAAACTCAGGAACTGTGTCTTTGCTGCCCGCTGCCTCCCGATGCCTGGGACAGTGCCTGACAAGAACATGTGCTTGCCGATTGCCATGATGGGACAAATGAATGAGTGGGCGCTATTATGATCATTCTTGCTCTGCAAAAGCTGGAGAGAGAGAAGTTGAGGAGGGAGTTAATGTGATTGTGTCTCATAAGAGAAAATCCAGTGGCCTGACCCTGCCTGTCTCCTGCCAGAGACCAGTGGGCTTTCTGCGGTCGGGGCTCAGTCTGCCTGCTGCTATGGTTACCAGGCGCCACGGGCTCCGGAAGAAAGGCAAGGCCAGTCTGACTCTGCTATTCTACTCAGCTTGTCACACATGTTCCTTGAGTGGCCCAGGTGGCCGCCCCCACCTTGTCCTGGCTCCATTGTGCCCGCGGGAGAGAGGAGGGAGAGGCTGGGGGTCCTGTAAAACTGTCCCTGCTCAATCCGCACGTGTTGCGGACCAACTCACGGTCAGCAGCCCACGGTCCCTGCCCTCAGGGAGGTCTCTGGCAGCTGGGAGTGGCCAGGAGACGGCACCGGCTTAGCTGTGTATAAAAATAGCACGCGCTCTACCGCGGGAGGGAGGACGCAGACCCCCAGGGAGCCAGTGGGAGTTCGCTCCTCCCTGCTGCACACTCGCCCGGATGCAACCCCCTGGCCTGAGGCGGCTGGGCTCCTACTTCCGCAGCGCTGGAATCCCAGATGCTTAGCACCCTGGAGCGAAGCAGCGGCTTCTATAACAGCCCAACCCGAGGCTGAGGCCGAGAGGTTAAAGGGTTTGCTGGAGGCCTCGCAGCAGGTATGCAGCGCTTCGAGAAGGGTGTCTGGCTCTTCTCACGGCGCTAACTTGGCAGTGATGTCCTGGAATCATCTTTCTCATTTCTCTGCTCCTTCAGCTGGACACTCCAACCCAGCTCTTCACTGCAGAGAAGAGACTCCTGAGCTCCAGAAAGCCTTGGGAACTGACCACAGCTCCCTAAGGAGCTCCCGCAGACTTTGGGGGTCCGGGGCTGAGGCCTGTTACCTTCGCCGTCACTATCACTCTCATCTCCATCACCACCATCAGCTCCATTGCGACCACCGGTAGGGGGTGAACTGTGTCTCCCCAAAAGATATGTTGAAGTCCCAACTCCCCAGTACCTAAGAATGGGACCTTATTTGGAGATAGGGTCTTTTCAGAGGTAATCAAATTAGGATGAGGTCAGTAGGGTGGGACCTAATCCAATAAGACTGCTGTCCTTATAAAAAGGGGAAATGTCAACACAGAGACAGATACACACAGAGGGAAGACAATGTGAAGGGAGAATGCCATGTGAAGACAGAGGACTGGAGGACTGGGGTGATGCGTCCACAAGCCAAGGGATGCCTGAGCTACCAGAAGCCAGGAGAGAGGCCGGGAATGGTTCCTTCCCTGGAACCCAGTTTGTGATACTTGGTTAGGCACTCACTACCAGCATCACCCTCACCCCCTAACGTTAGCATCGCTGTGGCATCGAAGCCAGCATCACCACTGCATTAGTTTCCTGTGGCTGCATAACAAGTCACCACAAACCTGGTGGCTTAAAACAAGGTTATTCTGAGTTCTGCAGCCAGAAAGCCAAAGTCAAGGTGCCAGCAGGGCTGTGGTCCCTCCCGAGACTCCCGGAGGAACCCTTCCTTTCTATTCCAGCGTCTGGTGGCTCCAGGCGTTCCTCGGCTTGTGGCTGCATCAGTCGCATCTCCGCCTCAGCCTGCACGTGGCCTTTTCCTCTTCTGTGTCCTTGCCTTCTGTCTCCTGTAAGGACACTTGTGATGACATTGAGGCCCACCTGGGTAACCTAGGATGATCAGATCTCAATATCCTTAACATCTACAAAGAAACTTTCTCCAAATAAGGTCACATTCACAGGCTCCAGGGATGAGGATGAGGACATATGTTTTGCGGGGGCCACCATTCAACCCACTGCAACCACCAGCATCCCCACTGCCAACAGCATCACTGCCAACATCAGTGAAGTACTAGTATGTACCAGGCCCTAGTCCAGGTGCTTTTCCTGTACCATCTCTTTTATTCCTTAAGACAAAGGTAGGGCAGGTACTGTTATTATCCCCATTTAACACATGAGGAAACTGAGGCTCAGAGAGAAGAATTCGCTTGTCTAAGGTCTCCCTTAAAACCCAGGCAGTCTGACTTCAGTGCCTTCTGCCTCACCATAGTTGTCCTGCCCCACCCCCACCCTGTTCCTGAACTTCTGATCGTACAGATAATTCCATAGAAGAATCAGAGTGGGGCAATGAGCACCGGAATGGGAGGCAAGGCCCCTGGGTTCTGGTCTAGGTTCTGCCACTAGTTAGTAGTAGTCAGGTCTCTTCCCCTCTCTGGGCCTCAGTTTGCCCATCTGTAAAACAGGAAAGCAGTTGGTGTGGGTAATCTCCAAGATCCTCCCAGCTCTGAAGTTCTGTGATGCTGGGTGTCATCTGACAACTCAGTTCTATTCAAACGCTGCCCATGGGTACGACTCTCACACCAGCTCAACTCTCTAAACCTGCTACCTACTGCCAGAGATGGGTTTGCTTGGAAGGCCGGCAGCAAGTGCTGGGGATAGAGATGGGAAGGGCAGTGCTGTTTTCCCACCTTTCCCTCTGCCTTCCCATACCACCAGGCTGGCACAAGCTGCTGAGGAAGGACTAGGCGGTGTGGGTACAGTTGGAGCTCAGGACTTCTGGTTCATACGTTCAGGGAGGGCTCCGAAGCTCAGAGCTCTGCGTGGATGCTGGGAACAGAGCTGAAGATAACTTGATTTTGCTGCCACACCCCAGACCCAGAGCCCTTAATGGGGAACTGGCCCTCACGCTAGACTCCAGAGAGTATGCAGAAACCATCCTGGGGCCAAAAAAGCCCTTGTTGATCATCTAAGGCCAAGAGACTGGGAGAGGCTGCAGTGACCAAACCCCAAGCCTCCTGCCCTTGGAAGGGGAAAAAAAAAAACACAAAACAGCCTGAGGAGAGTCTCTGAAAGTTCAGTTTCCAAAACCTGGTCTGTTCATTAGTCGTTTGTTGATAAGTATAAACACTTTTTTAAAGTCCTTTTTATAGTGTGAACTCAGGCCTTTTTCCTCTGGCTTTTTCCTCTGCTTCTCTGTCCAGAGCACAACTGTGCATTTCAGCTAATAATTATTCAAGAGTGGGGAGTTAAGTTAGGGACAGAATTGCAAACTTTAATTAGCAGGTGAGATTAACA
This sequence comes from Stenella coeruleoalba, assembly GCF_951394435.1. Classification (NCBI taxonomy): domain Eukaryota; kingdom Metazoa; phylum Chordata; class Mammalia; order Artiodactyla; family Delphinidae; genus Stenella; species Stenella coeruleoalba. The sequence continues at coordinate 116,260,871 of NC_137153.1, forward strand.
TCCCAGCAGGGACTTCGGGGGTGAGGCATCCTTCAGGCCCATCTGATCCCCTTGGACACACCCCAGACAAACCCCCCAAGTTGAGGGCTCCCGGTGGGGTAAGCCGGAGTCAGATCGGCCAGGGTTTACACTCGCCGAGTTAATCTCCCCTCGCTGAGCCTCACCCTCTTCCAAGGCCCTGAGTCCAAGCACTGGCTCTGCTCCCCTGCCTCTGCTGGTTTTGTCCCCGCAGGTGTTTGAGCAGAATGAAAACTGGCTGTGTGACCTTGGGCCAGTTCTCACCCTCTCGGGGTACAGGAGTCTAAATGGGGCGGTTTGTTGGAAGACAAGCCCCAGGCCGGTGGACGAATTCGGCCCTCCCCCCGGGCACACCCAGGGTTCACGCGCCGCCAGCCTGCCCTTGCTGGGTTCAGACAAGGCTGAGAATTTTCTGGTCTTTATCTGGTTTAGTTTTGAGTGTTTCCAGCGGCAGCGGGGCCGTTCCACCACAGTCCCCAGGAAATTGGTCCACGTAGGACGGAGCCTTCCCGAAAATGAAGTCATCTGTTCCTTTTTTATTTTTTGTTGCCTTTCTCCTTCAGCACGAGTTACCCGGCCTCTGCAGTCTCTCCTCGCGAAAACACGGCCCGCGAGGGGGTCAGCCGGGCTGGCTGGGGGAAGGAGCGAGGAGAGAACCCCACGGGCCGGGGCTGCCCGGGGCGCCCCCTCGCCGCCCCCGATCTTTGCCCAGCGCCCGCCTCCCGTTCCCACCCGCGACTTCCCCGGGACCGCCCGAAAGGTGAGCTCCCGGTAGGCTGCCCGCGCCCCGGCGCGGCCAGCTCTGCAAACAATAACAGTAAATAACGCTCCCTTGTCAACGTAATAAAAACGGAAACGGTTACAATGTTTCTTAATAGGCGTCCCCCATCAATCTCCCTCCCTCTCTAGCTCCCCGGCCGCGGGCACCGGCAGGGCGGGGCGGGGCTGGGAGGAGGGGAAACCGGGGCGCGCGGGAGGGGGCCCAGTGCCGGAGGGGGAGAACGCCGTGGGGAGAGCGGGAGCACAGCAAGTGAGAGACGAGGGGGCGCGGGCGACCGGGGTCACGCGCGCCAGCCGAGCCGGGAAGCGGCCGCGGTGAGTAACACCGTTGCCATGGCGACGTGGCCGCGAGGAACAGGAAGCGGCAGAAATAGCAGCCGCCGCGGCCAGTGCGCCCGGCCCCTCCCCCCGCGAGCCCGTTGCCACGGAGACCGGCCGGAGCGAGGCTGCGCGGGCGGCGGCGGCCTCCTGCGCCCCGGCCCGCGCATGCGCCCTGGGCCGGCCCCGCGTGACGGACGCGGGAGCAACCGCCACAGTCCCGGTGACGCCCGGACCCCAAACCTGCCTGACCGCCGACTTGGGTGGAAAAAAAAAAAAGAAAGCAAAAGTATTTGCTGTTTGCCTTTGTAAAGCAGCCCCGCTTTTGTTCCTGGCGGATTCGCTGGTTTCCAGGCGTTGAAGGCGGGGTGCCGAGGGGGAGGGACACGTCAGCCGGCGGTCCCAAATGTTTTCTGAGCGCTAGGCGCTGGGTCGCGTGCGGGATGCCTAGGGGACGCGGTACACCGGACCTGCCCTCCCGGAGGGAGGCCTGAAGGCCTGAAGCCCTCTCTGAGCCAGACCTCCCCATCGGGAGAGGGGGGACTTCTTACAGGTGATGCCCAGAGGTCCCCCCACCTCTGTGTTGCCTGCTCCCTTTCCCCTCATATCACCTTCCCCAGATTCTAACCCGCAGAGATCACAGAGGGAGAAATAAAATCCTGCCAAACCCCAGGCTCCCTCTCCACTCTGTTCACCAGAAAACTATGAAACAGCCCACCCCCTGCCCTTCACCCCACCAAAAAAAAAAAAAAAAAAGTTGAGGGAAACCTAAATGTTTCATAAACAAAAGCCACTCGGCAACAACTTGTTTATGTGGAAGCCTGGCTGCAGCCTTGCACGTCTGAGGCTGTGTGTGTGTGTGTGTGTGTTGGGGGGAGGGAGGGGACATGAACATCTCTGAGGCTGTTTGTGCAGGATTTTTTTCTCTCCAGATTTTGTTTGTTTTTAATAAGGGTCAGAGGTCTGGGCTTCTGCGGGGAAGGAGGAAGGGTCATCTCGGATGGACAGGCCAGGAGGTCCCAGGAGGACAAGTCAGGGGGCCTGTGCGCCGGGGCGGAGGCCAGAAGCTAGAGCCTCCCCATCTGGCACAGCTCCTGGCAGGCAGGGGGGTGTCAGTGGGTGCCGGGCTCTCTGGGCTGCTCCCCAGGGTATGGCCCCAGCGAGGGCCCAGGCCAAGGACTCGAACCTGTTTCCCCTTGGCCAGGACCTCTGTCATTTCTCCAGCCCCTGCCCTGGCCACATTGGCCAAAAGAGAAGGCAAGCAGAGCAGCCCCGGTCTCTGAGGTTTTCTGTAATGGAAATGAGAAGCTTATGTTTTTTGTATGGGGCTGACTTAGATTTTCAGCATCCAGGCTGACCAGATGGGAGTGTAGGGAGCGCGTGTGCACGCAGAGGGGGACTTGCTGCTTCAAATCTCCTCCCCACCCCACCACCATCCAGCCTCCTTCCCCATGTGGCCTTGTGCAGGCTGATGGGTTTCTGGCCACTCAGCGTGGGCAGAGCTAAGAAGAGTGGGAGGGGCTGGAGTGATGTTCCTTGCCCCCTCTTCTCTCCCTCTTTTGATATGCGGGAGAGGGGCCCCAACCCTAAAGGGGAAGCTTGATTGATGATCAAAACACTTCAGGTCCACCATGGCCGACTTACCATCATATTTATCCCTCTTCTTCTTGGAGGAGGAAAGAAATACACAGAAGGGAGCTAGGAGCAGTTGGTACAATAAAGACAAGCTGCCGCCTCTGTTCAGAGGGCAGTAGCTTGTGCTGAGAACCAGGGCTTCAGAACCAGTCCTGGTGGTGAACTGCCTTGGCCCCCCACAAAGCTTGTAGCTCTGGACAATAAGGACAATGCAGTGCCTACCTTGAAAGTTGTGATGGTTCCATTAAGTTAAGCATAAAAGCTCTTAGCACGGCGCCAGGCACAGAGTAGGTGCTCAGGACATGGCAGCTCTTATTGGAGCTGGAAGAGATTTACCAGTCTCCCTGGTATGACTCAGGATTGCCGCCTTGGGCCCTGACGTCCATCTTTGGCACAAGCTCTGCCACCAACCAACTATACAATCTGAGGCAAGTCACTTACCTTCTTGAGGCCTCAGTCTTCCCATCTGGCAAATGGGAAGATAATAATCACAACCACTGACGGGGAACTTACTCTGTGCCAGGCACTACCTCAAGGTCTGTGCATTTCCTTATCTAATTTAGCCTTCAGACAACCCTGAGAGGTTAGTACCCATGATGGTCCCAGTTTCACAGGTGAGCAGACAGAGCCTTAGAGAGGTGAAATCACTTGCTGGGGATTACCCAGCTAGAAGGTGGTCCGGAACGCAAAGTTGGTCAGATTGTCCTGCACCCCGAGATCAAGCTTCAGGTTGTTTGTATTACTACTGTTCTCCCCACCTTCCTGCTCATCCTCTGACCTTTTCTGTGGCTCGGACCACAGCCGTCCTTCTGCATCTGTACCCTGGGCTTCAGCCATCCTGGCTCTCCTGAGACTGGTAGGGACCCAGCCCTTTCGGTGGGAGATACCGTCAGGGGTACATCTGCTTTAGGAGAGCCAGGTGGGCCCCACACAGGCCCTGCGGTCAACCTGGCAGCTCACACCAGTTCTCCCACTGTTTTTGTCTCTCCCTGCTATATTTATACGAAAGTGTTGGGGTCCCTTATACTTCCAGGTGGACGTGTGGCATCCAGATGGTGCAGTTAATCGAGCTGGAAGCCATAAATCTCCGTTATTGTCCCAGCTCCTCCTCCCCTCTGCTGTGCTGTCACTTCAAGGCACTGGTGGGAGAGGCACCCCACCAGCCCCGCCCACCCGCCCCAGGCTTTGTTCCCACTCTGTAGCCAGGCAGGAAATGGCCCAGTTGTGGCGTCCACTGCCTCCATTTGAATCCTGGCCCCGTCCCTTCCAGGCAGTGAGGCTTTGGCCAAGCACTTAATCATCCCGGTACCCTCAGTTTCCTATTCCATAAATTCAGGATGGTCACAGCACCTGCCTGTCCCACCAGATGGCCGATGCGTAATGAGCGCTCCTCCCCTCGCAGCTCCCAGAGGGTCCTCAGGATGTCACTGGTTGTAGCGAGCACTTACTCCGTGCTGGGTGATGTCATGCATTAGCTCAATGAATTTTCAAACAAGCACATTATTACCCCATTTTACAGGTGAGAAAGCTTCCACGCACCCAGGAGAAGGGAAGTGAGTTGCCCAAGGCCACATAGCCAATTAGCAGAGGAACTGGGATTAAACCAGGCAGGTCTGTGCGGCTCTAAAGCCCTTGATGTAACCCCAGATTCCTGGCCCTCCCCACTGGAGCCCCTGTGGGGCTCTCCACCAAGGTCTGCAGCGACAGCATCGTTAGCCCTGCTCAGAGCTGCTTCTATAACCCAGGCATGAGAGACACTGGGTTAATAGGTCCTTAATGAGGCCAGCAGAGGCATCTGTATCTTCCTGGGGCAGGGACCAAGGAGCCAGGTGCAGTAGACGGGTCCTAATGAAAATGCTGGGGACGGGGAGGGGCCATGGGCGAACTGCCTGCTCTTGTGTCAAAGTCAGTCCTCTCACCCTGAGTCACTGGGTGCCTCCCATGGAAGGAACAGTCACCCATCACTCATTCCACCCTTTCTTTCTTCCTTTTATCCATCCAGTCACCCACCCACCCATCCACCTGCCCTTCCATCCATCCATCCACATATCCTTCCTCCCTCCCATCCTTCTCTCCATCCTTCCACCAACCCATCCATCCACCTACTCATTCACTCACTTCCTTCCTCCCTCCCACTCTTCCTCCCACTCTTCGTTCGTTCGTTCCTTCCTTTCCTCCTTCCTTACATCCATTGTTTATTTTTAAATTTTATTTATTTATTTATTTATTTGCGGTACGCGGGCCTCTCACTGTTGTGGCCTCTCCCGTTGTGGAGCACAGGCTCCGGACACGCAGGCTCAGCGGCCATGGCTCAGGGGCCCAGCCGCTCCACGGCATGTGGGATCTTCCCAGACCGGGGCATGAACCCGTGTCCCCTGCATCGGCAGGTGGACTCTCAACCACTGCGCCACCAGGGAAGCCCGTCATCCATCGTTTATTGAGCACCCGTCTTAAGCCAAACCTCACATTAGGTGCCTAGGGTCCCTCCCTCCAAGGGCCTCAAATTCTAAAAAAGACATAAAATAAACAACTAACTATGCACGCACAGGATGCCAGGAGATGAGAGGGCATCGTGGGTACTCTGCCACTGGGCTCTGCAGACCCACCTCAGCCAAACTCTCTGGGTGACCTTGGGCAGGTCACCCCCCCAAGAGGGCCACTCTCTCCCAACCTGTACAGATAAGGGCCCTGTGATCTCCCCTATTCTGCAATTCTAAAATTCCAAGCAGGATGAGGAAATTCCTAATTAACTTGTTCCCACCCTAGTCCCTAGGACCTGCCCTCAACACCCTTCAAGTCCCCAGATGGAGGCCCAGGTCTACTTTAACTGACCCAGAGAATGAAAGACAAGCTGGGGCTGGGGGGCTGGGGGGCTGGGGCAGAGTGGTGGACCAGGAGGCAGGAGACCAGGTGACGTGTGGCCAAGGGAGATGACTTCCCAGGTGGTCCCTCACCTCGGTTGAAGAGGCTTAGAGGACTCAGGGAACCTCAGATGTTGGGGTCATTGCTATTATTGTTAAGGTCATGTTGTTACAATGAAGGGAGCTGGTCTAGGGGGACTGGCTTTGGGAGGTGTTATTCATTCAACAGTCACCATTTATTCACTCACTCACTCAACAAATGTTTATCACTGTGACCTGTGCCGTGTACTGGGCCCCAGGCCAGGTCCTGGGACAGATACAAGATCAGACTAGACCTAAAATCTGGGAAGAGTGGTGAACAGGTATCACCTTGGTTGCCAACTCCACACTTGGTAAAGCCTGTGTTGAGAAGCCTGTGTTGAGAAGGATTCTGAGGCTTATAGGGGAAGAGTGCTGTGATCAATTAGTCATGTCTGCCGTGAGCACAGAAAGGGAAGCAAGACCAGTGTATTTGCCAGTCTTAACACCGAAGAACAGGAAGAACCTCAGACAGGAGACCCTTTTGACTGTGACTAGCCTGGTACACAAACTTGGGCAAGTCATTGACCTACTGCCTGCCTCTTTTTTTTTTGCGGTACGCGGGCCTCTCACTGTCGTGGCCTCTCCCGTTGCGGAGCAACAGGCTCCGGACGCGCAGGCTCAGTGGCCATGGCTCACGGGCCCAGCCGCTCTGCGGCATGTGGGATCTTCCCGGACCAGGGCTCGAACCCGTGTCCCCTGCATCGGCAGGCAGATTCTTTTTTTTTTTTTTTGAGGTACGCGGGCCTCTCACTGTTGTGGCCTCTCCCGCTGCGGAGCACAGGCTCCGGACGCGCAGGCTCAGCGGCCATGGCTCACGGGCCCAGCCGCTCCGTGGCATGTGGGATCTTCCCGGACCGGGGCACGAACCCGTGTCCCCTGCATCGGCAGGCGGACTCTCAACCACTGCGCCACCAGGGAAGCCTGGCAGGCAGATTCTTAACCACTGTGCCACAAGGGAAGCCCTGCCTGCCTCTTTTTACAGATGCTGATAGGAGACTCTGCATTTTTAGAGACAGAAGGAGCTAGAGCAGGACAGCCCAGTCTTCCTGTTTGATCTCCTCCTGCTCTGGGTGGACGTGAGGATCAAATGTGAGATTCCCCTACGTGAAAACACAGGGCTGTCAGTAAATGCGTGGCGGGTGGGAGACCAGGAGCCCAGCAAAGCCGGCCCCCAGCTGCTCTGCTGACTGACCTTGTCTGGAACTCAGCTTCTCCACGTGCACAATGAGGAGGACAGGCAGGGGAAATCCTGAAGCGTTTCCCAAATCTGCTGTCGTCTGATGCCTGTAACGCTGAGGTCCTTGGCCGGGGTGGGGTGAGGGAGAGAATGAAAGAGAACCTCTGGAGGCAAGATGGTGGAAAGGAACTCTCCAGTACTCTTGGCAGTGTCCGACACCCTACCCCTCCGACGGCAGCTGGAGGCTGGGAAGGAAGTGGGGAAGGGGCGCGGGGCTGCTACAGCACCCGCGGGGAGGCCACCTCTGCTGGGTTCATTCTGAGGGCTGTTCAGCTCCACTGTGGGTCACTTCCCAGGTGTACCCTATAGATGCCATCCCTGAGCGAGGAAGGAAAGAGGGAAGAGAGTGGGCAATGTGGGGACCTAGGAAGGGCTGGAGGGGCTGAGACCCCTGACTGGTGGGAGTCCGTGTCCCTGGCAGGGATGGCCCCCCAGCCCCAGGGATAGTGAGCTGGGGCAGAAGACTCAGGCCAAACCCCGGTGTTTAGCAAAGTGCAGAAGGAAGACAGGGCCAGATCCCTGGAAGGCCTGTAACCACCAGTGGACCTCGGAAACAGACCTGCCAAGTCTCCACAAGCCTGAATTCGGGGGTTTGGAGCATCTAGACTCTATGACGCACCCGATCCCCTTTAAAATCCCTCGTGGTTCCAAGCTGCGTTACGGTGAAGTACGAACTCCTTAGAGGTCGCACATGCTGCTGGGTTAGAACTGGGAGCCTGGATCCAAGTCCCAGACCAGCCACTATCAGATGTGTGACCACCAGCCACTCACCTAACCTCTCTGGGTCTCAGTTACCTCATCTGTCAATGGGGATGATAATAGTATTCACGTAATGGGATTGTTGGAGGAGCCGGTGGACCTCAGTGCTTGCGATGGGCTTAGCGTGGTGCTGGACACATTATAACTGTCCGATAGCAGATAGCATCGTTATCACTATCGACTCAAAGACTTGGCAGAGCACGACACAGAAGGCCTTGACCACGTGAAGCCAGGTCTGCCTCTCATGTCTCATCAGCTCCAGCCATTGGACTCCACTCTGACTACACCGAGCTGCTCTGTCCTCCCAGCACGCCACGTTCTTTCATGTCAGGCCGCTGGGCCTTTGCTCGTGCTGTGCCCTCTGTCAGGAGCGCCCTCTCCTCTCCACGCTGCTTTCAGACCCCAGTCAGTTGCCAGTTGCTCTGCGAACCACCCTCCCGGCGAGTTGCTCGGCATCCTCTAGGCATTCAGAGTTTTGTGCACACGCGGCCCCGTGGCCATTGCCCATGTGGCGTCCGTGTTTCCCTCCCACCTGACTCTCCTGCTGCAGCCCATCCCCAAGCTGTGAGCACTCACAGCACACGCAGACCCCTCCCCGCTCCTGCACCTCTTCTCCCTTATCAAAGAGAAGCAGGATGCCTGAGCGCCTCTCTGATGATTCCCATGGGAGAAGTTTCTATGAAATGCTGGGGCCTCCAAGTTAGAGCTCAGCACAAGGGGGAGGGTCAGAGGGCCCCCCCCGCCCTCCCACCCCAGCCCCTGCACCTCTCCTAGCCCCCCCGCCCCTGCTTATCTCCACTGCCTTCTACTCCTGGCCTGGGCAGAGCGACTGATCTCCGGGACTGAGTGGGGAATGGAGAACAGCGGGTAGATGGGCAACAGATACCCACCCAGGTCCTACTGGAGCTGCTGGGGTCACAGAGGATGGCCCCTCACTGCCCCGTGAGCTGTCTGCAGTGTGGGGGCAGCCGGGCGGGGGGTGCTCTGTGGCTAGCCCTGGCTGGGCTCTTGTCCCCCGTTCTCACTGTGTCCCTGTCTGGCCACTAGGCCTCTTTCTGCCACTCACTGCAAGGCAGCCAGGTCTCCCTATCCTGGCAGAGGGACGGCTGTTCCTCCCGTCTGGCTGGATGCTCTACTCCCAGCCACCCGCCCCAGACCGAGGGCCTCTGCAGGATGCTCAAATTGAACGAGGTCCATCTGGCAGATGAGAGAGCTGAGGCCCAGGGAGGGAAAGGGGTGTGTCTGAGGTGACAGGGTGAACCCAGTGTTTTTTTTTTTTCTGTAGCTCACTGCCCTGCCAGGAGAGGAGAAGACCTACAGACCTTGGCTTTGACCTTAAGAAATGGAAAAACTTGGACCTTAAAGACAGATTTCCATGGCTAAGACATGGGCAGGCTGTGTGACCTTGGGCATATTACCTAACCTCTCTGAACCTCACGTGCTAGTGAGGATTCAGTGAGCTGACAACTGTACAGGGCCTAAAAGGCCTCCTGGCATGGACTAAGCTCTCAGTAAACCGGTGCTTTCTTATGATTCAGGAGCAGGTAAGCCTCACCTTGAACGATGAAATTTGTTTCTTTGCAGACGTGGTCATTCGCCCGCCCTTTTTTATGTTATGGGAAAATCCTCAATGTTGTAAAAGGAACCACTGCAGGTTTGTCTGGGTATAGTCATGGGGGACCTGACAGATATCCTGCTCTGCCTCTAGAAGCTGTGACCTCAGGAGAGGGACTTGCTGACTCTGGACCTCAACTTGCTCATCTTCAAAATGGGGACAATGGCGCCTCCCTCCAAGGACTGCTGTGGGGCTCAGTGAGGTAACTTAGGGCTACAGGGCCTGGTGACCACAAGCCTTCCAGATCCCATAGTTTTCACAAACTAAGGATGCCCATTATGGAGAAAGTGCTTGCCTTTGGTTGTGGGCTTGGGAGACTTGGTCTTAGGGATTATGTTTCCTGGGGAGGGATGGTGTCCAAAGCTCCGGGGCTAGGTGAGCGGGGTCCCTGCAGGACAGGGAAGCCCCACCTGGCAGCCCCTCCTGCTGCCTGGTCCACAGCTGGCCATCCCTTCCTTCCCACCCTCGCTGGAGGCCCGTGATGCCCGGCCTCCTCCCCTTGCTGCTGGCGCTGCGCAGCTGCCCTTTGCTGAGGGGGCGGGGGTGCACGTTTTCCAGGCGATGTTTCCCTGGCAGCTCTGAAAATTAATTGGCCTCTAATGTGGCACCGTATTTGTTTTAATTAGCAGGAAACTGACCAATTTCTTAATAAGGGACTCTGTGGAGGCTCCATATTTGGGGGGTGTGTAAGGGGGTTTGGTGATCAAGCAAGAATGACACCCACAGTCCAAGAGGGGGCTTTCAGGTACCACGGAACTTGGCCTTCCTGGCTGCAATTCCTGCTTTCAGGGAATGAGGGGGCCTGTCGTGAGGGTCAGGGAGGTGAGAAGGACAGAGGTGACAGGCCTGCCAGACTGGGAGCAGAGTCTGGAGACAGGGGGAGGGGAGGGCTCTGGGCCCGGGGACACCCAGAGGGCCAGGTGGCTTGGCCACAGGCCTCTCGGGGTCTGACAGCCTCAAATTCTGCCTCTGACCTTGGTCTAGTGGGTACAGGTCACTGATCCTCCTGGCCTGAGCAATGCTCCCTCCCCATCTGAGGAATTAACAGAGTAGATCAGTAGGACTTTCTTTTTTATTTTTTTAATTAATTAGTTAATTTTTATTTTTGGCCGCATTGGGACTTTATTGCTGCAGGGCTTTCTCTAGTTGCGGCGAGCGGGGGCTACTCTTCGTTGGGGTGCGGGGGCTTCTCATTGCATTGGCTTCTCTTGTTGCAGAGCACGGGCTCTAGGTGCGCGGGCTCAGTAGTTGTGGCTCGCGGGCTCTAGAGCGCAGGCTCAGTAGTTGTGGCGCACGGGCTTAGTTGCTCCGCGGCATGTGGCATCTTCCCAGACCAGGGCTCGAACCCATGTCCCCTGCATTGGCAGGCGGATTCTTAACCACTGTGCCACCAGGGTAAGCCCACTAGGGCTCTCTTAAAGGATAAATTCCTTTTCTTTCATCTGGTAGAATCAGGCTCCCTGAGCTGTGTAGTGCCCCGGCTATGACAAGACACCCCCTTTACAAAATGTGGAGACGGAGGCTCGGAGAGGTGCGGTGTTGTACCGAAGCCTCACAGACAGTTTTGCAGAACTGAAAAGCGAAAGCCTTGCGAGCTGTCGCCATCCCTCTGCCTCGGCGTGTCTTTATGATTTTATATTTTAATTGTGATGGATGCTGACGGGGGACGTGCCCCGCTCCCTGACCAGATAACTCATCTCCAGGGCACTGTCTCACCTCTCAGTTCCTTGGGGTGTGACCCAGGAGCCTGTGTGTTCATGTGCCCATTTGGGTGAAGGAGAGAAGAACGCTTATTCCGTCTCCTGGCCTAGATCCAGAAGGGCGCCGTGCTGGGCAGCCTGCCTGCCGCTCAGCCTCCAAGGTCCAGGGGAGGGGGCTGCCCATGGACCTCAGATCTCGTGGCCTCACTGAGCCCTCCCAGGGCTGTCCAAGGATCTGCCTTGGTCTGTGGCTGGGGAAAGTAAAGCCATGACCGCTCACCCCAGCCCTAGCACAGCATCCCTGCCTCCTGCTGCCCCAGGGTCCGTGGACCCTCCCGGTCCAGAGACATCCCGGGGGCTTCTCTGCCCCTCTGCCTGGACTCAGACCTACCACGTTCCCTATTTATTTATTTAAAACCATTTACACGATGCTTTCTCTGCGCCAGGCACTGTTCTGAGCACTTTAGAGACGTTTATCCTCAGTATGAAGCAGGTGCCGTTATGTCCCCATTTTACAGACAAGAAAACTGAGGCACAGAGGGGGCAAGTGACTGACCCACCTTCCCTCTGGCTTTCACTGCAGACCTCTGGGGTGGGGGAATTGGTGCTCATAGGCCTCTTAGGTAATTGCTGCCCCCACGATTCCATCCAGCTGCCCGGCATTTGCTCACGCAGGTTACCTGTCCCCAGACGCAGGCACGATGGATGGACAGTCGTCCCTGGCACACTAGGTGGAGCAAGGACATGGCCCCTGGAACCAGCCACACCAGCTTTGAATCTGGATTTGCCGCATGTAGCTGTGTGATCCTGGGCAAGTGGCTTCAGGTCTCTTTGGCCACCTGTTATCTGAAGACTGGGGGCAAAACTGTTTACCCAAAAGGTCGTAACACGGAAAAAGCAGGGGAACCCATCTAAAGCACCGGTGTCCGGCTTGCAATTTTTCATTAGTAAAAGTCATATTCTCCCCTTTTCTGCCCCAACCCGTCCTCCTGTCCTTCAAAGCATAGTCATCCCAGAAGGCTTTGCCCCCTTTCCAGGGAAGAGTCCCTAGTTACAGGGTCCCCAGAGCACTTTCTGTCTGTGTCGCTCAGCCTGGTTATGTCCACTCTGGCCCCGGGACCCTCAGAGCCCCAGGCAGAGGGGAGATCAGGCCAGAGGAAGGCAGGGGCTGTGCTGGGGATAGAGCCAGCATTCTGGGCTCCTTCACCTGTGAAGACCAACATTTATTGAGCACCTACTGTGTGCCAGGCACTGTGAGTGAGCCTCCAGGAAGCCCACCATGCGGTGGAAGAGGCAGACAAGTGAACTGGCCACACTGCCTCGATGGTCATCCAGGCTCAGATCAGCCCAGGGGCGGAGACTGATGCAGCTGCAGAGTCGGGAGCCTTCGGGAAGAAATGACACCCACGCCGAGGCTGGAAGTGGGGGTGGAAGCTGGCGGCTGAGGGGCATTTCTGGCAGAGGGGTGGAGGGTGAGGCAAGTGTGGTCTTCGGGAAACAGCCGGTCATTGGCTGTGGCCCTGCCCAGCATCCTTGCCGGGTGACAGGTGCTGACAAAGGTGAACAGAAGGGAGCTGGTCTCTGTCCCCCTGAATTACATTCAAGTGGGAGACGGATGGGAGCAAACATCAACCCAGTAGCCAAATAAATAAACAAGATCATGGCTGAGGGTGAAGAGTGAATGAGGCCAACAGAGCAGGGAGGGGGGGAAACCCGGCCTGAGGGTGCATCCGGGAGCTGGCCTCTCTCCCAGGGGTGCTGGGAGCCGGGAGGCCTGACGCAGGGAGAGGCATGGTCGGAGAGTGTTCTAGAAGAGTCCTGTACGGCTGGGGGGCAGAATGGAGTACAAGGAAAGACCAGAGCCCAGGGGTCAGGGGAGTCTCCAGGCAAAGGGTAGTGGCCGTGGGGCTGAGAGAAGAAGGCTGACGCGAAAGCTCTCTAGGAGGTAAAGGGAAGGGGCTTGGTGGTTACAGCTGTGGAGGGGGAGGGATGTGGGCAGATGAGGCTGAACCCAGATTTCTGGACCTGGCCTTGGGGTAACAACGATGCCACTTACTGGTATGGGTCAGAGCTGCCCAACAGTCCCTCCAGATCCCGCCTTTACCAAAGAAAAACTCAGGCCATCCTCCTTCCCTTCCAGTGTTCCCGACTCATCCCAGAGAGTCTGCAGTATAAAACATTCTAGAATCTTGAAGATTTTTCCTCCGGGTTGGCAAAGTCCTTCAAAATCCCCTTCCTTGCCTTCACGTTCCTTCCACTGGGACCCAGCAATCAAAGGTTCCGACTGGGGAAGGGGAGAGGCTATCTCTCAGGAAGGAAGGGGTTCCTGGGCAGCTCAGGTTCACCACCACCGCCCTCCCAGCTTTAAAAAGCACCATCACTGCTGTCATATCCTGTGTGTTGGGTTCTCGACCCAGTGGGAAGGGATGCTTGGGGTGGAGACTACGGGGTCTTGAGCCGTGGTCCTCGTGAGGGTAGGGTTGGGTCACAGGCTCCCTGGTTATTCTCATTGAGGGGCATTTCTCAACTCCTTGGGGGTGGGGGCTCTGTGTCTGTTTTGTCCCCACAACTGGGGGCTGGGCAGGGACCCAGCTGGGCTCTGTCACTGGGCCTTACAGACTGATGGAGAAAGGGATGTGTGTGTGTGTGTGTGTGTGCGTGCATGCGTGTGCGTGTGAGAGAGAGCGAGCGAGAGAGCGCCTGCCTGAAACCTAATTGTCCGCTGTCTAATCTGTCAGCCGGAGGACAGCTTGCCAGCCCCTCCCGGCAGGCTGATAAATGCCGACCGAGGCCCCCCCTGCGCCAGAGCCGCCTTAATTGGTATCAGGACGTGCCTGGACTCCATCCTCCTGGCCCCCGCCTTCCTCCCCTCCTGCCGCTGCCTCCAGCCTGCAGGCCTCCACCCCGAGCAGGGCTCACAGCCCCAGGAGGAGGGTGTGAGACCAACAAAGACAGCTCCACTTACACAGCACCTACTGTGTGCCTCCTGCCCGCCCTCCCCCACCCTCATGCAGCCCTGGGAGATGGGGGACCCCGCTGCTTTCCCATCCACACACACACAGGACACATTCCCTGAGCCCTCCGCAGACTGGGTGCTGGGGTACATGGGGAACAAGGCGGACTCACAGACAGGACTGCCTGTCCCCGGGGACCTCCCCATACTGGCAGGAAGGGGCTGGTTCCCAGACATTTGGCCTGGTAGGGCTCAAGGGTAGGAGTTAATCCTTTGCCCATTTTAGAGAGTTCAGAGAGGTCTGGCAACCTGCCCAAGATCACACAGCCAGGACAGGAGGGAGAGAGAGCAAGGCTGCCCTCAAGACGACCACACAGTTGGTTTGCAATGTCATGTGGGTCTGAATCATTCAGGGCGCAAGTTAGAAACTCATATGCCTCCCCCTGAGACTCGGAATGCGGGTCTGGGCGCCCCAAGAATCAGCATGGACGTTTGGCTCTCCAGTGAGTGGGCCACACAGGACCCTGATGAAGGTTAGTTCTCTGTTCCCCACGCTGATGGAAAATCAGGGAGGGGCAAAGCAGACAAGATGAGGGTGACGTTTCATTCATGCATTCATTCAACCAGCACTTACTGAGTGACTGCCTCGAGCCAGAGCTCCTCGTTCTGGACACAGGCAGGGCCAGCCACGTGATCTGCGGGGTTCTGTGCAAAAGGAAAACAGGGGCCCCTTTTCCAAAAGGTATCAAGAGTTGGAAGATGGCGACCCCAGAGCATTAAAGCAAGTGGGGGCCTGGAGCGATTGTGCAGGGTGCCCTGCAGGGAGACAGCCAAACCGGCGAGCCCCAGCCCCATCCTGATCTGGCCCCCACCCCTTATCTGGAATTCTGAAATTAACAAAAGTTCTGAAAATCCAAAGTTCTTTTGTAAGATGGTGGCAAACTCATTTGGAGGCAAAACCTGACCCCAACCAACAGGAAGCTATTTATAGCTTTATTTATTCCCCTTGATGCTAACATTTGTACATTTCATTGTAGTGCTATTAATGTGTTTGACTATGGGGGCTGCCCAGGCCCTGCTGGGGTGTTACCTAAAATATACCATATGCACCATATTACTCTTCTAAAGGGACAACTCTGAGTCCCCGAACACCTCTGGCCCCGCGTTTAGGAGAAGGGATTTGGAATCACACAAGACGGTCATCTATGCCCTGTACGGAGCAATTGCCATGTGCTCCATTTTTTTTTAGTGTAATTGACACATGACATGTTAGTTTCAGTTACAGCATAATGATTAGATATTTGTATATTCCATTTTTTTCTGCACCATCCAAAGAAGATGAGGGTCTGACAATGACCCCAGTTCCTGGCCTACCCGTTCCTTGCGTGTTTGGTAGCTGCTCTGTGCTAGGAAGGGGGCTCGCTGATCTGATGCCCAAGAGGGCTTGGGTGGGTATCATTCTCAAGGTCCACTGGGATATTTTATTTCATAGTGAAGGGGTTGGGGAGAAGATGTGAGGTCAAGCAACAGAGCGGTTTTCTTTTCTTTTCTTTTCTTTTTTGGAGCGGTTTTCTTGAAAAGAAAATAGTTTTGATTTTGCATGTAATATATGCCCACCATCATCAAAAAAAAATTAATAGAAAAGAAGAAAGTAACCATAATCTGAAACTTACCCTCTCCACAGTAACTACTGTGGACATTTCTGTGACTACCCTTCCTTCCAGACTTTTCTAGATAGATCTTTTTTTTTCCCCCAGAGATGGGCTTCACCACCCAGTGTTTTGCAACCTGCACTTTTTCCCATCACTGAACAATATGTTGTAGCCATCTTCCCACACTTCCGTCCTTGTGTTACAGGGAGACGGGGAAATCCGTGTAAACACATAACCAGCTCAAACAATCCCTTTGTTGGCCGTTATCTGATTACAGCTTTTCACTGTGTAGATCCCCGAGACGGCATCCGTGCGCACACGCCGGCCTATGTCCTTAGGGCACGTCCATAGATTTGGAACCCCCAGGTCTACATGGGGTGGGAACCTCCATCGCACTGGAGATGCTGCCAGATCGCCGATGCCATATTCCCTGCCCTGGGCCCATCTCTCCCAAAGTGCCATTCGCTGATCATTCAAAGAGTGGCCCATCCAGGCTGGGCAAAGGGTCCTGCCAGAGGAGCCCCTTGCTCTGCAGGAGAGGCGGGAAGCCGGCAAGGGCACCACATCAGCGCTACCTTGACGGCCCTGCGGCTGCCTCTGTGTGTCTGTCTCTCCCTCTGCCTCCACTGGTTCACAGTCTACCTTCCCGGTCTCCATGAGGCCCCTCGGTTCTCTCTTCTCAGGCGGGGATAAAGCCTGGACCCCAGGCCCCATCACACCCTAATCACTTGCGTTTTCTCCTGATTTGCACGTCCTTAAGGCACCTTGATTAATACCCCTTCCTAGGATCTTCTGTGCTCCGACCCCGAGGGCGCTGATTGCAAAGTGGCCTCAACTTATTTAAAAATAAGATAAATCCCCCCAATGCAAGTGGAGCCCATGCTTCTCTGAACAGTAAGAGAGCTGGAGGCGTCTCCCAGGAGCCCTGTGAGCATGGAAACACTGGAAATTTCCGGACAGAATCAGGCCATTTCTCTAACTGGTAGTCTAGAGCCTGTTATCAGCACAGACATGAACTCTGATGGTAGCTGTTGGGAGCGGACATCACCTTCCCCATCACCGAAAGGAAACTGGAGTTCAGAGAGGGCAAGCTATGTGCTCAAGGCCACCCAGCCAGGCAATTTTCGGCTCAGTCGAGATTTGAACTCAGCATTGTCTGATGCCAGCTAGACACTTATCTGACACTCTTCACTGCCTTGTTAAACGCAGGCTGGGCCTGGAGCTGGGGCTGCGGGGAGGATGAGACTGCATGTCCTTGCAGTGGATGAAGCCCGGCCGCAGACCTAGGAAGAGAACCACATGCCCCTCTGCTATCCCCCAGCTGTGTGTTTTCATGTCTGGGGGTTGGCACAGGGGGTGCTGGGTTTTCGTGGCTGTTACTGCAAGACCTCTTGGGACCGTGGTCATGACGCACAGTTGCGCCCGTGCATTTCCCGCGCGTGGTCTAATTCTCACATGCCCTCCAGTCTACACTATTAAGAGAGTGCGCCCCACATGCAGCCCAGGAATTCTGGTTGCTCTCTGTTGCTTGGAAACGCTCTTCGGGGGTCTGTGTGGGGCAGGATGGTCCCCAGGGTGGCAGGGAGCAGAGACCTACCTGGCTAAACTCTCTGCCCTGCCATCCCCTTGGAGGTCTCCCTTCCCTGTCTGCTGCAAGTCTTCCTGCTTCTCATTAGGGCCGAGCTGTGGGAGCTGCAGGGCTTCGAACACTGTGAGTGGAGCACACTGTTCGCCTTTCATCTCCCTGGTTGAGCCATTTCCCAGCCCACTGCTTCTGCTACCGCTCTTTCCTGGGTCCTCCCTCTCTCTCGACAGGTGGGTTGTCAGGGTCTCCCAGACCATTTGCAGGGCCCCTAGGGGGGCCTGGACTCTCCCATGAGTTCCTGTTATCCTGGACATCTCAAGGTTTGCTGAGCTGGACCTCCAGCTGAGTGTGGCTGTCCCCGACAGGAACCTGCCAGGTCACTGGGCCTTGGAGCAGGTGTGCCCACACGGTCCACTGGCCCGAGCCCGGAACACGCCCTCACTGGCCTCTGGAACACGGTGTGCTGGGGACTCCACCTTCCTGGGGAGCTGTAACAACTGTTCCCACTCCAGAGGGGACACCTCCAGGGAGTGGCGAGGCGGCCATGGGAGGCACAAAGCAGGCTAGGAACGTTCTCCCTGTGCCAGGTCTTGGGGCCCAAAGTGCAGGCATCTGGAACAGTGGCCCCTGGGCATCCAGCACCCCCCCCAACTGCTGCTGGCCCCTCGCAAGGGCAGCTGCCCGCCCCTCCTGCATTATTTCTCCCAGCTGGAACAAATGGAGGGAATTCCCTGGTGGTCCATTGGTTAAGACTCCGCGCTCCCACTGCAGGGGGCGTGGGTTCGATCCCTGGTCGGGGAATTAAGACCCCACATGCAAGTCACTTCCCCTTCCTGAGCCTCAGCTTGTCTCCATCTGTAAAATGGGTATGTGTACAGTGAGGATTCCATGAGCTATGCATACCAAGTGCAGAACTGAGCCCTGGGAGCCGGAGCCGCTTCTCCCCACCCCCATCTCCTGCTTGGGGCTTCTCCTGGGAGGCACCAGCTCCAGGGTGTGTGGAGGGAGCAGGGTGAGGGCTCCCCCAGGGAGGCCTTGCTTCCCAGCCAGTTGTTAGCACCCCATGAATGACCCCCTAGGGAGTGCAGCCCCCTGTTGCTGGCCCCTGGGGACACCTGCCTTCACCCATCCGTCCACAGTGTCCCGACGGCAGAGTGAGCCAGGAGAGTCCCTCCGGGAGTTGTCTCTGAGCAGGGGTGGCCCTAGCAGAATCAGGGGAGGGTTCTCTGTTTTTCTCTTTTACCCCGTCCCCACCCCTCCCCAGACCCGCCAGATTGTCCACCCAGACTGTCCCGCTTTCCATGTGGGTGACTCCCTGCCCCGGAGCCTCAGCTCTCAGACCCACAGAAGGGGGGCTGGCCCAGCAGCCTCCTCACTGTTGAGGTCCCAGGGGGTGGTGGGGCCGCCCTGCCCTGCGCCCCACAAGGCCTGTCTTGTGCAAGCCTCTCCTCTTCCAGAATCCAAACCTGGGGGGCTGGGGGGAGCTGGCAGCAGTGAGGCAGAACCTGAGCGGCCGGGGGGGGGGGGGGGCGGGGGGCGACAGGCAGTTGAGAGCCGCTGGGTGGGGGGCGGGCAGCAAGCAGTTAATCAGAAGGGCCACTTGGCTTGTGGCTGCATCGAAGCTGTCCCCCTCACGAGGCCACCCCACGGCAGCCCCTGCGAACCGTGGACCCGGAGGAGGCCCCTCTCCTCCTGGCCCCTCCCCCCACTCTCCACAAGCCCCCTCCTTCCCCCCTTCCTCTCATCCCCCCAACTTCGCAGGCTTCCTAGGCTTTGGTTAGAGAACAGGCAGAGACCCACCCAGGCTAGGTGCGTGCATGCGTGTATTGTGCTGTGCGCATGTGTGCACACGCGCGTGTGTGCACGGGTGCGTGTGTGCACACACGTGTGCACAGGTGCAAGTATGTGTGTGGTGCCTTGTGCACGCGTGCACGTGTGTGCCTTTGTGCACATGCTTGTGCATGGGTGCTCGTGTATGTGTACACTATGCATGTGTGCACACGTGCACGTGTGTGTGTGTGTGCTCGCGTGTGTGCCTGTGTGAGCGGCGTGAGGCCTCGAGGAGGGGCCCGCCGGGCTCGGGAGGGGATTTAAAG
The DNA here is from genome assembly GCF_951394435.1 of Stenella coeruleoalba. Classification (NCBI taxonomy): domain Eukaryota; kingdom Metazoa; phylum Chordata; class Mammalia; order Artiodactyla; family Delphinidae; genus Stenella; species Stenella coeruleoalba. The sequence continues at coordinate 116,280,161 of NC_137153.1, forward strand.
CTGCTTCCGCGGCTGCCGGCGTGAGCGCTCCTGATAAACACCCCGGAGCCGAAGCGCTGCCGGCGGCGGGAGGCTGCGTATCAGAGCTCCTGGCAGGCTCGCAAAAAGCTGTCCTCGGCCCCGCGAGCCGCTCTATCAGCCCACGGAGGGAGGGCGGGGGAGGCAGGAGGGAGGGAGGGAAGAAGTATTTGCTTCAGCCCTTAATCACGGAATTTGAAATCCCAACAAGTCGGTGCCGTTTATTTTCAGAGGCTGTCGAGGCGGGTTTCAGCGTTTAAAAGAAAAGGAGGATAAAAAACATTTGCATTTCCCTCCCTCTCTGCTCTCTCCTCTCTCCCCCTCACTCTCTGCTCACCTCGCTGCCAGTTGGGGCTGTGTGTTGGGGAAGGGATGCCAGAGAGAGATTTTTCAAGGCGCTTCGGGCACCGGCCAGTGTGGGGGGCAGCCCCGGTCAGAGGCAAGGGTGTCGGTGTGATGGGTGGGGGGGAGGACCAAGTCTGGTGGAAGGGGACAAGGGGTGGAGGTGGGGAGCCAGGCTTGGCCGGGGCTGCTGTTTTGGGGGGTGCTGGGGGCTGTCGGCGGGGCTCTCCTGGGTCCCTTCAGAAAGGAGCCCTGGCCCCCAAATTTGCCCCAGCCCCGGCGGACCCCACCAACTCTTCCTGGCTTCTGCAGTGGAAGTGTAGGATGTTGAGGCTGCCAGGGGAGCTAGGACACCCCCCGGGGCAACACCCTCCCTGCACAGATAGGGAACTGAGGCCTGGAAGCGGAGAATGACACGGGCAAGGTCACACCCTGGCAGGACCAGGGCAAGGAGGGAGGCTAACTGGGTGTTAAGCATATGCTGGATGCCAAGCGCTATGCAGCACCAAGTACGGGGCTCTGATCGGCGCTGGACGCGGAGCTGGGGTCTGGGCAAGGAGGTCTTTGCCATCAGATGGACCAACCAGGGCTCCAAAGCCAGCCGTGATGCTTTCCAGCACAGTGACCTTGGCCATGGCCTTCTCTCTGACCTTCAGCCGGAGCCCATGGTACCTCCCATGAGGACCATGTCAATGTGTGCACTGCATTGCGGAGGTGGCTCTGTCACCAGCATCCTTCCCGTGTCCACCGCACTCACTGTTCTTGCCTGGTGTCTCTTGGGGAATGACTTGGTGGTTGGATGATTCTGTCCTTGAAGAGGCTGGGGCACAGAACCCCCCTGGGTCTGCTCCCCAGGGCTCCCTTCTGAGACTCAGTTTCCTCACTGGTGAAATGAGAAAACCCACAGAATTACGGTCGTATTTCGATGAGTTAATGCATGTGAAGCCCTGGGCAGACCACAGAGCACTGGGAGGTGCCCTCCCACCGCCATGGTGATGATGACTTTTAGCTTTATGAGTATGTGCCCACCTGTCTCACTCTGAAGATTCCAGACGTCTCTAGGCCAAGACCCTGCGGTTCATCTCAGAATGCCTCTTGGTCCCAACTTAAGGGAGTGATGCTGAAAGGTGCCCAGTAGTCCCCCTGCTGAGGCAGATGGAGAGAAAGCCATCTGGAGGGGAGAAAAGAACCCCGGCCCTGTGGACGGACCCCCCACTTTGCCTGAACTGAGGCTGGGAAGTAAGTTCTGGTATCTTTTGCAGACACCCAGGATGCCCCACTCCCCGCCCCCCCCCCACCATTTGCTGATTTTTTTAATTAGCAAAATGAGCCATCTTCATTGTTACACCACAGAAGGTATAAAGAAAATAGTAAAATCGTCTCCCTCCCAACACCTCCCAATTCAACTCCCTAGATAACCAGCGTCCAGAGATTAAGACTTCTGTCTTAAGTTTCTTCTGTCAATAGAAGCCCATCTAAATACTTCTTTTGATAAAAGTCGGGCAGTGCTCTACATCCTGTTTGGCAATTTATTTTCCTTTACACATTACAGTCTCCTTTCCAGGTCTATACGTGTGGCGACCTCGCTCTTCCTCGTGACTGAATAGTGTTCCCTTGTGCGCATGCCCCTGCGCGCAGTGATCCAGTCCCCGGTGGATGGGCACAGAGGTTGTGTCCACTCTTGCCCTCTCAGGGCTGCAGAGAACGGGCTGGCCTTCCACAGCAGGCAGCGTTGTTGGCATCGGAGGGGCCGCTGTACTGAGGGTGCACGGGGAGGACAAGGGCGTCTGGGGGAGCCCCCCACCCTTCCCCAGGGACAGGCTGGTTGGTGCCCTGCTAGGACCAGGGCTGGGTGGGGAAGATAGCCTCAGGGAAAGCAGGGTCCTGGGGTCCCAGCCCTCAACCCTGCAGGGGAAGGAAACCCCTCACCCGGCCACCTGGGGGCCCCGGGGTGTGGAAGCCGTGCGGAGAGGACCCAGTCTGGGCTGTTCCGGCCGAGCCCCTCCCCACCTCCCTGCCCTGAGGAGGTGGAGCCGTCTGTGTCCCTCGGGGCGGGGGGGGGGGGGGGGGGGGGGGGGCAGTAGCCATCTCCCTCTCCTCCGCCTTTAGCACCTTCTGTGGCCCCCCGTGCCTGCCTCCCTCTCCCCTCCACACTGCCCCCGCCCACCAGAGGGGAACCCCAAACCTTGCATCCACGGAGAGAGCCTAAGTCAGCCAGGAGCGGCTCTGTGTGCAGCGAGGTGGGCCTTTGTTCATGATTTTGTTGTTTGTGCATCGAAGGGAACATTCAGTGTGGCTTCTGGAGACGGGCTGACCCGTGTTCAGTGACAGCTCCATCCATCCCAAGCTCCAAATCCTCGAGCCTCAGTTTCCCAGTCGTGGTACCCAACTTCCCCATGGGGGCACCGACAGCACCTGCTTCACAGGGGTGGTGGGAACTCCGTGAAGGGGTCCACGCGAAGCCTTCACGAGTCTCCTGACCCGCAACAAGTTCTCAATGAATGCCCGCTATTGTCATTACTATTTTTGTTATTATTCCTAATCGTGACGTTTTCAAAAATCTGCAGTACAAAAAGACCGCCTCTGAGTTGGGTGTCAAAACCAAGAAAAAGTCTGCCGTGGTGTGTGTGCTGTGGGTGGTGTGTGGTATGTGATGTATGGTGTGCGTGTGAGGGTGTTATGTTTGATGTGTGTGTGGTATGTGTGTTAAGTATGGAGTGTGTGGGGTGTGTTACATATGGTATGTGTGTGAAGAGGTGTGAATGCAGTATGTGTGGTGTGTGCAGCATATGTGAATGCGGTGTGCGGTATGCATGTGTGCATGTGTGTCCTATGTATGTCAGGGTGTCCTCACACCATCTTTTGTGCCCTCTGCCCCCTGCCAGGCACTCTCTCCATTATCTCGGGCCCCTGGACTCTGTCCCTCTCCCCGGGAATCACTGTCACACCTACATCTTCCTTGTTACTGAAGGACAAGCCTGTTGACCTGGTGGCCTGGGAAGACCCGAGGACAACCCTGGGAAGCTGAAGAGGCCCCCCCTTCCCTAACTACGTCCCCATCCGGCCCCACCCCACAGTCTCTTTGAACACGGGTCCACGTGGGCCTCATGTTCGGTGGGGTTTAGGTCAGCATCACCACTGGCTGTGGGAAGTTGCTTCTACCTCTCGGGCCTCAGTTTCCCCATCTGGAAAACAAGGATAAGAACAATAAGGTCCTAAGATTGTTTAAGCTCCTCATTTGCTCCCAACAGACAAACAAACAAGCGAACAAACAAAACAAATGAACCAGAAAATGCTCAACTTCCCAGAGACACTGAGAGCAGGAAGAGGTGTGTCCAAGCAGGCGATCCGCACAGACTCACATAGTACACAGGCTCCTGGGATGGAGCGAGACTCTTCCTCTCCCTTTCCCCCAAGAGTTGTGTTATTGTAAGCCCCCTGCCCTCCTCAGTGGCTCTGGCAGTATTTCTAGATTTGCTGGGCAGGGTGAGCCAGGTGGAGGTGAGCTAAAAGGTGGGGTGTGAGCTCCCCAAGGAATGGGCTCTTCTGACACCCTGAGAACATTGCCACGGCCAACATTCCTGAGCGTGCCCCATGGGCCATATCTTGAGCCAGCCCCTCCTCACCAAGTGTTTTCTCACCCCGGATGCCGAGAAGAGAAGTGACAGGAGTAAGACCCCATGTGCGTGTAGACCCTTAGGGCTTTTTCAAGGCATGTTCGTAGATCTTGTTTATCATACTAGACAGTGAACAAGTCTCTTCCTCTCTCAAGGCCTCAGTTTTCTTATCTGTAAAATGGGGCTATGACGATGAGTCGATGAGCTGAGGATGTGAGGCTGCCGGCCCAAAGCCCCACATCTGGTAAATGTGAACCAGTGTTAACTCTTGTGGTGGATGGGGCCATTGTGCCCAGTGATTCTGGACCCTAAGAAGGTGACATCTCCCTGCCCCAGGGTCAGCGACTCACCGTGCCTCCCTATGGGCAGAACATACTTCCACACCCACTGGCAGCAGGCTTGGCCACGTGAATTGCTCTGACCAATGAACTGTGAGAAGTGACCACATGCCAGTGCCTGGCAGAAGCCTGAAAATCTATCCTGTGGTTATGCCAGCTCTCTGGCTCTTTTCTCTCAGGTTTACACGTCCTAGATAGGGGCTGCATCTTCAGCCTGGACCCCAAAATAAAGATAGCATGTGAAGCAGAGTGGTGCAGTGGAGGGGCAAGCAAACTGTGGGCAGCATTAAACCTGAAGGAAGATAAACCTTGGCTATGGTAATGTACTTATATTTAGGGAATGCTTGTTATGTAGCATAACCTAGCAAAATCTGACCAATACAGAAATGGGCAGCATCAAAAATTTGTAGCACTGGCTCTAAGAGTAGGTAACAGATGACAGGTGACAAGGAATCAGTTATTGGGGGTAGGAGAGATGGTGACCCATGTTATACAGTGGGAAACATTTGGGAAGATTCTTGTCCACAGTAACTTGCAAAGCTGATACTATACTGCACTTGTGGCTTTAGCTGAAGAGCTTGGGAAACAGAAATGTCTAGAATGTCTTTTCGCTACATGTCATGGGCTGAATCAAGTCCCCGCAATTCATATGTTGAAGCCCTAACCCCCAGTACCTCAGAATGTGACTGTATTTGGAGACAGGGTCCTTAAAGAGGTGATTAAGATAAAATGAAGTCTTCAGGGTGGGCCCTAATCCAACATGACTGGTGTCCTTCTAAGAAGAGGAAATTTACATACAAATGTGTACAGAGGAAAGGCGTTGCGAAGACAGGGAGAATGTGGCCCTCTACACACCAAGGAGAGAGGCCTGGAACAGACCCTTCCTTCCGGGTCTTCAGAAGGAACGAGCCCACTGACACCTTGATTGTGAGAACCAGCCTCCAGAATTGTGAGAAAATAAAGTTCTGTTGTACTTTGTTACAGCAGCCCTAGAAACTCATACACTGCCTTTCACAAGCACATCAGAGATGCCCTCTGAAAGGAATTAGCCTGCTTACAAGCAGGAAAGACAGGGAAAGGGAAAATTCAGAAATTGTGGGTTTGCAGGGTTGAAAAATGCAACGATTTCTCATCTCTAGCCAGTGAAAGGGAAAGGAAGCAGGAGCTCCACGGGCCCGGTGCCCAGAGGCCTGGAGCCCACGGGAGGATGCAGAGATGGCATTAGGGGAAGGGGGCCCCTGTAGGGTGCTGAGCTTGGGTGTAAACACCTCATCCCCAGTGGAAAAAGGTGGCATTCCCCACCCCCACCCTAGCAGTTTGTCTTCCAGAAAACCTAGAGAGAAAACCCAGTCCCATTGTGGGAAAAGCCTGCTCTTTGCCTGACAAGTGGGCGCAACAGACCCAGGTCCTGCCCCTCCGGCAGTTAGCAGATTCCGCAAATTCGGAAATGACATTTTAGTAAAAGTTCTAATACGTGGGTGTTTGGAATACATGATGTGACCTTGGAGCAGATAATGAGTTTAAATTTTAACTGTCTGTGTCCCCAGAAATGTATTGTCTGAGAAGTCTAATTGTAAATTTGAATCTTTACGTAGAGGCCTGCAAAATGGGTAATCCACAAATAATCAATAAAGAATATTCTAGACTTATGAAGAAATAATAAAACTAAGAAATGCCGGGGCTTCCCCGGTGGCGCAGCGGTTAAGAAGCTGCCTGCTGGACTTCCCTCGTGGTGCAGTGGTTAAGAATCCGCCTGCTAACGCAGGGGACACAGGTTGGAACCCTGGTCTGGGAAGATCCCACATGCCGCGGAGCAACTAAGCCTGTGCGCCACAACTACTGAGCCTGCGCTCTAGAGCCCACGAGCCACAACTACTGAGCCTGCGCTCTAGAGCCCACGTGCCACAGCTACTGCAGTCCGCGTGCCTAGAGCCCGTGCTCCGCAATAAGAGAAGCCACCGCAATGAGAAGCCCGCACACCGCAAGGAAGAGTAGCCCTCACTCACCGCAAATAGAGAGAGCCCGTGCGCAGCAACGAAGACCCAATGCAGCCAAAAATAAATAAATAAATATAAATAAATTGATTTTTTTAAAAAAAGAAATGTCTCGGGTGATAGAGTCTAGTTAAGACCCAGTGTCAGGGTAAAGATTGCATAGGCATATGACCAGCACTCCCTTGGTTAAAACCTCTGGTGAGGGGCTTCCCTGGTGGCGCGGTGACTGAGAGTCCGTCTGCCAATGCAGGGGACATGGGTTCGTGCCCCGGTCCGGGAAGATCCCACATGCTGCGGAGTGGCTGGGCCTGTGAGCCATGGCAGCTGAGTCTGCGCGTCCGGAGCCTGTGCTCCGCAACGGGAGAGGCCGCAACAGTGAGAGGCCCGCGTACCGCAAAAAAAAAACAAAAAACCCTCTGGTGAGCTCAAGATACCTGTGATAAAGTCTAGAGAGGCAAGTCTAGAAAAAGTGGATGCATCTTCAGCATAAGAAGCTGAATGGCAACAAATAGAGAAAGGGTAACTAAGTTCTGAAGATGGTCACACTGTCAAAAGAGCTGCCAGTCTGGACTAAAAGAGGCTGTGACCGTTCACGACTTCAAACAGCATCTGGACCCCAAAGGGAGGAAAGCTGATGAGCCCCATCGATGTGGCCAAAGAGGTGATGGGAAAGGAAGTCCTCCCAGAGGGTGACCCAGGGGCCACAGGGAACAGGGGGCTGGGAGCAGTTCTGAGGGAGCACAGATTGAAGAGTGTTTTCTTCACCTGGGGGAGGTGACCCCCACAGTGTCCACCCAGCGGGGCTCAGGATCGCCACGCACAGTGCCTGCGGCTTCCCTCCCAGCCCTCCCCCTTCTAAAGGAGCATGTCTGCAGGTTACCCTGTCCCTCTTCCACCCCTGAGTATCAGGCGTGTGGATGAATTGCTAGGGCCGCCATAACAAATTCTAGACTAGGAGGCTTAAACAGCAGAGATTTACTTTCTCCCAGTTCTGGAGGCTGGAAGTCCAAGAGTAAGGTGTCAGCAGGGTTGGTTTCTTCTGAGGCCTCTCTCCTGGGCTTGTAGACGGCCTTCCTCTCATTGTGTCCTCGCACGGTCTTTTCTCTGTGTGCACACACACGTGTCTGGTGTCTTTCTGTGTGTCCCTCTTCTTACAAGGACACTGGTGGGTTAGGGCCCACCGTAAAGGCCTCATTTTAACTTAATTACCTCTTGGGAATTCCCTGGATGCCCAGTGGTTAGGACTCTGCACTTTCACTGCCGGGGCCCAGGTTCAATCCTTGGTCAGGGAGCTAAGCTCCTGAAAGCCGTGTGGCACGGCCAAAAAACAAACAAACAAAACCCCAAAAGTAATTACCTCTTATAAGATACATCCAAACATGGTTACATTCTGAGATACTGATGGCTGGGACTTCAACATGCAAATTTTGGGGAGACACAATTCAGTCTATAACTGTGTGTGAGACCAGAAAACGTTACCCCATATACAGAGCTCCGCATCAAGAGAAGCATGGGGCGTGGGGTGGCATTGACGCAGTTGCATTTAGCCGGCAGCTGGGCTGGAAGGTCCAAGGAGTCTTACTTTGTAGGTTCGGAACCTCAGTGCTCCCCCACTGGCCCCTCTCTTTTCTCTCCCTCCCTCCCTCCCTCCCTCCCTCCCTCTCTCTCTCCCCCTCCCTCTCCAGGGCTTCCTCACAGCATGGTGGGTTTTTACATGGCGGCTGGCTTCCAAGAAGGAGCATTCCAGGAAGGGTGCAGAGGCTTCAAAGCCAATCCTGGGGCCAGCCCGGATTCAAGGGGAGAGGGAAAAAAACACCAGCTAGGTCTTGATGGGAGGATGACAGAGAGCCTGCAGCCATCTTTAATCTCCCACACGCTCTAGAAAGGGCCGTTACACAAGCTCCACGTTCCATACGATACAAGTCCAATTGGTGAGACGTCTACTCACCTTGGGCCCTTTATATTTCTACATCCCTCCATTCTCAGATATTCAAAGTCCTTAAATGCATCCATTTTTCTAGAAGTAACACCTGGTGAGTCTGGCACCTCAAAACACCACCTATTCTTCCTCATCTGCGGAACTCTCTGAGGGCGGCAACCCAACCTAGGAAGTCACCCTAGTCTTCACAGTTGGGCTCAGATGCAGTGAACCCCTGAGTCATGCTCTCCACAAGTGTGGGGGCATTGCCTGTCGGGGCTGAGTCCTGACCTTGGACCCCTCTGGGCCCTCACATGGGAACCCTGTGGCTCAGAGAGGTTATGTGACTTGCCCAAGGTCACTCAGCTAGGAAGTAGTAGCAGAGCCAGGATTTGAACCCATGGCTCTTTTGCTCCCGAGTTCTTAGCCACTGGGGTCTCCTGCCTCACAGTCTGTAAGTGGTCTACAGATATTTAGGATATTTAGTAAGTGGATAAATAAACTACTTGGTGTTTCCTTTGGCAACCTGGGAGGTTCTGGACGCAGTCACAGGGGTGTTTCAATCTCAAGAGTTGACTAGAAGTCTAGAAACTAGAGTTAAGGTAGGATGCATTAACCGGAATCCACTTTCCTCCCCTGCCCTCAGAGGAAAAGTGGGTGCTTTTAATGCAGAATATGGAAAATGCGCAAAAATAATAGCGACTTTGACATCCAATGAGAGCTCGCAGTGCCCAGCCACGGTCCTGAGAACCTTCCATAGATTAACTTCATTTACTTTTCCCAGGGACCTGATGAGCTTAGGGGGCATCATTATTCCCATTTTACTTATGAGGAAACTGAAGCACAGAGTAGGTTAAGTCTGTGCTTCTCAAACGATCTGTGGTGAAGGAACTTTCAGAAAAAAAATTTCCAATCTGTGGGAAGGGACGCTTTTGTAATCTAGACAGTCGCAATTGGATGTAGGCAGTGCCAAACTGCTGTGGATGTTTCTAAATGATCGGTTTCTATGCTTCTCTTATCATGTCAACAAACAGTGTGTGGGCCAGCACCAGCTTGTGGACCACACTTTGGGTTGTACAGCATCGAGTGGCTTGCCAATGGTTATCCAGCTGGTCAGCGATGGGGCCAGGATCTGGATCTGAATCCGAGCTCTTGACCACTCACTCTGTCAGCAGGAGGGATGGAGAAGGGTTTGGCCATTGAGTATAGATCGTAGTAAGTATCTGAGAAAGTAGAGAAAGAACACGGAGTGACTGAAAACCTATAGGTTGGAATCAGAAGTGTTAAGGAGTTTGTGCAAAATTCCAGCGCTACTATCGAGAGAACTGGGGTGAGAATAAAAGGGTTGCTGAGAGCTATTGCCGTGGGTTGTGAATCAGACCCCTTTGAAGTTCTTTGGGGAACAAGTGAGTTCAGAAAACTCATTTAAATTACTTTCGACGGCTGGACTATTAAGTCAGTCAGCGCTGAGACTGAGCTATGTGGAACCTCGGCTTTTATTTGGGTTACACCGACATGAGCTTAGGTCTCTGCACATCTCTCTCCACCCCCAAAGAATTTAAACCACCACCAAGTTGTGACCTACTGAGGGTTCAATGAGCACTTTGGGAATGAATGAGTAATGAACAAACAGGTAAATGGTCAGACATAAAGTCCTTCTTACAAGTCCATTGGGTGCAAGACTCCAAGAGAAAATGCTGGATATGGAGGACCAGGAGGGGAAGCAAGCCCTCCACATGTCAAAAGTGACCATCATTAAATTATAGGATTAAAAGTGGTCTTATTGTCTGTATTGAGCTTATCTGTATTTTCTACAATATCTATAACAAGTATGTCTTACTTTTGTAGTAAACATGAAGTTATTTGGGAGGAAATAAACAGTCCCTACTTTAAGTGTGCCCCCAGTTCAATTGGAGAAAAGATGGTCAGATCACGGAGAGTAAGGATCTAGGCAAACGGGAGGTGCTCAATGCGTTTGGCTTAAATTTCAGTCATGCACCGGAAGGAAGGAGACCCTTTCTGAGAAGGGCACTTTTCTTTATTTCTTTATCTCTTGCGCCCGTAGGTACCACTGTCCTTAGTCTGTAGGCTCACCGTGGGCAAGGCCAGGTTGCCTGGACTGATGCCCCCCACCTAGTGCTGGGTCTGTAACAGCCACCGTTGGCCCCCCATGGGGATGGCAAAGTCTATCTATCTGCGTGGTTTACTTCTCCTTCCGGTTCTCTGGTCTGTTCAGTTTCCAAGGGGACGAGGGATGGGGACAGCCTGGGGACCTCAGAAGACCAGGCAGAAGAGGCCGCCTGCTTCCCCTCCCTCTGGGCCTCTGTGGCTGGCTGTGCCTGCGGCATGGCCTGTCTCCTTCCTTTCTTCTAATTTCCCATCACCTGGCTGGGCCCCTGGGGCAGAGTGCAGGCTCCTGGGGCCACAGTCCCAGCTTCTCTCCCCCTTCCCCTCCCAGCTCCTGTCTCTCCCCTTTCTGGCTGCCTCAGCTCCTGCTCAAGGTCAAGGAACGAACAGACCTTTCCCTGGAGCCAGCCACGGAGAGGACGCCTCCAGCTAGAATCCAATTCTGAGTCAGGGCCAGGGCTTTCTCTTTCCTGTGAATGTGAAGACAGGAAGGAAATTTTCTGTAGCCATAAAATCAGTGAAAAAAAAAAAGTTTTGTAGGCAGAGAAGAAGCCAAGGCACAAATAACACATGGAAATGGTCAGACCTGGAGAGGGAGGGTCTGGGGGTAAACTCGAATATCCTTGTAGCTTTTAGCAATATCTTCTTTCACCTGAGGGCCAACCAGGTGTTGGTCGTGGGATTGAGAACATGGGATGGCTCCCTGGCTTTTGGGGACAGAATGGGGGGGGGGTGTCTAAGTGGAGTCAAGTGTGGGGATGAGCAGGGAGGTGAAGACTCAGGATGTTTCTAGGCTTTGGGTCAAGACAGTCCAGTGGCTGGAGCCAGGACCATGGTTTTGGAGACCCAATATGACTAGCAATGAACTTGATGGATTTCTAATCTTAGAGGGATGAACCTGGAACCCAGAGAAGGCAGCGCTGGCCAACTTGGGAAGGGTCTTATAGGCAAGGAGAGCGATTTAGGACTTTACCCAGAGGACAGATAGAAGCCATGAAAGGTTTAAGTGGGAGAATCGAATGGTCAAGTGTCTAATGTGGAAAGATCTCTCTCATTGCACCGTGCACGTGGCCTCATGGAGAGCAAGCCTGGAGGAAGGGAGAGCAGCAAGGAGGCTGCCACTCTGATCCAGGTTGGTGGCTGAGCAGGTGGAGAGAAGATTCAGGGTATGTCAGAGGAGGGAGGTATGACAGGTCTGGGTGACTGACTCACACGGCGGTGGCACTGGGGAGAGAGGAACGGGAAGAGGATGGCGCCCAGGCTTTTGGGCAGAGTGACTGGGTGTATGGAAGGGGTTCCGCAGAGGAAGAAGGGGAGGATTTGGGAGCAGGATACATATTTTTATTTCTTGAATATTTTTTTGAGTTTTGACCAAGTACCACGGGACAGGACACCAAGAAGGATAAGGCATAGCTCTGACCCAGAGAAGCCAGAATTCACACATATCAAGAAAAAGCCGGGGCTTCCCTGGTGGTGCAGTGGTTGGGGGTCCGCCTGCCGGTGCGGGGGACACGGGTTCGGTCCCTGGTCCAGGAGGATCCCACATGCTGCGGAGCGGCTGGGCCCGTGAGCCACAATTACTGAGCCTGTGCTCTGGAGCCAGCGGGCCACAGCTACTGAGTCAGCGAGCCACAACTACTGAGCCCACATGACACAGCTGCTGAGGCCCGCATGCCTAGGGCCCGTGCTCTGCAGCAAGAGAAGCCACAACAATGAGAAGCCCACCCACCGCAACGAAGACCCAACGCAGCCAAAAATAAATAAAATAAATAAAGAAAGAAAGAAAGAAAGAAAGAGCAAGCCTGTAAGGGTGGGGCTGTAGGGATCTAACCCTGAGACATTGGGACTTCGGGCGATGGAGAGGTGGGGGAGGGCTGCAGGAACTGGACGGGCCTATTTGGAGGGGTCAGTGATGAGCAGCTGCAGGACCGCGACTTGGCCTTCCACATCCTTCACACCCCTTCCCACGAGCCCGTGTGCCTGGCTCTATGCCAGGCAAGGTGTCCCCGCTTGATGCCCTCCCCCTGCTGCCCACTCCAGCCTCAGAGCTGGCCTCTCCCTGGCTCTCTGGTAAACTACTCTCTCTTAAGCTAAAACCAAAACGCGACCCGGTGTTTCCCTAAGGGGCCTTTGTCTCTCGTCTCCCATCTGGCTGGGAAACACTTTCCGTTCCACATTTTACCTGGATTGCTTCTACCCATTCTTTATGTCTCAGCTTAGAGGGTCTTTGTCCTGGAAGCCTTTCCTGTCGCCTAAATCTGGGCTGATTGTGCCTCTCCTGTGCTGAAGAAACATTCTTTGGGTGGATGCATGGGGAATGAATGGACATTTGGATGAGTGGATGAATGAATGAAGGAATGAATGGGGGAGATGAATGAATGGAGATGGGTGAATGGATGGGGGATGGATGGCTGCATAGATGAACTAATGGATAGATGGGTGAAGGGGACGATTGGTGAACTAGGTAGATGGATGGTTGGGTAGATGAAGAGCAGAGGGTGAACTGGTTAGGTGGGAGGTAGGGTAGGTGGGACAGGTGAATAGGTAGGTGGGTTAGCGGATGGAGGTGGATGGAGAGTGGCGGGCACGTGGAAAGGAGACTGGATGTAAAGGAAGGGAAAGGAGACGAGGCTGGCTCAGGCATGCGGAAATTTGTGGAAGGCCCAGCGTGTCCAAGGCAGCAGTGGAGTCGGAATCTTGTTCTCCTTACTCCTTCCTCTGACCCCTCGGCTTCCTCAGACCATTCTGCTCCCACATTGGAGGGACCCAGCTCTGGGCACTGCAGTCAGAGATGTAACTGGCACCAGGAACCTTCTTCCATTTTCCCTTTTTTTTTTTTTTTTTTGCGGTACGTGAGCCTCTCACTGTTGCGGCCTCTCCCGTTGCGGAGCACAGGCTCCGCGCGCGCAGGCTCAGCGGCCATGGCTCACGGGCCCAGCCGCTCCGCGGCATGTGGGATCTTCCCGGACCGGGGCACGAACCCGCGTCCCCTGCATCGGCAGGCGGACTCTCAACCACTGCGCCACCAGGGCAGCCCTTCCCTCTTTTGTATAACTCTTCATCTTGTGGATTTTTTCCCAGCTGGTCTGATTACTGACAATGCCCTGCCTCTGGGGATGAACTAAGAGATTTCCGTCTCTCCGTAGCCATTTTCCTCCCGCTTCCTTCCTCGCCTTCTCCACCCTCCTCCTCCTCTGCTGGGGCCTTGCAGCACAGAGCCGAATACCCACCTGTGCTGGGCCGGTCTGCAAGCACAGCCTTAGCCAGCAGCGGCTGCCTGAGCCCCGTTGCCCTCGGCCCCAACCAGCCCCGGTCCCTGCTGCCTGGTGCCCGCCCCCGCCCGGCAGCTCCGATTTTCAGCTCGGGTTTGATCGCCTGCCAGGATCTTCCAAATGTCAGCTGCAACGTTAGCATCTTTAAGAGAGCGCCCGAGGCGATCTTTAAGCAGGGAGGCTGGGGCCCCATGCTGATGAGAGGAGCGGGCTCCGGGCTGACAGCTCTGCCTGCTGCCTCCCAGCCGCGGTTCTGGGAGCCTGTGGCCCCCCAGTCTTTGGACCTGGACAGTACTTGGGTTTATTTTTAAGTCTGGATGAAGCAGGGCTTTGCCAGGAGTTGAGCTCGATCCCCATCGCCTCCCCCTACCAGGGAGCCCCAGGAGGGAGAGGGGGCCGGTGTTGTCACTGCTCTACCCCCAAGGCCAGCGTGAGGACTGACCCTGAGGGGGAGAGGATAAATATTTGTTAATCAAATGACCGCATGAGCATCCTAAGCTGCCCCAAAGAGCGAATGCTGAATAGGGTGCTTTCTCCCTCACCTTCGCCTTGAGGGTGAGATGCTCAGGGTGAGGGGAGATGAGCAAAGGCTCCAGCCTTTGGAGTCAGACCGACAGATCCAGCATGTGGGAGCTGTGTGGCTTTGGGAAAGTTGCTGGCCCTCTCTGAGCCTTGGCTTTTCTTTTTAATAAATTTATTTACTTATTTATTTATGGCTGTGTTGGGTCTTCTCGTTGCTGCGCACCGGCTTTCTCTAGTTGCGGCGAGCGGGGGCTACTCTTCCTTCTGGTGCGGGGCTTTCTCATCGCAATGGCTTCTCTTGTTGTGGAGCACGGGCTCTAGGCGCGCGGGCTTCAGTAGTTGTGGCTCGCGGGCTCTAGAGCTCAGGCTCAGGAGTTGTGGCTCACGGGCTCTACAGTGCAGGCTCAGTAGTTGTGGCACACAGGCTTAGTTGCTCCGCGGCACGTGGGATCTTCCCGGACCAGGGCTCGAACCTGTGTCCCCTGCATTGGCAGGCAGATTCTTAACCACTGCGCCACCAGGGAGGTCCCTCAGAGCCTCGGCTTTATCATCAATGAAATGTGCAAGAGGATAGAATGCCAGCCACGTAGCTGTTGGGAGGATCCACGAGCTAATGATATGGGAACACTGGGTACAGTGCCAGCACATAGTAGGGACTCAAGGGAGTCGGTCCCCTTCCTCTCTTTCCCCTTTCTGCCCCTCCGCTGCCCCTATGGCTTTGCAGGTGCTATTCCTTCTGCCACGAAGGCCCTTCTCCAATCACCCTTGTCCTTCCAGATCCTGAGCACGCCCCTGCTCTGGGACCCCTCCTCACCCGCCCAGTCCAGGCACAGTTGACACTCCTCCTCAGGTCCCCCAGGACAGAGTTCGCGCCTGACACCCACGCAGTGTGACTGTGGTTTCTGTTCCAAGCCAAGGGTCGGCAGACCCTTTCTTGGGGGCAGAAAATATTTGTATTGATTCTAGAGTCTTAAACAGGTCCTAGTACACAGCCGATGCAGAATGAATGAATGAATGAGTGAATGAATGCCTAGTTAGTTGGTGTGGGCAGAATCAAGGAACGTTTCTGGAAGGTTTTAGTAATAAGAGAATGTACACCTCAAAGGCTGAGCCCTGCTAACACCTTCAAAAAACTCCCCATGGTGTTGGTGAAAGGCTGTTGCCTTTTCCCAAAATGCCACGTTTCTCTCGGATCCTTGGAACAAGGATGATTATTCTCAGTTTTCAGTTGCCGTTTGTCACACAGCGGGTTGGAGGAAGGTGCCTGGTCCAGACCATTCTTCTGATCCTTGGTCCCTGGACTGGTGGGTCACGGCCCATCCCAGGGCCGCCACTGGTGCCCATGGCACACTCCCCAGTGCCCTGATGATCAATGCCCTTTGCAGGGTGGTAAGGCTATGGAAGTGGCCTCCATATTGGTGACTTGGTCTATTTCCACATTTTTGAGGCCTTTCACTTGAGGCTGAAATGCCCAGATGGGGAGGTGAAGCGACTCAGAAAAGGATAAGAAGCGCCTAGAGGCCAGATCCCACCCAAGGGGAGGCAAGCAGGGGAGAGCAGCCTGAACCTCTTACACTGGAGTTGCGGTCTTGATGGGGACCAGTTGGAACTGGTGTGCTGAACTGGGGGATGGGGAATTGGTACACTTCCACAGAGAGGGCAGGATCCGCACCCAGCTCACATAAGCATATGTTTAAAAACTAAAAGGTGAAGAAACCGGACTCAGAATGGTTATAGAATAAATACAGAATGAATAGACGAATGAATGGTGGGTGAGTGGTAGGTGGATGGATGGATACATGGGTGGGTGGTGGTTGGCTGGGTGATGGCTAGATGACTGGATGAGTTGATGGATGAATAGATGGGTAGATAAATGGATGGATGGATGGTGGATAGATGAGTGGGTGGGTGGATGGGTGAAGAGGGGAAGATGGATGCGTAAATGGGTTTACGCAGGGGTGGGTAGGTGAGTGGATCGGCGGATGGATGGATAGATGGGAGATGGGTGGATGGATGAGTAGATGGATGAGTGGACGGATGGATGGTGGATGGAGATGTAGATGGGAAGATGGACAAGTGAATGGGTTCATGGATGGGTGGGTGGGTAAGCGTGTAAGTACATGGATAGACGGGTGGATAGATGGGAAGATGGATGAATGAGTGGGTAGGTGGGTGAGTGGATGGATGGGCAGATGGTGGCTGGGTGGAGGGATCTGCAGATGATAGGACAGGAAGCATAAGATGGACAGGAAGATGGATGGGGAGTGGGATAGGTGGATGGGTGAGTGGGTGGATAGAGGTAGCGTTGGTGTAGAGTGAAGAGCAAACTGGTTGAGGGTTAGGGAATCTTGCCACTGCCCCGATTCTCACCCTTATGCCCTACGGGCCTTGTGCTGGTCATCTGACCTTCTTGGACGTCAGCTTCCTTACCTGCCTAAAAGGGCAATAGTCCCCGCCCCCACCCACTACCCAGGGATCAGAAAAGACCCCTGGCTGTGAGTACTCCCTGGCACCATGACCTCTCCAGCCCTCCTGACCAATGTCACCCTGCCCATGTGCCCATCCTGTGCTGAGCTTCCTCTTTCCCGTGCCCAGGGCACTTCTGTGCAGTTTCCATCAACGCTTTTTAATAGAGGTCAAGGGAATTCTGTTCACAGCCCAGTCCAGCAGGGCAACACCCACAGTCCAGCATGGGCAACACCCACAGCCCTGAGTCTGGTCGAGCTTGGCTGTTATGCGCTGGGGTTAAGAGGCCATCTCTGAGATCAGGAAGCGGCAGCTCTGGCACTCAGTGCGGTGGGACCTGAGGCAGGTCAACACCCCTCTCTGAGCCTCACTTTCCCCACCTGAAAACAGGGCTAGCAGCAGCCACCCAAGGAGGGTGCCTAAGAGGCCCCACGACGCAACACACGTGGGTGTTCAGCCCAGCATGGGGCCCAGGGCTGGGCTCGGAGAGGCAGAGCTGCCCTTGCTACTATCTTCACCAGAACCGAATGCTGGCCCGAAGGGCTTGCTGTAGAATGAGCCTCCCGGGGGCGAAGGTCTGGCTGCACGCGGGCTTGTGGAACGGGGAAGTTCCCGGGAGTCAAGTACCCCCTGGTACAGGCAGGCTCACAGCCACAGTAGCCAGCTCGGAGGACAACTGTGTGGCGGCTTTGTGGCCTCACAGGTACCTCGTTCTCGACAGCCCACAGCCTGGCGCTTCCCCTTGCCAGCTGGGTGACCCTGGGCAAGCGACCTCCCCTCTCTGAGTCTTGTTTTTCTCACCTGTAAAAGGGGGGTTTCGGAGTTACCGCTGTGCTTTCTCATTTGCCTCCCAGCAAGGGGGTGGGACCAGCACCCTTCACTGCTGAAGAGGCAAATGCTGGGGTCCAGAGAGGTTCTAGATCGACTTAAGTGCGGAGCTAGGATAGGAATGCAGCCCCCTCCCGAGCACCCAACCTGCCCTAAGTGTTCTAGCTGAAGCCTTGGGCTGAACTTTGGGCTCTGGGGCCCCCATCCCGCCTGCTACTGCTACTCCCGGCCAATGCCTGACACTTCCTGGCCAGGGTGGAGTCCTTGCTGTGAGCGGGCGGGGGCGCGGGGGGTGTCACGGGGCTCTCCTTGACATGGAGCCTTGAGAGACTGCCCCCCAGGGGACCCTCCCCCAACACCCGCAGACCCAAGGGGCACCCACAGAGTCCACGGGAGTTTGGGCAGCCCAAGTGACCTGGTTGTTGGGTCAGTGCCCCCTCAGACCTGGTGCCAGGGGACAGGAATGGGGACCCAGGGCCCCTGGGGGTGGCAGCAGTGCAAGATCCCAGCCCCCACCAGCCCTAGGGTCCCCTCTCCCCTTCCCCAACTGCTGCAGACTCTGGTTAAAATGGCATGCCACCATCTGTCATCCTTCCCCCACTCCATGGGCTGGCTGTGACTCTGACTCGGGGACTTCCTTGCCTGTAAACAGGAGGCAGGCAGGTCCCCAGGGCCAGGGGGGTGATGGGCCTGATGCTGGCCCAGGGCTGCTGAGCTGGGGAGGAACCCGTGGGTGGGCGGGCAGGATACCAGGTACCAGGGGGTCTCCAAGCCCTCCCGCAGCGGTGCTCCTACCCCCCAGGGGTCCCTCAGTGACCCTGGCCCCCATCTGCACCCACCCCCTTCCCTGAGCTCCTCCAGCTGCCTGGATCGCTCACATCCGCCCCCGCCTTGCTTCTGCTGTGTTTAGAGAATTTCAAATCAATACCTGGGTCTGAGAGCGTTGATGGACCCTCCCTAACGAGGGTTGCCTCCCTGGGCAGCCTGCATCCCGCCCCAGGCATCTTTGCTTTACAACCGGGAAAACCCAGACCAGAAAGCAGGGCAGTGGGAGAGCTGGGGGTAGACCAGAACTCACCCCGGACCTGGCCCTGGCTTCAGCTTTGCCTCGCAGTCGGAAGCAGCAAGGGGGAGGGAGGGAGGAGTGACACAGAGGTGAAAGGCTCTGAAACTGTAAACAAGCCTCCTGGCCTCACTTTTCCCATCTGGGGAATGGGGGAGTCAAGGCTGCTCGGAAAGAGTATCTTTTGAGCCAGAGAGCACACGGGGACTTGTTCTTGTCTCCTAAAGCCCGGCAACTTGGGAGGGGCAGCAGTGTGGCTGGGGGCGGTGAAGGGGATTCCTTCTGGGAAAGAATCAGTTCGGGTCAGCCCCCTCCACGGTCCTCCCCCGCCCCAGTTCTGCAGCTTCTCCCTCCCCCCACCACAGGGCTGCCAGCTGCCCCCTCCCCTCCCCGCCTTCTGACTGCCAGCTCCTCCCCGCAAAGCCCCCAGACCCCAGCTGCAGTGTTCTTACAGCTTTGACCAGCCGCTCAGTCCCTCCTCTCCCTCCCCTCCGCCTCCATCTCTCCCCCGCTCTCATCCATCCTCTGCCCCTCCTCCTCTTCATCTTTCTCCCTCTGTTCTCCCCTCTCCATCCTCTCCCCCTCCTCCCCTCCGCCTCCCCCTTCCTCCCTCCCCCTTCCTCCCTCCCTCTATCCTCTCTCCTCCTCCCCCCCCCTTCCTCCCTCCCGAGCTCTCCCTCCCTCCCTCTCTCCGGGGGAAGAAAGGTCACCGTGCAGCTGATTACTCAGAGCTCAGTTGCTGTAGCAACCGGCGGGGGAAGTGGGACAGGCTGGCTTTGAGGACGCGTGAGGTCGGCCGCGGGCGGCTGGAGCCGGCGCGGGTCTCTGTGCTCCTGCGAGCGGGAAGCTGCCGGCAGCCCGGCTTCTCGGCCGCCGCGGGCCCGGCTCCGGGGTTTTTTAATGAAGAATTCCTGCTCCCCTCTCGCACCCCTCCCCGCCTCCTTCCCACCTCCCTGGGGTCTGGAAGGAGAGGTTCGCCCCCTCCTCGGTTTGGCTGCTTCTCTCTGGTCGTCTGGTCTCTGTCTCTCCCCCTCTGCTAGGTTCTGATGGCTTCTTTCCTTCTCGTTCTGTCCCAGAGCTCAAAGGCACAAGCCCCTTCCCCACACACGCGCGCGCATAGACGCGAGAGCGCGCGCACACACACGAACACACTCATCTCTCACCGGCTTGGTAAGAAGACCAGTGAAACCCTCAGCATCTCCATCCCCAGCCTGTGCCATGGGCCTGGGAGGCTCCAGGCTTCCTCAGCACAGCCAGAGACAAGAACCCACAGAGGGTCTGGCCCGCTGCTCCCTGAGCACAGCGGCATCCGCCTGGCACCCACTGTGTGCCCAGCTCTGCCCTCCAGGAGCTGGGGCGCGGGCTGGGGAAGGCAGCACTCTGCTCAGAAAGGAAGCCAGACCCGTGAGGGGGAGGGGGGATTGCGTCCCAAGCCCTGCTGTGGCTTGGTCCTTCTCCTGCAGCTCAGAAGCCCAGGGCGCAAGACCTGGGACAGAGGGTCCTGGACGTGTCGGATGCAGGCTCTGTAGTGGGCTGGGCCTGGGTGCCGGTCCCCACCCTCCTCTGGGACCCTCCTCCACTGTTAGTGGGAATGTAAAGTGGTTCAACCACTTTGGAAAACATCAGGCAGCTTTTTCAAAAGTGAAGCATACACCTTCCATATGGTCAGGCCATTGCCCTCCTAGGCATTTATCCCAGAGAAATGCAAACTTAGGTCCACGCAGACTTGGACACGAATGTTCATAGCAGCTGCATTTGTAACAGGCAAAACTGGAACCAACCCAAATGTCCGTCAGCAAAAGACTGGCTCCGCAGGTCCTGGACATCCCTATGATGGGGCAGGACTCCGTAAACAACAATAAGAAGAAATGAACTGCCGATACTGCAGCAACGTGGAAGAAACTCAAGGTCATGATGCTGAGTGAGAGGAGCCAGGAGACAGTGCATACATTTCTAGTACATTCTAGAAAGTGCCAACTAACCTATAGTGACAAAGCAACTCAGGGGACACCGGGTGCTAGGAGCTCCCACAAAAGTCACAAGAAAAGTCTTGGAGGGGGTGGACGTGTTCACTGTCTTGATGGTAGTGACGGTTTTATACATATCCCGAAATGCAATTTTTTTTTTTTTTGGCCATGCCACGCAGTTGCAGGATCTCAGTTCCCCAACCAGGAATTGAACCTGGGCCACAGCAGGGAAAGCCCGGCATCCTAACCACTAGGCCACCAGGGAACTCCCCGAAATGCAGTTTAAATGTGTGCAGTTATTGTAAGTCCATTCTACCTCAATAAATTGAAAAAACTTCCTGCTCTGCCACTCACTGGCTGAGTGACCTTGGGTGAGTCACCTCACTTCTCCAAGCCTCAATTATGAAAATGGAATAATGATAGTGGTACCCTCACGGGATGGTTATGAGGATTCAATTACATAATGTTAGCTCATCACTCAGCTCCATCCCAAGCAAATCAAGGGGGCCCCATCCAGGGCAGAGAAGAGTAGCACTGGGGGACCTGCCTACAGTTCCCTGTTTCGGTTTGTCCCCCGCTCACTCACTCATGCCTTGGCAATGAGAAGGGGAGCCCCTGATCCATGCTGGGCCTGGCCACTTCCTGGGTAAATAAGGGAGAAACCAGCCCTAACCCCATCCTCATGGGTACATAGTCTGGGGCAGTTACAACACGAGGAAGAGAGGTCCAGGCACTTGCAAAGGCCCTGTGGCTGGTGGGAGCCCTGTATGTCCCAGAAGCTGAAATGCAGGCAGCAAGAGGTGCACAGACAGGCCCCATCCTGTGGCCTCTTGCAGGCCCTGGCAAGGAGTTTGCAAGCCTCCTGAGGGCTGCCACACTCCTGTGTGTGGCTTGTAGGGGACTGTAGTGTTGGCTCCACCTCCGTGCAAATTCCAGCTCTCAGCTCACCTCCCCTTTCTCTAAGCCTCGAATTCCCCATCTGGCAAATGGGAGTGATGATCCCTTATGGGACCTGGCCCGGTGCTCAGTGGTTAGGGGTCTGGGGTGTGGCTGACTCTGTCGTCAGGTTTGCCACACTGTGTTCTAATTCTTGGACTCTGGATAGCTTGCCTGGCCCAGCTGTGGGCTCCTGGGGGCTGCATGTGCAGCCCCCTCCCCTCTGAGCCTCTGTGTCTGGCACAGAGCAGGCACCCAATAAATATCTCAGGATATGAATAATCAAGGCACCCATGCAGGATAGAGGGTCCACGCTCTGGCTGAAAGACAGACTACCCTCCACCCTCAGCCTTGGTCTGAGGACTTCTCTCAAGTTGAGAGTAAGCGTGGGGACAGTTTTCTTGGGGTTCCGAGCTGTGGTTAGTTTTGGCCCTTCGACTGCGAATGACTTTGACCAGCCAGGTTGTCCCCTTTACTCGCCTGAGGAGGCCCTGGAGAGGACGAGGTTCTGAACACCCACCCCGACCCTGGACCAGCTGCCCAGACCATCAAGGGGGATGGAGTTGACATGAGAGATTCCCACCAGGCATCTCATGCCCAGAGAGGAGGCAGACCTGGGCCAGGTGCACAGGGAGGCCATGCCAGAGCCTGCCTTGGACTCACCGTCCAGTGCTCTTCCCACAGGGCTGGGCCAGGCTGCAGGCTAGCTGCCCCAATCCTTTCTGGCCACCGAGGCTCACACCGGAGCTTCCCAGATTTGCGCCAGGGCCGGGGGAGTAAAGCATTATGCTGAGACCCTCACAGAGTTTGCCAGGAAGGCGGGCTCTGGCCTCTGAGGGGCTCACGTTTCCACCACCCCTTTCAAACCTCCTGAGCCCCTGCGCCTGCCCTGGGAGCTGAGGGAGAGCCAGGGCCAGAGGGAGCCCAAAGCCACAGTCCCGACCCCATGGAGCCTCCCAGGCTCTCCCTCGACTTGGCCGAGCGGTGCACCCACCCCCCCCAGCCCCGATGGCTATGGTCTCAGGGAGAAGCTTGACGGAGAAAATCTCACCAAGTAGCACTAGCCTTGGCCTCAGAGGCTAACCCAAATCCCCCCACATGCTCTGTGACCGCGGCCACATCACTGTCCCTCCCTCTCTGACCCACCTCTTCCGAAAGCTGGGCCTGCATCACTCACCTGCAGGGCGCTGGTACCACAAACACCCCGAAAAGCAGTCATTACCGTTAAGAAGCCCATTTTCTGGAGAAGGAGCCGAGGCCTGCGGGGTCTAGGTGAAGTGTCCGAAGCCACCAGGTGGTGACTGATGATACGCACAGCCAGAATCCGGGGCTCCCACCCCAGCTCCGGTGTGACTGTGTGACCTTGAGCAAGTCGCAGCACCCCCTCAGAGCCTCAGTTTCCTCATCTGTGACCTGGGGCTGATAAAGGGACAGAAGGAGCTCGAGCAAAGGTGGCTCTCGGCACAGAGCGCGACACTGTCACCGGTATGATTGTCTGTGGGCAGAGCCCTCCAGCTGCTCTTGCATTTGTGGCAGTGGCCCAAGGTCTTCCATGGGACCATGTTGGGGCCCTGGAGATGCGAGGTTACATTTGCTGTGACAATGGCCCAGGAGCTGCCTCCTTCTCTCTCCGGCACACATACCCCAGAGGCCTGAGCACGACCCACCAATCCTCCCAGCCTGCCCTTGAACCTTCTCCCAGACACCTACTGTGTGTGGGCATAGAGAGGCCCTGAAGAGGAGGACCTGTCCAGTGTGGCCAGGGGGGTGATGGGGGAGGGGGCAGGGTCTAGAGATGCCTGAGGAGAAGAGGGCTAACCTGAAACCCAAAGCTTGAGTATCAGTCAGCCAGGCAGAGGCTGTGGGGATGCTCCCGGCAAAGGACACAGAGCACGTGCAAAGGCCCAGGGGGCGAGAATGAAACAGAGCTAATTCAAACAATTGAAAAATATTCAGTTTCAGAAGCCGAGAGCTACAGAAAGTATCACTGAAGGATGGCGGTAGAGGTCAGCCTGGGTCGGGCCATTCCCGGGCTTGTGTTAGTTTCAATGTTATACTGAGGGTACTGGGGAGCCATGGCAGGTTTTAGGCAGAGGAGTGACACATTCAGAAGAACCTTCCAGAAAGATTGCTCTGGCTGCCCCGAGCGGAAGGGACTGAAGGGACAAAGGGAGAAGCAGGGAGACCAGCAGGGTGGCTGCTGCAGACGTCCAGGCAAGAAATAATGGGGGGCCACACTGGAGCAGCAGAGGGAGGGGCAGAGCAGACTGACGGGAAGGACCTAAAGGGTTGATTTGCTGGACAAGGGGATGAGGGAGGGGGAAGAAGAGGGTGCACAATGTGGGGGATGGTGGGGTGGTCTCTGAGGCCACGCGGAGAAGCAGGCAGGGTGGTATCTTCGGCGCCCTGGGTCCCACAGCGCCGCCCGCTGCCTCATGGTACAGCCCTGACCCTAAAACCGCCCTCCTCGGCCCCCAGGGGAGCTGTCCTCATGGAAACCAGGGGTCTCTGGCAGGTAGAGGGCCTCATGGGTAAACAGCCGGCAGTCGTGGGGGCCGATCCCAGGGTACAGGGGGCACCACCTGCAGCCAGCAGAGCGTCCCGGGTTGCTTCCCGGGATGAGGTGTCCAGGGCACAGCGGAGTGAGGAGGGTCTGGCTCCAGCCCTGGTGGATGTTCCCTCTGCCTCCGGTTTCCTCCTCGCTGAGACAGACAGATGCAGATGGACAGACTCGCCGCCAGCCCCTGAGGGCCCAGATGGCTGGGCAAACACTGCACGGGGCCTCCACTGATCAGAAAGAACGAGGACATGGGGTGGGGCTGCGGGTCCCAGGGAGCCTGTCGTCTGGGGGTCGCCCCACTTATGGGGGGAGTTTCTCACCCCAACCTCAGGCCCCTCTCTGTCCCAAGTGCTGAAAAGTGAAGGTCCCCAAACTCAGGGTCCTCCCTGACCCCGACACCAGGCATAAGCAAGTCCTGTTGGCTCTGTCACCAAATCTGTCCCCGTCCCTCCCCACAGCCACCCCGAGGTCCAGCCTCTCCATCCCCCCTCCCCCCCCCCAGGCACACCAGCCTCCTCAGGGCCTCCCTGCCTCCGCCTCCCCCTTCCCTGGGGCCTCCCACTCAGTGCAGCCCCAGGGAAGCCCACAGCGCCTTCAAAGACATGACTGGGTTCATGTCTGACCCCCGGTGGCTTCGCATTGTACCCAGAAGGGCATCGGACTCTGTGCCCACAGCAGCAGCCCACGCACGACTCCGCCTCGGTCCCCATCTTCCTCGGTCCCCGTCTCCCATCCCTCCCTCCATCTCACACACAGGCTGCCCTCGTCCCCTCCTCCAGGCCTTTACACTTGCCGTTCCTGACACTCGGAGACCCTGTCCCCAGGCCTTCCGGGCCTCCTCCGGCCTTAGCCCACAGGTCATCTCCTCAGGGAGGCACGGGCCCAGCCGCATTCGCTCCACTGCTTTCCTCCCCATCAGCACAGATTCACAGCGCTTAGCAAGCCGGACCTACCCCGTTTGCGTGCGCGCTCTCCGTGTGTGTGTCGTCGGCTGCCCTGCAGGAAGCTCCCTGTGGACAGACACTGGGCTCACCTGCGTACCCTGTTGTCCACATGGTATCTGAGTGAGTGAATGAGTGAGCATGTGAAGGAGTGCATGAATGATTGAGAGAGTGAGTGAATGAATAAGTGACTGAGCGCATGGATGGATGGACGGATGGACGGATGGATGGAACGGCCGCCTCTGCTTGCGGGAGGAAAAGGTGGCGGCCCAGGGCTGTGAAGATACTGCCCTGCCCGCTTCGCCCCCGCCCCTGCCGCGGCCTGTTGCAGAGATGACCCCTCCGTCCACCCCACTGTCTGCCCCCTTCCCCCTCCTCCCTCATTCTGGAGGCCCCAGGAGGGGGTGGGGCAGAAAGGAGGCCTCTCTCTGAATCCACACAGCTGCCTCTGAAGGGCCTCCCCTGGAGGTGGGCCTCCACCTGCCTTCCTGACCGTTTCCCACCCTCCCACCCGGCCAGCCACCCGCTGGAACTACTGAAGCCAGAATACAGAAAGGGCGGGTCCCCCACCTTGTGCAGCAGAGGTGAGTCCAGGGTCCTTAGGCCTGGAGCACCCCACCCCTCATTCCTTCACCAAGAGGTGGAACCGTGTGGTGCCTGAACTCAGGCAAACAAGGTTCAGACCCCAGCTCTGCCATCTTCAAGCCGCAGGCCCTGGGCAAGCTTCTTCATCTCTCCGTGCCTCCGTTTTCTTGTCTATAAAATGGGGAGAATAACCGTACCTCCCTCACAGGGCCAGAGTGAGGAGCCCGCAGATTCCCGCCCGGCACAAACGGTTGAGCTGGTGTGCACAGCGTGTGGTAAGTGCTCAGTAAACGGCAGCCCCTCGACAGCATCTGCCCCCTCGACAGGCTCCTGCCCTGAGCCAGGCCTCGGGGTCGTGCCAGGCGAAGGGCAGAGGCCTGTGTTTGGAAGCCAAGGCCCTGTTTTCTTTCTACCCAACAACGCACCTCCATCTCCCTTCAGAATCCCTTTGGTGTGGGATGGGCGGTCATCCCTCGGGGTGGGAGCTTCGTGAGGCCAGGGACCACGGCTATCTTTGTCACTTTGTGGGCCCCACACAGGCCTGGAGCCTGTGAACAAATGAGGAATGCTGAATGAGTGAGTGAGTGAATGAATGAATGAATGAGGCCAGAATCCATCTGTCTCCCAAGGCAGCCTCCCAAGAGAAGCCCACGTTGGCTCCAACCTCTGTGGGGTCACCAGCCCAACAGCGGAGGTTGCCAGTATTGCCAACGGTTCGGAGGCTTCTAAGAGTCTCTTGACAAAAGGATCAAAGGAAGCAGATGAGAGAAGGGCAGGAAATGGCTGCTGGTGGGGTGGGGATGCAGAGCCACCCCAGGCCGGGATGAAAGAGGCACAGGAAAAGGACACAGATGGACCAGCCATGGGGTGGGGGTGGGGGGGTAAATGACAGGATGTGGACAGAGGGTCTCAGCCACTTCCCTTTGCACAGAGGATGAACTCGATGGTTTTCTCCTCCGTGCAGGACCCTCCTTTCTGCCCCCAGCCAGCAGCATCCAGCCCTGGTCCTGGCACCCAGAGAATACGCAGAAAATGTTTGCTGAATCACCGTGTGCATGCATGCGTGAATGATTGAATGAATGAATGAATGAATGAATGAAAGTTTTTGTCAGCTCTTCCTGAGCTTTCCAGGAGTCAAGGAGAGTGGGTCAGTCCGGGGAATTTTGACATAAAAGTGCAGAGCAAACCCCTTGTTGTTTCAAGAAGAACATTAACGGTAGTTATGACTAGCCAATATTTTAAAATAACTATAAATGGAGTATAACTTTTTTTTTTTTTTTTTGCGGTATGCGGGCCTCTCACTGCTGTGGCCCCTCCTGCTGCGGAGCACAGGCTCTGGACGCGCAGGCTCAGCGGCCACGGCTCACGGGCCCAGCCGCTCCGCGGCATGTGGGATCCTCCCGGACCGGGGCACGAACCCGCGTCCCCTGCATCGGCAGGCGGACTCTCAACCACTGAGCCACCAGGGAAGCCCGGAGTATAACTTTTAAAAATTGTGAGTCGCTGTACTGGACATCTGTCACTTTTATATAATGTTGTACATCAACTACACTTCAAGAAAAAAACAAAAACAAAACAATAGCTATTATTCCAGCCAGTGCTTACCAAGCAGTTACTATGTGTTAGGAGCTCAGTATCTCTGCATTATTTCCCCATGATCTCAGTGACTCCTTTTGCCATACTCTATGAAGTGTTGTTAGTTTCCAGATGAGGAAACTGAAACTCCAGAAGAAGCAGGGAGGAGGTGGGAGTGGAAAAAATAAAAAAGACGCAGGATCCTGTTCTGAGCCACCAGCAAGTCAGTGACAGAGCTGAAATTAAAATTAGTCTTTCAAAGTCTCTGAACTCTGCTCTTTATTTATTTATTTATGGCTGCGCTGGGTCTTCGTTGCTGCACGCGGGCCTTCTCTACTTGCGGTGAGCCGGGGCTACTCTTTGTTGCGGTGCACGGACTTCTCATTGTGTTGGAATGAGAAGCATTCCACCTTCTCTTGTTGCAGAGCGCGGGATCTAGGTGCGCGGGCTTCAGTAGTTGTGGCACGCAGCCTCAGTACTTGTGGCGCACGGGCTTAGTTGCTCCGCAGCATGTGGGACCTTCCCAGACCAGGGATCGAACCTGTGTCCCCGGCATTGGCAGGTGGATTCTTAACCACTGCACCGCCAGGGAAGTCCCTGAACTCTGCTCTTAAATACACATCCTTAGGCTGGCAGCAAAACGCCCTCTTCGCTCATCCAGCCATTCATTCATTTACTCATTCACTCATTCCGCCAACAATTACTAGACTCCTCACCATGCTGCCACACCCTGTGCTGGGCACTAGGGCTATGCCAATGAATGAAATATGCACACTCCCTGCTGGCTCAGGACTCCTCGTCTGGAGGGCAGTGCTTCACCCAACAATGAACGCATCATGATTTGGAAAGTGCTGGGAAGGAGAAAGCTGGAATGCAATGCAAAGCCAGCTGACACGCAGGGGACCTGCCCAATCTGGGGGCCTCGGAAAACGCTTAGCGTGCAGACTGCGGGATGGGAGGGCATCGCCAGCAGGGAGGTGTGGACAGGTGGGGGGCAGGCAAAGTGTGGAACGGATGGAAGAAAATAATAGTCATAATCCGGGTCTGGGTAGGCACCGTTCATCGAGCTCCTCCTCTCCACAAGCACCTCGCATGGGTTACTTTATACATCTTTACAGTAAGATGGAGAGATGGGTGCCCTTCTCATCCCCACTGATTGGAGAGAGAGGCTCACGCAGCTGCTAAGAGGCAGAGCCAGGACCGATCTGATCCGGGGCTCTCAGCTCCTGAGCGTGGACCCAGCCTCTGCAGAAGACAGCCTCCTGATCCGTGGCTAGGGGTGAGCTGGACCCGCGGGGGCACAGTGCCCACCGGAGGTCGTGCTCCCCCTCCTGTGTCGCCTACCAGCCCCCCTTGGGCTGAGAAGGGCTTCGTGTCCAGAGGGCAGTATTTAGGCAGGAAATGTCTCTAAGCTCAAACCAGCCAGTGCCGCATTCAGAGGGTGTGGAACGAAGACACCTGCCAGGTCTTCTGCCCAGGCTTTGAGAGCCTGAGTGTTGCAAGGTGGACCCCAGCCTCCAGCCCTGGGCTGGCAGAGGTTGCCATGCTCCGTTGAGGCAGCCGTGCAGCAGAGCTGCAAGGCCCCCAGTGTCACCCATCTCTCCATGTCCCCAAGCCCTGAAGACAAGGCCACGTTCCTGTTCTTTCTTTGAAAGGAAAGAGGAGGCCTGAGATACTCCCCAGCCTGGTCCTGAGGGGTTGGGTGGAGGATTGCTGTCTCTCAGTGCTTCTCTCCATCACCTAGAGGATGCAGGGCATGGGACGGAGGCCCCCACGAGGCAGCCAGAGCAGTTCCAGGGCTTGGTTCTCAGCGGGTCTCTGTATCCCTTGGGAAAGTGCAAAGCACTCACCTGTGACACCAGTGATAGCGCACATTTCCTGAGCGCCAGCCACGTACCTGGCCCTGTGCTGAGTGCTTCCCCCAGGGCACCTCCCTGAATCCTACGTGGCAGCGGCTGCTGGCTGCTGCCCAGTACCCATTCTGCCATCTCCCCTTTAGTAACAGAACACCCTCTCCCGGGTTTACTGAGGCACAGGGCTGCCAGGTTAAATACTACATTTCCCAGTCTCCCTTGCAGCTAGTCACGGTCATGTGATCGGTTATGGCCAATGGGATACAAGAGAGGTGATCTATGCACTGTCCAGCTCTCCCTTAAAAGGGAGGATTGATCTCCACCTCCTGGGTCCCCCCCAACACACACAGGAAAGAATGGGAAGGGGCAGGTGGTGGCCATCTTCCACCTTGTGGATGGAGGCAATCCCCGATGGGATGGAAGAGACAGAGAGAGCCCAGACCCTGGACCGGCTCCCGGCACAGAGCCCCCTAGACTGACACGTGAGGCTCCTCTCTCCTTCAGCTGCTGTTCCCTGGGTTGCATCCTAACAGGAGACACGGAGGGTCCCAGAGGGAGGGCCACGTGCGCTGGAGAGCAGTGAAGCCGAGATCTGAACTCAGGACAGGAAAGGGTTGACCCGGAGCCTGTGCTCAAAGCTGCTGGGCTGGACATACTGCTGCACGTAGCAGGTGCTCAGTACATGATTTTCAGGCAGAAAGATGCATAAATGAATGCGGGGCTTTCTAGGGAGGATCTAACCCTGGAAGAACTGATTGCTCTGGGCCCTAAATACTGGTCAGTTTCCCTGATAGGAGCCTCAGCACTTACTTCTAATCTCTATGCCCAAAGATGGTCACGGTGGCAGTGTCCTCCAGTTTATAAAGAGCTGCGTCACGTTCACTGTCACCTTTAACCGTGAACCCCTCCCGTGAGGTCAGCGGGGAAACATCGTTATCATCCCCATTACAGGTGAGCAAACGATCCCCGCACACGTCACCTGCACATGGTAACCACTTGACGCATGGCAGGTCTTCTCATTCCTTTAACAATGTTTTCTTATTAATAAGCTACCACTAATAACTTCTAAAATATCACTTTTAAAGAGGAGTAGGAGGTGGGAGTGCACAGGAGAAGCCCACGTGGAGGACTGAGACGTCTCTTCCTCTCTTCGATACCCATTTCCCCTGGTATAAAATGAGGGCATTGGAGGAGATGGTCCCCTCTCCCTATTCCCATGCCAGTTTCTGCTGCTGTGTACCCCTGGGGTTGGGAAAGGCCAGAGTCCCTGGCCACTGAGGGCAGAAGCAGCCCCACAGTGGGAGGGCAGCATGTTTCTTCTTGGACCTCTGCTGGCATTTCCCAGCTCACTTCCTGAGCCTGGCTCTGAGTCCTGGGTCACATGTCAGCTCTCAGTGTCCTCATCTGTAAAATGGGAATGATAGTAAAAGTAAGGACATTGCGTGTATGACTGTCATGTCAATTATACAGGTTTATATAGAAAGTGCTTAGCATAGAGTCTGTCTCAGTAAGTGCTCAGTTCATGCTATGGGTATTACGGTTATTGATTGTCAGTTATCACTACTATTATTATTAATCACTATCATGAAGAGCTAATGAGCATTTACAGATGACTGCAAGAGAAAGCAGCACACCTTAATGTCAAAGAAATGGCAGCTCTGCTGGAAGGCCAAGGGCTGGGGGCTTGGTTCCGTGCCCCTGGGTGCCTTTCCAGCATCTGTGGGTTCCCATTCTGGGCACCTTAACCTGTGGCTACCTTCTGTCTCTGTTAATTTTTCCCATCTGCCCCGCTTGGGCAGGTCAGTTATGTTAAGAATGGAAATTCCCAAAGTCTCAACATTGAAAAAGATCTCAAGGTTGCCTCAGCCAATCCTTTTCCTGAGTCATGGCTCTGTACATACACACACACATATGCCCTACTTGTCCTTGAATACCTCCCCAGGTGGGGCACTCACTACCTACAAGTCTGCCCTGACAATTAGACAGTTTATCTTGTGAGGCAAAACAGACCCCTCTGGGTGACCTCTGGGTGACCTCCCTTAGTTCTGCCTTCTGGGTCTTCCCAGAATAAGTCCACACCCTCTGCCCCAACTAGCTCCTCAGGCACCAGGAACAGAGGCCACTAAATCAGCTCCTCCCCACCTGACACCTCCCCAGTGCCTTGATCATCCTACTGGAGCAGGAGAGGGTTAGGCTGTGTTCGCACAGAGCACTGGCCCAGGGTTGGGGGGGCGGGAATCACATGATACGGTCCTACAGATAGCCCAGGGAGCCATGCTGGCCTGCAGTGCCAGCCTGCCTGCCTACCACCAGCCCTGGTTCCCTCCTCTTGCTGGCCTGGCCCTTTCCCTTTTGTACCAGAACTGCAGGCAGAGAAAAGGCAAAGATTTGCCTGAAGCAAATCCTTCTGCGAACACCCATTCCCCAGAACACTGACTCCAAAGATACCAGGGAGAAGAGGCCTACTTGATTAGATTTCTTTGGGGTCTGTCACCTAATTTTGTTGCACATCTTAGCCTGAGATCCCTTTAGTGACTGTAGCGTGTTTGATTTCTCCAAGCCATTCATAGGCAGTGTATAAATTCTCATCTAAGGATTTTCTCACGAGACCCTTGTAAATTACTGAGGCCAGTGGTCCTGCAGACGGCTCTCCTATTCCAACCTCCTCGTTCCCCAGTGCTTTGTCCCTCTGCAAGTCACTTTGCCTCCCCTGGCCTCAGTTTCTCCATCTGTAAAATGGGGACAATAATTGTCCCTACTTCTTGGGGCTTTTGTGAGTGTCCAATCAGGTCAACTGTCTGAAGTCTAAGATCCAGTCCCAGGCACACAATAGGTCTTTAGTAAGTGTTAGAAACAATTAGCTCTCAGCTGGAAGGTGAGCTTGGTGCACAGGTAAAACTGTCCAGAATTAGGGAAGATGAATCCCCTTTGTGAGAGGAGCTTGGTCGAGACACAGCATTTTGTGCTTTCTGGCCCCTGGGTCAGTGAGTCTCAAACTTTACTGAGCTTGAGATGCACCTGAGGGAGTTTTAAAATGCAGAGTGCCAGGCCGTGTGCTCAGAGAGCCTGATTCAGTAGGTCTGGAGGGACCCAGGAATCTGCAATTTAACAAACTCTCCTCTGTCCCTAACACCCCATCCCCTCCCTGAGCTGGGAATAGACGTTACCACTAAATTCACTTTGACAGCCTGCACTGTGCTGAGAGCTGGAAATACTTTGCCGAAGGAGAAGGAACCAGCCCCTGCCCCTGGGAGCTTACCACCTAACAGCGGGTGTTCCTTGGCGTCAGTTGAGAAGCCTGGGTTCTGGAATGAGCAGGTACAGCTGTGGGAATGGAAAGGTTAGAAGAGACCTACTTCCTGGTACTGTGTGGTTGTTGTCACAAGACAGAAAGTCTCCTAGGCTGGAGCCCCTGGGCATGAAGGCCTTGGGACGGAGGGCACGGGCTGGTCTGGAGACAAAGGCTGCTTTCCCTGACCTTGCCTGGGCTGGACCCATGGTGGGGACAGGTGAGATATGACACAGAGTGGATGAGGCAGTAAGATGGTAAGTGAGTGCACTGAGGCAGTTCAGGGTGTTGCCTGTAGCAGAAGATCTGGGCTGGAATCCCAGCTGCGGTGTTCTTTTCAGCTGTGTGACCTTGGGCCAGCGACTTCCCTCTCTTAAGCTTTGTTTCCACCTCTGCGAAGGAATAATTGTGTCCCCCACCTACGGTAGCAATTTACCAAGAAGCTAATAAAGCTTCAGGTTCAGGGACTCTTGTCAAGGCCCCGGGTTTAACTGTGTATTCATAACTTTGCATTATTTTTCTTAAACAGGGTCCCCAAGATTGTAAAAGCTTCAGGCCCCACAAAACCGGAATCTGTCCAGGTCCACCTGATACAGCTGCTGTAAGATTTGGTGAGAAGACAGTAAACCCCTTGGCAAGCCTGAGTCTGAAAACAGAAGCCTCCTTAGCTCCTGAGCCTTGGACGGAAAACATACTGACACACTGAACAGGGGAGTCTGAGCCCCACGCCTATTCTGACAGTCCCTTGTCCCCATGGCCTCAGGGCTCCAAACCTTTCCAGCCCAGATGGGAAGCAGGGAGGAGCAGATCGGAAGGAGAATGGGGGACATGGGGAAGGGAAGAGGCTTTGGAGGAGGGAAGGATGCGGGGGAAAAAGCGGATTCCACTGAGGCGCACGCGGACCCCTCTAGCTGCCTTATGCACTAGCCTTCGAAGGGCCAGGCTAGTAAGAAGCCTGCCAGAGGTGAGAGCCCTGGGCAGAGTCCTTGGCTTTGATAATAACTTTTCAGTGTCTGAAAGCAGGGAAAGATGCAGGTTCTCCAGGACCCACAGATGGGGACAGGGGAGAGGGAAGGATATTGGGGGCCTTGGCATATTCCCCTCAATGTGAACAGAGGACCCCACTCTGTGCCAGGCCCTGCCCAAGTGCCCCATTTTACTGAAACCTCACACCACCTCCTTCAATTCCTCATTCTGCTCTTCTCCATCCAGCAGATGAGGAAGTGGAGACGCAGAGAGGGCAAGTCCCTTGCCAAAGGGCACACAGTTGGAGAGAATACAGTACAAACCAGGAATTGGACCCAGCTCTAACTCCAAATTCCTGCCCTTAACCCTCTCCTGCCACCCGCCACACTAGGCTCTGGGCACAGTGGCATGCAGTGGGCTCGCAATAAACATGGGAATGAATGAAGTAAGAAAGGAAAGAATTCACAGGCCGGGCTCTTCCCACGCCACCCACCCATCCCCAGCCAGCTCTTTCCAACCCAAGCCTCCCGCTCTCCACCCCTCTCCCCAATCTAATTGGGTGGTATCTCAGCTATCTTGCTTCTGCGGATTCCCCCGCGCTCCTCCTGGAGCCCACCCCGAGGCAGCTTTCTCACAACAGGACCCCCGGCGTGGGGACGCCTGCCGATCCCCGAGGCCCAGCGGGAGAGCCGCGACCTCCCGGGGGGTGGTCTCCGCAGCCGCTCTCCCCCTCCCCGGCCTTACCCGCCCCTCCCCTTCCCGGGGCAGCTGAATAATTGATTCGCCCATAAATAATTGATCAGTGTTGCGGGCGCGCCCTCTGCCCCCAGGGTGCGGGGGTTCCCCAGCAGGATTAGGGGAGCCGGGGTGGGCTGGGGGGACGGGGACCACGGAGCTGAGCGGGTCCGGGGACGGTTTCGCTCTGCGGGCCTTTCTCTTTCTCTCTCGCTCCCTCGCGCCGGCTTTTTCCCTTTTGCTTTTCTCCTTTTTTTCTTTCCTGGAGCGGAGCCCGGCGCCAGGAGTCTGGAACCAGCTTGACAAGCTTTTGAGTTATGGAGGGGGGAGGGGAGGGGAGGGAGCGGGCGGGCGGTGCTGGGAGGGGAGGTGGGGGGGGCGCCACAGCGGGTGGGGGCGGGGCGGTGGGCTCCGCCGGGCAGGGGCGCGGGCACCTCCATTGGGAGACCCTCCCCTACTTTGGGCAAAGGTTGTTAGAGGGTCTGATGGTGGCGGCCGGGAGGGGGGCGGGAGTGGGCGGCGGGGCGCGGGGGTGAGTCATGCGGCGGACCCGCGGAGCAGCCCGGCTGGCGGAACGAGCCGGGCTTTAGAGCCGCAATAAATGAGGCCCGGGGAGGGGCGGCGGGGTTTACACGGCCTCGGGGGCCGCGGCCTCCCCCGCCGAGCAAGACATTCCTTTCCGCTGAACTGGGCGCCTGGGCCCGCGCCGCTGCCGCGCCCTGCTCGCATCGCCCTCGGCGGCCTGGCCCCGGGTGGGGAACGGCGCCCGGCCGGGGGCGGGGGTTGTGGTGGTGGCGGAGACGAGGGAGCGGGGAGCAAGGCCTGGGGTGGCCCCTTTCCCTCCCTGCGCTGTTCCTGGGAGCTCACTGAAGCCTCAGCTGCCTGGGAGGGAAGGGATCGGTTTGCCCATTTAAGGGGTGGGGGACCTGAGCCCAGTGAGAGTCATCACTGCGGGGTGTCTGATGCCCCCCGCCCCCCGCCCCATTCCTTTGCCCAAGGCCTGAGACTCTCCCTTCACCCCTCTCCCCGGGTTGTGACTTTGGGTCTGCTGACAGCCCTGGGGTCTGAGGGCCAGGCACACTGTAGGGGCACCTTAGCCACTGGCTGAATTTGACTGGGGTGCTTTTCCAGGGACCCCGGAGCGCAGTGAGCAGGCCCGTGCATCTGACCTCACAGTGTCAGACGCCCACAGCTCCAGGGCCGGGCAGGGGTGGGAGGTGTCTGGAATTACTGGTTTACCAAGACTGGTTGTAGGGAGAAGTTTCCAGACCCCTTGAGGTCTCCAGGGGGACTCAGTGTAGGAAGAGGACACTCTTAGGTGCTAACAGAGACCCCAGGGCCAAGCAGGCCTTCCCCTGGACTGCAGATCGCGGTCGAGCCGTGGTTAACTTCTGTGTATCGAAGTTTCCTTTAGGGGGCCCTAGTGTTTCCCCCACCCCAGCCTCCCCTGGGCCCCTTCCAGCCCTGCCCGCTCCCAGCCAGTTAGTGACCTGCACCTACTGGGTTCCAGAGTTTGGCCTCAGCTTCCAGCTGTGTAGCCTGGGGCAGCCGCCTTCACCACTCGGATCCTCTCGCTCACCTGTGAGATGGGTTAGTAACAGTGCCAGCCTCGCCTGGGCTCTGGAAGGTTCCGTTAGGCCAGTCTTGACTTAGCACAGGATCTGGCAGGCAGTAAGCGCTCAATACACAGTCGCTGTTGTTGGCGCTGGTTGTTTATTACTGTTATTTCTGAAGGACTCACCAAGGCCTAGCGAAGCCCCCCTCCCTGTCCTCTTAAGCAGAGCCGTGAGAATGCTGAGCCTCGCAGCAGCCTGGCTTCTCCTCCCCGTCCCCCATGAGCCGTGTCGAAATCCTCCCAGAGAAGCTGCTGGGCAGAAATTTCCAGTCTCCCTGGCAAAGCCGGGAAGAGTTTGGGTGCGGCTCAGAGAC
The DNA here is from genome assembly GCF_951394435.1 of Stenella coeruleoalba. Classification (NCBI taxonomy): domain Eukaryota; kingdom Metazoa; phylum Chordata; class Mammalia; order Artiodactyla; family Delphinidae; genus Stenella; species Stenella coeruleoalba. Next base: position 116,316,002 of record NC_137153.1, read on the forward strand.
GCAGTTGGGCAGGCTCTGCGGGGCCAGGGCTGGGGAAGGGCCCCCAGATGATCTTCGAGACCTGGGAAGCACCCCCGACCCTGGGCTGCGCCTGGCCCCCAGCTCCAGCCCCAGTGCTGTTACAGCCCAGGCAAGAGCCCACTGTCCTGCTGGTCCTGAGGGCTGGGGGAGGAAGAATGCTGGCCATGCCCCTCCTTTGGCAAGCCCCTGTACTGCAGGAGTCTGAGTGAGCGCCCCTGGAAGATGGGATAATGGGGTCACTGTGAGCATCCCACAAGTGGGGGCTCTTTGCTTTATTGACTGTCCCAATTGTAGGGGCCACCGGGCCTCCAAGAGGCTCACTTTGCTGATTCCTTGACCACCAGGAGGACCAGAGGCTCTGATCAGGATGGTGGGTCTCGCTGGGGCTGTGGGGAAGTGGCCGGGGGAACCCACCAGGGACCTGGCAGACAGACTGATCCTTGCTTTGCTCACAGGGCTGTGTGACCTGGGGTCACAATTCAGCCTCTCTGGACCCTGTTCTATCTGCAAAACAGACAGTGGCCTGTGAGCCTCACTCATCAGCGGGAAGTTGGGCGCACTGCAGTAGGAAGAGATGGGAGTCGAGTCCCTGTGCTGCCCACAACTGGACAGGTGGCCTTGGGCAAGTCTGAATGAGACTGAATAAGACTGAATAACTCGAATGAGTAGAACGTGTCAGCGGCGCTCTGCTTCAGGCTGATGTTGGGTGTTTTACATACATTGTCATCTCACTGTTACTCTTGGAGGGAGGTTTTATTATTGACTTTATTTTCCAGATGAAGTAACTGAGGCTCAGAGAGGTCAATTCACTTTCTCAAGGACACACAGCTAGGAAATGAGAGAGTCAGGATTCAAACCCTGATCTGCTGGCTTGGAGCCTGAATCCCTAAAGAAAAAGCAAGTTGAATGTTTTCAAAAATAAAACATTTGAAGCACCTACTATGTGTAAGACGTCGAGGTAGGTGGCAACAAAATTAAGAATGGGGTGGCCGGAGAGCCTTCGAGAAACTCATAGTTGAGTGAGAACACACGACTCCAATAACACCCTTGTGAAAGTTAAATGCGAAAAGCACCACCATAAAAGAACCTCCGGGGCTGCAGGGCACCAGGAGGGAGGTCGGGGGCAGGGAGGGCAGGAGCTGGGGGAGGAGGCCCAGAAACAGGGAAGCCTGGTTTGCAGCAATGAAGAGGAATTTTGGTGGAGGCTCTTTGCAAGGGCAAAGGCATGGCAGCCTGAGAGGAGGTAACACACTCGGGGTGGTGTTGCTAAAAGCCTTAGAAAAGCTACCTTTGCTGTATAAAGGTAGGGAGCCACCGAAGGTCTTTGAGCAGAGGTGGGTATGATCCTGCGGGAGTTGGAGAAAGACAGTTCTGTAGGCAGAGAAATGTCCTGGAAACATACGTGCAAAAAAACTAGAAGGACGGGTGAGCATGTACTGCGTGAACTTTTGCAGCACTTCCTTAAAAACATTTTTCTTTTGCCTGTACAGGTATGTCTATTCCAAAAAGAAAGAAAGAAAGAAATTTGCAAAGGAAAGAGCCGGGAGACAGAGACATAGAAGACTGCAGCGGACTGAGGCAGGATGGGTGGGTCCAGGCCACCTCTGACTCGTGGCTTTCCGGCGATTTGAGTGATGGGCCATCTGGCAGTACCTTCTCAGAGATCTACAGGTGAGGCCAGGGGCTGTGGGGCTTGGAGACCCTCCTGTCACCTAGAGCCTGAGCCTCCCCTGACTGATGGCTTCAGCCTGTCCCTACTCGCCCCAGAAGACTGTCCTTAGCAAACTCATCCCCACTGTGGGACACAGGCTGAGCCTTAAATCCCATTCTGGGCTATATGGGGACAGTTATCCCAGGGGCCTCCCTCTGTCCTTGAGGACAGACTGTCCCATGTAGGAGCACCAGGCACTGTGCTAGGTGCTTTACGGGCAGTGTCTCTTAATCTGAATACAATCCAGCAAAAAAAAAAAAAAAAAAAAAAAATATATATATATATATATATATATATATATATATGTTGCTCTCCCCATTGGACAGATGGGGAAATGGGGCTCAGAGTCTTGCCCAAGCTTCACAGTGGTGGCGGTAGTGTGAGTCTCACCCAGGGTGGGCTCACCCGGGAGTCCCGACCACTAGGCTGTACTGCCTCCAGCTCTTTAGGAGAAAATCTATCCCTCTGGTCTCCCCAGATCTCGGGCCTTTGGCCTGCTCTGGTTCCCGGAAGAGGGGCCTCAGCCATCGCTCTGAGCCATTCCCACTGCCGGGGATGCCTCTCCTCCCTTCTCCCCACCATTCACAGGGCGAACACCTACTTGACCTGTGGAGCCCAGTGAAACCACGCTTCCTCTCCAGAGAGCCCCAGACTGTCCCTCCTGTCCCCTTATCTATGTTCCCATAGAGTTCCCAGGAGGGGAGGAGAAAACTCAGGGGATATGGCTGGGAGATGAGTTCCAGCCCAGCCCCGTGTGGGCGGAGAGGAGGAAACAGCTGGTTCTGGGTGCTCAGAAGGGCAGGACTGGGGCAGGGTAGACGTGAGAGGGAGGGAGGCCTTGCCTCACCCAGGGAAAGACGGATTGGCCAGCCCCTGGGGTTAGTTGAAGGAGAAGGACACATTCCAGAAGGAGAGGGAAGCAAAGATCCAGGCTGCCTAGCCTGGTCTGCTCCGCCCTGCGTTAGCCCCAAGACGGCGGCCCTTTTCTGCCTGGCCCACCCACTGTGTGTGCACGCAGACCTCTGTGGCTAGGCCGGGGGTGGGAAACTGTCTTCTGTGCACAGGTGCCCTAGACCCCCACCCCAAGTGAGCCTGAGCACAGAAAATCCCCTCTTAGAGCCCAGAGACCTCCACCCCAGGGTGGAGATGACCAGCATTGGGAACAGAGTGGCATGGGTTCCTCCTAAACTCAGAGAATCCCCAGTGTCGAGAACAGTAACTGGCACACAGTAGGCACTTAAGCATCAGTTGGATGAACAAATGAATGAATGAATGAATGAGTGATTGCCTGACCCCAGGCCCAAGGAGGAGGGCCAGGAGCCTTGAAGTCTGTGGCCTGCTCCCTTGTGAAGCAAGACCTCCAGCGTCCTGTTGAGCCCCTGATGTGCCTGGGCTGGGGGCTGGGGCGGGGAGCACGCGCAGGCTTCAAAGTGGGGGGGGGCAAGTTGGGGGACTGGGAATGCCACGGTGAAGCAGCCACGCTTCTGGTGAAACCCCCTCTGATGCCTGGGCCCTTGCAGCGCTGGCGGTCCTGAAGAACTTTCAGGTACCCCCGGATCATCCCAGAGGGGACCCCCACAAACAGTTCCACAGGGGGCAGCATGGCATGGGTGTTAAAGCCAGGGGCTGTGGACTTGGACATCTCTGGGCTCCAGCTTCACCCTTCGCCTGCTAGACCACTGCCTCAGTGTCCTTGTCTGCAAAGGGGCCTGATGGAGCCCCTGCAGCACAGGTTTGCTGGGGAGAGCACATGAGAGGTACCAGCTCCAGCACCTTCTGTCTGCCATTGTTGTAAACAACGGCACAGGAGAGCAGGGAGCAGAAAACACCCAACACCCAGGCCCTGGGTTCTGGGCCCTCCATGCCACTCACTCACCGGGTGACTTTGGACAAGGCCCAGCCTCTCCCCAGGCCTCAGTTTCCCCATTGTACAGTCAGACCCTGTGACCCTTCCCCCAGCCCCAAGCCAGACTGTACACACAGCTGCCTCCCCCAGACTTACACACAGCCGGCAACGCTCACACACACACACACACAGGCCCTCACACAGGCTTACACGCAGGCCCGCGCTCCCTCGGGCACACGCGTTCACACAAGCGGACACACAGGCACACCACCACACTCATACACGTTTACACTTAGACCTCGCGGGCACATCCCACCCTCTCACTCCGCCCCCCATGCCGCGTTCAGGTCCTCCCCACCCGGCCCTTACCCTTGCCCACGGCCTCCACACCGGCTCACACTCATGCTCGCTCACACACACCCCAAATCGGCCGTGCACCAACTGTTGGCGCGGGCGGGGCTGGGAGCGGGAGGGAAAAAAGCCCACGACTCAGCCGGGGAAGAGGGGTGCGGGGGTGCGCGGGCGAGGGAAATGACAGCCCGCGGTCCCCCTCGAGTCCCGGCTCATGAATATTAATGCGGCGGTAATTAAAATGCAGGGACGCAGCAGGATGGATGCGGCTGCCTCCGGAGCGCTGGGGAGCGCGGCGTCTTAGCAGGCGGGTGGAACCCGCTCCTCGCCGGCAAGCGCGGAATCGGGCTCCAGGGCCTGGATCCCGGGCCGGGGGCTGGGAGCGGGGTGCCGGGGGTGAGGGGGGTCGGTATTTTTCGGCGCGGCGGAGCGTGACGACCCCGCGTTCCTCCCGCCCGCGCCCTCCCGCGCCCTGCCCTAGGCCGGGCTGCCCGCCAGGCCGCCGTTTTCCGGAGCCGGCCCCCTCCCGCCCTCGCGGCCCGGTGATGTCATCTGCACAAAACTTTCCGCTTCCCGGCCGTCTCGGGGCCCTGAGTCATCACCGCCCCCGGTCCGGCCCGCGCCGTCTGTCTGTGCAGAGCTAGGCCCCGCTGGCCCCGGCCTGACGTCAGGCTGGCCGGGCCTGGAACCGCGTGGGGCCCCTGAGCCCCGCGCTGCGGGCCGCTAGGGGCGGGGACAGCACTCCTGGAGGCTTTGGAGTAGGCCGCCTTGAAGGGCACACACTGGGGTTCCAGGTTCAAATCCGAGTCGCATTATGCGGGTTGCTTGACCTTGGGCAAGTCCTTTAGGCTCTCAGGACGTCGGTCTCATCTGCCACTTAGCAGGTGCTCAACAAATCTTCCCAGACTCAGTAAGGGAATTGCACAGACCCAGGCCCAGAGGTGGAAAGAGACTCACCCAAGGTCACACGGCACGTGGGCAGCAGAGCTGAGTTTCCGGGCCCAAGTCCTTTCTGCCTTGCCGCAGGCTCTTAGCCACCTGCAGTTGAGGGCCGTTTCCGCATATGCTGGGAAAACCGGCTGCATACATACAAGGTGGGGGAAGGGGGTGCATTCTGGAGCAGGTCCGCCTGGGTTTGAGTCCTGGCCAGTTTTCTCATTTCTAAATCACGACTGATAATCTAGCAAGAAATAAGAAAAGGATAAGATATATAAGAAAAGACCATGGAAAGTGAAGGCTCTGGGGCAGCTGTTAGCGCGTGACCCAGATTATGAACCTACCGCAGTCAGGTGAGAGGGCCATTTTGGAGTCCGGTCACCTGGGTTGAAATCCTGGCTCTCGTCGCCCACCCCATGCCCTCCTCTGTGCCCTCAGGCCAGGTACTAACAGCTGAGCCCTGTGCCAGGGCTGCCATCTTCCGCATCTCCGGCCTCCTGGGGTGCTGGGAAAGCTTGTTAGCAAATGCCCACCCCACCCTTCACCAGAGACACACACAGACTGCACTGAAAACGTGGACAGTTCTTAGGCTCTTTCTTGGGTCTTTGACATATAATCTCGGGACCCAATTTATAGACGGGAAACTAAGAACCTTCTAGCTACTGCTCTCAGCGGCTGAGCCGGGATTAGGCTCAGGTCCGGGATCCCAGACCACACAGCTTCCCAGATGCGTGTGGCCGGGGCTCTGACTGTTCCGCAAACATGGCCCCACCACCACCCAGCATCTGCCCCTGGTCCAGGCCCGCCCCTCCCGCCTGGTCAGTGCGGCTGAACCCTCTCGGCGCACCCCCTCCCCCCCAACTCCCACCCGCACTCCTGCCCGGCACACCCTCAAGCTATCAGAGAAAGAGACCCGCCCTACCCGTCCCCCAGCCTCACTGGAACTCTTTCAAGTACTCCAGTGCTCTGGGCGCCCTCTTCTTGCCTAGAGGTCTTTGCATGTGCTGTTCCCTCCCTCTGCCCGGAACACCTCCTCTGCTCCCCCGTTTTCCTGGTTAACACCTCTGCCATCTCTCCTTAGCTCTTCCCCTGGGGAGTGTCCCAGTTACCACCACCCCACAACACACAAACCAGCACACAGGCACAGACACACCCCAAGGCACACACACACGCTTGCGTGTGTACACACTCCATATGCCATAGGCCGCAGACACACATCCCACCCATATCACACAGACCATTCAATGTGCACACCTTACATACCCTGGCCACACAACAGACACACACACATTCACACACAGACCTTTCAGCAGTGGTGCCCCTCCTCTGGGCTCCTATAGGCTCTAATCTTGCTTCCCCGCCATAGCATTTACCCTCCGCACTCGGGTGAGGGCAGGGACCCATCCTCCTCTCCTCCACTCCAGCACAGGGCCTTGCACCAACTCTGGCTCCGTTAGTGCCTGGACCCGTGACCCCCTCCCATGGCCAACATTGTCCCAGTCCCACCTCCATCAAGGTCCTCTCAAGTGAGTACCTGCCCCCATTTGTGCCAGGAGCTGTCCTCACTCCCAGTAGAGTCACTCCAGGCCTGGCCCTCTCACCTTCAGGTCACACACACTTACCTGGGCTTTGGTCAGCCGCACTCCCACCCAGACCACAGCTACTGGAGCGGAAGGACACTGTCTTAGATGCTCCCCACCCCCACCCCCTCTCACCCCCACCACCCCTCCAGTGCCTCAGGAATATTTGGTGACTTGAACAGCACCAGAGCCTTGAGGTCACTTCTCTCCATAGTCTCAACTTTCTCATCTGTAAAATGGGGTCACACTGAAAGTGCCTTGCAGAAACTCAGAAGTGTCAGAGTGGATGTTATTTCAGGGCTACCGGGTTCCTGCTGGGCCGAGTTTGTGAGTGAACTGAGCTGTGGTGGGTGCAGCTCATCCCCTGTGTGAGCCCTTCCCCAACTGAGTGTCCTGGTCATGCCCTTCCCTTCTGGCAAGCTGGGTCCCTGGGACACTTTGTGCCAAGTCCTGGGGGTGGGGTGTTTGCTTGGGGTTCCTGACAAGTAGCTTGTAGAGCTACTTGTAGAGAAGGAGGGTGGACCTCTCCTGGAGAGTGACCAGAGTCAGGAGAATAAGGAGGGGAGAAAGGCAGACGCGGGGAAGGAACTTTCCCGCTTTCTTCAAGGAGATGGGGAAGATGAGCGTAGAACCTCACAGCATCCACCCTCGTCCCCACTGCCCCTTGGGTGTTAGGGCCCCTCCCTTGGCCCAGCAGGAGCCCAGCAGCTCACCTGAGCTCAGGTTCAGGGTGGCATGCACCACCCCATAGGCAGAGATGGAGAAACAGAGGCCAGAGCGGGGAGACGGAAAGGGCACGCGGAAATGGGGGGGTACGGAGCGGCCACGCGCTGCTCTTGGAGTCGCTTGTATTTTCATTCACCGGGGTTCACTGGCACCTCCGTGTGCCCGGCATGGAATTGTGTCCTGGGTACATGGTGAGGAACGAATCAGCTGCTGCCCTCATGGAGCTTGGGGTCTAAGGAGTGAATACATGAAGGCAGCATGAGAAAGGCAGGGAGGAGGGATGCTGGGATGGTGAAGAAGGGGCACGCATGCGCATTCATAAACACTCCCTTACATCGGGACTTCCCTGGCGGCCCAGTGCTTAGGACTCGGCGCTTTCACTTCCGTGGCCCGGGTTCAATCCCTGGTCGGGGAACAAAGATCCCGCAAGCCATGTGGTGCGGCCAAAAACAAGACCAAAAAACCACTCCCTTACGCGGACCTGCATTTGTGTCCCGGAGTTTCTTCCAGAACTTTTCTTATCACTTCGCTCATACTCATTCTGTCTATGAACGTGTTTGTTTTTTGTTGTTTTTTTGGCCGCACCACGCAGCATGTGCGATCTTAGTTCCCCGACCACGGATCGAACCTGAGCCCCTTGCACTGGAAGCGTGAAGTCTTAACCACTGGACCACCAGGGAGGTCCCTACGAATGTGTTTTGAACACCTTTGCCTGAAGCAGGGGGCAGAGTGATTAAGAGCAAAATTCAGACTCCTCCTCCTGGCTGTGTGACTTTGGGCAAGTCACTGTCCCTCTCTGAGTCTTCATGTAGTGTCCTCCTCTGGAAAATGGGTACATATCCCACAGGGCTGTTGTGATGAGTCCCCGAGATGTGGTGGAGTGTCCCCTCTGGCATGGGGACCCAAGCTTGAGTCTATTCCAAGTGCCCCCTGGGCATGACTGCCGTGCTCAGGCCCCCTGGACCACTAGCCTCCTGTCTCTGCCTGAACCCCAGTACCTGGCAGCTCAGCTCTTGGAGGGTATGTGCAGTCCCTGGGAGGGGGAGGCCCAGCACCAGCTGGCCATGATGACAAGACAGTTTGGTTACCCAGCCGAGTACTCTGGGCTCCTGCCTGTCCGAGGTGGAACGTTTCAAATAGAGATGAGTTCTAGAACCACAGGGTCAAGTTGGTGAGGGGAGCCATGGGCCCTGCCTCCTGCCTCTGGGGCTCACTGATTAAAAAAGGAAAATTGACCACAGCTTCTAAGTACTGACCACCCCCACCTGCCTTGCCTAACTCACACCCAACTGTTCTCCATCCATTCAACTCCCTGGGCATCACCCATAGGACCCCCACAGAGAGCCTTGGCCTGAGACCTGGGGACGGGGCCTGAAAGCAGGTACTCACCAAAGGGCAGATCATCAGAGGAACTTGCCAGGAAGCGTCATGAGACCCCAGGGTGTCAGCCTGGAAGAGAGCTCAGGGATCACCACTTTGGCAACCCTATGTTGCACAGACAGAAAATCTTCAGCTCAGAGAGGTAGAGACAGTGGCCCAGGGACCCACAGCAAGGTACTGGCCCAGCTGGGACTAGACAGGAAGAGGGAGGTGGTTGAGCTTTGGAACTCAACTGCCCAGGTTCAAATCTGGGCCTGTTGCTTGCCAGCCGTGAGCCTAAGTCTCTGAACCCTCTGTGCCTCAGTGTTCTCATTCTGTAGAATGGGAAGAATAATAGTTCCTATTTCAACAATGGCTGTGAGAAATAAGCATACACTATGAATAAAAGCAGGGCTTGGTATACAGTGTGCAATGGATACTGTCACTCTCAGGTTCCTGATTTTTATTTTTTATTTCTTTGCTGCACCTCGTGGCTTGCAGGAGCTCCCATCAGTCCGATTTCTAGCCCAGTGCAGACCCATCTGTCCCATGAACTTGCAGCATCACCTACTCTGGGCCAGTCACTCTGCCAGCACTGAAGATGGAGCAGTGAACAAGACAGACCAAGTCTGCCCTCCTGGCGCCTACAGCCCAGATGCGAAACACCTGAAATGGGTAACTCCAGAGAGAATCGGCTCATTACGGTGTCACTTCTGCTGATCCGGGGATTCAGGCAGGGTCCCATGGGGTGGGGACTCTTAAGCTGATATTGGCAAAATGAAGAGCGGAAAGCATGGTTCCAGGCGAGGGGAATGACACGCCTGAAGACCCTGGGGCAGAAAGGACATAAAGCTGTCCAGACTGGAGAGAAGGTCCAAATGGCTGGATCTTAGAACCGAAGGTGATGGGAGGGGAGGAGAAGCTGAGAGGAGCCAGATATCCGGAGCCTGGGAATGCTGCTTTGAAAGCCTGGAGAGCCAGAGAGGGAAGGAAGTGATCAATCATGCTTGCATATTAGAAAGATCTGTCTGGGGGACATAAAGGGCAGACTGGGCAGGGAGGTGAGCAGAGAGTGGGAGCTGGGGGCCCAGCCTGGATTGGGGCAGGGGCAGTGGGCACAGGGTGAAGGGAGCTGACTTCTTGAAGTGGGAAGCTCTTTAGGTCTTGGTAAGTATTGGGCTTGGGGGTTAGGGAGAAGCAGTCGGCGATGGCACCTGGGAACTGGGCAGGGTCAGGTGCATGGCTGGAAGCGATGGTCAGGGGCAAGTTCCAAAAAGAGGGGAAGCGCTGCATCCAGCTTGGGCCACCCCAGTCTGCAGCAGTGCCCGGGGACCACAGCGCAGTCCTCAGACCCCAGTCCCAGTCTAGACAGCGGCACTCTGGCCCTTTTCTGATTGTGCCTTTCCTCATGGGGCCAGGAATCTGTGATCTGGGCACCTGAGACCATGGAATTCCCTGCTCAAGGCCCCCCAGCCCACTTCCTGGGTCCATCCTCCTGGGGGTGGTCTGAGCTGCCTGTTTGAGTACCCCAATTCCTAGGGGTGGCCAAGAGGTGGCTGTTTGCCATGGGTGTGGGCAGGCCGGAGCGTCAGCACCCGAGCTCATAAAGCCCCTCGTGGAAAAGAGCAAAACCTGCGCAGAAAGAAAAGAGGGACTGTGTGGAAACCGGAGGCCAGGGCTGCCTCTCCTCGTGCTGCCACTTCCAGCATGGACCCCAGGGGCCCGAGACTTCTAATTACAAACCCAGCCTTCCAGGGGTGTTTGTCCTTAGGAAGGTGTATTTGTCAAGGACGGAGGACAGAACGTATTTTATTTAGTAGTTCGGCAGCTTGATTTATAACTTGTAAATACTTAGACACAAGGTATGTGGCCTTTGCTTGTGCCCTGCCCTCCAGTGTTGCCCAGAGAGGAGCCGCCGCCCGGGTTCCACATCGGCGTCGGCTGGCTGACCCTGGACCTGGAGGTCGGCCGCAGGGGATGCTTCAGGCTTCTTCAGAGCTTCCAGACCCAACTTCATGTGCCCCCACAGCACATCCATCCTTTTTTTAAAAAAAAATTTATTTATTATTTATATTTGATTGCATTGGGTCTCTGTTGTGGTGCGTGGGCCTCTCATTGCGGTGGCTTCTCTTGTTGCGGGGCACGGGCTCTAGGCGAGTGGGCTTCAGTAGTTGTGGCACGTGGGCTCAGTAGTTGTGGCTCGCGGGCTCTAGAGCGCAGGCTCAGCAGCTGCGGCGCACGGGCTTAGCTGCTCCACGGCATGTGGGATCTTCCCAGACCGGGGCTTGAACCCGTGTCCCCTGCATTGGCAGGCAGGCTCTTAACCACTGCGCCACCAGGAAAGCCCCCATCCTCTGTCTTTATCCAAGGGTCCTCCTGCCTCCGCCTTTGAATGTTCACCTCCAGCCCCTCCTGCTGCAGGAAGCCTTCGCTCCCTGGAGGCCCTGGCTCTCCAGCTTGTCCCTGGTGTTATTAGGTCACAGTCTCCTCTTGCGTGGCCTGTCTGGGGATGTGAGTCCTGTCCCTCCTGCGGGACCAGGAGCTCCGAGAAGCAGCATCTCCCAGCAGAAACAGTATCTTGCATTGGGTAGGAATCCAGGCTCAGAACGCACACAGGCTTGGGGTCAAATCCCAGCTCTGTCACTTTCGTGCTGTGTGACCTTGGGAGGCGCTTCTCTGCTCTGAGCCGCTTTCTTCTTCTGAAAACCCATAATCATAAGTGTACCTCTTGCAGTGAGGAGGCAATGTGGAACACGGAGCCCACGTGTGCCCGGCACTTGGCAAATACTGGGAAAGGAATTAGGAAGGGCAGGAGTTACATCATTCACTTCTTTTTACAGCTGAGAAAACAAGTAGAGGAGGCTGAGGGAGGTGAGGTTGTTTGCCCAAGGTCACACAGCCTGTAGGAGGATGGGGCCCGAGAGAGGCTGACTGACTTGTGCTCTAACCACTGAGCTCTCTGCCTGCGGGCCAGCCCCCCAAGTGCCCTTCCCGGTCTCCGTGGCCCGTGGACTCCCGAAGGCCGCGTGGGGCCGCGGGGACAACTGGCATGGCCTAGGCTGAGTCCGCGGGGCGGGAAGGGTTAACGAGCTTCGCCGCATTGGGCCGGCCTCCGGGGGAACCAGCCAATGGGCACGCGCCGCGATGAGGTAATGCCGGGACCTAGCGGAGTGGGCGGAGCCGGCGGGGTCCTCGCAGGATTTGAGTTCTTTCCCTCCCCACCTACCCCTCACCTTTGACCTTGATGTCCCCCGCCCCTCCACCCCGCAGCCTTACACCCGTAGAAACCCCTGTGGTGGAGCTGAGGGTCTCGGGTGGCCCTGCATCCCTTAAGGTCTGCGGCAGGAACCCGGAGACATACTGCCTCCTCCGGGACTCAGTTTCCCCTTTTGCAAGAAGATCACTGAAGACCAGACCAGCGGTGGACGTTCTTGGATCCCAGGACGGTTTTCAGCCCCTCCCTGCCCTTGGCCCACACTGTAGAGGGCACAGTCGTGGCCCCCCTCAGGCAGTGCCCAGCTCCGGGGCGGGGGGGCAAGGAGTCTGCCAGGCCAAGGGGAGGGAGACTCACCGGCCCAGTCACACCCTCCTTGTGACCCCAAAGTATCAGCCCCTCCCTATCCCTTGGGTGTCTGCGATGTCGCTTCGCTGCCTCCAAGCCCCAAGTTAGCTGCAAAAGCAGCTGGAGGAGCCGGTTTGGTGGTCACAGGTCAAAGTTCATCGAAGCACCAAAATTAATTGAGCGTCTACTACGTGCGGCTCAGAGCTTCGGGTCTGGCCGCTGCCTGGCCGGCTTCCGGGGCTGCCCACGACTCGGGGTCCCCATCCCGGCCGGCCTGCAGGGGGCCGAGCGCCAATCCCGCAGTCTGGGCACGAAGTGGTTAAAGCCTTTCTAGCCTAGCTGGCTTTGCTGCCGGCCCGGGCTTATTAGTCAGCTCGCGGGGAGAGGGGCGGTGGGTGGGGGAGAGGAGGGGCTCGAGTTGAGAACCGCAGAAAGCTATTCTCAGGGGCTCCCAAGTGTGGGGAGGGCGGCTCAGCAGGAGCTGCTGCTTCCCAGAAAGTTGATTATTTTTAACCCAGGAAGAAGAAAGGAAGGAGGCGAGGGAGAAGGACTCAGAGAAAAGAGGAGAGGATGGCAGAAGACAGGAGAGGATGGGGAAAGGGAATGGAGAGGGGGAGGGGGAGGGAAAGGGGTGGGGAGGGAAAGGGGTGGGGAGGGAAAGGGAAGGTGAGCAGGAGAGAGGGGTGAGGGAAGGCAGAAGGGGGGGAAGGGGCAGACTGTGGGATCAGCGAGGGGAGTGCAGGGAGAGACTGGGCCAGCTGGAGTGGCGGAAGCCAGCTGGGGGTGAGGGGTCTCTGGGAGGGGAATGGATGTGGAATAGGGCACTGCCACCCTTGTAGCCCCTCCCTGCACCCCTCTGGCTCCTCTCCCAGGCCCCTGGCTGGGGGCGGGGGTGCTCCCGCTGGACCCACCCCCAGGCCACCCATCCTGGTCTTGCCAAGCCTGAGCTGAGAGCAGCGCCCCCTCGAGTATCACCAACCCAGGGCTATGCAAGGCACTGGGGCTTGGGGAGTGGGGGGCAGGGTGCTCTCCAGCCCACAGCAGCCTGGTGACTTGCCCTTGTCGGGGTGGTGATCACTGTGGGAGGGGCAAGGAGGGCCACCCTGAAAACCCCATGGCCTCTGCAGGGAGGGGTTCCTGGAGAGAAGGGCGGAAGCAGGGCAGAAGGGACCTCGGGCCCCCTTTCTCCTGCCTTGGGGTGGAGTCAAGCTGAAAAGCAAACCCAGTGAGGGGGCCTATGGGGAGGGTGCTGGGGTCACAGTGACAAACAAGACAGACAGCCGGGTCCACACGGGGCTCACAGTCCTGCAGGGGAGGCTGAGGCTGCGCAAACCATTCTCAATAATGCAGTAGATGATGACAAGAGGGTGGTGGGCTGGGAGGGGACTGTACAGGGGCTGAAGGGGCTGGTCCCCACGGCCTGATCTCTGCAGAGATCATAGGAGGGATCCCGGAGGAGGGAGGAGGGGTGCCTGAGGACCGGAGGGTCTAACTAACGAGGGAAGAGTGACTGGTGGAGGGAGTGAGGATGGCGTGGATGGGGGTCCCAAAGATACAGACCTGAAGGCCCAAGAGAGGATCAGTGTGGCCGACCAAGGCCCTTGTCCTAGAGGCGACTGGAAGCTTTGGAAGTTTTATAGAGCAGAGTGAGGAGATCAGATCCGCAAAGTTCACTTGGGCTGTAGGGGACAAGAGTGGATACAGGAGTGGTATCAAGGTCCCAGGAGAGTGAGGGCAGCCTGGCCCGGGGCAGCGGCTTCTGAGACAGAGGGGAGGCTGGCCTTGGACGTGATTGGGGAGGTCCAGAGGACAGGAGTTGGTGTGTCATGGTGTGGGGCTGACGTAGACCAAGAAGTGGTGGTCTACAGGGAAGTACCAGGCTGCAGCTCCTGCAAGGACAGAGTCAGGGGCTGTCCCCTGAGACAGAGGGCAGCCCGGGGAGAAGGCTCACAGGAGGTCAGGCATTTGTGTTGGGACAAGGTGGGGACAGGCTGCAGGGACAGCTTGAGCAAAGGCACGGAGAGGAGAAGGGCAAGGGGAACCACATGTGGTACCTCGGGATGTGCTGAATCTTCCAGAAAGAGGGGCTGAGTCTGGTCATGGTGGCCTTGACTGCAGGCAAAGGCGTCTGAACTCAGCTTATAGTCAGTGTTGAGCAGTGGAAATGTGGGAACAGAAGAAGGACGCAGGGAGGGTACCTAGCAAACAGTGACCAGGGCGGGCAGGGGCCTGCACCCCAAGGCCGGAGGGGGGATGGGCATGACTGGGGCGTGTCATGAGCCCGCCTCTGGGACAGCCTGTGGGGTGGGTGAGCGAGAGTAACTGTGTGTGTGTCCCTTGCACTGAGTGTCCTGCCCTTCACTTGAGGCAGGACCTGGGGGACACATCCAAATCCTCCAGGACCAGAGAGTGGTCTGACCAGGCCAGACCAGACCAGGGGGATGATGGATGGAGGAGGACCTCAGCCCCTGGCCACAGCTCTGGAACTCCTTAGACACACACACACACACACACACACACACACACACACACACACACACACCCACCCCATTCTGGAACCTGGAAGCAGCATCTGACCACCCCCCAGCAAAGGAACTGGTGTGGGCGGTGCTAGGTTATTGGCTGGAGGGCAATGTCTGTATGTTTTTAACTACTGCAATGTTCCGAGGAGGCCTTGTTGCAGCAACCCAGGGTCACCCGTGCCCGCTTCCCACTCAGGGCCCAGGTTGGTCCTCTCCCAGGACGGGAGGGCAGATCTGCTCAGCCTAGTGCTGCATTTAATAGGAGGGTCCAGTGGCTCAGCTGAGGCCTGATTCCAGATAGTGGCTGGGGGCTGTGGCCTGGCCACCTGCAGCTCTGACCCCACCTTCAGACTCTTGGACCACATGGACCTGTGGCTTTCCCATCAGTCCTGCTACCTACCTTTAGCACCCAACCCCCTAGGGCAGGTACACATCATAAAGTCATGGTTAAGATTAAGGAACAGGGCTTCCCTGGTGGCGCAGTGGTTGGGAGTCCACCTGCTGATGCGGGGGACACAGGTTCGTGCCCCGGTCCGGGAGGATCCCGCATGCCGCGGAGCGGCTCGGCCTGTGAACCATGGCCGCTGAGCCTGTGCGTCCGGAGCCTGTGCTGCGCAATGGGAGAGGCCACAACAGTGAGAGGCCCGCGTACCGCAAAGAAAAAGAAAAAAAAAAAAGATTAACAAACAAACCTGAATCCATACCCATTGCTGCCTGGTGGGCTGAGAGCTCTGGCTTCTGTGCCTCAGTTTCTTCATCGGCAAAATGGGGATAATAATGGCAGAGGCAGAGAAACTATGGAGGTAAGGCCTTTAGCAAGGAAAGGGGCCTGTCCCAGTTCACTTGGGGCCCTGAAGCTTCCCCATCAGTACAACGACGAGGGGTGTGGGCTGCAGCCCTCCAAGGTGGAAGAGAATTGGACTTGCCACGGGTCAGGTGGTGGCATTGTTCCCATTTTGCAGATGAGAAAACAGAGGCTCAGAGAAATCTGTAACTGGCCCTACACAAAAGGAAGGGTTCACATTCTCAGGCCTGCTGGGATTTGGGATTCGGTTCCCACCGCCCTCCAGATAAAGAAACTCAAGTGCAAAATGCATTTCCCCGCCAGGACACCCTTCTCTCCCTCCCCAAAACCCACACACAGTGACTCTGGCCTGGCCGTCTGGGCCCAGGAGGAGCCGGGTCCCCATCAGGCATCTCTGAGCTGGCTTTCACATCGATGGAGCACAAAGGGGGGTAAGCCGGGCAGAGAAAGAGCCCGACAGGCGAGGAGCCGGCTCCGCGGGCGCCTTCCTCCCTGCTTTCTTCCTCTCTCGGCTCTTTGTTACGCTCCCTTTCAGCTGAGCCGGCAGAGCCTGGGTGTTCCGAGCTGACAATAATTGCTGCGTCTAGACAGTGTCTGGTATGAGGCCTCCCTCTCCCGCGCCTCGCTGGCCTCCCCGAGGCTCCCTTTCCCAGCGCTGCCGGCCCTGCCCCACACCCTGTGTTTCCCACACCCCTTCCCCTCTCTGGCTGCCCGGGGTCCCCGTCTGTCCCGGCTCCCTCCTGCTCAGACCCTACCTCTCTCTCTCCCTCTCCCCCTCCCACCCTCAGACTCACACGCGCCCCTTCTGGTCCCCAGGCCTGAAATCAGGGAACAAAAGTGTTTTTGCATGGGCTGGGGCTGGGAGGCCTTGGAGGAGACTGAGCCCAGCAAACCCTCCTGACTGTCGGCCGCTCACCTTGCTGGATTCTGTGCTGAGCTGGGAAGCACCGGGATTCATCGGCTCCTCCCCTCCTCTTTCCATCCAGGCTTGGATGGGAACCCAGAGGAATCACCAGAGGTCCAAGGAAGAACCTCCTGGTGACTCTGACCATCAGCCGTGGATAGAGCGCTTTCAGGAGATACAGGGGGTGGGAAGTGAATTTTCACAAGTTCTAAGATTTGTCCCTGCCCCAACTCAGACCAGTAATTCTGGAAGATTTTCCAGAATCTGGAATGTCCTCACTGGGATCAGAATCGAGACCCTCAGTGTGATTTTGAGACAGTAATAATAACAGGCAGCCTTTGCTCGGCCCTCTCCCCGCGCCATTTATTTAATCCTCCCAACAGCAGAGAGAGAGAGGGAGAGAGAGAGAGAGAGAGAGAGAGAGAGAGAGAAAGCACACACGTGCGCAGAAGCCTATGATTTGTCCCATTTTACAGATGAGGAAACTGAGGCCCAGAGAGGTTAAGTAACTTGCCCAAAGTCACAAAGCCAAGCAAGTGGAGGAGCCTAGATTTGAAGCCACAGAGGCTGGCTCCAGAGCCCCGGTAATTAATAGCAATAGGAGCATTAAATGCTTACTGAATACCCGTGGCTGAGATTAGCACTTTACATGTACTATTTCCTTTATCCTCATAATGCTGTTAGATAGGATCCGGGATTCTGCCCATTATTTACATTAAAGGAGAATAGCCCAGGGCTGCTGGGTGTGGCCAGATGGTGACCTAACTCCACATCAGAAAGGCCTAGTAATCCACGTGCTGCACATGAAAGGCTTGGCCTTGAGTAGAAGCTCAATAAATGTTGCGATTCCATTTCCGACTTCTTCCCTCTGGGCTTTCTTGAGCCCTGGCTAGGCTGGGGGAGACAATGTGGGGCTCTGTCCTCCTGAGACCCTGGCCTAGAGGGAACTGGCAAATCAGTCACTTTCAAAGTAGACGGGGAATTATGATGATATGAGGGAGGCAGGGCCTCTGGGGGTCAAGGGGAGGGACCCTGAATCCAAGAAGGCTTCCTGGAGGAGGGTGAATCAACACTGTCCTGGAGGATACATAAGAGTTGGGCAGCTTAAGAGGGAAGGGAAAGGTGTTCCAGGCAGAGGGAACCACACATAAGGAGGTCCCAAAGTGAGAGAGGAACAGGGTCATCTCAGAGAACCAGAGGTCCCTAAGCAGCTTTGTTGGACTGAACAGATGCAGGGGCCAAGGAGGGAGTTGGGGGAGCCATGAGGCTGGAGCTGCAATTAGGAAGGGCCTCAACTGCCAGGCCGCTGGGAGGTGGGACCTATCCCAAGGCGGGGAGGCTGGTTAGGGAACTGCAGGGCTGTCATAACCAGGAGGATGTGGAATGGGGTAGGCTGGGTGGATCAGAGAGAGACCCTGAGGAGTTTTAGAAGGATGGTCTCCTCTGATGTTGGAGCTTGGCCTATGTGTTTGCCTTCAGTGGCATTCCAGACGTGGACATAGTGAGGACGAAGGCGTGGAGGTGAGGGGAGCCAGGTGTGTGCTCTGGGAAGGAGACAGTGGGGCCAGGTACCAAGTGGCCTTTGGAAGCGAGGTCAGCAGCGAAGGTTGGGCAGCTCAGGTAGGAAGATTAACTGGGAAGATTCATCTGGAACCTTTGCAGGATGGATTAAAGGGGCAAAGCTGGAGGCAGGGAGGCTGGGGAGGAGGCCAGGAGGAGGCCGCTGTTGACCGGGTTTTCCTTCCCAAGCAGATCTGTCCTCATCTCCAGCCGCTCTTCCAGTCTGCAGAGTCATTTTGATTCTGCACCGACTCCTTCACCATAGGCTGCTTATACCCTCCGCCCCCAGCTGGAACGGAAGGGGGACTCTCACCATTCAGTCCTCATCCAGGCCATCGACAAAAATGTCAGACAGCCTGAGTCCACGCCTGTACGCCTCTCGGCCGCCAGTGGCCAACACTGGCAGATCCACCGATGAGCTCCCAGCCTGCCACCTCCGGGCCTGCCTGCAGCACTGGGCCTGGGTCTTGACTTGGAATGCGAAGCCTGGGCCTAACTGGGGGCCATGGACATGCAGAGACAGCACCTCCCATCTCTAGACTGAAACGCTGAGCTGTGTATCTGATGCTGGGAGTTCACAGGCTGGAAGAGGAGAAAAACAGGAACAGGGACATGATATAAGGCTGATGGGGATGGTACAGGAGCACTTATGGTGAAGACCACACAGGCCCACCGTCCCGGACCCCAAATCCCTGGGCGGATGGGTCCAGAGCTCAGAATGTTTCCAGTTGTAGGAGGAAAGCATGACACATAGACCACATCGCTCCTAATACCGCCAATGAAGGGTGGGGCACCCCCGTAATCGAACTCGTTAACACATCTGCAGCAAAGCCTCTGAAGAAAGACATAAATACTCCGAATCTCAGTTTTCTCATCTCTAAAGTGGGGCAATGGCGGTAGTCGGCTCACACAGTTGCCCTAAGAACTTTTTTTTTTTTTCATCTTTATTGGAGTATAATTGCTTTACAATGGTGTGTTAGTTTCTGCTTTATAACAAAGTGAGTCAGTTATACATATACATATGTTCCCATATCTCTTCCCTCTTGCGTCTCCCTCCCTCCCACCCTCCCTATGACCTAAGAATTTGCTGCTTCTCATGATACCAGCCAGCCCGCAGGGCCTCAGACACAGGCTCTTGTCCTGCCCCAAGCCCTTGGCACTTGCTGCTCCTTTCTGGAATATTCCTCCCCAGACATCTCACAAGATCGCTCTCTCACCTCCTTCAGGACTCTCCTCCAGCACGCCTTGCCCTGGCCGTCCCAGTCTCCTCCCGCCCCTCTTGTTCTCCTTTCTCTTTGTTCCCAGCCTCTAACATCTGACGCATCATTGATTAAATTACTCATTTGTTAATTGCCTGCTCTCCCACGGCAGAATCCAAGTTTTGCGTGGGCAGGACTGTGTGCTGTCACCCACTTTGCCCCAGGACCTAGGACAGCGCTGGCACAGATGGGCACTCTGATTTTTGCTGAATGAACGATTGTCTGTTAAATGTGCCTCGCACATCAGAAAGACTCAATAAAGCACAGCTGGTGTCATCACCATTACTGTTATTATCGATGCTGCTGCTGTTATTATTATCATCATCATTACTATGTTCCTGAGCTGATCCCAGACCTTGGTTCTCCAGCCTCTGAAATGGGCATCCAGGGGACTGAGATGTCGGCCGCCACCAGAAGCGGATCAGGTCCTTGCAGGAGAGACAAAGAACCTTGCCCGCCCCCCTGGGGGTGCCTGCACCCCTCGCTGGAGAGAGAGGCCGGGGAGAAGCTTGGAGAAGGCACACAGCCCCAGTGAACAGGGCTGCCAGAAGGCCATACATAATTCATTGCCAAATGGGGCGGTGGGCGACTGTGCGCTGGGGCTCACTCTGCGCCTGGCGCTTTGCTGACTGCTCCTCACACGCTGCCTCATTGCATCTTCACGGATTTGCAGGGTGCGAACCTTCCCCCGCCTCCCCGTTTTCCCCGGGGGGGAAGACAGGTTCCGAGGATGGGGCCACCGTGCAAGTCACACAGCTTCTCAGTAGCCAAGCAGTGTCTCCAGTCACTGCCTCTCTGTGGAGGAAAGAGACAGCCCTGGGGACGGAGTGGAGACAGAGACCTACCCCAGACAGGGCAGCAGAGGACAGGCTGGGTCACAGCAGGGCTGAGGAAGGGGCAGGGGACCCCCAGCCCACCTCACCCTCCTCTCCTGGAGGACGCGTTCCCTGCTGTGGCCACCAAGAGTGCTGGCTCTGGAGTTTCAACGGCTCACTTTGCTCAGTTGGAAGAGTAACAGAGCCCACGCCCTGGGGCTCTGCAATCCTCCTGACAGGATGCTGGCCCCAAAAGTGGCATCTGCCTAGGGGAAAAACCAATCCCAAAAGGTTACATACTCTACTATTCCCTTTACATAACATTTTCAACATCACAAAATGTTAGCAATGGAGGACAGAATTAGGGACAGGCTGGATGGGGATGGAATGGGCATGTGGTCATAAAAGAGCAACAGGCGGGATCCTTGTGCCGATGGACAAGTTCTGTATCCCGACTGTGAGACTGTGACGGAGGATCCACAAACCTGTGATAAAACTGTATAGAACTAAACGCACACACAAAATATTACAAGTAAAACTGGGAAATCGGAGTAAGATCGGTGAGTTGTGTCAATGCCCACAGCCCAGCTGTGATCTTGTCCTATAGCTCTGCTCGGTGATTCCATTGGGGGAAACTGGGTGAAGGGTACAGGGGATCTCTGTGTCATTTCTGATAATTGCACGTCAGTCTACAATGATCTCAATGGAAATTTCAATTTTAAAAATGTCATCTGGGGGGCTTCCCTGGTGGCGCAGTGGTTGAGAGTCCGCCTGCCGATGCAGGGGACACGGGTTCGTGCCCAGGGCCGGGAAGATCCCACATGCCGCGGAGCGGCTGGGCCCGTGAGCCATGGCCGCTGAGCCTGCGCGTCCGGAGCCTGTGCTCCACAACGGGAGAGGCCGCAACAGTGAGAGGCCCGCGTACCACAAAAAAAAAAAAAAATGTCATCTGGGGAATTCCCTGGCGGTCCAGTGGTGAGGACTCTGCGCTTTCACTGCCGAGGGCGCAGGTTCAATCCCTGGTCGGGAACTAGGGTTCTGCAGGCTGCGCAGAGTGGCACAAAAAAAAGCCGTCTGCCTCTGCCCAGAAACGGTTACGTAAACTACTGCAATTCGTTCTCGCCCAACCCCACAACCGCCCAGACCAGGACAGGGACAAGTGGGCATTTACCAGGCAGCTAGAGTTTTCCTCAGCTCTGAATTGTCCTTCCTGCCTCACTTGGAGGGTCCTCAGTCTTTATTCCAGAATGTTCCTGTCCTCTCTCACCTTCCCATAGACAAGAATTCAGTACGACCCCATGGGACTCGAGATGGACACTGGAGGAGGACGAGGAAGGCCTTTGTCATCAGTCTCCTGTCTGAATCCAGCTGGGACTCCTAGCCACGCTCAGAGGCTCCCAGTCAGGATCATGAAAACAGCAACCCTCGCCCACCTTGGTCTCCTGCTCCACGAGAGTGTGGGGCAGCGGAAAGAACGCTGAGTATCAGGTCCCACGGGCCCCAGACCCCACCAAGCTCCTGCCTCACCATGTGCGTCTAGACAATCCCCGTCTTCTTTTTGGTTCTTAGTTTCCTCATTTGAAGCACAAAAGAATTGGACTGGATTATCCTTAAGGGTCTTCCGGGCCGGTGAAGAGGTGACCCTGGCCCCCGTCCTGCTACCCAGAGGACTCTCCTTCACATTCATGTGGTTGGACAAGAAGAGCTAGGCCCCAGGCCTGCCTCTAGCCCTTCCCTACGCTTGCATGCATGACTTTGGGCCCTCCCTGCCTTTCAGCATCAATACAGTTGAGAGGGTTACACAAGCTCAGGTCATTAAGTCACTCAACAAATGTGTATTGAACACTCACTAACTGCCAAGCACTAGAGAAAAAAAGCGGGGTTGGGGGAGGCAGGGAAATGCCGTCCCTGCCTTTGTGGAACCTGCGGTCTAGGAGGGAAGAATGCCACAAAGAAATAAAAAATTGCAGCTGATTTTATGCAAAGAAGAAAAGCGTCAGCTGGGATGGTGTGTTTCAGGGCCATCCTTGAAAGGATGGGCTTCCCTGGGAAGTAACAGTTGAGCTGAGGTCTGAGCAAGGAATCAACTCTAAGCAAAGAAAGGGGAAGGTGGCCAAGGGCAGAGGCTGCTCCAAAACAGGGAGCAGCAAGAGCTGGGGGCCTGTGCAGAGTGAAAGCCCAGCGTGAGAGATCACGGTCCAGGAAGGGGCAACAGCTTCAGTGGATGACACAGGAGAGCAGGGATGAGGGGAGCAGGGATGACGGGAGTCAGGCTGAGCAGGCTCGTCTCCATCCCAGACAGAAGGGATTCTTTGAGTCACATTAAGCAAGGGAGTTACCAGATTGGATTTGTGTTTTGAAATTTTCCTCCTGGTTACCAAGAGGAGAGGGGACCTCATGAGCCCTCTTTGTTGCCTTAAGTGATTTTTACTGTGGTGTCATTCGGACAGGTACAAACATTAAATGAAGCATAAACTCCTTATAGCTCTTATACAACCATAAAACCAAGACAAATTGGTCGATCAAATACAAAATCAATTCAAATCAGATTAATCTCATATAATGTATCCTTTGTTTGAAACCCTGTCACCACCTACAGTGCAAGTGTGACCGAACTATGATGGCTTTGAGTCTGTGGGGCAGAGCAGGCTGGCTTTATAATCCAAGAAGAAAGAGGCAGACAGCTCAAGAGAAAAATGGAGGAAATGAATTAAAGTACTTCACAAGTGAATAGCCAACCGGCAAATGCATGATAAAGTGCTCAGCTCCGTAACTCATCAAGGGGAAATGCAAATTAAGACCACAGTGAGCTACCACATCAGACACAAGAAAAGCTAAAGTGAGGAAGACTGACAACGTCAAGTGTTGGTAAGCACGTGGAGCAACTGGAACTCACACCCAGCTGGCGGGTATGTGAATTGGTACAACCACTGTGGGAAGCATGCCCTACCCTCTGACCCACACTTCCACTCCAAGGCATGTACCTAACAGAAGTTGATCCTTGCGTTCTCCAAAGATGTGACTGGGGATATTCACAGCAGCGCTATTCACACAGTAGGGCTGCTGGAATGAATCCAAATATCCTGGAGCTGTAGAACAGACAATTTGTAGACTAGTCTTGCGGTGGATGGCTGGGCAGCTTTAAGGATGGATGATGTACAACGAGCCACAACAGTAGAGATGAACCTCACGAACGTAATGTGGAAAAGACGTTTACATAAAGGACAAAAACAAGCAAAATTAGTCTGTGGTGTTAGAGATCAGAGTAGAATTACCCACAGGTGGGAGGAGGGTTAGTGACTGGGGATTTGGAGGAGGGAGAGACCAATGGACTAGACAGTCTGGAAGTTGCTAGAAATAGCACTGTGGTCCTCAAGGCTCTGGACTCAACTGAGAGGCCAGACTCTCAGTTGGCCTCTGAGGAGGAGAAGGGAGGAGAAGGACACGTAGAAACGCAGCTCAGCGTCCCCTGGCCCCCTTTCCTTGCCCACACAGGCCAACTTGCAAGTGGTAACCTAGGTGCCTGGGCTTGGCTGGAGGGAACTAGACGCCAGGCGTAAGAAAGGGCTGGCCTTCCAAGCCAGAGATCGAGAGCTCCTCTGGGGGAAGAAGCCTTGCCTGTAGCCCTGGGGCACTGGAGATTGGTGGAGGCCTTGGCACCAGCTTCCAGGTAAGAAGAGGGTACTGGGCAGCATGAGGCAGCCTCACCAGCCACAGGCCACCGACCCCAGGCAGCCTCAGGGAAGCTCAGCTCCAGTCCCAGCTTTGAGGATCCACTTCTTTGTACCTTAAGCCCTCCCCCACCTCCCAGGTTTGGAGCAGGTAGAGGAGGAGGGTCATTCCCTGCTCCTGAAAAGCAGACGTATAATCCACATGCTGGTGAGAACAGTTCTGACTGTCTGGTATGAAGCTGTTGCTCAGCAAAGTCTGGCTGGATGAACGCCCAGCTGGGCATGATGCTCTGCGCGTGGCTGACTGGGGCCTCCCCATGAGAAGTTCATCGACAGGTTTGCAGGAAAGGGATTGCAAAATAAGTTCAGAGTTTTCACTTAAGAAGCACCCACCATGGGCCAGGCCCTCTGCTCAGAGCTTTGGTGCACAACCTCATTTAATTCTCCTACTTAACACACCAATAACTCAGACATGACTATTTTTAAAATCAAGTCTGACAATATCTGCCTTCAGTTGGAGAGTCTAGAGCTTTTACATTTAATGTACTTTTTTTTTTTTCTCAGTACACGGGCCTCTCACTGTTGTGGCCTCTCCCGTTGCGGAGCACAGGCTCCGGACACGCAGGCTCAGCGGCCATGGCTCACGGGCCCAGCTGCTCCGCGGCATGCGGGATCTTCCCGGACCAGGGCATGAACCCACGTCCCCTGCATCGGCAGGCGGACTCTCAACCACTGCGCCGCCAGGGAAGCCCTAATGTACTTATTATTGTGGGTGGGTTTATGTCTGTCATCCTGCTGCTTGTTATCTATTTGTCCCCTCTCTTCTTTTTTCCTTTGTTCTTCCTTGACTGCCTTCGGTTGGGTTAATCAAGTATTTTTATAAGCATTCCATTCTGTCTTCCCTGTTTGCTTTTTAGCTCCACCTCTTTAAATTTTGGGCTGCTCTCAAAGGGATTACGATGTTCATTCTTAAGTTATCACAGTCTGCCTTCCAATGAGAATGCACCACTTCATGTATTCTGTAAGGACTTTACAAAAATAGAATTCCATTTCATCCTCTCCTGTACTTTGTGTTATTATAGTTGTATATTTTACTTTATATGTGATATAAATCCCAGAAAAACTGTCATTTTGCTTTAAGGAGGCAATTAATTTTTAAAGAAGTTAAGAAAAGGAAGAGTCTTTTGTATCTATTCACATATTTACCATTCCCAGTGCCACTTTTTCCTTTAAAAATTTCCTTGTAAATTTTCTACAGTTCTATCTGGTATCATTTTCCTTGAGCCTAAAGACCTTTCTTTAGCATTTCTTAGAATTCAGGTCTACTGGAAACAAATTCTCTGTTTTATCTATTCAAGAATGTTTTGATTTTTCCATTTTGAAATATATTTTCACTGTTAGCATTCTAAGTTGACAGATTTTAACTTCATCTGTGGTTAATTGTTCTATTGTCTTCTGACTTGCATTATTTTCACGAGAAGTCTGCTGTCTTTTGCATCATTGTTTTCCTATACATAATTATTATATATATTTTTCTAGCTGTTGTCCAGATTCTCTCTTCATCTTTGGTTTTTGGCAGTCTGACCATGATGTGCCTGAGTGTGATTTTCCTTGTATCTATCCTGGTTAGGGTTTGCTGAACGTCCTGGATCTGCAGGTTGACTGCTTTTTCAAACACGGAACATTCTCAGCCAATATTTCATCAAAAAAAAAACCCAATTTTTTTGCTCCGTTATCTCTCTTCCCGCCTCTGGGACTCAAATTACATGTATGTTAAGACTGCTTGATGCTGTCACATAGGTTATTGAGACTCTGTTCATTTTTTCAATCATTTTTCTCTTTGTGCTTCAGTGTAGATAATTTCTGTTGATCTGTTTTTAAACTCACTGATCCTTTTTGTATTGGGTCTAGTCCCATCCAATGAGCGTTCAACTTCAGTTATTGTATTTTCAAGTTTAGAATTTGATATGATCCTGTTTTTTAAGAAAAAAAGTTTCCACATCTCCTCTTGTTATGGGTTGAATTACGTCACCCTCCGAAAAAAAAGATATGTTGAAGAGCTAACCCCCCGTACTTCAAAATATGACCTTATTTAGAAACAGGGTCACTACAGATGTAATTAGGTAAATTAAGGTGAGGTCATACTGGAATAAAGTGGGCCCTTAATCCAATATGACTGGTGTCTTTATAAGGAAAGCAGAGAGACACGGGGAGAACATCATGTGATGACAGAGACTGAAATTCTTGCAAGCCAAGGCATGCTAAGGATTGCTGGCGGTCACCAGAAGCTAGGAGAGAAGCATGGAACAGATACCCCTTCAGAGCTCTCAGAAGGAATTAACCCTGCCAACAACTGGATTTCAGACTTCTAGTCTTTGGAACTGTGACAAAATACATTTCTGTTGTTGTAAGCCACCCAGTTTGTGGTAGTTTGTTCTGGCAGCCCTAGGAAACTAATAACGCTTCTGAAATTTCCCACACCTTCATCCACTGCCTTTTCCTGTAAATTCTTTAACACATTTATCTTAATGATTTAAAAATCTGCCAACTAATTCCAACGTCTAGATCGCCTTTGGATCTGTTTCTACTGACTTTTAAAAAAATCTTGTCCCTGTGTCACATGTTCCTGTTTCTTTCCATGTCTATCAATAATAATTTTTAATTTTATTGTGGACATTGTGAGGCTATAATGTAGAGCTTCTGGATTGTGTTATCTTCCTCTGAAGAGTTTTGTATCTCATTTCTGTTTAATTGTTGGCCATTCACCTCGATCTTGTGAAGCCCTGGTTTTAGACTTTGTTAGGGCAGGTTTATTTTGGTCCTTACTCCTAAGTAATGGTCTCCCAGGATCTCAGTGAAGAGCCTGGCATGTTTACCAAGCCACTCTAACTTGGTGCGATTTGAATTAGAAAATTTGGATCCCCAATGCCAAGCAGCTGCAGAAGTCTCTGCTCAGCTCTTTCAGCCCTCTGGCTGTGTTTTCCCCCTGAGCTCCTTGGAGTCATGCCCCACACCAGAGCCAGCCAAGAATCTGAGGGGAGTTTGCTCCCTCTGCAGCTCTGTTTTCTGGGATGTCTCTCCCAATTTCCAGCTGCTCTGCAGGCCCTGAACTCCAACTTCTTACTCCTCAGTCAATAAGGCTTCTGCTTTCTGCTTGAGTTCTATCCCCCAAGCACAACGTAAACTAGGGAATGCCCTCAGGGGAAAATCCAGATAAATGTGTCTCTCACCAGTAGAGTTTCCTGGTTTCAAGGGTCATATCTCCTCTAGTCACTCTGCTTTTGGTCACTCTCCAATAGTTCCAAGCAAATCTGTTTTATATATTTTTGTCCAGATTTTATAATTGTTACCAGCAGGAAGTTAATCTGATATAAACGACTCTTCTACTACCAGCAAGTCTATGCTTTATAAATCACTCCATCATGTTGCCTAAGACATAATTTAGTGCTCGTGTTTAGGTCTAGTTTTAGACTTGACATTGGAAGCAATACCGTTTAGTGGAAAATGCAGGCCATTGTGCTGGGGTCTGGAGCCAGCCATTCAAACGGTTGAGTCTTGATTCGGATACTTTGCTGTGTGACCTTGAACGAAGTTCTTCATCTCACTGAGCCTCAGTGGCCTCACTTGTGTAACAGGAATAACAGTCCCTGTCTTCCGGATGAGGAATGGAAGTAACCTGAGCAAAAGCCCAGACCCATGTCTACACATGGTAATGTGCTCAATAGATGGAAGATGTTATTAGCAGTGAATTAGCAGTTCTGTTCTTGCAAGCAAAGATCCCCAATGACATCATGATCAGCCAGACCCAGTATTGACCTTGAATAAATCCCCACTCCTTTTAAGAGTAAATCCGCACTCATTTTAAGAGTAAACCCCCACTCTCAAAGTGACACGTTTTAAGAGACAAGCTGATGTCTTCAAGTTTGGCTTCACAGTCATGTCAGAGGTGCATCTTCTAAGGGCAGCGAGAGACCTGCATCCTCTGGGATGGCCCTAACTCTGCCTTTTCGGCAGCAGAATGTCCCCCGTTAGAAGACCGACAAGGACTCCTGCCAACTTGTGTCTGGGCTAAGTCAAGTCCTGATCAAATGGGCTGGGCTGGGTTGGGTGACACTCACCAGGCTTAAACAGCAACCCAAATAAGGAGACACCAATATATCAATGGTATTTATGGGGAGGGTCCCCCTCTGGAGGGGCAAATGCCGTCAACACAGCAACCAAAACAATTCCCTTGACAGAAGGGCAGAGCTGTGGAAGCCAAGCCTGCATTCCGGACCAGCCAATGGCCTTCGGCAGGCCCCTCCCCCTCTCTGGATCGCCTTCCACCGCCTGTATGAAGTGCTGACTTCTAAAGGCCCCCTCAATGTGGGCTCAGACATCGGGCAGCCTGATGCCTAGCCATGGTCCTGCCTCCAACGTGGGAAGTGAGGTTGGGCACCTCACTTAATCACTCTCTGCCTCAGTTTCCCCATCTGTAACATGGGGTACACATGCTCAATACTCCCTTTTGCACCAGGCTGCCATGGAGCCCTTAAAAATAACAAAGTATTCTGAAAGTCAGAATAGCAAACACGTATATCGTACCCCAGATCTACAGCCTTGCACCACGGTTGGCAAACTCAACAGAGTCTTGCATTATGAAGACAAGGAGGGGAAATGTAGCCAGCCCACCCTTGGGAAAAAAATGAGAGCTTTCAAAGAGAGACAAATAACTCGCAATTTAAATGCATAAGAGACCAGGCTGTGCCACCGCATATGCAGATAGATGCAAATGATATGCAAATGGGCCAGAGCAAGCCTGGGTTTGCCAGGGTCCTCTGCCAAGCAGCCAGTTATGGGGTTCAGCCAGGTCTGCTCTGTGCCAGAAGCTCACATCTGGGGCCCAGAGGCCTTGGGGTGAATATCCGATTGCGCCTCCTCCAGAAAGCTTTCCAAGACCCAGCAGGCCGCAGCCCCGCCCCCTCTCCCCAGGGCTTGGAGCCTGCCTCCGGACTCTGCCAGGGTACCACCATCTCCCCCTCCAGACAGCGAGCTCCTAGGGGCAGGGCTCCGTCTCATTCACCACCGCACCCCTGGAACTTTCACAGGCCCTGGCACCAAGGAGGTGCTCGGAGGCTGCAGGCTGAGTGATCACAGGAAGGCAGGATGGGTGGGTGAATTCATTCATAAGTCCTCCTTGACCCAAGGAACAGGCCGAATCCTCTTCAGGGGCTTTGGGTTCTGCCGTCACCCAACAATGGGGGACCTTCATCACTACCCTGTTCCCAGGGAAGATTAAAGGACGGAAGTTTGCAGGTAACACCTAATTTCTAAATTAGGAAAGATGCCACTTTGTTGGTACAATGACATCCTTACCCCTCTCTTTCGTTCTGCTGTCCTTTCTGGGGTGGGTGAGGGCCTGACTCAGAATCAGTGTCCAATAAATATCGACTGATGAATGAATGAGTGAATGAATGCATGGACAAAAGAATGAGGTTTCAGCTAACTTTCCAGAAATTGCCCGTAAGCCGTAGCCCATTCTGTCAAAATACAGACCTTAAGTTGAGCTTAAGTTGGTCTTAAGTTGAGCTACTGATTGTGTCTATTTGTTGTAGCACGTTTGAATTCTTTTTGCTGTGTTTCTAGACTTTAGGGACTGTAGCAGACACTTCTGTGCCACATCACACGTCCTTGCTCCACCTCTGATTTCAGCTGCAATGAGGTGGACAGTCCTGACTCAGCATGACTCGTGCCATCTCAAGCAGGAGCCTTTCTGCCAGGGGGCTTTTCCCAAGGCCTCCTGAAGCCACTAGACAGCTCAGGAGTCGGGAGTAAAGACCCCTCAGCAACCTTCTGCACTAGAGGACAGGAGCCAGTGGACGGAGCTCCCACCTCCTGTCTTCCAGAAAACAATTCCGGGAGGCATCCTGTATGCTTCTAGAGTTCCTGGTGGAAACCAGCCTTCTCTCACCCACAGCAGGGGACACCCCCATCGCTTCTCCTCCTCTCCTGCCTTGCTCTCCTACCTCCTGGGGTCACCCCGAAGTCCTTAACTCAGGCTCTGCTTCAAAGGATCCCAAAATAGGACAGTGGCCGTTCTCAAATCTGGCTGCGCCCATGGCTGTGCACCTCATGAATATGATACACACGTGAAGGTGGAAACCAGATCGAGAATGTCTTCACAGCCAGTGGGAACTATTTCATTGATAAGCCAGTGTTCAGTGGGGTTGAACCAGCACTCATTCATTCATTCACCCTACAGCAGGCAAGGCCCCGCCCTCTCGCTGCTACGGCCCAGTGGCTGTTGTGATGAAGATATGCGTGGACCACTGGGAAGGGCTCTATTGAATCCTGGATCCTCAAAACCATCTCGTTTCCCTGTGGGCAAAACGGTGCCCTTTTCAGATGAGGAAACCAGGACTTGTCCTGGGGAAGGTCAGACAGCTCCTAGGTGGTGTAGCAGAGTCCACATCTGGGGCGTGCAGAGACACCACCCACCAGGTGGTGCCCGGGGCCGTGAGTGAAGGAAGGTCTGCTTAGGAATCACGTGGCCCACACTCTAGACCAGTACTTCCCACAGAAAAAAGACACCAGCCACAAACACAACCCACGTGGGTCATTTTACCTTTTCTGGTAGCTTCATTACAACAAAGTCAAAAGAAACTGGTGGAATTCATTCTAACAATATTTGTATTTAAGCTAATACATGCAAAATATTATCATTGTGACATGTCATAAATATTTAAAATTCTTAATGAGACG
This sequence comes from Stenella coeruleoalba, assembly GCF_951394435.1. Classification (NCBI taxonomy): domain Eukaryota; kingdom Metazoa; phylum Chordata; class Mammalia; order Artiodactyla; family Delphinidae; genus Stenella; species Stenella coeruleoalba. The sequence goes on from NC_137153.1 coordinate 116,346,371, forward strand.
TTTACCCTTTTGATTTTTCACACTAAGTCTTTGAACTCTGGTGTGTATTTTACACTGAAGGCACATCTCAGTTCAGAATTTCAGCGCTCGGGGCTCACTCGGTGGTGACGCGCGCAGCTCTTGGCCGCTGGATAAGGCAGCCCTAACATCCCGACCCCTCACATCCCACCCCCAGCTTGTGTGATCTTGGCCGAGTCCCTTCCTAGTTTGTCTTCATCAGAGGGGAAGTGCTTTGTAAACTCACTGTGAGCGGGTCACTGCGACCTCCTTTCATCCGTGTACTACCTTGGCAGCCAAGGCACCCACAGAGACAAAGTTGCTGGGGGCCACAGCTCTGGGGAGACACACACCCAGTTCCCCTCGTGGAAAGAGATGTCTTCTCAAACTTGGGCCGGGGAGCCCCACGCACCCGCGAGAGGGGGAGGGGAGGGGCTGGGGGAGGAGTCCCTCTCCGCACCCCCCCCCACCCCCCGGCCCAGGATGTTACAGCAACCAGACTATAACAGCTGCTTTAATTTTGTAAAATCGGAACTCCGTGCTTGGAGCTGGTTCTCTGGGAATGCCGGCTCTCTCGTTCATGCTTCAGCCGCACGTTTATGGAGCGCCCCGGCTGTTTACGCTGTTACCATGAAGATGCCGAAGATACAAAGGAGAAAGCAGCCCGGCCCGGCCTCCTCCCCGTGTCTGGTGGCGCAGGCCGGTCAAGGGAGAAAAGCGCCCCAGCGAAGCTCTACGGACAGCGCTTCAGAGGCTCTGGGTGGGCACCCTGCCTGAGCGAGGGGGTGGGAAGAGCAAGTTCAAAGAAGGGTGAGACGGAGGGAAAGAAAGGTGAGACGGAGCTTGTGATCAGGTGTGTGGCTGGAGGGCAGGATGCCTGGGAGGGCTGGCAGGACATCAGACGGTACCCACGGGTAGGCTGGGTCCAGCCCAGGATGGATCTGGAATGTTCTCTGAGACCCCTGCTCCAGACAGCAGGACCGCCAGAGGAGCCCTGACTCGCTTTGCTGCGCCTTTGGCAAAATCGCCGATTAGGTGAGTAGGACACCAATCGCGGCAATTCAACTCCTCGTTTCACTATTCACAGGGGCCTCTATTGATGCTCTGCTGTGGAGAACACTGAGATGCAGAAGACAGTAGAAACCGGCAAAAAATATAGGACTTTTATTTCCAACACAATTGTGAGTTACGCTGCAGAAAACCCTCCTGTTACAAAACACTACTTGGAAATGGTGGCGAAAATATAACAAACATCCTTTTAAATGCACGGCTGAGCTTGCAAGAAAGGAAGGGAACTCCCCAGGGATAAAAACAAAGAAGGAGCTGAAAACCAGAGCAGGAATCAGGAGGGCTAGTATCGGTGAAGTGCTGGCACGGGCAGGGTGGAGCTGTGGGTCTCAGCGGCCTGGGGTTGGATGTTACAGCCCCTGTGGGGACGAGAAATAAGGCGTTGGGTACCACAAAGCCAGGAGTTGTAAATGAGACCCACCTCCAAGCCAGACTCTTCAGAGTTATAGTCTCGGTGAAAAAGTGGGCAAGGATTTAAAAACAAAAACAACCCACTCTCTGCTCAGACGATCACCAATCAGCTCATCTGCTACAGCCTGGGCTCTGGGAAGACCAGACTTAGCCCCAAGGGCTTTGGGATTTAAATTTACACTACCCTGCCTCCCTTGTGTTCAGGAGACTCTGAAAGCAAGAAGTTAACACAGAAAAGGGTCCCTGGCTGGAGATGCCTGTGGGCACTGGGCAGAAACAAATGCAAACACTCCCTAGAGGGCCGTGACCTCAACCTAGGCTGCCCAGTGTTCCCACAGACAAAGGTTCCTGCAGATGAGCTCACAAAGACAAAATTACAAAACAAAAGGAGTCATAAGACAGAGTCAGTGGCAAAACCAATAAGCTTGCCTCACCCTCACCCACCCACCCAACACTACCACCACCACCACCACCACCACCACCCCCTCCCCGCCACCCATCCCAAGATGATAGATCCAGGAGATAGAGATCAGAGGATACCTGTGATTACAATGACTAAGATGTTTTGGGAAATATCAAAAAGAATTAATATAATGAAAAAAGAACAGCCAGGGTTCCTGGTTACAGACAGAAGATTAATATGTGTGCTGCGCAAGCGGGCATATAGACAGCAGATTAGGCACAGGCATTTATCCCTGCTCCCTCCTGAAACACCTTTAAAAGTGGCAGAGAAGGAATTTTTCAAGTACTACAATGACAAAGAAAATGGGATAATTTCGAAATTGGAAAGCAAACTGACAAGTGGGAATTGACTTAGTGGATGCAAAAAAACTGAGTCTTAAACGGGCAGTGAGGAAAGTCGAGGACACACAGAACCCCCAAAGGTTCAGGAATTGAGTATCAGGTACTTCTGGAAGCAGAGGGAACCACAGGGGACTTGTTGAAAGAGAGTTTAAAAGGCAGTTAGTAACCAAGATCCCATCTCCCAAGGTGACCTTCTCTACTATATCCCTGAGATATAGTAGAGAGAGAATGTTATTCCCTGGAGTGGATAAAACCATGGGACTCGGCACTGGGGAAGAGCAGATGCAGCTGGGGGCAGGGGCATCACACTGAAAATGGGAGAATTAAGTGAAGGTCTTCACACTGAATATTAATACTCCTAAATGGCAACCGGGCTTAGTATGAACCTCCAGGCAAGAGAGCAAAAGATCTTTGCAAATTTGAGAAACCTAGGAAGGAAGACCTAAAGGCAGTGACATCAGAAGTTGCTCAGTGAGGACTTCCCTGGTGGCTCAGTGGTTGAGAATCCACCTGCCAATGCAGGGGACACAGGTTTAAGCCCCAGTCCAGGAAGATCCCACATGCCACAGGGCAACAAAGCCCATGAGCCATAACTACTGAGCCTGCGCTCTAGAGCCTTGCGAGCCACAACTACTGAGCCCACCTGTTGCAACTATTGAAGCCCGCACACTCTAGGGCCCGTGTGCTGCAACTACGGAGCCCGTGTGCTGCAACTACTGAAGCCCGCGTGCCTAGAGCCCATGCTCTGCAACAAGAGAAGCCACCGCACCGCAACACCGCAATGAAGAGTAGCCCCTGCTCACTGCAACTAGAGAAAGCCCTCATGCAACAAAGACCCAACACAGACAAATTAATTAATTAATTAATTTAAAAAATTATATTAAAAATTTTTTTAAAAAAAGAAGTTGCTCAGTGAAAGAGGCTAGTCAGATCATGCTTCAGTGGAGTCCTTGGTGGGCAGCCAGCTCTGAGCTTTGAGTTTCCGAGCAGACTCTGTGTGTAGAAGCCAAGGATCACTGGGCACATAGGGGAAGCTCCTAACTCAGAGCCAAACAATAACAAACAGATAAAAAGCAACTTGGAGGGAACACACATGATGATGATAAGAAGAAAATGCCAGAAAGTTATCATCAGTAGCATCAAAGACCTAAGAGATATAGCACATATTAAACAAGTACAGGATGTTATTAAAAAGGAATGTTCCGAGAAGAAAAAAATCTCTCTTGCATAGAACAAATTAAAAGCTTAGTGGTAAGTTTAGAAGATAAGGTTGCAGATTAGGCAATTTCCCAGAAAGCAGAGCAAAAGGACAAAGCGTAAGAGAGAAAAGACATGAAAATTAGAGAATCAACCTGGGAGATCTAACATCCAAATAAAAGAAATCTCAGAAAGAACAGAGAAAATAAAAGGGGGAGGGGGACTCATCCAATAAGTTATTCAAGTAAATGTCTCTGAATTAAATTACATGAGTTTCCAGATTGAAGATGCCCACCAAGTATTGAACAAAATGGATGCTATTTGCACACTAAGACATATCATTGTGAAAGTTTAGATCACTAAGAACAAATGAAAAATCATACAAACTCCCAGAGAGGGAAAAACTAGATTTTACACAAAGCATCAAAAATCAGAATGGGAGACTTCCCTGGCAGGCCAGTGGTTGGGACTCTGCACTTCCACTGCAGGGGACATGAGTTAGGTCCCTGGTCAGGGAACTGGGATCCCACATGTCGAGTGGCTCAGCCAAAAAAATAAATAAATAAAATTTAAAATTTTTAAAAATCAGAATGGCATCAGATTTCTTAAGAGCAACACTGATTTAGACCACAATGCCTTCAAAATCCAGAGAAACACATATATCAAACTTAGAATTCTCTACCCAGCCAAACTATCAATTGTGAGCATAGAATAAAGATTTTCAGAAATGAATGGTCTCAAAAATTTTAACTCCCATGCATCTGTAACAGAGCAGGACCCTATGGCACCTTCCCAGAACAGAACACCCATTCCATCCTGCCATGTCCTCCTCCTGCCTTTTGTCTGTAGAAAAACTTCAGTCAAAGAATACATTTAATCAGAGAAGTGAGAAAAATCAGAAAGAAAGGAAAACAGTCAAGCAAGACAAAATAATAGTTTAGCCATTAAACAAAGCCAACGACGTTTAGTTTCTTCTCAAGGGCTATAGGTAATATTCTGGGCTCTATCCTTTGAGTTGTTTTGCAGATACTGAAACCCGCACCAGGTGGAAGAAGTTACCTCTATGCTCCCCACAAGCACATTAGACCCCAGACCAGTTGAAACCAGAAGGTTGATGATGTTGACTCCCAATTACCTCACCACCAACCAGTCAGAAGAATGTCCCTGAGCTGATCACATACCCCACAACCCCCTCCCTCACCCTATCTTTAAAACCCTTTCCCTGAAAGCCTTTGGGAAGTTTGGGCCTTTTAAGCACTAGCTACCTGGACTCCTTGCTTGATGCCCTGCACTTTCCTTCACCACGGCCTGGTGTCAATAGATTGGCTTTACTGCGTGTGGGCAAGTAGACCCAGGTTTGGTTTGTAACATCCTTTCTTGGGAATTTACTAGAGAATGTGCACCACTAAGACAGGGAATAAATCAAGAAAGAGGTTAAGGTGAGAAATCAACGCATGAGAGAAATCATGTGAATCCTCAAGCTACTGATGAAGGGAGAGCCAAATAGGCTTGGAGAGCAGCCAGAAGAAATTGGAAGAGACAAGAAAGGTCTGTGAAAAATGTTTCCAAGATGATGCAGTTGGGAAATGTGCTTGGATATATCAAGAGGCTGTTGGTTCTGTTGGAGAAGGATTTGGGATGAATTCATGATAATTAGACAGAAAACTAAGCAAACAAATAAAAACTAGACAGTATTAACTATGAAGAAAACAAAAGATTGTGGAAGAAAAGAAAAATAACTATCGTGTTCTACATGGCACAATGGTGAATAGAGTTTATGTAATCATAATAATGTAAACTTTAAATTATGATTTAAACTCTATTGGAAGAATGGTGGGATAGGAAGTGTGTGTGTGTGCAAGGTAGAGGGAGGGGTGGTGCTGGTGAAAGCCAGACAGTTCCTCATTTTCTGTTGTGGAAAGTTGACAGATAATGCCTAAAACTGGGCGGGGGGTGGATGGGGGAGGAATAATAAAGCATATTATTGTGTGATGTAGAGGTAAATTCCAAAAGCAGTAGTTAAAAGAGTAGAAGTTGCTTGGCCCTGGGGAGCAGAAAATGGAAGACTTTGGGGACGGAGGATAAGAGACTGCAGTTTTTATAATAAGCCTGTGGACCTACTTGACATTTTAAACTATATGCGTGTATACAAATGAAAATCTAAAACACAGATGAGAGAGATTTGGACCATAAACTTCTCATATGCTCTCATATGCCAGCTTGAACCCACTCAGCTCCACTAGTCTACAAGAGTCTTGGCCAGTTGTTTTGTCCCAACCAATTTTGCATGGGCTCTGTTTAACTCCACAGGGACACAGCATGATAGCATTTCTGCCTTCTACCCCCATGTGCTTCCCTGTGGCTGCTGGTGCTGGAAATGCCATGGATCCACTCAATGCCCAGGCATGTGCAAGATAGTTCCATGAGATGAAGCAATCAATCGTGATTAACATCAAGCAGTGGCCAGCTCAATAATGTACCTTCACATTGGTTCTCCCTCCTTTCCTTTTTCCCACTTCAGCTTTCCTGGGATTACACTCCCTAAAACATTAGTGGCACTCCACTTTCACTTTAATTCTGCTTACTAAGGCCCTAGAAAGCAGACCTTTGGTTTGGAATTTGATGTTGGATTATTCACGTCATACATAATTATGAAAGACGGAATGTTTTCCCCTTAAGATCAGAAACAAGGACGCCCTTTCTCGCTACTCCTGCTCAACAACATAAGAGAATTCCCAGCCAGTTCAATAAGGCAATAAACGAGGCATACGGCTTGGAAAGGAAGAAATCTCCTTCTATTCATATGTAACATGATTGTCTATGTGAAAAATCCTTTAGAACTAATAAGTTTAGCAAGATCACATAAGTCAATATACCAAAAAAAAAAAAAAGTTTTTTTTTGTTTTTTTTGTAGTACGCGGGCCTCTCACTGCCGTGGCCTCTCCCGCTGTGGCACACAGGCTCCGGACGCACAGGCTCAGCGGCCATGGCTCACGGGCCCAGCCGCTCCGCGGCATGTGGGATCTTCCCGGACCGGGGCACGAACCCGTGTCCCCTGCATCGGCAGGCAGACTCTCAACCACTGCGCCACCAGGGAAGCCCCCCCCCAAAAAAGTATTTTATATACTCACAATGAATAACTGGAACTTAAAATTAAGAAATAGCACTGGAAAAAATGAAATACTTGGGTATAAATCTGCATGCTGAAGACTATAAAACACTAATGAAAAAAATTTTAAATACCTAAATAAATGGAGAGATATACCATGTTCATGGATTGGAAGACTGAATTTTGTTAAGCTGTCAGTTATCTCCAAGTTGATCTACAGATTCAGTCTAATCCCAAAGTCCTAGCAGGCTTTTCTGTAAAAATCAACAAGCTGATTCTAAAATTTACATGGAAAGGCAAAGGAACCAGAATAGCCAAAACAATTTTGAAAAAGAAGAACAAAGTTTCAGGATTCACACTATCTACTTTAAGACTTTCTATAAAGCAACAGTAATTACTGTGGAACTGGTCAAGGGATAGACACATGGATCAATGGAGCAAGGAATAGAATCCAGAAATAGAATCACACAAGTTTGTCCAGCTGATTTCTTACAAAGGTGCAAAGGCACTTTTACTGAGAAAGAACAGCTGGTTGTTGTTGTTTTTCAACAAATGGATTTTAATAATTTGGATAGCGATATTGAAAAAAAGATTGTCAATCTTTGTCACGTGTTACCCAAAAATTAACTCAAAATTCATCATAGACCCAAATGATAACAGTAAAATAATAAAACTTTTAAAAGAAAATATGGGGGAAAAGTCTTTGTGACTTTGGAATAACCAAACCATTCTTAGGTATAACACCAAAAGCATGGCATATAACAGAAAAAATTGATAAATTATGTTATATCAAAAATTTTAAATTTTGCTTCTGTAAAAGGCACTGTTAAGAGAATGAAAGATAGGGACTTCCACGGTGGTCCAGTGGGTAAGACTCTGTGCTCCCAATGCAGGGGGCCCAGGTTCAATCCCTGGTCAGGGAACTAGATCCTGCATGCCTGCTGCAACTAAGAGTTTGCATGCTGCAGCTAAGAAGTCCGCATGCCGCAACTAAAGATCCCACATGCCACAATGAAGATCCCGTGTGCCGCAACCAAAATGACCCAGCACAGCCTAAATAAATAAATAAAAATAACTTAAAAAAAAAAGAGAATGAAAGATAAACTGCAGATTGAGAGAAAATATTTGCAAATCTCATAGCCAACAAAAACTCAACCAGGATATGTGAAGAACTCTCAAAACTCAATAAAAAGGCAATACTTCAAATGGGCAAAAGATTTAAGCAGTCACTTCACAAAAGAAGATATATGAATGGTAAATAAGTAGATGAAAAGATGCTCAATTTCATTCTCTAGTCACTAGGGAAGTTCATATTAAAACCACAAGGGGGCTTCCCTCGTGGTGCAGTGGTTAAGAATCCGCCTGCCAATGCAGGGGACACAGGTTTGAGCCCTGGTCCAGGAAGATCCCACATGCTGCAGAGCAACTAAACTGGTGCACCGCAACTACTGAGCCTGCACTCTAGACCCTGTGAGCCATAACTACTGAGCCCGTATGCTGCAACTACTGAAGCCCGCACGCCTAGAGCCCATGCTCTGCAACAAGAGAAGCCACCGCAATGAGAAGCCTGCGTGTGGCAATGAAGAGTAGCCCCCCTCGCTACAACCACAGGAAAGCCCTCGTGCATCAACAAAGACCCAACGCAGCCAAAAATAAAATAAAATAAATTAATTAAAAAAAAACCCACATGGGATACCATTACACACCAATTAAAAAGGCTAAATTAAAAAAAAATTATCAAGTGCTGTCAATAACATACCATGATCTACGGGGATTCATTCCAGGAAGCAAGGGTGATTTAACAATTATAAAATCTTTTTAGGGCTTCCCTGGTGGCGCAGTGGTTGAGAGTCCACTTGCCGATGCAGGGGACATGGGTTCGTGCCCCAGTCCGGGAGGATCCCACATGCTGCGGAGCGGCTGGGCCCGTGAGCCTTGGCCGCTGGGCCTGCGCGTCCGGAGCCTGTGCTCCACAATGGGAGAGGCCACAACAGTGAGAGGCCCACGTACCGCAAAAAAAAAAAAAAAAAAAAAAAATTTTTAAAAAGTCAACATAATTCACAATATTAACAAAATAAAGAATCAGAATCATATGATCATCTCAGTAGATACATAAAAAGCATTCAATAAAATTTAATATTCATTCAGAATAAAAATTCTTAATAACTAGAAGACCGGAAATTTCCTTAATCTAATAAAATATCTACCATAAAGTACAGCAAACATCATACTTAATTGCAAAATATTGAAAATTTTCCTCCAGAGGTTAGGAAGAAGATAAGGCTGTTCACTATCACCACTTCTATTCAATATTGTAGAGGAGATCCTATTCAGTGCAATAAAGCAATAAAAAAATTTTAAGTATAACAACTGGAAAGAAAGAACAAACTGTTACTATTCACAGACAACATGAACAAACTGTTACTATTCACAGACAACATGAGATCCTATTCCGTGGGATAAAGCAATAAAAAAATTTAAAGCATAACAACTGGAAAGAAAGAACAAACTGTTACTATCCATAGACAACCTGACTGTATACATAGAAGACCCACAAGAATTAAAAAATAAATGATTAGATTTAATAAGTGAATTTAGCAAAGTCCCTGGCTAAAATGTCAACATCAAAAAAATCAATTGCCGGGCTTCCCTGGTGGCGCAGTGGTTGAGAGTTCACCTGCCTATGCAGGAGACACGGGTTCGTGCCCCGGTCTGGGAAGATCCCACATGCCTTGGAGCGGCTGGGCCCGTGGGCCATGGCTGCTGGGCCTGCGCATCCGGAGCCTGTGCTCCGCAACGGGAGGGGCCGCGGCGGTGAGACGCCCGCGTACCGCAAAAAAAAAAAAAAAAAAATCAATTGCCTTTCTATATACTAGCAATAAACAATTACAAGATGAAAAATAAACAATGATACCATTTACAATACTATCAGAAAACATCAAGTACCTAGGGAAAAACGATAGACAAGATCTCTATACATGAAACTGCAAATCATTACTGTGAAAAATTAATGACCTAAAAAGATATACTATGTTCATGGATCAAAAGATTCAATATTGGAAAGAATATAATTCTCCTCAAATTGATCCATAGATTCAATGTAATTCCAACCAACATTTCAGCAAATATTTGTGGAAATTTACAAGTTGATTCCAAAATATAATAGAAATAAAAGGGCTGGGCTTCCCTGGTGGTTCAGTGGTTAAGAGTCCGCCTGCCATTGCAGGGAACACGGTTCAAGCCCTGGCCCAGGAAGATCCCACATGCTGCGGAGCAACTACTGTGCACCACAACTACTGAGCCTGTGCTCTAGAACCCACGAGCCACAACTACTGAGCCTGTGCACCACAACTACTGAGGCCAATGCGCCTACAGCCCATGCTCTGCCACAAGAGAAGCCACCGCAATGAGAAGGCCGCACACCACAATGAAGAGTAGCCCCTGCCTGCAGCAACTAGAGAAAGCCCTTGAGCAGCAGTGAAGACCCAACGCAGCAAAAAATAAAAATAAAAAAGAAATTAAAAAAAAAAGAAATAAAAGGGACAATAATAGCCAATACAACATTGAAGAAGTACAAAATTAAAGACTTACACCATCAAGAATTATAAATTTGAAGAAATTGATGGTGTGATATTAGCAAGGATAGAAAAAAAGGCCCACAGAACCACAGAACAGAATAAAGAGTGCATATAGAGACCCATAGATATTTAGTCACTTGCTTTGTGACAAAGATGTCCCTACAATGCAATGGGAGAAAGGTAGCTCTTTTTAGTAAATGGTACTGAGTCAACTGGATATCCATATAGGAAAAAAATGAATCTTGACCCCTGCAACACCATGTGTAGAAATAAATTTCTGTTAGATAATAGACCTAAATGTAAAAGATAAAACAATAAACCTTTAAGAAAACGTAAGAGAATTGGAAATAGATCGTGGGCTAAGAAAATATTTCTTAAGTAGGACACAAAGGGTTCTAGTCTTTAAAAAATAATCAACAAATTAGACTTCATTGGCATAAGAAGTTTTGTTCACACACCACACAAAAACCATCAACTGAACAAAAATGTAAATTAGAGTGGAATAAGATATTTGCAATACATATTTCCAACAAAGGAACTCATGTCCAGAATATAGGATGAGTTCCCACAAAGTAATTTTAAAAAAACAACTTCATTTAGAAAATGGGCAAAAGACTTGCATAGGGGCATCAAAAAAGAGGATATCCAGATAACCAATGAATATCTGAAAAGGTGTCCAACATCATTAATTATCAAGAAAATGCAAAAAAAAAAAAAAAAAAAGAAAAGAAAATGCAAGTCAAACCACTATGAGATACCTTTGTACACACTAAATTAAAAATTTTTAATTGATAAAGCCAAGTGTTGACAAGGATGCAGGGCAGGTGAAATACTCATATTCTGCTGGTTGGAGAAAAAATTGGCATAAACACTTTGAAAACAAAAGCACTATCTACTAAAGCTGAATGTATGTATATACATCCTAGGTATATAGTCAACAAAAAAATGCATACATATATTTAACAAAAGACATGCCTACAAATGTTCATGGCAGTTTTATTCGTAATAGCCCTGTCTTAGTCAGTTCAGGCTGCTGTAACAGAATACCATAGACTGAATGGTTAACAAACAACAGACATTTTTATTTCTCACAGTTCTGGAGGCTGGAAGTTGAAGATCATGGTGTCAGCATGATTGGCTTCTGGTGAGAAGCCTCTTCCAGGTTGCAGACTGCTGACTTTTCTTATATCCTCACTTGGCAGAAAGAGAGTGAGCAAGCTCTCTGGGGTCCCTTTTATAAGGGTACTAATCCCATTCATGAGGGCTCCACCCTCATGGGCTAATCATCTCACATAGACCCTCTCCCAATACCACCATATTGGGGTTAAGATTCCAACATATGGACTTTGAGAGTACACAAACATTCAGTCCATAGCAAATCCCAAACTGGAAACTACCTAAATATCCATCAGTAGTATAATATAGTTAAGTTTGATATAATCACACAACAGAATACTAAAAAACATTAAAAATGATTGAACTATCACTACACAGGACAACATTATGAACTTCACAAACACAATGTTGAATGATATAAGTCAGAAACAAATAAATATACTCAATGATTCCACTTATAAAAGGTTCAAAAACAAGCAAAACTTACCTCTGGTGATAAAAGTCAAATTCATGATTATCTTTTTGGAGTTAACGACTGAAGAAACAAGAGGAGAGGCTTCTAGGATGCTGCTAATATTCTAATTCTTGTCCTCGATGGTGATTACATAGATGTGTTCACTTTGTAAAAATTCACCAAACTGAACATTTAAGATTTGCACCATTTTCTCTATGTTATTATTCTTTAACAAAATGTTTACTTTAAGCAAATAGTTTCGGCTGTTTTACATAGATATCATATTTTAAAACTTGGTATACTAAAAAGTATAGAGGAGAATAAAAATAACCCATGGTCTCTCATCCATGTGTAACCACTGTTCACATTTTGGTGGACTACCCCATTCAGTGTACATAAGTTCCAAGAGCTTCGCTCATACTAAAAACAGAACTTCATAAGCTATAACTCAAATATAGGGACATGTATAATTAGTCCTCTAATCTTCAAGCAAATTATCTCAAATCTAATGAGTTAAAACAACACACTTTATTTTCACATGGTTTCTGTGGGTCAAAAGTCCAGGCAGATGTTAGCTTCTTCCTTTGACTAAGGTCTCATACGGCTGCAAAGTGTCAACTAGGCTGTGTTTTTATCTGGAGGCTTGACTGGGGATGAATCCACTTCCAAGTTCAATCAGGAGATGAATTCACTACTGTTAAAGTTCAAAGAATGAAACCTTCTTAGAAATGCTTTTAAATAAACATGCTCAAGCTTCACAAAGAGACAAGGAAAGTAACAACAAAAAACATGATATAAAACAGATATGAATCAAGAACAAATGGATATAAAAAATTATAATCATTGACGTAACAGCTCAAAAGATGGAATAAACTGTAAACTAGATGAAGAGAGAGCTGGGTAATAAAAAGATTGCACTGAAGAATTCATTTAGAAGGCAATATAGAAAAAGTGATGGAAAATATGAGAGAGAAGTTAAGAGAAATGGAAAATAACATTAGAAGATCAAGAATACATATAACAGAAATTTCCATAAGTATGATGTAGAAGGAATTACAAGAGAGCAATATTCAAAGAGTTAATAGCTGAGAATTTTCTAGAAGTGAAAAAAGATGTGTGTTCTCAAAATAAAGAAGCCCAACAAATGTCACGCTAAATAAATAAAAATTAAAATTCCACCTAGATACATTCAGAATATCAAAGTTGAAGAGAAAAATCTTAAAAGCAACCCTGAAGGTGAAAAAAGGTTGCTCACAAAGAAATGATAAATAAACTGAAATGAGAATTCTCAACCACAAAAGAGATAAGAAAACAATGCAATAATACCTTCAGGTATTCCGGGTATTGAGGGAAATTAATTACTAACAGAATAATATACCTAGCTAAACTATCACTAAACAAAATGAAAACATCTTCAAACTTACAAAAACCAAGAATTTTTCATCCCCCAAACTTTTGATGAAAAAACTCCTAAGAGATGTTCTCTGCCAAGAAGAAATAGAAACTGGGGACTCCTCTGGTGGTGCAGTGGATAAGACTCCGCACTCCCAACGCAGGGGGCCTGGGTTCGACCCCTGGTCAAGGAGCTAGATCCCACATGCATGCCACAACTAAGAGTTCGCATGCCACAACTAAGGAGCCCACTGCTGCAACTAAGGAGCCAGCGAACAGCAACTAAAGAGCCTGCCTGCTGCAACTAAGACCTGGTGCAACCAAATAAATGAATAAATAAATTAAAAAATAGAAACCTGGGGCTTCCCTGGTGGCGCAGTGGTTGAGAGTCCGCCTGGTGATGCAGGGGACACGGGTTCGTGCCCCAGTCCGGGCAGATCCCACATGCCGCGAAGCGGCTGGGCCCGTGAGCCATGGCCGCTGAGCCTGCACATCCGGAGCCTGTGCTCCGCAACGGGAAAGGCCACAACGGTGAGAGGCCCGCGTACCGCAAAAAAAAAAACAACAAAAAAAACCAAAACAAACAAACAAACAAAAAATAGAAACCTGGGACTTCCCTGGTGGCTCAGTGGTTAAGAATCCACCTGCCAATGCAGGGGACATGGGTTTGAGCCCTGGTCTGGGAAGACAGCACATGCTGTGGAGCAACTATGTCCGTGTGACACAACTACTGAGCCTACACTCTAGGGCCCACAAGCCACAACTCCCGAACCCGCATGCCACAACTACTGAAGCCCGTGCACCTAGAGCTCTGCAACAAAGAGAAGCCACTGCAATGAGAAGCCCATGCACCGCAATGAAGAGTGGCCCCTGCTCGTCGCAACTAGAGAGAAAGCCTGTGTGCAGCAAAGAAGACCCAATGAAGCTATAAATAAATAATTAAATAATAAATAAATTTATTAAAAAAAAATAGAAACCAAAAAGGAAGGAGTATCAAGAAGCAATGATGAACAAATAAGTTACTAAATGATATTGGTAAATCTAATTATTATATTAGGATATAGGTTTGGCTGATCTGACTGAGATCCAAAATTCTAGTGGCTCACAAAGATAGAAATTATTTCTCAGTACAACCTGGGCATAACTAGCTCATATAACAGCTTCAAGGTGTCAGGGCCTCAGGCTCCTTATGTTTTGTTCCTTTATGGTACCTGTGGTGTTGCTCTCCTCCCCAGAGTTCAAGATGGCTCTCCACTGCATCTACCTTCTCATTAGCAGAAACAGGGAAAGGGCAAACAGTTTCCTTTAAAGAGCAGGAACGGTGATTTGCTTATATATCACTCCCACTTGCATCTCATTGGCGACAGCTAGCTCCAAGGGAGGCTGGGAAATGTAGTCCTTAGCAAGACAGCCATCTACCCAGATAAAAATTCTTTTACTCTGCAAATGGACAGATCAGATATTGTGGGACAACCAGCAACTCCACCACAACCATTGATTATAAAAACTATATAATCCTAATTAAATTTTTACCCTAAAAAAGTATGATTAAATCAAGAAGGAAATATGTCCAAGCAAAAAAAGGCTGCAAGGGAGATTTTTTTAAAGTGATAATGTGCGCAGTTTGCAAAATGATACTCAGTGTCAAGCGTCTGCAAAAGAGTGAAATCCCCATGTAAAATCAAGAGGTTCCATCTGGAACATAGGAAGTAAAGATTGACTTCCACAAAGATGCAAACAAGTGACAACGTTAGGAGTTAGACTGATACGCTAAGAGATATCAAACCAGGTTGAGTACGTATGCTGTAAACCTATACACTACCCACCTGTTTAAAAAAAAAAAAAAAAAAAGGTAGAATTGAAATTCCAGACAAAAATAACAAGGAATTGATTTCAAGACTTACTATTATGCTACAGTCATCAGGACAATGAGAGGTTGGCCTAAGGACAAGTAGATCAATGGAACAGAAGAAAGAATCCAGAAATAGACCCATACATTCACTGTTGATTGATTTCAGCAAAGGTGCCAGAGTAAGACAACACAGAAGATAGCTTTCTAACAGCTGGTGCTGGAATTGCTGGATATCCACTTGGAAAAATAATGAACCGCAACTCTTACTTCACACCTGACACAAAAACTAAATTGAAATAGATCACAAATCTAAATATAAAAGGTACAGCAATGAAACTGCTAGAAGAAAACACAGGAGAAGATCTTCTCAACTTCAGGGTATGCAAAGATATCTTAAAAACATGAGAGTACAAGCTGGGGAAAGAGGGTACAAGAGGGGAAAAAATGGATAAATTTGGCTTCATCAGTGACAAAAAAAAAACTTTTGCCCTTCAAAAGACACCACTGAGAAAATGAAAAGACAAACCCCAGATTGGGAGAAAATATTCACAATACAAATAACTGATAAAAGACTAATATACAAAATATTTAAAGAACTGCCACAACTCAATAAGAAAAAGGGAAATAGCCCAATTAAAACAGGCAAGAGGGGCTTCCCTGGTGGCGCAGTGGTTGAGGGTCCGCCTGCTGATGCAGGGGACGCGGGTTTGTGCCCCGGTCCGGGAAGATCCCACATGCCGCGGAGCGGCTGGGCCCGTGAGCCATGGCCGCTGAGCCTGTGCTTCCGGAGCCTGTGCTCCACAACGGGAGAGGCCACGGCAGTGAGAGGCCCGCATACTGCAAAAAAATAAAAAAATAAACAGGCAAAAAATTGAACAGATACTTCCCAAAAGAAGATATATGAATTTTTCATTGTACATTATTTCACCCATATGAAGATGTGTATGTTTTTCATCCACGTGAAACTATGCTCAATATCACTAGTCATACCGAGTGTTGTGGAGGATGTGGAGCAGTGGGACCTTCAGACAGTACTGAGGGACTTAAAGTGACACAACCACTTTGGAAAACTGACAGTTTCTTATAAAGTTAAACATACACCTACCATACAACTCAGCCAGTCCACTCCTAGGTATGTATTTACCCAAGACAAATGAAAACATATGTCCACACAAAGACTTGTACACAAATGTTAATGGCAGCCTTATTCATGACAGCCCCCACCTAGAAACAAACCAAATGTCTTCCAACAGGTGAATGGAGAGACAAATGGTGATATAGCCACACAACGGAAGACAACTTTGCAATGAACCAAGTAACAAACTACTGACACGAGTAAATTACGTTAAGTGAAAGAAGCCAGATATAAAACAGCACATACCTTAGGAGTCCAATTATATGAAATTGGGGGAAAGGCAAAACTCATCTAGAGGGAAAGAAAGCAAAAATCAGTTGTTTGCTATCTTCATTCTGGTGGTGGTTGCATGGGTATATTCACTTTTCAAAACTCATCAAAATTGTGTAAGTATTATATGTAGATTATATAGGACACGCGCTGTCTAATACAGCAGACACAGCCATTGCGGCAGTTGAGTACTTGAAGTGTGGCTGGTCCAAAATGAGATGTGCTGTTAAGTGTAAGATACATACCAGAGTTCAAGACTTAGCACAGAAAATATAAACTATAAATACAAAATAAAATATATAAATATAAAATATTTATAAAATATTTATAAAAAATAAAATATTAATAATCTCATATTGACTACATTTTGAAATACTCTTTTTGACATATTATGTTAAATAAAGCATATTATTAAAATTAATTTCACCTGTTTTTTTAATGTGGCTACTAGAAAATTTTAAATAATACATGTGACTCATATTTGTATTGGACAGCACTGCTTTGGACATTGTTGGGAAAATATATATCTGCGTATCAATGTTAAAAATTTAAGGGCAACCAGTTAAACAACAGAAAGACATCTATAGTTTCAAAACTATCAAAGAAAAAAGGAGAATAAAGAAAACTGTAAATTTAAGAGATGATAGAACATGAGAAATAATAATTTAAAAATTTTTAAAGAGAACAACAAAATAAAATGGTAGAAGTAAGTCTAAATATAGCAACAGTCTTTACAAGTGTAAATTGATTTCATTTGTCTCTTTAAAGACAGGGAATGTCATATTGGATCAAAACAAACAAAACAAAATACAATAGCATGCTGGTTAGAAGGAACACTCTAAAGCAACAGAAAAGGGAAAGGCTGAAAATAAAATAATGGGAAAAGATATACCAGGCAAATAGTAACCAAAAGAAATCTGATATAGAATATTAATATCAAGCAAAATACACCTAAGGCCATGAAATATTAAAGGCGATAAAGAGAGACACTATAGGATGTTGAAAGTAACAAATCACCAAAACTATCCACCAATATTAAGCTTTTTGTACCTAACTACTAGCCTTGGAATAAGTAAAGCACAAACTGGAGGAATTAGCTTGAAAAACTGAGGAATTCACAAAAGGAATGGGTTCATGGTTGTCATGAACACATGAACATTTATAAAAAATTGTCCTTGTGTTGGGTCACACATGAAAGCCTGAACAACTTTTGAAGTGGATGTAAAGCAGACCACATTCTCTACCCACAATGCAGCAAAATTAGAAGTCAACAACAACAACAAAGGCAGATTAACAACTGCTGTAACTTTGAAAACTAAAAAGCACACTTGTTGTAGGAACATTTCTTTCCAATCCTGATGTTTCCTCCTCTGTGGAGGGAACCAAATTAGTGTAGCACTCCCAGCCTCTCTCTGCCCAGGGGAGGAAGAGTGACATAGCTGGTCAATGCGGGGAACATAAGATGGGCTTACTTGATATACCAACTTCCTTTCTCTGCTTGGGAGTGAGCTGCCTACGGGCAGTGGACATTGTCTGTCCCCCATCCACCACCCACAGCATCACAGTGACCAGGGGTTAAGGTTGCCAAATCCCCATTTTCAGTATTAGGAAACCCATTTGGCTGTCACATCTACCCTCATCCTTGTCCTCCAACCTTATCTTTATCAGTTAAAAAAAAAAAAAGATACCTCCCCGCACTCTTTGTCTTGTCTCTCAGTTCAAAATCCAGGAGTCCAGGAGAGGAAAGGGAAGTTGTTTACTGAGCTCCCTCGAAGACATCAACAGAAATCGCAATGGGAATGCTGAAATATCTGGTACTGAGGATAAAGAGATAGATACAAAACAAGACTTGTGGAATGGAGCTAAAATGACGTTTGTAGAGAAATATATAGTCTTAAGTGCATTTACTCTAAAACAAGAATGACTTAAACATAATGAGTAAAGCTTTCAACTATCTAAAGCTTTCAACTATCTAAAAAACTGTTGAAGGAAGTAAACAGTAGAGATAAGAGCATAAATGAAAAGGAAATCACAAAAATGATCAACAAAACTAAAAGTTGTTTCTTTTGAAAGACAATAAAACATCTGGCAAGATTAATCAAGGAAAGAAGGAAAAAGGCACAAATATCTAATATTAAGAATGAAAGGAGGGGCTTCCCTGGTGGTGCAGTGGTTGGGAGTCCACCTGCCGATGCAGGGGACGTGGGATCGTGCCCCGGTCCGGGAGGATCCCTTATGCCGCTGAGCGGCTGGGCCCGTGAGCCATGGCCGCTGAGCCTGCACGTCTGGAGCCTGTGCTCCGCGACGGGAGAGGCCGCGGCAGTGAGAGGCCCGCGTACCGCCAAAAAGAATGAAAGGAGAATGAAACTACAGATATAGCAGAAGATTTAAGAATCATAAGACAATACTGTGAGCAACTTTATGCCACTATATATGAAGACATGAAATAGAGAATTTCTAGAAAAATAGAGATGATTAAAGTTTACTCAAGAAGGGGACTTTCCTGGTGGTCCAGTGGGTAAGACTTCATGCTCCCAATGCAGGGGGCCCGGATGCGATCCCTCGTTGGTGAACTAGATCCTGCATGCATGCCGCAACTAAGAGTCCGAATGCCACAACTAAGAAGTCCACATACCACAACTAAAGATCCCGCATGCCACAGTGAAGATCCCACGTGCCTCAACTAAGACCCAGTGCAGCCAAAATAAAATTAATAACTTAATTAATTAATTTAAAACGTTTACTCAAGAAGAAGAAGAAACTAAATACATCAGTGACCATTAAAGAAAAGAAAGCAGTATTTTAAAAATCACCCCTCTCCCCTCTCCACCTCCCCAAAGAAACCACAAATACATTGGAGACGAATGAGACAGGGCTGTTCGTTAGAGGCAGAAAGAAGCAGGCAGGAACAGCTAGAGATCTGGATGACCTCACTGAGGTCCACTCCATTCCTCCATTCCTGACCTTGTCACTGTTTGGCCTCACACATGAGCTCATGAGTTCCCCTTTTTTCCTGAGCAAATTCAGCTGGGTTTCTATCATTGATGTAACCCAACTACAAGCAGAGGTACCACATGGAACACTATAGGAGTGAGGAGTTCCCTGGTGGTCTAGTGGTTAGGATTTGGTGCTTTCACTGATGTGGCCTGGATTCAGTCCCTGGTCAAGGAACTGAGATCCTGCAAGCCTCACAGCACAGCCAAAAAAAGGAAAGAAATAATGTAGATGGGGCACCGCGTCTCACACAGTCCTAGGACTCCCCTGTACATATATGCTCTTCAAAATTCCACATCTGTGGCCACTGCAAAAACCAAACTTTCCTTCTCTCTCTGCTTTTCAAACAATTCCATAGGGTTCCTCACTACCAGTTGGTTCTGTTTACTTCTTCCTCTTTAACGAAGGAGAAAGTATCTGGCCACATATCCCAATCGTGGAGTGGGGGCTTCTGCTCCTGCCTGCTGTTCTGCTCGAAGACGTCCAGAGGATCTCTAACATGCCAACCACCCAGTCCCATCCCCCTGTGCCCTGGGAAATGCTGATGAGGAATTTCAGTTCACTGATGGCTCAGCCTCTGCCTGACACACAGCGGGCCCTAGCTGAGTATACCGTATATCTCCTTCTCCCGCACCCCACTGCCAACACAGAACTTAGCCAAGCACTGCTTCCTCCAGGAGGACATTTCCTTCACTAGAAGGCAAAGAAAGGGAGAAGCTCTGAATTTCAGACCAATCCTTTAGAGGATTACTGAATTCGGAGTCGTTTAAAGGGACCTCAGGGACCCACTCACTTTTCAAATGAGACGTGTGAAGGTCAAGGCTTACACTGCGGGAGTGGTACCCAGGCTACTGCTGACCCAGGACTTTTCTTCTGGAGGAGGCTGGCATGCACGGTCCATCTTAGTAAGCTCCCACCATAAAAAGAAGCCACAGGACAGAGTATGGACAACACCTGAGGACACATTCAGAGTCCTTGGAATCCACGTCCCCAGCAGACAGTGTCCCAGCAGCTCCATCCCTGCACGTGGCCAGAGATGAACCTGGTTTTCTAACGGCCTCGTGTCATGTAGTTCAAGCATGATGACAGCAGGGGTTAAGTCACAATTAGTAAACCAGTAACCAGTTGAATGTACGCAGTAAGTATATTTTCAGTCGATAAGTATTTAATTGGGGCTTAATTACTGAGTGATCACAGAGCATTTGAGATGCTTGGGTGAATGGCCCACTGAAAGAGACTAGTGCTAGTTTCCTATGAGCACGGGTATTTTAAGGCATTCATATCGATCAGTGTGATAAATCCCAGAAGGTTAAATTTGCTGAAAGTGTACATGAAAATTAGTGCCCTTGTGTGATCTGCACCTCTCTCCACACCCCTTCTTTTTTTTTTTTTTTTTTTTGCGGTACGCGGGCCTCTCACTGTTGTGGCCTCTCCCGTTGCAGAGCACAGGCTCCGGACGCACAGGCTCAGCGGCCATGGCTCACGGGCCCAGCCGCTCCGCGGCATGTGGGATCTTCCCAGACCGGGGCACGAACCCGTGTCCCCTGCATCGGCAGGCGGACTCTCAACCACTGCGCCACCAGGGAAGCCCTCTCCACACCACTTCTTTCTTTCTTCCTCCTTCCAGAAACATCATGGGTCTGACAGAACCGCTCGTGTGTGAATAAGGCTCTCATAGACTCATAACATTTGACTCTTAAACTGAGAACTAGACCTTGGGACTGGGAGCTCCATGAGGGCAGGCATGTTTCTCTCTTACTCACGGCTGCACCCCAGTGAGCCTGCGCCAACTAGAAGCCTAATAAATCTTGGTAGAATGCAGGAGTGCAGAATGCTAGGACATTAGGCCTCAGTGTCTCAACGTCAGAGTCACAGGCGATCAGTCTCCCAGCCTCTTGGACTCAAGGACCTAGAGAGAGAAGCAGCACACACACTGTTCAGGTGCAAAACTGAGAAGCTCTGGCTTCAGGGGCTTCTGCTGAGCTGCTCTCTTGGCTGTTGGAGGGGAGGGAGGGATGCACAGAAGGGAGGGAGAAAGGGTGCGAGTATCCAGGGACTCCTAATGAGCTTGGACAGCAATGGAAGCCCTCACTCCTAAAGGCCCCAGAACTTCTCCATTCCCCTGCCCTGCCCCCACTATACCCTCCGTAGGCAAAGCAGCTCTGGGACGTGGGAGGATCCAGAAGACCGCTCACTCCCTCACCTCTACTCTCTCCTCCCCTTTCCCCTCCCCCTAACCTTGGGAAACTGCAGCGGGAAATTTTGGAAGAGGGTCAAGGGAGATCCCTTATGGGCCTCTGGATGAGAACTTGGACCCTTTTACTTAACTGTTGCTCTCCCCATTCCACCTTCCATTTCCTCTCAAAAGCTCCATGGAACTCACAGGTCAGGGTGTCATCACTTCACTGGGGCAGGTTGTATAGCCCAAGATAATTGAGAAGGAGAGCTTCAGAGGGTGGCCACAGTTTCCCTGTCTGGAAAGTGAGTTTTGGATTAGAAGAGTTCTGAGATGCCTTCTGGCTCCGATATGCTAGGACTTCCCTTTTTTTTTTATGTATCCCACTCCTTAGCAATGGGGTCTTGGGCAAGTCACCAAAGCAAAGGCCCTGCTAACTCATCTGTAAAATGGGTACATTACCAGAGGCAGCCTGTCAGCTAGAGTGGATTTTCACCCCAACACACCCCTTGCTGCTGGTTCATTGCGTCCACCGTGGAGGTAGCCCAGGGCACTTAGTTAAGAGTTCAGACCTTGGTGTCTGGCAAGGTCAGCTTTGCCTTCCAGCCTTACCATTGACTGACCACATGACAAGTAGCTTAAACTCTCTGATCGTCAGTCTCCTCATCTGTGAAAAACAACCTTAACATGTACCTACTTCCTTTTTTTTTTTTGGCCCCGCCTCAAGGCTTGTGGGATCCCAGCTCCCCACCAACCATGGATCGAGCCCAGGCCCTCGGCCCTCGGCCCTCGGCAGTGAGAGAGCAGAGTGCTATCCACTGGCGCGCCAGGGGATTCCCCAACAGATACCTACTTCGTAGGACTGTTGGGAGACCAGATCTGCGAGCTCATAGCATGTGCTAAGTACTTGGTGAATGCCAACTGTCACTTTGTGGTTCGCTGAGGTTCCAGGGCTCAAGGCAACCACACTGGCCTGGAGCGAGTCACCAGCTCAGAGGCAGAATGGGAACCCCCTTTGATTGCAGACCAGTTCTTTATTTGTTTTGGAATTTTTGACCCCAAAATGCCCTTTTGGATCATTCTTTTTTATTTTTTTTCTCTGAAGTATAGCTGACTTACAATGTTGTGTCAGTTTCTGGTATGCAGTAAAGTGATTCAGTTATATGTATGTGTGTATATATATATATTCTTTTTCATATCCTTTTCCACTATGATTTGTTACAAGATATTGAATACAGTTCCGAGACCAGTTCTTAGGCCTGGGAGTGCCACCAAGGCGGCAGCAGCGAGCCCAGGATGTTCTTGACCCTCTATCCCTGCCCCACTTGCCCTTGGACCATTTTCTGAGAAGCCCAGGACCCCATAGCTCCAAGCTTCTGCAAGGACCTGATTCATCTCTGGAGGGGAGCTGCCGGACAGGCCTCCCTCCCCCCTGGTCCGTCCTTCCCTGCCTGGTGGGCTCACAGAGGCCAGCCCTCCCTGGGAGGCTGCGAGGCAGCAGCAGGTCCTACCCCTGCTTTGCTGGTTCAGAGAAAACCCTGTTCCAGCTAGGTGGCAGGAGGTGCCCTCCAGGGTCACAGCTCCCTGAGCCAAAAAGCCCAGCTCCCCCAGGGCCAGTTAAAGGAGAACTGCAGGGATTTGCCTGGTGGTCCAGTGGTTAAGACTTTGCCTTCCAATGCAGGGGGTGTGGGTTCGATCCCTGGCTGGGGAGCTAAGATCCCACATGCCTCACCGCCAAATCCCCCCCCCCAAAAAAAGAAGAAGCAATATTGTAACAAGTTCAATAAAGACTTAAATGGCCCACATCAAAAAAACCAAAAAAAAATCTTAAAAAAAAAAAAAAAGGAGAACCGCAGTGGTCCCTGTGGTGCGTGTGCCTTGGGGAAGTCGTGCTTTGACCTGCAGATGCGTGTGCACCGTGACATACCAACCAGCCCCACCCAAATCACCCTGCCCTCTGAACCTTTGCGTAGGCTTCTGCAGTTGAGAATCTGGCCATGCATTTGGCTCTAGTTACTGGTGGACTCCTCTATAGCCCTAACAGTGATAAAATGTCCCTTAGAGTGAGTGCCACTAGGTACCGTGGCCAAGAGCTACTGGTGTCTCTCCCTAAATCCACCCAGCCAAGCCCGGTGAAGTGGCCCTTACTGCTATTCTATCCCCATTTGACAGCTGGGCAAACTGAGGTTCTCAGAGTAACTTGCCTCAGGACACATACGACCAGTAAGTAGAGAAGCAGACTTTAAACCCAAATCCACTGGACTCCAGGCTTTAACCTCCTTACTGGGCAGCCTCCACTCTGCCTGCCAGGGCCTGAGTTCCCTGAGGTCTGCTGCGGCTGCTTCTGGTGCAGGCCAGGCTCCTTCCAGGGCCCAGTGCAAGGCCCAGAATCTGGTTGCTATCTAGTTGGCATCGAATGAATACACTGTCTACTGAGAGAACCAGTTCAATGAAAGAGAGAGAGTGTGTCTCACAGGGCAGATGGGTGTCTGGTCAGAAGCCCTTCAACCCGCAGCCACAACCAGACAGGGGGGGACCCCAGGTGCTGGGGAGTTTTGACATCACTCTCCACCCCCGATGCTGGATAGGACCCAAGGGTGAAAACTAGAAAGTAGAGGCGATAACAGGGGGCTGCAGATGGCCTGGGAGCTGGGGAGTGACGGAATGCAGAGGGACACTGCTTACACTATGCAAGTGGGTACTGGAGGCAACAGCCCAGTTCTTTGAGAATTGGGCAGACCCGGCAAGCCACGAGGGAAGGAGAGGGCAGACGCAAGTGGCGACCCCCCTTCCTAAGTCACAGCAAACACGACGGATCCGGTCAGCCCTTGCCGCAGGGCCTGGCCCCAGCCATCCATGGGCCTTCTTGGGGAGAAGGGGACGGGCAGCGGGGAGGCCCGGACATTAAGATTTGGGAAAGTGGGGCTCTTTCACCTGTCTTCTGAGGCAGAGGTGGAGACTGTGAAGGCGAGGCGACGCCCCAGAGAGCAGGAGCTGGTGTGCGCGGAACACAGATGCTCGGGCCGAGGCGCATACGGTAGGGCGCAAGCTTAGGCACACAGGCTAGAGCGCTCCAGTTGGGATGCACAGGCTGGGGCGCTCGGGCTGGAGTGCCGGGGCCTGGGCACCCGCTGGGGTGCAGCGCCCAGGGAGCACCGGGGAGCCGGTCTCCGCGCCCCGCCGCGGCCGGGACGCGCCACGGCGGGCTGCTGCAGGAGGCGCCCCTCAGAGAAGCCGTTTGCAGCCGGTGTGTAACCTGATATTTTTCTGCACGGCCCCCAGAGGAATTTTTCCATTACCCAGGCAGCGCCGCAAGCCGCAGCCTTTTCTCTCTCCTCGCCTGGCTCGCCCACCGCCCCCCGCCGTCCCCCGCGGTCCCCCGCAGCCTCTCCGAGCCGCCGCGCCGAGGCACTCTGTGCAAATGTAACCTTTCAGCAGGCTCCGCCTCCGCCAGGAAGCCGCGCGCCGGGTTGCCAGGAACGCGGCGCAGCGCGCTCGGAGCTGGAAGGCGGCCCGTTAATCAGCGGCGGCTGACAGAAAATCAGACAGCCCGGGCGGCCGGCCGGCCTCGGCCCTCTCCCTCCCGGCGCCTCCGCGCCTCGCTCGCTGCGCGCCCGCTCTTTGTTCCTCCGGCTCGCCCAGCTCTTCCCTCCGCGGGGCTGCGCCTCTCCATCACGCCCCTGAGAATCATCTCCTCCCTGATTCTCGTCCTCTCCTCTCTTTTCCCTCTCCTCCTGGCCCTGTGCTTCCCGCTCTCTCCCCTTCCTGCCAGATGGCCTCGGACTCGCTTCCTTTCCTTCTCTTGGACAGCAGAAAGTCAAAGAAAAGGGGCTCATTCACCCCGTTCTTCGCCAGCCTACTGGGGGGAGGTTGGGCTCCCCAGTGCGCCTCTTGGTAACATCTTCCCCACCGTCTCCCCGGGATCTCAAGACCGGCCCCCGCCCCAGATAGAAAGATCTTAAGCTGAGCTTCATGAATGACCTTAAGGCGGAGCAGTCCATGAAATCCCTAAAATTTTATGTCCCACTTTGGGTGCATGGTGGGGTGGGAGGGGGGGTTGTCCAAAGGTTTCGTGGGTTTTTCAAAGCAGTGATTCAGAAAGGTTAAAAATCACAGCCCTAGAGATGCTTCCCATTCATCTTAATGAATCTATTCAACACATATTTATTGAGACCTACTACGTACGTGCCAGGTGCGTGCTAAGTCCTGGGCATATAGCCATGAACTCGAGACGAGGACCCTCATATTAGACAAACTATAAATGTGTCATTACAGGCACTCCGGGGCTGGGAGGGAACTGGGGAGAGGTTGAGCGGAATGACAGGTGAGCCGAACCTGGGCTGGGGCAGGTGGAGGGGTGGTCTGAGGACTTCACAGGTGCCCCGGTTCCTACAAAGCCTGCACCCCAGCCTCACCACTCCCAGCGCAGGCGCCAGGCCGGTGCAGCCCTTCCCCGCTCTGTTCCCACACCACCATAAACAACGCTCAAAGCATGCTTGGGGCTGGGGGCAGGGGGGCACTACGGCCCCACCCTGTGCCCTCTGCAAGGCAGTAGAGCTGGCAGAGTGACCCGAAGGTCACCGTGTTCTATGTAGACAGGCTCAAAATGTGAGTCTGTGCTTGTTCTGTAGTAAGAACGTTCACTAGCATCCCTTGAGCAGCTGCTCCGTAGCAAGCACTGGGCTAAGCATTTTACACGCGTCATCTTTCATTGGCTTATTCACCGCTTGGACAAGTGTCTCCTGAGCCCCTCCTCTTGCCAGGCGTCCTGCCAGACACTGAGGATAAACCACTGGGGGTGCTTCTTGCCCTCATGGAGCTCACAGTCTGGTAGAGAAGAGACAACAGACAATTAACAGATGTCACGGCCGGTGACAAGGGCTGGGGATGAAATAAGCAAGGCAGTGAGAGAGACAGCAACCAGTGGGCAAGGCAGGAGGCAGGTGGTAGCTAGGCTGGCTAGGGATGGTCAGGGATGCCATCCCTGAGGAGGGGGCATTCAAGCTGGGATGTAAAGTGTGGGAAGGAGCTGGTCCCCTGAAGGGCCAGAGAGGAAATTCCCAGGCAGGGGTAACAATCCACAAAAAGGTTCTGCCACGCTTACAACTACCTTAGGAGGTGGACACCACCACTGTGCCCATTTTACAGATGAGGAAACCGAGGCTCAGAAAAGTGAAATTCCTTCTGGCCTGGGGCCATCCCGCTAGGAACAGGCAAAGCAGGCCCTGGAATCCAGGCCTTCCCCCCACCCTTTCACCTCCTGCCCCCCCAGCCCCCCACCTCCTTCCAGAGGACTGGTTAGCAGGCTCTCTGTGGAGGCAGCAGTGTGTGGCCGTGTACAGTGCAAAATGCTCTAGTCTGGACTAGGAGGCCTGAGCTCTAATCCTGCCTCTCCCAGCAGGGTGACCTTGGGCAATTCACCTACCTTCTCTGGGCCTCAGTTTCCCCCTCTGTGTACAAGGATAATAAAGGCATGCCTCTCACAAGGCTGCAGTCCAGCGAGGTCAAGGGCATAGAGTGTTTAACACGGGTCTCTGCACCCAGAAAGCGATCGGTGTGATCGTAGCTGACGCCAGATTAAATGAAGTGTCGCTATAGAAGGGGTTTCTATAACCTGGCAAAAATTAGACAGGATTTTTTGTTGCTGCGAATGGCAGTGAGGGATTGCCTCCACCTTTTGCTAAAGGGTCCGTGGTGACGCTGCCCGATGCCCCCTCCTCGCTCGCCTCCCCAAGCACCCAGCCTTTGTCTAACCCTCCACATGCAGCTCTAACGGTGCCGTTCAGTTTTGCCCATCAAGAGGTGGTAAGGAGATTCTGCTCACTGCGCCCCTGGCCTCAGCAAGAATTTACTTTTTACAATCCCCACCGTGCTCCTGGGCTGCGTGGAGGAGAGATGAGGGGCAAGGAATCCCCGAGGCTGGGGAACTAAGTTCTGAGCCTGGAGAAAGAGGAATCTCACGGTTGGTGGTCAATTTCCGCTGTGAACTTGGAGCCAGGCAGAACTCAGGTCTGCTGTCTGGCTTCCACTCTCTCATCTGTAAAATGGGTGTGATAATAACAGCACTTCCTTTGTAGCTGATGAAGTTGGAGAGGCCTTAGCCAGTTCCTGGCCCCAGCAAGGGCTCTGCTGTCAGTGAGCCTTTATTATTGTGGTGTTTCTGCCCTGCGAGGTTGGGAAGACAGAATGGAGGTACCATGTGAACTGAACATTGTAGGACAAAGAACTGGAGGGCTCAAGAAAAGGGAATGGCAGCAGAAGGGCACCTGGGGAGCGGCAGATAGGCAAGGGGCAACTGAGGAGGAAGACGGGGTGGGCCCGGATCTGAGCAGCCTCAGGTCTGGACAGCTGGCTGCCTGTTCCACACGCTGCATCAGTGAGGACGCTCCCGGCTGCAGGTAACGGGCATGCTGACTCAGACTGGCATAAGCAATAAGTATACCCAAACAAAACATAACAGGCAGTCCAGAGGTGAGGACAGCTCCCGGGTCGGTGCCGTCCCTTCTTCAGCCAGAGCTTAATCCTCAGGGAATAGTGGAGGCCACCTGTTTCCTTCCTGGAGTCCAGCGGAAGGGAGAGAGGGCCTGGCATGGAGTGGATGCTGCATGAAGGTTTGTCAAATGAATGCTGAACGATGCCCTATTTCTGTAAGTTTAGAGAATCTTGAGAGAGCAGCCATCAGTTAAATAAACAAGCCTTCAGACCAGGGTTTCTCAGGAGAGTGTCTGGACCTTCTACATTGGAATCACTAAGGGGATGGGTGACAGGCTGAATAAAATCTAATCACCCCTAAAGATACCAGGTCATAATCTCTGAAACCTGTGGATGTTAACTTGCAGGGCAAAAGAGACGCGACAGATGAGATTAAATAAAGGATCTCGAGATAGGGAAATTATCCTGGATTGTCTAGACAGGCCCTAATGTAATCACAGGTGTTCTTATAGGAGGAAAGCAGAGGAGATTTGAGAGAGAGGAGGAAAGGTGATCTGAAGACAGAGGCAGAGATTGGAGTGATGTGGCCACAAGCCAAGGAATGCCAGCAGTCACCAGAAGCTGGGAGCGGCAAGAAACAGATTCTCCCCTGGAGCCTCCAGAGCAACCCGCCCTGCCAACACCTAATTTTAGCCTAATTTTAGCCTCAGTTTGGACTTCGGTCTACAGACCTGCAAGAGGATACATTTCTGTTGTATTAAGCCACCCAGTTGCAGGTCACGTGTTACCGCAGCCCTAGGAAACAGGATGGTTATTAAAATGCAGATTACTGGGTTCCAACTAAAAACACTGGGTGCTGGGCCAGAGACTCTGCATTTTATTTATTTATTTATTTATTTATTTGCGGTACGCGGGCCTCTCACTGCTGGGGCCCCTCCCGTTGCGGAGCACAAGCTCCGGACGCGCAGGCTCAGCGGCCATGGCTCACAGGCCCAGCCGCTTTGCGGCATGTGGGATCTTCCCGGACCGGGGCACGAACCCGTGTCCCCTGCATCGGCAGGCGGACTCTCAACCACTGCGCCACCAGGGAAGCCCAGAGACTCTGCATTTTAAGCAAGCTTTTCTCCCCCCTCCCCGATTCTGCATGACCGTTGCACACTGAAGTGTGAGGAAGAAACTGCATTGGAACAGAAGGGTGACCTGGGCTTGATCCACACAGGAAAACACTGGCGAGAATTAGCTTCGACTCATGGCAGCCTCTTTGGGGTCCCGAGGACCCAGTCCTGTGGAACTCATCAGCTCTCCCAGGAGCCCTGCCTCAAGGCCATGCATATACTGGTCCCGGCCTGGGCCCCCTCCCCTCCTCTCATTTCTGGTTCCCCTCCTCTACCGGTCTTCAGTGTCCCTTATCACAGATTACGGCACTGGACTGTGGCTTCCCCCGGGCTGTGAGCACCCACCCCAGGGCAGGCCCAGTCCTATCCTAACCACCAGGGGTCCCTACATTACTCTTGGCGTACACTGAGAGCTCTGTAAACACCTGAATGTGCCCATGATGGCACTGACCCTTCTGTACCCCCCAGACCTTTTGGCAGTGAGACAGGGGCCGGGCAAGTACTGGCTGTCTGGTCCCCTCGCCAGCCCCCCAGATGCTCACGGGAATGCAGGCAGAGCCCCTCCACACCCTCCCTGCCTCTCCCCCAGCACCACCCTGGGTGGCTTGCCAGCAGGTAAATAGAGGAGGAGTCTGGGAAGGAAGAACCCACAGCAGCCTGGCTCTTGGGGGCTGGAAAGGATAGGAGTGTGAGGGCACCAGCACTGCCTTGGCTTCAGGACACCACGTCTCACCTCTCCCTGCCTCTCACCAGCTGGGTGACGGGCCGTGGGCCCATCCCTTTCCCTCCCTGGTCCTCCGTCCTTCAGCCGAAGTGTCAACAGCGGGGGTCCCCAGAGCTCAGGAGCTGGGTCCCTGCGTCCCACCAGAATGCACACCACCCAGGTGTCTTTTTTTTTGGCCACACCACACATGGCACGCAGGACTTTAGTTCCCCGACCAGGGATCGAACCCGAGACCCCTGCAGTGGAAGCGCGGAGTCCTAACCACTGGACCGCCAGGGAAGTCCCCAAGTGTCTTTTGTGGGGACGTGTTCTACTCCCAAGTTCCAAGCAGGTCTGCTCCTCCAGGCCGTGTTATCTAAACCTGCTGCTTTCACTCACGGAACTCCCCCAGCTCTGAAGACTTGTAGGTCTTTCCCCATTCTGCTCCCGGCCCTAAAGCAACCTTGCAAATAAGTGTGGCCATTTGCCAGCCCATGGAAGGCTGATGGCGAAATGATCAAGTCCAGCCCTTCTCTCTACCAGCCCAGGATAGATGGCCGCTGCTGGCTACCTCCGTATCACTCCTCCGCTTAAACCCTCCATGGCTCCCTATTGGCTAGAGCAGTCGTTTCCAAACCTCCCTTTCTAGCAGGGAGACTTTCCTACACCTGTGTTTATAAAACAGATGAATGCTAAGCAGCTCAGGTTGAGGGAGGAGTGAGGGCAAGACTGGACTCTGCCCTAACCTCCCCTCTCCTTGTATGGTTTGCTAATGTTGGCAAACCATTAGCCAAAAGATAAGAAAGGTATGAGTGTAGCCCACGGACCTCCCACCCCTCCTTGGCTGGCCTCCTGGGACAGGGGTCAGGAAGCCTCCCCAGGAGAGAGCCCAGCAGGGTCCCCACCTCCCAGCGCCTACAGACACACTCACAAATGTTTGATGGACCACCACCCCACACCAGGTTCTGTGCTAGACACTGGGATACACGAGGCAGAAATGCCTGCCTCCAGAGAGCAGGAACCTTTGGGGAGGGGCCTGGCACCCAAGAAACAAGTCCAGGGGTAAGATGAACAAGTGCCACAAAGACAACAGATCTAGGAACGGGAATCTGGCATGAAGGACTGGGGGATATCGTTAGACCAGAGGGTCAGGGAGGGTCTCTCTGAGAAGGAGTGGGAGTAGAGCATCAGAGCAGAGGGAACAACACATGCAAAGGCCCTGTGGCTCTGTATGCTCCTAGTCGGGAATCACGGGATAAGCAAAACTGTCACAAGTCCCTCCCTCTCCACAAAAGGACAGGTACGTGACGTTCCCAGCAGCTTCACTCATCAGAGTCAGAGACCAGAAACCAGAATAGCTATTGACAGGAGACGGGATAAACAAACAGTGAGGGCTTCCCTGGTGGCACAGTGGTTAAGAATCCGCCTGCCAATGCAGGGGACATGGGTTCGAGCCCTGGTCCAGGAAGATCCCACATGCCGCGGAGCAACTAAGCCCATGCGCCACAACTGCTGAGCCTGTGCTCTAGAGCCTGTGAGCCACAACTACTGAAGCCTGTGCGCCTAGAGCCCGTGCTCTGCAACAAGAGAAGCCATCGCGATGAGAAGCCTGCTCACTGCAACTAGAGAAAGCTCGCTCGCAGCAATGAAGACCCAACACAACCAGAAAATAATAAAATTAATTAATTAAAAAAAAACAGTGAAATTCAACTGAGCGATGAAAAAGGAAGGTACGGGTGGGCTCAATGACATGGACGAATCCACAGAATATGTGGAGTGAAAGAGACCGTCCTCTGATTACACTTGTGTGTAAAGGAACAACTGTCCGTGGGGATGGAGGTCAGACTAGTGGATCCGTGGAGTGGAGCACCATGGGAACTTCCCCCAAGCGATGGGGATGTTTGGATGGAATCTTCCTCAGGGTGGCGCTCACACAGTGACACAAATGTAAGAAACTGCAGAGCTGTACACTAACACGACAGCGTTTTGTTTTATTTTCTGTAAAGTCCACCTCAAGAAGGTACCGAAAGGTGGAGAAATACAGTTTGCCCTATTTGGAGAGAAAGACTCCCGCGTCACCCCAGCCCACCACTTCCAAATCGGGAGTCACCCTGCAGGCTTTGCCTGATGTCACAGCCAGGGCAGAAGGGTCCTGGCTCCCCTCCCACCCCCGCAAAAGCCACCCAAACCCCGCCTTGCCCAACGCGCACGTGAGGACGAAGGTCCTCCCTGACTCTGCCTCCGTCTCCCAGTTCTTCCGTCTCGAGGTTCGAGGGCCGGGAGGGGGTCCCGGGGTGGGGATGGGGTGGGCCTGGAGACCAACTTTCCGGAATGTTCGGTGTCAGGCTGGGAAGGGCCCGGCTCCTCCGGAGCAGCTAGGCTGTAACCCGAGCCTCCGGTTACGCGGATTTCTCCTGGGGCAGGACCCCCACCCCCCAGGTTCTGGAATGCAGCCTGGGGCGCGGAGGGTGGCCCGGGAAGGGGTAACAAAGGTGCAAACGCTTTGAAATTCTGCTTCCTGCCCCCCCAGCCCCAGAGCTGAACAAACACTCCCTCTCCTGCCCGCTGGGCCTTTATCGGGAGTGGAGTGGGGACAGTCCGATGCCCGCCCCCGCCTGGGCTGGGATTGCGTTTCCACTCTCACCTGCCACCACCCAACCTCCAGGCCTAGCTGCGCCCGCCGGCTGCCCAAAGCCCACCAGCGCACGAGGTCCAGCGCTTCCTCCCCAACTCGATGGGCTCCAAACCTGGGCCCACCCGTCGTCGGGATGACATTCAGCCCCACTGGTTGGGGGTCCGGGGGAAGGAGGCATCAGGGGCCTCCCGCAGTGGTTGAGGCTGGCAGTGAGGCCGAGACTGAGGTCGTGGGGTTAAAGGCCAGCTTGGGGGGAACATGCACCCCGGTCGCTTCTCCCCTCGCCCACCCCGGCGAGGCCTGCTTGCATGGGTCCAGCGCCAGGATTCTGGTTCTCAAACCCGGACAGGCTGAGGCGGGGGCTGTGAAGTGTCCCCAGCATTGTTTTGCTTAGTTTCAGTAAGAGGAGCCACCTTTATTGGGTGCCTTCCAGCAGCTCCCAGAAGCGCGGTCAGGATGGAATGAGCATGCCGCGGGCGGGGCCAGCTCTGGGAGCTTCCCAATCCCAGAAAATAAATAAGGAGGTGGGGGGGGCAACAGTGAGGCTCCAGCCCCTCTCCGGCGTCTCCAGAGGTGCTGGGGAGCAGCCAGGCGGGAGAGCTTACCGGGGAACCAGCAATACGCACGCACGCGGTGACACACGCACGTAATGACACACGAGTGCGCACACAAGCACACGCATAGGCACCTGGCCCCCCTCCCCCGCTCCCCCAGCTCCCAGGCCAGTCCCAACAATCCAACCCCTGCAGTGTCCTCTAAAAAGCCCCAGCAGAGCCCACCACTCTCCCAGAAGACCCCTGCCCCACCCGCTGGCCCTGCAGTCTGTCCTCCTCCCTGTCTCTCTGCCCTTCCTGCCCTCCCACCGCTGAGCCCCACCTTCACCCCCCAGCTCAGCTCCCATCTGCACCCCGGCCCGAAAACACAAGGCTCCCCAAGGCCAGGCCCACAGGGCCCCTGCAGCCTCTCCATCCCCGGAGCCTCCTCTCCGGCAGGACCTCCACCTCAGCGGTGCCCCCCGCCTCCCTCCTCAGCCCGCACTTGGACCACCCTGGGCCCCTGTCTCATCCATCTGTCCAGGGGTATTAGCTGGGGGCCAGGCGCCGGGGATGGGGGCAGGAGCTGGCCGGACCATTGGAGGAAATCCCCAGCTTAGTCTCTTGGTGAGGGGAAAGCAAGGATAGAAGTGGGCTTGATGGCATCATCCCTGCCGGCAGGGATGTTACAGAAGTTGAGCCAGGGTGGGGTGGGGCTGAGAGCCCGACAAGGCCCTCCACACCACACAAACCAGCAGATGTGGTCCAGCCACGTGAGACCTGCTGGTGTCCTCGGGGGCCTGCCCCTCTCCAAGCAGCTTCGCCGATTCCACCAAGCTGGCCTGGGGGTCTCTCCTGTCTGCTGCCCCTGCCACATCACTGACCACTCTGTCCTTGTCCCCAAGGCTCTGTTCCCCCACCAGCTGGGGCTCCAGGATTCTGCTCATTGACAGGCACGGAGAGAGAAGTGGATTAGTGAGCGAGTGAATGAATGAACGAACGAATGAATGAATGAGGGAAGAGCTTTTCCACCAGCTGCTCATTTACGGGCTTCCCCGCCCTTGCAGGTCATGCCCACACTCGGGGGGA
The DNA here is from genome assembly GCF_951394435.1 of Stenella coeruleoalba. Taxonomy (NCBI): domain Eukaryota; kingdom Metazoa; phylum Chordata; class Mammalia; order Artiodactyla; family Delphinidae; genus Stenella; species Stenella coeruleoalba. The sequence goes on from NC_137153.1 coordinate 116,380,431, forward strand.
AGAATTTACCCCTTCCCCAGCCTCGTGTTGGTCATTAACTCAGTGCCTGGACTTGCCTGGTTAATAAATAATTAAGCTGGATAGGGGCTGACCTCAGGCTGACCTTGAGCCTCTCCGCAGGTCCTCCCCCAATTGGATGTGTGACTGCTTCGTAGTGACCCTTTTCTCCTCTGTGCTGGTGGGTTCTGAATCCTGGGGAAGTGTCAGGCACAGAGAAGGCCTGGCCCCAGCCCCGGAGTGCCCCAGCCTGCCCGCGAGGCCACCCGCCCCCCACCCCAGGACACAGAGAGTAGGGACTCCTTTTTCTCCACTCTCCTTACCAAAGCCCAGGATCCCTGAACTGACAGCACGCGGGCCTCAAGCTGGGCTCTGCCGATGATGCGCTGAGTGACCTGGGGGTCCAGCTCGCCCCCACCACTGGGCCTCGGTTTCCCCATCGGTCAGACAAGGAGGATGGGTTCAGCGTGACTGCAACTCATTCCATGATGCTGTGGAAACGGGCGGGTGTTGTGACATCCAGAGGGGACCTCAGAGACCACGTCATCGTGTGCCGTGAGGGCCCGAGATCACACAGCACCTGGGGGAGGGCTGGGAGGAGGACACCATAGTCCGTCCTGGTCTCCCTCCCCTCCATGGCAGCCCTCCTTGCTGTCCATTATTCTCTTTTCTTCTTGTCATTCATTCATTCAGTGATAAGTTAGGCAGGGCTCAGCCTGAGGGGCCAGGGTCTTGCCGTCAGGGAGGCCCAAACTAGGGGACACAGACCTCCCAGGCAGCTACACTCCAGAGCGATTTGTGCAGGTTCGCAAAAGGGAGGGGTGAGAGCAGGTGGAGGAGAAGAGGAGAGGGGAAGCAGGGGCTCCTGGCAGGGGAAACAGCAGAGCAAAGGCCCCACAGAGCGAGAATGACCCGTTGGGAGAGTTACACGCAGTTCAGTCTGGTTGGCTGTATCAAGACCTGATGAGTGGGACCTCCTTGGTGGTCCAGTGGGTAAGACTCCACGTGCAGGGGGCCTGGGTTCGATCCCTGGTCAAGGAGCTAGATCCCACATGCCGCAACTAAGAAGTCTGCACGCCGCAACTGAGAGTCCACAAGCCGCAACTAACAGTCTGCATGCTGCAACCAAAAGGTCCTGCGTGCCACAACGAACATCCCGCGTGCCGCAGCTAAGACCCGGCAGAGCCGAAATAAAATAAGTAAATCAATTAATTCAAAAAAAAATCTTAAAAAAAAAAGACCTGATGAGCCACAAGTAAGAGTTTGAAATTAACTCCAAGACAGTGAGGAGTGAAAGCGTTCGAACTAAGGAGAGGCGTGGTCAGATTGCTGGGAAGGTGGCTCTGGCCGCTGCTACTGCATGGAATGACTGAATGGAGTAGACACAGCCTGGGAGGCTATGAGTGTCACCCCAGGCAGGAGGCAGTGGAGTCTGGGTCGCCGGCAGGTGGTGGGAGAGAAGTAGATAGATCCCAGAGTTACTAAGAAGTAGAATCATTAAGACTTGGTAACTAACTTCTGCTTCTGGCCAAGATGGAGTAACAGAGGCCAGATTTCCTATCCCACTTGAAACAACCAAAAAAAAAAAAAAAAAAACATGAAACAGTGGTTTTCAAGAAAGAACCATCTGAAGGGATTAGAGGGAACTGTGTCTGATGCTCATACAGGGTTGGGAATACTGCCTGTTCCCACCAGTCAGGCTGGAAAACTCATAATTCACAGGGAAGTGGGTATAGCATTTAGGAAAGTCTTGTCTCAGAGGTGGGGAATAATTAGCCCTAAACGGAGCATTGCTAAAAACCCACCTAATAAATCATAACGCAAGCCCCAAAAGGATCAATTGGATCCCAAGTAATTTAACTGCTTCCCAGAATAAACCACAAGCAGATTTATAAAAATACAAAAATATCCAAAAATCACATCTGGCGTCCACCAAACATTACCAGGTGTGCAAAGAAGCAAGGAAACACGACCCATAAAGAAAAGAATAATCAATCAATTGAACCTGACCCAGAACGGACACAGATGTTAGAATTAGCAGAGAAGGATTCTAAAACAGTTTTTATAACTGTATTCCATATTTTCGAAATGTTAGAGACATGAAGTTATAAAAAAAGATCCAGGGGCTTCCCTGGTGGCGCAGCGGTTAAGAATCCGCCTGCCAATGCAGGGGACACGGGTTTGAGCCCTGGTCCAGGAAGATCTCACATGCCGCGGAGCAACTAAGCCCATGCGCCACAACTACTGAGCCTGCGCTCTAGAGCCCGTGAGCCACAACTATTGAGCCCACAACTATTGAGCCACAACTATCGAACCCACAACTATTGTGCCACAACTACTGAAGCCTGTGCGCCTAGAGCCCGTGCTCCGCAACAAGAGAAGCCACTGCAATGAGAAGCCCGCGCACGGCAACCAAGAGTAGCCCGCGCTTGCCGCAACTAGAGAAAGCCCGCGTGCAGCAACAAAGACCCAACACAGCCAAAAATAAATAAATTAATTAAAAAAAAAAAGATCCAAATTAACTTTTTCTTTTTTTTTTCGGTATGCGGGCCTCTCACTGTTGTGGCCTCTCCCGTTGCAGAGCACAGGCTCCGGACACGCAGGCTCAGCGGCCATGGCTCACGGGCCCAGCCGCTCCGTGGCATGTGGGATCTTCCCAGACCGGGGCACAAACCCATGTACCCTGTATCAGCAGGCGGACTCTCAACCACTGCGCCACCAGGGAAGCCCCCAAATTAACTTTTAAGAGTCGAAAATTACAATGTCTGAGATGAAAAATACACTGAATGGGATTTGTGGCAGATTAGACAAGACAGAAGAAAAGTTAATGAACCTGAAGGTACAGCAATAAAACCTATCCAAAATGAAACAGAGAGAAAAGAATTTTTTTAAAAAATGGAAAGAACACCAGTCAGCTGTAGGATAATTCCAAGCAGCCGAATATATGGGGAGTCCCAGAGGAAAAGAGGAAGGGGAACAGAAGAAATAGTGGAAGAAATCATGGATGAAAAATTTCCAAATTTAATGAAACCTGTATCCAAGAAGGTCAATGAACCCCAAGCACAGATGCCTGGTGACCGACTGGAAGTGGAGGAGCAGACAAGGGTGATGCCCTTGCTTCTGGCCCAGGAGACATGGCTGGGGTACCATTCTCTGAGGGGGAGGCCTGCAGGGGGTGCAGGCATGGTGGGATCTGTGTCAGCTTTAGGGACACAGATGGAGGTGTCAAGGGCAGCAGGCATGATGGGTCTAGCGTTCAGAAGGCAATGGACTGGAGATAGAAGCCCAGGAGGCCATGGACTTGGTGGGTCCTGCCGGAGAGAGCTGAAGGCCAGGGGCAGACCCCAGGACACACCATCAGTTAATCAAGAGGCAGAGCCCGAGGGCCACATGGGGAGCTGAGAAGGGACATGCAGAGAGGGAGTAGGGAAACCAAGGAGCATGGTACCCAGGTGGACTGGCCCTGCTGAGAGACTGGTCTAAAGTGGCAGATGTCCTGGGGAGGGTTGGGACCACAGGGGTCTGGAAGAGGGTGGCAAGCATAAAATATTCTCGCAAGAGTGAGGACTAGATGGGTGGGAGATGGGGTGGAGGCAGGGATGTCTGAATTTCAGACCTCAGAAGTGCAGCCGTGGAAGTGATGACCAGGTCAGCGTGGACCACAGTGCAGGGGCCCAGCTAAGGGCCCCGGAAACAGCAGGATGGAGAAAGGGAGAGACCAGCATATTGGCCAGGGCGTCCTGGTGGTGCCAGAGGAACACTGAGCCTGGAGAGGAGGACTGTGGGAGGCCCCAAAGTCTTCTGAGCATGAAGCATTGTGCCAGGAGTGGGGAGGTGATTCCAGGGACCAGGGTGCAGGAACCACAAAGGGGTGAGGGAGTTGCGTGGGGGTGCAGGGAGAGGCAAGCTGTGGTGGGCGGAAGAGCATCACAGACTTGGGTTAGGAACCACAGAGATTCCTATGGGGAGAGAGAGAAAAAGAGTGCAAGCAAGTTCATTTTCTGCACACCGGGCTCCATCACTCCCACCCAGGCGGGCAGCTTAAGGAAGGATGCGCTTGTGCATGCCTTCACAGGAGCCTCCAGCTCCTGAGAGGAGAGCTCTGGCCCAGCCCCGACCTGGGCCTTGAAGCCAGGGAGGTGGGATGGTGCAAGAGTCGGGAGGAGCCGGGCCCCACAGCTGCCACTGGAGCCCGAGGATGCTCAGAGCAGACAGGCTGGGGCGCAGGTGTGAGAGGCCCAAGCAGGGACGTGGCATGCAGCGGCCTGCCTCTCCACGCTCAGAGGCTCAGGAGAGCCCCTCTTGGCAAGGGGCCCGGGGGAGGACTCAGCCTGCTCGGCGGGGCCACCTGCTGTCTCTTGCCCCTGCCAGCCCTAGAGGCCCCGGGGGGTGCAGGGAGCAGGCCGTTTCCCTGGACCCAAGCCGGGTGCAGGGGGCAGCTGGCCGTCCTGGCCAGCTTCTACCTCCCTCTTCAGAATCTTCTACCAGGTAAGTAGCAGGCAAGCCCTGCCCCGGTCTCTCTGTCCTTTTGCACTCTGCTGAAAGACCGACAAGTGCCCTCCTCCCCCTGGGAGCGTGCTGTGCTCCCTAATGAATGTGGGGTTACACACACCCAGGGTGCTGTGTGTATGTTCCAAACGCGCGTGGAGACGAACACAGACCCAGGCACAAACGTAAGCAACCTCGGAAACGTGCATGCGCTTGGGAGGAGCTACCTACACTAACAGGCATGTGTGTAGAGGAATTACACATGGGCGTATGCAAACACAAGGAAGGCATGAAACCACAAAGGTGAGTACCTGCACCACGTGCACCTGCATACCCATGCATGCCAGCGTGCGCACATTACGCACCCTGAATGCAAACAGAGAGCAGATGTCCAGGCACACACGACCATTTCATACACATCCCTGTAGCTCCGTGCGTCCACGGAGGTGCCCATTCCATGTGCTTATTCACAGAGACATTCACCCCACGCACAAATGTGCACTGAAAACTAAGTGCAAGCAGATGTACACAGGCACATGCAGGACGCACATACAAACACGCACAGAGACGCACGTTTACATAAATGTACACATGCACACACACACAGCCATTTGTGCATATACGGAGCCACTCATGCCTGCACACGTGCACAGCCATGCCCGGGTACACAAGGCACAAATACACACATACAAAAGTGCACGTGCAGATATGTATATATCTGGATGCTTAGAAAAGCCTAACTAAAGGCGTTCAACACGTTCATGCTACACTGAAAGCGCCATGGGGGCAGGGACTGTGGCCCCTTCGTTCACGGCTGCACCCCTGAAGCCCAGCTCAGGGCCTGGTGCCCAGAGGTTTGCAGAGCCGAACACTGGGAAACAGCTTGGGCAACAGCTCAGAGGCAGGAGGGCAACAGACAGTCTGGGGAGTGGCCAGGGGTCCCTTGTGAGTGAGTGGGGCTGGGATGGGCCCGGTGGCTGGGGAGGGGGGCTTTCAGGATGGTCACTCCTTCTCCTTCCTCCCACCCTCCTCTTCCTCCCCTCCTTCCCCATTGATTCTCCTCCGCTACACATACTGAGGGCAGGTGGAATGTCAGATGGGGCAGGAGGGAGGGGGGTGTCACAGAAAACCCATGGCCTTGCAGCCAGGAGGGCAGGTCTTGCTTGGCCCTGTCTTCGTGCTGGGGGACCCGGCCAGGGTACTGATTTTCTCTGGGCCTCAGTTACATGCTAGGTGTTCAGCTGTAAGAACTTTCACAAAGTGAACCCACTTGTATAACTAAACAGCAACCAAATAAAAATAATAGGACATATCCAGCTCCCCAGAGCAGATGAAGGTCAATTTTTACAGAACTTAAGGCCCCCGCAGGCCCCCGTAAGTTTCTATTTGCCCTCACAGCCAGCAAGGGGGCAGTTCGTCCCCTCAGCTCAGGACCCCTTTTCCGGGGTCCCTGCCACCCACAGGGAGAAAAGGCAGGAACAGCCCGTCAGCCTCCAGCGCTCCAGCCCTGCCTCTCCTCAGCCTCAGGCCAGGGCCCCTGTGGCCAGCGGAGGGCCCACCTCCCCTTCAGCACTGCCTCTGGAGTCCCATTTGGGGAGCCAGGAAATCTTGGGAGAGGGAGCACGGAGACCCCAAGTTTCTATGCCACCCTGCCCCTTTGATTGAGCCACTTGTTGGTAGCACCCAAGGGCCCATAGCTTTAAGGGAAGACTTGAACCCAGGGCTGACCCAGTCCAAAGCCCATAGCCCGTACAGCGGTGGAGATCATTATCTCCATTTCACTGGGGAGGAAACTGAGGCTCAGAGAGACCACGAGCGGAGCCAGGACTCCAGCTATGGGGGCGAACTTGACCCTGTCATCCCCCCGCTCAAAGCCTTTCTGTGCTCCCCTTCGCTGGGACACTCCAAAGCCCTCCATGATCTGGCCCTGCCAACCTCTCCCTGGGGGCACATAAGGTCCAAACCCCTTTTTGTTGAAGGCCTGGGACAGGGACAGGGACTTGCCCAAGGTCACACGCTGGTGAGTGGAGGGACAGGATTAGAGCTCAGATCCCCTACTTTCCAGCCTGGAACCGCCTCCCCTGGACCAGCCTAGTACTGGGAAAGGAGAGGCCTCCCCCACTCCTCCCCTTTCCCTCCTCCCTGGAGGCTGCAGAGGCGAGCTGCCCTGAGCCAAGTGGGCCTGGAGGACCTGACCTGACCCCCCCTTCCTCCCTGACCACTCCCCCAGCCTTTTGATATGTCAGCACCCACTGAGAAGACCCCCCCATCTCCCCTCTGTTAGCTGGGTTCTAGTGTCATGGGGCCATTTGCTGGCTGTATGGGGCGGACAGGGCACCTCCCCTCTCTGAGCTTAGTTTACTCATCTATAAAATGGGGTTATGACACATCTCCTAGAGTCGCTGGTAAGAAATGGTGGTATAAACGTGAAATAAGCCCCCAACACGCTTCGTTCTGGGCGACAAGCCCAGGCACTCCTCATAAAGTCTCCCATTTTATCCTCTCAACAAGCTAGACGTAGGATCTGCCCGGGTTTATACGGGAGAGGAAACTGAGGCTGAGGTCACGCACTTTCCCAGGCAGCAGGGCTCCAAAAACTGGGAGCAGGGGTTGGTCCTCCCCGGCCAGCTCTCGGGCTCTCCAGGGGCAGGGCCCACACTAGGGGCGTTCTCCGCACCCAAGCGGGGCTCCGGGTGCCAGGCCCACGGGACGGGGCGGCCAGCGCGGGGGCCGGGGCCAAGCTGGGGAGAGCGGGTTGTAGTGGGGGGGGGCGCCTGTCAGCGCGGGATCGGCCTTGGGTCGATACAGCGGCGGGATGAATGGGCGAGGAGAGAGCAGAGAGGCAGGGCGGGCGTGGGGGGGGGAGGGGAGGAGGAAGTGGAGGACGGCCGAGGGGAGGGGAGGGGAGGACGGCAGGGGAGGGGAGGGGAGGCAGGGCCCGCCCCCTCCCCCTCCTCCCCTCACCCCGCCCGGCGGCCCCTGCCCGGGTCTGCAGCTTTCAGCGCAGAGCGCGGCCCCGCGGCCCCGCCGTGGGATCGATAACTAATTTCACCGCAGCAGCCGCCCCAGTTTTTTCCCGATAATTGTGCTCCTGCAGCTGCGAGCAAGGCCCCCAGCCCGCCCGCGGCCCCCGCCCGCGCCCGATCAATTGACACCGCCACCGGGCGGCCGGAAAACTCATTTTTCTCTCCCTCCCCGGCTCCCGGTGGGCGCAGGAGAAGCTCCGCCTCGGGCCGGGGCAGGGGGTGGGGGTAGCGCGGGCCGGTTCCCGGACTGACTCGAGTTTGGGAAGGTTTCCAGGGTATCCGATGCAACCGGAGGGCCTCAGTTTCTCTGTTCCACAAGTAAGGGCGTGGCCGAGGACCTGGGGGCTGGACTGACCCCGCCCCCTCGGCTTTCCCTGGGCGGGCCAGCGGTGCACCTGCCCCCCCATCACTTCTGGGAGGGAGGGCCAACAGCGCAGGCGCCGTGGTCTGGACACGTGGGTTCGAATCCGGCCTTTACCAGTTTCCACTGTGTGACCTTGGACTGGTTCTGCCCTTTGGGCTCTTCCTCTCCGAGCCTCAGTTTCCCCATCTTCCCAAAGGGGCTGGCATAGTCGTCGGTGCGCAGGGTTGTAGATGGGTGTGCGCAAGTGCGTGCCCCATAAACGGCGGTGGTGATTAGAGAGTGGAGGAAATCTTCACTCACTCACTGAGCACCTACTGTGCGCCAGGTACTGTTCTGGGCTGGAGGACAGAGCAGTGATGAAGCAGACAAAAGTCCCTGCCCTCGTGGAACTGACCTTCTAACGAGGGCATGAACGATAAACATGTAAGTGAAGTAACTAGTGAGAAGACGAGAAAAGCCATGGAGAAAAGTAAACTAGGGCGTGTGGCATAGGGTGTGAGGAGGGGTTGCAAGGGCAGTGCAGCCCCCCAGGACCAACTGAGCAGGGCTTCATTGCCAGAGGCCCCTTTGCAAAGCTCTGAGCTGCCCCCTTTGCAAAGCTCCCAGCCTGCTGTCTGCTCAAGGTCAGGGAAAGCCGCAGACTTGGCATTCTCTGAGAAGGGTGGGCAGGAGGAAGGAGAGCAGAGCGGGGAGAAGGCGAGATGAGGGGGTGTCTAGAGAGAAGGGGGGTGTGCAGACGGAGAAGGGAGGACAGAGCTCCAATGGCCAGGAGGCCTGGAAGTTAAAGGTCGGACGGGACTCAGGTAGCCAGCCGCCCCAGCTGGGCCACGGAGGCTCAGAGAGGGGCAGAGGCCTGCCCAAGGCCACAGTACATGTGGGGGTCAGAGGTGGGCTCCTGGGTCTTGGCTCCAGACCCTGCAGAAGGGTGAGAAGGGCCAGAGAAGAAGAGAGAAGAGAGGAGAGACTCACGAGGGTAGGGAGGGGTGCGGGCAGCCCAGAGGCTGGGTCAGAGGGGGGCTGGGAGCTTCCTTGGAGCAACATGGGTTGTGTTAGGACATCTTCGGGAGGACTGGGAATGACTCGGAATGACTCAGGGAACCCAATCTGCTGACCAGATTCCCTCCGCCCCACCTCGCCTCCAAACCAGTTACCCAAATCTGACAGAGGAGTCCTAAGGCTTCTGCATGATGGTGGGTGAGTCAGGCAGGGGGCGGGGCCCTTGGCTGCTGGGGAGGTGGGCTGTTCTGGGGCTGAACAAACCTCAGGACATGCCCCCTGCCTCAGTTTCCTCATCTCGAAAATGGAGTTAGTGGTGAAGTTCTAAGGTTCTGTCTGTCTCCTTCCCTCCGGATTCCTGGCACACCCAGCCCCATCACGGGGTTGAGAGCAGTGACTCGGCAGAAATGAAAGCTCGAGACTGCTAGCAACCGAATGAGGTTAGCAGGGGAGGGAAGGGCTGGACTGGGTGGCTGGGATTTGGAACAAACGGAGCTAGGCCGCACCCACCTGTTTGTTTGTCCATCCATCCACCCACCCAGACAGTCATTCAGTCATTCAGCACACACTTAGAAGCACCTACTATGTGCGGGGCAGTATGGAGGGGAGTGGGCATAAGGTCCTGCCTCTCCCATCCTCTCCCTCCCCCCATGACCCCCACGCTTTCTCTCGAGGAGTGGTCGAAGCAGCATTGAACTGGGAGTCAATGTAGGACTGATGTCCCCTGGGTGCCCCTCTGTGCCTCGGCTGGACTAACAACAGCCACGTCAAGGGTCTGGCTCCCAGCATCATGTTCAGTCCCTCAGTTCCCCTAAGGCCAGATGAGGGATCGAAGACCAGGACCCACCCGGGGTCCCACGGCCAGGAGGCTGTGCCTGACCCAGTGCCCTGTCCGCCTGTCCCGAGTCTGGGAGGAATGATTGCCTATCGGGAAGGATCTGAGGATCCCAGGCAGAAACCAGGCTACAGCGTTCAGAGTCCCCTTGTCCTGTCTCTCAACTGGTGGCTTTGTCCACCAGTCATCTCAGAAAGGGCCTGTGTGGGTCAGCCTAGCAGCTGCCCCTTTGCCCACACCCCATGGTGGCTGATGCCCTGGGAGGCCATCCAGGGCAACTCCAGCCTCCACAGTGAGACCAAGCCTCCCTTTTCAGAGAGATGTATATTCAGTCCGTCCCATCTCTCAGAGCACCATGGCAGATGACATCCAAGGCCTTACATAATTCTCGATCTGGAGACATGGGATCCCGTCCCCCTGGGCCTTGGACCAAGGGCCCTACTTTATGGCAAGGAAAGAGCACCGTGGGTGTGCAAGCATGGTAGCCACTGGTCTGACCCTGGAGCGATGGGCCTGACGGAACGCTGGGGCAGCCAGCTCGTGCGACACCCTGTGTCCAGAACCCACAGCTAATCAATGGTGCTGTGACCCCCAAAACCAGGACACACGGTCCAGGAACAAGCTGTGGAAATAGGATTGTGCCCGCCTGCATCACTCCAGTGCCTCACTTGTAGATTTGTACTTCTCCTCCCTGCAGCCTGAGATTTTGTCAGAGAAGAGGTACCGGTTCCCTGGGACTGGGTCGGGGTGGGGGTGGGAGAGCTGGAGGGAGGGAACAGGAAGTGGAGGGAGGGAACAGGAAGTGGAGGGAGGGAACAGGAAGTGGAGGGAGGGCTCCACCCGGCACAGAATGGGTCTTGCTGAACTCAAAGCTGTGACTGCCGTCTGACCACTTTGGAAGCCTCATGCCAGGGACCAGCAGGCCGAGACGGGAGTTACCGTTCAGGGGTGGGTCAGCTACCCCAGATCCAGCTGGGGGGCAATAGTTTGCTTCAGTAACAGGCTTGTGTCAAGTCTGCAGGGACTGCGGATGGCCAGCTCCTTTAAGGGGACTCTCATGGGCCGGGCCCAGTGCAGGGCAGGGGCAGAGCTGAGTCCTGCACTGCGTGGACTGTACTGAATACCTTCCCTGCGCTACTTCCAACGTCTTGGCTTTGCCTCTTAATCCAGGCCCAGTGGCGGTGAATAAACAGCCCCTGCAGGGTCTGGCCAGACAACTGCAGGCCAACAGTGCCTCACCCTGAGTGGCATCTCTCTTCCTGCCCTGGGAGTTCACTGATGCCCCATATGGGATGTCCCTCTCCCCATCAGGAACCCGCTCAGAGATCAGCTGTAACACCATTCAGGCCAACCCTTGATCCAAGGGAGACGGAGCTATGGGGTGCCTCCCCCTTCCCCCTTGCTTCCCCCAGGCAGATGGTCCCAAGATGCGTTTCATAAGGAATCTCGGACAGCCCTGGGGGCACCCGGGTTGCCTTAATGGTGAACTCAGGAATGCACATTTGTATTGGTTCTCTTTCCTCTCCTGTTTCCCTCTCCCCTCTCCCCATCCCTCACTCTTGCCCCTGCAGCTGTACTCCCAAACAAACTACGTGTACCTCAGCCTTTATTTTAGCCTGCTTTCAGGGAGCCCAGACCAAACAGGTGTTATGGGCAGAATTACGTCCCTAACCCCTCCCCGTGGAATTAGTAGGTTGAAGTCCTAACCCCCAGTACCTTAGATGTGACTATATTTGGACACAGGGTCTTTAAAGAGGTAATTAGGTTAAAATGAGGTCATCAGGATGGGCCCTAATCCAATATGACTGGTGTCCTTCTCAGAAGAGGAGATTGGGACACAGACACGCACAGAGGAAGGATCACATGAAGACACAGCAAGAAGATGGCCGTCTACAAGCCAAGGAGGGAGAAGAAACCAACTCTGCCTATACCTTGGTCATGGGTTTCCAGCCTCCAGGATGGAAGAAAATAAATTTCTGTTGTTTAAGCCATCCGGTCTGTGGCACTTTGTTATGTCAGCCCTGGGAAACCAATACACAGGTATATTCTATTATCGACCCATCTTACAACCAAAGAAACAGAGGCTTTGAGAGGCAAAGGACTCGCTCAGGGTCACACAGCTGGTGAGTAGCAGAGCCCAAATGCAAACAGGGGTCTTTGGGCGGCAGAGTGCAAGCCCTCCACACTAGGGATACTAGGAACCCAGCAAGTCTTCAAACCGCCGCTGGCCCAGTCTCCCCTCCCACGTCTGGGAAGCCCCTCCGTCTATCCAGGCCTGCGCCTCCTTCTCCGGCCTTGACTGTATTGGCCTTGGGAAGCTCCCTCCAGCTCCCCGCCTCTGGGCCTCTGGCTCTGCTGTTGTTGCAGCACTAAGTTTGCCAGCTCATTCCCTCCTGCCTTTCCTCTGAAGTCTGTTCTCCAGCAGCGTTACACACACACACACACACACACACACACTCTCACGTGCACTCTGAGCTCACCTAAGCACTCAGGCTCTTTCTACCACCTTCCCTCATGCCTGCTGCAGACCAGCCACAGAGTGGCTTTGGGGTGCCCCCTGAAGACCGCACCTCCCTTACTCCCTGTGTCCCAGTTCTGCAGTGAGCACCCTCCTGTCCTAGCTGGGCACTGTGCACAGAGCACCTCACTAACTCCTACCCCCTGCAGCAGGGACTACTATTGTCTCCATTTTCTATATGAGGAACTGAGGCCCAGAGAGGGATATGGCTCTGCCTCAGGATGCACAGCAATGAGAGGTGGGGCTGGAATTCATCCCAAGTCTCAGGACCGAGCTCTCTCCAGCAGAGGCCAAACTCAAAGAATGGGATTAATTCCAAAATGTTGTGGCTACGACACGGGACTTTCCCTGAGAGTAGGTTATGATGCAGGGCAGAGGGCAGGGACTGGGCATGTGCACCCGGAGGTCATGCCCCTCCCTGCCACTGCCCTGATCCTCCCCCTGTGGGTGTTCCACTCCCCCAAGGACAAGCATGAACCTCCACCCTGCCCACACTCATTATCATGTGGCCGCCTGACGCTGGGCCATGAGGGTGCTATGCAGAGACCCTCAGAGACTCCCACTCGGGGGGTGGCGGGGGATGCTGGCAGTGGTCCACCGTTGTCAAGCACCTCCTGTGTGCCAGGCTCTTAGCTGTGTTGTAGCAATGGAAGGGAGAGGCCGACCAGGGCTGACCTCCAAGAGCACGTGGTCTAGTGGGGGAAACACACACAATGAACTTTCTGATCAGAACAGATGCTGGGAGAGAAAGGCAGTCAGTAATGGGGTGGTTTGACCCAGTCTCAGGAGAGGTTAGGGAGGGCTTCCCAGAGGGCGGGGCCCTAGAGTGGAGATCTGAAGACTGAGTGGCAGTCGCCTAGCTAAAGAGGGAGGGAACGGCATGGCAGCTTGAGGGAGTAGCATGTGTCGTTCACAGGACCTGTGCAGGGAGGGCCGCAGGGAGGGCCACGGGGAGAAGGGGCAGAGAGAAGGCCTGTGGAGTGGAGCTGGTGGAGGCTTCAGATGAGGCTGGAAAAACTCCCAAGGGCTAGGACATGTGGGGCCCTGTGAGCACGTTAGACTCTTGTCTTTCTGTGGCAGACATTTGTGTTTTGAGACCCCTGCACCAGCTCTCCATGATGGAGAATGGGGTCAAGGGAGGTCGGCAGTGTGTCCGGGGGAGACGACCTGGGGTTGTGTTAGCTGGCATGAATATTAAAAAAAAAAAAAAAAAAAAAAGACGCAAAACTCAGCACAGCAGCGACAATATCCAGTCCTCACCTGAAACTGACACCACATTTTAAATTAACTACACCCCGATAAAAATGAAAAAAAAAATCCAGTCCTGATTTCAAGCTGGGAGGGACCTCAGAGATTCTTAGTTTGTGGACACACAGTTTTACACACGAGGACACTGAGGCCTGGAGAGAGGAAGTGCTTGAAATCCACATGATTCTGCTGGTTCATTCATTTAATGTACATTTTTTGAGCAATTGCTCGGTGCCAGACACTGTGCAAGAGGCTGGGGACAAAAGTAAGAGCAAGACAGAGCTGTCTTACGGTCCCAGGGTGCACTGAGGCCAAACCTGCATGGTTCTCAGGGCAGGATGGCTACTGGGGAGGAGGGGGGGCGATAACGATATTGACAAAATTATACTCACGAGGGCTTCCCTGGTGGCGCAGTGGTTGAGAGTCCGCCTGCCTATGCAGGGGACACAGGTTCGTGCCCCGGTCCGGGAAGATCCCACATGCCGCGGAGCGGCTGGGCCCGTGAGCCATGGCCGCTGAGCCTGTGCGTCCGGAGCCTGTGCTCTGCAACGGGAGAGGCCACAACAGTGAGAGGCCCGCGTACCGCAAAAAAAAAAAAAAAATTATACTCACGAGCATTCTCCATCCCCAGACACTGCGTCAAACCTTCTATAAACATGATCTTATTAATTGCTACAACACTGCAAGGGAGTGCTGTGGTACCATTTTACAGATGACAGGATTAAAAGTCAGAGAGGTGGCATGACCTGCCTCACCCACGGTTGAGGGAGGGGCCAGGCCACCCCTCACCCGGCCACCGCACCCCAGCTTGCCCTCCTCCTGGCCTGATCAGGTCCTCCGCAGGACCCAGGACCCCGGCCAGAGCTGGGGGGGTGCGGGGGGGGGCTGCCTGGAGAAGTAGTGCCTGGCTTGGTGTCCCCTGGGGACACTGGGAGGTCTCTGCCCCTTCCCCCATTCAGTGGAGGAGCCCAGGCTGGAGGATGGAGGTCATGGGGAGGTCAGGGAGGAAGGAAGGAGCAGAATGTGTCAGCGCTGAAGGCTGCAGGCATCCTCCTTCCTTCTCCCACTCTCTCCTCCCCCTCCAACAGTAAAGCAGCCTCCCTGAGTCCACGGTCTGCGCAGGGGAGAGGGGACCAGTGTGGGGAGTGGAGCGCTCTGGCCTCCCCCTGCTCCAGCCGCCCTCCGGGTCACAGTCTTGACTCCACCACTGTCCCCCATCACTACCTGCAGGAACATACGGGCTATACACCCCTCCTGCATCGAGCAAGCACGCACGTGCACACGCGTGTGATCGCAGCCTCGCTCATGTACCCACACCTGTGCATTCACTCGTTCATTCATTCATTCCACAAAGTTCTGAGCACCTGCTCTGGGCTAGACCCCATGCTGGGTGCTGGTGACAGGGGAGAACAAGGCAGTCTAGGTTTCTGCCCTCAGAACAGGACCTCAGAAGGAGGAAGGACGCTCACAAGCGATTATCCTACCCTGCGGTTAGTGCTGAGACCAGGGGAGCACATGGGAGGGAGTTGCTCTGAGGTCAAAGGGTAATCATCCCAGTGGGGGTAGCAGTCAGGGAAGGCTCCCTGGAGGAGGTAACCTTTCCAAGACCCAAAGACTGAGTAGGAGCTAGTCAGTGAGGAGGAAAAGGGAAAAGTGTTCCAGACAGAGGGAAGAGCATGGGCGAAGGCCTGGACTCCCACGGGAATGTGACCCACCTAAGGAATGGAGTGGAAGCAGGCAGGGCTGGATCTTAGGGTGCAAGCTGGGCAGTTGGGGAGGTGGAGAGGCTGCAGGTGCTAGATGGTGCTGGGTCCTGGAGGCCATGGTGAAGAGGTGAACTTCTCCCTGGGCCAACAGGGAGCTGTGAGCCGGGCAGTGACAGGTCAAAGGTGAATTTCAGAATACTCATCCAGACTGCATACGTATCTGCACACAGGTCCTGGCACACGCAGACCTGCACATGCACACCTGTCCACAAGCACCTGTACACACATGCCTGCCCACCCGGACACACGCAGGGATACACCTGTGTGCCTGGCCCTGTGCTGAGCTCTTCACGCACATGGCATCCAGTTGGGCCCTACAGCTAAGTCCTACCAATTGTCTGCATTTTACCGAAGAGAAAACTGAGGCTCGGAGAGGTGGGGGGACCTGTCCAGAGACTCATGCGACAGCTCAGCACAGCGGAGAAGCAGCGCCCGGGCTCCGGTCTCCAGGCTAAGCTTGTGACCCCTGGGCTCTGAGGCCTCCTGGTGAAGGGAGGCAGCGGCGGACAGCAGCTCAGAGGGGCGGCACAGCTCTGCTTCGGAAGCACATTCTCCTGTTTCTCCTGCTCACCTCTCAGGCCCCCCAGCAGCCCCAGGCCCGGCAGTCAAACGGGCTAGTTTTGTTTCCTGGAGAAAATACAGATGGAAAGTCCCAGACAAGGACTCCTCTGTGACCCCGTGACCTCAGAAAGCTCCCACCTCTGCCCCTTAATCATTTGCATCGCTGCATATTACTTCTTTTCTTTCTAGAACAGCAGGGCTGGCTAAGACCTGGGAGAAGAGCTGGTGCAACACCCCCGTACGGGTTTGCCGTAGCTGCTGCAACAAATAACCACAGATTTAGTGGCTTAACCCAAACGTATTCTCTCATGGTCCGGGGGTCAGAAGCCCAAAGTCCAGGTGTCAGTAGGGCTGTGTTCCTTCTGCGGGTCTAGGGAGAATTTTTCTTCTTCCAGCTTCTAGAGGCTGCCCACTTTCCTTGGCTGTGGCCCCATCCTCCTTCAAAGCCAGCAGCACAGCACCTTCCAATCTCTCTAACTCTGAGCTTCTTGCCTCTGGTGATTACAATGGGCCCAGCCGCCTAGCCTGACTGTAAGCCCCTGGAGGGCTCGGCAGTGCTCCTCCCACGTCCTCCTCCCCCAGCCTTTACACACTGCCCAGGACAGGCACGGGGCCCACCACTGCTGCCTAGAAGACAGGGAGCCCCTTCCAGGCTTCGTGGGAAGGAGTCAAGATGCTCCTGAGGTCTTCGGCTCTCTGGTTCCCAACTTGAGGCCTGCCTCTCCCTTGCCAGAGGTAAGAGCTGGCCAAGGAGGAGTTGAAGTTTGAGCTGGTGGGGACCCGTAAGTCCTGTATGAATTCCCCTAGGCCTGACTGGCATCTCCCACTTTGGGGAAACAATGCCAGCAGCCAGTTAGCTGGGCCCCACCAGGCTCTGGACCTCTCCTGGGGGCTCCAGGACCTGGAACCAAGGGCACTCCAGGGAGCTTGGAGCAGGGAGTCCCTACTCTGCCATGTCCCTGCTGGGCCACCCATGGGGAGTCTCACACCCTCTCTGAGCCCCAGGGGCCCATTGGGACGATGGAGATAATCGTGGAGCCCTCTTCCTGGGTTGTGTGGGGATTCAGGGCAACTGGTTGAGCACGTATTAAGAACAGTTAAGAACAGTTCAAACCTGCAAAGTAGGCAGGGGCCCTGGCTTACCACGAAAACAGCTATGTCTCCACCTGGATCCTGGAGAGAAGGTGACACACAGCGGAGCTGCTGCCCTCCTGCACTCAGCTGACCTCTGCCGCGAGCCAGAAGGAAGAGCTTTGCGGAATCGGGCAGGAGGCCCAGCAGATGGGCGACGGGTGTCCAGGTGGGGCTGGGTGGAGAGGCAACGGGGCTCTCTGGTCGTCTGGGCCTCGCTCCCTGAGGGATGGAGCCTCAAGGCTGGAGACTGGACCTTCCAGGCCTCCTCTCTCTGCACCACACCCAGATGGATTAAGCAGGAAGATGTCCCCAGGAAGAGCTCCTTGGCAAAACACCCCACAGGGAGGCAGCCACCACCCAGGGGAGGCGTTGGAGAAACGCTGGTGAGACAACATCCCCGGGCTCCTACCCACCCCCAGGCTCACCTGCGTGCTCCCCCAGGATCAGGACACCCCAGGAGCCAGAAGCTGGGGCAGGGCCACCCCAGCGTCCACACTGCCCTGGAAAGATCTTTTCACACTGATTCAGTCCCAGTTTGTGAAGGAGGCCAGAGGCTGCCTCCACGTCGCCCCTCCCCCTTGGTTCTCTGGAACCCTCCATCACAGCTGCCCTGCCCCTCCGTCCCCTCCAAGTGGTAAACCCCCCTGCCCTGTCCAGGAGCTGGCCTCGCTGAGCCCCCTTGCATCAGGCCAGGCTCAGTCCTGGAGGCCACAGCCCAGACCCTGAGCCAGCCCAAGGGGGGAACCCACACTGAGGGGGTGCCCAGTGCATTTATGGGGCACATGGAGATGAGCAAATTCAGTCAGGTCAGTAGTTCATTGTGCAGCAATTCATCAGGCACTGCAGAGAAGTAGAGACATATCAGCTCTAGAGCTAGAAGGCCCTAGGTTCGCATCCCAGCTCCACCACTTACCAGCCAGGTGGCCTCGGGCAGGTGATTTGACTAATACTGTTCCTCAGTTTCCCTACCTTGAGGGTTACTGTGAGGATTAAATGAACAACTGCAAAGTAACGTAATAAATACACGTCAGCTGTTATTATTATCATTATTATTATTGTTATAAGCCAGGAGATGAGAACTGTTGACACAGGCTGCTAGGTCTCTTTTCTCTTCAACCATAAGAATAGCACCCCCGGGCTTCGCTGGTGGCGCAGTGGTTAAGAATCCGCCTGCCAATGCAGGGAACACAGGTTCGAGCCCTGGTCCGGGAAGATCCCACATGCCGCGGAGCAACTAAGCCCGTGCGCCACAACTACTGAGCCCGCGAGCCACAACTACTGAGCCCGCGTGCCGCAACTACTGAAGCCCACGCGCCTAGAGCCCATGCTCCACAACAAGAGAAGCCACTGCAATGAGAAGCCCGCGCACCGCGACAAAGGGTAGTCCCTGCTCGCGGCAACTAGAGAAAGCCCGTGCGCAGCAATGAAGACCCAACGCAGCCAAAAATAAAATAAATTTTAAAAACAAACAAACAAAAAACCGAATAGCACCCCCCATTCTTAGCTAGACATAGAACTGCCTGGCCTAGAGACTACATTTCCCACCTTCCCTTGCAGCTAGATGTGGCCATGTGACCAAGTTCTGACCAATGGGATGTTGGCAGAAGTGCTGGGGCTCACTCCCTGGGAGCCTCCTTAAAGGACAGGGGTGACACCTTCTCCCTTTTTTCTCCTTTCTGGGATTAGAATGTGAGCATGGAGCCTGGAGCTGGAGCAGCCATTGTGCACTGCGAGGTTGCAGCTGTGTGTCGAGGACGGCAGGGCAACAAGACAGTAGGAGCCCGGGTCCCCAGTGGCCATGGACTCTCATACCAGCCCTGACTGCCTGTATCTATTTCAGCAAAGAATAGAAACTTTTCTTGCTTAAACCACTACTATTTGAAGTCTGCCCTGTGTGAAGCACAACAAAATCCTTTTTTTTTTTTTTTGCAGTACGCGAGCCTCTCACTGTTGTGGCCTCTCCCGTTGCGGAGCACAGGCTCCAGACGCGCAGGCCCAGCGGCCATGGCTCACGGGCCCAGCCGCTCCGCGGCACGTGGGATCTTCCCGGACTGGGGCACGAACTCGTGTCCCCTGCATCGGCAGGCGGACTCTCAACCACTGCGCCACCAGGGAAGCCCACAACCAAATCCTTTTTAACACAGAGATGCAGCAGTGAGGAAGACATACAGTCCCTGCCTCGTGGGGACTTCAGTTGACTTGAGACTTGTGGAGGATCCACAACCATGTAAACAAAGAAGGAAATAATTGCAGTTGTGACAAGAGCTATGAAGGAAGTGAAACGAGGGAACGGAGAACAGCATGGGGGGTGGAAGAGGCACTGACTGACTCTGGGAGGACAGTCCACGGAGGACCTCGGGAGGAGGACAGCTGAGCTGAGATCTGAGGTGGGAGGAGAGGAGAGGTAAAGGGATGAAGATGGACCCCACCATTCCAGGAGCACAAGCCTGGGGTGGAGTCTGGTGGTCCTGGGCCCCTAGCCTGGTCCTGCCTCTTCCCAGCTGTGGCACCCGGGCGAGCTATTTCTCTCTCTGAGTCAAAGCGTTCAGCAAGCACCTGACACA
Source organism: Stenella coeruleoalba (assembly GCF_951394435.1). Classification (NCBI taxonomy): domain Eukaryota; kingdom Metazoa; phylum Chordata; class Mammalia; order Artiodactyla; family Delphinidae; genus Stenella; species Stenella coeruleoalba. Next base: position 116,399,928 of record NC_137153.1, read on the forward strand.
TAGTAGGGGTCCAATGAAAGATGACTGTTTAAAACACATGGGTGAACCGTGCATGAAATCATAGAGGGGACAGAGGCAGAGGGTGGAGGTGTGTTCTGGAAGTCTTCACAGTAGAGGGAACATTTAGACTGGGTCCTGAGGGGGGACTTCCCTGGTGGTCGAGTGGTAAGGAATCCGCCTTCCAATGCAGGGGACTCGGATTCGATCCTTGGTTGGGGAACTAAGACCCCATATGCCGTGGGGCAACTAAGCCCGCACGCCACAACTACTGAGCTTGTGCGCCACAGCTACTGAACTTGCACCCGTCAACCAGACAGCCCGCAGGCCTCAACCAGAGAGCCCGCAGGCCGCAAACTAAAGAGCCCACACGCCACAGTACGAAGAGCCCACGTGCCTAGGGGAAGAAAAGTTCTTCTAGGAGCGCGGATCACACGCCCTTTCTACTTGCCATGCATTTTGGAGCCAGCCCCACCCATCATATCTCCTCAGAGCCTAGCTTCTGGTTTCTCCGTTGGCCAGTCCATTCAATGTGGGGTCTGAAATACAGGCTGGGATTGTCTTCTAACCCCAATTTAATCCCTCCTGCTTCTTTTGGTCACACCCATTGCGTTCCCTCAACCGGGCAGTGGGGACCTTCTGGGCTGGATTCTGTGGGTTCCCAGGTCCGGCAAGTCCCTGCTGAACCAGGACTCTGCCCAGACCCCTTGCTGTCCCCCGGCCTCTGCCACACCACCCTGCTCTTCCCTCCTGCCGTGAGTCCCCTCTCTCACACTCACAAAATCCAGCCCACACTTTGTTATAAAGCAACTTTGTTATAAAGCAGAAACTAACACACCATTGTAAAGCAATTGTACCCCAATAAAGATGTTAAAAAAAAAAAAATCCAGCCCACCCACTGTGCCCTCTGCCATTGCCACCACTTACTCTCACCTGCCCTGGCCTTTGCTTTCAATTCATCCTTGCCACTTCCTGCAGGAAGCCTTCCTGATATCTGGAATAGAGCCTTTTCTCTGAACCGCCTGTAGTTCTACCATCATAGCCTGTATTTATGGATCTATTTGATTCGTGTCTGTTCCCCCCACTAAATGATGACTCGATCCTGTCCACAGAGGCATCCACAGCCCTTAGCACAGGGCTGGCCCAGAGTAAGTGCTCAGCAAACACTTACTAAAGGGAGGAAGTAGGAGAATTAGTCCAAACTTCCAGGAAAGATGAGAAAACAGGCTGAGAGGCTTGGCCCAGGCGGGAGTCAGGTCTCCTGCCCCCGGAGTGAGCCCTCCATTCTCTCTCCCTTCTCCCCCCTGCCAGCTTAACCCAGGAGACAGCAGACGGTGGGATGGGGGTGGGAGCAGCGGGAGGGGTGGGGGGGAGCTGCAGACAGAATTCCCAGTCCCCTGGGGAGGCAGAAAGCTGGAGCTGGAGGGGGGCTGAAGCTGGCATCTGGTTTGGCCCACCTGGCCTCACAAACACCTCCACACCCCGCCTAACCACGGCCCCCCCCTCCTGGGGAAGCACCGGAGGGCCCTTTCAGAGCTGCCCTTGGACTTGTGTGCACACAGCCAGTTATACGGTGCCGCGCACGCATCTCAACACCAGCTCCTGAGACAGAACACCGAAAGCTGTCTTGAGGCCTGTGGCCAGTTTGTTCCTGTATTTAGTATATGAAAGCCCCACCCCCCTCCACAAAAGGATGGTGCCTGGACCCAGGAGGCCTTGGTTGGATGGAGTCCTAGGTTTGAATCTAGCCTGAGGGGCTCCCTCTCTTTCCTGAGGCCTAGCACTGCCAGCTCTGTCCCCCAAGCTCTGGGACCTGACCCTTTTGTGGGCCTCAGTGTCCCCATCTGCAACTTGGAACCAGAACTCTGTCCCCAGCCTGCCACTCTGGGGCGCTGGGACAGGCGCGGGAAGTCAGCTGGGTGGGCAGAGGAGAGGGTTCAAGGAGGCATCATGGGACACTGGGGCAGGGAGTCAGGAGGCTGGGGCTTTCTGCAAGCTGTCCGTGGTTGAGCCCCTCTGCAGTGAGGGCAAGGCCCGGGCTGGAGGTGGGGAGAAAGGCCACCCAGCTTTGTAATTGGAGGATACGGTGTACCGGGAGCCTGGAATTCTCTCAGCGCCCTCCACCTCCCCGCACCAGACTGGCTGCCCCTAAGGCTTATTATTATGGCTGTTGTTATTGAAAGATTCCTTTTCCCTGTTTCCCAAGTGCGAACCCACAGCTGATCAGGATGTGGGGGGGGGGGTGCGGTTACCAGAGCGTGGGCTGCCACGGGGGGCGCTGCGGCAGCGGACCGGGAGGAGGGCACCTGGCAGGGCTGGGGAGCGGCTCCGAGGAAGGCTCACAAGAAGAGATAAAGCCCCAACCCAAGAGCTGACCCTGAGGCCTGGAAGGAAAAGGTGAGAAGGGCTTTTCAGGCAGGAGGAACAGCATATGCTAGGGCCCGAGATAGGGCAATATCTGGGAACCACAGTTATTGTCTGGCCCAGGGGCTTAGTGGGAGCATCCTGGCATGGTACCCGCCGGCGGGGCCTTGAACGCCGAGGACAACCCTCTTCTTAGCTCCATGGGCGGGGCTTGGACGTTCCACACCCCCTCCCCCGCCTCCTCCCCTCCTCCGGGAGGTCCGGGAAGGCTGGACCCGCCGCTGCCCTTTCAAGTCGGCCTCCCGGAGGCTCCGAGCTGGCCGGGCGCGGGGGCCGCTGCTACTCCGCCGACATCAAAGCCCGCCGCCCCGGCCTGATCCGGTGGCGCGAGTGGCGGGCGAGCCGGGAGGGAGGCAGGTTTGGGCGGATTCCCCTTTCATCCCGCGGCTCGGCCGGCGCGCCCTCCGGGAGGCCCTGCACGTCCCTGCAGGGCATGTCCCTACAGGGCCTGGCAGTCAGGGAAGGTAGGGGCTGCGGGGGCCGCGAGGCTGCGCTGCTGGGCCCAGCGGGGACAGAGCCTCCATCCTGGTCGGGCTGTGTGACCTCGGGCCTGTCGCTGCCTTCTCTGTGCTTCGACTTCCGCAGCTACCCTCCTCCCTGCCCAGGAAGCCCTAGCACCGGGAAGATTCTGGGCAGATTCCCTGATGTCTGGATTACTGAGATCCGAGCAGGGAGCTAGGGCTCACCTTAAGCCACCCTAAGAGGCAGCTATACTTATCACCCCCATTTTACAGATGGGAAAACCTTGGCATTAGGAGGTCACACAGCCGGCTAAGTAGCAGAGCTGGGTATTGACCTGGGTTTGTTTGTTTGTTTGTTGTGTGGTTTTGTTTTTTTCTCCAGAGACTTGAAGCTTAGCTGCTGCCTCTGGGATGAGAAGGGCAGGGCTCCCCAGAGCCCAGGCGGGGAACCATCTCAGTCAACACAAGAACCCCAGTTGGAGGTACTGTTATTATGCCCATTATATAGCTAAGGGACTGAGGCACAGAGGAGTGAAGGGTGGGCCTCAGTCTCACGGGAAATGACCAAGTCAAAATTTGAACCCACACTGAGCCGCGGTGCCTGATCTGATAGCGTTGGCCACAGAGAGCAGTGGTGTCACCACCACCATCCCCCACCTCACGGGTCAAACAGTACACAGTTGCGGAGCCTGGAAGTGCTTCTCTGTGCAGGGCCTTATCTGCCAAGAGAGGGCGGTTTTAATGGGCCTCCCCAGGATGTCAGGTGCACTCAGTCTGGGGGGATGGGATGGCTGCCCGGGTATCAGGCAGATGCCACCCCAACCCAGAGATTTAGAATTCCTCCCTGGAAAATCAGATAATCAAGGAAGTCACGTACTGTGAAATGAGTGTGATCCTTGCCAGAAACCCACAGGGAGCACCAGAGAATCGTCACATGGCACCTTACAGGCAGGGAAACTGAGGCGCAGAGCACAGCAGGGAGCCCCCTCGCCCAACATTTATTGAGGGCCTCCTGTGTGGTAGGGTCTGGGCTGGGGACCTGTTCAGTCCCTGTGCTCCCGGAACTCAGGGTCCGCTGAGAGTGGTCCTCTGTGCACCAGTCATGTAACCATTGTTCGGTTCTGATCCAGGAGGGCTTCCCTGAGGAGGAGACATCTAAGCTGAGGCCTGATGTTTAACAGAAGTCAGTGAAGCTAGTGGGAAGAGCATGTCAGGCCGAGGGGAAAGCAGGTGCAAAGGCCCTGAGGGCGTGAAGGGGTCTGGCCTGCTGCAGAAGAGGGGAGAAGCCACGGAGAAGGCGGAGGGGCAGGACCTCACGGCTTGGAAAAGCCTGCGTGGGCCAGGTCAGTGCTTGGTGGCAGGAGAAGAGGCAAGGTGGGGGGAGGGGAGGGTGAAGGCCGCAACCACGTGGGTGACACCCCAGGACTTCAGGTCTCCTTGGGAGATCCCCGGCTGGGAGCAGGATTGAGGTGGGAGCTGTCTCCAGCCCTGTTCTAAACCCAACTCTGTTGAGCTACTAAAAGAAGAAGGAAGGAGATCAGAAGGGAAAATTCGCAAGTTAGATTTACCCGCGATTCTATCAAACCACCAAAAGCTGTTGGAAAATAGTATTAGGGTCTTAACTCCACAAACGTTGAAAATCCCAGCCTCGAAGGCCCGTGGAGGCCCGGCCCTGTCCACCCTGCACTGGGGCAGGAGGGAGGGGCCAACTGGATTGGGCAGCCTGGCCTGGTCTGAGGGCTCAGCCCACATGCAAACTGGGTAGAGCTGGTGGCTCCCCAAGACGGGGTCTGGGCTTCTCAGAAGTGCGCTGTGTACAGGGTAGAACTGTTTCCACCCTGGTCTTTGCCTTGTTTGTGGAGGGGGGAGGGGGGCTATGGGGGAGGGAGGGAGGATGGAATAGGGAGGGAGACAGTAGCAAGGGAAGGAGGGAAGAGGGGCGAGGGAGGGAGAGGAGGAGACTGCCTCGTGCTGGGTGGCAGTCTTCCAGGGGTGTCTGCACTGTGGGACACCCACTTTGGTTCCTTCCCTCAAAATAATATCAGATCCCGGGATGGTGGAGCCGGGACGCTGGCCCTGAGCCTGGGGAATCTCCAGGTGGGTCTCATCTGATCCTCACAAGGACTGGACCCCAGTCGTGAAGCTTGACCAGACCCCCAAGCCTGGGTGCCTGACCTGGGGCTCCCCACGCAGACTCTCCCTGGCGCTAACCCACAGGTGTGCTGAGGCACTGTGTGTGTGTGTGTGTGTGTGTGTGTGTGCCCTCACGCACACGCGTATGTACCTGCGCACACATGTGTGTATGTTAAGGTTAGGTTAAGAGTGCAGACTGGCTGGACTGGCTGGGCTTACATCCTGGCTTAGCCCCTTACCAGCTGTGTGACGTTGGGTGAGTGACCCTCAATCATGGGGCACATGTGAGTTATCTGAGGAACCCTGCGGTACAGCCCTTGAGACAGAGTAACTGCTTAATTCTGGCTATTACGATTATTATTCCAAAAAGGCTGACGGTGGGATTCCTTTAGGAACGCGTTCTAAACTGGAGGGAGGGGGTCTGTGGATGGGCCCCAGGAAGTCCTAGAAGCTCCTGGAACTGACTGCAAAGCTTCGTGCGTGGATACATTTTCCTGGACAGATAAGGTCCTTGGCTTTCGTCAGAAGGTTTCATGACCACCCAGAGTTGCGCCTTCCTTCGCCAGCGTCCATGGCACCCCCAGTGCTTGGAGGGCCCACCTTCTGGGGCTGCCCGTTGCCTGGGGTTGCTCGGCAGGGCAGGCGGGTGTCGGGCTGTCCTGCTGACCCACCGCTGGCACCCACGCTTGGGAGGCCGTGTGTGCCCAGGGATAATGAGCGCCCAGCTCAAGGGGGGTTATTTTTTAAGGTTGAGACAACGCAGCGCCTTGTAGCTAAACCAGTTCCTTTCTCTGGGATGGGGGAGGCTGGAAAACAGATTTCAAAGGCGAGCTTTGAATAAACAAAACACAATAAAAATAACCCTTAGAACCCAAATGCTGAACGGCAGCCCCAGGCACATTGAACCAGCTGATGCCAGCCCTCTCGACAGGCACAGCCCACCAAGGGGCGCCTGCCAGGAGCCTCCATGCATCTGGGGCCTAGGGGAGATGCACCCACACCTGCACCCCCCGCAGAAGGCCACCTGGCTCAGCCCCACCCTCCAGGCTTTGCTGGGACTCCCGCCAGCTCCATCCTGGTGGCTCTGTCAGGCTGGAAGGGTCCTTTGCCCAATTTTCACCTGCTGAAGTCAGGGGCCTCCCCCTCTGGCATCAGGGAAGCTGTGATTATATGGCAAGGGGCAGTGCCCCTCCCCCAGGGAAATGTGAACCTGCTCCTGGGAGGTAGTGCAGCTTTGCAGGTTCCAACCTTGGTTCAGCTGTGTGACCCCAAGATGGTGGCCACACCTCTCTGAGCCTCATGTAGAAATGCAGATCATCACAGTACCTCCTTCACGGGATGGAGCTTTGGCTCCCTCCACGGTAGTCCTTGAAATTAGGACAGGAGAGAGGCTGTCAGGGAGGCCTGGGCATATATGAGCACGTGGAAGGACCATGAGTCTCCGTATGCCAAGGCCGGGAGCCACGCCTGGGCCACCAGAACACCCACACTTGCTGTGACACTCTGGGTCTCAGTTTCTCCATCTCTACAATTAAATGACCTTGAAAGAGCCTTCTCCGATTTCCTAGTTAGACTGACGAGTGGGAACACTAAGGGCAGAAAGTGTGTGCAATACAGAAAGTATGTAAAATCGACACCGCACCAAAAAACAAACAAAAAAAGTCAGTATCACGATACAAAAATACACGAGTGTAAGCACTTCCTTGTATGATGCAGAATAACTCAGGAAGGTGCCCAGGAAACGTTGTTACCTAGTGGGAGGGACCAGGGCCTCGTGGGGGACGGCTGAGCAGGGCTTTCTTCTCTCTGGTTTCTGGCCTCTGCCTACCGATGCTGGGCATGCGTTATTTCGTCGATACAGACATGCAGGGGTATTTTTAAAGTCCCTTTGGAGATGTGCTGGTCCTGACCTCCTGCCTGATACTGACCCAGCTCCCAGGGAGCTGCCCTGAGGGAGCTGGGGACCCATGAAAGGATTTGGGGTCAGGAGAAAGCCTACTCCTAAGCTGATGTGTTACTGCCGCGTCCAGCAAGCCTCGTGGACCCTCCTGCCAGCCCCCCCTGTAGCCCCAGCCCAGCATTCACCACAGTGTAATGTCTGTGTCCAGGACCAGCTATACAGTTTGCAAGGGCCCAGGGAAAAAGTGAAAATGTAGGGCTCCTTGCTCAAAATTAATTAAGAATCTCCAGATGACGGCTTTAAACTCAGTGGAGGGTCCTTTTAGGCAAGCCCTTGTGTGGCTGACTGCAGGGGCCACACCCTGTGAGCCCAGCCCCATCTGTATCTGCCTGGCCACCACGATGTGGGCTCCCTGAGGCAGGAGTGTGTCTGTCTTGTTCACAGAGCCTGGTACACAGTAGATACCCAATAAATGTGTTCTGTGAATGAATACGGGAGAAGGAACAGAACTGAGGTGTGGGCAGAGTTTCCCATTGATAGTCAGCCTGTGTGTGCTGGCTACAGTCCTGCCCTCCTGGGCCTTTCCCTCTGGGCCAGAGGAAACCTGGGGCTAGTTTTTCTGGAGGAGGAAACCCTCACCTCAGAGAAGGCAGCTGCCCTGTGCTCCCCTGCACACCTGCCTGTACATCCCTCATCACAGCACTTCTCACTGACTTCTCATCTGGAGCTCAGCTGTGTGACCCTGGGAAAGTGACTTAACCTCTCTGTGACCCGGTTTTCTCATCAGTAATATGGAGCTAAGGGTGTGCCTGCTTCACAGAGCTGCGCCCTCCTTCATGGATCAGTAAGCTCTGAAGCACGGCAGTCTTTGGACCGATGTCTGTACAAGAACCTGCTCGATAGCCTTTGTCACTGTGCCTCTGTGATCCCCGGCGAACTCTGAGCTCCGTGAGGGCAGGGCCCAGGTCTGTCTTGCTCACGTGGACCCTTGGTTAACATGATGGAATGGCTGTGGGCTGTCAGCAGTTACTCGGGAGCCGCCCTGGGGAGGCATCGTCCCCTGGAGAATGCACACGAGGGATCCGGGCTGCCTGGGCCAGCAGGTCCCGGGAAGAAGATTCTTTGGGGTTTGCTGTGCCCTGCAGCTGGGGGAGCTGGAAGCCAGCCCAGAGCCCAGATGGGGGCTCCCTGCGAGCTTGCGGGTGTCACCACCATCCCCAGGCTGCCAGGTGCAGACGATAAAGCCGGAAACCCTGGCGGGTGAGTCATTAAGGGTCCCCAAGGCCTCATGATGGGAGATGGCAGACGAGCTGCCCCTGGCTCTTTGGGTCCAAGTGCCACCAGAGGGTTCCAGAACCCAGTGCTGGGTCCAGTCTCTGCTGCTGGCTCGGACTCCACCCAGCATCCGAAGCTGGCTCTGATGGGCCCAAACGGCACAATGAACATCACCAGTGTCACCCCCTTTCCCGAGGCTGTTTGCAGGGGAATGTTGAGGCTTGTGGAGGTGGAGCATGCATTGTCTCCATGGAGGGGTTGACGGCCCCCCGCAGGAGCCCCTGGAAGCTGCAGACCATCTGTCACTTAGGGCATATTTGGGAGGGAAGGACAACAGGACCCCAAAAGGCAGAAATGTCAGGGAAAGGGAGGACATGGCAGGGCAGGGCGTCGGGGGGAGTTAGGATAAATGGCACAGACAAAGGCAGTAGGAATGAGCAGTGCGCAGCCCCACATGGCCGGGGCAGAGGGGGTGTGTGTATGTGTGCCTGTCTTGGCTAGGGGAACTCCGGCCCTTCCTCCTGTGTCATCAACAGCCCTCCTGGGCCCCTTGCCCTACCCTGACCCGTGCTAAGAATCGTGGCACCAGCCTCGCCGTAGGGCCTGTAGCAATCACCTCCCTTCCCGCGCTCTTGGTCTGCGGTCTGGTTCTGACCATGCCTCCATCTCACTGTCGTCAAAAGGCCCAGGTGTCCACCCCGTGCCCCAAACTGTGGGTTTGGTCCCCCCTCTGGGCCCCCAAAGCCCGGGCCTCCCCTCACAGCACTTGTCACTGTGTCCTGCAATCGCCCATTGGAGTCCATGTCCCCCACCAGACTATAGTGTCCTGAGGGCAGGGCTATGCCTTACTGTGCTCCCAGGGCCCAGCGTGTGTGTGTGTGTGTGTGTGTGTGTGTGTGTGTGTGTGTGTGTGTGTGTGTGTGTGTGTGGCAAACAGTAGGAGCAGTGTGTGTGTGTGTGTGTGTGTGTGTGTGTGGCAAACAGTAGGTGCTCACCGAACTGCCCGCAGAATGAAAGTGAATGAGCCCCTGGGGCAGCTCATGTCCCCAGAGCCCACCGTGGGACCCGACTCTCGGGTTCCATGTCTCCACTGGCACCGCATTGCTATCCGAGCTGGGGGACAGGGACCCTCTCTGACCACACCCCTGTCTGGAGGCAGCGCTGCCCTCCCGCCTCCCCGCGGGTCCAGCCCCTCCCTCTGGGCAATTCTTGAGGCTTGCGGCTCACAGGACCCTTTGCTCCTGTCCTTTCACTTGCCAGTCTCCACATCCTCCGCAAACACCACCTCCAAATACATCTCTCTCCCTCCCTGACCTTGCCCCCGTTCTCCCTGCCTCCAAGGTGCCCTTCATGCAGGAGCAAGGACCCGGGGCAGGAAGGGTCCTCCAGACCCCCCTGCTTGCCCTGGGGCGAGGGAGCCCCAGGACTGTACATCGTCGGCATCTCTTCCTGCTGAATTTGAATCCTGACTCCAACCCTTCAGAACGAAGTGACCTTGAGAAAGTGATGAACCTCTCTGGGTCTCGGTTTCCCAGCGACAAATGGTTGTGAGAGGACACGGGTGTGGGTGGCTGAAGGCTGGGCACTGGCATAGGACACGCGTGGACCTAGTCCCAGCTCTGGCCCCTGCGCTTGGCATGGCCTGGGCAAGACCCCCTAACTTCTCTGGGCCTTGGTTTCCTTACCTGCAAACGAGCTAAGGAGATGCCCTTGCAGCGGGTGGAGAGGCCCAGTGAGGTGGGGACCGCGGGGAGAAAGGAGCATTTTCCTGCTTCTCCCATCACTTCCTTCTGCCCCGGGTTGGGAGTCATTCCTCCCTCCCCACCACCCCCAAAACTAGACCAGCTCCCACTGCCCCCCAGCCTGGGTTGGCCCCGGTCTTCCCATGGTCCAGGGCCGGGGTGTGGGTGGCAGATGGAATGGGGTGCGGCTGCTATTGTGATAAGGGCAGACAGGAATTGGAAGAGACCGGTGGGGGGTACGCCTGCCCTGCCCACCCCCAGAGATTCAGGGGGGCCCTGAACTTGTAAGCAGCAAGAGCTGGGGCACCAGCTCCAGCCACGGCCACTTCCCCAGCCTTCCTGCCGCACTGCTCCCAGGAGCCCAGGCGGGATTGGCCACCTGCCAGCCCCGAGTGGAAATGTACCAGCGAAAAGGACCCTGCTGGGGACCCTGGGGAGGGGTCCATCCCCTCCCTGCAGCACGCCCTCCCCTCCACTCCCCCTTCTTGGTCACCCCACATTCAAGTTCAAGCTCTGCCTGCAGAAGGGCAGGGGCATGTTGGAAAGGTCTACAGAGGGCTGGGGTGGAGGTTGCATCTGCGCCTCCAAGGCAACAAGTGGGCTCTGGAATGTCGGGGTGCGGTCCCCGGGGGACCCTAGCTGGGGAGGACGTGCGCGTGTCGTCTGTGAGTATGTGGGGTTTCTAAGTGTCGTGGTGTGAGTCTTTGCATCGGTGTGGGTGTGGGTGTGGAGGTGTTTGTGGCGCCTATCTGTGTGCGTGTGTGACGTGTGTGCGCGACGAGTGTGTGGTGTGCGCGTGGGGCGCGTCTCCGGGGGCCTGTCTGCGGCTGTCCCTGTGTGTCCCTGCGTTTCTGCTGGCAGTGGCGGGAGGGGAGGCTCGGGGCTGCCGCTGAAGGTCCTCTTGACACAGAATCCATGTTTGTCGAGGAGGGGAAGAGAGAGCGGAGGGAGGAGAGGGGAGGAGAACGGAGAGAGGGAAGGAAGAAATGGAGGGCTGGGGCGGGGGCGAGGGGGGCGATGCGAGCGGAAGGTAGGCTGGCGAGGCGGGCGGCGGCGGGGGGGGCGGGGAGCAGAGGGGTCCCCGAGAAACCGGGCTGCGGGACCCCGCGTGGCCGCCCGCCGGGCCCCCATCCCCAGCCCACCGGGCAGGTCCCCGCCGGGAGGCCGCTGTCCGGCCGCCCCGCTTTGGGAGCCCCGACGCCGCAGGGCCGCCCCCCGCCGCTGTGCGCTGCACGCGGGACTCAATCTTCAGTGCTCGTGGCTGACGGCGCTGTTGCAAGCTTAGCAGTATTTTGGTTGAACAACGAAAAGCGAGAAAGAGAAATCGGGGGTTGGGGAGCCTCCCCTCCCCGCCCCGCGGTCCGGCAGCGAACTCGGGCAGGTGGAAGGAGGCGGCGCGGCGCAGGGCCGGAGACGCGAGCGCCGCGCGAGGGGAAAAGTTTCCGACCCTTTAGCAAGAGGCTGAGAAGTTTCGGCCGCGCCGGGCGGCGCCAAAGCCAGGCCAACACTGCCCCCGCGTGGGCGCGGCGCGACGCTGCAGCCGGTGGCCGGTTTGGGGTCCGCCGCGGCTCTGCCGGGGAAACTGAGGCTCGGAGAGGGCCAGGTGGGCTGTGCAAGGCCACGAAGAAAAGGTGCAGTAGAATCAGGCCTCCTCCGGGATCTGTAGGCTCTCCAGGAAATATAAGTACTGGGGGGGGGGGAGTGGGGGAGGAGTGAAAGTCCAGAAAGTGGGGATGGAGGGGATAGGTCATCCCAGGGATCGGAATCCCACTACACTCCCCAGTGAAGGGGAATGGTAGCACTGCTCCAACCCATCCCCACGGGGTTGGTAGATCCGTGGCCTTTTCTGGAGCCAGGGCCCTCCTTCGAAACAGTTCTCCCCCATCCACAACCCGTCCTGGCCCTAAAATCCCCACGGCCGGTCCAACCCAAATCCCAGCCTTTGCTATTCAGCACTGCGCCTGGGTGTGGATTCCGTGGCTGTTTCTTCACTGGCCAGGAGGTGGCGATAAAGACCTCGATCCCGGCCTTGGCGAGGGGTTGGAGCCAAAGCGCTGCTTCTAGGAGAGAGGGGAGGGGCCCAAACTTCGCCCAGCAGTTGGAACGCAGGTGTGTGGCAGGGCCAAACCCCGGCAGACAGGCAAATGGGGGTGAACTGCTGGGTCAGTGCAGCGGTCGGAAAAGCTCCAGGCAGTTCCTGCCACCTTGTCTTGCGCCACCACCTGTGTGACCCTGAACACTGCCCCCCTAAGTGGGAGAGAAACATCTGACCCCTGCCCACCCAGATGCTTGCCCTCCAGGGATAAGACTCTGGCCTGGGAACACAGAAGACAAATGTTTGTCCGTTTGGCCACAGTCTGGATGCCCTCACCCCACAGAGGAGGTCCGCAAGCAGCCTTTGGTTCCCGTCAAAGATGGAGGCTGGGCTGGGGGAGGTTGGGGCAGGTGCCTGTTTCAGGTGTGGGCTGATCTAGGTTGACAGAGGCTTGGTCCCAGGTTTGAGATGTGTGGCAGGGTCTCCCACCTCCCAGAAGAGGGGCTCATTTGGAACAAGCCTGACCCCTGAAGATGCCTTGCCCCCCCATCTTCATCCCAGCTGTGACTCCGCCCCAGCCCTCCCCCTGGCCCAGGACCCCCAAAGACCAGCAACTAGGAGAGGTTTGTAAGGTGAGCCCTGATGGCAGATACCAGCCACCGGGGATGTGCGTTTATTTGTGGGTCAGGGAAGGCCTCTCCTCACCCCTCCCCCGTGTCCACACCTGGGCTTGGGCACCAGCAGCCACTCACCTCTGAGCGCGACGTGATGTTGACGGCAGGGGAAGCTGGTGCCCCTTAGGACGGCCTTGTTTCAGGACCGTGTGCGCAACACCAAGCTGGGCAGGAAGGACTCCTAAGGTGAGAAGGGGGACCAGCTGGGCGTTTTGGGGGCCTCTGGGCAGGAGATGGGGTTCCCTGGGCCCAGGGGGATTCTACGCCACAGCCCGAGGGGGCAGGCACTGTGGTCAGCCCCATTTTACAGATGCAGAAACTGACACGAAAAAGACCCCACCGTTCGAAAGTTAGGAGCTTGCGATCTGAACCCAGGCAGCCTGGCCTGAAAGCCCACCCCTTAGCCGAGCACATACGGGGGTTTCACCCAGAGCCCTGGCCACCCCACTGGGCACCAACCCCCACCAGGCAGGGGGGCTCCAGGTGGCTGGCTGCCAGCAGTTGCTCAGTAGCTTCTGGCTCCAGGAACAGGGCGATTTGCCCACGTGCTCCAGAAAGGTTTTGAGGTGCCCCCGCTCCGCTGCCTCTAGGTGGTGGGCCTGGGGATGAAGGGCAGGCTGCTGTTCAGAGAGGTGTCCTCAGAGAGGTGGTCCTTCGGCTCCAGGGTGGACCTAAGGGGGACAGGAGCCCATGAACTGTGTGGACCCTGAGTCCCAGGTCCACCCATGGCTGGCAGAGCCCTCAAGGGCCCAGACCACAGCTGGACAGGGAGGTTTACAGGATGAGGAGATGCATGAATCCCATCCCCTTCCACAAAGCCTCACAGGCCACGGGAGTCCCAGCCGAATGAGTTGGCCATGGTGTCCTCCTTGGCCCTGGGATACAGGGCTTTGGGCAAACTCTCCAGCCATCTCCCGACACTCCCGAACACCTGCTCTGATGCTGCTGACCCGCTGGCTGTCCTGTTCTCGAGGATGCCCTGCCGGACTGGAGGAGAGAGAGCACGGGTGAGATCTCTACCCAGGCGGGGCACCTATACCCCCCCCCCCCCCTCCCTCTGGCAGGCAAGAGCTGGCAGAGTCCCGTCTCCATGGCAACCCAAGGCTCCCAGGGCCTTCTGGCTGCCTCCAGGGAAGGCTCTGGTTTTAAAACTATCCTGCATGACTGTTTCTGCCTCTATCACCGAGGCTGTGCCCCTCCCCTCTCCCCACACCCCCACTCCTGCTTCAGCCCAACATGGGCCTCATTTCCCACAGTCGGAAGGCCAGTCGTCCCACCATGTAAATCCAAGAGACGATGCTGAGAATCCTATGGGGATGGACAGTGTTTCCTGTCCAACAGCTGCCCCTCCGGCTGGTCAGGAACCCCGAATTCCTCAGGATGGAAAGGGCTGAGAAGCAGCCGCTGAGCTCCACTCTGGTGTTCTGGGGTATGACCGCAGCCCAGTGGCTGTCAAGGAAGTGTCTCCCGGGCCGGCCAACGGCCATTCCCAAGAAACTTTCTCCAGGTGCTCCCTCTCCTTGGATTCCCAGGGGTGGCCAGGGGGCACCCCGGCGTCTCTTTTCAGCTGCTGTGTCATCTGCCCTCGGGGCCTTGGCTGCCCCATCGAACAACCAGAAGTTGGGCAGAATTGCAGCTTCCACCTCCAACTTCCTGTGACCCCGAGGGGGATGGGTCGGGTTCCTTCTGAATCCGCCAAGGCCCTGGATTTTGAGGGCTTTGCCCCCAGCGAGGCTTTGGGGCAGCCGATCCCTGAAAGCGCACACAGTCGGTGCTTAATAAATAGATGAGGTTGGACTGCTGGATCCTGAGAAGAGAAGGGGCTGGGCAGATGGGGAAAGCAGGCCTTAGGAAAGATCATACCAGAGCAAAGATGTGTATTCTTCCCACCGCTGGACACCCACTTCAGAAAACACTGGAAACTGTGTCAACACGAACAAAGCTCTGCCTGGGAACCTGGGCCTGGTGGTTGGTTCCTAGCTTCTTTGCTGGACCAGGCAGTGCCAGCCTTCCGTGGAGGCGTGACCTTCTAGAACTTTCTGGGCACCTCCCAAGCCAGGTCTCTGAGGTCTGTCTTCAGGGATATGGGAATAGGATGCTTCGGGTGCCTTTGTTCCTACCTTCTCCAGCCCCTGGAGGCCATGTGCGGGGTCTGCAGGCTGAGGTTGTGGGTTCCAAGGTGGGCAGATACAGCGTGTGGGAACCCTTGGCAGTGAGAAATCCTTCCGTGGTGGCCAGGCCTGGACAGCCACTGTTTCCTGGGCCACAGCTGCAGCCTTGGGACATCTCTGCTGGACCTCAGACCCTCTACTTGGTCCTTGAGGGTCACCCTAACAGCCTCCGGAGAGGCCAGTTCAAGGGCCTCCTCCACAGGATCAATGGTCTCTTGGGCTTTTTGGCCGGCCCCTAACTCCCAGGACCCAGGGCCACAGCCTCTGCTCTTCAGGTTTCAGGCTGGAACTTTCTGGAGTCCTGGAGCTTCCCTTGCTGTCTGCTCACCTGCACAGCTGCGTTCCCAGTAGCGGAGCGCTGTGTACCGTAGCGTCTCATCTGCAAACTGCACGCGGAAAGGGCAACACCGCCTGCGGTGCCCTGAGCCTTCCCCCGAGGAGCTGTGGGTGAGCACGGCCTTGAGCTTGGGGGCCTGTGTAGTGTGGGGCCTGGTGAGAGAGATGAGAAGGGCAGGGGAGGACCAGGGCCTGAGGCCCCAGCCCCTCATGCCACCCTGACAACACACATCCACCAGGCCAGAGCTCCCTGTGGGATCCTGACAACCACAGCTGGCCTCTCCTGAGCACTTCCTGCCCTTCAGTCAATGGCTTGTAACAGGCATCAGCCCACCAAACCCACACGACTCTGTGAAACACGATTATTATTCCCATTTTACAGATGAGGAAACTGAGGCACAGAGCGTTTTTTGTTTTTCGTTTTTTGCAACTTGCCCAAGATCGCACAGCTGGTTAGGGGTGGAGCCGAGATGTGAATTCTGGTTCCAGAGCCAGTTCTCTTATATATCAAGCAATTCAGCAGAGAAAATAAGGAGATGAACCCCGGAGTCAGGCAGTCCTGGGTTTCAATTCTGACTCTGTTGAGCCTGAGTTTCTTTGTCTGTAAAATGGGGATCATTGTTGTGCCCACCATACAGGGTTGTGAAGCGATGACAGGGACTGAAAAGCACCGTCCCCCGCACCACCACCCAGGCCAGGGTCTGCAGGGCCAAGGGTAAGCATCTCTAACTGAGAACTGTTCTTATAATCGTCAATTTCAATTATGCCCCTTCCCAGTCCTGCGACATGGGGCAGACTGCCCTCAAGTCTCCATTTTAAGTTTTCCCTTTTAAATTATGTACTATGTATTGTAGACACGATAATAGCATCCTTATAAGAGTCTGGTGAGTATCAAATAACTTACGTGAGGCATCTGGTACAGGGCCTGGCAAGGGGCCTGTGCGCAATGAAGGGGATCTGTTATGGTGACATTTATTAATTTCAGCCTCCAGAGCAAGGCTGCAGGAGGGCTTGCTTCATTCATCCACAGCTCTGTTATTCAGAAATGCCACATTTGACCTTACATACAATGCTTATTGATGTATCTGACTCCATGTATCTGTCCACATCTTTATGTCCGTTTGGACACAGAGGGGACGCTTTTCATAAGCCCATTGAAGAGCCAGGCATCCAGGAGATGGCCAAGACAGTGTCGGCTACAGGCATTGGGACCTAGTTATGCAACAGCTGTTTGCTTATCCATGCCTGCTTGGTGCTGGCCTGAGGACCAGCCAAAGGCTTGCCCCAGCTGTGCCCACTGGTCTGAAATCTCAGCTTCTCCTCTCAAATGCTGCTGGAGCGTGTTCTGATGCACCCAGCTGTCCCCAGCAGGGCCTACTAGGGAACCCCACACACCTTAAAGTGCTCAAGAATTAGCTCCTGAATGTGAAACACTGTGAAGGTATCCATCCCTGTTGTTGCTTACATTCAAGATAATGAGTTCCACACTCTTATTTATTATATCTTATGAGAAGTAGTGTGTTTATTTGGTCTGATTGATTTAAAGTTCCTGGGTTGGCAAATGTGTTTCATTTCTGGCACCTGCTCTGATCCACTGGTGGCGTCTGCCTGGAGCACTGTGTCGGGAAGGGTTCTGAGGCTCAGTGGGGGAAAAGTGCTGTGATCAGTTAGCACTGTCTGCCATGGGTCCAGGATGAGAAGGAATGGCAGGTCTAGTGTATTTCCTCTCCCTGGTCTTTAAACTCATGGGCAATGCTCTTCACCTTTCATCCATGTTTAAGCCTGTTTAAGCAGGAGGAATTATTTCTGTATTCTTTTCCCCCTCCATTAGAGCTACAGCATCTAGGCTCAGTTAAGCTCTAATGCCCAGGCTCTTCCTACCCCCATCCCTTATTTTACTTCCCCCGATATTTGACATATAGTAAAAGCTAGTAAAGGTTAGAGGAAGAAATGGATGAATGAATGGTGGGTTGTGTGAAAGGATGGAAGACTGGGTAGCTGGGTAGGTAGGTGGATAGATAGATGAATTAATGAAAAGGTCTTTTTTTTTTTGACCGCACCGCATGGCTTGCAGGATCTTATTTCCTGGATCGGGGATTGAACCTGGGCCACAGCAGTGAAAGCACCGAGTCCTAACCACTGGACCTCCAGGGAATTCCCGAAGAGGTCTTAATACAAGGATTGGATCTTAGGAGGATGGGCACATGTATGGATGCATAGGTGGGTGAATGATTATGTAGATGAGTGTGTAGACTTGTACATGGCTTCAAGACTAAAAATGGATAGCATCCTGGACTTACAGGTGGATGGAAGGATTGGTAGATGATCAGTCACTGGATTCATGGGTAGATGGATAGAATTGTGGGAATTTGGGGATAGCTGGATGACTGACTGGCTGGATGGATGGAGGGATACGTGGATTAATGGATCAACAGGAGACCTGATTCATGGGTGGATGGATGGATGGAGAGATTCATGAATAGGTTTTAAAAGACCTGGTTCACAGATAAGATGTATGCAAGGATGAATGGGTGAATGGGAGAATGAATATATGAATGGATTCATCGATGAATTATGAAGGTGTTTGGTAGAAGACCTGATTAATGGGTGGATGGATTCATAGATGTTGATGGACGATCCTTGAACAGGTTGGGAGAAGACCTGATTCATGGATGGACACACAGATGGATGAACAGGTGGACAGATGGATACATTCATGGGTGAAAGGCAGAGGAAAGAAAGGAAGGAAAGAAATGCCCTTTCTCCCCACTCCCCTACCCCATCCTCCCATAACGCACTGATCGGTCTTCTCGACCGTGGTGAATTGTGAGTGATCTCTCCTGAAGGAGAGGGCAGGTATCTGATGGAGCAAAATCTTCTTAAGACTATTCTTGAAGTGCAATGACTGGCCCCTTGAAGACAAATAGGCCACACCTGGCATGAGTGATCAGGGTCCCCCATAGTCAGAGAGCATTGATGACAACCCTGTTCCCACCAGCAGGTCACTGACACTTACCCCAGGTCTGGGAGGAAGGAGTAGCGGGGACACTGCGGAGGACTTCCAGAGTGTTCTGACACACTCCTTTGATGTTGTGATGGTGAGGATGCTGGGAGCCAGGAGGAGGTGGAAATAGTTCTGAGTCTTCTCTTGGGCACAATCCTTACCAGGCTCTTCCTGGTTGCATGGCCTTGGGCCTCAGTTTACTCATCTGTACAATAGGGGCAGTGGTAGACCCGCCCTCAAGGGGTGGTTGCCATCGCCAGGACTCTGCCAGGCATACTCTGCTAACACTGCCATTATTCTACGCCAGGTGGTGGGACCCCCACCGGAAATGACTCAGCCCCCCCGTGGGGGCCGTAGGGGCCTCACTCGGTGGTCGCGGCTGCTTCGCAGACTCAGGCCCTGAGCTGGCACAGGAACTGCCGGGACCGGCCGGGGAGGAGCTCTCCTAGGAAGTCGCCCAAAGAGTCGGGGTTCTCCCTGGCCGAGCCCCTGCGGGGATCCTCGCACTGTCCAGGCCCGCGGCGCCGGTTCCCGGGGCTCGCCGGCCAAGAGCGTGGGCGGCAGCAGCAGCGACCTCAGCCCTTGGTCGGTTCCGGGCCGCCCGCTGGGCCACGGTGGGCAGGACGGGCAGGCGCGACCGGGGGCGCCTGACGCCCACCCCGGGATCCGAGGCTGAGGACTCACACGTGGGGGCCTCCCACCACTCGGCGCCGCCCTCCGAAGCCCTGGAGCCCCCGGAGGCCCCCGTGCCAGAGGCTGCTCGGAGCTCGGGCAGCAGCAGCCTCGGCAGCAGCGGGTCTCTCCGTCTGCGATCGCCACCGCCGGGGAGCCCCTCGGGCGCCATCTGCTGGGCACAGGAGCTGGGCCGACGCCGGGGCATGTCTGGCACTGCGCTCAGCCCAGGGCATCCTCAAGCCAGTGGGGGCGGTGCCATGTGAAGTGGAGAGGAGGGCGTAGACCCGCCTCCAGGCCGTAGCGCCCGCAGCGGGGCAGCGTGGCTCGGGGCTACTACCACTGGCTCGCCAGACAGTAAGTGGCTTCAGGCTAGAGCGTCCCGATCCTCTGTTTCCTCACCTCACCGAAAAACGGTGACGGTGAGAGTACGCACTTTTTGAGTTACTGTGACGTTTAAATGGCTTAGAATAATGACAGGCACGTTGTACGTGCTCAAGGAAGCCTAGCTGCTGTTGTTATTATATTTTAAAATTATTATTTAGGATTTAGTCTCAGCTCCACTACTTATTAGCTGTACCTTGGGCAAGCCAATTAATTAACTGCTCTCAGTGCCCTCATCTGCAGAATGGGGATAACCCAGCGCCTGCTCCTTTGTGAGAATGAAACAGCACCACGTGGTAGAGAGCACTTAGCATCTGGAGTGTTCAACGTGCTGTTACTGTTATTAGCGCTGGGGTGGGAACTGGGAAACCTGGAACCAGCTTGAAAGGGTGACCTGCCCTGCAGCTGCCCATTCCTTCTGGAGCCCCAGAGTCCCTTGGGTGGGAGCTTAGTGAAAATACAGATGCCCCAGATTCCGATTCAGAGGTCTGGGGTGGGGCAAGACATATTTTTAACAAACTCCCCCTTTGGGAGACAGAGCCCCAGCTCCGCCCCCCATTTCTTTTCTTTTCTTTTTTTCCTTTTTTTTTTTGCAGTACGCGGGCCTCTCACCGTTGTGGCCTCTCCCGTTGCGGAGCACAGGCTCCAGACATGCAGGCTCGGCGGCCATGGCTCACGGGCCCAGCTGCTCCGCGGCATGTGGGATCTTCCCGGACCGGGCCATGAACCCGTGTCCCCCGCATCGGCAGGCGGACTCTCAACCACTGCGCCACCAGGGAAACCCCCCACCCCCCATTTCTGACACTGGCATCTCAGAGCCTGCTTCCTCCCTACCACACCCCACTCCCAGATTGTTGTCAGCTCTGAGCTGGTTTCTAGTGTCACATTCACCCTAGTGGGGCTTTGGGGTGGGGCCGGAGACGGTCCCCTGAAGTTAGAGCCCCCTACCAGGTGGGCTGCTCCTTGGAAGAGCCCGTCTTCCCAGCTTGGTCCCTCTGCTGGCCCCTCCCTGCTGCCTCCATGGCCTCTTCAGGGTCATTATGATCCACCCCTCGCCCAAGGTGAAGTGGGCACTGAGGCTGGGGGGCAGAGGGCGGGGCTGTTGTGCTCAGGATGCCAAGGCTGCAGTCACAAGGGAGCGTGGGACTCCTGGCCAGGGCAGCCAGGCCCAAGCCAGGGATGGAGGGCCCTGGGTTCAGCTACCCTCTCTGGATCCGGGAGGCTCAGGTGGGTCATGTTTGGGCTGGGTGGGTTTGGAGGTGGAACTTCCACTAGAAGACTGGGTAGTAAGAATGCGGTGGGCCTGGAGACTATGAGGAACCAGTTGTGAGTCCATGCTCTGTTCCTGCTTGCTGTGTGGTGCTGGATAAATCTCTCCTTTCTCAGGGCTCCAAGGTAAAATGGACTGTTGGCCTCCACCTGTGACTCTTGGCTGGGAGGGGGCAGGGAAAAAGCTTGTATTGTAAAACTTGAGTGGGGGACGAGTGTAGTTTGGACCAGTAATTTCACTGGCCTGGTAGGATTTTACAATTTGAAAATGAATAAAATGACTTTGGAATTCAAATGACAAGATGTCTGCCTGGAGGAGGCATCCCAGACAATGTAATACATTTCCGAAAATACTCCTCAACCAGGGATGGAAGGGCATACCTCCTTGGGAAGACGGAACATTGTGTGGGGAAGGTGAGAAATTTTTATATTTATTCTAAGTGTTTGTGAGTTTTTAAAAAATGGATGAGGAACACCAGACTACCTAGATGATTTCTAAGGAGGCCTCCAGCCCTTACATGCTGCAAACATTTATTGAGCATCTACTATGTGCGAGGCTTGGGAATTCAGAGATGCGAGAGGCTTTGAGGTTAGTGGACTGGCCAGACCTGGAAAGGCCTTGGAGTCCAGGTGTAGGGAAGGGAGTTTGTCTTCCATTGACAGGAAAAAAAGGTAGGGGTGGATTTTTAGGCACCCCTAAAAAAGCTAGGCTCAGAGCTGCCCCCCAAAGATTATAGAAACCTCCAGATTGAGATTGCCCAAGATTTACCCCCTTGCCATAGTGACATGGAAAATGAAGCTTGGGAGAGGAGCCCAGGCCAGGGGAACCAAGTCTGACCTGCAGTGCCCTAGCGAGGATGCCACATAATATGGACAGATTTGGGGGACTCAAAAGCAGGTGGGGCTTTTCAGGGCACCCCCCCCCCATAGCTTTCTCTTCATTAGAGCAAACACATTTTAAGCCCCTCCTTGGTGCGACGCCCAGAGGAAGGCACTGTAAATCTAAGCCAGGATGTCAGTTTAGGAAAAAAGAACTTATGACGAATATTGTGAATATGATGACATAGATGAATATTATGACGAATATTATGAGTCAGCTTCTATTTACTGAGAGCCGGCTCCAAGCACAGGGCTGAAGTCTTGACGTATAATATCCCACAAATTTAACCCTCAGAGCATTCCATCTACCTGGCAGAAGTGGAGACTGAGGCTTGGAAAAGTTCACAAGGTCTACCTACCTGCAAACTCTCATTTCCATCAAGGCTGCTTCAGGGACCGCTCCAGAATTTCTGTGTATGGCAGGAGCCTAGGGGAGGGCAATCTTTTGGGAACAGAAATTTCATGGATTTGCTCTGCTTATTTGGAGTGGCAACCCCTTGGCACTGTCAAGGGTATTTTTCTTCCTTTTTTTTTCTTTTTGATCTGTATATTTTAAGATATTAATTGTTATGGGTGGGATTAAGGCTTGCATAAGGCTCCCCCTCCCCTTTTTACCCAGTGGAAACTCCACAGAACGCTCGTTTTTAAAAGTCCAGCCGTGCCGCCTCCTAACGAGCTGCAAGCTGGAGGCGGGACAGGGTCGGCGCTGCGGCTTTTTAGAGTTGGAACCTCTTCCCGGGACGGTACTCGAGTTAGGTCCGGAGCCCACGGGGCGGAGCCCTATGCGGCCCCGCCCCCGGGAGCCCGGAAGTGACGTAAGCGGACAAAGGCGGCGCGCGCCGCGAGGTGTAGCGTCTGGTAGAGGTTAGGTGGAGCTGCTTGGGGGCTGCTGGGGTCTTCGCCGCCGCCGCCGCCGCCGTCGCCGCCGCCTCCTCCCTCCCTTCCTTTTCCCCGTCCTCTTCTCCCGGGTCCTAGGAGCCCCCGCGTGGGGTGAGTAGCGCGAGGCGGAGCGGGGGACGGCGGCCGCCGGGAGAGGGGAGGCCCCGGCCCCCAACGGCCTGGGCGCCCTGAGGCCCCGGCTCCTCACGTGACCCGGGCGCGAGCCGGCAGGGCCCCACGTGCGCACTCCGGGGAGGTCCGCCGGCAGGCCGGCCGGCCCTGGGCCCCAGGTGGGGTGGGAGGAGGAAGGCCGAGGCCCCCCAAGCCTGATCAGGGCACTCCCCCACGCCGGCCCCCGCCGCAGCAAGTTCTTTTCCCTCTCTGAGCCTCAGTTTCCCCTGTGAGAAACGGGTAAGGAGAGCACCCACTAGGAGGGTGGGTGTGAGGATTGAGTAAAATGCTCAGATCAGAGTCGGGCACAGGGTAGTGCCCGGTTACATAGGCGTTGCTATCATATTTCACCTTGGACCCGACCCCAGTTAGGGGTCAACATAGGTGCCGCTCAAAAGACAGCCCGCCGCGAGGAGCCCTTGGAGCCAAGGTCAGCCTGTTGGCAGAGAGGCTGCCGTATCAGAAGGCCCAGGCTTTGCTGCCCGTCAACTGTGGGATCTCTCTCCGGACCGTGGTTTCTCTGTACAATAAGGGATAGAACCAGCTGGTGGCAGAGGCCTTGCGGGTGGGGCTGGGCAGTACTGCACATGGTCTGGAGGTATGGAATCTGCCCAGTGAGATGGGATGCACCCCTGGGAGGACTAGGGCCTTGACCCAGTAAGAAGTCTGGATTCCGTCCTTGTTTTGTTCCTGGTTTTCTGTGTGTGTGCATTACTCCATGAGTGGAATGGTTTTTCTCTCTGTGAACTAGGGACTGTGGGAGGGTTGGAGTACACGCAGAATGCTTTGGTGGAGACTAGAAGCCCTAGAATCACAGATAGAGTCACCAAAACCAGCAGGGTTTCCGTGCTTCCGTGGATGGGAAGCTCACTCCCCTCTGCGGATTGGCAGAGCTGAGTCACTGGAACGACCACCCAGCAGTACCAGTCATGATCCCTTAGGTGTGGCCAGCACTCTGGTTTAGGGGGCCTTTCAGCACATTTTCTCATTAGGGCTTCACACTTGGCGGAGAGAATCGATGAGAATCTCATCTGACAGAGATTTTGGGGATTAATGCACGCCCAGCAGTGCATGGACCACTTTACGCTTGTATATCCACGTTTAATCCTCACAGCCTTCCTAGAAAGTCAATGCTGCTGTTCCCATTTTATAGATAAAGACACGTAACTGAGGTTGTGTCTTATCTGCGCTTACACAGCCAGTGAGAAGTAGAGCCAGGATTCACACCTGGTACATTCAACTCCTTCAGAGCCTTTGTTTTTAAATCCCGCTCCCCCCCCCCTTTTTTTTTTGGTCTTCTTTACTCCCTCCCTCCTTTCTTTTTCATAGAACACCCTGCCATTCTCAGAAGTCCAATGGCTGTCCACACAGAGCCAGGGAGAACAGGCCCTGTCCACGAGGGTGTGGGAAGGAAGAGGTAACATCAAGCAGGCTCGTGCCTCCCGATGCTTCCAGGCTTTTCCTTAGAGACTCGTAAATGAGGACGAGCCGAGCCTGCAGAGCCTGGTGGTGACAGTTCCAACCCCATTCTCTTCCATGGATCCTCGGAACAGAGTAATAGCTGGGGCGGCTGGCCGGGGTGGCCCTGAACACCTTGGAGGGGGGCATGGGTAGGTGGCCAGATGATCATGAAGTATTCACAGACACATTCCACTTGCTGAGGAGCAGAAGTTCCCTAGGAGCAAAGGGTCTCACTTCCCCTCCAAGCTAGCCCAGAGTGCAGGAAGCCAGACCGCCCAGGCCCCTCCCCTGTCCCTGCGGCCATGTGGCTCCTTCCTTGCTGTGATCCCAGCAGGGCAGAGTGCAGGAGGACCTCCTGCGGGTTGACTGACAGCCCCGCCGTTCCCTCTGACTCCTAGGGACCTCCTGCCCACCTCAGTCTGGACTCTGGGAGGCAAAGTGTAGACAGGGCCCCAGAACTCATGTTTACTAATGAATCCAAGCTGTTAGGACAAATGTCAGAGTTACACTTGCCATTTCCCGGCCTAGATGTGCCTCCCCTGGCTTGTTCCTAGAATGTACCCGTAAGTGGAATTCTTGTAAATTGGATTATTCGGGGGACCTTGACATTTAAAGGAATCATGTTGTAAGGCTTTTGGTAAAGCAAAAAATTGTATCGTCAGTAAAGGGCTTCAGTGATATCAGGTTTGAATGATTCGATTTTTGTCTGCAGGATTTTCTTAAAAGTGGAGAATGACTGGCCGCACAAAGGTCCTTCTGCGATTCATTCAGCAAAACCAGTTAGTAAACACCCACCTCGCAGCAGGTGTTAGGCTAATGGTGTAGACTTAGCGTCCCTGGGCCTCCTGGGAGGGAAGGCAGACAGACAGGCAGAGAGAGTACAGCCAGGGAAGCGTCTGGCCCCGGATTTATTCTGTTCATCTGATCGGAAGGGAACTTTGTTGAATACCTATGAGCTACATGAGACGCAGGAGAAATACAGTGATACATCTCAGGGTGTCGCCACTGCTTTCTGGAGTTCCCAGTCCAGTGGGGTGACAGACACAAATACAAAGCCAGCAGTTTGTGTGAGGGGGACGGGGCCGGACTCGCTGGGCTCGCCCGAGTGGGAGCACTGCTGCGTGGCCGGCTCTGGTGCTGTCCTTCCTGAGGGGGACGGGGCCGGACTCGCTGGGCTCGCCCGAGTGGGAGCACTGCTGCGTGGCCGGCTCTGGTGCTGTCCTTCCTGAGGGGGACGGGGCCGGACTCGCTGGGCTCGCCCGAGTGGGAGCACTGCTGCGTGGCCGGCTCTGGTGCTGTCCTTCCTGGGTGACAGCGGAGGGGCTGGGAAAGAGTTGCCGTGGTGCCTGTCGGCGGGGGCTGGGGGCCTCACTTGGCCTTTCAGACCGCGTCCACATAAGCAGCCCCCAAACCCAGGAAGGTGGATGGTAACATTCAAGCTGCTGGCTCCCTCTCCTGTCAGTTCTCAGGGAGCTACAGTGACACTTGCTGTGCCACATCTGCGTTCTCGGGGACTGGCAGGTCTCCACGTGCTTTTGCTTGTCACGTTCCTCGAGGCTGGAACGAGAGGTCATTCTCACAAGCAGCGCGCCGCTTCCTCCTGTGGGCTGGGGCGCGGGTGTGGGACGCTGCCGTGAGCCAGGGCTGGGGGCAGTATTTAGAACTGAGGCCCCCCAGCCTGTCACCCCAAAGGGCTCTTGGGTTGGTGCCGTAACTGGAACCGTCCTCATTGGAGTCCCAAGCCCTGTACCTGAACAGGGAAGGGAGGGGATCCGTCTGAGAGCTGATTCGAGAACCTGAAGTGGGGGGGAGCCAGGGGTCTCTGGGGGCACAGTGGAAGGGGTCTACGGAGGGTGGAAACAGTGGCAAAGCCCAGGTCTAAGGGCAACCCTGGTGGGGCCTGTGGATGCTGTCGGCTCCCTCCTGTTTCGCAGAAGGCCCGCATGTGACCCCTGTCCCCGGGGAACGCCCGGGTCCACAGAAGGAGCCGGGTCCGGGGACGAGGCGGCGGCCCCCTTCCCATCTGTTCCCAGCAGCCAGGCCAGGCCCTCCCCCGGTGCCCCCACTGGCTGGCTGGCGTCTCCGGAAAGGGCTGGCCGTGGCAGAAGTGGAATTGCGTCAGGGAGCAGCATTTCTGAGTTGTTTGGCTGGGGTGGTCCTGCTGCTTCTGGAAGGTTCCTTGTCTTCCAGGACAAGTTCAGAGTGCAGGTGTATGTCGGAGGCTAGCTACAGCCATGGCAGTGAAGATCCTCAGCGCTTCTTGTTTTGTTCCCCTGTGCTGCTTCTGGGCCCTCAGTTGTGTGTCGAAGGCCCGTGCTTGTCCTCAGGGCGCTTTTCTGTTACTTCTCTTGAAGCTCTTAAAGCACTTCTCGGTCTTACGGGGGTTTCAGCTGGTTTTGAGGACCATACCGGGAGGTCAGTGACTTAACTACAGCCCCGTGGAGTACTGTAAAGGGGGCGGAGTGAGCCCCCGGGAGCACAGACTTGCACAGCTTTCCTGGGGGACTGGGGGCTTTCACCCCTGCACTGAGGGACTCCTGTGGCTCGGTGCCGGGACGCAGTGGTGAAAAGGCAAGGTCCTACCTCGGGGCTTCCATTCTAGTGGAGGCCAGACGGTCAGTAAACTGTCATTTCAGCTAGAAATACGCACTCCGAAGGCAGGAACCACGGGCATCGGGTAAGCGTGTTGGAGGAAGGCACCTTAGACTGGTCAGGGAAGGCCTCTTTGAGGTGACACGTAAGTGAAACCCTGTGTTGAAAATCAGCTGCTCACGGGGGAAGGCCCAGGGCTCGGCAAACGCACGGGCCCCTTGACCTTGGGTAGGATGCCACCGTGTGCATCGCCTCCCTCCCCTACACGGGGCCCGTGGGGTGCCTGGGTCGCGGTGAGTCATGAGGGTCCAGTGGCCAGCGAAGAGTGCGCAACGCGTGTGGGCAGAGGATGGGTGGCTGCTACCCCCGTTCTGTCTCCTGGCACGGCACCACCGTTCCTGCACCGTCGCCACTCAGCCCCCGCAGGCTGGGTCCCCGCACACCCCTGCCCTTCAGAAACTCAGCTGATCAGTTTCCTGTTGTTGACAGACTGGGCCCATGGCCTCAGGCTGCACTCAGGGTGCTGTACTCCAGGCCCCGTCTGCCAGGACGGGCTCACCTCCCACACTCTTCTCTGTCCACACTGCAGCCAGCCCGGCCGTCCGCAGCCCTCTGTGTGGCACGCGTGCCATGCCACCTCTGCTCTGTCCCTGTGCCCTTCCAGAGCATTCCTCGTCCTCCGGGCCCGCCATTCGGAAGGGACTCCTCTACCCCTCGAGTTCCCATAACACTTTGTGGCTCAACGAGAGTCCTCGTTTCTGCCTCGTGTTCTCATTGGCTCCATTTCTTCCCTGTCTCACCTGCTGTAAGCCTCTGGGTGTTGAACCTTATCTGGACAAGCCTCACGGCGGCTGGAATGGCCCTGCGCACGGCGAGCATCTGTAGATGAGCGCGGTGCCTCGGGAGAGGTGTGACCCTCCACCCCCTACGTGGCGTGGCCCAGCTGGCTGAATGTGGCGCTGGCGGTGGGCCTCCGCTCTGCCATCAGGGCCCGGCCGTCTGCTTTCACTCTCCCCTGTAGCCCACGCGGCTGCCAACGCAGCCTTCCAGAAGCACACATCTCAGGCCACTCCCTGCTTAACCTAGAGTAGTTCCGGCTCGCTGCTCTTTGGTGTGAAGTCGGAACTAGCAAACATGACCCTTAGGACCCCGAGTTTCCCGTTGGAAGGGCAACGCACGCGCCTGTCTTCCTGGTTGCTGAGCGAACGCTTCCTCATCCTCGATGTTAGCTGGTGTGTCGCTTCTCCTGACACCTGTGCTCTGCCAGCACCTTGTACCTCTCCGCAGCCCTCACACATGCCTGATCGTGTATCCACCTGGCCGTCTCCCTGTTCACAGACAGCACCTGGCACAGAGTCAGGCTCATGGGTAACCGTGGACTGGACCCCGCAGTGAGCTTATTTCTGCGCTCGCGACGGAGGAAGGGAGGCGTGGGGCCCCTCGGGCCCTGCTGGGATCACCCGGAATGTCTGCTATAGGAGGCTTGGGTTCCTTGCTTTGTTTTCATTTCTCTTAAGTGTAGATCGGGGTTCTCCGTACCTTGGGTTCAGAAGCCACTGAGTCAGGTGTCATGTAGGGTAAGGAAAGAACTAGAAGCCAGGACTCTGGGTGTCCTGCTCTGACATGAAGATAGCTTTGCAAAATGACTTGAATGCAAGAGACGGGGGGCAATGCCCTCTAATGGGTAGAAGCAGGTTGGGGGACACTGGCCACTCCTCTGCGTCAGGCAGGATCGTGTGACCAGCAGAAGCATGCGGGGAGCCCAGGGCCCTCAACCTGGCTGCTTCCCTCCTTTTTTTATTCAGGGACACCGCTGCTGAGTCTGGTGCCTGAGCAAAGACGTGGCTGGTGACAGCATGACGAGCGAGGTGATAGAGGACGAGAAACAATTCTATTCCAAGGCCAAGACGTACTGGAAGGAGGTCCCGGCCACCGTGGACGGCATGCTCGGGGGGTATGGCCACATCTCCAGCATCGACATCACCAGCTCCCGGAAGTTCCTGCAGAGGTTTCTGAGGGTAGGCAGGGCTGCTGTGCTCTCCAGGAGGAGAGGCGGTGGCGCCGGTGGCACTGCCTGCTCTGCGTGGGGCGCCACCTTCCCACTCGCCGCCACAGGGTCACCTCATTGTGTCCACGACCCAGGCCTTGAAGAGCGGGTGGGGCGGGTGACTCACAGGCTTTGCCCCAAGGTCACCCGACAGGAGGCAGCTGTTACGCTGGGGCCTCTCGGTGCCGGAACGGACCAGGCTCCTCACAAACTGTTCTATTTTTCCAGAGGCAAAACCTTTGCTCTCCTGCCGTGTTTGCAAGCATCTGGGCTGTGGGTGTTGGCCGTTCGGCCAGCACAGCTTCTCGTTCCTCGCCCCGCCACCCTCCTCTGTGCCAGGCTGGCATCGCCGTGGCCAGAGCCTCCCTGCCTGTCCCTCGGCAAACACCGAGGCTGCTGCCTGCCCCCTGCTCCACCCACGTTCCATCTTCCCAGATTTGTTCACTGAGTGCCCTCTTCCATCCTTTTACTGCTTGAATTCTTTATTCTCTCTCTGCTGCTGTCCTTTTAATGGGGTCTCAGGAGTGACAGGAGATGAACGCACCTACTTAACACCTTTAAGTGGAGGTTGGCTTTCACGTTAGAAACATGTGGCCCAGGAAAAGGCTGTGCTGTGCTTACGCCCACTGCTGGCCCCACCGGTGCCAGCTGCCGGTCTGTGCCCAGGCCTGATCTGAGTAGTTCCAGGGGCTCGTGAGGAAAGGCCCCTTCGCAGTGACAGGGTCCCTGTGGCTTTCTAACCCTTCCTTACAGTCTGTGCCTTCTCTGCTCTTTCAGGAAGGCCCAAACAAGACGGGAACCTCGTACGCCCTGGACTGCGGAGCCGGCATCGGAAGGATCACCAAGAGGCTGCTCTTGCCTCTCTTCGGAGTGGTGGACATGGTGGACGTGACCGAGGACTTTCTGGTCAAGGCCAAGACCTACCTGGGTGAGGAAGGCAAGAGAGTGAGGAACTTCTTCTGCTGCGGCCTCCAGGACTTCAGCCCGGAGCCGCACTCTTACGACGTCATCTGGATCCAGTGGGTGATAGGTGAGCATCCCGCGCCCCTTCTCCGCCTGCCTGCACGTCTCTCACCGCAGAGGCGGGGCTTCCCGAGGCCGTGGGAGCTGAGGCTCTGGCGCTGCTGCAGAGGGCGGCCAGCGGGCATTCCTCGAATCCTCCCTGCACTCGCCAGGACTCCACCTACAAGGTTCACTTGCTTCCATGTTTTGTTTCAACTCAATACCTGCTGTGACCCATTTGGGGACAGATTTTGTTGTTGAAAAGTTTTAATTATCAGTAACTTACTGCATTCAAAGAATGTGGAAATGAGTTTTCATAAGAAGGGCTTTCAGTAAGAGGAAGAGTTGGAGCCCTGGCCGCCCCTCTGCCGTTCGCGGTGAGTGAGCCGTTTTACCACCCGGTCCTGCACCCACTTGGCCTGAAGGCGTACCCAGGGTGCTCTCCTCAGGCTGCCCACCTAGCAGCAGGCCACCTCCTCCAGGTGGGCGGCCCAGGCTGCTGGGAACACGCTGGATTCGCCCTGCATTTTGTGGTCCTCAAAAGCCTGTTAGGAGTTGTGATGTAGGGAAGGAACTCTGTTTGGTACACTCCGCTGATCCAGGCCTAGGAGGGGCGGGTGGAGTGTAGGTGTTGGGCACGGCCTGGAAGTCACCCAGTCAGGGTGAAATCCCAGCAGCATACGTTGTGATTGCCCTTGGGTAGGTGATTTTGAGCCCGTTTCCTCTTAAAATGGGCTTTGGTAAACCCCTCCGGGCTGTTGAAAGCCAGTGGCCCTGTGTGTTCAGCACTGAGTAAGTGCTCAGCAAGTGGACACGCAGTGGCATGGAGGGGCTGGCATCCTTCCCTCGTGACGGCCTCTGCCTCCCCCAGGCCACCTGACCGATCAGCACCTGGCCGAGTTCCTGCGGCGCTGCAAGCGGGGCCTCCGCCCCAACGGCATCATCGTCATCAAAGACAACATGGCCCAGGAGGGCGTGATCCTGGATGATGTGGACAGCAGCGTGTGCCGGGACCTCGACGTGGTCCACAGGATCGTCCGCAGCGCGGGCCTCAGCCTCCTGGCCCAGGAGCGGCAGGAGAACCTTCCGGACGAGATCTACCACGTGTACAGCTTAGCCCTGAGATGAGCGGGGCTGGCAGGAGAGAGGGACCAGTGTGGGTGGGGGAGGACTGGCAGCTGCACGCGGTCCACACGCTCAACCTCGATGGTTCGGGGGTGCTGAGCGGGGCCGCGAAATATACCTGTCTGCCGTCCACTCACTATACAGACTCTTATTAAAAAGGCATAAGGGGACCCAGTCGGGAGGGGTGCCACTGAATGGGGCAGCGAGGCCGGAGTGAGCGGCGGGGACTGGGCCCTGTGGGCCCATGCGACCCCTGGGCCTCCGATGCTCGCCTCGTGGGAATCCGGCGGTCCCATCAGAAGTGAGACTCCCTGCTCTCCAGTAACAGCACCTGGCCTTCCTGCCACAGGCCTGGCTGGCGTAAGAGGAAGAGAGTAACCACTAAAGCGGTTGCCGAGGACCTTATACCTCCAGAGGGGAGGGGAGCGGAGCTGGGCCCGTGGAGCCTGCGGCCCTCAGCACCCTCCTGCCTGCGCTGAGCCTACGTGGTGCCTGCCGAGCGGTGCAGTTGATGGGATGTCCACGTTCCGGGTGCTATTTGGAGATGGGGCCCTGGGGCCCTTAACGTGATCGTCACCACAGCCTGCAGGGAGGGGAGAGGCCTGGAGCTTCCCTCTCGGCTGTGCCTTGTGGCTCCTCCTTAGGGGGCATTTTCAGTCAAAAATAAAAGGGTGAACCCCTGTACTGGAAAGGCCTTCGCCAGTGTGGAGTGGTGCTTTTCTTTACTGGGACAACAGTGCTGTGCTGCTTGAAAGCTGCTCTCCTGAGCGGGGCATCTCCTCGTGCCTCTGCCGCCTCTTCTTCGGCTGCCGTGGACCCTTTACCCTGAACTCGGGAAAGGGCGGGGGGCGGGGCAGAAATGTTATACAAGGACCTTTAAGGCCAAGGGAAATCAGTTTAATTTTATAATATATCATTGGGTTGTCTCAGCTCATCTCCCAGGCATTTACACAATTCACAGTGACCCCCTGTGTGACTTGCAGACAGCCTGCTGAGGGCTCAGCCCAGGGCGGAGGCTAGCTTTCAGCCTCGGTGGCTTCCTCCATCAGATGATCCCGCACAAAGCGAGACACTTTGGAAGGACAGCCCCTGGCCATGCATGATTGCTTTGTAGAAGGCATGGTCCCCAGAACCCCAGGTTTGGCACAAACAGCTGCCACCAGAGCAGAGCCCTGCACCCTGGGGGGCGACCTGGGCCCAGAGCTGCAGACGCCGCAGGAGGCAGCTCAGCTTCCTCCCTGCCTGCCCAGAAGCACTTACTTTCTGACGGACTCTGGAGCGGAGGCGCATGTAAAGGGTCTCGGCTGGGCTGCACCCCGCAGGCCCCTCCCGCCTGCTCCGGCCTCAGCCGCGTCTCCACGCAGAACAGGCCAGCTTCCTGCAGCCCGCAGGAGGGCCCGGTCTCGGAGCTACCCTGCTTCTCTAAATGCCTGGCGCTTCCCTCAGACTGAGAGGGTACAAACGTGTCCCAAGTCTAAACCCTGTCCCTTGTTCCACTGTGGGGTGAGACTTGGGGGTGCTGCCAGAGGGAAGCGGGGGCGGTCTGCCTGGAAGACGGAAGCCTTTCCCCACTGGGGTGCTTGCAGCTGCCGGGTTCCACCTGGCTTTCTCTGTCCTCAGTAAGGATCCAGTCTCACCTCCAACATGCACCTTCTGACAGACGGGGCTGAAGGTTCTCCCCTAAGGCCGCCACAGGTACTTAAATCCACCAACAGGTTGAGCTGCCCAGACCCTGTTCCCTGCAGTCGCAGCTGTCAGATGTCGTCTTCGACGGTGCCACTGTGCTCACTGAGGAGGTACCACTTGAGCCTGTCGGGCAGAGGTAGGGCCTTGACCTTCGCGTCCACAGGCCACGGCTGAAGGTAGAGCCGGATGTAAACGCGACACAGGTGCTTGAGGGGTGGGGGGTAGCTCTCCAGCTGCCTCAAGGAGAAGTGAAGGGCCTGGATCTTGTCTGCCAGGCTGCCCACGGGATGGATATCGAAGTTTTCAGGCAGCTGGAGTTTGTGGGAATTAGTCACCATGAGATCCAGGACGGTCTCAGCTTTGCGCAGCAGGTCCACGTGACTCTCGTCCTCCGCGCAGCCTGGGTGGGAGCAGAGCCTCTCGAAGATGATGTGGAAGCCGGACCAGCAGGACGCGCCGTGGAGGGAACAGTTATAGGCGGCCCCGGACTCCAGCAGGAAGCGCAGGAGAGGGAAGTGCAGCTTAAAGCTCTTGAGGCAGATGTGCGTGAGGGACTCGTGGGCCGGGCACTCGCTGGGGTCGGCGCCGTGAGCCAGCAGCAGCTGCGTTACTTGGAAGCAGAAGCGGTTGATCAACTGGGCCTCCTCTTTGTCACC
Organism: Stenella coeruleoalba; assembly: GCF_951394435.1. Lineage (NCBI taxonomy): Eukaryota > Metazoa > Chordata > Mammalia > Artiodactyla > Delphinidae > Stenella > Stenella coeruleoalba. The sequence continues at coordinate 116,432,903 of NC_137153.1, forward strand.
TCCCACCGTCTCGCCCAGCAGAAAGATGATGCAGGTGAACACCGTGTCCCCGTCTTTGGTGGTAGCCTTGACATCCGCCCCTAGAAGAACCAGGAGGGAGAAGAGACGGTGGGAGGAGGCCTTAAACCCTGGCAAAGCAATGCTTCGTGTTCCAGGGGGCAGCATGGAAGGACAAGGCTCACCTCCTTCCAGCAAGAGGCGGATGTTCTCAGTGTTGTGGATTTGCACCCCGTCACTGCTGGCCAGAGCATGGAGCAGAGCAGTCTTTCCTAGGGAGGGAGAGTGAGTGGGGGGCAGTGGGAGGCCGGGAAGCCGAGGTCAGGCCAACCCCAGAGGTGGAAGGGAAACACAGACCCTCGGGACCAGAAAACGAACTTCAATAATGACTGACCTCTCTCACCTGGGGCTGAGGGTGACAGGTTTCTTTCTTTTGAATTTTTTGAATTTATTTATTTTTTACATAGCAGGTTCCCACTAGCTATCTGTTTTACACATGGTAGTGTATACATGTCAATCCCAATCTCCCAATTCATCCCACCACCAGCCCCCCTGCCACTTTCTCCCCTTGGTGTCCATACGTTTGTTCTCTACATCTGTGTCTCTGTTTCTGCGCGGAGGATGACAGGTTTCTGGCCATTCTCACTCCACTCACACAAAAATGGGAACAGAAGGGCCAGGGAAAGCAGGACTTTTCTAGACCCTGAGATGCTACCTGAGACCCAGGCTGGGTCTCTCCCGACAGGGAGCCCCGTCCCTCAGAAGCTGAGCACACAGGTACCCCATTTCCTCCTACAGATGCCCTTACGGGACCGATGACGCACTGCCTCTCAAGCCTCGGCGAGTCAGCAAAATGCACCAGTGTGCGCCCGGCCGTGCTGTGCCATCAGAGGGGCCGCCTCCAGCCTGCCTGCCAAGCCATCGCCCCGGGTTACCCTGGGTAACCCCACAAGGCAATTCGGCCCAGGCCCACCCTGCTCCTCTACAGGAGGCACCCACCATGCTTGTCGGCCGCGTTGACATCTGCTCCAAGGTCCAGGAGGCGCTGCAGGCAGGGCAGGCGCTCCGGCTCCTCGCTGGCCAGGTCCAAGGGGCTGCTCTCGTGGATCTGAGTCAAGAAAGCACAGCCGCGTCGGCCCGGGGGCCTGTGAGCTGCTCAGGGCCCCGACCACATCCCCCCTTCAGAGCAGGCCGGACCTGGCTCTTACCCGGTCCCTGCGGTTAATGTCGGCCCCGTGGCGCACCAGCAGCTCCACCATGTCAGGCTGGTTTCGCAGGACGGCAATGTGCAGGGCCGTGTAGTAGGTGACCGGGTCTGAGGGCACAGACACAGCTTACGTCAGTCCTGCCTGTCAGCACATTCTCGCAGGGTCCCAGGACCAGCCTGGCAGCCCAGCCGCAGTGCTCCGACCTAAGGGCTCCCAGCACCACGAGGGGTCGGGACACAGCTGTCTTCGTCGGACAGTGCATGGAGTCAGGCCTAGGTTTGGATCCTGGGGCTGTTCTGATTAATGGACATCGTACTTAATCCGGGTCTTAGTTCCTTCTGTAAAATGGGACCTAAACAGGGCTGTTGGGAGGAATACGCAGAGTGACAGCTCCGTAAGTCTTGCAATAAAAGCCAAGTTCTCACAGCTGGGTCTCCCAGTGGCTGACTTCACAATGCCTCCCCCACCTCTCTCAGCTCTGTGACCCTCCAGGAGCCTAGAAGCCTCTGAGCCTGTCCTCAAATGGGGAGGGGAGACACACCTGGCCACATCCTGTGTCAGCACAAAACCCCCAAGTCGGCCCCAAGTCAGCCCTGCATGTCTCCTGGCCGACTCTGCCTGCCCTCCCAGGGTGAAAGCGAAGAGGGAAGGAATAATGGCTCCATCACCACCCCCAGCACACAAGCTAGAAGCCAACAGCGTCCTGCTGTCATTTATGCCCAGTGAGTCTTATCTGTTTTCCCCTCTCCCTGTGGCAAGAACAAGAATGCAAGGTGGCTCAGAACGAGTGTCAGAAAATTACATTCCCTGAGCTCTGGGCACAGCGCCAGCAGCCACATTTTCACATTAATGGAGGCAGGGATTTAGCTGGGAGCTGGGGGAAAGTTTGCTAAAGCAATCACATGGTAGAAGCAGTGACAAACTCGCTCTTGATCAGAGGTGGTTAAGGGCCATTCGAAAGCCCGCAGGGGGATGGGAGGCCACCCAATGTGGGTGTCCTTAGTCATCACCCGTGACATAAATGAGGGAAGTATCTCCCAAGAGAACAGTAAAAGCAGACCCCGAAGGCTTGGCCGCCCACCCAAAGCAGGGCCACACTTAAGCCACCTACCCACCCCGGCCCCTCTGGGCTCCAGCTGACCTTCGAAGTTGAGGTTGGCCCCATTCCGCAGGAGAACGTCAGCTGCGCGCGTCAGTCCCAGCTCAGCCATCTTCAGCAGGGCGTTGCTCACGCCTTCCTGGTAAAATGGAGAGTGGGCTTTTCTCTCCAGCAGCTCAGTGAGAACGAGGATCCGGCTCTCCTCGCTGGCGACATAACTGGGCCTGGGGCAGGAGAGAGGCAGACCAGTTGAGGGTGGGAACAGCAGTGGGACCAGCTGGCTGGGTACCCTGTGGGCAGGTGGCCTTTAGTCTCCTGCTGTCACACACAGGCAGGGCCCTGGCTCCGTGGGGCTGAAAGTCTCTTTAGAAAAGGTCGGTGGTAGAGAGGGCCAAGCTGGATCTGCTCACTGGAGCAGACTCCTCGGGTTTGCTGAGAAAGGACTGGGGCTGTCTTCAGCCTCCCTCCAAGCGGCCCAGAGAATCTAGCCCCTGGCTTGGGTACAAAGCCTCATACACCTGGGCTGTTGGCACTGGAGGGAACTCTTGTGGCCAAGATCAAGTACCAGACACTGACACCCTCCCACCGCAGACAGTGACTGTCCCTGAGCGGCAGAGGATGCCAGACCAGCCCAGGCAACCCCACAGCCAGGGCAGTCAGCAGACCTCCTCCCTCGCTCACACCCAGGGACGTCTGGTGTTCTGAAGGCTGAGCACACACAAAGTCCCAACCCACCTACCTCCCTCGCCAATTCCAACGGGTCCCCAAAACGCACACCTGATCCCCCTTTCCTCTGCTCTTTTCTCTGTTCCACCTAATACACTATTTACTTAAGTTCACTTATGACTGTCGGTCTCTCTCCTCTGGAGCACAAGCATCATGAAGGCTGGGGGTTTAGCTCACTGACGTAGCCCTGAACGATGCGCTTTCTAACACCGTTCCCACCGGTTCACGGATAGACCCGCGCCTGTGCAAACTCGGCCATGGAAAGCGCATTTCGCACTGCTCACAGATTCCACCCTGCTCCTCTGCAACTCCAGGTGGAGGGCACAGGACAGGCAGGGCGCAGGGTGGGGCCCTGAGGCGGAGGCCCTACCGACACCCCACCCTCCGGCCCTGCCTGCGCTAGCTGGGAGTCCTCACCACCGCCGTCTGTCTTATCTGTCAGGTGGGGACACCGCCCGCCTCGCCCCGCCATGTTTGTAGTGACAATGAAAGGGATGCAGCTCCGGGTCGGAGGCGGGAAGGGAGCGAGTTACCCGTCCAGGGGCTCCTGCCGCTCGGGGTCCTGGATGCCCAAGGAGCCCAGAATCGCATCCACTAGCGGCTGGTACTCGAAGATAATCCTCCGGAAGCCGTGCAGGAACGGCATTGCGGCGGCCGCACCTTCCGCCGAGGCCGAGACGCCGATTGGGCACGTTCCGGGGGCCGCGGTCTCGGCCAAGCTTGGCCACTGCTGGTCCAGTCCCCTCGCCGGCCAACTGCACCGCCCAACCAACTGCTCCGCGCCGGAAGTAACACTGAAACTTCCGGCCCGCTCCGGCCCGGGAAAGAGAGCGGGGGACGACAGCGCCCTCTGCGGGCTGGGAGGACCGCGGCGCGACTGGGCGCGCCAACTGGGGGTGTCTGGGGGGCGGCCCTGGGAGACTGCAGGGCGCGGACCTGCAGCCCAGCCGGATCCCAGCCCTTGGAGGGCCCGTCCCTTGCCTGCCCGGCCCGGCTCCGCCCTGCGATCCCGCCCGCGGCCGCTGGGCGTCGTCCGAGCTCCGCCCATTGAGCGAGCACACCGGCTTGACCCCTGTCCAACTCCTTCCCGCGGTGGAGGTGACTCGAACCCCCGGCGCCCGCGAGCCGCCATGGACTCGGGTCGGACCACGGCTGGGCCTGGCTCTCGCCTCGCCCCACGCTGACTGGACCACACCCAACCCGACGGGCGATGGGGATGATTCCCGAGTCTCTGTCCCCTGGAGCTCCTGGCCCCGCAGGCTGCCGTCTCCTTCCACTTTCCGCCTTGATGGACTCAATGAACTTCAATTTCTTCATCTGTATAATGGGGATAATCAAACGCACGCGAGAACCTGGATCAAGAGCTCTGTCACTGTGGGTGGAAGTGAAGTCTAGCAGGAAGGAGCCCAAGCCTGGGGCCACTTTTCTGGGGTGTAGGCATCCGGCCTTGGGCCTCGCATTTGAACCTCCACAACCTTGAGGCCCACAGTGGAGCCCTGATGTCTTCGTGATTCTGGAAAGTCCGTTATGAAGAGGTGCGCCAGTCCCAGCTGTGCCCGTGGCAGCCCTGGTCTCCCATCTACCCCCACTTCCACCACATGGGCGTGGGAGCTCTCCCGCCTGGCACCTGTCAGAGGCAAGCGTTGTTGGGCGAAGTAGAAAACGTTTAGAGATGAATTTAAAGACAACCCCGTGTGTCTATGATTAAATGTAAAAAGATAGATAGAATAAGGCTCCCCTGCCAAGAGCAAAAACAGTCTTAGCAAGAAAACCCAGTCCAAGGTATTCCAGGTCCAGCTATGGGGACCCAGCAGCGTGGAGTACACAGCAGGGGCTGGAGAATTGCTCACTGTTATTATTGTTCAGTTTACAAGGTGGTCGTGCGTATCAAGTGATGAGCTATTAAAATCCCCATCAGGCCTCAGAAGGCCTCGTTTTGCCTGCCCCTCCGTTGCCTAAAGGAGCAAGAAAGAGGGGTGGGGTTTAAGCCCTGTTAGGACAGGCCAGCTTAGGGGGGGCTCCAGACCAAAGGGTCCCTGGTTCCCAGCACACATCTGCCTTGGTTCTCACTCCAGGAAGAAGTATCTTCTCCTTAAGGGAAATTGGGACATTTTTTGCTCACGTCGCCGATTTCCAGCTTGTCTGGTAAAATCAGAACATCGGGCACCTGGGCCCAAATCCCTATCTGGCGACAAGGTGCATCCGGATGGGGGTTTGCTCTGAAGTGCCTCAGCCTCCCCAGACGTTACCCTGGGGGTTTGGGAATGTCTGCCCCTGTCTGAAGGATCCACACCCCACCCCTCAGTTGATCCCCAGGCCCTGAATGGTGCAGCAGCCCCCAGGTTTCACAGCCCTATTTGATCCCGGGTCACTTGCTCCACGGCTCAGGTGAGAGCCCCGAGAGGCCTGGAGAAGGCTAGAGCACGTGGAGGTAACTGGAGGAGGCCCACCTAGAATGGGGTCCAGGGCAGAACTGGGAGTGGTGGGCACAGCCCGGTCTGAGGCCAGCTTCTACCCTGGCTTCATAAGGCCCTGGTAACAAAGCACCACAAACTGGATGGCTTCGAACAACAGAAGTGTATTCTCTCCCAGTTCTGGGGGCCGGAAATCTGACGTCAAAGTGTAGGCAGGGCCGTGCTCCCTCTGAAGACACTAGGGAAGGTTCTGGCAGCCCCGGGCATGGCTTGTGGCAGCGTCACCCCAATCCCTGCCTACCTTTGTGTTCACATGGCCTTCTTCCCTGTGTCTGTCTCTCTGTCCAAATCTCCCTGTCCTTCCTAAATGGCGCCAGTCACTGGATTTATGGCCCACCCTAATCCAGTGTGAATTCATTTTAACTTGATTACCTTTGCCAAAACCTTATTTCCTAATAGGATCACTGTCATAGTTTCCACAGGGTTAGGACTTGAAAATATCTCTTTGGAGGACACAACTAAAGGTGCTCCAATGGATGACCCCAGGCACGGCCCTTCTGGTCTCTGGGCCTCAGTTTCCCCACCTGTAACCTGAAGGCCCTTCAGCTCTGACAGTGTTGGAGCCAATGAAGAGGTCCTTGATGTCACCGATGGGCTCTACCACCAAGAAAACTATAACTGTCCTGTGATTAGGATGGTGACAATCATGAATTCACTTTTTTTTTTTTTTTTTTGGCTGCCTTGGGTCTTCGTTGCTGCGCGGGGGCTTTCTCTAGTTGCAGTGAGTGGAGTCTACTCTTCGTTGTGGTGCACGGGCTTCTCATTGCGGTGGCTTCTCTTGTTGCGGACCACGGACTATAGGCACGTGGGCTTCAGTAGTTGCAGCACATGGGCTCAGTAGTTGTGGCGCATGGGCTTAGTTGCTCCGCGGCATGTAGGATCTTCCCAGACCGGGGATCAAACCTGTGTCCCCTGCATTGGCAGGCGGATTCTTAACCACTGCGCCACCAGGGAAGTCCCAATCACAAGTTAACTTTTATTTACTGAGCGCTTTTGATGTGCCAGGCACTGAGCTAAACACTTGACATACTAATCTTAATACACACCCCCTAAGCAGGTGATGGTATTAACCCCGTTTTCAACAAGGAAACTGAGGCTCAGAGAGGTTTGGGTGCTTGCCCGATGTTAAACAGCTAGGTTGGGACTTTAACCCAAGGTTGGGGGAGCTCTTCCATATACCGGGCCTCAGGTGCCCTGCAGTTCCTCTGGTTCTGGGCCTGGGAGGGTCTGGATATGCTGGAGGGAGGGGCTGAGCCCTGCTCTGTCACAGTCCTTGGGCACCACACCATGGAGCAGGCCCTGTCGCCTGCCCGTCTCCCAGGCTCCTATCTTTAGAAAGCTCCATGACCCATGACCTCCTTCCTATCAGCAAGGGCAACCCTGTTTCCTCCATCTGCCTCCTATTAAGGCTCTGTCGCTCAGAGCCTCTCATTTCAGCTCTGAACCTTCTCTTTTTTCCCTGCCACTGCCTCTCACTGCCCTGTCAGCCCGGCTGCTTCCTGATGCCCAACTCCAGGGTTCTTAGCAGGCTGGGGTTGGGGGGCTGGGGCCAAGCACCCAGTGCTCAGACCCTGGCAGCGTCTGTCCCTGCCTCCTTCTCCTGGGGCAGTTTGGGAGTCACTCTGACTATCCAATGCACAGAGGGGGATAACCTTCATATATAAAGCACTGTTAAAATCAACAAGAAGAAGGCAAAAACACTAAGAGAAAAATGGGCAAAGGACATACACAGGCAAGTCAGAAAGGATGAAAAACTACTGTCAACAAACATAAGGAGAGAAGTTTGGCCTCTCTAGCCCAACACCAACAGTGATAATAGCTGACATATAAGACTTACCATGTGCTTGACTCTTCCCTATAGCAGCTCAGCAAAGCAAGTTACAGAACAGTAGGTACTCTCTGATCCCACTTAGGAAAAAGTGGTGTGTGTGTGTGTGTGTGCGCATGCGTGTGTGTGTATGCATTTGCTCGTGGGCAGGAGTAATTCTTGACGACCCTGTGCTGAGATATGAGTGGTGGTTGTTTCTGGGCGCTGGGAGCTGGAGAACTTTGATCTTCTTTGTGCTTCTCTGTGTCTTCTACCTTCTTACCAATGAATGTGTCTTACCTGAGACTGAATCAGCCAGAGGCAGGGGATCAGGCCCTGCACACTTTTACGCCTGGGGTTGAAGGTAAGGCCGTGAACACCAGGGCAAGGTCCGTCCACAAAACCTTTTCTCCTCCCAACTCCACCTAGTGACATCCTTCCCAGCACACAGGCCTTCCTGAATCCCCCGCCCCTGGGCACCCCCACCACTCCCCTCCCCAGTCCTTGGGTACCTCAGGGCCCAGCCTGATCGTATGAATGATACGTTGATGACAGCAGCAGCCTTTGGTGGAGTGAGTCCTGTGCCTTGGGAATCAGATTAGAAGCTCAGCACGGATGTCTCATCAGCTCGTCATAACGCTCCAGGAAGGAAGTGACAGCAGGATTCCCGTGTCGTAGTCTGGGAGACCGAGGCCCAGAGAGAGAACTGACCAGCTCCAGGGAAGCTGGCTAGCGAGGGGCCTCCGGGACTCGATCCCGAGCCTAGCCCTTAAGGGCTCCCTGGACCCCGGCTCAGGACACCTGGCCCTGCCCAGCCACGGTCCCCTGCACTCTCTCCTGCTTCCCTCCCTCACACACTCATGCTCACCGGTTCACACACTCACACAGATTCTCACACACAGGAGCCCTCACACACCCACATGTGCCTGTGACACCGCATTCACACTCAGAAGACATTCTCACACGCAAACACTCACTTGCTCAGACACACAATCATGCACACTCATTCACACACACACACACACACACACGCTCAGGGCAGGGGCTGCAGGAGGGGTGGTGTCACGGCCCCGGCCCGGCACCCCACCTTCCTGGTGCCCCCTGTCCAGGAGGGGCGGTCGGCAGCAAGGTCTGTCCCTTATAAGGCCCTGGAGAGAGAAATTGAGTAAAAGGCCCCCCTTTTATTTCTCTCTCTTTTTTTTTGATTTGGCAGAGATTCCATAAAGTGAGATATTTGGAAAACGCAGCAAATCTGCCACAAGGAATATGCTTCCCCCTCTCCTTGGTGGAACCTCCAGCTTCAGGCCTGGCAGCGGGAGCAGCAGGCGGCCTGGGTGGACTCCTCCAGTGCCGTCTTGGGGCCACCGCCCTGGGCTTCCTTCTGCCTGCGCCCCTCCTCCTCAGGCCGGCTTCCCTCCCTCTCCTTTCCCCTCCCCCACACCTGACCCCGCCCTGACCCCTGACCCTCAAGACCCCAGGAGGCCTGGCCTGCTTGGCCCTGTTTGGCCACCGTCCCCATGCTGAAGGGCCTGGTCCTCTGTGAGCTCAGGGAGGAGCTGAGGGACCAGGGGACCGGGATCCGGAGTGGGTGGCAGGGCCTCAGCTGGGCCAGGGAAAGACTTTCCTGTCCCCTCCCTCATTCCATTTGCTCTCCAGCACCCAGGAGCATTTTGGAGACCCCGACACCCAGGGACATCTCTGCCCCCAGTGGCCTCCCCTGCTCCTCCCCTGCCACCTGTGCCCTCCAGGAAATCCGGCCCTGCTGGCCAGAGTCCCCTGCTCTAAGGGCAGCCTCCTCCCTGACTTATCCCCCCACCCCATTCCACACCCAGACACTGCCAGGTGGTCCCGATGCCTGGCCAGGTGTGGGGCCTGTGAGAGCCAGTTATGGGCTGGGTCAGGCCCTGCTGAAGCCTCAGGTGGGTAGCCCAGAGCCTCAGAGGGGAAGATGAGGGATCCTCCCTTTCTCTGTCATCCTTGTGTGCCCACATCAGAGGCCCCACCTGACCCCCATCCTCTTCCAGATGAGGTGGGTCCTTAGGGATTCACCCAGGAGAACAGGGTGAGAAGGTGCTTACAGCCTGTCTTAGTCAGCACGGGCTGCCGTACAAAGTACTGTAGGTTAGGTGGCTTCAACAACATATATTTATTTCTCACAGTTCTGGAGGCTGGGAAATTCAAGATCAAGATGCCAGTAAGGTAGATTTCATTCCAAAACCTCTTCTCTGGGCTTGCAGGTGGCCACCATCTCCCCATGCACTCACATGACCACATCCTGGTCTTATAAGGGCACTAATCCCATCATGGGTGCTCCACCCTCATGACCTCATCCAACCTAACTCCTTTCAGTGGGCCCACCTCCTAATACCATCACATTGGCGGTTAGGGCTTCAACATATGAATTTGCAGGTTGGGGAATGCAAACATTCAATTCACACAGAGGCCCTCAGGCCCCTCGCCTCAAGACAGGAGGGAGTCTGGGGCCTGGGCTCTGGCCTGGCCCTCTCTCAGCCTCACTGCCTCACTGGCACAAGAAGATGGTGGTTGCAAGGCTCACCTAGATTCCTCCCCACTCCAGAAGTCAGGGAGGGGTCCTACTGAGAGTGACCCTTAGCTTCACATGGGGGAACCATCCCAGGTCTCTCCCTGGCACAGCCTCTCCACCTAAATACTGATCAGCTTGCCTATGACTTTCCTGTCCCTGGCAAGCAGGTATGTGTGATCTTGGACCCGGCCTTGCCCTCTCTGAGTCTTGGTCTATCTCCCTGCCAGATGGGTTCGGAAGGGTGCCCAGCAGATCCGAGCCTGCCCCATCTCTGGCTGGTCTGTGAGCCCAGAGTACTGATCCCAGACTCCCCATCTGACCCCTGCTGGCACCCACGTGGCATCAGTCCCCAGCAGGCCGGCCCAGAGGCGGAGCTCATGGGAGGGGACCACTGAGCCCCCCCCAGCCACTGCAGCTTGGCCCAGGCAGGCTCTGCTAAGGATAGGCTCGGGGGTGGGGGTCGGGGGGGCAAGGCTCAGAGCCCTTGGGGATGGAGGGGGGCAGAGGTGGGCGCAGGACGGGTCCTTTGTGCTCCGGGGAAGCCCCCTATTCCACCCCCCTGGCCCTGCTTGGCAAAGCTGACGGCAGGAAGAATCCCGTCGGCCATCCGTCAGGGAGACAGAGTGGGCCCGTTCAAGGAGGGGAGCCGGGAAATTTGATCATTAAGAAACCCTCCTGGCTGTCTGGGGGAATTTAATTAAATTGCTGGAGAGGGCTGTGAGAGAGAGCCACATCTGGAACCAATATGCAGGCTTTGATTTTTTTTCCCTCCTCTCTCTCTCTCTCTCTCTCTCTCTCTCTCTCATTCCCTCCCTCCCTCTTCCCATCTCACCGCTGTAAAAGGGAACACAGGAGAGCCCTAGAGTACTGGTTCCTCTGGGACACGATTCCTGGCAGACAGAGACAGAGGGAAACCAGAGGCAATGAAACCGTGGTGGAGGCCCAGACAGAGGCAGGAGAGGAGCTGGCTGAACGCTGAGACAGAGGCAGGGACGGGAGAGCCAGGAAAGAAGAGGTGGGGCGGGTGGCCGGGCGGTGCCCGGGGATGTGGCCTCAGAGGCATCGGCAGTGACAGGAGGTAAAGGTCTACTTCACAGACCAAGACAGGAAGTCCCAGAAAATCCCAGAAAACAACATGCCAGGCCAAGGGTCCCTCAGGTAGCCAGCATTTATCAAGCCCCTGCCCTGCTTGAAACGCATCGCGGCTGAAGCCTCCCGACACCCCTGAGGTGTAGCTACAGATGAGAGGGAAGTGACTTCCCCAAGGTCACAGAGCACTTGAGTGCCAGTGCCGTGGTTTGATCCCAGGCCTGTGTGATACTGTCTAGATGTGCTGCCCGGGTCACTGTGATGGTAATCGCTTCCCTGGGCAGTCAGTGCTGGGCCCAGGTATAGGCTCTGGGGAGAAACAGTCAGTCTCTCCGGGCCAGAGTTGGCTAAGAGAGGAGGTGTAGACAGAGGCCTGGGGGGTCTCTCTCTTGCCCCTGTGGAACAGGACCCTCCAGGCCCCAGGCTGCAGCCCGGAGCTGGGTCAGAGCGGGTGCTCATGGGCACGGGGACGGGTGGGCAGCTTCCCAGCCTTGAGCCCCGTGGCTGAGCCATCTGACGCTGGCCTAGTCCCCTTTAAGCCAGACTCCTGCATGTTAGCAATCCTGCCCCTGGTCTCCAAGCTTACTGCCCCCCCCTCCCCCAGGTCCCAGAGTCCCCAGGCCCCAAAAGGCCCCCAAGGCTCCTGCCAGCCAGGGCTGTAGGGGAGGAAAAGGGTCTCCACTCTGGGGTGACCACTTCTGGGCTAATTCCCTTCCTCCCCTAAAACCCAACACCTGCCCTGCAGCCTGTGCAGCCTGGGGGCCCTTCTCTGATCCCTCTTCCCCCAGAGCCGCCCCCCACCCCAGGACGGCTGAAGTTTACCCCGAGTTCCGTATCCATCTTCACTCTTCCATGTAGGGCAGGAGCCAGCTCCAGCGTGGTCCGCAGCTTAACCCCGGGTCTAGCCCAGGGCAGGCAGAGGAAGGAGCGTGGTGCCTATTTGTGGAATGGATATCTCATGACCTTGGTACCTGCGGAGCAGTTGAAAAATGTAATTCAAGCTCTTGGCTTGGAGAGGAAAGTGAGACACGGCAGGACCAAAGAGGATGCTTGGAACAGGGAAGGTTGGAGGCTCTGGGCATCCTTTGCACATGCTGGGTCTCCTGCCTGGCCACCCCTAGACTCTGTCTCCTGTCACCTGCTAAATCCTGCTCAAGGCTGAAGAGTCAGCTTCCTTAGGGAAGCCCTCCCTGATGCCCCTCCCCCAGCCCTCTCCCCCGTGGAGCCCGGACCTGCTTACTTCTCTGTTGAGATTGGCTTATTGACTTCTCTGCAGGACTGGGCTGTCTGGGTCACCACTCTATCCCCAGTGCCCCAGCCGGCTCCCAGCACTGGAAGGCATTCAATTAAAAAACGTGTTGATAGAGGTACTAAGCCCTGCGTTTGGGTGAACCAGCCTGTGAGCTGGGGTGGGCTGGGGGAGGGGGGACAGGCCAGCTCCTGCTCTAGGTTTGGGGGAGCAGTAGTGGTGGTGACAGTGGCCGCTGCTCTAAGTGGATGTGCTCTGCGGGCTGGACACCAGGCAGATGCTAGGGAGACCCAGCAGCACCTTCTTGCAGCCGCCAGGTGTGCAGGTAATTATCCTCCCAGTGAACAGATAAGTAAATGAAGCCTTAGGGAAACTGGGGAGATGGAGGAGGTTGGAAAGGGACCAAGTTGGGACCGGAACTCGGTTCTGTCCGGGGCGGTCATGTCATTTCTGTCACTGACATAACCACAGAGCCATATTTCCTCGTGGGCCAGGGAAAAAAGGACCCCGAGGGGCCAGCACTGAGCAGCAGAGGCAGCTGGGGTGGAGGCGGGACGGGAAAGCCGAGGACCGAGGACCAGAGGCCAAAGGGCTGTACTAAGATCTGGGTGATCAGACGGGGTGAGGGCGCGGGCACACAATGCAGCGATCGAGGCCCCGCTAAGGGGGGGCAGCGGGAAGAGACGGTGGCCGCCAAAGCAGCCGGACTGCAGGGCCATCCACCAGCCCTGCTAATCCGAAACAAACCAAGAGGGAGACTCGGCGTCCCCCTTGGAGGCCCTGACAGGGTGATGATGTACAGAGTTTTAAATAAATGTATCTCATTAGGGACGTGTTGTCTGGCAAGAGAACAATGATGCTCTTCCCCCCTCCCTGCCTCCCGTCCCTCCCCCCATAAGAAAAAAAGGAGAAAAAGGAGAAAAAAAAAATCCAACGCTATAGCTAAAAAGGAAATTGCATTAATACAGATTGTTTTATTTAAAAAACCTTGACCTCCACTTCAAAAAAAGTCATTAGACATTCTCCTTCTCAAAGGCCGCCGGAGCGATTACAGGGGGGCCTGTTCATTTCTCAATGACTTACTGTTCCTGGCTGCTTGGGGAAATGTGTGAGGAATGGGGAGTAATTTAAGGCTCCCTGCAGAAAGGTGTGTAAATCTTTGCATGTCTAAAGAAACTTTACCAGACCGCTAAGTCAGAGGAAAAGAAAACTGGAAGAGTCCCCCACCGCCCCTCCTTTTTTTCCGTTTCTTTCCTTTGGAACCCTGATCTCTTTGATCGTAAAAATGGTCATATTTCACCCCCAAAATATCAACAATCAACGAACTAAGGAAGTGGGGGCCCTTGGAGAGTTTCACCGCCGATTAGACCCTTGGTTTAATTATTTAACGCCTGCCCGGATAGTGCAGGCTGTGAACACACTCTCCTGGCGAGGGTTCAAGCGCGAGTTATAAATAATAACAACGATTAGATCCCCAATTAAGCTGGTGAGCGGAAAGCCTCAGGCCTGTCCTTCAGCCCCACCTTGTCCTCAGCCACCACGGGGGCCCCATCGTGCACAGGCCCTCACCCCCATGCTGAGTGCCGAGAAGAGCCTCGCGTAGTTCCACTCTGCTCTCTGCAGAATAATCACAGCAAGATGTTTCGGGGCCCGTGAGGGAGTGAGGGCAGGGCCCGAGGGCTCCGGAAGCCTTTGTGAAGGCTGGGGGCTGCCCTAGGCCTAGGCCTGTGCCCCTTGCCCTCGTATCCTTCCCTTGACTCCTGGGGAAGGCAGGGCGGGAGGGGGTAGGGGCAGTTCACCAAAAGAGAATTCTGGAGATCTGTGGGGTGGGGTGCGTCCCACGTTTGGTCCTTTCCCCTCTGAGCCTCAGTTTGTCCACCTGTAACAGAAAAGAATTCTCCAACAAGGGCCAGCCTGGGAGTCACGTTGGTCCCAAGAGCGCAAAGCTCATGACTTGGAAGATGTCTTCGTTGGAACAGAGTGCCTGGCCCACCAGAGCTGAGCCTGTGGTGCTCCAGCTGCCGAGGTTGGACAGCAGCATGTCCTCGGAGAGTCCCACAAGGTCTATGGCCTGGTGCTCACTCAAAATGCCTCAGTATATAGTAGGTGCTCAATAAATCACTGTGGACAGTTCAGGACTGTTTCCCATTGGCCCATCTCCCTGTGAAGCCTACAGCAACCCCCCACCCAGGGCAGCAGAGGGGTTGTCATGGGTCCAGAGTGTAAGTCACATGGGCACCACACCGTACTGTACACTGGGAGCCCTGCACGCAGTAGGTCCTTAATAGGAGCTTGTCTTTGGCCCCAGACCCAGATCCAGGCCTGTCCCAGCCCTGGGGCACCCTCGGGCCCCCAAAACCATCTGAATGCCATTGTGGCACTGGCCCAGGCATAGTGCACCACGCCAGCCAGGTGTGTCCTGGGCTGTAGGGAATCTGACCACCAGCCATTCAACCAGCCGTTCACTTTTGAAATAACCATATGTGGAGCCCTACTGTGTGCTGGGTCAGGGCCTGCATCACTTCTCCTTTCTTCTCCTTTGCGGGCTCTGGGGACACAACGGTGAAAAAGATAAAGCAAGCAGTTTACAGACGGGAAGCTGAGGCTCAGAGAGGGAAGTACATGACCCAGAGTCACACAGCAAGTCCACAGCAGGCCGGCCTTGTATCCAGCCAAGTCTTCCCATTTAGGAGAGGTTCTCTCTGCTCTCTTGACTTTATCAAAGCCTTTTCTCACACTCATAGGTGCTGTTTATTGAATATTTTCCACATGCCGGGCTCGTGCTGGGATTTTTATTTACACAGATCATTTCATTTGATTCTCACAACAGCCCTGTGAGATAGGTGTCATTGTTACCTCCAATTTACAGATGAGGAAACTAAAACCCTGAGAGGTTAAGTGACCTAATCAATGTCACGCTGCTGGAAAATGTCCAACACAGGGCCACCGCATCAAAAAGATTTAAAATAAAACAGGAAAATGAAAAAGTCACGTGAAAGGAGAGGAAACGAGGAGTTAATACACTGACTTGCCACCTGGACAGATAGAGTTCTTGTGATTATGTCTTAACGTTAGCCCTGGGGTTCCTGGTGGCCAAGGCAGAAAGGGAAATGCAATGGGCTGTCCAAATCTCATTATTTGGTCTTTTTTTTTTTTTAGGAGAGACCATAATTCTTCAAGAGAAACAAACGAATTCCTAGCCCTAAATTCTCATGGGATAACTTGTTGTGATGGTTAGGAGCCTGACGAACTTACCAGGAGACAGCTTAAGCTCTCTGAGTCTCGGTTTCCCCCTCCTCTCACGGTAGTTGTAAGGATGCTACAAAACAATATGGTTCGGTACATCACCTGGTTTACAGTAAGCCTCATTGAATATTAGCCCCCGCTATTATGGAACACATCTTTATCTTCGGATTTGCAGGTAGAGCAGAAACATTTTTCTAAGGGGTATAATATTTCAACCCTTGCCAAGAGCTGAGACCCAGTCACTTCAGCAGGATATCCTGGCTAGGAGGTCCTCAGGAAGGAAACTGAGGCTGGGAAAAGTTTGGGCAGTGAGCTGAGGGAGAGAACCAGATGTTCTGCCCCGTTGGGCTTGACTCCACTTCCCACAGGGTGGACCGGGGTCTGGGGTGAGCAGGGAGCCCTGCTGTGATAGCAGCCTGACACAATATTTACAGAACCCTGTGATCTGTCACGGTCACGCCTGGTCACATCTGAGTCACATCGTCCTGCAGTGTTTATGATTCCGCAGACGTGCAGCAGTGAACAGAATTTGGCCTGTGAGCCTCTGTGTGCTGTCCCTGCTAAACCATCTCCTTCAGAAGAGACTCTTGGGTTTGGGGCTAAGGCGGCTGATCAGGTGAAGAGAAAAGCTGCAGGATGCCATGTCATCCTTGGTCTTTGTTTTCCCATCCATGAAATGGGCTTGGTCCTTTAGTGACTGACAGTCAAGTGTCTTGCAGAGGTTGTTACAGCAAAAGAATGGCCTGATTATAACTCCATAAGAAACAGAACCATTCCACTAGAAAAATGGGTCGTGACTATAAACAGACATTTTGCAAATAAGAAATACTAGTAGCCATCAAAGTAATAACCTAGATGGGAAAAGAATCTGAAAAAGAATCGATATGTATGTGTATAACTGAATCACTTTGCTGTACACCTGAAACTAACATAACAGTGTAAATCAACTATGCTCCAATAGAAAATAAAAATTAAATTTTAAAAACTTAAAAATAAGTAAGCGTTAAATATTCCCATTCAGTGATTAATTCAAGGTATGCAGATTAAAAGAAGGAAATTCCTTTAGAAATTTAAAGGAAGTTATTATTATTAACCCTCTTCCGCTGTCTGAGGGCAGTATGATGCTAAGGAGAAAATGGGCAGAAACCCAGAGACATTGACAACAGGATACAGAGAAGACTCAAGGGCCTGTTCTTCATGCCCAGCAGTGGTGATGGGAGCAGCAAGGAAATGAGTACATGCTACCCAGTGGCTTCCTGAAGTTCCTGGTCCAGGGCATCGAGGAGCTGGAAGTAACAGTGTTGCTGATGTGCAACAGATCTTACCGTGCTGAGAGTGTTCAGTGTTTCCTCCAACCACTACAAAGCTGTCCTGGAAAGGAAAGCCAGCTGGCCATCAGACTCACCCATCCCAGCATGAGGCTGTGCAGCAAAGAAAGTGAAGAGACAGCTCACGTGCACATTTTATTCATGTTAAATAAAACCATAAAGACTGTGCCGTCAATAAAGAAAATTAATAAAATAGCTCATGCACTTCCGGGGTAGAAATTGATACAACTTTTTTGGAGGCTACATAGCAATATTATCAAAAGTCTTAAATCTTTTTCAGTATCTTTGACTCAGTCCATTAGTTGTCTATTTGCTGCTGTAACAAATGATCACAAACGTCGTGTTTACAACAGTACAAAGGCATTATCTTACCTTTGCGGAGAACAGAAGTCCTGGGCTAAAATCAAGATTCTGCAGGGCTGCATTTCTTTCTGGAGGCTCTAGGGAAGAATCTGTTTTCTTGCCTTTTCCAACGTCTAGAGGCTACACACATTCCTTAGTTCATGGCTGCTTTCCTCCACTTTCAAAGACAGCACTGCCCAGTCGAGTCTCTTATATTGCATTATTCCAGCACTGACTTTCCCATCTCTCTTCCAATTTGAAGAACCCTTGTGATTACATTGGGTCACTCAGATAATCTAAAATGTTCTCCCTGGGACTTCCCTGGTGGTCCAGTGGTAAAGAATCTGCCTCCCAATGCAGGGGACTCAGGTTGGATCTCTGGTCGGGGAACTAAGATCCCACATGCCATGGGGCAACTAAGCCCATGCGCCACAACTACTGAGCTCACGCGCCTAAATCAGAGAGCCCTAGCGCTGCAAACTACAGAGCCCACACGCTCCGGAACCCTTGCGCCACAACTGGAGAAGAGAAAACCCGCACGCCACAACTAGAGAGAAGCCCATGGGCAGCAACGAAGTCCCGACGGAGCCAAAACTAGTAAATAAAATAAATATCTAAAAAAGTGTTCTCCCTATTTTAAGGTCACCTGATAGGTAACCTTAATTCCATCTGCTACCTTAATTCCACTTTGCCACATCCACAAGTTCCAGGGATTATAATATGAACATCTTTGGGAGGTTATCTGCCTACCACATCCAGATATCCTATTTCTAGGTATTTATTATCAAGAAAATAACTATGGGGAATTCCCTGGCAGGCCAGTGGTTAGGACTTGGTGCTTTCACTGCCGGTGCCTGGGTTCGATCCCCGGTTGGGGAACTAAGATCCCACAAGCTGTGTGGCATGGCTGAAAAAAAAAAAAGAAAGAAAGAAAGAAAAGAAAATGACTATGGATATATATTAATAGGGAATAATGTATCACTAGGCTTTCATTAAAAATAGTGGTGGACAAGGCTAATGACACAGTGTGCAAGTTATTAAAAAGTTAGTACAACATAGTTTGACTTTTATAACATATATAACTATCTCTCTCTATCTAGAATATAGATAAAAGCTAGAGAGATATACTCTAAATTTTTTTTAGCTCACTCTTTTTTCTTGTCTTATTGCTTCTTCTAGGTCTTCAATTCAATATTGAATAAATAGGATTATCATCAATCTCTTTCATTAAACCAACATATATGTATATAATACCTACTGTGTCTCAGAAATCTCTGGGAGTGGGATATATGTGTTTTTATTTTATTAATTTTATTTATGTTTCCTAAAATCTCCTAAGTATATTACTTCTGTAATAAGGGAAGTTAACTTTTTTTTTTTCTTTTAAGCATGCAAGTTTTTGAGACTGGGGCAAATGTGCAGTTGTACTCGTGGTCAGGCCCAGGATCCAACCTCCAACAGAGGCACCAATTAAGGATCAGCTACTTCCTCATGGACTCCTCTTTGCAGAGCAGGGGCCGTCTCGGTTCCCTTCCCCTCCTCCCCAGCCCCACTGCCTAGAGCAGGGCCCGGCTCCATAACCACGCGTTGAACAGAGAAGTTCCAAGGGATCCTATGCTCCCTTCATTCCTTGCTCTGGGCTAGCGTCGTAGGATTTATCTAAATCACCATGGAAGTTATTTATCGTTTAGCTGTATCCCTTTCAGGTAATGAGTTCCATCCTTCCCAGGTTAACTGGAGTTTCCTTGGGTGCGTTTCCAGGCTGCGTCAGTCCTGGAGCCCTTGCCCAAGGGCTGAGCTTTGGAACAGCTGTCTACGCCTCTTGCCCCACTCTGCCATCCCCGTACCACCCCGGCCACCAGCCCCAGGACTGGCAAGGGTAGTAACAACCTGACAACAACAGCATTGATAATGCCAAGTTCACAAGGATCCTTTTGAATTGGCCCTTTTATTATACAGATGACGGATCAGACTCAGAGAGGACCAGCACGTGACCTCCTCAGGGCCACACAGCTAGCAAATGGCAGTGAACAGATTCAAATTCATGTGTCCCCCGCCCACTCCCCCCAGCTCTAGAGTCTGAGTTTGCCATCACTGCCCTCCACTGCTTCTTGGAATAAATGTTTTAAAAATGGTAACTGTGAACACCAATTGAGTGCTCGCCAGGTACCAGGTGCCCCCCATATATCAACCTACGCAATCCTCCTTAGAGCCCATTTTACAGTTGAGGCAACTGAGAGGCAAGTGGATTGCTAAGGTCCACAGCTGGGAAGTGCAGGGTCTGCATCTGAACCCAGATGATGTCCAGGCCCTTCCCAGCTCTGCAAGCTGATGCTAACAGTGTTCTGTGTTCTAGGCCACAGGCCCAGGATTTCACCTGTGATGGAATCCCCACAGTGCCCAGGCGGTAGGTACTTCATTAGACCCCTTCTACAAGGAAGGAGCTGGGGCTCAGAAAGGGACGGTGACAGGTTTGAGGTCACACAGCAGTGTATGGCAGACTGGACCTGGCACGTGGTCCTTGACACCAATGCTGTTCTGAACGCTGGGCTGTGTTTTTCCTGGGATAAGTACCCCCACCCTTGGCTGGCTGGGTGCTCCAGCAGGGGGGAGGCCCTTCTAGACAGTTCCTAGAGCCCAGTCACTGCCCCACCCTGCTCAGTCCCTTAGAAAGTCATTCAGCCACTTATATTGTGGGCAGTGCTGCCCATCTTTCTCACTGGACACTCGTTGGGGCAACATTCCAAAGAAGAAGGATCTCATCATCTTATCACCTCCAAATCCTCAACCTACCACGCATGTGCCTCTCTGGCTAATGCCACCTTGGGGGACACTCAGCCTCATCTTGGGGGTGATTCCTTTCTGGGAAGAACTCTCACTCATGCAGAACCTGGGCTGCTGGTCTGCAGGTTTTCAGGGGGTGCGTGCAGGGTGGGTTTGCTGTGCGTGAGTGGGGAACGGAGATTCTGAAGGCCTTCTCCCTGTGGGCTTATCTTTGTTGCTATAACATTACGGCTCTACAATGGTGGCAGGGACTTCAGAGGGCCAGGCCTCCAAGCAGCCTTCCTGGGGAAAGAACTGTAGCATCTGGAGGGCTTACAGTCTCAGCTTCACCACCGGGGGCATCTTTTCTGTGCTTTCCTTGCAAAACAAAAACAAGAGCAAAGACTCAGGCTGTCCTCTCTCTTTCCCTGTCACCCATCTGTCAGTCTGGCTGTCAGTCTGGCTGTCTATCTACCCTCTGGGTGTAAACTAGGAATTCTGGGGGGAAACTCTTTCCTCCCGGTTTGGTTTTCCTTGGGGAGGGCCTGGGGCATTCTGGAGCCGGGCTCCGAGGTGTATGTGTTGGTGGGGGGAATGCATACACCCCAGAAGCTTGAGGATGTGCTGCTATCTGGGGGAGAGCACCTGGGGCCAGGCGGAGCGAACAAGGCGGACCCAGGACTCTCCTCCGTTAAATCAGGGACGGCGTTGGGGTGCATGGGGGGTGAGAATGGAGTCGGGAGTTCCAGACCTTCGCTGGCAACTGTCTCAGAGTCGCTCCCCCCTCCTCTGCGGAGGAATTTGTAAATGGAAGCGGGACTGCTAATCCCTCCGCTATCACCTCCCCAGACACTTGTTGGGGGATTAAAAAAAAAAAAAAAAGACACACACACCCAAACACTGAACTTTCCCATTCCTCAAAATGTGGGTGGGGAGGGTGAAAGGAGGACACCCCTTGTTCTCCCCCTCCCCGCCGCCAGCCTCCAGCCTGGCTCAGGCGGGACCCCCTCCCTCCCCGCAGCCGGAGCGATGGGGGCGGGCGAGGCGAGGAGGAGGGAGGCAGGGGGCGAGGTCTGCTTCAAGAAGGGGCGTGTGGCCGGAGGAGCTCCCGTTTGAGCAACTTGGGAGCGAGCGAGGCGGCAGAGAAGGGGAGGGAAGAAAGTTGGTTTCCCCCGACGTCAGCGCCGGGCGGGCCGCGGCGGCCGCGGAGCCAGGAGGCGGCCGGGAGCGGGGCCGAGCGCGGGGCGGCCGGGGCGCGCTCGCTCCGACCCGCGCCTGCCACCCCCGCCTCGGACCCGCGCCCGCCACCGCCGCCGGCGACCCCGGGGCGGCCCGCGGGCATGGACAGCGCGGCCGGCGCCGCCTTCGCCCCGGACAAGCCGGCGCTGGGCCCGGGGCCGCCGCCGCCGCCGCCGCCGCCGGCGGCGCTGGGGCCCGGCGACTGCGCCCAGGCGCGCAAGAACTTCACCGTCAGCCACCTCCTGGACCTGGAGGAGGTGGCGGCGGCCGGGCGGCTAGCGCCGCGCCCCGCGGCCAGGGCAGAGGCGCGGGAGGGCGCGGCGCGCGAGCCGTCCGGGGGCAGCAGCGGCAGCGAAGCGGCGCCGCAGGACGGTGAGTGCGCGGGGCCGGGCCGGGGCTTCGGGCGGGGCTGCCGAGGGCCGTGGGAACTGAAATACGGGGGTGCGGGGGCTGGAGGGGTGCGAGGCCAGAGGTTCGTGGGTCCAAAGGGATGAGCACGGGGCAGGCGACGGATGCGGGGCGCTGGCTCAGCCGCACCCCAGCCTGGGAAGGAGGCGCCGCGGCAGGACCTCCGGGGGTGCGGGCGCCGGGCACTGCAGCCCGAGTGATGGGTTGGCCCGCCGCCGCCGCCGCAGCCCTCGTTGAGGCTGTATGTCGCGATGGGGCGGGCTGCGGGACGGGAGCTCTCGACTGGCGGAGGGCACTGCCTTTTGGCCAGAGCCACCTCCAGTCGTTGGAAGCACGGGGAGCTGTGTGCCGTGTGTCCTACCCCGGAGGCAGCCCTGGAGGCCCCACTCCCAAAGAGCCTGAGACGCGGGTGCGATTACTGCTGGGGAAACCGAGGCTCCCGAGGGGCAAAGTGACCTGCTCGCACAGCTGAGTTTCAAGCTCTGTCCCCTTCTCTAGCTCCAGCATACCAATCCAGCGACTACTAGGCTTTTGTAAGATGGACTTCCTGGCTGGGGTACCGATGCCTGCCCCCCCTCTACCTCCAGTTTGCCCCACTAGCAGCTCCCTAGGGGGAATGGCCCAGCCCTGAAGAGCTAGCTAGGCCTCTCTTCCCCTGCCGAGGTTAAAGGTCATCAGGAAAGGGCTTTAAAAACAAACAACCCACCCAAGTGGCTTTTTTCAAAAAGTCACAGAGGATTGCTGGGCCCCGAGCCCTTGGTAGGAAGGGGGGTGTGGCTAGGGCAGGAGAAGATGGAGAGTTTCCTGGAGGGAGGGGAGGACGGGAGTCCCCATAGCTCACCCAAGCCCTGAAAAGGAGGTGGGGTCGTCGGAGACCACTGCCGGCTTGCTCCCCTAGCTCTGGGGAGCAGGCTGCCCTGCTGGAGGCTCTGGGCCCCTAAGAGTCACCCACCTGATTCCAGCAGCCTTCCCACCTGTCCCCAGGGGCCCCGCCCCCCACTGCCCGCACCAGCCCCTGGGTCTCAGGGGAGCTCTGGATGGCTGCGTGCCCCGCTTTTCAGATGAGAGGAGGTGCAGGGAAAACGGAGGTGACGGCATCCTCATCGGAAACCTTGTCCGGGAGCCTGTGCGGTCGTGAGGGACACCTGACACACACCTGCCTTTCACAGTGCACCTCAGAGAGCGCCCCGCTGGTGCCGTGTTTCCCAGTGGCATCCGCCTCCCGCCAGCCACAGGCTGGCATCTGTTCACCCGCCCAGGTGATCAGGAAGTGGGTAGACCCACTCCTGGGAGCTGGGGTTTCCCTAGTGGAAAAGTGGAAGGAAGGTGTCTGGTTTGGGCCAAGGGTAAAGTGGGGTGCCCTCTGGTGAGGGGGCGGGGCCGGCCAGCCTGGGTCGTGTGAGCACCTCGGGTCTCTGCTGGCTCTGAGCTGGCCTCCCCACAGGGCAGAGGAGAGGTCTTTGGTTTTGCCCTGATGAATGGGGGGCCCTGAGGGTTGGGGAGAGAAGGAAGGAGGCAGGGCGTTTTGTACTCAAGTGCCGGCTGGGGTGGGTGCCCGCTCCGGTCCTAGCGCCTGGCTGTGGGGACGGACGGGGGTGGGGGGGAGGTCTTGCTTCTCCTGGACACAGCATAAAAGGGGTCTGAATGGCGGGTTCTCCTGGGGAGCCCCAGAACAGCTGGGGTCACAAGTACCTGGACAGGGCCACTGGCAGCCCCCAGACAGCTGGGTGGGCAGCAGACCTCTGCAGCAGCCCCCTGGGGTCAGGCCACCCTCACTGAGAGCCCAGGAGCCCTTTCTCTGAGGAGGGGCTTCTGCACACAGGGAATTCCCAGGTACCGGGGACAGAGGACACCCTGGGTGTGGCATCAGGTGGGATGGGGTTGGGGGCCGCTGATGCCCTCAGTTGGTCTGCTTCCAGATGTGGGGAATCGCCTTTCTCATCTGTGAGGGGCAAGGGGCCACAGGCAGAGTTGGGGCCGGGCTCAAGGGACGCCCCCACCCCCAAGCTTCTGGCCCTCAGCCCTTTGGGCGATTTGCTCCAGGCCTCTGCAAATGGAAAGCAACGTGGACAACATGGAGAGTTCCTGAAGCTCTAATATCCAGCTTAAAGGAGTCTCTTGTTTGGGATTATATCTTTCCTACTCATTTTTGGTGTTAAAACACCCTTTCTTTTATGAAATAGGGATAATAACTAGAGATTGTTTTATTTTAATGTCCTTACTTGGCAAAATTAAAAGGAGGTAACCCTATACTCATTCCTCAGACTGAAAACAAATCACTAGGCCATGAAATCCAAATGTTTTATGTCGAGTCAAGCAGCTCCCCAAGGCCAACTGGGCTCATTCCAGGGGTGCCCGCTGCCAGGCGGTGGGGGGCAGGGGTGGGGGCACTCTGAGGCAGCCCCCATGCCTGGGAGAATCCCTTGGCTTGCTCGCTGGGTCTCGGACTCTTCTTCCTTCCTTCCTTCCTTCCTCCCTCAAGCAGGTCCCCCCACCACTGCTGCTGGACTCCCAAGTCCTGAAGTCTCCAAAGCTGGGGGAGAGGGGACCTTTCATCCCCGCATCCTGGTGAGCCCAGCCTGCATCACTGGACCCCTTTACAAAGCAGGCAACCAAACCTCGGGATGCTAGGACTCTGGACCCCAGGCTGGCAGACTTGGGTCCTGGGCTGTGGCTTCGTCCTCCAGTCCTGGACCCACAGGGAACCCTGGCCCCTCAGTGAAGATTTGGACATACTCAGAAGTGGCTTTTCCTGTGGCTTCTGGAGCTGCTTCCAGGTCCAAAGAAAGCAACTGACACCAAACAGAGATGGGGTGCGCCTTATTAGAAAAATGAAGGTTAATGGGGAAACTGATGAGTTGGGAAATTGATATATTTTCAACGTGCCAGGTTAGCAGTCTCAAAGTTTTTTGAATATATTTTTCCATCTTTTGTTTTCACCAAGTCATCAGGAGATGTAGCCTATTTTTGCCAATGATTCCCCGGGACCAGGCTCCCCCTGGAACTGACCGGGAAGGCTGTGGCTTCGCCGGTGACTCAGAGCAAATCGGGGTCTCGGGTTCCTCCCAAATCAAACGCTGAGGTCTGGGCCGGGGCACTGAGCTATGCCAAGCACGTTAGGAAAATAAACTCTCATTTGCTGCCTCTGCACTGACTTACAACAAAAGAAACCGCATTAATAACTGAGATTTTCTTTAAAGCATTCCCTCCTGTGGGCAGGGCCGAAACAGGGATGTGGACACACTGAAAATAAACGAAACCCCTGGAGCCAGGCAGGGGTGAGGCCCCCAGCCTGGGGAGGCTGCCTGGCCTGGGTGGGGCTGGGACGTGTTACAGAAAATGCCAGGACCAAGTGGGTCCACTTCCCGGAGATTCAGGACAGTGGGGCGCCTGGAGCCTGAGGGCACAGGCTGAGCCGGGGTGGGCTGGGACCCCGGCCAGGGGGTTTGCGCTCCCCTCGCGGAGCTGGTCCCTGAGCCACACCTGTTGATGGGTGACAGGAGGCCAAGGATGAGCCTGGTTTGGGTGGGGACCTCTACCTCCCCCTTGCCAGTGGTGGAAGGCAGGACTGAGTGTCTGAGTGGGGGGCCTGAAGGGACCACTGAGTTTGAGAGACGGGCCGAACGGCCTTCAATTTTTGGATTTTTCTTGTGGTCAAATACCCCTAACATATGATTTACCATTTTAACCATTTTGTAAGTGTACAGTTCAGTGGTGTTAAGTACATTCACATCATTATATGACCGTCCCCTCCATCCATCTCCAAAATTTTTTCATCTTCCCCAACTGAAACTTTGCCCCCATTAAACCCTAACTCCCTGTTTTCCCTCCCCCAGCCCTTGGCAATCACCATTCTATTGTCTGTCTCTATGAATTTGACTCCTCTAGGGACCTCATATATGTGGAATCACACAGTACTTATCCTTCTGTGTCTGGCTTATTTCACGTAGCATAATGTTCTAAAGATTCGTCCATGTCATAGAAGGTGTTAGAATTTCCTTCCTTTTTAAGGTTGAGTAATGTTCTACTGTGTTGAGTCTATCCCACATTTTGTTTACCCGTTCATCTGTCGGTGGACCCTTGGGTTGCTTCTGCCATTTGGTGGTTGTGGGTAATACTGCTAGGGGCATGGGTGTGCAATATCTCTTCAAGTCCCTGCTTTCAGTTCTTTGGGGCCTATACACAGGAGTGGAATTGCTGGATCGCGTGGTAATTCTACGTTGAATTTTTTGAGAACTGCCATACTGTTTTCCGTATCTGACTTTAAAAAAAAATATATATATATATTATTTATTTATTTGGCTGCGTCAGGTCTTACCTGCTGCACACGAGATCTTTGTTGCAGCATGCGGGGTCTTTCGTTGCAGCATGCAGGCTTCTCTCTAGTTGTGGTACGCGGGCTCCAGAGCGTGCGGCTCAGTAGTTGCGGTGCACGGGCTTAGTTGCCCCGTGTCATGTAGGATCTTAGGCCCCCGACCAGGGATTGAACCTGTATCCCCTGCATTGGAAGGCAGATTCTCAAACACTGGACCACCAGGGAAGTCCCCCATATCTGACTTTTTAACTGGCCTCCTTCTAACTGGCTCTGAAAGGTGGCAGCCGCAGCCTCTGGGGCCTTGGAGGAAGGAGACGGAGGGGGCCGGCCTGTGAAACAGGAGCAGGGCTGGTGAGGGATGAAGACAAAAGGGTTTCTTCAGAACCAGGCCTTTTAAAGATAAGCCTGCTTTCCTTCCCTCCTCCCTTCTCCCCTCCCCTCCTTTCCCTACATCCATTTCCTTGGGGGAGGGGTGGCGAGGGGGGACAGAGCCATCTGCTGTGAATGAGCCTTGGATGGGGGGGTCAGGACACCCAGCATCGGGTCCTGGCTTTTGCTGCCATCTCCGTGTGTGACCTCGGGCCTGTCACATCCCTTCTCCGGGCCTCAGTTCCCCACCTGAACAATGGGAGGTGGCACACAGATGTCTGTGGGGCTGCTCCTGTCTCTCATCATGATGTCATTCGGGCTGAGAAATTGCCCCGTGATGGGCCCGTCTCCCCAGGAAGGTGGAGTCTCTGAGGACTGGGTCCTGGCTGGGCCTGGATCCCCAGACAGGTGAGGGCATCCCACAGCACATGCCCAGGAGCAGGGAGACAGGAGTGGTGAGAGCTGAGGAACCAGGCCTAGAAGCTGAGAGCCCAGGGGGTTCAGTCTGAGCATGGCTGGGTTTCCCAGGGTAGCTGGTGGGAGTGGGGGCAACGGTCTACATCTCTGGCTTTTTGTCTGAGGGAGCGCTCTTGCTATTTCGTTCATTGTCTGTGGTTGCGGGGTGGCCTTGCTCCTCTATAGATCATCTAGGTGGCGCTTGGGGGCCTGGCACAGGGGCCTCAGACCAGCTGGCGCCCCCATGAGGGCCCTTCCCTGTGAGCAGGAGCTCAGCAGGGCAGGAGCTGTCACTGTTCCCTTCCAGAAGACTCCAGAAAAGTGACTTTGGAGCAGAAGTGATAATGCCTGCTGGCACGCCACCCTTGAGGCCTAGAAAGTACCCTGAGGCTCAGTGTTGCCATCTGTGAAATGGGAATGCTGGACAGCAATGTCCCTTACAGGGTGGACCCTCAGTGGCTGTGGGAGACCATGCCTGGCACATAGTAGGCGCTAAATAAAGGGCCTCCATTGCAGCTCATGGAGATGCTCACAGCAGCCCTGTGAGCCAGGCAGGGCTAGCGATTGCCTTTCCTATTTGGGGGAGGCCCAGAGAGGCAAATCAACCTGCCTAAGGTCTCCCACCTGGGACCGGAGAGGTGGGATTTGTTTTTGGATTGCAAGTCCAAACTTCTGTCTCCTGCAGAGCTCAGCATCTGGGCTGGAGAAATGGGAGAGGGGCAGCCCCATCTAGTTGCTGGGGAGACGCAAGCTAAGGTTTGTTTGGGGATCTAACGGGGGCAGGGAGGCCTTGAGGGCTGGCACAGGGTGGAGCTATTGGGATGGACTCAGTGCTGTGTTAGGTTTCTAAGTGGATAGAGACAGGAAGGAAGGGTTTTCAGTGGCTTGTCCTGGGCAGGGATGCGAGGTCAACCTGGACAAGGCAAAGCTTGGGAGGCCTTCCTGGTTTGCCAGACCCAAAGGGCAGTGGCTAACCCCAAGCGGAAGAGAACCTTGGGAGTGATTTAAGGGGGAGCCAGTGCGCCCCTGAACACAGCCTCCAAATGGGGCATCAGTGTTGGAACCCGACCAGGGTACTGCCCTGGGGTTAGAGGCCACGGGAGTGGAGTTGAAGGGATGAGCCCTTGATGGGACGTGGTGAGAGTGACCAGTTGCTTCCTCTTTGCTGGTCGGGGCCCCATACCCCTTACACCACATTGTCTTCACACCAAACGTGGAAGTGGGTCCTTTTATTATCCCCATCTTTTTTTTTTTCTTTTGCGGTACGCGGGCCTCTCACTGTTGTGGCCTCTCCGTTGTGGAGCACAGGCTCCGGACGCGCAGGCTCAGCGGCCATGGCTCACGGGCCCAGCCGCTCCGAGGCATGTGGGATCCTCCCGGACTGGGGCACGAACCCGCGTCCCCTGCATCGGCAGGCGGACTCTCAACTACTGCGCCACCAGGGAAGCCCTATTATCCCCATCCTATGGAGAGGGAAGGTGAGGCTCAGAGAAGCTGAGCAGTTGCTAAGTTCACACGAATGAATACGGGCTTCCAGCCCAGGCCTGTCCCGAAGCCCCCGCTCTCTACCGCTGGCTGAAGCCATCCCCGGAGCCCCCAGAGTGCTGGGTGGTCTGGCCAGGGATGCCCACTCCCAGGCTGGTGTGGGCTGCATTCAGGGGGCCGTGAGGCAGCCAAGGCAGCCACGTCCTCAGCAGCCTGGCCTGGGTCACAGGTGTATGGGAGACGGGTCAGGCCTGGCAGCGTGGGGACTGTCTGGCTTGGGAGGTTTGGGAAGGAGTGAGAACAAGTGGAGGTCTTCTACCCGCTCCTGCCTAGAAACGTCCAGAATGGCCTCCTGGACACGGGAGAGCTGCGGAGGTTCCCTGACTCTGAGGAACAGCCACAGGACAGGCCCCCTTTCCCAGTCCACCCCTAGCTTCCATATTCATTCATTTATTCACTCACTCATTCAGCAGTCATTTTCTGAGCACCAACTATGTGTCAGGACTTGACCTGCAACCACCTGCCCAGACTTTCAGATTTCAAGCCCCAGTGAAAATTTCCAGGCACTTCGAAGAACTGGCCTAGAGTGGGCAGTTTTAAAAGGTGCCAAGAAAAGCCATTTACTCACGACAACTACCATCTTGTTGCCCCTATCCGTTTATCCAAGAAAGAACCTTTCAGCCTCTTTTTTTTCTTTCATCTTTTTTTAACAATACATTTGTTTATTTAATTTAGGTATTATTTTTGGCTGCGTTGGATCTTCGTTGCTGTGCGCGGGCTTTCTCTAGTTGCAGCAAGCGGGGCTTCTCTAGTTGTGGAGCACGGGGTCTAGGCGTGCAGGCTTCAGTAGTTGTGGCACGCGTGCTCAGTAGTTGTGGTGCACGGGCTTACTTGCTGCAAGGCATGTGGGATCTTCCCGGACCAGGGCTCGAACCCGTGTCCCCTGCATTGGCATGCGGATTCTTAACCACTGTGCCACCAGGGAAGCCCAAAAGAACCTTTCAGCATCTTCATCTCGGAGTAAAGAATGTTCCTCAAAACGGACTTAACTTAGCTTAACAAAACTTGCGAATCACCCCTGTTTTTCTCATTTTGCGGTAGGTCGGTGAAAACGCTGTCATGGGCTGGCATTTGGGAACCACATGGTGGACTGGCTTTCCCAGGCTCACAGCCACGGAGACATGCACAGCCCACCCCATCCCCCATCCCCCCATCCCCCCCCCCCCCACCAATACACACGATCCTTCGCTGCTCACTCGCACACACACCTACCCTCACACCCCGGCCTGAGGGCTCCAGCCTGGCCCAGATGATCAGGTCCAGGCTGTTAATGGCCTCAGGCCGCTGGTGGATAGATGAGCAGCAGCCTGACCGTGCCGGGATGGGCCAAGGGTTAAGTGCCTTTTGCGAGGTGGTGAGTAGGAAAGCGCCGTGGGAGCTTCCTGTTTAGACAGAGTTGGGGAAAGTTATCTCGGCAAACGCCCATGCTGAGCCGACACAGGGAGACAGGGTGCCGGGCAGCCCCCAGGGGCCGGAGGCATGTGGCAGGGCACTCCCCGCCCTCCTCGCCCGGAGGGAGCAGAGCGGCTGCCAGAAAGAGGCCGTGCCTCCCTGGGATTCGGGGCGTCTCCAGATGTCCTGGGAATGAAGGTCGCTACCTCACTGACCCTGATGCTCGCGCTGCCCCCCAGTCAGGCCCCCTCGCCCTGTGTCCCTTCCACATCTGGGAAGCTGCTTGCTCCCAGCCCGGCTCCAAGGG
This sequence comes from Stenella coeruleoalba, assembly GCF_951394435.1. NCBI lineage: Eukaryota > Metazoa > Chordata > Mammalia > Artiodactyla > Delphinidae > Stenella > Stenella coeruleoalba. The sequence continues at coordinate 116,462,807 of NC_137153.1, forward strand.
GCCACCGTGATGACAGGATGCTGTCCACATGGGGCCCTTTACGGCTAATGATATCTTTTATTGCGTCCTAAAAATGAAGCAGGCTCTGGAAGACATTACTTTCGGTCGTTCTTTGTGATCCCTTCTGCTTTCCTGTGTGTGGGAGGGGCAGCCGGGACCTTCTGGTTTGGGGGCCAGTGGAGACCTTAGAAGGACGCTGGGGTGACGAGTTATAGAGAAGCCAAGAAGCTGGGACCTGGTGGCCCGAGAGGTGGACGGGGGCTGTTGGGGGGAGTGTGGTCTTTGGAGAAGGTCCTGGGGTGGGGGGCGGTGCGATCAGGAGGCCCAGGGGCTGCAAGACCTGGAAGCTTCTATAGAGGCTTTTCCTCCCAGAGCTGAGCAAACGCCTCTGTGCTTAAGAACTGACAAGGGAAGATGTGTCACCTCCTGTGACGCCGCTGCCCAGGAGGCACTAGGGCCCTGGACAAGGAGTTAGGACACTGGGGCTTGCCCAGCCCTACAGCTCAGGACACGCCCTGACCCTGGGCTGTGCCTTAGCGTCCCCATCTGAGGGGGTCGGACCATCTGTTTGTCAACAAACAGTGGTCCCAGGAATCACTGCATTCGAATCACCCTGGGAGCTGGTTAAATGCATGTTCCCAGGACCCAGCCCATGGAATGACACCCTCTGGAGCCTGGGTCTGGACCTCTGCATTTAGCAGGGCCCCAAGCGATTTTTATGTGCATTAAAAGGTGAGCACTGCCCTGCTCTCAGAGGCTCCTTCCAGGGCTAACGCTGCCCCTCGGTCGTCTTCCTCAGTTTGCCTGAGTGGAAAATGGTCCTCTTCTGGGAGGATGGAGAGGCCAGGTGGAGCTGCCAGGGAAGCTGGGCATCATTTGGAAGCACCTGGAAGGGTCCAGTATGTGGGGGGAGGGTGCTGTTCCCCAGAGCAGCGTCCCCAGAGACCTGACTACGCTGGAAGCCGCGCTGCTGGGTCTAGGAGAGCACAGTCACTGTTGACGGTCTGCCAGCACTCATGGGCACCTACTGGGTACCAGCCCAAGGCCACCCAAAGAGCTGGCATTGCCCTGGGGGAAGATCTGTCTCTCTCTCTCAAGCATCCTGACTCCTCTAGCTGCCAGGGTGACAGGGTGAGGTGGGGTGGTCGGAAGCCTCCCTGCTGAGCTGGGGGTCTCTGTCACTCATCACTGGAAAAGCCCCCTCCCATTGTCCTGCCCGCCTCCTACTCTTTCCTCCTCTCCGATCACCCTGCCTCTCACAACCCTGAAGGCTCCCCTAGCAGTGGTCCCCTGGGGTAGGACATCCACAGCCCCAGGAGGGCGGCTACCTTGCCCCAGGTTTTGTCCACAGTCCCCGATCCCGCCTCCCTGCCTGTCCTCCCCGACCAGTGGCCTCCCGCTCCTGGCTGCCCCCGTTGCCCCGGGCGCAGCCGTTTACACACCAGAGATGGCGTTATTAAAAATGACATTTAACCAGAGCTGGAATTACCACGCGGATGGCTGCAAACCTCGGAATCAAAGCCGGAGCCGCCAGGCGCGCCTGGCAGGGGCCTCGGGGCCTCCTTTCGCCGCCAGAGCTCTGCGCCGGCCTCCCGTATAAAGCCCCTGCAGAATGCCGAGGTCTTGAAAGCCGTGCACCTCCTTTCATTAGACTAACAAATAACACGTAACAGAAAACATCTGTGAACAGCAGCCCCTAATGCTCTCAAGATGGTGCCGCGGGCAGCTGGTCCAGCCAGTGGGCAGCCGGGCCGCCCGGGGTTCAGGTTCTGGCTGTCCCCACCCGAGACGGTGAGGACCCTCGGGAGAGCCTGGCACCCCTCCCCTTCTCTCCCGCACCTCCCCCTGGCACCCTGTGGACCTGGGGGCCTCCTTCTCCACCTCTCCATCTTCCTCCAGCTCAGTCTTCAGCCCTCTCTTCTTGCGGATGAGAACCAGTAATTCGAGGGTCTGTTTGCATGGAGACAGTGCCCTGGACAGGGCATCACAGCCGTCCACTCGACGGGGGGGGCCTTGACCAGTCGTGTGACCTTGGCAAATGTCTTCTTTTTTCTGAGCACCTCGTTTGTCATATGAGGAGAAGAATCGTGCCTCCTTGCAGGGTGGTTTTAAGAATTTAGGGGAGGGACTTCCCTGGTGGCGCAGTGGTTAGGAGTCCCCCTGCCAATGCAGGGGACACGGGTTTGATCCGTGGTCCGGGAGGATCCCACATGCCGTGGAGCAACTAGGCCCGTGCGCCACAACTACTGAGCCTGTGCTCTAGAGCCCACAAGCCACAGCTACTGAGCCCGCAAGCCACAACTCCTGAGCCCGCACACCTAGAGCCTGTGCTCCGCAACAAGAGAAGCCGCCGCAATGAGAAGCCCGCGCACCAGCAACGAAGAGTAGCCCTGGCTTGCCGCAACTAGAGAAAGCCAGCGCGCAGCAACGAAGACCCGATGCAGCCAAAAAACACTGAGGCCAGGCGCCCCCGCCCCAGCACTCCCGCCACGAACCCCGTGGGCTAGGAAGCCACAGGGGCCTCCAGATGTGACATCCTCCCTGTGTGGCAAGAGACTGGATGCCTCCCCAGGATCTAAAGCACCATCCCCACAGCTCAAACCGGGAGGAGGAAGGACTGCATCCCAGACTAGGGAGGAAAATCCAGGAAAACATCCCAGAAGTGGGAGAAAAGACAAATTGGCCCTTTGTTCCCTGTTTCCCTCATGAAGAAGCTAGAGAAAACAGGCCTTTCCCCCTTCCCCCAAGAGACTGTATGTGAAACACCATGCCTCCCTGTCCCCCTCCAAGAGATGCCTTGCTACTTGGTTCCATTCATTCATTCACCCGTTCACTCGTCCATTCATTCATTCACCCATTCATTCATTCATTCATTTGGTGCACATGCGTGCTGTTTGAGGCATCAGTGGACAGGCAAGACGTGGTCCCTAACCAGGGAGCAGAGCACGGAGGCAGCTCCCCGACGCCCAGCTCTTCACCTCTGTCTGGCCCCGAGCTCAGTGTTTCACAAGCAGCCTCACGCTGAGTCCTCTCAGCAGCCTTTTGAGGCAGGTGCAGTATTATCCCCATCTTCCGGATGAGGAAACTGAGGCTCAGAAAGGCAAAGTGACTTGCCCAAGGTCACCCAGGAAATATGCTATGATCCCCAGGTACAGCGCTGGGCTGCCAGATGGCCAAGCAGCCGCAGTGTCCTCTTGCTGGAAGCATCCCAGGCCCTGCCAAGGAGGGACTGTGCCACCCATCTCCTTGGTTCTCACCCCAAACCTCCACAGTGCCTGAGCAAGGTGCCACTTTTCCAGGGATACCACTGTGCAGAGCCTGACCCATAGCTGACCCAGGCGGGAGGGCTCTGAGCTGTGCTGTGACTGGGGGGCTGGGGCTGGGGAGGGACCCCAGCCTTTGGGAATCTCGTATTTCCGAGAGACATCATGTTCTTATTGGAAGGCCAGCCTCTCCTGCAGAGCTGGCTGCCCTGCCACCTCACCCCGAGGCGAGGAGAGTGTCAGGGCTCGAAGTGGGAAATTGCTGGAGACAAGAAGTAAAAACGAACTACTCTGGTTTCACTGGAAAGGAAAAAAGAAAAGGCAAAGATCTAAAGCGGCTGAAAGTGGGATCGTTATTTGAGGAAAATTATTGCTGTTGCAGCGGATTCAAGGTGGGGGCAGATCAGAGCTCCAAGGGGGGGAAATGGGGAAGGCTTCCCTCCATCCTTCTTTCCACAAATATTAGTTGAGCATCTACTCCGTACGAGACCGAGGGCTGGATCCTGGGGTCCCGTCAGGAAATAAGGGGGTGTGGTCTCCCTACTATGAAGGAGGTAGGAACAGATAATGGGGCCCCCTACCTGGCCTGGAGGTTCAGGGGAGGCTTCCTGGAGGAAGTGGATTTTCAGAAGGGACCCAAAGGGATGAGTGAAGTTAGCCAGAAGAAGAGGTTGGGAAGGATGCTCCAGGTGGAGGGAACAGCAGATGCAGAGGTGAGGAGATTGGCTGTTCCAGGAGCAGAGCGGGTGGGAGGGAGCCCGGTGGAGAAGACCAACGAGCAAGGCCTACTTCAAGATTTGCAATTTTGGGGCTTCCCTGGTGGCGCAGTGGTTGAGAGTCCGCCTGCCGATGCAGGGGACACGGGTTCGTGCCCCGGTCCGGGAAGATCCCACATGCCTCGGAGTGGCTGGGCCCGTGAGCCATGGCCGCTGAGCCTGTGCGTCCGGAGCCTGTGCTCCGCAACGGGAGAGGCCACAACAGTGAGAGGCCCGTGTACCGCAAAAAAAAAAAGAAAGAAAGATTTGCAATTTTTGTGTTAGGCGGGGTGGGAATGCTTTCTGTGCGCCTGTGGGCGTTTGGAGTGTCCAGAGCACCCAGGCCCTCCCCGGTAGCGCTCTTGCTGAGTGGGTGTTCTGTGTCCCGTGGGAAGGGAATGGCTGACTTGGGAACAGCTCTTGTGTCCTGGCTGCTCAGAGCCTCCTGGGTGCCCCATGTCCAAAGGAGCAGATCAAAAGCCCGAACTGTCTGCTCTGGCCCAGCTGCTGTGAGATCTGACATCCCAAGTCAGAGAGGGGTGGGTCCAGGAGCCGTGCAGAGCCCGACGCAGGGCGGGTCCCCATGCCCAACACGGGGCTCGCAGATCCGTCTGTGGGATGGCTCTACCCAAGACATGGACCCAACACTAGGGCTTTGCGCCGTAGGTGCACAAGGACTCTGACATGGCAGTTTCCTTAGCAGACCCATTAGCAAGATGAAGAAGGTCGCCCCGGCTGTCTGACGGCAAATCCTGCCTCCCAGGGGGAGTGGAGGGAGTTTGGGGTGCTTGTGGCTGAGTCGAGGGCTGGGTGACCGGGCTGTGCTGAGTGGCATCGGAGTGTGTTCATCTTCATCACTGTCACCATCCCCGAGATCCCAACAGTCAGGACCATTTATTGTGCACCTACTACGTGCTCAACCCTCTGTCTCATTAATTCTAATTAATCGTCTCATTAATTCCAGATACTCTAGGAGGTAGGCAGTCTTATGGCCCCATTTTCCAGATGAGGAAGCTGAGGCCCAGAAAGGTGGGCTATATATGGAGGACACGGGGGCTCCAGGCCTTAGGCCCTTGTTTTTGGCATGTTCCCCACCCCTGCTGGCCCGGAGCCCCTGGCTGTGCTCACTCTGACCTCGCCCAGCCTCTCCGGATTTGTTTAGAAAGGGATGGGTGAGAGAGGTGATAACGCGGGGCACAGGGTTGCTGGACAGAAACCAGAGCTGCTCCTTGACCCAAGCAGGCCGGCCAGGACCCTGGGACAGGGATGGCCCCCATTTTTCCCATGCAGCTCGATGGTGACACAGGCATAGAAGTGGAGAGCTGGTTCCAGAGTCCCAGTGGGTCCCCCGCCTTCTCAGGGGCAGGATGTGCTGCCGGTGGGGACCCAGCTTAGCTGTGAGATTCCAGCTCCATCCACACCCCCACTTCCTGGATGATCTTGAGAAAGTGTCTTGTTTCTCTGAGCCTCGAATTTCTCATCTGCAAAATGGGCACATCGCTAGTACCTGAGGCCTGGGTTGTTCAGAAGAGTTGATAAAGTCAAGCAGGTAGGGCTCAGCTCTAGGCCCACCTGGCCTCAGGTAGGTGCACAGTAAACACCAATCTGTTTTCTCTTTCACTCTCCCTGACACTTGGGAGGAGGAGGCAGATGCACAGTTTAGGACTGTCAAGCCCCTTTCACAGATGGAAAAACCGAGGAGGGAAAGGTTTCCCATGGTCCCACAGGAAGAGGAGCTGAGATTAGGAACAGAGTTCTTGGCCCCAGAAGCTGACCCCAGTGGCCTTTGCTGGTTCCTAACTATGCTTTCCAGAAAGGAGACAAGTTATCCAACACACACACAGGACCAAGACCCCTCTGCCCCTGCCCAGCCCTGCCTGGTGACCGAGGGTGCCCTCTGTGGAAGGACGGTGAGTTTGCTGCAGCCCCAGCCTGGCTGGAACTGACCCCTGCTCCCGTGTGGCATGAGCATCTTGCTTTATTTTCCACGGCATAAATTATAACCATGTATAATTTCATGACAAATACCGTCTATAAAACACAACACAACTATTTTTATAATGTGGCGTTTGAGGTTAAAAATTCAAATTAGAGATTAATTGCAACTTCTAGAAGGTCTGTGGATAAGATGGCTTGGGGAAGAAGGCTGAGATATTCAGATACGCTCCCTCAGGCAGATGGGTTCTCATCACATGTCTAGAACATGCACACACGCACACACACACACACACACACACACACACGCACGCACGCTTGCACTCAACTGATCTCTGGCTTGAGCAAAGCTGGTTTAGACACGGTGTTTGCACTCGTAGGAAAGCTGGTCTCGATGCTGGTTCCTTTCTCAGCCCAGGACTCTGATGTCCCAAGTGTCCATCAGAAGCAGGTTACAGGATAATCAAACAGCCCTGGGGTTTGTGGAGGCGGATGGCAGGGGGAAATTGACAGAACTTGGGGTGCCAAGAAAAGAAGCGAATGTATTGGGTTAACCTCCATTGGGTGCCAGCTCTCAGATTCTCCCTAAACCCTCCCCTTCCTCCACCCCGTAAAACCAAAACCAGATGGAAATCTCAGTGAATAGTGGGTCTGCGGACAGGGCAGACAGCGTGGGATGGAGCCCTGATCAGAGAGGAGGGAGGCAAGCTGGGTGAGCCCCATTCCAAGGAGGCCAGGGGCAGGGTGTGTCCCCTTTGGCACCCACGGGCCAGATCTCAGCCTGCACAGAAGAACGTCGGGGCTCTGGAGAGCTCCGAGGCAGCTTCTTGGGCTCCGTGGGGATGGTGGCAAATGTTCGCTGCTTTCTTAAAACCAGAACAGCAGAGGTTGGGAGAGTGGGGCTGCCCTCTGCACTGCAGATTTTCCTCTCCCCACCTTCCCATGGGTCCTGGAAGAAGGGCAGCAGCTCCAGGGAGTCAGTAGCCAAGGGTGGGAGTCCAGTGGCCCACTAATGCTCCCAAGGGCCCCAGGGAGAGGGGGGCCAGAGTGAGGCCAGCAAGTCCGACCGACCCCAGCTGGCTCCCTGGGGCCAGGGGCTTCCCCCTTCTGAGCCTCAGTTTCTTCATCTGTAAAGTGGGGATAATGGCGAGTGAACTGTGAGGGTGCAGATAGGCAACAGTACTTTCACATAGTGGTGGCACAGGGCCAGCCACTGCTGTTACCATTAGTGCCATTGCTATTATTAGCAACTCACAGGTGGGTCCCTGCGAGAGGGCAGGCTGAGGACCCGGGCACACCTCTGGCAGCTGCTGGTCCCCAGGGTCCGTCATCTCCCCAGCATGAGGATGGGAACTGTCCCGACCCACACTAGCTCCATATTAAGGCAACAGCTCTCCTGCTGCCTCCACCCCCGGCCCCACCCTGGGGCGGGCAGTGTGAGTGGGGCTTGTTTATTCCCGTTGTCTGTTGGCACGTTCAGGGTGAGATGGAGGGGAGGGGTGCAGACAGTGTCTCCACCCCTCTCTCAGCAGCAGCTGTATCCATCCTGGAGGACTGCTCGGGTGTCTTCAGCGCTACCCGGTCTTGGGCACAGCAGACAAAGAGAAGCCTCTGTCACTAGAGGAGGGTCAGGAACAGCCCAGGGGAGGGGCTTCCAGCTCTGTCGTAGAGACCTCAGACCATTGCCTCCCTCCCCCCCCCCCCCGCTCCCCCAGCTGTCCCAGTGCCTGCTGTGCCACCTTTATTGTCACTTCTTTGGTTGAAGTCACTGTCCACAGGGAGCCCTTGCCGGGACCCCCTTCATAGCAGTAACACATCATTTCACTGAAGAGGCCCCCACTAATCCCAGGGTGTACATGCTAGCCCCTCATCTTTACAAAAGGCTACCAAAATGTCCATTTTGGGGACTTCCCTGGCAGTCCAGTGATTAAGACTCCCCGCTTCCCCTGCAAGGGGCACAGGTTTGATCCCTGGTCGGGGAACTAAGATCCTGCATGCCACGTGGTGGGACCAAAAAAAAAAAAATACATCTTACGGGTGAGAAACAGAGGCTCCTCCACTCCACATGTATTTCCTGAGCTCATACTATGTGGGGGCACTGGGCAGACATCCACCCATCACCCCTTAGGAGCTTCCAAGTAACAGGAGACAGGCAATTAACTGATAATTGCAGTACTGGTAAATTCCAAGTTGAGAAGCACAGGGCCTCTGGGGCTCAGAGACAGGAGTCACCCTCCCAAGGCTGCACAGCCGTCAGCACCTGGCAGAGGTGGGATCAGACCCCAGAGCCCTTCCATCCTAACTGTCCCCACGGCACAATGCTGTGGCTAATGGGAGCCCCTCTGAACAGGCTGCAAAGACCTTCATCCCAAATCATTTGGGAGAGGGACCCACGACCAGCCCAAGTGGCAGGGGCGAGGCTGGGAGCAGAGGAGAGATTATACACATCCCTCTGGTGCTGTATTCTCCGCAAACTTGGGGGTAGGGATTCCCCAGTGGGAGGCACAGTACTCTAGTTCTGCCAGGGTCCGTGTATACGTGGGGCTTGGGCAGTGTTCCAGTCGGGCTTGTTACCTACGACGCATAGAAAACCGGCCCCAAGTGGCTTAAGCAGAACTAAGATAATGTGTGCGAAACTGAAACATCCAGGGTGGGACTTCAGGCACCACTCGATCCAGGGCTTAAACAATCGAGCAGCCCTAGTCTCTCTACCGGAATCTTGCCGTACCACATCGGGTCCCTGCCCACCTCTGAACCAATCACAGCGGCCGCAGAGAAGCTCCGTGCTGATTGGCCAGAAGTGGACTGTGTGTTGGGGGGGGCGGTGCTTCACTCGAATCCGTTGGACCAGAAATAGAGGGAGGTTGCCTCCGAACGCTGCTTCTGGACACAGCAGAGCTCACATTTATAAGGAAGAGTTCCCTAAACAGGGCTAGCCCTGCTTTATTTGCTTCACATGTAGTATCCACTGAAAGTCTTGCTGCCCCCCATTAAGTAGCAGTGTCCCTCTCCCATTCCGTCAAGCACTCCATGGCTAATACTTTATCCACAGCCGAGAGCGTGGAGGACTTTCGGTGTCCAGTTGACGTGCCGTCATGTGCGGTCAACATGTCATTACCCTTCTGCTCGTAGTTTGGAGGCAATAAGAAATTGCACTTCAGGTGTCCCAAAGGTCAGCCTTTGAAAAGCTCCTGGGCCTTAGGCATTAGGGGCCTAAAGGCTAAACTGAGCTGGGCTGTGAGTCAGTCATTCATTCATCCAGTGCCGGGCACCACTGTCAACACAGAGAACCCTGGAGAGGGATGGAGGGAAACAGGCTGGTGCGGGCCAAGTGAGTTTAGTTCATGATAGTGCAGCAGCTGGGGAGGCAGATGAGCCCCTGAGCCTTGCTGGGGCTGTGAGGGGAGAGTTCCTACAGGGTGTGGTGCCTAAGGGGAGAGGTGAAGAGTAGGTTGGGCTTCGTGACAAGGTGGGAAAAGTATTCCAGCCAGAGGGAACAGCACGTGCAAAGACAGAAATGACAGAGTGCGGCTGGTGGGACATTTGTGGTGGGGTAGGGGACCCAGCTGAGCCCAGGGGAGGGGCGGTGGATCCTAAGTCTGGGATCTAGACTCCAGTCCAGCGTGTTGGCCCTTCTCTGGGTCAGGACTAGGGTGAAGGGGATGAGGCACTAACGGTGCGAACCGTAAGGAAGTGCTCACTGCTGGGGCCGTGCAAGTGCTGGGGGGCGTCTGAGACAGCGCCTCCGTCCCTTTGGCTCCCTCGATGGCAGGGCCGGCTCAGAAAGCGGTCTCTGCTCATCAGGAGACTTGGAATTTGTCTTCACATCCAGCTGCCCCTCCTCCACCCTGGGCCCCCTCCCCTCCTCTCTGAAAAAACTCCACCATCCTGATTTTTTAAGTAGGGGGATTGGTGGGTCTGGTTGGGGGCCAGCGGTGGGGGGCCGGGGCAGAATGCTAATGAAATCAGAGGCACCCAGGTGGGGGCCAGGCCCCGGGTAGAGGAGAATTAAGCAAATACACCCAGCCTGCTGCAGGCTCTTTACCATATTTGATTGGTGCTGGCTGAGGGACAGCCCCCTGCGGTGCAGGCCCCGCCCCCCCGCAGAGGGGGATGGGGGGATATAATGGGGAGTGGGGGAGGGGTTGCTCCTTCAGTCCTCGGAGCCTGAGACATGGGCTACATTTGGCCTTCAGGGATGCTTCATGGAAGGGAAGGGGCAAAGATGGCCGGCAGGAGCTTGGCCTGTACAGCCTGTCCCCTCCCGCTAGGCGAGGTGTACAGAGGCCGAACGAGTGCATGTCAGCCGCAGCGACACTTGTGGGTTCTCTGTCTTGACCACTTTCCAGGTATCACCCCGTGGAACCCCCACACAATCCATGAGTGAAGTGCTATACAGACAGGGAAACTGAGGCACGAAGCAGCACAATGACTTGCCGGGGTCACAGAATCAGCAGCCTGACTCGCAGCCCCTTTTGGTCACTGTACCTGAGTCCACGCAGTCATGATAAGAACCCGGTGGGGATGGCTACTCTCATTATATGCACATGAGATTTGGGGAGCAGAAAGGTAGCATGGCCCAGGAAGTAAGAGCAGATAGACACGCTCTAGCTCAGATCCCAGCTGGGCAAAGCTTGGGCAAGGGCACCAAACCCTCTGCACCTGTTTCTCCTTCTGTAAAGCAAGTTAATGACAGAATCCCCTCTGCGTGGATGAGAAAGGCTTTGAGGACTGGAAGTGTCCCATGATGTGAAAGGGGGTTGTCTGAAGAGCCGCCCTGTACCCAGACTTTGTGGTATCGGCACTGACCATGAGCTGCCCACCTCAGTGTCTGCCCCTGTCTCTGGAGCTTCCTCCCCGCTCCCCAAACACGTTTAATAGCACGTCCATCTCACATTTTCTCCAAGAAGCATCATCATTGTCAGGACAAGGTCTATTTGATTCTGAAGGGGAAAGGCCAGGAGGATTCCCTGGGTCCACATTTCTGTCACTCTTTCTACCTCTGTTCAATTATACTACGTCCAAAGAGGCACCTGGGAGCTCACGGCCTAGTAGGGCTTGAGACAGAAGACCAAGCCCAGAAGCCAGTGTGAGGAGGTGGAATCAGACATGTGCACAAGGGGTTCTGGGCATCAGGGGAGGGCTTTTCAAGTGGGGTTTTGTAGGATGAGTACGGGTCCATTGTTTACCAACTCATGCCACCCCACCCCACTGCCTGTGTGACTTTGGGCCTAGCATCCCTACCTTCTCATTCATAGGATGGAATGGAAAGTGTCTACTGTGCTAAGACTTCCCATAAGTTACGGGTAAGTAGGGTTGCAGAGGAAAGAGGTGAAGTATGCATGAGGCCAGGAATGCTTCGTGTGTTGGTTTTGTTTTTTTTGTTTTTTGTTTTTTTTTTTTTGGCGGTACGCAGGCCTCTCACTGCTGTGGCCTCTCCCGCTGCGGAGCACAGGCTCCGGACGCGCAGGCTCAGCGGCCATGGCTCACGGGCCCAGCCACTCCGCGGCATGTGGGATCTTCCCGGATCGGGGTACGAACCCGCGTCCCCCGCATCGGCAGGCGGACTCTCAACCACTGCGCCACCAGGGAAGCCCCAGTGTGTTGGTTTTTAAGATGCTCCTGGCTTAGGCGTGCTGGTCCCGTGGCACAAGGAGACACTCCTGTGCTCCTTAACACACTCCCATCTCCTTTGCAAAGCCCTCCTCTTTCCAGCTTTCCTGCCGTCTCCGCCCCCACCCCGCCACTCTTCTCTGAGCACCCAAGGCACTCACGTGCTGAGTGATGAGCCTGCCCCCCAGCTTGCTGGAGGAGCTCGGGCAAGTCCTCCTCCCTGACGCTTGGCTCCATCTGTAAAAGAGGTGTAAACAGTAGTGCTTATTGCCGGGGTGACGCATCCGGCTCCGTGCCCTGCGCACAGGCATCACTCAACACGGGCTTGCAGGATCCATCATTATTTCCCGTTCTCCCTCCTTGTACAGTTCACTGTGCTTGGTTACCTGAGTATCACCTGTGACAACCCTGGAGGTAGACCTCCATTTTGCAGATGAAGACACTCCTTTTGGCTCATTTTGGCTAAGTGGCCTGTTGCCGGGACTTGACTCTAGGCCTGTCTAATAAACAAATACCACGCACTTGGCATTGTCAGTGGTTCTCAACCCTGACTACAGGGCAGCATGACCTGGAGAGCAGTCAGTGAATGCGATGTCCAGGCCCCACCCAAAACCTGTTGAGTCAGACTCTGGAACATGGAAGGGTGGAGCTTGGCATTCTATTTTTAAAAGCTCCACCTACCCCCCCACCCCCACCCAGTGATTGCACTGAGCAGCTAGGGCTGAGGACCCCGGTTCCACCTTGCCACCTCCATCCCTCCCACCTTACTCCCCATCCTTGGGGGGGGAGGGGAGGCGGGGGGGGGAGGGGGGCTGCTAATGGCCGTCACAATACTGGTTTCCAGATCCAAAACAGGCTGTACACCATGATGCCAGCTCTGACAAAAGACGCCTGCACATGGTTAAGGATGGGAGGAAATAGGCAAAACTGAGACCACTTCTGAGAATTTCCTGGTGGCCCAGTGGTTAGGACTCGGCACTTTCACGGAAGGGTCCTGGGTTCAACCCCTGGTTGGGGAACTAAGATCCCACAAGCTGGGCTTCCCTGGTGTCGCAGTGGTTAAGAATCCGCCTGCCAATGCAGGGGACACGGGTTCGAGCCCTGGTCTGGGAAGATCCCACGTGCTGCGGAGCAACTAAGCCCGTACGCCACAAGTACTGAAGCTGCGTGCCACAACTACTGAAGCCCGCGCACCTAGAGCCCGCGCTCTGCAACGAGAGAAGGTGGAATGCTTCTCATTCCAACGCAATGAGAAGTCCACGCACCAATTAGAGAAAGCCCGCGTGCAGCAACGAAGACCCAACGCAGCCAAGAATAAATAAAATAAATAAATTTTTAAAAATAGAAGAAGAAGATCCTACAAGCTGTGTGGCACGGCCAAAAAAAAACAAAACAAAACAAACAAAAACACAAAAAACAAAAACAGACCATTTCCCTTAGATGGGCTAGAAATCATAGTAGTGTTCTAGCACCGGCTGGTGCTGGCTCATGAGAACCAACTGTTAAATTTCCAGAATTTTATTTTTTTGCGGTACGCGGGCCTCTCGCTGTTGTGGCCTCTCCCGTTGCGGAGCACAGGCTCCGGACGCGCAGGCTCAGTGGACATGGCTCACGGGCCCAGCCGCTCCGCGGCATGTGGGATCTTCCCGGACCGGGGCACGAACCCGCGTCCCCTGCATCGGCAGGCAGACTCTCAACCACTGCGCCACCAGGGAAGCCCCCAGCAGTGTTTTTAAATGTTGAAGGAGGCTGGATAATTCTTCCTGCACCACCAAGTCCCTGGACAAGGGATTGCCTCTTGGCAACACCAGATTGCTACTCATTAATTTCCTTAAAGAGGCAGAACTAACTTAGCTCTCTTCAAATGTACTCTTGTGACCTATGTGGAACTTCCCGAAATGAACATGTTGGGGGCAAGGGGTGGTGAGATGGTGGCACATGTGACGCTGTTTGCTGTGTCCCTTAAGGTGGAAAGAGCCCTGATCAGTGAGTGAAGCCCACGTCCCCTACCTGGCTCTAGCCAGAACTCTCTCTGTGCCCTTGAACAAGTCATGCCTCCTCTCTGGGCTCCATCTTCCAGATCTGTAGAATGAGCACATCAGAACCAGGGGCAGGATTGGCAAATAATTGCCTCCTTGTCAGAATCCCCTTCCTGAGCCCCTGGCAGACAATACTAATCAACCGGTGCCCCTCAGAATCCTCCTTAACACAGTGTTCCAAGCAGCTATTACCAGGCTATTATTCTGAGTGATGGGGGGGGGGGGCGGGGTGGAGCGGGGGTGGGGGGGGGAATGACGCTGTGAGCCAGCTGTGGTCTAATCACTCTCTAAAGTCCCTTGCGACTCTGACCCTGTACTGGGTGCTGCCTGGGAGGAGGTGAGCACAGACTTACCCATGCTTGGCAGAGAACTTCCCAACAGGAGGTAATATGTTTCAGTAGTTAGGAGCTCAGGTGCAGCAATCTGGTGCATCAGGGTGTGGGTGAGTCCCAGTTCTTCCGCCAGTAGGATGTGTGACCTTAGAGAAGTTACTAGACCTCTCAGACCCTGTGCCTTCCTCTGATGATACCTGCTTCCTAAGGTTGCAGGTGTGAGGATTCCACAAAGTCATGCGTGTAAAGCGCCTGGCCCATAGGGGGCTCCGTGGAGGGCAGCTGCGGGAGCCCCTTGCAGATTTTGATAACCCTTGTGGTGTCTGCACGTGGCTGTGTGGTCAAGCAAAGCCCTCCGGGCTGGGCCAGGCCTTTGGCCTGGAAGCTTCAGTGTCTCATGGGCCTCATGGAGATCAGGGCTGCTCTCGAAGTTCCAGGATTCCCTCCCCCACCGCCAGCCCTGGAGTGTGGACAGAGTGCCTGCCATCAGCACTCCCTGCAGAAGTTTCTGACTCGGGGGAGCGAGGGGGAAGGAAAGACAAGGAGACTGAGTTCTGTGACCAGAAATTGCCACAAGCCCTCTCTAGGAACAGAAGCAACTGCCTCTGTAGGGAGAAGGGATGCAGAAGGGACAGCTGCCTTGTAGAACCGGCTTCCCTCCAAATTCAGTCACTTGCTCCAGGCTCCACTTGAGCAGTGTGCTTCTTTGGTTTAGTTTTCACACATCAGAGCCAGTGTCAGTCCTGGCCGGTGGCCTGGCCTTCACCCCCTCCGGAGCCCGCCGGGGAAGGGGCCGGTCTCACCATGATCGGGGGCTGAGAGCTGGGAGCTGAGTCAGGAGCCCCCAGTTGGCTTGAGCCGCCCCTTCCTGCACCGTGCTGCTCTTCCCCAGACCCCCACCTCCCAGTCGGCAACCTTTACTGTGCGACTCGGCTGGTAAGTAATAATACTCCTTTCCCCGTTGGTTTCCAGTGCCTGGGCATGTCCATAGAGGCCATTACAGAGCTTATTACCTTCGGCCTGGGAATTTTTAAAGTGTGGTTTTGTTCTAAAACCCAGGATTTCTGACAGCCCGAGTTAATAAGCCCCCCAAGTGAATTCAGAGGGTATGAATGGGAAAGTTCTGAACAGGACTCCTCCGCTGTAATATAAGCATCTCAGAAGAAGCCTCTTCTTCCGGTTTAAGGCTGAGTGTGGCACTTTTGATGTGGGCCCCTGTCCTTATAAAGTCCCCTCCGAGGAGGGGTAGGCTAAAACTTAACCTGGACCCAACACAGTACTTGCAATTTGCAAGTACACATGCTTAGCCCTTAGGGGCTAAAGGCTGTGGTTAAAATAAACAAAGAAAGAAAGAAAGTAACGAAAGAGAAAGAAAGAAAGAAGGAAAGAAAGAAAGAAAGGAAGGAAGGAAGGAAGGAAGGAAGGGAGGAAGAAAGGAAAGAAAGAAAGAAAGAAAGAAACAAGAAAGACAAAACCCACCTGGGCTCACCAACCCACTTTAGCTCCCTCAGACCAATAACCCTTTATTCTGGTATGCGGGCTGGTCCTAAAGATCATAGCCCCCTTCAGAAGTAGAGCACGTCCTATAGCCTTGAATAATAAAAAGGAGTTTCTACCACAGAGCAGCTCTCTCTGGATCAAGAGTAAACCTGGGGCTTCCCTGGTGGTGCAGTGGTTGAGAGTCCGCCTGCCGATGCAGGGGACACGGGTTCGTGCCCCGGTCCGGGAAGATCCCACATGCCTCGGAGCGGCTGGGCCCGTGAGCCATGGCCGCTGAGCCTGCGCGTCCGGAGCCTGTGCTCCGCAGCGGGAGAGGCCACAATACTGAGAGGCCCGCGTACCGCAAAAAAAAAAAAAAAAAAAGAGTAGGCCTGGAGTTTACCCTCTAGATTCAGGGTTTGATGTGGGGTGCGATTGGGAATAAGCAGACATCTTGGAACCTTTTGAAGGGAAAGCATCCACCCAGATTCCTGGGAGTCCCTTGGAAGCCTCACTGCCCCCAAGTGCCTGGGTCGGAGGACCTCAGCTAAGGGGACCAGGGGTGCAGATGAGGAGAGGTTCTCCGAGAAAAGGAGGGGAGGGCGCCCCAGACGAAGGCGTGTGTTGCTGTCAGCTTTGGGAGGCTTTGGGTCCCAGGTGTGTGGAGCTGCCTGAGGGCTGAAGTCCAACAGTGCAGCTGAACGCCAGCTCTGCTGTTGCCTTTTCGCTGTGCGATCTTGGGCAAGGGACCTCTGCAGCCTCAGTTTCCCCGAGTGTGAAATGGGAACGGGAGATGGTAGCAGCCATCGCATAGGGTACCTGTCGCATAGGGTTATTATGCGGAGACGCGCCGGGCAGCGCCCAGCCCAACCCTGAGCCAGTGGTACGCGCCGGGTAAACAGGAACTGCCTCTGTTACTAACTGGCGTTGGATTTCCTAGAACTTGGCTTCCCAGTTTGGGAAAGGCCAGTGCTAGCTCCAGCCCGGGACCTAGCGGAGCCTGGGGGAGGGGTGGGCTGGGGAAGGAGGCAGCTGGAAGGGGGAATGGAGGGTGGGCACTGCGCCCCCGCCTCCACCCGCCGCGCGCCCACCCCTCCGACCGCGCCCACCCTCCCGCGCGGGCGGCCGCCTCTCACTCGCGCTGAGCGGCTTGGCGGCGGCGGGCGCGGGCCGCGCGGGGCTGGGCGCGCCGATCTATTAACGTCTGTGTGTCTGGGCCGCGGGTCTGCGGCGAGGCAGGCGCCAGAGGCTCGCCTGGAACCAGATGTGCCGCGGCGCCGCTCTGGCCGCCACCGGCGCGGCGCGCTCGCACGCACGGGCTGGAGCGCACATGGCCAGGCGGGGCGGGCGGCGGCTGGCGCGCCGCGCCGGGCACCCCCGGGGTTCCGGGGCCGACCCCAGACCCGCGGGTGTGGAAAAGCGCCCACCCCCGCCCACTAGCCAGCGCCGACAGTGCCCCGCCAGTATGGGAAAGTGGCCCCGGCATGCTGGGCTCCCGCGGGTGGGGTCCCCCGAGGGCAGGATCCCTCTCGGGAAGCCCAGCCCCTCCACGCCCCCTACAAGGGCCGGAGACTCTTCCAGCCTCGCCCCCAAGTTTGTTTTCTTAAGTTTGTGTGTAAGATTTTTTAAAGTTCTGAGTCAAAGCTTCCCCTAAGATGAGGAGCTCGGGCCATACCGAGAAATGCCAAAATGGGGGGAGGGGAGCAGGAAATAGGGCAAAGGAAATGTAGAGGTTGGCGGCTTCTTAACGCCTGGGTTCGGAAGGGGGCTTTTCACCCACGGCGGGTGAAATACAAGGATTTCATTGAGGCCTGTCCCAGCTTGGCCCCAGATCTGCGTCAACCACAGGACGGTCCCCAGCCGTGGTTGCGGGGCAGCCGCTCGCCCCACCTCACGCCGCGGCAGCCTTGGGGTGCTCTGCTTTCCCCTCTGGGCCTCCTCCGGGGTCCTGTAAAGGGAGCAACGGGAGCTGGGCCCCCAGAGCTCCCCGGTCTCAGTGCCTGGGCTCCCAGCAGGAGAGGTTAGGAAGAAGCGGGGTGGGGGCATGGAAAGGCGACGGTTTGGTACCACTAGATGGAGGCGGAATTGAGAGCAGAAAGCAGGCAGAGGGCAGGGCGGTGCTGTCAGGCTGGGCCAGCCCTTTCTGGCTGCAGCGGAGGGGGCCTCACGCAGGGCCTTTGCGTTGGGGGCGGTTCCCTCGGTTTGCAGCTCTGCCCCGTGTTTTCTAGAAGAGTGTCTCATAGAAAACCTCTGAAGATTTGTGGAAAGACTGGGTTTTCCCAGCCCTGCCAGCCTTCCTTGTTCTGGAAATGAGGAGCTGAGATGCAGAGTGGGGGCAGAGGAGGTCGGCCTCGTAAACATCAGACACTGAAAGGCTAGTCCCCCCTAGATGCCTGCGCCGTCCCCAGGGGCTCAGGATGGAGAGGGCTCAGCCCTGGCGGCCAGAGCTCTGGCCCTTTGTCAGTGCTGCGATGGACGCGCCCTCTGACATCGCTGGCATCCTGTGGGGACCATCACCCGCCCTCTTGAGGAGGAAACTGAGGCCCAGAGAGGAGCAGTGACAGGCTCGAGGTCACGGGGCTGGCAAGTGGAGGAGGTGGGATTCCAACCCAGGCTGTTGGGCTCTGGAGACAAAACTGGGCTTGGGATCAAATTGCCTCAGCGTTTGGGGGCTCAAGGAAGAGGGAGGGTGGTGGCCCCAGTTGGAGAGGGGATCAGGGTAGCCTGGCGCCTGCCCCTCCAGTCCAGTCCAGCCATCCCTTTCCTTCCAAGCAGTCTCAGCGGTTGTGACTCCAGCCCAGGCTCCCCCCTCCCCCTCCCCCCACCCGCCTCTCCCCTCCCCGCCCCCCAGCGGTAGAATGATGCCCCCATTCCTCTGGCCTTGAGCACCAGGCTGAAGCCTTTCCCTTCCAGAGGAGATTTCTCTGGCTCGTGTTCTGACCCCTAAATTTAAAAAAAAAAAAAAAAAAAGTAAATATATTTCTGCAGATAAGAGGGTCAGGGAAGTGGGAAAGCTTGTAACAGTTCACCCAGTCTATAGTGCATGGAAGTCTTCACATGTTTGGATGGACAGAGAATTGAAATTACCTCCCCATTGGGACCCAAGTTCCGTTCAGTCAACCATATATGTATTTGTTCAGTATTTATTGAACACCTACTATGTGCCAGGCACTGATACTAAAGAGGCGAGTTCAGTCTGTGACTGTGGCAGGGCTTCCTGCCTGATCCAGCCCAGCTTCAACAGAAGCACTCGTGAAGGACGGATTCCTCGGGCACATTTGGGACAGCTCTGGGGAAAGAGTGTCCTACAAGCTGTTGTTTAGGAGCAAGGCTTCAGTGCATCCCTGGTCCTCTTAACAGTCAGAGTGTCCGCTCAACAGATACAAACACGAGGTTTAGAGAGGTTAAGGAACTTGCCAGTAGGCAGCACAGCCACTATATGGCAAGTCTGGGACTCAAACCTAGACCCATCTGACTCCAAGTAAATGTACCAATGGCTAAGGTGGTTCAGCACTTACCGTGTCCCAGGCACTGTTTTAAGAACCTTACCTATGGTAACTCATTTAATCCCCACAAAAACCCTATAAGGGAGATGTCATTAGCTCCATTTTCTAGATGGGAAAACAAGCACAGAAAAGGAGTAACTTTCTCAGGATCACACAGCAGTGACGCTGGGATATGAACCCGGGAAAGTTAACTCCGGAGTCTGGTTTGTAACACTGCTGGGTGAATCACCTTTTATGCTTTTGTTGGGGAGCCTGTTCTGACTGAGTTGGTGGCGAGAAAGAACCCAGAAAGTCCTGGCACAGGGGAGGGTGTGGCTGTAAGACCTTCCACTGAAGCAGCTGGGGTTTGGGTGGAGGTTAAGTGAGCATCCAACACACGCTCAGCCCTGGTCCATGCCACCCACAGCAAGAAACACTTTATCTGAACTGTCACATTGAATCTGCTCCGTGAAATGGTGAGGGAATACCGGTCACCCACATAATAGCTCATGTTACTTGAGCACTTACTAGGTGCCAGACATTGTCTAAGCGCTTTAGGTACTGCCAGCCCCATTTACAGTGAGGAAGCCCAGTCTCGGAAAGGTGAAGCCACTTGTCCAGAGAGCTCACGTAGCTGGTGTGTGGTGAAGCCAGGACTTGAATGCGGCTATTTCCAGGAGAGAGAGGCACAAATGAGCAGGTTATCCACTGCATAGCTATAGGGGGCACCAGTCACACTGTAGTCTATAGGGATGCTGCCATGGAATTGTGCAGTGCACAACCCGCTCAACCAAACATGCTGTCCCTGGGTGTGTCTGATCTTAATGGTGGCCTCTTAATGCCCCATCCAAAAAAGGAAATGATATTCATGCACACTGTAAGTGGACTCACGTGTGAACTGCATACGTGTGGACATGGGTCCAAAAGTCTGCCAAAAATTTAATAGATATGCTGGCATGGTGGGATTTGGGGATGATTTTTCTCCTTTCAAATGTCCTTCAGTAAGTCAGACAGAGAGAAACAAATATCGTATATTAACGCATATATGTGGAATCTAGAAAAATGGTACAGATGAACCGGTTTGCAAGGCAGAAATAGAGACGCAGTTGTAGAGGTCAAACGTATAGACACCAAGGGGGGAAAGTTGCGGGGGGGTGGGATGAATTGGGCGATTGGGATTGACATGTATACACTAATATGTATAAAATGGATGACTAATAAGAACCTGCTTCTTAAAAAAATAATAAATAAAAATTTTTAAAAGTCCTTCAGTGCTGGGCTTTGTTGTTCTTCCCTGTCCTTTAAAAGGAAAAAGAAGAAGAAAAATGAGAATATCTAGAGCAGCTCTATCTGATACAACTTTCTGTAATGAGGAAAATACTCCCTATCTGTGCTTTTCGGTCTGGCAGCCCCTGGCCACAGTGGCTGTTGAGTCCTTGAAGTGTGCCTGGTGTGACCAAGGAACAGGATTTATGTTTTTATTTCATTTTAATCAATGTAAATTTGACTTTAGATAGCTGCGTGGACCAGTGTAGAGCTAGCTGGTGGATCGGCACTTTTCATGTCGAGTCATGACATCCTCTGTTTGCTGCACTGAAGCCCGTGGTTCATAACCTTGCAGGTGAGGGAGACTGGGCTGCAGACCCTCAGCTGACCCTGGGCCTGCTGGATCGGAATCCCTGGAGATGGGATGGGAACGTCCCTTTTTTTTTCTTTTTTTTTTTGGTGGCCGCGCTGCGTGGGATGTGGGATCTTAGCTCCTGACCAGGGATCGAACCCGTGCCCCCTGCAGTGGAAGTATGGAGTACTAACCACCGGACCGCCAGGAAAGTCCCACAATGTCCCTTTTTAATGAGCTTCCCAGGGAGTCTTGAAGCAAAGGGTCAGTGGTCACCCTTTGAGAAATCTGGAAGATCTGGTATCAGCCCCTCCCCTGGAGGCCACTGGAGTGGTGAGGGGGCAGGGCAGGGTCCCAGAATCACAGGAGAGCCATTGGAAAAGCTGCCTTCAAACGTTAGCAAGGTGGCCCTGGGGAAGAGTCCCCTGTGCTGTCCCTCGCTTGGAGCATAAACTGGGGAACCCACAGGGAAAGGGATTATGACTCACTGCAATAGAGAATTTTCTGGAGTCAGGGTTGACTGTCGTCTGAGGGTGTGACTGGAACCAGTTAGAGATGTCACAGATGGCTCTGTGCCCAAGCTCTGGGTGCACCCTGCCGGTGAGGCTGGTGGAGGCCGGGAACACAGACAGGCGCCCACCCGGCTGACACACAGCAGGGGATAGTCAGCCTTGAGGGCACCAGGGCCCATGAGCCTGTTGAGGGGGGGGAGTGTGGGCAGAACACCCAGATTTGCTCAAGTAGAACAGAGGGGCCAGCTAAGCCACAGGAAATTGGAGTGGTCTCTGCACCCAGCCACCAGCCCTCATCCTGACTCCCAGCAAGTGCTGGTTGTGGGCTGTGAGAGGTCCGGAGCTCTTAAGTGGAAGAAAGAAAACCCACAGTGGGTCCTTAGCAGCAACTTCATCCTGGTCTGGAAATGGTTAATGAGGGCAGCTTCCACTGCCAGATGCCAGCCACTTAGGGGACAGACAGACTGGACATAAGCTCCCGCTTCATCACTGCCTGGCTGTGTGACCTGAGTCAGCTACTTCACCTCTCTGAACCTCACTGGCCCCGACTGAGAACAAGGCTTAGTAACAGTGCCTTCTGCATTGGAGAAGGCAGGGCTTTGTAACCCAGTGCCAGGCACACAATAAAAGTTCAGTAAATGGAAGCCAAAAAAAAAGGGTGGGAAGTGGGGGTCCTGTCCTCACCACATGCCCACACTGTGGTGAGCAGGGCAGCAGAAACACTCAGGCAGCCTGGAGCTTCTCTGAGCTGAACCTCAAACTCACATCTTGCAGCGTGCCTGGAACTCAGATGGGTCATAAAAACCTGCGGTGACGCTTTAAAGGTCAGCCTCTCTGGGAGTTACAGCATCAGCCCAGAGCTGGGGTCAGGGGAGGTCCCGCCAACCTCGGAAGAGGGGCCGATGGGCACTGCCTTTATCTCAGCTGCTATCTGGGGGGAGCTGTGCAAGGGACCCCAAGGTGAAACAGGGGCAAAGGGACAGGTTCTCCTGGGGCACAAAGGCTGACTTTTTAGCGTGGCGGTCTGTGCGCACGATTCAGAAAGTCTGTGAACCCCCCCCCCCCCCCCCCCGCCAACAAAGTTACATGCAAACTTCTATGTGCACCTGTGTTTTTCTGGGGAAGGGTCCGTAGCATTCCTCAGATTCCTCAAGGGGTTCATGACTGAAATGGAGGGAGAACCAATGAGCCACGGCCTAGGTTTCATTTTGGAAAAGTAATAGTGAGGGGACTTCCCTGGCGGTCCAGTGGTTAAGACTCCACACTTCCACTGCAAGGGGCACGGGCTTGATCCCTGGTCGGGGAGCTAAGATCCCGCATGCCGTGCAGCGCGGCCACAAAAAAAAAGAAAGAAAAGTAATAGGGTAGTGGGCATCTGTGTGGCCCACTGCATTTAGCATGTTCTTGGGAAAGCCCTGGACTGTTCCATCCTCTGTGTCAGCTTGAGAAGGAGGCATGGATACTGTACTTGCCCCAGTGCACAGATGGTGAAACCGAGGGCCCAAGAAGGGAACTCTCTTGACCGAGGACACACAGGGTAACGTTTTCCTCAAGCTCAGGTGCTCAGGGGAGGCAACCATCGGCTCTCTTGCTGGGCTGCTGGTTTGCCCCGCCCCCTGCCAACCGTGCCCAATTGCTGGGTCAGGGAGGCGCTCCTGCACGCCCCTCCCCAGGGAACCCAGAAACAGAGAGAGAGCAGGAAGGAGAAAAATGTGTGTTCTCAAGGGGTTGGACGTCAGTGGACAGAACTTGGGGTCCCGCTGCCTTGCTGGGAGCCCTGGCTAAGCCGCTGCCCCTCCTCATGGCTCAGTTTCCCCATCGGCAAAAATGAGGGGCTTTGGGGACTTCCCTGGTGGTCCAGTGGTTAAGACTCTGCACTTCCACTGCAGGGGGCACGGCTCGATCCTTGGTTGGGGAAGTAAGATCCCCGCATGCCACGCAGCGTGGCCAAAAAAAATAATAATAATAAAAAAAAATTTTTTTTTTAAGTGAGGGTCTTTGACAGATAATCTGTAAGGATCCTTCAGGACTGAGTCCTGGGAAGACAAGCGTAAGAGGCTTGAGATCCCCAGAGCCATCTGCAGCTTTGTTTCAGAACCAAGCCACACGAAATCGGACCTTCTCTGCGCCCGACCCCCAGCCCTCGCCCTGACTCCCAGCAGGTGCTGGCGGTGGGCTTGGAGAGGCCCAGGAGCTCAGAGCTGGGAGAGGAAACCCCACACTGAGCCCTGAGCAGCGACTTCCCCCTGGTCTGGAAATGGTTAATGAACTTTCCTCCAGATACCAGCCCCTTATTAAAATGTAGGTTTTACAATAAATCTGGCATTTGGCCACCAACCTTAGATTAAAACCAGACGGGACAGACGCTAGCCCCCTTCTTAGGCCAAATTTTAAGCAAAGGGCTGCTCTTCCTCCAGATTGGTTCCCGGGCTCCCAATCCCCTGTACCCCCATTCCAGCCCTGTGCCCCCACTTTCTGGAGCTCGGTTTGGGGGTGTCGGGAACAGAGAAGACAGGGCTGACCACAGATGTGAACTTCTGGGTCCTGGAATGCTGAGGTGGGAGGTGATCAGGCCCCGGACCCAGAGGTTTTGGGGGCAGCAGGGGAGGTTCCGGGGACCCCAGAGCCTTTGAGATGGTCAGGGGTATCTGGCTTTGGACCTCCCACCCTTCTCTGTGCCTAAGAATAGGACACACATGTTCTCTGCCTGGTAGCTTCATCCCTTTTTCCCTACTTGGGCCCAATGATCACATTTTTCAAAGGCTCCTGGGTCTCTGAAGAAGTTTTGGCCTCATGCATCCCCTGGTGGCGGCCCCCACGTGGAGATATTCTGTCCGGAGAACCGCCCCCGCCTTGTGGCAGCTGTCTTACTGAGCATTTTCCCAAAGACCCTGACCCAGAGTGGCTTTGGGGCTTCCCAGGCAGCACTGAGCCACTCTCTGGGCCTTAGAGACTCTGTCCTCCCCACTCCCGGTCACATCCTCACCAAGCATTCCCGGGATCTCCCTTCCTTGCTATTCTCAGCCAATCCCAGTATTTCTCTCTACCCCCTCCCTTTTTTTCTGTGTTCTTCTTGTATGACGACTTTGAGATTTAATTCACATCACATACAATTCACCCATTTAAAGCATACAATCCAGTGATTTCTGGTCTGTTCAGTCGTACGACCATCACCACAATCGATTTTAGAACATTTTCATCACCCCAGAAGTAAACCCTGCACCCTTTAGTCCTCACCCCCTCACCCCACCCCCATCACCCTCCCCCGGTCCCTGGCAACCACTAATCTACTTTCTGTCTCTATAGATTTGCCTATTCCGGACAGTTCATATGAGTGGAATTGCACATCAGGTGCCCTTTTGTCAGTGGCACCGTCTTCTTACACTCGGCGTCATGTTTTCAGGGGTCATCCATGGTGTGGCATGGATTAGGACTTCGTTCCTGTTGACAGTCGAATAATATTCCATTGTACGGATATTTGGGGTACCCACTCATCAGCTGATGGGCATTTGGGTTGTTTCGACTTCTGGGCTCTTATGAGTATTGCTGCTATGAGCATTCATTCGTATCCAAGTGTTCGTGTGGACATATGTTTTCATTTCTCTTGAGGATACAACTGGGAGTGGAATTGCTGGGTCATATGCTAACTCTATTTTTAACATTTTGAGGAACTGCCAGGCTGTTTTCCAAAGTGGCTGCATCACTTTTCATTCCTATCAGCAGTGCCTGGGGGTTCTGATTTCTCCACATTCTTTCCACCACTTGTTATTATTTGCCTTTTGGTTCTAGACATCCTAGTAGGTGTGAAGTTGTATCTCACAGTGATTTTGCTTTGCATCTCCCTGATGGCTAATACTGTTGAGCATCTTTTCATGTGCTTATTGGTCATTTGTATATCTTCTTTGGAGAAATGTCTATTCAGATCATTTGCTCATTTTTAAATTGGACTATTTGTCTTTTTATTGTTGAGTTACAAGAGTTCTTGATATTTTCTAAATACAAGTCTCTTATCAAATATATGATTTGTAAATAGGTTTCCCATTCTGTGGGCTGTCTTTTTACTTTCTTGATGGTGTTCACAAAAGTTTTAAATTTGAAGAAGTCCGATTTCTCTTTTTTTTGTTGTTTAATTGCTTGTGCTTTTTCTGTCATGTCTAAGAAACCATTGTCTGGCCCTTTTGAGGGTAAGGGGAACTGGCTTTGGAAGTTGAGACTTTCATCCCTTTTTTGGAATGAGGGCTTCCTTCATCTATATAGTCATTCATTCAGAAATATTTCTGAAAACAAACTACTTGCCCAGTCCTGGGGATACAGCAGTGACAAGGCAAACCCAGCCCCCACCTTCCTAGAGCTTAGAATGGAATGGAAGAGACAAGCATGAAGCAGAAAACCAAAACAGAAGAATGACTTAATTACAGATGTACTGGGGAGGGAGGAGGGCCCGGGAGCCTGTAACAAGGAGATCTGTCCTGGTCTGAAGGCTGGGAAAGACCCCTCCAGGACAGGGCATTTAGTCTGAGATTAAAGGCCGGGAAACATTAACCAGGCAAAAGGGGTGCAGTGCTCTAGGCCAGGAACAGCATGTGCAAAGGCCCTGAGGTGGCAGGAACTCTTGCTCTCCGGTAAGGCAAGTCACCTTGGCACACTGGCCCCTCCACTGAGGTCTCTTGGGGGCGTCCAGTGGCCTGAGGGAAGTGTGTGCAGCATGCCACGTCCTTAGTGCGTGTACGGAAGAGGTTCTAGACCCCAGAGAGACCCAGATGCATTGCGGCTCCCTCCAGGACCCTGCTGAGGATTCGAGAGGACATGCAGGGGCCTCCCCCGGCCTCCTCCAGACTCCAGGGTTAGCCCAAGCCTGCAGAGGCCTCCTCATACCCATACTGGTTACTGGCCTTGGGCTGGGAGGGGGTGGGGGGCGCAGCAGTCCCAGGCTGAGGTGGCCCGTGACCCTGGGTTCTTACGTGCTGTCTGAGGCCTGTGAGATCATGGGGACATGGCTAGGGCCCCAGGGGACCCTCTCTGACTCCCTGGGCCCCGCTGTGTCTTCCTTCCTCACCTTCCTTCCTGAGATATTTTCTCCTTCTCTAGACTGGTAGCTATAAAAATGTATCAGCACCTTGGGTTTTTGTTCAAAATGAGTGAGATGAGACATCCTTGGAGGGGCAGCTGGACAGTGGATGTTGGTGGCTGGCTCCCCTCCCCCACTGCCCCAAGCCCCTCCCTCCTGCCCTGTGACACATGCTGTCATGACTCAGCCCTGGCCAGGTCTCTATGGCTCCATAAGGAAGAACCTGGACCCTGGAGACAGGCCGGGACCGGGGCAGCCTCTGAAGTCTTCCCACGCTCTTTCAGGGCCTCCTCGTTTGTCTGTTCATCTCTTCATTCATTCACTCACTCAACACTCAGCAAATATTTGTGGAGAGTTTACCCTGGGCCAGGCCCTGTGACAGGTCCCAGAGAGACAGAAAACAGTAAGTTCCAGTCCCTGCCAGACAAATGACCCTACATATATGCTGCAACGTGACAGAGCTATGATGAGGGATCTGGGATGGCTTCCTGGAGGAAGCGGCATTCTGCTGAGACCTGAAGGTGAGCTAGGGAGGCAGAGAGAAGTCGCAAGCCCACGAAAGGAGCGGGCAGAGGTCCTCAGGGGAGAGGATGTGCTTGTCCAATGTAAATCCTGACCTCAGGGAGGCTGCGAACCTGGGACAACAGCTCTGAGACCACCCCAGCCCCCCTGACCTGCCACTGCCCACCCAGGGGGCCTGAGGGGCCCCATCCAGTGGACAGAGCCCAAAAACCCTCAAGACAAAGACCCCATCCTTCTGTCATGTTCACCATCAGTTTGTCCAGGGCTGGGCTGGAGGCTGGGGCTATCTCCTCCCTCCGTTCTCTCTGCCAAGTGGGGAGAGAAGAAAGGACCTGGGGTTGGCAGGGGGAGGATTCTCACTCGCTGTGTGACCCTGGGTAGGTCCTAGCCCCTCTCTGGGCCTCTCTCCCTCTTCTCCTCTGTGAGGCAGAGGCATCCCTGCCGCCCATCTTGAGGTTGCTGGGGGCCTCCAGGGAGGTGGTACTGGGAAGTCCACCTGTGTGACCTCACCCCGCTTTGTGCCTTAGCCCTGGTCCCTGAGTGTCCTGGACTGAGGCCAGCCTGTCCAAACATGAAAGCAGCTCTTAGCTCCTTGTTTGAGTTTCTGGCTGGGGCGGAGCTGGCCTCCTGGGGAAGCTCCCCGGAAGCCCAGGCGCCCTTCTCCAGATGGCTGCAGGCTCCATGCTGCTTCTCCTTCCTCCTGCCTTCTGTCCAGCCTTCCTTTCTTCCTTCCAATGTGGGTGACGTACTTGGGGCCAGGTGTGACCCTGGCTCTGCCCTCACAGGTCTCACATGCCCCACCCCCTCGACGCTACCCGACCCTGCATGCTGTTGACAGACCCCTGCCCTGTGTCCAGCACAGACCCCAGCTCTAGAGATGCTCCTGTTGCCTTAAGCCCCCCTCTTCTTGGCTGACCCATTCACCCTAAGCCCCTGGAGAGACCCCCAGAACCTCGCTGCATGAAGACCTGGGGGTACTCTTAGGGCCGGCCGCCCATGCCAAACTGGTTAAAAGCCTGGGCTCCATGCCAATCCGCAGGTTTAAGTCCCAGCTCCAGCCTTGACTGGCCACATGGATTTGGCAGGTTGCTTAAGCCCGTGCCTCAGTTTCCTCGTCTGTAAAATCAGGCTAGGAGCACGCAGGTCTGACGGTTGTGAGGGTTCGATGAGGTGGTTCCTGTTACTTCCATTTCTCAGCGCAATTCCCGAGGCTGGGACAGAATAAAGCCTTCATCCACCGCCACGCCGCTGGTGCGCCAGGGCCAACCTCAGGTCCTAAACCAGGACCCCGGCTCCTTTACCGCCTGTGCTGCCTCTCACTTCCTATCTGAGGAGGTGAGATTCTCCCCCAAGTCTCTCCTGGTGGCATTTGAGCCAGAGATGCTGCCTCGCAGAAGCTAGGGACACCGTTTCCAGAATCCCTGTCGGAGCCCTTCTCCCAGGGGTCTTTCAAAGGAACCCAAGTCTCTACCAAGAGACCCGGGTGTTTGGGGATGGGGGCAGCCTCTCTGTGCCCCCCACCTCCACCTCCTTCCTCAGACTTTTCTGGCTGTAAATATTTCTGCAGCTTCGAAGCTCCTTTGACCAAGGCCCAGTGTTAATTTGTTAAATCCACGTCAAGGTCCTGGGGACGCGTTGTTTATTTTTGTGAACGTGTTGGCAGAGATCACATTTGGGGTGGGGGGAGGCTGCTTATTCGGTCAGAATAAATGCTAATTAATAAAAGTTATTTATTTGGGTTGGAGCTTGCCGTGGCCCCAGGGTCAGGCACAAACTTGACTATTTGAAGCAAAAACAAACAGAGAGTGTCTCTCAACAGCTTGAGAAAGGCAGAAACGAAGAGGCCGGATTTATTTGTCTTAGGAAGAATTTGCAGTTAATTCCCTCCAGACTATTTAGACCCTTAAATTACACAGAATAAGAAAAACCATGGGTGCAGGAGAGGGAGCCAGGAACACTTGATCATTTGGCCGAGAGCAGAGTTTTTAAATGTCTTTGGCCTGAAGTCAGCCAAGTAAATTGTATGTGTGAAATAATTTAATGGCAGAAAACTGTGTGCCAGTCACTTCTTTTTCACTGTAATGTAATAAGGGAGAGAGCATGGCTGGCCTCCCCTACGTGAGGCTGTTTTGCTCTTCCCTGATCCCCGCCCCTCACAATAGCCCCTAAACAGCCCACGTAAGTGGAGGTGGTTTCAGGCTTTATTTTCAATCCCAGAGGAAAGCAGAATTTTTACGGAACAAAAGGAAATTTTGGGCACAGCCCTGACTTGGACGGAGCTGGCCCCAGTACTCGCCGGCCTGAGGCTTCAAGAGTATTTATTTTCCAAATGCTTTAAGCTCAAGCGTGGAACCCCCAGAGAACACACGCCTACCACCATCCACTTCTCAGGGGGTGATTCGGGAACTCATGGTAACGAGCATCCAGCACATCTGCTGGGAAGCAGAGTCCAGCCCGAGAGCCCTGGCTGAGTCCAAAGCTGTGGGTTCGAGTCCTGAGTCACCTCCAAGACGCTGCATGAACCTTCCTGAACCTCGGCTGCCTCTCCCCAGCCTCTGCCCACAGCAGGGACTGGAACCATCTTTCTACTGTGGGCGGGGCCGAGGGAGAAAGATCTTTGTCTTCAGGCGGGAAGAGGGTTGCACACAAGGAAGAATGCCAAGAGCAGCGAACATGTATCAAGCGATTACTATGCTCTTGGCACTGAGTTAAATTCAGCTCCTCCAGGAACTTTGTGTGACCTTGGGCAAGCCGCTGTCCCTCAGGGCTCCCAGAGGTGAGGTCTTCCTCCCAGGGGCTATAGGAAGGACACTCGGGGGCATTTCCGCACCAGTGAGATGACATGATCCATGGTGTCTCCCAGAGCTGGGGCGGAGAGTGTGACAGACCCCCGCATCACCTTCCCTGGGAACCGAGGGAGGCGGCCCCCTCGGAGACAGGCTCACAACCCGGGCCGCCTGAGCCTTCCCACAGACACGGACTCCAGTCCCCGCTGTGTGATCTTGGGTGAACCTCTCAGAGCCTCAGTTTCCCAGTGTGTGAAATGGGCCAGTGCCTCATAGGGCAGATGCCAGGACCCAGTGGATGGAAGCAGACAGAGCGCTTGGCATCCCTCCTGCCCAAACCAACTTTTTCTTTTTTTTTTTGTGGTATGCGGGCCTCTCCCGTTGCGGAGCACAGGCTCCGCACGCGCAGGCTCAGCGGCCATGGCTCACGGGCCCAGCCGCTCCGCGGCATGTGGGATCTTCCCGGACCGGGGCACGAACCCGTGTCCCCTGCATCGGCAGGCGGACTCTCAACCACTGCGCCACCAGGGAAGCCCTTTTTTTTTTTTTTAAAGATTTAATTTTAATTTTTGGCTGCATTGGGTCTTCATTGCTGCACATGGGCCTTCTCTAGTCGAGCGGGGGCTTCTCCTGTTGCGGAGCAACAGGCTCCAGGCGTGTGGGCTCAGTAGTTGTGGCACGCAGGCTCAGCAGTTGTGGCACGCAGCCTATAGAGCGCAGGCTCAGGAGTTGTGGCGCGCGGTTCCAGTTTCTCCGTGGCATGTGGGATCTTCCCGGACCAGGGATCAAACCCGTGTCCCCTGCGTTGGCAGGCAGACTCCTATCCACTGCGCCACCAGGGAAGCCCCCAAACCAACTTTTGTTGAGCGCATCCCATCATAGCTGCCTTGATGGGAACCCCCAGGGAGATGTGACTCCAGACCAGTGGAGACTAGCTGGTGTCAGGGGTGGAGAGAGTCTGGGGTTGTTGGGAGGGGTGTTAAGCGCCCTTGTGTGAGGGTTTCAGCTCCAAGGCACCACGCAGTTTGGCCAAAGAGCAGAGTTGTTTCTTCCGGCGCCCACTTGGAGGGGGCCGAGGCTGCAAAATGATTTTCATTTCAACACCCTCAGTTTTGAATTGCTAAATTTCCTGAAAAATTCTCCTTTTTTGGCTGAAATGCCTCCTGCGTTGGGTTTGTGCCCAAGAAGTGTTGCCTGAAGGGGGGCGGAAATCGGCTCGCGATGGCTGGTGTTCCAGAAGCTTCTGTCCGCTCTCAGGCTCTTGATCACACAGGTTTTCAGCGCTCAGCCCTTGTTATTTCAGTTTAAGGTTTCTTCCAGCTCGAGGGGGTGGGGAGCGGGGGGTGGAGAGACGTTCACTGGCACCAGACATTCTCATCCATCTTCACCTTTTCTTGGAGGAAAGGGGTGAGGAGTGAAGACTGAAGCAGGTCCAGGAGAAGAGGCCAGCTCGCCCGGGGCCGCTCCGTGTCCCCTGCCATTGCCTACCCCACCCCCAGATGTGTCCCACGTTTGCAGTACTTCTCAAAGGGGAAACGTACTGGCCCTCCCTCCAAACCAGGGCCTCTCTCTCTCTCAGCACTATGGACACGGTGAACCAGAGAATTCCCTGACGCGGGGCCTTCCTTGTGCATCGAAGTGTACTCAGCAGTATCCCCAGCCTCTGCCTCGATCCCAGGAGCACCCCCTCTCCCAGTCCATCAGAAACGTCTCTAGACATTGCCAGATGTCCCTTGGAGGCTCCATTGCCCTCTGTTGAGAACCACTGGTCCAAACCCAGTAAGGTCATCTTTTTCCGGGCATCCTGCCTGATTCCTGCCTGACAGCCCCCCACACTACCCCCGATGCAATTACTTACCAGGCTCATGGAACAAGTTAGCCTCCGATCAAATCAGCCGGTTGCTCAAGAGTCAGTAAACCCTGCTAACCTGGGAGCTCATTCAAAAGCCAGGATTGAGTGGTATCCGTGGCTGGGCCTGGAATGTTCCAGATGCTCAGCTGAACAACTTCTCAGCATCGTGTGAAGAACATAGCACGTATAAAGGGAATGTGTAACTGGGGAAGCAAAAATACAAGGTGTGGCCCCAAATCCAAAAGTTTCACAATGCATCCTGTTGGCCCAACTGTGGGCAAAACTGACCTTCCTGTCCACCGCTGCTGGGAAGCGTTATGGGGGATTTGGCCACATCTAGCATTTTACTCACTGGCCAAGCAATCCCACTTCTAGGAATGTGTCCCAAATATTCACTGGCAAAAATAGAAAATCATGTTTGCACGAGGTTATTAATTGTGGC
This sequence comes from Stenella coeruleoalba, assembly GCF_951394435.1. Lineage (NCBI taxonomy): Eukaryota > Metazoa > Chordata > Mammalia > Artiodactyla > Delphinidae > Stenella > Stenella coeruleoalba. Next base: position 116,494,508 of record NC_137153.1, read on the forward strand.
ATTCTTTAATTGCAAAAGATTGGAAACACACTACGTGCCCATCCACAGGGCTCTGGTTTTAGTTGACTAAACCACGGTACATTCGCACAACCGAGTGATACAGAGCTGTGAGAAGGTACATGCAGGACTTCTCTGCACTGGATGGAGGAATCCCTGGGATATATTGCTCAGTGGGAAAAAAGGGAGATACACAACAGTACATGGTCTGCTATCTTTCAATAGAAGAGGGGGAGAAAATATTACACTTGAAAAAAATATTTGCAAAAAGCAATGCTGGGGACTTCCCTCATGGTCCAGTGAGTAAGACTCCACGCTCCCAATGCTGGGGGCCTGGGTTCGATCCCTGCTCTGGGAACTAGACCCCGCATGCATGCCACAGCTAAGAGTCCACATGCTGCAACCTAGAAGTCCACATGCCATAACCAAAGATCCCGCATGCAGCAGCTAAGACCCGGCACAGCCAATGTGAATAATAAATAAATAAATAAATAATATATATATTTTTCTAAAAAGCAATGCTGGAAGGATAGAGCAAAGGCTAATTTAAAAATTGTTCTGATATGCGGAGGGAGAGAACAAGAGGGAAAATATAATATGGAAATTAATGCAAATAAAGAGGGCTGGGTTTGTTGGGCCAGGTGGAGTGATCTCTGGAGCAAATTAAATAGGAAGAGGCAAGCTTCAGTTTGGGGACTTCCCTGGTGGTCCAGCGGGTAAGAATGCAAGCTCCCAATGCAGGGGGCCTGGGTTCAATCCCTGGTCGGGGAACTAGATCCCGCATGCACGCAGCAACTAAGACCTGGTGCAGCCTAAATAAATAAATATTTAAAAAAGAGAGAGAGAGAGAGAGAGACAAGTTGCAGCACCAATGTGTTCAGCGTGATCTCATGCTTGTAAATTTTTTTAAATACACATTTGTAACTTTGTAAATCTTGGGGAGCAGAGTCGGGAGAAGGGAGTAGTTTGTTTTATTTTGTGCCTTTCTGTGTTGCTTGAATCTGTTACTGCGACAAGCAGTGACATTATTTGGTTATTAAAATATACTTTTTTTTTCCTTACATGAAATCTCCAGATTTTTAAAAAATTAAATTTAATATTTATTTATGTTTCTCTCTTACTTTTGAGGTAAAGTGTGCATACAATAGTGTAGAAATCTTAAGTGGACCCTTCACTGAGGGTTTTTTTCCTTCTTTTTTTTTGTTTTCTTTTTTTTATACAGCAGGTTCTTATTAGTTATCTATTTTATACATATTAGTGTATATATGTCAATCCCAATTTCCCAATTCATCCCGCCACCCCCCACCCCACTTTCCCCCCGTGGTGTCCATATGTTTGTTCTCTACATCTGTGTCTCTATTTCTGCCCTGCAAACCGGTTCATCTGTAACATTTTTCTAGGTTCCACATATATGCATTAATATACAATACTTATTTTTCTCTTTCTGACTTACTTTACTCTGTATGACAGTCTCTAGGTCCATCCACATCTCTACAAGTGACCCAATTTAGTTCCTTTTTATGGCTGAGTAATATTCCATTGTATATATGTATCACATCTTCTTTATCCATTCGTCTGTCAGTGGACATTTAGGTTGCTTCCATCACCTGATATTGTAAATAGTCCTGCAGTGAACATTGGGGTGCGTGTGTCTTTCTGAATTACGGTTTTCTCTGGGTATATGCCCAGAAGTGGGATTGCTGGGTCACATGGTAATTTTATTTTTAGTTTTTTAAGGAACCTCCATACTGTTCTCCATAGTGGCTGTATCAATTTACATTCCCACCAGCAGTGCAAGAGGGTTCCCTTTTCTCCACACCCTCTCCAGCCTTTGTTGTTTGTAGATTTTCTGATGATGCCCATTCTAACTGGTGTGAGGTGAGACCTCATTGTAGTTTTGATTTGCATTTCTCTAATCATTAATGATGTTGAGCATTCTTTCATGTGTTTGTTGGCAATCTGTATATCTTCTTTGGAGAGATGCCTATTTAGGTTTTCTGCCCATTTTTTGATTGTGTTGTTTGTTTTTTTAATATTGAGCTGCATGAGCTATTTATATATTTTGGAGATTAATCCTTTGTCCGTTGATTCATTTGCAAATATTTTCTCCCATTTGGAAACAACAAACAAGTCTTTTAGTCTTGTTTGTAGTTTCCTTTGCTTTGCAAAAGCTTTTAAATTTCATTAGGTCCCATTTGTTTATTTTTATTTTTATTTCCATTACTCTGGGAGGTGGATCAAAAAAGATCTTGCTGTGATTTATGTCAAACAGTGTTCTTCCTATGTTTTCCTCTAAGAGTTTTATAGTGTCTGGTCTTACATTTAGGTCTTTAATCCATTTTGAGTTTATTTTTGTGTATGGTGTTAGGGAGTGTTCTAATTTCATTCTTTTACACGTAGCTGTCCAGTTTTCCCATCACCACTTATTGAAGAGACTGTCGTTTCTCCATTGTATATCCTTGCCTCCTTTGTCATAGATTAGTTGACCATAGGTAAGTGGGTTTATCTCTGGGCTTTCTATCCTGTTCCATTGATCTATATTTCTGTTTTTGTGCCAGTACCATATTGTCTTGATTATTGTAGCTTTGTATTATAATCTGAAGCCAGGGAGTCTGATTCCTCCAGCTCCGTTTTTTTCACTCAAGACTGCTTTGGCTATTCGGGGTCTGTTGTGTCTCCGTACAAATTTTAAGGATCCAGATTTTTTAATGTTTGATTAAATATTCTTTTTTTTTTGAAGTATAGTTGATTTACAATGTTGTGTTAATTTCTGGTGCACAGCAAAGTGATTCAGTTAAATATATATATTCTTTTTCATATTCTTTTCCATTATTGTTTATTACAAGATATTGAATATAGTTCCCTGTGCTATATAGTAAGACCTTGTTATTTATCCATAAAATATACATTTTTTTATTAAGGTACACCAGACCCTGAACCGGACAGGGTTGGTTCTAAGTGCTGGGTGAGTGCAGTGGAGGAGAGGGGATTCCGTGTGGACTCAGGTGGTCAGGGAGGGCTCCCTGGAGGAGTGAACAATGAGCTGGACCCTGCAGGAGGAAGGGTCAGCAGTTCAGCCCTTGGGTAAAATTGAAATGTGGAAATAAATAGTAGCTGAACATCCCCCCTCCCTTCTCCCTCTGTAAATGGGGCATGAAGAGCACCTGTCTATTCCTGTGAGCATCCGTTGACCTGTGGGTGCCTGCAGTGGACCCTTGGAACTGTGACTCTCACTGCTCTTTTTTAATATATTAATATAATTCAACAACAAATACCCGTGGAGGGTTTACCATGCCCCAGAGCCTGAGCTAGGAGCCGAGGACACGTAGATATCTCCAGCGGCCACGCCCCCCCCCCCACACACACCAGGTCAGTTGTCCCTCATGGCGGTGGGTGCTTGTCCCCGGGCTCCACAGGATGGGGACCTGGCTGCTTCTGTTCACCATTATGTCCCCAGGGTCCTAACCCTGTGCCTGCCACCCAGTAGGTGCTCAGTAAATGTGTTGCAGGATGGATGGATGGATGGGTGGGTGGGTGGATGAAGGATGGATGAAGGCGTGAATTAAAGGGAGCTGCTCCTGTTCTCGGGCTGCACCATCCATCAGCAGAGGGAGACACAGGGAAAGGGCTCAGAGCACATCGCTGAGCTGGTGCCTGAGTCGTGATCATCTCGGCAGCTCCGGGCTGGGGGCCCTGCGGGCACTCACTGCGCGCTGTCCGCCGCCCCGCTGACCCTCGGACCCCTCCGCAGGTGAGTGTCCCAGCCCCGGGCGCGGCGGCGCCGCCAAGCGGAAGAAGAAGCAGCGGCGGAACCGCACCACGTTCAACAGCAGCCAGCTGCAGGCGCTGGAGCGCGTGTTCGAGCGCACGCACTACCCCGACGCCTTCGTGCGGGAGGAGCTAGCCCGGCGCGTCAACCTCAGCGAGGCGCGTGTCCAGGTGAGTGCTGCCCATCCGTGGGCCCCCCGGGGGAGCGTGCAGCCACCACTCACCCAGGGTTAAGGAGTTGCCAAGGTGAGGTGTCTCAGAGCAGGACCATCTGAGGCCAGGAGGGCTGAGGTTCAAATCCAAGCCCTGCCACTGACCAGCTGTGTGACCTTGAGCAAGTTACTCAGCCTCTCTGTGCCTTAGGTACCTCCCTGTAAAATGAGGATCACGTGGGTCTGTTTTATAGGGTTCTTACGAGAATGAAAGAAGTTGATATCTTTGTAGCTTACAGCAGTGCCTGGCACATGGGGTTTGGATAAATAAAAGTCGTTTTAAAGTGTTCAGTGCTGGGCTTCCTTGGTGGCGCAGTGGTTGAGAGTCCGCCTGCCGATGCAGGGGACATGGGTTCGTGCCCCGGTCAGGGAAGATCCCACATGCCGCGGAGCAGCTGGGCCCGTGAGCCATGGCCACTGAGCCTGCGCATCCGGAGCCTGTGCTCCGCAACGGGAGAGGTCACAACACTGAGAGGCCCGCAAACCGAAAAAAAAAAAAAAAAAGTGTTCAGTGCTTGTTCCGTGCCAGCCCTGAGCTGAGTGCCCAGCATGCACCTCTCTCATTACAACCTCACAGCAGCTAAATGCTCATCTATTCATTCTTTCATTCATCCACTTGCACATTCTCCAACACATACTTACCCAGCGGCAGGCACCGTTTATCACCCCCATTTTACAGATGAGAAAATTGAGGCTCAGAGAGGTGAAGCTGCCAGTGCAGGATGGGTGGCAGAGCAGGCACATGCTGGGTGCAAAAGGACTTGGGTCCCCTCAGCAGCCCGCTCACCCCTCCTTCCCGCCCCCAGGTCTGGTTTCAGAACCGCCGGGCCAAGTTCCGCCGAAACGAGCGGGCCATGCTGGCCAACCGCTCAGCCTCGCTGCTCAAGTCCTACAGCCAGGAAGCCGCCATCGAGCAGCCCGTGGCTCCCCGGCCCACTGCCCTGAGCCCCGATTATCTCTCCTGGACGGCCTCGTCCCCCTACAGGTGAGAGCGGGAACCCTTTTGGGTCGGGAGGGCGCAAGCAACCAGGGGACCCCATGGGGTGTTTTAGGGCCCAGACTCCTTTGAGGATCTGAAGACAGCTAGGAAAGGTGCCCAGGTGCCCCGTGGACCTGGGGGGCACCAAGGGGTGTGTGGGCAAGCGTGTGAGCGTGTGGAGGGGCGAGAAAATGAGGCCTGTTGGGAAGGAGTGGAGAACCCACATCGTCCTGAGGAAGCTGAAAACCTGCAGATCCCTAGGCTGGCGCGAGCGCCCCAGCACCCTTCGGCCACCATCCCGGAGAGAGGCCGGGGGGCCGAGGGAGTGGTTCCCTGTCCCAGGGGCCTGGCTGGGCCCCAGAGTCAAAGTCTGGGGCAGTTTTGTCCCGGTCAAAGCTGGGGAAAGGTGGCAGGGCAGGAAGGGAGGGGAAGGAGGTGCTGGCGAGCTGGGTTTCTGCACCCCGCAACTCCAGGGAGTGCCATCCACCCCTGAGTCTGCGCGAGCAGCTCTGCTGGAGCCATGGTCTCGTGAGAGGCAAGAGCCGGTGGGTCGTGGGATCTGAGTCCTAGTGATGCCCACGCTAGCCTCACAGCTCTCACAGCTCCCCCCATGCCGTGCTCTTACCTGGGGCGGGAGAACCTCCAACAGGCCTCCTTCCATACAGGTGTGCGTTCATCCCAGCCCCATCCTGCTGTGTGCCAGGCCCAGGGCAGGCGCTAGGGGTGAACAGGAGCTTCCGCTCTCAGGAAGCTCCTGGTCCAGCGAGGAAGGACCACAAGCCTACGGGGCGGCTCCATGTCCCAGGGCTGACTGTGGGCACTTCTGCCTCTTCCCCCCAGTCTTGTAGCCCCAGGGGAAGGCTTCCCAGCCGAGTGAGCTGGGGAGGGGAGGCAGGAAGACCAGAGGCTGGGATCCAAGACTGGCCGCCAGAGGTGGCCGGCCCCCGGCGGTCTTCCAGCCACCGCAATATGTCCTTGTGTCTTATGTCACCCCCAGCACGGTGCCGCCGTACAGCCCAGGAGGCTCAGGCCCTGCGACCCCGGGGGTCAACATGGCCAACAGCATCGCCAGCCTTCGTCTCAAGGCCAAGGAGTTCAGCCTGCATCATAGCCAGGTGCCCACGGTGAACTGACAGCCAGCCCCACCAGGCCCCCGCCGCCTCCCTGGCTGCCTCCCCGCTGCCTCCCTGGACAGGCTGGGTGGGCTCTCCTGGCCCCTCTCTTCAGCCCGGACTTCTGAGCCCAAGAGGCTGCTGAAATGCCCAGAGCCTGGCTCAGCCCTTCATCCACGGCCACTGGAGACTGCGGCCCCTGACCCTGGAGGTGCTGGGCTGGAAGGTTGGAGCAGCGGCTCACCAAGGACCTCACTTACTTTGTGTATTAAAGCCAAAAAGCTGTTGTCTTTAAGAAATAAAAAAAAAAATTTTTAAGCCCCAAAAGATTGCGGGAGGGCGGACAAGGGCAGCAAACCAATGAAGGGACGGCCTTTTGGGGCCAGCTGCCCTCGTCTGTGTGCCTCTTTCTGCAGGAAGTCCTCCATCACCCTGTAGAGCCCCAGGGGTGGGGAGCCGGGTAGGAAGACAGAGACCTGCCCTGGAACCCCGACACCCGGGTGTTTGGGAGAAACCCCGATGTGTGACCCTGGCCAGGACCCGAACCCTCTCTGTGCAGGGAGTGTCTCCCCTGCCCTATGGCAGGAGCAGAGGGTGTGTGGAAGCAGACGCTAAAATTAAATCCCTTGCTGCTGGGCATGCAGAAGCTGGGGGTCCCCTGGGCATTTGACTGTGGGGGACCCAGGCAGATGGCCCAGAATGTCGGGGTGCAGAGTGGAGGACCCAGGTGGGCTCACAGGACAGACAGGTGGTCCTAACAGACAGGGCCACCAGAGACCTTCCAAGTCCTCCAACCTACCGTTTCAGAGATGGTCACTGGGGGTGACAGAAGACACATGTGCCACCAGGCACTGACATCACTTATGAGGAATGTGCAGAAAACTGTGGGGTGAGGGGAGTGGTCTGAAGCCAGCCCTCTCCACCTGGCCCCGTGCCACGCCTGCTGATGGGCGCACCCTCCAGGGAAGTTAAGAGATAATTTCTGGGAATTCCCTGGTGATCCATCCGGTGGTTAGGACTCGCTGCTTTCACTGCCAGGGCCCGGATTCCATCCCTGGTCGGGGAACTAAGATCCCAAAAGCCATGCGGCCGGAAAAAATAAAATAGAATAAAGTGATCATTTCTGCAACCAGCCCCCAGGAAGTAAGACAACACTTCCTGACCCCCAGAGGGCGCAAAGACGCTCGGCCCCTCCGGAGGGGCGGCCCTCACAGTGACACAGCCGTCACACCTCTGGACTCCATGGATGGACCCCCGTTTCTCTAGTCTGTCCCGCCCACACCACATCAAAGCCCCCCCAAAGGGCCAGTGTCCCCCCCCACCAGCCACAGGCTGCATCTTCTAGGTGACCTTGAATAGGTCAAAGCCACGTGACAATCCTAACACGAGGAATGGTCCCCATTTTTGTTTTAGAAGGTGTAACTAACCCCTGAGTGAGGTGAGGACCCTCCCCATCTCCCCCAATTTACCCCCAGAGATCCTTCCCCATCCTCCATCGGGAATTCCACCATGAAAACACAGTTCTGGGCTTCCCTGGTGGTGCAGTGGTTAAGAATCCGCCCGCCAATGCAGGGGACACGGGTTTGAGCCCTGGTCCAGGAAGATCCCACATGCCGCGGAGCAACTAAGCCCGTGTGCCACAACTACTGAGCATGTGCTCTAGAGTCCGCGAGCCACAACTACTGAGCCCGTGTGCTGCAACTTCTGAAGCCCGCGCCCCGCAACAAGAGAAGCCACTTCAATGAGAAGCCCGCGCACCGCAACGAAGAGTAGCCCCGGCTCGCCGCAACTAGAGAAAGCCCGCACGCAGCAACGAAGACCCAATGCAGCCAATAAACAAATAAATAAGAAAACAAAACAAACAAAAAAGAAAACACGGTTCTTGTGGGGTGAGCTTTGTCCCCTTCAGATGGGCCAACAGGCCCTGGGGACCATCGCCGTGTGTCTTCCCTGTGGCTGGGCAGTTGGGACTCTGGTCCTTGGTGGGGGGGTGGGAAACGATGAGGTGAGGCACAGGCTCCAGCTGAAGGCGTGGGGAGGGGGCATTCTGCTGATATATGGAGCTGGCTCTGCCGGCCTGACTACGGCGGCCAGAGCAAAGGGTTGGCCTGTACCCTGTGCTGTGTGTGTGTATGGTGGGGGAAGGGGGAAGGTGGGTACAGCCAGAGCTGTGTTTTCTTGCTCAGTTTGGCCTCTGCCTTGGGTAAGTGATTTCTGGGCTTCTATTTGCCATTCATTCACTGAACAAATATTATGAAATACTATATGTGTGCAGGGCCCTACACTGGGCCCTGAGGAGAAAGCAGAGAATTGACACGGGGTCCCTGGCTTCAGAGGCCACACCAAGCCCAAGGAGCCCCAAACCTAGTCTAAGGCATCCAGGCAGGCTTCCTGGAGGAAGTGTCCTGGAAGGATGAAGAGTCCACCAGACAAAGAGGGGAGCGAGAACAGTGTTTCTGGCTAAGGGAACAGCATGTGTAAAGGCCCTGGGGTAGGCCAGAAGCTGCCTCTTTGGGCCAGTGGGGACAGTTCTGGGCCTGGATCTCCTGCAGGATGAAGATGGAGAGAAGCAGGGACAGCTCACGTGGGGCTTGTGTGGCCAGATCTAAAGTCTGGATGTCGGGACTTCCCTGGCGGTCCGGTGGTTGGGACTCTGTGCTTCCACTGCAGGGGACATGGGTTCTATCCCTGGTCGGGGAACATGATTCCACATGCTGCATGGCACAGTCAAAAAAATTGTTTTTTTAATTAAAAAATAAAGTTTGGATGTCGCCCTGGCGGTGAGGAGCCATGGAGGGGATTTGCTGGGTGGAGGGACCCGCCCCTTGGACCCTGTTGGAAGCAGAGAGACCCCTGCAGAGGCTGGGCTGGATGTCCAGGCAGGAGAAGTGGCAGCCTGGACCAGATGGGGACAGAGTGGGCAATCTGGGAGGTGTCCCAGACACAGCAGGGACAGGGGTTGATGACTAGGTGTTGGGCTGGGGAACGAGGGGGTGCCCAGGGGGCCAGGAATTGGCTGAAGCATGTGGATGCCTGGGAGGAAGAGACCCTGGCAGTAGGACCCACCTGGTAGAGGGGTCGGGAAGATGCTGGCCTGCCCTTCCACCCAGGCAAGCACTGGGGCCGTCCTGGTCTGAGCAGGGTCCTCCCTCCCAAGGAGCTGACATCCACCCCAAGGATTTGCACCAGCGAAGGGCCGGCCCACAGGGCCCAGAGCTGTGCCCTCACGGGCAGCCAGGAAGAGCGGCCTTTTTGTGAGCACGTGGACGAGCCCAGCCAGGCCCTGGGCAGTGCCCCAGAACCCAGATGGAGGTGCATCTGGTCTTTCTATTTTCAGTCCAGAGGGAGGACCATGAAGCATCGCCAGGTTGGGGCTGCCTGCAGCAGAGGTGGGGTCACACTGGCCGGGGGCTCCCACTAGGGCCTGGAAGGTGGGTCCCAAGAACACCAGCTTCAGAAAAAGCCATGGGCCCGGTTCCCATAGAGCCGCTGGCCCCGCCATGGGGCCACAAGGATGTCAATGTCACTTCCTCTCAAGCGCTCAAGGAAAAACAGACCCGCCTAATCGTTTACACATGCTGCTCTGGGGAGCTGAGGGAGGGGCCCCAGCGGCCCTCCTTGTGAAAGAAAATATATTCCAACATTGCTGTCACGATTGTAGCCCTAATTGCAGGGCTGTGTAGGCAGCTTCCTGGGCACCCGTCCCGGGATATAATTTTCCATGAGGATGAGGTACCCGAGGCCCCGTCCCGGGCTGGGAGAACTTGGAATCCTTCTCCCTCTGATTCCCTTTCCCCTTTTGGCCAAGCAAGCTTGGGACAGGGCACTGAATGTATCTGCTTCTGTTTTTTTGTTTGAAATAAAGAAACTTGAGTCAAGAGAAAGAGAGAGAAATTGAAGGAAAGGCAGTCTGGCTCTTGCAAAACCCAAAACCTGAGAAATTAAGACCAGAGTTTTACCTTGGGCAAGGCACTTCTCCGGGCCTCAGTTTCCTCCTCTGTAACATGGGGTGATAACAGAAGCCACCTCACAGGGTTGTTGGCAGAGTTACCCTCCATAAATGAGCGCTGTGGTGTATACGGTGGAAAAACACAGAGCAAGCGGTGGAGTTTAGGGAAGTCAAAATAGTCCCTGTTCTGGGGTGAAATTGCACATTCCCTCCTCAGAGAACCTGGCTCTTCCCCTTGTCCCTTCCAAGCCCACGCTCCTTGGGCACCAGTTGGGGACCAAAGCTCCTGCACCTCTGCTGCCTGCCACTGGAGGGCGCTGTGGGGTCCCCGCCAGGCACAGAGCCGGGAGAACAAGGGCCCTCTCCCACACAGATCGCCGGAGATGGCCGCAGGCTCCTGACCCAAAGACAAAGAAACAAGCAAATCCCAAATCACCAGCAGGGGTCACAGCATAAAAATCAGCACAAGCCTTTCGGGAAATGTACCAACAGCCACGAACACGTTGCATGCTTTCACCCAGTAATTCTACCTCTAAGCCGCACTTCAAAAAATAATCCACAGTGGGGTGGGGGGTGGAAGCAACGTGTGCCAAGATGGCTGTTTGTCGTATGTTTTCATAGATGCAGTGTAAAAATTCTGGGAAGACCCAAAGCAGGTTGTAAATACTTGAAATTTGATAATGGCTCACAATCCGCTTGTCTCTCTGTTTTCTGTAATGAGACTAATAACCTCACAGGGAAGCAGAACAAGCAGGCCCATGTGATCGTCTCAACTACATGAGAAGCTCTTTGAAATGAAAAAAAGTGCTTTCTTCCCTTTTATGTCCCCCTGGGTGCCTCAGTCAGAGCTGGACTTGTCTTTTCCATACCTATTGGTAAGTGAGTGGCCCCCATCCAAAGCTCTCCTCTCTGCTCCTGTTATCCCACCATTAGTCCTTCAGGTCTTGAAGCTTTGTGGTCATCAGGAATTCCCTTCTCTATTGCAAGTGCTGGAAAGAGCGTGTTTGAGAACTTCTTAAGCTCTTAGTTCACACCTTAGAAGAAGTGGGAATGGATCGAGCTTGGGATATGAGGAGTCAGGAGTGGGCACCTTGAAACTGGAAGGTGCACTTGATAAAGTGGTGTGGATGACGTAATTCTAAGATGGTCCCATGATTCCTTCCCCAGGGAGACACACACTTTGTAATCCCGTCTCCTTGGGTAGGGGTGGAACCTCTGACTTGCTTCTAACCAATAGAATATGGTGAAGATGAAGGGATTTAGCAGATGTGATTAAGGTCCCTAATCAGTCGACTTTGACTCATCCGAAGGGAGATTATCCTCGGTGGGCCTAACCTAACCAGGTGAAACCTTTAAAAGAGAGTCCAGGTCTTCCCTGAAAGAGATTCGGAGCAGAGAGATGCGTTCCCACCAGCCTTGAGAAACAAACAGATGTGCTGTGACCTGCCTGTGGAGGAGGTGGCCCCCAGCAGCCAAGGGCCTCATTCTTACCACCACAAGGAACCCAATCCTGCCTGCAATCTGAATGAGCTCAGAATAGGATACTGAACTCCAGACGAGACATCAGCTGAGGACTCCCTGACTGCAGCCTGTGAGACCCTGAGCAGAGAACCCAGTTAACCTGTGCCCAGACTCCTGACCTATAGGAACCGTAAGACCATAAATAGGTGTTGTTTTCTCTCTTCCTTTTTTTCTTTTTTGGCTGCACTGAGCAGCTTGCAGGATCTTAGTTCCCTGACCAGGAAACCAGGGATGGAACCCATGCCACCTGATGTGGAAGCACAGAGTCCTAACCACTGGACCACCAGGGAATTCCCTGGGTGTTGTTTTCCGCTGCTACGTTTGTGGCAACTTGTTATCCAGTGTAGAAAACCAATGCAGATGGAGATGGAGCTTGGAAGTCCTCCTGAGCTTGGCCTCCCTCTGCCCACAGCACACCCAAAGAACCCCGGGACCCATGACAGAGGAGACTTGACGCCGCTGCTCAAATTATCTGCCATCTTATCACTTTCCAGGCCATTCTGCATAAGCCGACAGATTAGTTGCCCTAAAACACAGCTTTGGGACTTCCATGGTGGCGCTGTGGTTAAGAATCTGCCTGTCAATGCAGGGGACACAGGTTTGAGCCCTGGTCTGGGAAGATCCCACAGGCTGCGGAGCAACTAAGCCAGTGTGCCACAACTACTGAGCCTGCGCTCTAGAGCCCGTGAGCCAAAACCACTGAGCCTGTGTGCCACAGCTACTGAAGCCCATGTGCCTAGAGCCCGTGCTCTGCAACAAGAAAAGCCACTGCAATAAGAAGCCCGCACACCGCAACGAAGAGCAGCCCCCTCTCGCCACAACTAGAGAAAGCCCGTGCGCAACAACGAAGGCCCAAGGCAGGCAAAAATAAAAATAAATTAAAAAACAAACAAAAAAACACAGCCCTGATCATGTCCCTCTCCTGCCTAAAGCCTTCTGGGGCTCCCCAAGGCCCTCCCCACAAAGTACCATCACCCAGGCCAGGTGTTTGAGGTCCTAGCATCCACCCCTTAAACCCGACTTGTCCCCTACTCCAGGTTATTCAGACAGTCCTGACAACTCAGTCCCCTCCTCCTACTGTCCGCCTGCAGCAACATCCTGCCCACCCAGTCCCACTCTGCCAGTGAAAATGTATTCCCCAGAGGGTTACAAGGTAGTGTCAACTTTTTTAAAAAAGCAAGTTAAATTCTAGACAGAAGATGCATTGGCATGTCTGGGGAGATGTGTGTGGCTTGAAAAAGAATAAGTCAACGTTGTAATTTTATATTTGGAAAATGAAAAGAAAAACCCTATTATTTTCATAATTCAAACTCTAAAAAGTGAAGCTACTCAACATGTTCATGGCGGGCACAGATACCAAGAGGAGCAACCACCGTCTCATGAGTGGCCACACGGCAGGATCTCCAGGGAGGAGAGGTAATATATAAAATATAAATATTATATATTTAATATGCATAGATATATACATATTATGTATATTGCATATAATTTGTATGTGTATTTAATATGCATACTTTAAAAATCTGGAAAGTCATAAACCACAGCGTGAACAGTTGTTTTCTCAGGAACGTGGGATTGTGGGTGGTCTCTATTCTTTATATATACACTTGTAAATTTCCCTACTTGGGTTCTAAAAATTGACAAAACTTTTTAGAACTCTATCCAGATTGGAACCATCTTTTTGGAGAACAGTATATACCACAAGTCTTAAAAACAGGCATGCCTTTCGGACCAGTAATTTTACTTCTAGTAACGTACCTGAAAATAATAGATCTGCACTGAGATTTATGGACAAAGGTGCCCATGAAAGCATTGCTTATGCTGATGCAGCCTGGAAAATTAATTATCCAACAATAAGGGCAGATTAAATAAATGATGAGGGTATCCGGGATGATGGAGTGCCAGGGAGCTGTTAAAATTCATGGTATTGACCATCAAAAGCCCTGGGAGGAAGTGCAGATGTATTATTAGGGAAAATCTCAAGTGATGATGAAAAGGCCAGGCTGTGAGACCCTGAGCACAGATGCCACCCACATCTGTGACACACCGACGACATCTCCGCAAAGACTCGATCCATATTTTTTGTTGTGGAATTCCATCCTGGATAGAAACAGTTCGGAATCCCTATCTCTACCCTATGTGTACACACACACACACACACACACACACACACATTTTACACATCATTCACTTAATAGAAACGCCTTAGAAGCCAGGTGCTCTTCCAAGACCTGGGGACACAGGCACGGCAAGAATAACACAGACCCAAATCCCTGTCCCCCTGGAGTGCACATTCTAGAGGGAGAGATGGAGAGTGAAGAAGGTGCAGGAAGATGGCGCGGGGCCTCGCCAGCCTCCTCTGGGTAGGGGGAAGCCACCGGAGGACTGGCACACAGAAGCCTCTGGCCCTGGGTGGGGAGTAGACGGTGGGGGCCAAGGGTGGATGGTGGATGCAGGTATCCAGTTGGGAGCTGTTGCAATGACCTGGAGCGTGACCAGGACAACTGCGTGGTGAGAATACAGGAAGCTTTTATTTTCTTCTTTGAGCTTTTCTATAGTTTCTAAACCTCTGATAGTGACCATTACTTGTGGGTACCTGTAATTAACAGTTTAAAATCTCATCCACCTTTCAGCTTCCAACTCAAAGGATGCCTCTCAGGGAATCCTGCCTGGGTTCCCAGCCACCCGGACACACACCCCTCTTCTGTGACTGCCCAAGGCCCAGCACACCTGGAGTAAGAAGGAGTCCATCTTTCCGCCCTAGCCAGCCTGGAAGCCCATTCCTGAGGCCAATGGCCTCCCAGGGACACACACAGAAACCCCAGGAGCCCTTAATTCTGTGGGAATTAAGGGAGTCCCCAGGTTCTGTCCCCACCTCCAGGACTAAAACCAGGCCCCTTTGTCCTCTCATCTTTGCCTGTTCCTCCAAGTCTGTCACATACCAGGGAGGCTCTTGGAAGCCTGGAGACAAGGAATCCATTAAACGAGGGAGCCCCAGTGGTTCCCCAGAGGGGCCCTCACAGGAGACTGGGGAGCCCAGGTGGACAGGGCACACCAGCCATCACCTGTCTTGGCCTTCCTCCTTAGAAGGGTGTGTACTCAGGACTCCCTGATGGTGCAGTGGTTAAGAATCCACCTGCCAATGCAGTGGACAGGGGTTCGAGCTCTGGTCCGGGAAGATCCCACGTGCTGTGGAGCAACTAACCCCGTGCGCCACAGCTACTGAGCCTGTGCTCTAGAGCCCACGCGCCACAACTACTGAGCCCGCGTGCCACAACTACTGAAGCCCGCGCACCTAGAGCCCGTGCTCCGCAAAAAGAGAAGTCACCGCAATGAGAAGCCCGCGCACCACAACAAAGAATAGCTCCCACTCGCCGCAACTAGAGAAAGCCCGCGTGTAGCAAGGAAGACCCCACGCAGCCAAAAATAAATAAAGTTTATTAAAAAAAAAAAAAAAAAGAAGTGTGTGTACCCGGGTGGGGGTGAAAGGTTCTATAGCATTAGGACCAAACTGGCAACATTTTGAGGAGAGGGCCCCTAACTCACAGACCAGGGCCCTGACCCTGGGGTCTGTGTGATACCCCAGGCTGGCTCTGGGCTTTCCTGCTCACTCAGAGCCCAGAAGAAGTTGCCCCCAGCCACCAGGCTCCAGTCAGGGGCAGCTCCGGTTTCCCAAGCCTGGGCTGGGCCCCAAAGTCCTTGCCTGCCCCCAGGCTGCTGCTCAGCACTGCCCTGCCCCCAGCACTGCCCACACTTCGCACCACCCACAGCCCAGGGTCAGGAGGAGGCAGCCCAAGAGGGCGCCCCGCATCTGGATGGGGTGCGATGGAGGCGAAGTCAGAGGAATTCACCGCGCCCAGGATGGCCTGGGGCGGGGTGTGGGTGGGGCTTCTGGCCAGGCCAGCCCACCCGCATCGTCTCACCTGCAGTGCTCACTTTGCCGCTGCCCAAGAAAGGGGCGCTGTGGTTCAGCCCCAGGGGCAGCTGCTCCGGGAAGCCGCCCCCAGCCCTTCCCCATCCTGGAGGGTTCCGGGTCTACCCTGGAAACATCGCCCGGCTCCTGCCAGCTGCCCCTCCCTGCCGTCAGGCTGCGCCTGCCTCTTCCCGGCCCCTCCAGAAACTGGAGGGACAGCTGGGCACTGTCTGCGTCAGTTTGGGAACCAGAGCCAGTGCCCAGCTGTCAGCCTCACCATGCTGCCTTCCTTGTGGCTTCTCGGAAGTTCCCTTGGGACACAGAGCCACGTCACTAACCCCTCGCCCACTTCTCCTCACCCTGGCTCTGAACCCACCCCACAAGGCCCCAAGGCCTTGAATGAGCCCCTTTCCGCCCACCCCCGCTCCCACACGCCCCCCGCCACTTCCCAGGCACAAGACCCCGGGGGGCTGAGCTCTGCTCATCTTTCCTCAGCTGGTTTGGACACGCCCCCAAAGCCGGTCTGACTTACGCCCATGGCAGGCGAGCTGTCATGTCCCCTAGGAAGCCCCTCCCCAGCAGGGGTTAGAGGCCCTCCCTGTGCTCCCACTGCCCACCCCCCCTTAGGGCACTGAGTACTTGGGTTGTCACTGTCTGATGTCCTGCCGT
The DNA here is from genome assembly GCF_951394435.1 of Stenella coeruleoalba. Lineage (NCBI taxonomy): Eukaryota > Metazoa > Chordata > Mammalia > Artiodactyla > Delphinidae > Stenella > Stenella coeruleoalba. Next base: position 116,510,628 of record NC_137153.1, read on the forward strand.
CCCCCCACCCTGTTTGCAGCTCAGCATCTGAGGGGTCCCGGGGGCCGGGGCAGGGAGCGAATGATGGGCCAGTGCACAAGGGGCTGCTGTCTCTGCAGTTCCGAGGAGCTGCCCCCTCCCTCGGTGCCAGGGTCACAGGGTCCCTGTGGGTATCGGATGCCCTCCTCACCCGGGTCTGAGCTGGGCACTTTGCCCTCTCAGTCCCTCTTTCCCTGGTCTGGGAAGGGAAAGTATTAAAACACAAGCACACATCCTGGGTCTACTCTTCTCTTATCACATCCCAGCTCAGGGATGTTGGGCAAGTTACAGCTCCTTCCTGAGCCTTACTTTCCTCATCAAAAAGCAGAAATACCTCCTTCCTGGGGTGGAGGATCAAGTGGAAAAAAAAACTGTGAACACCGTGCTCAGCCGGTGCTTAGCAAACAGCAGACACTGAATACAGGGACACGCGCTTTCTGCTTCCAGACGTGCGGCTGCAGCCCCAGAACAGAGACTCATCTCACCACCAGGAAGCAATGCTACCCATCCCACCTCCTAGCACGGCCGGGCAGGGGGGCCGACTCGGATTTCTAGTGAGGTCTGGGGAACCCCGGGTCCCCAGTGAGGCCCCCACTAGGCAGACCCATCAATCCGCGGGGGCAGAAGCTCGGGGGCTGCAGCGCTGTGAGAGGAGGCCATGCCCAGGTGTGAGGGGGGCTTCCCTAGATCCTGGAGGAAAGGGGCAGCGCTGGGGAGGGGGGTCTGGGGAAAGGCAGGACCTCACAATGGTTAGAGCAGTTTGGGGGAGCCAGACAGGCGGGGTTCAGAGCTGATCCCACACTGCAGGGAGTCCACCTTGAGCCTTGGTTTCCTCATGTGTAAAAATGGGCTTGACTGACCATCTTACTGGCCCACGGCAGGAGGCGGGAGGGTGTCTCCCGGCAGCCTGCTCGCTTTCTGCATGACTCAGCACCCTCGTCTGGGTGGGTTTGTGTGTTTGCCAGAGACTGTGTCTTGTCAGTTTCGCCCCCAGACACAGACCCGCAAGAGTGTCGGGCGAGCCGGATCCCCAGCCAGCCTGGTTGGTGGTGGATGCCGGGAACCAGCCGCCAGGGGGCCAAGCTGGTCAGACACTTCATTAATGACTAAAGCCACATGCTCTTACTGCAAGAGTCCAGGAGAGACACACGATTCCCGGCAGGGGTGCACATTTGCGGCTTTCAAGCCTCGCAAATACCGAAGGAGTCAAAATTTCCTTTTAGCAGTTGGTCCTTCAAAGCCCGTTGTCCTTGAATGACAGCCTTTCGGAGCAACTAAAGCCTCGGGAAGAGAAAGCCGACCCTACTGTGGGCCCTTCCCATCGGCACCTGTGCCCAAGACAGAAGGATGCAGCAAAGGAATGTGGCACAGGGAAGTGTCAACAGGGCACAGAGGAGCACAACCCTTCTCCCACCGGGAGAGAAACTCCCACCTGCCGGTCCTGGGCCCTCCCCTAGAGGGGACTGGCAGTGGGCCCCAGGCCCGGCCATTGCTGGGACTCACAGGAACTTCCTAAAAATGCAGACGCCCAGGCTCCCCTCTAGACCAGCTAAATCAGCATCTCTGGGGTGGAGGTGAGAAGTCCTTATTTATTACAGCCCTGCATTCAGAGGGTCGTTAGGTTCAGAAACCTGAACTGAGTCTCTGCTCACCCTTCCCAGACTTGGGGAGGAAGAGGGAGGGATACTTTCCATGCTCTGTTCTTTAAGTGGAAGGATTTTCTATCAGTCGTGACAACCGGTCTCTAAACAGTTCTAATCGGTGGCTTCACCCAGGAATCCAGCTGGTTGCCAGGATACCAGGCGCCGGGGCCTATCACAATCTCAGAGGGGCACCTGGTCTCCCGGTGGCTCGTGGCCGGGGGTCCGGCGGCCGAGGAAGTGTCAGCGGCTGGTCACAGGTGGCGAGCTGCTTCCCAGACGATCTGCAGGGCCATGGAGGCGCAGGGGAGCTGGGCCAGGGTGTAGGCCAGAGAGCGGGTGGGCGCCCGCAGCTTCCCCAGGTAGGCCACGGTGTGTACCATGCGGCCCAGGAAGACGACCAGGAAGTGCACCCAGGCAATGAAGGGGTCAGGCCCCAAGAAGGAGTAGACGAAGCCCAGGAACAGGAAGGGGTAGATGGTCTCCATGTCATTCCGGTGGGCTCTGGGAAGGCAAGGGGGTGCAGTCAGCCAGGAGTCGGCTTTGAGAATGTCCTGGGAGCTGAGACCCTCTGCCCCGAAAGGCCCCACACCCCTGGGGACCACCTCGGGGGTGCCAGGCTCACGTCCGTCATGGCCAAGACAAGGAGATACCCCAGAGGCAGGGGCGACGGTGACTCCAAGCTCGTGCCGGTGAGCAGCTCAGAAAGTGAACCCTGTTAGCAGACCGGGAGCCACGAAGGGCTGCTGGTTGGTTTTCTTAGCAGCCCCTGCCATGGTCTCCCCTATCTTCCCCTCTGGCCTTGGACACCAGGCAGGAACAGTGGGGCTCAGTGGGGTTGAGTGAAAGCTGGGCTGGAGCCTCGGTCTGCCTCCAGCCGCTGCTCTTTTATTTATTTTTTTTTTAATTTTGGCCACACCACGCAGCCTGCAGGATCTCAGTTCCCCGACCAGGAATTGAACCCGGGCCACAGTAGTGAAAGCGCCAAGTCCTAACCACTAGACCACCAGGAAGCTCCCCAGCCCGTGCTCTTTACCACCAAGGCAGGGCTTTTCTGAGGCCGTCCTCCTTCCAAATGCAGGTTCCTGGGCCCTCCCCAGAGGGATGGGCTAAGAACACGCATCTGAAATCCACGCCTGGCTCTGTCTTCTTCTGCCCCTAAATCTAAGCAAAGCCTTCCTCCTCTCAGGGATAATAAGGACAACTTGCACTCGCTGGAGCCAGCCAATCGCCGGACAGCGGCGAAGCTCTGTTTCATCCGCGCTATCCTGTTTCTTTCTTTGTTTAAAATATCAAGTGTGTGAGTATATGTGGTGGTGGGGGGGGGGAGGGGCGGCTGTGTGTAACGTTGCCATGAAAAAACGACCGACAAAGAAAACTCATCCACTTCTGCTCAAAGTTGGTTCACATTTTCCATGATTCCTACTAATGGGCAGCTTCCTCTGTGGAGGGTGGGGAGGTCAAGTCCCATAAATTAGACACTGAGCAAATGACCAAAGCCAGAGATGGCATGTTGGAAGCGCAAATAAACAGGAACGCGGTGCCTGGGCCGTGACCTCCCCCAAGGACAGGCCACGTGTGTGAGGCACGGGGACGCTTCTAGAACTGAAGCCCCTTCTCCAAGCCTTCCAGCTGGAGTGCATCTCACCAACACTGCACTAACGGGCCCAGCCCAGCCCAGCAGCCCCTGTGTGGGGACCTGCCGCGGAGTCCTCCGTTTCCCTGCCACTTGCAAGGACCTCAGGCAAGGGCCAGGGTGTGTGGACGCTAGGAATTGGGCAAGGCAGAGGGGAGAAGCACTCAGCAACCCAGGGCTGCAGGGGTCTCTGTGTCATGACTAGGGTGGGTGTAGTCAGGGAAGGAGACGTTGTACTGAAGCCTGAATGATGAGGGGCCATCTGTGCCGGGGAAGAACTCTCCAGGGAGAAGCATGGGCCTGTGCAAAGGCCCTGAGGTGGGAATGAGCATTGTGTGTTCAAGGCTCAGAAAAGTGACCCATGTGGCTGGAGTGTGGCACGTAAGAGGGAGGGAGACAGGGTAAGAGGGGGAGAGGGGCCTCATGAAGCAGGGTAAGGGGTCTGGAATTCAATCTGAGTGTACAAAAGCTCCCATAAACCCAGCAGGGCCTGGATCTTAGGTCAAACTCAGGACACCGCAGTTAGTGTCTCTGTCCCCATATCCTGGAGCCAACATGAGTCTTCCTTCTCCTTTATTCCCAAAGCTTGACCTTGGGACACAGCCCCAGGGAAAGCAAGTCTACAGCAGGGCAGGTCTCACCAGCTGAGGGAAATACTGCTGGATGCATGTGAGAGAAGCAGGCCGTGGCCAGATCTTGGCTACAGTGATGAAGAGGGGGAAGCTGAGGACTGGGGCCATTTCAATTCCTCAATCGAGCAAGTCCCTTACCTTACTGGGGAAGAGGCAGCAACTTGCTCTAAAATCATGCTATTTAACCCCATGCTATGGAGATCATCTGTGTACACCAACATCCCCTAACATGCTATGAGACAGACACCTTGGAAAACCGATTTTACGTTAAGTCAGGGTGTCCTAGAAGGTGGTCTTCCTCCCACAGGTTGACTCATGAGATGGTACCAGCTGGGAGTATTTTTGTCGTGTTGTATATTTCTCGGAAAGTTTCAGGAAAAGCGTAACTAGCGCATGAAACCCATTCAATGAGACACTTCTCCTTAAAGCATGTATTTACATTCTGAGAGTGAGTCACTTTTTAGAGAGCTGTTGAGAGGATCGTCGGCCAAACCCCACAGCACAGGTGAGGGAAAGAAGTGGGGGGACACCAGGCACAGAAGAGGAATAAAGATGGGAGGGGCAGCCCTCCCTCCTGGCTCCAGCAACTGGGACTAGAGGATTCAGAGATCACCTTTGAGGGAGGAGAGGTGGCTGGGAGCTGAGAAAGGCCCTCAGCCCCTGGGGTGCCCAGTCCCCACGGAAACTGCCATGGGGCCCCCACGAAGCCACAAGTGGCGCCGAGGACAGGCGTGATGCCGAGAAAGCTCATTCCTCTCCTCCCCGCCGCCCCTACCCCGGGATCCGAATCGAGAGACATGGAGGGAGTCACGTACCAGAGAAATGCTTGGGCGAAATGTGTCATTCCACTAATGACCAGTTTTTTAAGGTAAAAACCACTCAGAGCAAATTCCCGCTAGACTGGACTTGCATGGCTCCCTGCAGCGTCAGGCCTGCCTCTCCCGTCAACAGACACTGCAACACCGGCTGCCTTTTATTGCATCCGGTGACAGGACTGCGGAGAGAGCCCTACAGTTCCCCCCAGGCTTCCTGGGCAGGGACAGCTGCTGGCAGCCCCGCTAGCTCTCTCCTCTTCCCTTCCCAGGCTCTCCATCTGCACGGGTGATTTCCTTGAATTCAGGTTTGATATGAGGTGACGCCTGCTTAGTTTTAAAGGCAGGTTATAAAATAGAGTTAAACCGCCTTCTTGAAAGGAGAGCAGAGCCCATATCAGATGGCCTGGGCTCACGAGCGATGCGGCCTTGGCAAACCTGCTTCTTCCTCTATTGATGCTAGTGCCGCCCTTGGAAGCCTACTGGGAGGCAGAGTGGGTTGGTTCCTATAAAGTGCTTAGAACACTGCCTGGCACGGAGTAGTTTTGCCCCAATTTAGCTGCCATCTTCTTTGGCACCGTCATCATCACCGCCAGCCCTGTCCCGGACATGATTGCTAAAGCTAATTTCAGCTCTTGGTTTTGCCAGAATCCCAGCGCCCTCAGACGCCCAGGCCAAATTCATAAACATTTTACGGTGCGAGGCTAGGAGCCTCGCACTTCCCCAAGGGTGCTCGTTAGACCCCTGGCCTCGGGCAGGTCTCTGTCTCTGGACCTCTGTTCACCATCCACAAAATAATGTGTTCGGATGGGGTCTTAAAGGACTTCTAGCGCTGAGATTCTGTGACCCAGTCTCCTGACAAACCAGTTCACTCAGATGAAGTCTCCGCACCACACTCCAAATAATCAGAAATATCTCAAAGTCTGGGTCAAGTGTTTGTCTTCCTTCCTCGGGACCGCGCAGAGACACACACCCCCGCCGGCCCCAATGAAGTTGCATATTCACATGAACTCAGAATCTGGCCCAAACCTACATGGCCGGGAGACTTCGATAGGAATCACTCAAAGGACGTGGCTGGGTTTCATCATTGTCCTTGAAACCTGGTTCCTGACCCCTCCCAGAGCTGGTCTCACATTTGGGCTCCAGCCTGAGCTAATCTGCAAGGCAGATCTGTGCTCCAAGAACTGAGACCAAAGTGCTTTCCTGTTTGTGCAGAAGGCGGCCCTGGTTGCACTAAAACCTCTGGTCTAATATTTAACTCACTTCTGCTTCCAGGGCGTCTCCTGTCAGGTTCCAGCCAGTTCTCCGGTAGCGGATGGCAGGATGTGTGATCCCCTGCGCCCTCGAGGTTCCATGATGTTATGTAAAGTCAGCAGGAGCCCTGGGGCCCCAGGAACCCCCAGGTCCGGCATAGTAAGCCCCAGTAAATAACAGTACATGGAAGGTCACCAACAACACTCACCAAATGAATATGACATCATTAGCTAAGAGGTGCTCAAAGGGTGCTGCGTTGGGCACTATTTACGAGAGCCGGGTTATAGAAGCAACCTAAATGCCCATCGACAGACGAATGGATAAAGAAGATGTGGCACATGTATACAATGGAATATTACTGAGCCATAAAAAGGAATGAAATTGGGTCATTTGTAGAGACGTGGATGGATCTAGAGACTGTCCTACAGAGTGAAGTAAGTCAGAAAGAGAAAAACAATATCGTATATTAACGCATATATGTGGAACCTAGAAAAATGGTACAGATGAACTGGTTGGCAAGGCAGAAATAGAGACACAGATGTAGAGAACAAACGTATGGATGCCAAGGGGAGAAAGCGGCGGGGGGTGGCTGGTGGTGGTGGATGAATTGGGAGATAGAGATTGACATGTATACACTAATATGTATAAAATGGATAACTAATAAGAACCTGCTGTATAAAAAATAAATAAAATAGGGCTTCCCTGGTGGCGCAGTGGTTGAGAGTCCGCCTGCCGATGCAGGGGACGCGGGTTCGTGCACCGGTCCGGGAGGATCCCACATGCCGCGGAGCGGCTGGGCCCGTGAGCCATGGCCACTGAGCCTGCGCGTCCGGAGCCTGTGCTCCGCAATGGGAGAGGCCACAACAGTGAGAGGCCCGCATACCGCCAAAAAAATAAATAAATAATAAAGAAAGAAAATTCAGGGACTTCCCCGGTGGCACAGTGGTTAAGAATCTGCCTGCCAATGCAGGGGACACGGGTTTGAGCCCTGATCCGAGAAGATCCCACATGCTGTGGAGCAGCTAAGCCCGTGCGCCACAACTACTGAGCCCGCGCGCCTAGAGCCCATGCTCCGCAACAAGAGAAGCCACCGCAATGAGAAGCCCGTGCACCGCATCAAAGAGTAGCCCCCTCTCGCTGCAACTAGAGAAAGCCCGCGCGCAGCAATGAAGACCCAACGCGGCCATAAATAAATAGATGGATAGATAGATAGAATCCGCCTGCCAGTGCAGGGGACGCAGGTTCGAGCCCTGGTCCAGGAAGATCCCACATGCTGCGGAGCAGCTAAGCCCATGCGCCACAACTACTGAGCCCGTGTGCCTACAGTCCGTGCTCCACAACAAGAGAAGCCACTGCAATGAGAAGCCCGCGCACCGCAACGAAAAGTAGCCCCCGCTCACCGCAACTAGAGAAAGCCCGCACGCAGCGAGGACCCAACACAGCCAAAAATAATAATAATAATTAATTAATTAAAAAAAGAAAAGAAAAGTGTTGAATTGGGGAATTCCCTGGTGGTCCAGTGGTTAAGACTGGGGTGTTTTCACTGCCGGGGGGCCCGGGTTTGATCCTTGGTTGGGGAACTAAGATCCCACAAGTTATGTGGTACAGCCAAAAAAAAAAAAAGTGCTGAATTGAATTTCAGCTACTTGAGTATGAGCACTGTAGATGACGTGTCCTTTTGTTCAGAAATGAGAATCGTGTTGGGTGGGTGGAGACATCGTGGTGCCACACGGGTGTGTGGTCTCTCCCTGGCACGGTTGCAGCCAATATAAACAAAGTGTTCGTGACCCTGTGTAACCACTCCTGTGCCACAAGTAACGCAAGTTTTGCTGCACAGACCCCTCACCCCTTGGGAGAAGCCAAGCACTCTGGGTGGCTGCTCTGAGCTGGCCTGGCAACCGGCTGCCCCTGCTACTCATCACACGCTTCTCCACTGCCCCGGAGAGTCATGCCAACCAGGTGGCATGAGGGTCACCAGTATGGATTCACGTACGGGTGAGGCTTTTGTTCACCAAAGTACAACGAGTGCTTAGCACAGTAGCTAGCGCATGGTCAGTGCTCGTTGAATGTTGAATGAACGGATAGATGGATGGATGGATGGACCTCGTAGGAAGGACTATATACTGTAGTTACATTAGAAAGGATGAAATGGCAATGAATTTCACTTTCTACATTACACATTTCTGTAATTTTTAAAAACCACAAGTGCATGTTATTTTCAATGGCCAAGAAAAAGAAAAGAATCTCTATTATTTATACCACTTGGTCCCACCCATTTCTGCCGGTGATTCATGGGAATGTGACAAGAACTAGGTGAGGGCTTGTGTCTGTCTCACTCCTGTCCAGCTACCCATCCTCCCCACACCCATCCCACGCCTGCTGACAACCCCCATCCCCTGGGAGTGCTTCCTCCTGGCTCTCCATCCCATTGGTGTAAAACTGCAGAGAGGAAACTGCTAAAATACCCACCACTGAGACTGGCTACGTGAAATTAACCTTTAGTCTCTGATGGAATTTTACGCAGCCTTTATTTATTTATTTATGTATTTATTTATTTATGGCCCCACATGTGGCTTGGGGATCTCAGTTCCCTGATGAGGGATTGAACCTGGGCCACGTCAGTGAAAGCACCGAGTCCCAGCCACTGCACCACCAGGGAACTCCTTCTGCCTCCCTTTTTTAAGAATCACTTTTCGAGTAGTATTTACTGACATGGAAAGTGCTCATGAAATAATTAACTGAAAAAAAATCAGAACGCCCAGAAGGTGTACCATGCACACCTAGTGTTATGAAAAATATTTAGACGACAAAGAGGAGACAGATGAACACGTTAACAGTGACAAGAATTGTGAGTGGTTTTCCCCTTTTTGCTCTATGTATTTTCAATATTAACCAAATGGTTTGCAATGACTAGTTCTGAGTTTTATAATAAGAAAAATTGCTTTAGATTGACTGGGGGATGCTAAGCATAAGAAAAAATGTTCAACTGCACTCAGAAATACGAAGTAGGGAATTCCCCGGCAGTCCAGTGGTTTGGACTCCGTGCTCTCACTGCTGAGGGCCTGAGTTCGATCCCCGGTCAGGGAACTAAAATCCCATAAGCTGCACAGCACAGCCAAAAAAAAAAAAAAGAAAGAAATGCAAAGTAAAACTGAAATGTGACGTACATTTTCACCCATCATGTTGGCAAGAATCCACCCAAAAGTGGATACAGAGTTAGCAGGGTCGGAGACACGTCTCACACACCAGCTGTGGGTCTAGACTTGTGTACCATTTGGCAGTATTTCTTACCATTTGATCGCAGCCCGCAGTTTTGCTCACACTGACGCACAAAGGAAAATGAAAGAAGCTTTGATGCACTCTGTTCATAACACAGAGAGACTTAGAACAGCCTAAATGCCATCGGAGGGTAAGTGGTTGGACCAGCTACGGACCATCTATTTAATAGAGAAATGGCGTAAATGCTACAGTGCCGACGTAATGAACGAGGCCCCTCTATGGGCTGCTATGAAACCATTTCTGTTATGTGAAGAAAGGACAGTATGAATCAGTGGGTGAAGAGTGATCCTTTGGGGGTAAAAAGGAAAAAGCATAGCGTGTGTGTAGTAAATGCAGGAAAAGTGTCTCGGAGAAGATGCGTAAGACATTGGTAACAGCACTGGCCCCTGGGGAGCAGATCTGGGCAGGACCTGCAGGTCAGAGGTGGGACAGAGACTGAAATTGCACTGAACATCCTATTCCAACTTTGTCATCCTGAGCCACGAGCTCATATCACTTTTCCACGAGTCACTAGAACTTAAATTAATGAATAAATGAAAACAGTCTAAGAGGATCTGGAAGGCAGAAGACCTAGGCCCCCTGGGCATCCTCCAAGCCCCCGTGTTCAGAAGAGGGCCCGAAAGGACAGGCCATGATCAGGCTGAGGGGCCAGTGGTACTTGCCTGAGACAACGTTCCACATCTGGGTCGCTCCGGCAATACTGGAGGCCTCCGTGTCTCTGAGCATCCTCAGGGTTAGCAAAAGCCTGGAATACATCAGCAGAGAATTACCATTCATGAGATGGACGGCCCAGTCGACTAGGTCCGCGGCGATGCCGGCAGGCACATACGTGGCCATTCACCAGCACCCATGAACTCTTACTGCGTGCGAGGTGCTGGAGACTCACCGTGAACAAGGCTGCTACGGACTAAATGTTCGTGTCCCTGCAAATTTCCTATGTTGAAGCCTAACCCCGAGTGTGATGCCTTTAAGGAGGCAGTTAGGTCATAAGGGTGGGGCTCTCTTGAATGAGATTAGCACTCTTATAAGAGACCCCAGAGAGCTGCCTCACCCCTTTGCCAAGTGAGGACACAGCAAGAAGATAGCCATCTATGGACCAGAAAGTAGGCCCTCATCAGACACCACCTCTGCCGGTTCCTTGACCTCGGACTTCCCAGCTTCCAGAACTGTGAGAAATAAATTTTTGTGGCTGATAGGCCACCCAGTCTCTGGCATTTTGTTGTAGAGCAGCCGGAAAAGACTAAGGAAAAGGCCCTCCTATCTCTGCTCTCGTGAAGCCCACAGTGTAATGAGGGAATTGCCAATGAACCAGGGAAGACCAGGTGGTGAGTGTTGAGAAACAGAAGACTGGGTGTGCTTTGAGAATGTTCACAGGAGACCCAACCAAGGCTGGGGATCAGAGAAGGCTTCTCTGAGGCAGTGACAGTAAAGCTGAGGCTTGAAGGATGCATCAACCTTAACCAGAAGGAGGGAGGGGTATAGCAATAGCATACGGAACAGCCTGTGCAAAGGCCCTGGGGTCAGAAGAAGAGCATGTATGAAGAAGGAAAAACCAGCATGGCTGGAGCATAGACAGCAAGGGACAGAGTTCCAAGATAAAGTTGCAGGGGTCAGCAGGGGTCCTGGAGGCAGGAGCCTAAGAATTTAAACTTTGAACTAAGAGCAATGAGAGGGTCTTGACAGGTCCCGGTGAGAAACTCAGCTCCACACCGACTAACTGCAGGTTTCTGAACTTCTCTGGGTCTCAGCTTCCTCATCTGTGAATTCCAGATCAAATGAGGTTCATCTACTACATGAAGAGCAAAGGAGAGAAGTGGAGACGCCCCAGCACAGCGCCAGGAGGGCGCTCGCTCGGTGAATCGTCAGTGCAAAAGAGGGACTTGAGGTCACACTCAGGTCATTGGAGGTCACACCCGTCGCTCTTGCTGCACTGTTCCCTGCGGGCATCCAGCCAGCCAGCCCCACCAACCCCACAGCAAACCCGAATCTCTGTAGCACGTTTTCTAAATTGCATATCCTGCTGCTTCTGATTCATGAGCCCTTGAGATATCTGTTCCCAAGTGCTGGGGTTTTTTTTTTGTCCTGCCTGGTGGGTCTGCCCCTGCTCCAGCCCAGAGGTGAATGCAGGGCTTGTCACCATCAGGATTTCCCAACGCCCAGAATTCTTCTCTGCTGGCCCTTAAGTCATGGAATCACCAATTCTGATGGCCCTGCAGAGTCCGTGGGCCTGTGACACCTTTCTCAGGGTCTCGGCATTCAGTGGGCAGCTGTCTTGGGTGTTTGCTCACCCCTGAAGACAGCATGAATACAAGTTGGCCTGGCCAGGAGCCAGCAGCAGTGCAGACAGGGATAGAGCCCCAGCGTCAGAAGCATAAGCACTGCCTCTAGCTGGGGCCAGGGTCAGGCCTCGAGATACACTCCCACCAAGAGATCTCTGGCCTGTCGTGTCAATTCCAACTGTTAATAAGTAATGAAGACTTAGCGCTGGTGGGGCATTTGCTCCGTGCCAGGAGCTGTATTCTCCTGGCACTGCTGTGACCATCCTCAGTTTACAAATGAGGAAATCAAGCTCTCAGACTTGCCCATGGTCCCGAGGCTAATGGGTGGAGGAGCCAGAGCCGGCATCCGTCACCTCCCCAGGCATCCGTCACCTCCCCAGGCATCCGTCACCTCCCCAGGCATCCGTCACCTCCCCACGGTGTGGCTTCCCCAGTTCCTCCCTGACTGACTGAATGAGAGGGAAATTTGTGGTGTAGGGAGAACCGGAGCCAACCCAAGGGGAGGTTTCCTTCTGCCACTCCCTACTGACCCGGTAGACAGGCACCCCAACAGGTTTGCCTCTTCCTTCCCTAATTCACATTAAAAGAAAAGCTCTGGGCCCCGCACGGCCCTGGTGAGAACCCCATCCCCGCCATGGCAGGGAGTGGGCTCCGGAGCTGGGCACCTGGGCTCCAACCCCGCTGTGTGGCCTTCACAAGAGATGTCTCCTCTCTGAGTTCAGGTTCCTCAACTGGATGAGAAGCTGAATATGCCCCCATGCCGACTCCCCCCGCCCCCCGGGCGGTGGTGGGGATTAAACGCTCCATGGAAGGACTCAATGGGTGAACGCGGCTGTCTCCGCTTGCTGCCTGTATCTTGCATCCCAGGATGGGCCGGGGCAGGGAGAAGTCAGCACGATGCGTGTGCCTCTGCTTTGGGAGTTCGTTCATCCGGGGAGCTGCCCTGCCTTCGGTCCTGCCCGTACCTGCTAAGCCCTGCTGCTGAGCAACCTTCCTCTCCCCAGTGTCCACCCCCGGCATGGCACGACGTGGGCGCCGGCCTTTCTCGCCTCGGAACTGGACGAAGGGGCACGGTCGGAAACAACGCCTCTCTGAAATACCTGGGGGGATGATCAGAGGTACCCCTGGGCTTCTCTTTGTCTAACAGGACGGCTGCTGCCACTTCCCTGGCCCTGGCTGCCCCGCGGGCTAGCGGCCGCCCTGGAACAGGTCCACCCGCCCCCTTGCTCCCCCCCCCGCGCCCCGCCCGCCCCCACCGGCTCAGATCTTGGCGTCTTTATTGCTGTTTTGGCTCCAGGATTCGGATTGGCGGATCGGTGGGGGAAATTCCTCCCCGAGAACTTCAGCGCAGCCTGCCTGAGACCTGGCCTCTGGAGGGAGGCTGCGGTGGGTTTGGGAGCGACCTTGCCGGGAGAGCTGGGAATTTCCACTTAAAGGCTTCTCTGGCCTCCTGTTCTGCCGGTTCCCACCCCACCCAAACATCAGATCTCCGGTGCGGGAAGCCGCCAGGTCGGACGGAGGCTGAATGCTGCCTCACTCCACCCTCTGGGACCTGCTTCTCTCTGAGCCGCCGGCCTAGCTCAGCGGGACTCCGTGGAGTCCTGCTGTGCCGAGAACTCACCTGGTGGCACGGCAAATGGCAAATGCTCTTAAAACAGAGGAAAAGGAGGTGCGGGCCCCGCTGAAACCAAGGGCCGCAGAGAAGCCATCCCAAAGGGCTGGGAGAGGCACCTGGTCCCGAGCCCGCCCGCTCAAACTCTGGCCCCGAAAACATCTGGGCCAAGGGTCCCGTCCCCAGCCTTCCCGGCGGTGAGAGAAGGGAGCGCACGCGGGGCTGGGGTCCCCGAGGGCGGCACGTACCTTCTTCCGAAGCCTCACTTGGCCCGTGATGATGGCCACCACGTACATCTTGATGACTAGCAGCGTGCTGCAGAGCAGGAAGGCCGGGAGCACCCGGCCGCTCATCAGCTCCAGGCCGGGGGGAGGCATCTCGGCGGTGGCAGCAGCGGCGGCAGCTCCGGGAGAGACAGCGAGCGGCTGCGAGCTCGGGCGCGTGGCTCTGTCTCCGAGAGCAGGGAGGGGCGGGGAGAGCACGCGGGAGGCTTGTCTGCACTCGGCACCCGCCCACCTCCCAGCAGCCGCAACTTCTGCCCCCAGATGCTGGGAGAAGCAGAGAGCCAGGGGGGCTCCCGATCGGGCCCCTGGCCCCGCCCCACCCCTCCCTGGCAAATCCTTAAACACTTTCTAATCAGTTTCCTCAATCTGTCAAGTGGTGGGGGGGGGGGGGTGGATGGCAGTGCCTGTCTTCAGGGCGTGCAGCAAAGCCAGGAGCCTGGCAGGACTTCCACAGGTGGCAGAGTCACTGATCTGTGGCCACCGCCCTGAGGGTCAGGGTGTGAGAACCAAGCTATCTGTCCCCACGTTCAGCCTGGACACTTGAGCCACAGCCAGACCTACACTGATGTGACTTTGCTGAATTGTGCTCCTCCTACCCCTGCCCCCAAAGATGTCCACATCCCAGTCTCCAGAGCCTGTGACTATGTCACAGAACGTGGCAAAGGGCCTTTGCAAGGGCTGAGTAAATGTCTTCAAATGGAGAGATTATCCTGGATTCTCTGTGAATGCAGTTGAATCAGAAGGGTCCTCCTAAGAGAGAGGCAGTAGAATTAGGGGGAGAAAAGATGTGAAGACAGCAGAGGTCAGAGAGGAGAGAAGATGCTACACTGCTAGCCTTGAAGGTGAAAGGAAGGTGCACCATAAAACGCAGGTGGCCTCTAGGAGCTGGACAAGACAAGGAGACAAATTCTCCCGAACCAGCCTTGTGGACACCTCGACTTTAGCCACCGAAATCGATTTTGGACTTCTGGCCTCCAGAGCTGTGAGATAGCAGATGTGTGTTGTTTTATGCCACTACATTTGTGTTCATTTGTTACAGCAACTGTAGGAAACTAGCACAGTGGTCTACTGTCTTTTTCAGTATCACTTTACTTTGCAGGAGACTCCCGGGCAAATGGTTTCATTGTTCATCACAGGAACTTCCCAAAAGAGCCAGTTCTTCGGGAGAAAGCATCAACAGCTCGTGACCCCTTTGAATCCCCTGCTTCAAAATCCTCATCCTGTCGTGTCCTCCCCTCCCCTTGGCCCCCTTCCCCAGGTTTGGGGTGGGACCTCGGTAGAGGCAGGGATCTTATCCCTTTAGTTTTGCCAACACGGCTTGCTCCTGCTTGCAGGGGCACCCTGGGGAAGTGGGGAAGAGGGAAAACTCAGCTTCCGGTGCCCTCTCCAAACTTGGACCTGCCCAGAGGGACAGCAGTGTCAGTCTTGTTACCTGAAAACTGGGTTCGCCCCTTGGTGGGTGTTGAGCCGAAAGACACACGAGCCAAAGATGGGGAGAAGGAAGGATTGATTACTGGCAGCAAGTAAGGCGGACACCGGGGAGCTTTCCCAAAGCAGTGTCTGTTAACAGCAAAAGCGGGGAAGTTTTAAGCTGAGGGTATATGCGTATGCATAGAGGGGCTCGAGTACAGGAGAATTCAGCGCAGAATTGGGGCAGAGGTCAACCGCATCCAAGCTTTAGGTGATTGAAGTCAGGAGGGTCAGAAAATGTTAGAGTCACCGTCCCCTAGGTTTCAGTAGATCTGGTGGTCGGGCGCCTGAGGGGGGTGTTTAAATTCTGCAAAACATCTCGGGAAAGTGCTTCGGGCTATTGAAGCACCACCGAAACAGAACCAGGAGTTGTAACAACTGATAAATTATCTTTGTTATTGTTATTCCTCCTGCCTGATAACAGTTTGTTGTTTTGTTCCCTTAAGCTCCTTATTACTGAGATCTGTTCAAGGACTAGCACTGTGGCCACAGCTTAGATCACAAAATGGCTTAGGCCAAAACGGCTTCCCTTACGTCAAAAAACTATACCTGGTTCTTTTCCTGGTTCTGGTTCTGGCTTGTGCCCCAAAGCAGCAGAGACCAAGGAAAGACCTGGCCAGAGGGCAAAGACACTTGCTGTGAACTCTAGAGCCAGACTCCGCTGGCATCAAACCCCAGAGCCAGCCCTCAGTGGCAGCTGTGTGGCTTTGGGCAAGCAACGTTCCTCTCTGAACCCACTTCTTCAACTGTCAAATGCAGCCGACGGTCAGTCACTCCCCACAGCAGCTGTGGGAACTAGGAAGAATCATGTCTAATTATCAGGCACCTGGCACATAGTCGGCCCTCCATCTGCAGAAGCCTCTGAGCCTCAGTTTCCCCTTCCTCAAAACGGGAATAATGATGCCTACCTAGCAGGGTTGCCAGGAGGGAGACTCTTGGAAACCCCCCCGCCGCTGAGGCTGGGGGCAGTAGGTTGGGGGTGGGGGACGTGAGGTGAAGGATGGCTTCTTGTCCACTTACATGTGCCAAGCCTTCCTTTATCTGGACAAAAGATGAGCTTGTAAACCGACACCCATGTCTCTGCAGCATGGGGCTGCCGGGCTGGGTTGTCCCAGCCCCATGAGATAAATGGTAGGTCACGATCACGGACGAACATAGAAGGCATTGGATGTCCTGAAACGTGTTTTATCTCTGACACTAGATTGGGAGGGACTGTGCTGGCTTGCTCCTTGCCGATGTTTTTGTCTGAGAACAGAGGACTCCCGCTTCTCTTGCCCCCAACTCAGGGGAACCACTGCAGGGGGCTGTCTTCCTTGTCAAAAAGCTCAGTTGCGGGGCTGGGATCTCTGCACCACCCCCAGAATTGTGGACCAGAGACAACCGAGAGGGGACGCTTGTGTTCATCCCTCCTTGGACCAGGGGGCGTGCTCTGCTCTGTTTGGTCTTCTAAAACAGCAAGATAGAAACCTCACCAGCAGAGGCTGGGAAAACCAGTATGGGCAAGGAGCAGGTGATTACCTACTGTTACCCACAGCGGAAAATAAGAGGGACTTTGTCGGGAGGCCCTTCTGACCCGTGTGTGTGACTTTGTGATAGGAATCTTTTCTTCATCGTCTGCTGAAAATAACCAGCTAAGCCAGGGCCCAGTAAGGATAACAAGCCCTTCTCTGATCTTCCGCCAAGAATTTCCCTACAGCCTTCCTCAGTCAGCGGAGCTGCCCTTGTTGTTTTCGGTGGAGATGGTGATGGTGGTGTTACTTTTCTCTGAGCTCCAGTAACGTTCTTTGCATGTAAAATGGGATCGGTGCCCCCACCCCTGTGCCGCCTTGCAGGGTGGGGCGGGGACAGGGTCAGGGATGGGAGTGCTCACTGTGGGCCTGGCCCCAAGGCCCCCAGAAAATACACTGGCGCTTGCACAGAAATGACGGCAAGAGAGGGAATTCCCTGGTGGTCCAGTGGTTAGGACTCCGAGCTTTCACTACTTAGGGCTCTGGTTCAATCCCTGGTTAGGGAACTAAGGTCCAGCAAGCCAAGAGGTGTGGCCAAATTTAAAAAAAAATTTAAAAAAAGAAAGAGGACAAGAGAAGGCCCTGAGACCACCCCGGGAGGAGGCCTCCTGGACGTTGGAAATGTTTTATGTCTTGACCCGGGTGATAGTTACCCAGGTGGATATATACATAAAAATTCACCGAGCTGTATAATCAAAATGTGTTACTATACTGTATTAAAAAACCCCACAAATTTCTCCCGTCCCAGTTCTACCACCCTGAGCAGACAGCGGCAGCCATGCCTGAGCCTTCTTCCAGCTCACCCTCCTCGGCATTTCCTGAGGATCAGAGACCCGGCTCTGCACGCTGTTTAATTGTCTGTGACTTCAGAGGAGGCTTAGAGAGAGGAGGAAGTTGCTCCACCTCGCCACCGGTTCCTGACCTCAGTGAATACTGCTGGGGCTCTCTCCAGCCAGGGAGGAGGAAACGCGGTGATAAAAATCACTGTCACTGAAGTGACCTTTTAGGTCAGATTCGTGTTGTAGGCATCACCGCGGCATCAAGCCTCCTCAGAGAAGCAATGTTTGAGAAATGTGGTGTGTGGTCTATGGGAGAGGCAAATGGAGATGAGCGAGTGCTTTCTGATGGCTCTGCAGCCCGTCCTGGGTCAGAGGTCCACCAGGTGGGAACCCTGGGCTCCCCTTGGGATGAGCAATTCAAGGAAGGACTGTTGTTTTTGTCTGCCACCTCACCTCTCCTTTCTACCTTCCTGTGGGAAATCACAACATTCCTTTCCTTTCCTTGCACCCCGATTGCCTGTAACCCTGGTGGGGCAGCCAGACTACTGCATCTTCTTAGTGTGGGGCAGCCATGTGACACAGACCAGCCAATCACAATGTTCCTGGCATCTGGGCACTGCGATTGGTCCAAGCAGAGCCAATCAGAGACCTTCCCTGGGAGTTTATGTTCTGACACTGATGGAGAAATCCCTCTAGGCTCCGGGACAGGACCCTGGCCTGGTGTTGGCCTGAAGCAGTGTGCAGCCATTCCCTCTCCCCGCATAGAGGAGGTTGTATTCTCAAGGAAACAAAGAGGCCCCAATCTCTGACTCACCCAGGCCCAGGAGTCTAGGCATTTCCTTTTTAGCTTCAACAAAACATCAGTCAAATCACATTCCTCCTCTGCTCCAAACTCTGCAGTGGCTCCCATCTCACTCAGAGCAAAAGCCAAAGTTTGGCCCATGGCCCATGGCCCTATCCCATCTGGTCCCCATCTGGTTCTCTCGGAACTCCTCTTCTCCTTCCTCCCCTCATTCATTCAGCCCAGTCACACCGCCCTCCTTGCTGGTCCTCAAACATGCCAGACACTGTCCTTTCTCTGATCCCTCCGCCTGGAATTCTCTTCCCCCAGCCATCCACTGGGTTGACAACTCATCTTCAAGTCTTTACTCAAATCTCAGCTTCCTGATGCGGCCCAACCCTGAGCACCTTAAATCAGTTCTGCATCCTGTCCCCACCCCCAGCACTCCGGATGCCGCCTCCCCGCCTTCACTTTCTCTTTTCTTTCCATAGCACATATCACTCACTGACACATCATATAATTTATTTAGTATCCTTACTAATACCTGGCTTTCTGGGGCAGGGGTCTCTTTTGTTTACTGATGAACCACAAGCATTGGTCCCATGCCTGACATATAGACACAACTGTAATTTGTTGAATTGAACTGAATTAAGCTTATTTGACTTGGATTTCTTTTTTTGTAACCCAAAGAGTCTAGCCCAAGATGAGTAAAGAGCTCCAGAGTTTGGTTTTGTATTCTGACTGCCGCCTGCTTACTTCTTGGAATTCCCCTGGGGGAGCCTGGCTGTCTCTCCTGCCTGACGAGCGGAGAGCCAGGGAAGAGGACTCTGTGTCTCTGAGTGGCACTGGCTGCCAGGCAGGTTGGGACCAGAACAAGGTAATTGGGGCATTGTCCCAGGGTACCTGCCTTTGATAACCATTCAGTTAGGACTGGAAAAGAAGGCATGATTTTAAATTTGGTTAGTTTGCCCGTTAACAGCACAGACACTCACCCAACAGTGTAGCAACACAGAAGCTGACATTTATTGACAAGGATAAATGGGTAAGACTGGAAGCTGCCCACCAGTGAACCAGGCTGATGTGAGGCTTCTTGCCAAGCTGTCTGCCTGGGCTTCCGAGCCCAGCCTGACCCTGAAACCCATTCCTGAGGCAGCCAAGACTCCCTTCAGGGATGACGCCATCCCACTAAGGACAGCAGTCACGTGGGATGATGGCCCCAAGGTCGTTGGGGCATTGCCCTCACACCCAACACTGGCCTAATCACAGACGCCATGGTATTCAGTCCTGAGGAGAGATGACTGATAGACCCATTTTAGAGATGTGGAGCCTGGGGGGAACTCCCTGGCGGTCCAGTGGTTAGGTCTCCGCGCCTCCATTGCAGGGGCTGTGGGTTCGATCCCTGGTCGGGGAACTAAGATTCCACGTGCCGTGTGGCATGGGCAAAAAGAAAACAAACAAACAAAAAGGAATGGCATACTGATACCGGCTACATGTGGATGAACCTGAAAAACATCAAGCTAAGAGAGAGAAGTCACTCACAAAATTCCATCTATCGTATGATTCTATTTATATGAAATGTCCGGCATAGGCAAATCCATAGAAACAGAAAGCAGACTGACGGTGGCCAGGGTGTAGGCGGAGGGGGGAATGGCAGCGATGGCTTGAGGCATACAGCGTTTCCTTTGGGGAAGATGAAAAGGTTTTAGAGAGGACTGGTGGTGACGTTTGCACAACAGTATGAATGTACTTGATGCCACTGAATTGTACATTTTCAGACGGCTAGTTTTACGTTAAAAAGAAAAAGAAAAGCCAGGGCAGCTGTCTCGTTCACGGCTATATTTACACACCTAACGTGGTATCTGCATAAAGCTGTGCTGGGTAAATATCTGTCAAAAGTTGGACCACCTGAATGTGCGCGTGAGATGCTGGTACATTCTGGGGCTAGCTGTGGTGCAGGAGAGAAACACCCTTCTGGCCATTCCAAGCTCTGACGCAGCGTGGCCCTTGATGGAACCCATCTGCTCGCTGCTCCTCGGCCTCTGGGTCTCAGATCCTGTTACTGATGAGCAGAGCTGCGGTCAGGCAGGAGTATTTCCTGGATACAGTTTGGGGACATGACACAAACAACAGGAGAGGCAGATGGGGGAGGAGGGAGAGGAGAAATGTCTGTCTCAGCACAAATCCTCGCCAAGGCATTTCCAGGGAAGCAGCTGTCACCCCAAGTGTGACTCTAGGCAGAGGCTCCGGGATCAGCGAGGGCAAGACCCTCACCTGCCCGGGCTGTCCGCGCATCAAGTGGCACAAGCGACCTCGCTCTCACACGCACGCCACCCACTGACGCTGTTTCCGGTGTCTGGCTCTCAGACACATCAGGAACCCATTTCCTAGGAGGCCCTTGGAGGGGAGCTCTTGCATTCCTGGGATCGTGTTCAGCGTGGGATGGCTCCGGGGACAGCTGGCTGAGGTTTTCAAAGTCAAGTACAACGGGAACCCCTCCCACTTCTTCAGCAGCCTCCAGGACCCAAACCTTCCTCTGCTCCACAAAAAAACACCACCCCCTTTCCCTTGCTGCCTTTGTCACCATGACAGTATTTTACGACTGCAGGTTTTTAAACTACTCATCCAAATACACCAGATGCCGAAAGGGGGCGAAGTGGGAACTTCTTCCTTTAGCTCTGATGCAAGGGTGGGCTCTGCAGCTCCCTGTCGATCCATCTCAGCTAGAACCCTGCCAGTCTGGGGAACTCACTACCTTCCAGTAATAATAACAATAGCAACAACAGCAATGGCAGCAGTTGTTATGCACTAGATAACCCCCTAGAAGCCGGGCTCCCTTTACATGCTGTACCTGTAAACTTGCCTTGTTTTATCTTTAGCATCTTACCCTGTTATCAGCCCATTTCCTAGGTGGGAAAATTGGCTCAGGGCTACAAATGACCTTCTCTATGGTCACAGATCTGGGCAGAGGTAGAGCTGCCCGAAGACAGAGCCCATGCCTTAGCCCCCAGGCAGAGCTGAGGTTTGAACTGAAGCCAGCCATTCCCTTCTTGCACAACTCTCCTTGTTTAACATTCCTACCTTATGCTAGATCTGCCCTCTGGGGCCACAGAGAATACTCGCGTTCCCTTCTTTTCCCCACTGCCTTTCAGAAATTGGAGGATACGCAGTGTCCACGCCAAATCCCCTCTTCCAGGTGAAACAACTGCTGTCCTGTCAGCTCATCCTTGGAGCCCATGTTTTCCAGCCGCCACGACCCAGTTCGGAAAGGTCCCTGTTAGAGGGGCCATCACCCCGTGTGTCGCTGAGCCAGCTCAGACCAGAGTGGGAAATTCACCCCTCACTGCTACAAACGCGGGAAGCGCTGTGACTCCAAGTAGGTCTGGCTGCACCGTTTGCGGGGGCCCAGTGCAAAATGACAACGCAAAGCCCCTTGATCAGAAGTTATTACAAATTTCAATACGGCCGTGAATGAGACAGCCACCCTTTTTAACGTACATGAGACGGCTTTTCTTTTTAACGTAAAACTAGCCATCTTAAAGTGTACAATTCAGTGGCATCAAGTACATTCATATTGTCGTGCAACCGTCACCACCAACCCTCTCTAAAACTTTTTCATCTTCCCCAAAGGAAACGCTGTATGCATCAGACTTTAAGAGCATTAAACTGAGCCTGTGTGACTGCATGAAGCTGGCCCTGGTTCTGAGCTCAGGGTGACTTAGCTGAGGGAAGAAGGCATGTCCTCATGAAAGCCAGAGAAAGGATAACATCAGAACTCGATAGGGCCTTTCAGGATGCAACATCTCATGATAAATAACGTGGACCATAATAGCAGCTAGCACTGTTTAGTACTTCCCCTGAGCCAGGCATCATGATTACTTTTTAATAATAGCATTATTAAATGCTATTATCTGACATTCACCATGTGCCCGGGAAATATTAAACTTATTTAAAATTCATAACAACAAATTCATAACAACCCGTTGCGGTAGGTACTGTTATTCCCATTTTACAGATGAGAAAATTGAGGTATGGACCATCTGAGTAACTTACCCTAAGAGCTAATGAGAGGGACTTCTCTGGTGGTGCAGTGGATAAGACTCAGTGCTCCCAATGCAGGGGGCCCAGTTTCGATCCCTGGTCAGGGAACTAGATCCCACATGCATGCCGTAACTAAGAGTTCACAGGCCACAACTAAGGAGCCCTGGAGCCGCAACTAAGTAGCCCTCCTGTGGCAACTAAGACCCGGCACAACCAAAAATAAATAAATAAATAATGTAATTTTTTAAAAAGAGCTAATGAGAGGTCTCACAACAATCTTTTGGGGGTAATTACTCATAACACCATGACCTCCGATTATCATAGAAGATTCCTGAGGTTCAAGGGCCAAAAAACAACCATAGTAATGAGAACACAAGTGGAGGATTCAAATCCAGAACGACGCAGTTGCAGAGCTCCTGCTCTAATTCCCTTTGCAGTCCAGCCTCTATCAAAGACAGAGGTAACATGTCTGTCGTGTGTTGAATAGTGTCCCCACAAAAGATGTCCGAGTCCTAAACCACAGCACCTGTGAATGTGACCTTACTTGGAAATAGGGTCTGTATTAGCCAGGGTTTTCCAGAGAAAAACAAAATCAATCAAATCCTATTGATTTGATTGAGAGAGAGATTATATGACTATATAGATGTAGATATAACCTATCTATATATAATCTATATAGAGAGAGATTGTCTATCTATCTATCCATCTAGAGGGATTTTTCTTTATGAGAAATTAGTTCATATGATTATAGAGGCTGAGAAGTCCCACCACCTGCCATCTGCAAGCTTGAGACTTGGGAAAGCGGGTGGTGTAGTTCAGCCCAAGCCCAAAGGCCTGAGAACCAGGGAAGTCAATGATGAAAATCTCAGTCCAAGGGCTGGGGGAGATTAGTGAGGCAGTGAGGCAGGAAACATGGGGTGAATTCCTCCTTCCTCTGTCTTTGATTCTATTCAAGCCCTGAGGATTGGATGAAGCCCACCTACGCTGGGGAGGGTGTCCTACGTTACTGAGTCCACTGATTCTAATGCTAATCTCATTCGGAAACAGTGTCACAGATCCACTCAGAAATAATGTTTCATCTGGGCACCCAGTGGCTAGCCATAAAATTAAGACATACAGCGTCTTTGCACATGTAATTAAGTCAATGGCTGGTGTCCTTGTAAGAAAACAGAGAGGGCGATTCAGACTCAGGGAAAGGCCAATCTCTGCGTCTCTGGTGGACGCAGAGATTGTAGTGGTGCGGCCACAAGCCAAGGGACGCCAAGGGCCGCCAGTGACACCAGAAGCTGGGAGAGAGGCCTGGAAGAGATTCCCCCAGAGGGAACCAACCCTGCCAACACCTGGATTTCAGACCTCTGGCTTCCAGAACTATGAGAGAATAGAATTCTGTTGTTTAAGCCACCCAGTTGGTGGTCATTTGTCACACAAGCTCCAGGAAACTAATAAAATGCCTTTCTGTGTTTTTAAAAGTGTTTGCATGTCCACAGGACACGTGTAACTGCTGGTTGGATCTCATACAATCCAGCCCAAAACTAAAGATTTATTTAACTGGTACTGCCAACCTGAAAATACATCTACAGACACCTTCCTGGACCCCCAAAGACCCAAGGACTGTGGATGAGAAGTGCTGTCCCGGTTCAATGCCTTGTTTACAGACAAGGAGCCAGAGAGGGGAGGTGGCTTCCTCCCCTTATGGTTAAAGAAGAGTGAGAAAGGTCCAAGGTCACCACAAGTGCAAGCCACATACGTTAATTAAAATTTTTCTAGTAGCTGTGTTAAAAACCATAAAATGCAACAATGAAATTAATTTCAACAATTCTTTGAGTTCCCTGAGGACACTAGCAAATCACCAGAAACTTGGTGACTTAACAGAAATTTATTCTCTTACGGTCCTGGAGGCAAGAAATCTGAAACCAAGGTGTCAGCAGGGCTGCGCTCCCCACCACAGCCTCAAGGAGAGAATCTGCTCCTTGCGCCTTCCAGCTTCTGGTGGCTGCTGGCATTCCCTGGCTTGTGGCAGCATCGCTCCGGTCTCTGTCTTCATGACCACGACCGACCGCACTGCCTTCTCCTCCCCTTCTCTGTGTGTCTATGTCACACCTCCCTCTTTCTCCCACTTATGAGGATACATGTGATCACATTTAGGGTTTACCTGGATAATCCAGGATAATCTCGTCTTCTCAAGATCTTTAACTGAATCACAATTGCAAAGAAAGACACCTTTTCCATTACGGTAACATTTACAGGTTCCAGGGGTTAGGACTTGATATCTTTGGGGGACATTGTTCAGTCTACTCTAATAATATATTTTACTTAACCCACTAGATCCAAAATATCATCATTTTAACGTCATTAATATTTTAAAATTATTAATTAGATATTTAACTTTTTTTCATATTAGGTCTTCAGAATTAGCTATGAATTCTACACCCATGGCACAACTAAGTTTGGAGCTCCACATTTCAGGAGCTCCAGGACCATATCTGGCTTGAGACGGCCATATGGACAGTGCATAAAGGAGATTCACTTTATCTCTACATAAAGTGTTCTAGAACTTGTCTTTCTGGTTTTTTATTTCTTTAAGGCACGTGGTACAAAGGTCACAGATGTGATTAGAATCTCGGGTGAAACTTGAGTCTTTCAGTTCAGACCCGAAGACCTGTGAATCAAGCTGTGAAAGCTGCCTGTGAGGTATGGCCCAAATCTGGGGCTGATTTCAAGCAAGCTGGACTTAAAAGTTAACTCTGCAAACCCCAATTTATTACCAAGAGAACAGCAAAAATCCCCTTCCTATCTGTGAAAATAATGCCAACCCACGGGTTGAGTTTTAGTTTGAAAAGCGCTGATTTTCTGGGACCACTTCGTATGTTAAATTCTCTTATCCTACTTTTGGAGAAAGTGAAACTGAGGCCTGGAGATGCCAAGTAACCTGCCACCAGGGCTCAGCGGCTGAGGATCAAGAAGGGGCACAGGTCTGAGCCAGGGCTGGTCACTGTTGGGCACCACTGCTTCCTCTCTGAGCAACATACTTCCCCTCTCCAAGCCTCGCTCTCCCCATCTCTAAAATGGGCGTGAGAACAGACCTTCCTCCGAGGATTACTGAGGTAATCCAGGTAGCATGTAGCATTGTGACTGGCATTAAATATAAACTGTCACTGCTGCTGGTGGTGTTCATATTGGTTTATTCAACGGAGCCAGTCTAATTCCAGAGGCAGAGCCCAGGGGCCAGGGATGTGTGTGTGAAGGGCCACCTGCTCTCCAGTTGTCAGTCCAGTGGGGGTCGAGACTGGTATTAAACTAATTACCTTACAACAGGATAAGAACCATGCATAATGATGTGTGTGTACCAGGTGAAGAAGAAAACAGGTGGTCGGGGTGGGGGAGCCTTGGGGGTTTGCTGGATTGCCCGGGAACCTGATTGACTGGTTGGAAGCCAGGGGATGTACTTGACAAGCCCAGAATGCGGGCCTTCACTGAGCCCCTGAAAGGGGTCCTTCCCACCTCCCCTCCACACACACACAGGTAGAGACATCTCCCCCAGGGAGGCAGTTCCAGGCAATTCCTGAGGTAGGGCCACCATGGCCATAGCTGATTGGACGGCAGAGAGCACCTGACCACAGGCAGCCAATGGGAAGCTAGCCAACAGCCAATGAAATCCGCTGCTGGGGTAGCTCCGCTCAAACAGGTGCTTCACAGGTGTGAACAGAAGATACCGAGAGAGATGGAAAGGCGGGCATGGTGCAGGAGCCCAGACCACTGAGAGGAGTCTGAACTCAGCGCCCGAGGAGTGGGATCAAGCAGCAGGAACAGATCAAAGAACGTCGACAACCAGGCCCCTCCATGAATCTGCTTCGGGTCCTATCCAGCCCTGGGATCCTGGGAAACCCGTGTTTCCCTGTCCCGCCTGAGAAGTTCCCCTTGTACCGCAGCATCCTCACCATAAGTCCCTCTATCCCAGAATCCTCAGTGCGGCTCTGCCCTAGCAACGAGCAAACAACCTACCACCAACCCAAGCTAGTTAGCACTGGTCGGCCACCTGCTCTACTGGGCGCCGGTGTCTACGGGAAGCCAAGGCCCCACAGAAGCCCATTTCAGATCCCGCTTGTCCTCTGGGTATAGTAGGGTAAGACGACACTTTCTATGTAAGCCTCTCACTGCTTCCCTGCCCACCACCCGACCCTAACTCCTCCACCGTGAAGGCCTCCCTGCTCTCACCTCGTCCCAAGAGTCAGATCCTCCCTAACACGGAAGAGCACAGAATTGACCCAGACCAGCCTCTCGCAGCCGGCAGCCCCCTCCTCACTGCATTTTTCCTGCCAGGCCGTTCTCTGGGCAAGATTCTGGCCATGTGGACCCATCAAAGGCCACTAGGGCCACTAGGACTCAACAGCGTGTCACCGTTAAGCATGTTGGCGGCAGCAGCTGAGAGATGAGACCGACCAGCACTGTGGGAGGGGGTGAGACCCTGGGGATGAACAGACACGATTTGGCCCCGAGACAAGAGTGAGATCCGGCGAAGAGAACAGGCTCCTCCCTCCCGGACAGGGCAGCTGAGAGAGAGCTTCAGCTCGGGCTGGGAACACAAGCAGGGCAGTAAACTAAGTGACAAAATAATAATTATTATATAACAAGATGAACAATAATAAGAGCTAACTTTATTTTTATTTATTTTTTTAATTTTTAAATTTAATTTAATTAATTGTTTTATACAGCAGGTTCTTATTAGTCATCCATTTTATACACATCAGTGTATACATGTCAGTCCCAAGCGCCCAATTCAGCACACCACCATCCCCACCCCCCCGCGGCTTTCCCTCCTTGGTGTCCATACGTTTGTTCCCTACATCTGTGTCTCAGTTTCTGCCCTGCAAACCGGTTCATCTGGACCATTTTTCTAGGTTCCACATACATGCGTTAATATACGATATTTGTTTTTCTCTTTCTGACTTACTTCACTCTGTAGGACAGTCTCTAGATCCATCCACGAATAAGAGCTAACTTTAGCTGCCAGATACGGTGCCCAATATTAGTCCACTGTCTTCCTTGTCCCCATTTTAGAGGTGAGGACGTTGAGGTTCACAGGAGTGAAGTAACTTGATCAATTTCCATGCTAAACCACAGTGATATACACACATCACTGCACTGGTGTATGTGAAAAAGACTCTTCAGAGAGCCCGGGGGTGGGGAGGAAAGGACTTGGCCGAGAAGGGGCTGATACCCACACGAAGCTGATCTTCCACGGGCCCAGCTGGATCCTCTGACCTTCTCCCCCAGTCTCCAGTTTCCAATCTGGACTGTGTGTCTCAGAACTGCGGGCACGTAGCACATGTGCTATTATCACTGAGGGGTGGTGTTCCAGAAGCTTCTGAGTTTGGAGCCAGGAAAGGACCAGAAATGTCCCTTGCTGCCTCCACTCCCATTGTCCCTGCACAACCTGCAGCCAGGGACCCAGGCTTCTCCGTTTTAACCACCTTGGGAGGCCCTGCCCCTCCTGTCTCATCATGAGCGATGCCCTCCAGCCCTGGGAATGACACAGTTTTGGCGCTAAGGGAAAAAGTGCAGCGTCCTCCTGGCCAGAGGCCATTCTGCACCCGGTTGTCTGTCATTCCCCAGCTGTGTACGGAGCTGGTGAAAATGCTCGCCTGTGACCAGAATGCCAGACCAGCCATCATGGGAACCAGGGACACGTAAAGCCCAAGAACAGTCTTTTTTTTGGCTGTGCCATGTGGCTTGTGAGATCTTAGTTCCCCGACCCGGGATTGAACCTGGGCCCTCAGCAGTGAGAGCGTGGAGTCCTAACCACTGGAACCCCGGTGAATTCCCAAGAACAGTCATTTTTTTTTTTTTTAATTTATATTTTTGGCTGTGCCACAAGGCTTGTGGGATCTAAGTTCCCTGAACAGGGATTGAACCCGTGTCCCCTAAATTGGAAGCACGGAGTCTTAACCACTGGGCCGCCAGGGAAGTCCGCCCAAGAACAGTCACTTCTGAAGTTTGCAGAATTAAAGTGGGAGACCAGGGTGCCCAGCAGAGGTTCCTTGCTCCCTCATTCATTCATTCATTCATTGATTTGTCCATTCAGCCCCTGAACCCTGAGTGCTTAAGCGTGCCAGGAACTGTGCTGGGTGCTGGGGACACAGGGGTCATGTCAGAGGCGCCCCAACATTGGGAGGGGTTTGGGGCTCTCTCCAAGGCCGACGCTCGACCCGGTGACCTCTCTCCAACCCAGGCCTGGAGTTCCTCTAAGCCAGCCTCAGCCTTTCGTCCTGCCTCTCACCCTGGCCCCAGACCCCTCTGCCTGAGCTCACAGGCGATGACTTGGGTGACCTCACACCGGAGGCCCTGGCCGGTCTGCAATCCCAGGGGCTTCCGGCTCCGGCTTTCTGGCTTTATCCTCCCCCTTCTCAAGCATGACTCAGGCGGGGACAGGACCTGGAATGTGGTAAGGCTCTCCATTTTTACGCAATTGTTTTCTTCACTCAAACCGCAGGCCTTGTAGGGGAGGCCCCCTCCCCTGCCTCGCAACCCAGTGACTGTCAGGGTTCAGACACTGGGTAAATAGAGCCTCTCCTCTGCTGGGGGTCAAGGCCAGTCCTCAGGAAAGCGCCACAGGGGAGGGAAGCCTCCACTCCAGAGACGCTGCGCTCTGCCCGGCACTGCAGGGACCTCCTCCCTCCCTCCGTCCTCCTCCTCCTCTCTTCTCCCCCTCTCTTCTCCTCCTTTTCCTGTTCCGCAGCCAGCAAAGTGATCTCAAATCCAACCCGTTAACAGTGGGACATATGATTTTTCCTAAGGATAGCTGTATTTGTGCAAAAGAAAACCTGAATAGATGAACAGATCATTCACTCATTCATTCTTCATTCATTCATGGAGTGGCAGTAG
This sequence comes from Stenella coeruleoalba, assembly GCF_951394435.1. Taxonomy (NCBI): domain Eukaryota; kingdom Metazoa; phylum Chordata; class Mammalia; order Artiodactyla; family Delphinidae; genus Stenella; species Stenella coeruleoalba. Next base: position 116,539,532 of record NC_137153.1, read on the forward strand.
GACTGTTAACAGCATGGGTTTGGGAGTCACCCTGCAGGTGTGTCCAGCTCCACCGCTTTCTGCCTTTGCAATCGCGGACCAGTGGCATCCCCATCGTGCCTCCATTCCCTTATCTGGGGTGTGGTGAGGACTCAGGGGATGGTGCAGGCAGGGTGCCGGTGCAAGGTGCTGATTAGTCTTGGTCACTTCCCTGAGGGCACTAGGAGCCTTTGGGAAGTCTCAGGCAGGTTGGCGACTGCTCAGGTCCCTGGCTGCTGGGGAGGACGGGGTGCCAGAGGAGAGGGGACACGTGAGAAGGCAGGTGCTACTGCCCGGATGAGAGGTGACACGGCCTGAGAAAGATATGGCACAAGGACTGGCAGGCCTCAGCGATAGGCTGGCTGTTAGGTGTTAGAGACAGAATGTCAGCAGAAGTCAGAAGGGTGGTTACCTCTGTGTGCAGGGGGTGTATTGACTGTGATGGGACACAAGGGAATTCCCTGGGTGCTGAGAAATTTCCATGTCTCCATCTGGGTGGCAGTTAAAAATTTTTTTAACTTAGGGATGTCTACCTAGGTTAAATTTTTTTTTCTTTTTGAGCTGTCGCTTAAGATTTGTGTATTTTACTTAGGTAAATGGTACCTCAATAAAAAAAATAAAGGGAATCCCTTGGTGGTCCAGTGGTTAGGACTCAGCGCTTTCACTGCTGGGGCCCGGGTTCAATCCCTGGTTGGGGAACTAAGATCCCGCAAGCTGCGTGGCGTGACCAAAAAAAAAAAAAATTTTTTTTTTAAATAAAAAAACAGAATAAAATCCCAATGCCCAGGTCTCTGACTTGAATAGCTGAGTAGATGGGGATGTCATTTACTGACATGGGAAGCCTGGAAGAAATGCTGACTTGAGAGAAAAGATCAAGAACCTGGTTTTGCATCTAAGTTGTTCTCAGTGCTTTCCCTGGTATAAACAATGCCAAGATGAATGTCGGCGTCCATTCAGGTAAATTCCTACAAGTGGGATTTCTGGATCCAAGTGTACAAGCATGTCTTTAAGACTTGTGACTCACATTGTCAACAAGGCTTTATCAATCTGCGTTCCCTCCCACATTCATTCATTTGTACATTCATTCCATCGCTGAGCGCCATCTCTGTGCCAGGCCCTGTCCTGGGTACTAGGGACACAGTGGCAAACCAGACAGAAAGATTGCTGCCACCCGCTTCCTGGAGCGCCCAGTCTGGGGTGGGGGGCAATGTAGGAAGAGGGACCCTCTTGTTCAGAGAGGCCTATTCAACCCTAAAGGGGTGAAACACTTGCCCAGAATGCTGGCCCGAAACCAGCTATTTTTAGTGATATTCTTTTTCCTCTGTAGTCAGAGAAAGATATATTAGACAGCCAGAGCGACCAGAGCTCTAGAGGAAAAGCGCTCCAGAGGGGGAAAAGCATTCCAGAAAAGGGCACAGAATGTGCAACGGTCCTGCGCTGAGGAGTGCAGGACAGGGCTGCAGGGCCAGGCAGGAGGTTAGAGCTTCATCCCAAGAGTGATGGGAACCACAGGAGGATTGCTTTTTTTTTTGCGGTACACGGGCCTCTCACTGCTGTGGCCTTTCCCGTTGCAGAGCACAGGCTCCGGACACACAGGCTCAGCAGCCATGGCTCTCAGGCCCAGCTGCTCCGCGGCATGTGGGATCTTCCCTGACCAGGGCACGAACCCGTGTCCCCTGCATCGGCAGGCGGACTCTCAACCACTGTGCCACCAGGGATGCCCCGAGGATTGCTTTTCTTAATACATTTATTTATTTTATTTATTTACTTTTAGCTACGTTGGGTCTTCGTTGCTGCGTGCGGGCTTTCTCTAGTTGCAGCGAGTGGGGGCTACTCTACGTTGCGGTGTGCGGGCTTCTTATTGCCGTGGCTTCTCTTGTTGCAGAGCACAGGCTCTAGGCACGCGGGCTTCAGTAGTTGTGGCACGTGGGCTCAGTAGTTGTGGCTCGCGGGCTCTAGAGCGCAGGCTCAGCAGTTGTGGCGCATGGGCTTAGTTGCTCCGCAGCATGTGGGATCTTCCCGGACCAGGGCTCGAACCCTTTTCCCCTGCATTGACAGGAGGATTCTTAACCACTGCACCACCAGGGAAGTCCCTGTGTTTATTTTTGATTGTTCGTGTTTTCTAATCTTCTTCATGCACATGTACTGTTTCTGTAATTTTAAAATATATTAATATATCTAAATAATATATACTTAGATATATAATATATTATATATTTTAAAATATATATTTAAATATACACGCACATATTACGGATGCTTTTTATTTTATTAAAAAAAAAACCCTCGGGCTTTCCTGGTGGCGCAGTGGTTAAGAATCCGCCTGGCAGTGCAGGGGACACGGGTTTGAGCCCTAGTCCGGGAAGATCCCACATGCCGCGGAGCAACTACGCCCGTGCACCACAACTACTGAGCCTGAGCTCTAGAGCCCACGTGCTACAACTACTGAAGCCCACGTGCCTAGAGCCCGTGCTCTGCAACAAGAGAAGCCACTGCAATGAGAAGCCCGCGCTGCAACTAGAGAAAGCCTGCGTGCAGCAACGAAGACCCAAAGCAGCCAAAAATAAATAAATAAATTTATTAAAAAAAAAAAAAAACCTCTCCAGTCCAAAAAGTGCTGGGTGGCGGCCCTAGGCTCCCTACCCGCCTCGGTTAGACCCTTCACTCGGTTGCTCAGGGCCTTTCAAAGCCTATGCGAGGTCTGAGGTGGGGGAGAGGTGCCCACCAGAGAAATTAGAAACCCCGCAGGGAGGGCGCCCCGAGCCGTGCGTCCCCCTGGCCGTGAGCTCGGGTTTCGGCCCAGAGCCCCGTCTGGCCGGTTGTGCGTGTCCTTTTCTCTCCACTTTGGGGTCCCACCTGCGCTCCCCTTGCGATCTCCCCGACTGGGACCCCCTGCGGCCAGATGCCGCCCATCGCATAGGTGTTGATGTGCGCTCACACCCGGAGCCTCTGGCGGCTGGGGTGAGTTCCCCAACCCGGGGGCCTCCCGCTGCAGCCGAGCCGGCTCAGCGGGAACTCGGAGCACGATTTGGAGCAAGGTGGGCGCCAGCACAGGGCCCGGGATGGGACGGGAGGGAGGCGCGGGGTCAGCAAAGCCAGCCGGAGAGCAGGTGCTTCAGCGTCTAGGCGCTCAGAGCCGGTCAGACGTGGGTTCAAATTCTGACTCCTCCAGGCTCAAGTAGGTGGACGCGGGTGAGGTGTGACATCACCTACCACCTCTCCTCTGGGAATGTGGGCAGTAGCCCCTGCCTGGCTGTTCTGAGGACCGGGTGTTTGCTGTTGGCATATACTTCCCTCAGGAGCCTGGCCCGTTCAATTGCTAAACATGGTTTAGCAATTTCCATTCATTTTGGTTCAATTCAAAGTCTGGCTTCCAATGACAACCAAAGGCAAGGCTTAATCCTTCATTAGTTCTTGAATTAAAAACAACAGATGGACAAACAAAAAACCCTGAAGGACATTATTGAGATAATTGGGGAAATTTGAATGTGGAAGAAATGACCCATAACGCTGTGTTGAAATTAAATTGAGTAAGAGGATGGTATTGTGGTTGTACAGGCATCGTCCTTAACCTTAGGAGACACTTGGTGAAGAGTTTAGGGCTGGAGTTCAATGATGGCTGCAGAGTGCTTTCAGATGGGTCAGTAAAAGAAGAGAAAGAGGAGCCAATGGGAGAGCGTTCACACTTGCTGGATCCAGGTGAGAAACTTGGGCGTTCATCGTAGTATTCTTTCTACTTATCTGAAAGTTTAAAATAGTTTTTTTTTCCAAACTGAAATGCTATCCACTTTCTAAGAAAGAGGGTCTTGCTTTCTTGTTGCATTAGGAGAAGTGTTGGGAACTTTCTCCCTCTTCTCTCTCTTCCTCCGTGTCGCTCCAAGGGTCCCCGACTAAGGTGTGCTGTTGTGTGTCAAACAGATGTTTTGGGCCAGCCAGGGAGCCTCACCGCTCTTCTTCATGCTGTTCCCAGGGAGAAGCGCTACTAACACACTTTCAGAACCCCTGTCCCCATCCTTGCTGGGCTGGTACATCCTGGACATCAGTCCCGAATCATGTCAGTCTGGCCATTGCAGCCACACCCCCAAGCAAAGGCCCTTTGACCAGAACAATAAATAACTCCACCTAATTTGGACTTCACCAAACCAACTTCGTTTAGTCTAGAGTCACGCTTCTCAATATATGGGACAACGGTCACACACAACCTTTAAAAGAATGGCAGAGCCATAGGACATGACAAAAACTGGTTAGATCCCACATGCTGTGGAGCAACTAAGCCCGTGCGCCACAACTCCTGAGCCTGAGCTCTAGGCCCACGAGCCACAACTACTGAGCCCACGTGCCACAACTACTGAAGCCCGTGCACCTAAGAGCCTGTGCTCTGCAACAAGAGAAGCCATCGCAACGAAGAGTAGCCCCCGCTCAACGCAACTTAGAGAAAGCCCGTGCGCAGCAACGAAGACCCAATGCACCCAGAACAAAACAAAACAAAACAAAACAAAACTGGTTAGAACCAGCTAGATCCAAGATGGCGGAAGATTTGACTTCCAGTGGACCTTGAGCCACGTTATATACTCATTGTAACACATCAGCATCTGCTAAGTGACACACCCACTAGCACCATGACAGTTCCAAGGCCAACCATCGATGATCAAAAGTGGGCAGTGGCCCATCCTGGAAATCTCCACCCCCTTCCCCAAAAGAATTGGAATAATCCTCCCATTCATTCGCCTATGAAATTACCCAGCCCATAAAAACTAACCACGCCATATTTCAGAGCCCCTCGCCTTCTGAGATGGCCCACACTCTGTCTGTGGAGAGCGCTTCTCTCTTAATAAGTCCACTTCTCACCTCTCACTTTGTCTCTCACTGAATTCTTTCTGTGAGGAGACATCAAGAACCTGAGCTTCATCAAGTCCTGAAACCAGGTGTGTGATCTCAATTTAGAGACTGTGGCTTCGAGTCCCAATCTGGGCTTAGACACTTGGCTTCAAGTCCCTATCTGAGGCACATGGTTTCACTTCGAGACTCTGAAAATGACAAAATTCCCCTAAAACACACACACATTTTAGATGTCATGTCAAGGAGCTGACAGAAGCTGGGATGTCCATCCACTGGCCCTAGAATTAAAATTTGAATGGGCTAGACAGAAACAGGAAACAACCTAAATGTCCATCAACTGGCAACTGGAGAGACAAGATGGGACATATCCTTATAATGGAACACTATTCAGCAATAAAAATGAGGTAGCAACAGATACATGCTATGACATGGGTGAACCTCCAAAGTATGCTCAGGAAAAGAACCCGGACACAAGAGACCACATATTGTATGGTCTATTTATATGAAATGTCCAGAAAAGGCAAAGCTACAGACAGAAAGGAGATTAGCGGTTTCCTGGGGCAACGACAGGCGCTGACATTCAACGTGCACAAGGGTTCCTAATGGGATGATGAAATGTTGGAAAACTGATTTATGGTGATGGTTGCATAACTTGGTAAATTTACTAAAAACCACTCAATTGCACACATGAAAAGTGTGAACAATCGGTATGCAAATATGCCTCAGTAATGCTGTTTTGGAATGTCACTGGGCTGGAACATACTGACAACGGTTTTGGGGTCCCAGACACACAGGGCCCCATCATTCTTACTTGTGTGATCTTATCCCTGCCTCCATCTCCTTTGCCCTCTAGTCCTTCCCACATATTGTTCTGCCCCAACTGGGCTGTGCATCCCCAGGGGAGGGAGGGGCAGCGTGTGTCTTGCGCACACTGCCTCCCAGGGCCTGCTCTAGGAAGCTGCTCTCTAAATATTTGTCTAATGAGTGAAAGAAGGAAGGGATGGTGTCATCCTCTCCTTGGGAAAGTGGCAGGGTTCCTAGAAGCTCCTTTTTTTTTTTTTAACTTTTAGGGTTTTTTAGTTTTTTTTTTTTAAACAATTCAGTCTTGTTTCTTCTGCTTCTTCTTTTTTTTTAATTTTTAGTTTTTGACCACAGCATGCAACATGTGGGATCTTAGTTCCCTGACCAGGGATCGAACCTGCGCCCCCTGCATTGGAAGCAAGGAGTCTTAACCACTCGACCTCCAGGGAAGTCCCTCTAGCTGCTCCTTTTATAGGGTCATCAAATATCTCCCCATTATCCTTTCCCATGGCTGGGTACGTAGGAATATCTTTACCCCTCAGGAGAGCATTAAATTCTGTTCATCATGTTGCAGTTTTGTTTTTTTTTAAACTTAATTAATTTATTTATTTATGGCCATGTTGGGTCTTTGTTTCTGTGCGAGGGCTTTCTCTAGTTGCGGCAAGTGGGGGCCACTCTTCATCGCGGTGCGTGGGCCTCTCACTATCACGGCCTCTCTTGCTGCGGAGCACAGGCTCCAGATGCGCAGGCTCAGCAACTGTGGCTCACAGCTCCGCGGCATGTGGGATCTTCCCAGACCAGGGATCGAACCCATGTCCCCTGCATCGGCAGGCAGATTCTCAACCACTGCGCCACCAGGAAAGCCCTCATGTTGCAGTTTGAAACCTTGTCCTTGTTCCCTGGAATTGCTTACTTTAGAGTGATTTGGGTGTTGCGGTCTAATGCTTCTAGCATTTACCAAAGGCTCACTATGTGCCCGGGGCTTCACGCGTGTAATCGCATCCAACCCTTGCAACAGTCCTGTGGGCCAGGTGTTCTTATTTCCCCTAGTTTGCAGATCAGAAAACTGAGGCCCAGAAAGGTTAAGGCAGTCACCCAAGGTTACACAGCTGGTCAGAAGCAGTGTCGGGATGTGAACTCAGGGCCTTCAAAGTCCAGGCACTTGAAACTAAACATACCTCTGGGTCGTTCAATGGAATGGTATCAGTCAGACCCGGGGGTGGGAACCGGAGTTTCCCTGAACCCCTTGTTGACATCTGTTTTAAGGCCTAAGAACTGCATCTCGGGTGATTTTAAGGACTAGAAAATAGATACTTTATCAACACCAGTGAATGGTTTGCTACTTCGAATAGGGGTCCTTTTGTTACTTGGATGCTGTTTTTTTTTTACCTCTACCCGTCTCTCATGTTCTCAAAGTCTCTGCCTCTGCTTCTCTCGCAAAATTTCTTCCTTGTTTCAAGTTGCTCTGGTGAGCCCGTTTCTCCCTTTCTAATCCTGCGTGCTCGCCCCATCTAGTGGTAAGACTTGGGAATTACACTATCCTTCTGAGAAGCCGCAGGGTGAGGCAAGGTTTGGGGGAATGAATGCCTTGAGCCCTTCTGTCCAGGACAAAAATAGCAACAGTCTTCAGGTTACCAGAGGCCAGGTTCTCCAGATGCGTTCTAGCTACCTCTCTGGAGGCCACCTTAACTCTTTTATTTAATTATAAACTATTTAATCAAAAGAAACAATATAACATCCCAGATTTAATAGATGTTACATTTTGCTGTATTTCCTTCAGCTCTCTTTAATAAAAGTACCTTTAATAAAAGTAGAGCTCTAGGGTTTCCCTGGTGGCGCAGTGGTTGAGAGTCCGCCTGCCGATGCAGGGGACGCGGGTTCGTGCCCCGGTCCGGGAAGATCCCACGTGCCGCGGAGCGGCTGGGCCCGTGAGCCATGGCCGCTGAGCCTGCGCGTCCGGAGCCTGTGCTCCGCAACGGGAGAGGCCACAACAGCGAGAGGCCCGCGTACCGCAAAAAAAAAAAAAATAGAGCTCTAATCCCATCCCTTTGGCCTTCCTCCCCAAAAGTCATCTCCATGCCAAAACTGAAGTGTATCAATTCCTTGTTATGTTTTGTTTTTATTTTAACTACACATGTTATGTATCCGCATAGAATGTGCATTTAAAAAAATATTTATTTATTTATTGTGGCTGCTCCAGGTCTTAGTTGTGGCACACGGGATCTTAGTTGCGGCATGCATGTGGGATCTAGTTCCCCGACCAGGGATCGAACCCAGGCCCCCTGCACTGGGAGCGAGGAGTCTTACCCACCGGACCACTAGGGAAGTCCCACAATGTGCATTTTAAATATGTGAACAGAAGGAATTCCCTGGCAGTCCAGTGGTTAGGACTCCGTGCTTTCACTGCCAGGGCTCAGGTCCAGGGAACCAAGATCCTGCAAGCTGTGTGGCATGGCCACAAAACAAAACAAAACAAAACAACAAAAAATATGTAAACACATAAATGGTATACTGTACATCTCCTTTGGCTACTTTTTCTTTTTCACTCAACTCTGGTTCATGAGACTTATTGACATTGATACACATAGTTCTAGTGAATCCATTTTTATCTTCTGTATAATATTCCATTTTAGGACTAAACAGTGGTTTGTTTATCCATTCCTCTGGTGACGGAAAATTAGCTTTGATTCCAATTTTTACTACTACAAATAGCACCTCAACAAACATCCTTGAATGTGTCTCCTTGTGTACATGGGTCCCTCTAGGAGTGGGCTTTGCCACGAGTGGGTTACAGGTGGGCAGACGGAAAGGGCCCAAGGCAGCCAGGGCCCTGGGCTCAGTCACCTTGTCCAGTAGCCCCTCCACTAACACCAGTGGGCTGTACCCATACTTTCATTTTCTTCATGCATCATAATGTGATAAAGGCTTGAAGATGGAATTTCTGGGTCACAGGGCATGTACATCTTCAACTTTGCCAGGTATTGCCAAATTGGTCTTGTCTTCAATGTCACTTTAAGTGACATCAGGGGGCCCTTGTTCACCCAAAAGATCTGGGTGACTGCCATTTCCTGGGTATGTAGCTTAGGACTGGAGCGCGTGCAACCATCTGCTTACGTCACAGATATGTATTGATATCTGTGCCACGAGTAATAACATCCCTGTCTCTGACCCAGGAAGCTCATGTCTTTGATAGCCTCTGTGAAACCGGCAGGCTAACTTGTGACTTGCAAGCCGGGCAAAACCTGAGACACTTCACCATTCTTCACGAGACGATCCCCTTTCCACCATGTACAAAGCACTATCACAAGCCTGAAGGGCTCAAAGAGAAGGGTCCCCTTGGCCTGTTTTGAAGGATATGATGGTTAATTGTATCCACCAGCTTGACTGGGTCATGGGGTGTCCATACATTTGGTTAAATGTTATATCTGGGTGTGTCTTCGAGGGTGTTTCTGGATGAGATCAACACTTTTTTTTTTTTTTTTTTTTTTTTTGCGGTACACGGGCCTCTCACTGTTGTGGCCTCTCCCGTTGCGGAGCACAGGCTCCGGACACGCAGGCTCAGCGGCCATGGCTCACGGGCCCAGCCGCTCCGCGGTATGTGGGATCCTCCCGGACCGGGGCACGAACCCGTGTCCCCTGCATCGGCAGGCGGACTTGCAACCACTGCGCCACCAGGGAAGCCCTTTTTTACATTTTTTATTTAGCCACACCGTGAAGCTTGAGGGCTCTTAGTCCCATGACCAGGGACCAAACTTGGGCCCTGGCAGTGAAAGAGCTGAGTCCTAACCACTGGACCGCCAGGGAATTCCCAAGATCAACATTTAAATTGGTAAACTGAGTAAAGCAGATTGCCCTTCCCAATATGAGTGGGTCTCATGCAATCCATTGAAGGTCTGAATAGAATAAAAGGCTGAGTAGGAAAGAAATCTCTCTGCCTCACTGATTTCAAGGTGTGACATTGGACTTCTCCTGTCCTAGAACTCAGACTCAGACTGGAGCTATACCTTTAGTTCTTCTGACTTCAGATGTCTCAGCCTCCATAATCATGGAAGCCAATTCCTTATAATAAATCTCTCTCTCTCTCTCTCTCTCTCTCTCTCTCTCTCTATATATATATATATAATACATCCTATTGGTCCATTTCTCCGGAGAACCCTGACTACTACAAGGGGCTCACAGTTAAGAAAGGAACTTTGCAACACACCCTGTTTTTTTTCTTAATAGCATTTATTACCATCTGGTGATCACAGCAGTGTTTTTTGTTTTTTGTGGGTTTTTTGGCTGTGTTGGGTCTTCCTTGTTGCGTGCAGGCTTTCTCTAGTTGCAATGAGCGGGGCTACTCTTTGTTGTGGTATGTGGGCTTCTCATCATGGTGGCTTTTCTTGTTGCGGAGCACAGGTTCTAGGCTCGCGGGCTTCAGTAGTTGTGGCATGTGGGCTCAGTAGTTGTGGCATGTGGACTCAGTAGTTGTGGCGCACGGGCTTAGTTGCTCCACGGCATGTGGGATCTTCCCAGACCAGGGATCGAACCTGTGTCCCCTGCATTGGCAGGCGGATTCTTAACCACTGCGCCACCCGGGAAGTCTTCACAGCAGAGCAGTGGTTTTGTTTCTTTGCTTATTATCCATCCACCACAGCCCCATGAGAGGAGGTCCCTGGTCTGTCTTGTTCACCCTTACACAGAGCCTGGCATATGGGTGATGCTCAAAGAATCCTGGTTGAGTGAATGAACAAATTTAGTTATTGGAACCAGGGCTGAGCAGGGTTGTTGGGCAGCGAGAATGGCGTAGCAGGCATGGAGACTTTGTGCTTTTTTGTTTGTTTCTGTTATTTTTGTTGTTTTTTGTTTGTTTTGTTTTGGCTGCACTGCGTGGCATGTGGGGTCTTAGTTCCCCGACCAGGGATCGAACCCGTGCCCCTGCATTGGGAGCATGGAGTCTTAGCCACTGGACCACCAGGGAAGTCCGTGGTGTTTTCTTTAGCTTGAAAGCCACAGTCCCTATGGATGCAATGCGTTAACTGCCTTCTCCAACCTTGGGTGTATGATCCATCTGGGAGGCAGATTTCTTTCCCCTTTGTGTTTTGCCTATGAAGTGGGTTGGCAGCCCTGAGCCCACGCCCATTGGGAGGTCAAAGAGGGTGGCTAGGTCCCAGGGGGAAAAGAAGCCAGCTTTGGGTTAAACACGTTCCTCAGAGAAGCCAGTTCAGTCATTCCTGAGCCCAGCTCCTGGCCATCCATTTGTGATTGACTTGGGGGCTGGAGGTGACATTTGTTTAAGGAACAGCAGTGAGAGACCTGAGTGGTGTGTAAAAGTGCATAGAACAGGAGACCTTTTCAGGAGGTTTTTCAACAGCAACAGTAACAACACCTTGGGGTGTTTTCCAACAATAATGCATTTACAAAGAATTCTCCATGGGGCAGCTGGTCAGTCTCAGGTGATGTTGGTAGAACTTGGAGGGATTGTAAAAGTGAAATGGAAGAATATTAACCCCCCCCAACACAGCTCTGATGACATTGGATGGTAATTGCTGAGACCCCTCCCCAGGCGCCACCCCCGGCCAGATGGGCGCCCTGTTGGGCGGCACCAAGTCTCTCTTACTCACTGTAAATCCCCAGGTGGACAGATACAGTGCCTGGCGCAGAGGAAGCCTTGGGCTGCTAGAAGATGGATGAGTGCATTTCCAACACAAGTAGAACAGACAAAGGTCATCCAGGAGTTCAAGGAGAGAACTTTCCAGAAGTCTTGCATCCCATACCAACTGCCCCCCTCCTACCTCCTAGGTTCCCAACGTGTCCTGAATGTCCGTCTCAGTGCACTCACCTCCCACACCGTGACCACATGTCTACTCATCCGTCTTCCCTGAGCCCTCCGCTAAGGTGCCCCTGCACTCATCTCGTCAAGTGACCCTCAGGGCAACCTTATAAGGCAGGGACTATCGTTAGGGCCAGTCTACAAATGAGGAACCAGGGCCTAGAGAGCGTGAGTAACCTGCCCAGGGTCATATGCATGGTCACAGCAGAGGCAGAATTTGAACCCACGCAGTTTGTTTCCTGCCTGTTGGAGGAGAGAGGCAGGTCAGTGGGGGAAGAGGTCAGGTGGGGCCTCCGAAGGGCCCGAGTGCCCATCCTGACTCCACCACTTTCTACTCGTGTGACAAGTTCCTTGGGCACATTATTTAACCTCTCTGGGTATTAACCTGTAAAATAAAGATTGGCCACTTCACAGGGTTGCCTTAGAATTAAATGAGATAATGACGCTAGTGCACCCAGAACCTGACCCTTAGCAAGCACTTAATAAATAAAACAATAGGGCTTCCCTGGTGGCGCAGTGGTTGAGAGTCCGCCTGCTGATGCAGGGGACACCGGTTCGTGCCCCGGTCGGGGAAGATCCCACGTGCCACGGAGCGGCTGGGCCTGTGAGCCAAGGCCGCTGAGCCTGCACGTCCGGAGCCTGTGCTCCGCAACGGGAGAGGCCACAACAGTGAGAGGCCCGCGTACCGCAAAAAATAAATAAAACAATACATAATAATGTTATTTTAAAAACATATGCTAGTCTATAAAAAGTGTCCGAATCTGCAGTGATAGAAAGCAAATCTGTGGTCGATGGACAGGGGAGGGGGCATCAGGGGAGAGGTGAGGATTACAAGATGGCAAGAGGAATCTTCTGGGGGTGATGGCTATGTTCACTACCCTGATTGTGAAGATACTTTCGTGAGTGCATAAATATGTCAAAACTTAACAAATTGTACACTTTTTAAATCAATTAATTAATTAATTAATTGATGGCTGGGGTGGGTCTTCGTTGCTGCACGCGGGCTTTCTCTAGTTGCGGTGAGCAGGGGCTACTCTTTGTTGCGGTGCGCAGGCTTCTCATTGTAGTGGCTTCTCTTTTTGCGCAGCACGGGCTCTAGGTGCACGGGCTTCAGTAGTTGTGGCACGTGGGCTCAGTAATTGTGGCTCGTGGGCTCAGTAGTTGTGGCACACGGGCTTAGTTGCTCCACGGTATGTGGGATCTTCCCAGACCAGGGCTCGAACCCGTGTGCCCTGCATTGGCAGGCAGATTCTTAACCACTGTAACACCAGGGAAGCCCTGTACACTTTAAATGTGTGCATTTTGTTGTATGTCAAACTTACCTCAATAAAGCTGTTTGAAGGCACATGTAATATTCTATAGCCATTAGGATTTCATAGAAATAAAGTGTGTATCCCTGTATAAACAATAACAAGAAGAACACCAAATACCATGTGCCCCAGCAGAGCCCCTCTGTATAAAATAGACACTGATAAGACTTCGATGAGAACAGGTCTTCGGGCTGACAGTTGGCTTTTTATTTTTATTTATTTATTTTTGACTGTGTTGGGTCTTCATTGCTGTGCACGGGCTTTCTCTAGTTGCAGCGAGCAGGGGCTACTCTTCGTTGCAGTGTGCAGGCTTCTCAGTGCAGTGGCTTCTCTTGTTGCGGAGCACAGGCTCTAGGCGCACGGGCTTCAGTAGTTGCAGCACGTGGGCTCAGTAGTTGTGGTGCATGGGCTTAGTTGCTTCACGGCATGTGGGATCTTCCCAGACCAGGGACTAAACCCCTGTCCCCTGCATTGGCAGGCGGATTCTTAACCACTGTGCCACCAGGGAAGTCCGACAGTTGGTTTTTTATATAATCTAGGGGTTTGAACTTCTGTTGTCATTTTTTTCTGGAGGTCACAGAGGTAGTGAGAGCAGGATATGAACCCATGTCTCTGGGTCCTCAGACCAGCAGCTCACCAGTACCCTCTAGTGCTTCGCTCGGTGCGAGTAGGTCTCTCCAGCCTTGAGCAGTTTCCCATTCTATCAGCGTGGTCACACCTCTGGTTCCAGTCAACTCCGAAACTTCCCTGGAAACAGGTGTGGACCAGGGGGTGCTGTCTCTGGTCCTGAAAATCTCTGCCCACCTCGCACCAAAGGGCAGAGCCCTATCTGCAGCCCCCTTCCAAGACCTTCCTGGTTGGTCTTTCAAGTTATGACGGCCTTAAGGAGTCAAGTTGGTGGTTTTGAATGTTTTTTTATTAACAATTTAAACACTGTAGTTGACGTTCCAAGAGAGAAATGATAGAAAGAGTAAAGGGGAAGGGGATAATGTAGGGACAAGAGGATGGGTGGGAGGTGAGGTGACCAGCCTCCCAGAGACAGTGATGCAAGACGGCAGCTACCATGGGCTTTGGACAATTTTTTTTTTTTTTTTTTTTTTTTGCGGTACGCAGGCCTCTCACTGTTGGGGCCTCTCCCATTGCGGAGCACAGGCTCCGGACGCGCAGGCTCAGCGGCCATGGCTCACGGGCCCAGCCGCTCCGCGGCATGTGGGATCTTCCCGGACCGGGGCACGAACCCGTGTCCCCTGCATCGGCAGGCGGACACTCAACCACTGCGCCACCAGGGAAGCCCGGGCTTTGGACAATTTTTGAAAACAAAATGTGGATATAAATACCCAGAAGCACTCCCTTTTGTAAGATTTATAACAAAAATTAATATGAATGGAGTTAATAGTACTAATGGAGTGGTCACCCAGTAGCCAAATCAGCAGAATTCACGTAGCGTCAAACTTGTCCAAAGACAGCTTCAGCTCCTAACGCTGCCTAAAGAAAATATGAAACTCCCTCAGCTGCCGCAAGGACAGTATTACAGCAATTAATAAACAAGATAAAACACAGGCTCTCCACCACCCGCCTCCCAATCCGATTTCTTCATTTTCCACAGCAGCAAATTTTCTAGGTACGTCTTGCAGGTCTCAGAGTACTGGAAGTTCCCATTCAAAGGCAATTTCTCTTAAGATATGCTAAATGAACTAGTTTTTATCTTAAGATACTCACTGATACTGGAAATAGATAAGTTGTTTTACACTCTTTAAAACTTTCTTAAAAGAGGGGAAATGGGGCTTCACTGGTGGCGCAGTGCTTGAGAGTCTGCCTGCCGATGCGGGGGACGTGGGTTCGTGCCCCGGTCCGGGAAGATCCCACATGCCACAGAGCAGCTGGGCCCGTGAGCCATGGCCGCTGAGCCTGCGCGTCCGGAGCCTGTGCTCCGCAACGGGAGAGACCACAACAGTGAGAGGCCCATGTACCGCAAAAAAAAAAAAAAAAAAAAGAGGGGAAATGGGGCACAATGCAGTGTCAGGATCATTATGTAGTTGGGGGGCACTTGCGGGGGCCCATTTATATCCATTCCTGGGGCTCAGATATGTTTGGGTTGTCCAGAGAGCTCTTTGTGAGCGGTTTTGAGGACCTCTACTCTTGTGGTCATCTTCCCACCCTCCATAAATTCCAGTGGCCAACTTTAAGATAAGTGACCAAATGACAAATCAGGAAACAGTCACATTTTCAAGGAAACAAAATGTCATTTGAGTATGTACAACAGCGCAAACTGGGGGGGTTACCCAGGCACAACACCCTTGCCCATGGCTGGTTGATACAAGGTCAAGATACCAGACCCAGGTTGGGCCCATCAGCTTCTCTCTCCGAGGGCAGTGCCGGAGCAACAGGGCCCCAGAGCTCCTGCCACCGAGGCCTCCACACCCCACCTCTGGGATCCTCTCTCCCAAGTCGGGGTCACTCAGCGTTTTTTACATTTCCACGGGCCACCCTGGGTTCTTCTAAAAAGCCCAAGCCAGTCAGTGTCAGTCTATTGTTTGGAAGCAAAGAACCTCATCTGATAAAACAGTTGGTAACAGAGAGGGGAAGACAGGCCGCAGAAGCTCAGGACCTGATTACTGAACCCACACGGAGGACGCTGCAGGAGGTACCTCCTTCCCCGATCTCCATCTTCCAGGAGAGGGGAGCCCCAGAGCCCGCAGTGACAAAACAGAGGAGCAAGTGTCACCCAGACTCCTCTCGGGACCACGCCCACCGAGGGGAAGAGCTCCAGGACCCTGAGAAGCTGAGGCCAAGACCCCTTCCACCACCAGCACCAGGATAGGGCTGAGTCCTGACAAAACTGGCAAGTCGAAAGCAGTTACAAATGTCAACATCTTGCCTCAGAGACTCCCAGGCCTTTCTGTGAGAACATACAGTCCATAGCAGCATCGCTGGCCCCCAGATCAAAGCCCACCCTCCTGAGAATGTTCTGTACTTGAACATTAAATGCATATTTATGGAGTGCCTGCTGTGTATGTGGCAAAGTTGTAGGAATTAGAGATACTGAACACAGTAGACAAGGCCCCGGTCCTCCTGAAGCTCTCAGGCCGGCAGAAGAGATGGACAATAGACAGGGAAACAAACAGGGTGACAACAGAGTAGGTGACCGGGTGGGAGGAAGAAGGGCTACTTTAGATAGGTTGGGTGGGCTTCAAGCTGCGGTCTGAACATTCTTAGCAAGAGTTCAGGCAGAGATGGAAGCGATCTAAATGTTCATTGACAGATGAATGGATAAAGAAGATGTGGTACACACACACACACACACACACACACACACACACACACACACACACTGGAATACTACTCAGCCATAAAAAAGAATGGAATAATGCCATTTGCAGCAACGTGGTTGGACCTAGAGATGATCATACTAAGTGAAGTAAGTCAAACAGAGAAAGACAAATGCCATATGATATCACATATGTGTGGAACCTAAAAAAGAGGTTACAAAATGAACTTATTTACAAAACAGAAATAGATTCACAGACATAGAAAACAAATTTATGGTTACCAAAGGGGAAAGAAGGGGGAGGGAGGGGAACATTAGGAGTTTGGGATTAACATATACACACTACTATATATAAAATAAACAACGAGGACCTACTGTATAGCACAGGGAACTGTATTCAGTATCTTGTAATAACCTATAATGGAAAAGAATATGAAAAATTATATGTGTATCTGAATCACTTTGCTGTACACCTAAAAACTAATGCAACACTGTAAATCAACTATACTTCAGTTAAAAAAAAAAAGGAGTCGAGGCAGGAGAATAGGATGGGAAAAGGTCCAAGAGGAAGGTAGGAGCACAGCACATAGGGCTTTGAGGTCAGAGTGAAAAGGGCAGATTTTTTCCTAAGGGTTTTAGGAGCCATTGACAGGTTCAAAGCAAGACCAACACGATTCAGTTTGCTGTGAAAAGACCACCTGTCTCTGTTGTGGGGAGAACGGATCAGGGAGGACCAGGGTGGATGCAGAGGACTCCCTGGGGGCTGTTGTGGTCACCCATGTGATAGGTGATGGTGGCTTGGATTAGGGGGTGGCCAAGGAGAGGAAGACAGCTGAAGAGTTCTTGAGTGTGTTTTGGAGATGGGGCCGGCAGCCTGTTGATGGGTCAGAAGTGGAGGCTGAGGGAAAAAGGAATACAGGACAAGCAGCTGGTGGGGGATGGTTCCACTTCCTGAGATAGGGACCTTGGGGGAGGAACACATTTGGAGAAAACAGTCCAGACTTCGGCTTTGACCGTGTAGGTGCTGAGACGTCTGGTCAACAGCCAAGTGGAGAAGTCCAATGTGGAGCCAGATGCAGGGGCTGGAGAGAGAAAGTCATCCGGGGCCAGAGAAAGTCATCCAGGGCCCTCTCACTCAGGGAGAGAGGACAGAGAGCGAGGGGGTCTAGAACGGAGACTTGGGGTCGATCAGGATTGCGGAGGGCGTGACAGGGAAGACGTGGCAACCAAAGAGGCTAACACTGGAGAGGTAGGAGGCCATCTAGCCAGGGGACTGAGCTCCAGGTCAATACACGAGGCCTCCCCCGGCAGCTGAGAATCCAGAAGGGAGGCGTCAA
This sequence comes from Stenella coeruleoalba, assembly GCF_951394435.1. Taxonomy (NCBI): domain Eukaryota; kingdom Metazoa; phylum Chordata; class Mammalia; order Artiodactyla; family Delphinidae; genus Stenella; species Stenella coeruleoalba. The sequence continues at coordinate 116,556,917 of NC_137153.1, forward strand.
CTCCTTACAGTAAATTCAGAGTGTGGACACGAAGGCTGAAGAATAAATGCTTACTGGGCAGGCTCTGCTTTGGGGTAAGGGGGCTCACACTTTTTTTTTTAATTTTTGCTCACACATCCCTTTGCACGTTTTTAGATGAACATATATTAACATAGGAACTTCTCATTATAAGTTTAAGTGGTTGCAAAAGACGCAATTTCCTGTCTATTGTAAGCATGGACATTTTAGGGTAATATTGTTACTCTGTTCTTCTAGGTCTGCTCAATGGAATCTGAACGCCATAGCAGCCTTACCTGCCATCACCCATTTATAAAATGCATGAACAAGTCACATGTTTACAATCAGTTTTCGGTACTTCAACTCACACTGCCCCCATCAGATGTCATCCTAATGAAGTGTACTTTCTGCCTAAAAGTCGTTTATCAATCATTCTACCTTATTTCTCTGCAACAAAGGTATGTATATACTACAAATTAAAACTTCATATAAAAGATTTTTCTGGTGACCACAAAGCTCTAAGTGTTAAAATATTTCTCTTGGGGCTTCCCTGGTGGCACAGTGGTTGAGAGTCCGCCTGCCGATGCAGGGGACACGGGTTCGTGCCCCGGTCTGGGAGGATCCCACATGCCGCGGAGCAGCTGGGCCCGTGAGCCATGGCTGCTGAGCCTGCGCGTCCGGAGCCTGTGCTCCGCGGCGGGAGACGCCGTGGCGGTGAGAGGCCCGCGTACCACAAAAATAAAAAAAAAACTTTAAAAAATAAAAAAAAAATTTCTTTTGGATTGCTGTGTATTAGTACACGGTCAATCAAACCAACATAAATGGGTTACAATTTTTTTCATAAATAATTATTAAACCAAGAATTAAGATTTTATGGAAAATCTATCTATTAATGAGATGGATGGGGTTCTCTCTCTTTTCTTTTTCCATTTACTTTGTGTATCCACTGGGGAAAATTACTGAGTGATTTTTCTTCTTTCCAGGGGGCCAGAGGTAAGACAGGGGAGGTGAGAAAGGAACCTGCAGGAAGCTGGGCCACTGGGGTCTTGTTCAGGGAGGAAAGAGGAAAGAGGCTACATTTCCACTGTATAGTACAGGGAACCATATTCAATATCTGGTAATAATCTATAATGAAAAAAATCTGAAAAACGGAATCACTTTGCTGTACACCTGAAACTAACAAAACCTTGTAAGTCAACAATACTTTAATTAAAAAGAAAGAAAGAAAGAAAGAAAGGAAGAAAGAAAGAAAGGAAGGAAGGAAGGAAGAAAGAAGAAAGGAAAGAAAGAAAGAAAGAAAGAAAGAAAGAGAAAGAAAGAAAAGAAAGAGGCTGCGTTTCTAGGATTGGCACCCTTACAGGGATCTATCCCACGTGTCCTTGGGAGGTCTTCATCTACCTCCAGGTGTTCCCATACCCCAGGGTGAAGGTGGCCGGCTTAAGACAGGGTAAGGCCCGCCACAAGGGCTGCCACCCTACCTCCAGAAAGTTGGGGCTCAAAGCACCTCTCCAGGGACGCCTGACAAGCTTTCTCCACCAGGGCTGGTGTGAGCAGGTGGCCTGGCTGCCAGGCCCTCGTTATCTGTTGAACCTAATCGGGTTTCCTGCTGGCTCTGGGACAGAGGCCGCCTCGGGCATGCAGTTGGTCAAGTCCGGCGCGTCCCCTGGGGTGCAGCTGTGAGGGATGGAGGAGCACCTCTGTGGCCTCCAGGGGATTTGCAACACGGGCTGGGGCGGGTGTGCGGAGAGCAGGAGGTTGAGACCATCAAAGTTACAGAAACCGGTTCATTCCTTCTGTTCCTAGTGGAGTGGTTCTGGACATGTGACCTCACTTCTCTGGGTCTCAGTTTCCCTATCTGTAAAGTGGGGATCACAACAGTCTCTTCCTCTTGAAGTTGTTGGGCATACCAATGGGCTGACGCATATAGAGCCCTTACCGCTGCAGACACTAAGAGGTCAGGAAGATCTCTTACTGTGACTGTCACCGCTTTTGATTCTCTCAGCAAATTGTGTGAGGCTCACAAGTCAGGAGAGACTGTTTATTTTTTTTAAAGATTTTGTTGATGTGGACCATTTTTAAAGTCTTTAATGAATTTGTTACAATATTGCTTCTGTTTTGCGTTTCGGTGTTTTGGCCGCGAGGCATGTGGGATCTTAGCTCCCCGACCAGGGATCGAACCCACACTCCCTACATTGGAAGGCAAAGTCTTTAACCACTGGACCGCCAGGGAAATACCAGGAGAGACTGTTTAGACCACTAGTGTTTGAAAGGAAACGTCTGTGTCTTTAAGGATTGTACATGGTGCTGGAAGGAATCGATGGCATTGGATCTGGAATTACAAAAGCTCAGTAGCTGGTATTTATGACTCTAAAGATAACACAGGGCTTCCCTGGCGGCGCAGTGGTTGAGAGTCCGCCTGCCGATGCAGGTGCGTACTACCCCCTGCCTGGAGCGTTCATGCAGACCGCCTTCACCTCTCCCCTCCTCACTTGCCCCAATCCCCTTGGGTAATTTTTACCCATTCTTCAGGTCAAAACTGAGACGTGGAGGAGGAGAGCCTTCCCCGACCCGCCCATTGGGTGAGGTGCCTCCTCTGTGCATCCCACATCACAGCACTGACCGTGCTGGTCATAAACTGTCCGTTTGCCCATTTGCCTCCCTCACTAGACTGACAGCTCTGTGAGGGCAGAGACTGTGCCTATCCTATGCCCTGCTTTATTTATTTAAAAAAATGTTTTTGGCTGTGCTGTGGCATGCCGGATCTTAGTTCCCTGACCAGGGACGGAACCCGTGCTCCTGCAGGGCAAGCGAGGAGCCCTCACCCTGGACCGCCAGGGAATTCCCCTGTGCCCTGCTTTATCCCCAGCACGCGGCACTGGATCTGACACAGCCAGTGTTTGCTAAATATTTGTGGATACACGGGCTGATGAGTGAACTCAACCAACTTCGGCAAAGCCTGGGCCAGCGTTACCTGGACAAACCCAGCAGCCATCGTGATCTTTGATCTGACCATGTCATTCCCTGTGTGAAACCTTCTGTGGCTCCCTATTGCCCCCCAGACAGAGGCCTTCCCCTTCCAGTCTCTGCCTAGCTCTCCATCCTCATTCTCACCAGCCTCCACCATGTGAAATACTTTCAGTTCCCCAAACTGCACATCCTGCATATTCTGTTCTCTGCATAGACCATCCTACTAATCAATTTTTGCTTGTCTAACTCCTTGAATTCTCAGTTCAGACTGATAGCGTTCCCTGCTCCATGGCCTCGGTGCTTCTCTGACCGCTCACTATTGGCCCTTGCCCACTGACTGCCTCCCCCAGAGCCTAGAAGCTCGAGGCGGGGGCGGGCAACCCCGTCTCCTTCCCTGCTGTCTCCCAGCATCCAGCAAGGGGCCTGCCTTGCAGCATGCTCAGTGAAAGAATGCGCTTCTGGGTTTGTGCACACCAGGGCACGTCTGCCTCGGTGTAGCCCCAGTGTTCAGCCTGGGGCCAGGCGCCCAGGGCACCCTGCAACTGTTTCAGGAAGGCACGCAGGGTGGGGAACCTTGAGAAACGCTCACGATAGCTCCAGGGGAAGTGAAGGGAGGGATGACAAAGCAAAGTGTGAAGGATCTGAGAAGCTCTTAAGAAAAAGAAACCGTAAAAGGTAGCCGCCCCTTTCCGTGGCTCTCACAAAGATGGTGGCGCAGAGCCACGCCCCTCGCCAACAAGGCCTTCCCACGGTGCAGGGTGGGGGGCTGCGGGCGGAGGTGACGCACGGATCGGAAGTCCGTCCCCAAGCTCGGCCGCCCGGGAGCCCTAGCAGCGTCTGTGGCTGGCCGCGAGCTGGGCGATGCATCCGGCTGGGCAGTTCTGGGTCGCCGCGGCGCTGCGGCTGCTGCTGGCGGCCCACGTGGCGGCGGCGTTCGAGCCTATCAGCTTGGGCATCGCCGTCGGGGCCGCGTCGGCCCTCACCGGCTACCTGTCGTACAGGGACCTGTACTGCCGCTTCGCCGAGTGCTGCCGAGAGCAGCCGCTCAACGCGTCGGGTATGGCGGGTCTGCCCCGGAGGGGCTCGAGGGGCGCGGGGTCAGCCCCGCGCGGGCGTCAGCGCCCGGCACCCCGCGCTTACCCTGAGGTGGGGTGGGAAGGAGGAGGGGTGGGGTCTCGGCCCGGACTGCAGCCTCGGAAGCCGTGTCTTCGGAGACAGATTCTCCGGATCGTGGGGCTCTGCCCAAGTTCCTTTCTAAAAGCTTGGATGCCTTGGGATGACAGTAAGAAGAAACTGAAAGCAGCAGCCCTTCGGCGCCATGTCACCCCTGTTAAGTAGTTTTCAGATGTGCGGCGTCTGCCCAGAAAGCCCACATTTGGCCCTCGGTTTTCTTACAAGCCGGAAGGGGTGGCTGGGGAAATAGCAAGCAGCTGAGTGAAGAGAGGGCCAGTCCTTGGATGAACGAACACATTTAGTTTCCTTTTCTAGTCCATTTCCTTGGAAGTGGCGTCGTGTGACTGCAGCCCGTGTGGTTCTGCCTCAGCGCTAACCCTGGGGTTTGGCAGAGACCCTGCTGGACCGCTTGCTAACCTGTGCCTCTCACTTCGGCCAGCTGGGGAGAGCGCTGCTTTCCTGGTGCACGTTTAATGTGTATTTTTCTCTCTTGTTCCCGGGCTGGCTCCCGCAGCCCTCAAGCTGAATTTGGAGGAGAAGCTCTTTGGGCAGCATCTGGCCACAGAGGTGATTCTCAAGGCGCTGACTGGCTTCAAGAACAACAAAAATCCCAAGAAACCACTGACTCTTTCCTTACACGGCTGGGCCGGCACAGGCAAGAATTTTGTCAGCCAAATTGTGGCTGAAAATCTTCACCCAAAAGGTCTCAAGAGTAACTTTGTCCACCTGTTTGTGTCGACCCTGCACTTCCCTCACGAGCAGCACATAAAACTGTACCAGGCAAGGAATTCTGTTATCCCATCCCCTGGCCTCTCGCACCCATCCGGGCGACCTGCTCCCTGACTCCGGCCTCTGCTTCTTTCCTTTGCACTCCCGTAGCCCCAGGCCCCTGCACACTTCCCCCACCCTGGCAACCCTTTGCCATTTGCAGAACTCTCCTGCAACTTTTTTTTCTCGCTGATTCCAAAATAATACAGCTGGGTAGGTGATGTTATTTCCATTAAAAGATGGAGGCAAGAGCAGCAAGGCGACTCGCTCCTTAGAATTTTCGTGCAAATCAGAAACTGGGACCCAAATCTCCTGACTCCCAGTCCGCAGGGTAGCTGTGTTGCGCAGTGAGTATGTTCAGTATCCCCATCACAGCCCTTGGTTAAGTGGAGCAGGTCACACGATTCGCTTGGACATGACTTCATTTACGGCTGCTTCTGTGATGCAGCGTCAGCTTGGCCCACATTCTGGGCGTTGCTATGTTAAGTCGTCCAGTAGGGCTCTCATTTAAATGGACGTCCTTGTGAAAGTTCGCATTCCTACTGTTAGGTGAGGACTGAAATAAGGAATAGAAACTGAAAGAGGAAGTGAAAGTGGATATTTGCCCCATAAACTGTAAGACAGGGAAGACTACCGAAAAGAGAGAATGATTTTCTTATTTACCAAATTCTGTCATAAATCCCTAGAAATACAGGAACAAACGCTTTTCGTGAAATGTCATCTAGGTCAGCACCTTTGTTCACTGCACCAGTAAAAGGCACTGGTCTCGGAATGCTGTGCCGGTCTTCGCCTAGTTTCTTATGCCTCAGTATGTCTGGTAAAATTAACGTGAGATTCCCAGCCACAGGGAGATGAAAATTACGGGTTGGTTAACAGTGAAATGATCAATATTCATGTATCTTAGACCCCGATACCTTTAAGAAGTCACATTTGGCACGTCACTTGAGTTAGGAAAACACTTATTTGCATTTTAGCACCTATCTCTCTGCCGGTTTCCACTTCTTATAGATGAAGTTTTGGAAAAGCTCTCAGACAGTGAGTGGAGGTTAGGGTGCGATTTTTCTTTGTTAAACCCCAGAGAGCTCTGATTTTTCACCTTCCTGAGTATGAGGCACAGTGGAGCGCTTCTGCTCCCCTGGACATATCTTTTGAGTCCCTGCATCCTATTTCTTCTCTTATGGTTGGTCTAGGACCAGTTACAGAGGTGGATTCGGGGTAACGTGAGTGCATGTGCGAGCTCCGTGTTCATATTTGACGAGATGGATAAGTTGCACCCGGGGGTCATTGACGCAATCAAGCCGTTCCTAGATTACTACGAGCAGATTGACGGTGTGTCTTACCGGAAGGCCATCTTCATCTTCCTCAGGTCAGTGGGAGGTGTTTCTCCGAGGGCACACAGCCCTTCATTCTGCCAGGGCTAGAAGGAGGTCCCGGCAACCTCAGCAGGTCCCAGGGACAAAAGTGCCAGCCTGGCAAAAGTGACTTACAGACTTCTTTTACTTTGGGGTTGCTAGTGTCAGCACGGCACAGGGCAGGGGAAGGGGGAAACGAATGAAGGAAATAGTAGATAACAGGTAATTTCATTACTTGCACATGTTGCCTCTGAGGGTTATAAAAAGTGGTAGTGGGCTTCCCTGGTGGCGCAGTGGTTAAGAATCCGCCTGCCAATGCAGGAGACACGGGTTCGAGCCCTGGTCCGGGAAGATCCCACATGCCACGGAGCAACTAAGCCCGTGCGCCACAACTACTGAGCCTGTGCCCTAGAGCCTTCGAACCACAGCTACTGAAGCCACAACTACTGAGCCTGTGCTCTAGAGCCTTCGAACCACAGCTACTGAAGCCCGCACGCCTAGAGCCCATGCTTCGCAACAAGAGAAGCCACTGCAATGAGAAGCCCACGCACAGCAACGAAGACCCAACGCAACCAAAAATATATATTAAAAAAAAAAAGAAAAGTTGTAGCATGACACACCGAGTTCTGAAAAAGATGTTCAGTTCCTGAGGGCAGGTGCTGTTTTTTTTTGTCTAGTAGCACTTAGTAAATATTCCTTGGTTGAGAATAAACCTTAGAGAAATATCACAATCTGATTCCATATTAGAAAACTCATAGTGTTTCCTGATATGTGACATTTGTAAGAAGTCATTACAACCCTTTAATACATACAGACTGGCTTATATAGTTGACTTTTTTTTTTTTTTTTTTTTTTTTGCGGTACGCAGGCCTTTCACTGCTGTGGCCTCTCCCGTTGCAGAGCACAGGCTCCGGACGCGCAGGCTCCGCGGCTGCGGCTCACGGGCCCAGCCGCTTCGCGGCATGTGGGATCTTCCCAGACTGGGGCACGAACCCGCGTCCCCTGCATTGGCAGGCGGACTCTCAACCACTGTGCCACCAGGGAAGCCCTATATTTGACTTTGAAACAAGCTGTATAGGGACCTCCCTGGCGGTCCAGTGGTTAAGACTTCGCCTTCCAGTGCACGGGGTGCGGGTTCGATCCCTGATTGGAGAGCTAAGATCCCACATGCCTCGTGGCCAAAAAACCAAAACATAAGAAAACAGAAGCAGTATTGTAACAAATTCAATAAAGACTTTAAAAATGGTCCACATTAAAAAAAAAAAGCTGCATAGAAACTGAAAAAAAAAAGAATAAACTTAGAGCAGGTACGTTTCCTGATTAGAGAGAGAAGTCTTTTTTTTAGCTAATTTTCATTGGAGTATAGTTGATTTACAGTGTTGTGTTAGTTTCTGCTGTACAGCAAAGTGAACCAGTTTTACGTATACATATATCCCCTCTTTTTTAGATTCTTTTCCCATATAGGTCATTACAGAGTATTGAGTAGAGCTCCTGTACTATACAGTAGGTTCTTATTAGTTATCTATTTCATGTATAGTCGTGTCTATATGTCATAGACAGAGAAGTCTTAACGTGTGATTTTAATCTTCGTTTCTTTGGCAAACTCAGCAATGCAGGCGGGGACCTCATAACTAAGACGGCCCTTGACTTTTGGCGGGCAGGGAAAAGGAGGGAAGGCATCCAGCTGAAGGATCTGGAGCCCGCGCTGTCTGTCGGAGTCTTCAATAACAAACACAGTGAGTGCCCCCGGCGAGGAGCCCTCACCCTGCCCGCAGTCACCGTGTGTCTCTTTAAGCCTTTCGCGAAACCACAGCATCCACTCGCCTCCGTGCCTTGGTTGAAGTAGGGACTTTTTCGGAGGGCATTCTGTTCTACAAGCTAGTTAGCAGGGGTAGCCAACCGATCCTTACATGAGGCTTGACCGAAAGAGCATCTTGGGGGCTAGAGCCGTGAAGAATGTGCTGGGCCCTGTTAGAGCAGCGAGCTTGGCCGGGTGACAGGGACAGTAACAGGCGAGAGACCCAGCTGTGCCTTGTTTCCCAGGTGGCCTGTGGCACAGCGGACTGATAGACAGAAACCTCATCGACTACTTCATCCCCTTCCTGCCCCTGGAGTATAGGCACGTGAAGATGTGCGTGCGGGCAGAAATGAAGGCCCGCGGCTCTGCCATCGACGAAGATGTCGTCACCAGAGTGGCCGAGGAAATGACGTTTTTCCCTAAAGACGAGAAAATCTACTCAGACAAGGGCTGCAAGACTGTGCAGTCACGGCTGGATTTTCACTGAACGCTTATCCAGATGGGGTGAGACGCGGCTGGGAGCCCAGGGAACTCGGGGCCTGGCCTTTCCAAGCACTTTGAAGACCTCTTCAGGGTTTGCACATTTGCACCTGTGGACTTGCGGGATCTGGAAGGTTCTAAGGGTTGATTTTTGAAATACTCATCTGTTAAGGGTACTTGTCATTTTGCAACAGCACAGCAACCCAGCTGTTCATTGTGGTTGAAGATGAACTTTTGAAGTCCCTCCCCTCCCCTGCCACTACCACTTAACTGACCTTGACAGAATGACAGAAGTGCCTTGAAAACAGCTGTGTGAGACCAAGGACTCTTTCTGACCCAACGGTACCCACACCTCAGAAGCTGAACTGAAGGAGTTCGAGGGCCCTGCTGCAGTCCAGGGAGCACTGGGTTTTCACCTGCCAGAAACATTCTTCTCCTCTAGTTCTTTTTCTTCACAGAGCGCGTTCACCGACTTGAAGTATTTTCAGGTAAAAATCGGTGGCACCTTCAGGCACAGTGTCGTGTGGGAGGACCTGGGCCCACAGGCCGAGCACGCAGCTGGGGGAACCGCCTGTGTGTGGCATGGGGGCTCCACGCCAGGGCCCTGCAGCCAGGCGGGACGGGCAGGACCTCTCCGTCTGTCCGTGGCTTTGCTGCTGACAGCCCTGGTCATGGAATTCCTTCTCCCAACTCTCACTTGGACTTATCGCAGCCTTCCTTGTATCACCTCTACTCCTTAACTTCAGCCTCGGCTAGATGTACCCCCAGCCATAACATCCCTAGAGTCGGATCAGAACGCGACTGTTGGCTTTGAGTCCTTGGTTCCCACGGTGAGATGTTTGTCTGTTACAGTTTACACGTGGGTCAGTCTCTCACGTGACTGCACAGAACCATTTGAAATCCGTAGGACAGAGTCATTCTCCACGGATGACACGTGCCGACTGAACGGTCAGCTTGCAGGTTCTCGTTGCCAAAGTGGAAGTATTGGACACTACAAGTGCTCGAGTTTTCAAGGATATGTGTATTTTTTATAATGTTCTTACTTCTGAATCTTAGATAATAGAAATATGGGACACTGCTCATTTTAAAACATGGGAAGGAGTAATTGCCTGTTCCTTTATCAGATACTCGTAAGGCTGCGCCTCATCCTGGTGTCATCTGAGAAGGATACCCTGCATGGCAGTGTCGGGCTGGGCTGCCCTGGCCACTGGGAAATACGACTTCCACTCCAGCCAGTGTGAACCGTTTTATCTTGTAGTTGCAATGCAACTGCAGACATGTAATGAGAACATGCAGCTTTTTTCTATATAAGACGTGGCAGAATGAATGTTCCTCCCATATGGCAATGCCTTATAGAGGATCACACTTAGTCTTTAAAAAATGCCAAGGTGGGGCTTCCCTGGTGGCGCAGTGGTTGAGAGTCCGCCTGCCGATGCAGGGGACACGGGTTCGTGCCCTGGTCCGGGAGGATCCCACATGCCGCGGAGCGGCTGAGCCCGTGAGCCATGGCCGCTGAGACTGCGCGTCCGGAGCCTGTGCTCCGCAGCGGGAGAGGCCACAACGGTGAGGCCCGCGTACCGCAAAAAAAAAAAAAAAGCCAAGGTGAGGCTTAAAATTTTTAGTACATGTTCTCAAGTTGGAGCTAAGTTATGTTTCTTTTGTCACCTTTTGGGTGTCTGGTCAGGAGGAGATAAGATTTTTTGTTATGATGCAATAAACTCAACACATGTTGGTTACCTTTGGACTGCTGTTACTGATTTGTAACTTGAAAAGGCCACAGTTGCTCATGGCCCAGTCTCCCCACCCCACGTAAGATGTAGACGAACTTAAATTGACCTACTGAATGTCAAATAATAAAGCCTAAATTTTATCACGTGAGACGCCACTTGCAGATTTTTTTCCTGGTTTATTTGGTAGCTCTGAAAAGTCTGAGCTTAGAATAAAGGCTCTTCGATAACTCAGGTGTCTTTAGGCTCACCGTACCCTGGGCACGCTGGTTGGCATTCTTTACCTCATAAAGAATCAGTATTTACCTTAGGGACTTCCCTGGTGGTCCAGTGGTGGAGAATCTGCCTTCTAGTGCAGGGGACGTGGGTTTGATCCTTAGTTGGGGAACTAAGATCCCACATGCCGCAGGACAACTAAGCCCACGTGCCACAATCAGAGAGAAGCCCGCACGCTGGAACTAAAGACCCGACGCAGCCAAAAATAAATAAATAAAATAAAATAAAATAAAAAGTATTAGACCTTAAAAAAAAATTTACCTTAAAGGCTGTTATCCCCAAACAAATACAAAGTTAAATTGGATTAGATGATGGGTTCTACTCCATCGAATTTTCATGGATGAAAATATCATCAGAAAGAGCTGGTCGTCTTCCTAACAAATATATTCTCCTAAAATTAACATAGGAAGGAAGCTGAGGCACTCAAACGTGACCCACGGCTGCCATTCTGAACCTGAGCAAGGCTGAGCTCAGACCAGGAAACCTACTTGCCTGGTCTTGCCTGCCCTGAAGCGGTAAATAATGAAATCCTTGTTATGTTAACCAGATTTCAGCTTAATCCCTTAACCTGGGCTCTTATTTTTGACAGTGATTTGTTAACACCAACTCTTCCCAGGACTGAGGATGGAGCCCTTTCTAGAAAGCTGAGACCCTCTTCTCCATCACGTCACCCACTCCTATAATTTCCCAGTTGGAGGTGTTCATCCCGTGAGGCTGCCCTTCTCCGTCTGGGTCTCAGGCTAATGTCTCTTCTGCTTCACCCCATGCTGCCTCATCTCAAAGACTGAACTTTCCAAGGGGCGTCAGGGGACCCCTGTGTTCCCTACTTAGGGACTCCCAGGTGCTGGGGCTGCCATTTTCAGATGAATGGTTAGCCCTAATCCCGGGCCGTGACAACAGGCCAGCTTCAGGTCAACATCAAGCACCTTCCTACGTTCAGTGCTGCCTTAGGGGGCCTGGGCGGGTGGGTAGCCATGAGGCAGAGGGGTCCAACCCGTCTTCTGTGCCTGCTGATAACTGCCCCTGCAAGCACTGTGCAGACGCTCATATCCCACAGCAGCCCTCGTAGGCACATAGGTGTGTTGCACAAAACAAGGCGTGTTTACGTTCCGACACTGCTCTGTACTCCTGCCCGGCTTCTCAGCGGGAGGTATGTCTGTAGACTTGAATGAACTCCACAGGTGAGTGTCGGGAGCTCCAGGGCCCCCCTTGACGGAGTGTGACCCCATGGGCAGCTGAGCAAGGAGCCGGAGCTGCCAAGGTCCTCGGAGTCCGTGTCACACTCCCCTCCATTCCAGCCTGGGCTGCACAGTTAGGTCTAAATTCACAGCTTAGGGACTTCCGTGGTGGTGCAGTGGTTAAGACTCCACCTGCCAACGCAGGGGACACGGGTTTGAGCCCTGGTCCAGGAAGATCCCACATGCTGCGGAGCAACTAAGCCCATGCGCCACAGCTACTAAGCCTGTGCTCTAGAGCCTGCGAGCCACAACTACTGAACCTGCGTGCCACAACTACTGAAGCCCACACGCCTAGAGTCTGTGTTCCACAACAAGAAAAGCCACCGCAATGAGAAGCCCATGCACTGCAATGAAGACCCAATGCAGCCAAAAGTATAAAATAAAAAAAAAATTTTAATTAAAAACAAAAGCAAGTCACATGAATGTTTAAAAATAAATAAATGAATAAATAAATACATTTTATTTAAAAAGAATCTGCCTACCAACGCAGGGGACGCAGGCTCGAGCCCTGGTCCGGGAAGATCCCACATGTTGCAAAGCAACTAAGCCCGTGTGCCACAACTACTGAGCCTGCGAGCCACAACTTCTGAGCCCGAGTGCCACAACTACTGAAGCCCACATACCTAGAGCCCGTGCTTCACAACAAAGAGAACCCACAATGAGAAGCCTGCACACTGCAACGACGAGTAGCCCCCGCTCGCTGCAACTAGAGAAAGCCTGCACACAGCAACGAAGACCCAATGTGGCCAAAAAAAAAATTTTTTAAATTAAAAAAAAATGTATTCACAAATCATACACAATTTTATTGTAAAATGGTAGCTGTTTGTATTAATAAATAAAAACACTGTTCTCAGCATCCTGGGGGGCAGCTGAGCTTTCCTAGAGGTTTGGGGAGTTCTGATAAAACAATGAAAATTAGTAATCAGTGAGGAAGGTTTTAAGAAGATATGGCAAAACCTGGTACAGAGCGTGTGGCTCATTTAGGAATGGAAAGCAGAGAAGGGCCTTTGCAAAGCTGACTGACCGGCCAGTGACAAGCTGCAGATGCTTTTCTTTCGAGGAAATTCTGTTTCTAACAAATTGTTCACAACGTTACTAAGATCATTCCCACAGTTCACAATGCTCCTGTGATGAAAATTCTTGGGGAGGACATTTAGGTCTTGTCTGTGATGGGCCTGAGTGTGTCCCCTTACACACTTGTCCTTCTATAAACACTTACTGCCCTTGCGATGGTCATCCTGGGACAGATCGGCTCGCTGCTAGAGCCTCCGTCCCCAGTACAGTGACACCATCCTACAGAAGACAGGCTGAGGACTCAGGCTTTTTAGAAGTAAAGACATCACAGTGTATGTTGTAATGACAGGAACTTAAAAACACACACAAAGCCAACAACTTAAGAGTCTGAAAAGTTTCTTCATAATGTTAAAAACCATTTTAAATAAAAGTATCACATTTTCAGTAAAACTGATTCATCCCTCCTTGAAACAGAAACACCTGAAATTAAAACATGATTTTTACAAAACCATGAGGCCTGGCACAGGTGGGCTGGGGGCTGGCTGCTCCCGCTTCTGCAGGCTCTGGGGCTGTTTCCACCTGTCATGCGTCACCGACGGCCCGCAGGCCCTGCTCGATGAAAATAACGCCCAGGAAAACGCCTGTCCTGTCACACCGTAATAATTCATTTTACTCCTCTTCCGGGACCAGAGCGGGGATGCGGGAAGCGACATCTCTGGTGCCGTCAGTCATCGTAGTAATAATCTAACTTGGTGAACACAGTTTTGCAGCCTTTGTCAGAGAAAACTCTCTCCTCTTTGGGGAAAAATGTCATCTCCTCAGCCACTCTGCTTACAATGTCCTCGTCAACTTCGTAGCCTCGGGTCTGCATTTCGACCCGGATGCACATTTTTAGGTGTTTATATTCCAGGGGGAGGAAGGGAACAAAATAATCAATGAGGTTTCGGTCAATTAAGCTGCTGTGCCAGAAGCCACCTGGGGAAAAGAAAAAGGTGCTGTTCATCCACTGTCCACCCACCCGTCCACCTGTCCGCACACATCTGCTGGGTGTCAGCCATGAGGTGGAGCCCCGCACCTGCTCTCATGGGGCTCACGGCCTAACGAGCAGACTAGCCAGTGAGCTCACCCAGGGCAACCACGAGGGGTGATGCTCCTGTGAGAGCCAAGGGCAGGGTGACGCTGCAGTGGGCAGCCTCTGCCCACTGAGGCAGAGGGAGGAAGTGGGAGGCCTCTCGAGGTGTGACCGCTAAGATCTCAGGCGGGTACCCTTCCTATGCATTTATTAAAATTTTTAGATATGAAAAAAAAAAAGGATCTGAAGTGGGAAAGGGGCTCATGACCCACCCTGGAACAAGCAAGCAGGCAGGCTGAGTAGGAAAGGGAGCAGGTTCACAGAAAGTGAAAGGTGAGAAGAGTCCCCAGGGAAGGACCAGCACTCTGGAATCTTGGAAATTTGCGACTGGCTGGGGTTCCGGCAGCTGGGATTAGCAACAGGGTAGAGACCCACTGCGGCTGCCGGCATGTCCCAACCCTCCAGAGTGTTTGCGGGACCAAAAGCTAGAATCCTCAGTAATGTGTGAAGACAGCGCTCTGTTATGGCCACAGGGCTCGCACTTTCCCTGGATGAGGCCTGCCTCTGCCCAGTCTCAGGTCCTCTGAGATTCCCGGCCTCTTGACCCTCCCACTTCCCCTTCGGAGACGACGCAGCACCCATTGGACCACACTCAGCGTTTCTTCATGAGGACGGTTTCCCTTCCGCCTTGCCGCTTCACCTCTGTGCCTTAACCCTGGTCTGCCTCTGACACCAAGTCCATCCTGTATTTTTCCCCCACACCACCAAGCGGTTCTCTGAGCCCACCTGCTTTCAGCTCAATTCTGACACTCTCTACCTGGAGACTCCGTCAGATCCCACAGGTTAAGGACGCAGCCCCACAAGACCGTCCCCTCCTTCAGCCACCAACCAAAAGTTCGGGTTGTCACCTGTGCTTCTGAGGTTCCAATGACCCCCTCCTTGGGTTCAATTAATTTGCTAGAGCAGCTCACAGAAACTCAGAGAAACATTTTCTTACTAGATTACCGGTTGATTATAAAAGGATATAACTCAGAAACAGCCAGCTGGAAGAGATGCACAGGGCAAAGTATGTGGGAAGGGGAGTGACCCGTCCATGACCTCTGAGCGCATCACTCGCCCCAGCTCTCCACGTGCTCACCAACCTGGAAGCTCTCCAAACCCTGTCCTTTAGGGGTTTTATGGAAAATTCTTTACATAGGCACAGTTGATTAAATCACTGGCCATTGGCGACCGATTCAACCTTCAGCCCCTCTTCCCTCCTGGGAGGGCTACAAGGGCTGGAGACTGCAAGTTCCAACCCTCCAATCAAGGGCTGGTTCCCCTGGAAGCCACCCCCCACCCTGGTATTTTCCAAAAGTCACCTCATTAACACAAACTCTGATGTGGTTGAAAGGGGTTTGTTAGGAATAGCAAAGACACCATTATGGCTCTCATCACTTTGAAACTCCACGGGTGTTAGGAGCTCTGTGCCAGAAAACGCGGATGAAGACCAAATATACTTTTCTTACCATCAATCACATCTGGGGTTTATTCTTTTCTTGCCCAACGGTGCTTTGCACACAACTGGTGCTCAGTAAACATCTGACTGCCTGGAGGCGGTGGGGTCTGAGGCCGTGGGAAAGCCACACACGGAGCGCCAAGCAGCAGCGGAGCAGCGGCGAGCCGGACAGCCCTGGCCAGCTCGTTGCCGGCAGGCCTGCCCTGTGCCGGGTGCGCCGGAGGCCCGAGGCAGGGGAGGGAGCAGAGCCAGGCAGACGTGGACTGGCCACCCAGTAAACAGACGATCCCGGGTAGTGCCGGGGCCTGTGAGCACTGAGCTGGGGCCATCAGGCAAGGAGAGCAGAAAGCTAATTGGCCAGGGAGTCAGGACGACAAGGACCCGCCACACAGAGGCCCCGAAGGGTGCTCAGGTGGACCGAGTGACTTTACAAACCACCAACCGACCAGCGACCGACCACTCCGCAGTCTGCATCCTCAGCCTGAACCCCCGCCCCGGAACTGCACTGGAACGTCAGCCGCCTGCTCTGCATCTCTGCCTTCAGACGAGTCATCCCTCGCCGGACGCACCCCTCTTCATCTCCCACGCTCTCTGCAAACCTCCTCCTCCTGCAGGTCGTCCCCTAAATGGCAGTGCCACCCTGCCAAGTGCTCAGGCCAGATTCTCGATTCGTCTCTCTCATTCCCACACACGGTCCCTTAGGAAATCTTATTGTTTCCACCTTCAAAATACATCCCAGTCAGACCCTGTCCCACCTCCCCCACGGCTGCCACGCTGGGCTGAGCCGCCAGCATCTCCCCCCAGGTTGTTGCAGCCACTCCTCGCTGGCCTCCCCGTGCCTGCTGCCTTCAGTCCCGGCAGCCAGGTGGTCCTGTTAAAATTAGGTCCAATCAGGGAACTGTCTGCTCAAAACCCTCCAGGGGCTCTGTCTTCCAGTTAGAGCCAAGCCCAAGGCCCTCCTGTGGTTCCCCAGGCCTTCCACAATCTGCACCCCACCCCAAGCTCCACCTCTCATCTGACCTCCTGTCCCCTGCGTTCATCCTGGCCCAGGCACACTCCTGCCTCAGGGCTCTCACGTGTGCTGTTCCCTCCCATGGAATGCTTTTCCCTCCCGTGTCCACATGGCTCCCTCACTCCTCAGGTCAGCCCAGATGTCACCCTCACAGTAAGCCTTCCCTGACCACTGTATTTAAAACTGCAGGGACTTCCGTGGTGGCGCAGTGGTTAAGAATCTGCCTGTCAGTGCAGGGGACACAGGTTCGACCCCTGGTCTGGGAAGATCCCACACGCCACGGAGCCACTAAGCCCATGCACTACAACTACTGAGCCTGCGCTCTAGAGCCCGCGAGCCACAACCACTGAAGCCCACGTGCCACAACTACTGAAGCCCACGCGCCACAACTTACTGAAGCCCACGCGCCTAGAGCCCATGCTCTGCAACAAGAGAAGCCACCGCAGTGAGAAGCCCGTGCACCACAACGAAGAGTAGCCCCCGCTCACCGCAACTAGAGAAAGCCTGTGCATAGCAACGAAGACCCAACACAGCCAAAGATTAATTAATTAATTAATTTTAAAAATTTAAAAGTAAATAAAACTGCAGCTCACCCCCGTCCCACACCCCCCAACCCCTATTTATTGGTCTACTTTTTCCCTATTGTGGGAAAAGGGGAAGATAAATCTCTACCTCTACGTAGACGTGGGTCCCAGCATCTGACACGCTTCCTTACTTGTTATCATTAGGATAGAGAGTGAGGATTTCTGTTTTGGCTCACTGCTGTGTCCCCAGTTCTTGGACCAGTGCCTGACACCTAGTAGGTGCTCAACAAATACGTTGAGTGAACGAATGAAAGAGTTCAGCCACCTGCCTAAGGCCGGAGTCAGGACGTGGCTGAGCCAGGCCTGCCCAGATCCGAAGCTCATCCTCTGGAACCCTCTGGAACCTGCAGAGTGGGTTCTAGGCCAGAACCACTTGCTGTGGTATTCCGGGGCTGGGACTTCTACTGTATGTGTTCACACTTCTGGCATGCCAAGAATCTACTCAACATACTACAAAATATTTTGTCTTTCACCGTTAACATTCCACTTGCATGAATTGACATAAAATACCCCATTACTGTTCACGTAACTCGGAAGTGCTATGAATTTCTCGGCATGTCTGTTTCAGAGGAGACCTTCTGATTTACAGTTTCAGGAACGAACCTGAGCAAATGGTAGCAATCAACCCACAGGGCTCACGGATCGGACCCAGTGAGTGAGTCTCCAACATGCTGTCTTTCCACATCCAAGGGTTCAAGGCCAAAAGTGAATGTGTCAGGTCACTGGCAAAGCAATGAGCTTGGTAGTAAAACTCACGCTCTGGAATAGAGACACCTAATAGGCTGTGTGTCCTTGGGCAAGGGGCTCCCTCTCTCTGAGCCTCAGTTTCCTCATCTATAAAATGAGGACAATAATGGTTTCTACCCCAGGAGGGTATTATGGAGATTAAAGGAAACATGCAGGTAGAGAGTTTCACACAGTGCCCAGTACAGAACAGGGGCCCAACCACTGCTTGGCTGTCACTCTCGGGCACAGACCCTCAGGGTTCTAGGTTGATGTGCAGAAAGAAAGGGACCTAACGGGCCCATCTCCTCCATCAGAGGCTCCCCAGCAGCCTTCCTTGTTCCACCACCCGCTTTTACAAGGGCAAATGATTTGGCTGAAAAAACCAGGAAACGAATTTTCAAGATCTTGATGATCAACAATGTCCCTATTTCTTTAAAACAGCATCTCCCAAACTTGTGTATGTGTAAAAGTCACCTGGAGTTTGTTAACACAGATTCCCTCAGGAATTTGGACTCAGTAGGCCTGGGGAAGGGACTGAGAATTGGTATTTCTAACCAGCCCCCAGGTGATGGTGAGGTCGTCAATTTAAAACTTAGGGGCGCGGGATCATGAAGCAGGGGGATGTTGTGCTGGGAATGGATGGCCTCGCTTACTGTTGTTTTTTTTTTTTTTGGCCGCACTGCACTGCATGTGGGGTCTTGGTTCCCCAACCAGGGATCGAACCCACGGCCTCTGCATTGGAAGTATGGAGTCTTAACCACTGGACCCCCAGGGAAGTCCCCCCACTTACTGTTCTTGTTATTGAAGGCCGACACAGACAAGGCATGCTCCATATCTCTGAGCTTGATCTCTTCCCTCTGCTTTCCACTTCTCCAGAAATCTAAAGCCACGTCTGTGATCCTTTCTGCTCCAGCATTGCTGCAAAAGAATTCTAGTGAATAAGAACTGGTGTTTTTCCCCCGAAGCCCCCAGGCTGGGGCTCAGAGCTCTTCAAACCATGTCCCAGCCCCGACTTTACCTGAGAAATATGAAGATGGCTTTCTGATAGGAGACCCCATCCAAGTTGTCATAATAGTCTAGGTAAGGCTTGATGGCATCTATGAGGCCAGCATGCATCTTGTCCATCTCATCAAATATGAAGACGGACCTCGCACAGGCACTCACGTTGCCGCGAATCCACGACTGTAACTGATCCTGAGTGACAAGGGGGAAGAGCCAATACAGATGCTCAGAAGTGCGAGTGACACCACCAAAGTGAGCATTATTAACGCTACAAATGCCTCTACGAAGGCTGCATTTACGGACTGCTTCCTGTGTGCTCCCCACTGTGCTAAGAACTTTATAGAAGCTCTTTTGTTTCTCACCACAACGCCACACGGTGGGTCTTATCATACCCATTGTACAGATGAGGAAACTGAAGCACAGAGAGCATAGTCAACTGAGATTACAACATTTGCCCAAGATTACAAAATTAGTATGAGACAGAGCTAAGATCTGAATCCCACCCTGCCTGATTCCAAGGCCCCACACTCTGATTGTAATTCTTGTCCTGCAACATGTCACGTCAATGCTGTGTCACTGAGTTGCTGGGCCTTTGTCGTCAAAATGGCAATGTTAATCCGTATCCTGTGTACACCAGCCTTCTTGGAAGAAGGCAGAGACCAAGTAACCTCTTTTCTCATTCAGTTCTTAGATCAGCCTGGAGAAGGGGCTCTAACTTTCCAATGGGGGAAGTGAGGAGAACTCCAGAGCACACACACTTGGGGATGACTATGGTGAGGCAACACTCTTGAGTTTCTGGAACAATGCCTGGAGGTTGCTGAAATAAATTTGCTTAAGTGGAACACTCCCTAAGAACATATTTAGGTACTTCTTATATTAAACAATCAAGATAAGAAGGAGAAAGGACTCTTTACATCAGAAATTTGAACTATGGTTCTATACAGTTCTTTCCCAGATGTAAGGAGAAAGAATTAGCTATCTGTTTCTGAGGAAAAATCTGTAAGTTACAATGACTTGACTTCTTATGATTCGGCGTTTTGCTTGGCTACTCGGACCATGGTTACAATGTTCCATGGGTACATATTTAACTTAAGCAGTAACTCTGCTCTGTAGGTATGGACTAACCTCTATTTACAGAACGAGAACCTTAGGGGAGCTGAAGTGACTTGCCCGAGTCCACAAAGCGAACCACCTTTTTTTTTTTTCTTGCGGTACGCGGGCCTCTCACTGTTGTGGCCTCTCCCGTTGCGGAGCACAGGCTCTGGATGCGCAGGCTCAGCGGCCATGGCTCACGGGCCCAGCTGCTCCGCGGCATGTGGGATCCTCCCGGACCGGGGCACAAACCCACGTCCTCCGCATCAGCAGGCGGACTCCCAACCACTGCGCCACCAGGGAAGCCCCGCGAACCATCTTTTAAACAAGGATTCCTTCATGTCTGGCAGGCTCCAGCAACCAAGGTCTTCCCATTCTGCTTCTCCCACTTACAGACAACAACAGAGAACATGTATCGAGCACTCACTACAGGTAAGATGCTTTGCTAGGCACTGTTCATACAGTGTTTTATTGTGACCTTCCAAAACCCATCAGAGTAGTTGCTACTGTGTTCCCTATTCCACAGATGAGGAAACTGAGGTGTAGAGAGGTTAAGTAACTTGCTCAAAGTCACACAGCTATTAAACAGTGAAGACAGAATGCTAACTAGGATGCCTAACTCATCTCTATTTGCCTGGAACTTTCTCAGTTGTAGCACTGAAAGTCCCACATCCCAGAAACTCCTGGACAGTCGGTGACCCTGATGCTCTCCCAAGCCAAAGGGAAGAATGTGTTCGCACAAGTGAGGATTAAAAAAGGCAACAGTTAACATTGATTTGAACGCTTATGTGCCAGGCATCCCGTTACATACTTGACACACAGAGCTCAAGAAATCCTCACAACTGCCATTTGACAGACGAAGAACCTGAGTCTCAGGGAGGTCTTGTGACCTTCCCACAATTACACAGCTGTAAGGAGCCTTGGGGCTCAAATCCAGGCGTGCCTGTCAGCAAAGCCAGACTGTTAGACAGGGAGTTAAGCCGTAAAAGCAAGCTCAGGCCTCCCTGGAAACACTTCCTCTTTTCTAAAACATGTCAGATTTGACCATCTTTAAACTGGATTTGATTATGTCCATCTCTCAAATCCTATGACCCCACTTACTATCACACTGAGCCTGTTTTCAGAAACCACCATGAGCTTTGATGGTATAATTGCTTCCTGCATCTCCAACCCTCTGTAAGTTCCACACTTTTCAAAGGGGAACTGATGCATTTTCAGGGCTCACTCATTTCAACACGGAATTTCCAAATCCCGTTCCCCAGCAAAGAAACCCCAAACCCAGCATCACCCAGGAAGGATCCCGAAATCTGGCCCTTGCCTTATACAGGGTGATGTCGGAGATGTGAGGGAAGTGCAGTGTGGCCACAAACAGGTGGACGTAGTCACTGTTCAGACCACCCTCGTAAATATTCTCTGCGATGATCTTGCTGACAAAATTTTTGCCGGTGCCCGTCCACCCGTGTAGGGAGAGGGTTAGAGGTTTCTTGGGCTTCGGGTTGCTTATGAAGCCAGACACAGCATTTAAGATGACTTTCTTTGCAAGATGCTGTCCAAAGAGCTTGCTGTCCAGATCCTTCTGCAGCGCTGGGAAAAACAAAGCCAGTCAGGCGGGAAGGAGGGGGACACACGTGGCAAAATGCAGCCCAGTTTACAGGCCCATGTGAACGCCAGCAAAGCCCGCTAAGCTCTTCAAGCGTCTAGTGAGACGCGGATGTACGTAAGCACTTGGCTCAGGTGACCGGCGGGTCCAGCAGGCCCTCTGTCTGCTAGTCCTGCCCGTTCCCGAGCCCTCCTTCCCGAAGAGACCCTTGGCTCCAGTGCCTCCGCCACCAGCGTGAGCCCCTCATCCCCGCTCGGTCCCTCCCACCCCACGCCCGGCAGGAAAAGGGCGGCGGTTCGGCCCCCACTGCTCCGCGCCGGAAGAGTCCCCACCAGCCTTCCCGTCTCCGGCGAGGAAGGAGTAAAAACTCTCCGGAGTTAGTTTCCAATCGTCCACACTCCCAGTTTCTGAGCGAAGGTGCCCAAACAGCAGCTGGCCTCCGCAGCTCTCCGACCAAAGTCCGGTCTGCCTGTGGCCGTGGCCCAGGAGCCAGGCCCCATCCCGCACTCCGGTTCCGGGTCCAGCCCCCGCCGGCCTCAGCGCTGCCCGGGCTTCCGGGCCTCCTGGACCCCAGCCTCTGACCCCCGCCCCAGCCCCCAGCCCCTTCCCCATCCTACCGTCCCGGCTGAGGCTCTGCTTCTGGCTGCAGCACTCGGCGAACAGGCAGTAGAGGCGCGGGTAGGAGATGTAGCCGGTGAGGACGCCGGCCAGGGCCAGTCCCAGGCTGATGGGCTCCACCGCCCGCACCGCCAACGGCGCCAGCAGCACCAGGCCCAGTGCGGCCCGGCCCAGCTTCATGCCCGGACCCGCGCCGTCCCGCGCGTTCTCACGCCTACCGCAGACCGGCGCTACCGCCAGACTGCACTTCCGGTCCCTCCCGCCGGGGTCGCTATCTTTGCAGCGGGCGGACCTCCTCCGACGCCGGCGGCCGCCATCTTTGTGAGGGGCACGGCCCTTGCCTGCTTTGGGCGCTGGGGCCGCTGGAGGGGCCAATTTTGTTTTTAATAAAACGTTTTTGGGAACAGTTTTACATTGATAGAAAAGTTGACAGGACAGTACAGGGAGGTTCCATATTACCACACCTCCGCCCGCACAGTTTCCCCTATTATTAACATCTTACATTAGTATGTTACATTTGTTAAAATTAATGAACTTATATTGCTAGATTGTAACAAACTAAAGTTTCTTCGTATTTCCTTAGGTTTTACCTAACGTCCTATTTGTGATCCGGGATCCCATCCAAGATAGCACATTATATTTAGTTGTCATGTCTCCTTAGCTCCCCTGGGCCGTGGCTGTTTCTCAAACTTTCCTTGGTTTTGACGACCTTGAGAGTTTGGGGGGAGTACTGGTCAAATCTTCTGTAGGATCCCCAACTACTGGAATCTGTCTGATGCTTTCCTTATGATTAGACTGGAGTTACGGGTTTTGGGGAGGAATATACTTTACAGAGATAAAGTGCTATTTTTATAACCTCATATCAAAGGAACATACAGTCAACATGATTTATGACTGTTGATGCTGACCTTCATCACCTGGATAAGGTAGTGCTGGTCGGGTCTCTCCCAGGTAACGATACTTCCACTCATTCATTCATAATTTGGAGGATCGCCTATGGACTCAATCCTGGGGATTCAAGAAGAAAACGAGGCACACGTGATTCCTGCCTTCAGTGACCTTGCATTCATTCGAGTGAAGGGGAAAAAAAGCGAGAAGAAAATCTAGTTTACAGATGAGAAAACAGGCTCCGAGGCAAACGGATTTGTCCAACGATTTAAGGAAGCTGTGAGCAGGGCTCAGATCTGACTCCAAAGCCACACTTCTCTAATCACACAATACTTGCTTTAAATCAGCCCAGGAGTCAACCAACCTGTTCTTTCCTCGTCACAACCTGTGTAACTACCTCAGGGAAAATGTCACAGGTGGGCCATACCTGACAGCTCAGCGACTGGAGCCTGCCCACCTCGCTTAAACTAAATGAGAAAACCCCTCTCAGTGATTGAAGTTTGCTTTTGAGCTGCCCAACCCCAGACTCTGAACACATTACCTGGCGTTGGTATAAGAAGACGCAATACAAACAATAAGGCTGGGTCCATTTCATATTTAATACTTAAGTGCTAAAAGTGATAGAAACTGTTTTTTCTTTCATAATGAAAAGAAACAGATAACTTTGTAAAAGTCAGAAAATACCAGTGTTCCTTTGATCTCAAGCTAGATTTTTCTGCTGGCAGCTGGATCCACTGTAAACAGTGACGGATGCATTTCTGAACCCCACTCCAGATACTTGAAAACAGGAGACATGATTGCATATATAATGATAATAAAACCACAATCGAAAGGGTATTATCTCACCCTGAAACACACAACTGTTTCCTCCTGACCCAGGGCAAATATTAGGAGAAAGTCAACATATTTACAAACGAGATTTAATAATGCTCTCAAGAATAGAGTTTGTCCCCAAAGAGGAAAACTACACATTGTTTCAAAAGGTTACAAATTCAGTGCCTGAAAAATCCAGCAGGTAAGCAGCAGGACGGATAGAGTCTGTTTTGGGAACTGTCTGCTAGCCAATGAGCAGGCTTCTGTCCAGGAAGCCTTTTATCAGGGGGAATAAAGGGAGTGAACGACACTGTTTATACCCCACTTTGCACCTCTCCCCTTTAGCCTCCCTCAGTACCGCCTGTTCATCTTCTTGAACTTCTCGTAGTGATAGTCATCTGTGGCCTTCTCGTTGGCAGGACGCTTGCGGTTGGGAGGGGACCCTGAGAAGGAAAAGAGGAAAAGCTGTTTGCCATGCTGGAAGCCAACAACAGGCGTAGCTCCACGTAGGCAAGGACGACCATGCCTGTCTCACTCCCTACAGGAGCCCCAGTGCCTACTCTAGTGAACAGGAACATAGTAGGGCCTCAGTAAGTACCTGTTTTTGGGTGAATAGCAATAAACATGGTGGAGTCAGGTGCCAACCAAAATATGCTGACTTCAGTGTCAGACCAGGTGAGCAGCAGTAGCTACGCTTCATTGAGAGCTTGACAACGTACCAGGCACGGCACTAAATCTGTTTAGACAAGACTTCCTTTCACCCACCCAGCAATCCTAGCAGGGGCATGTTACCATCTCTGCTCAGAGAGGTTAGCTGATTTGCTCAAGGTCACTCAGGAAGTGAAGGTAGGCTGAGGTGAACCCTTTGGTGCCTCCAAAGTCCCTGCTTCCTAGGTATTAATAATAGGAAGCTCTTTGGGAATCAAAGACTACACAGCTAAGGTGTTACAGAAAATAATTTCTGAAGTAGGAAGGAAGAAACAGAGCAACAGGCTGGATTTTCAGAAGCCTCAGCAAATTTAGCATTTCCTTAGAATCATCCCATTATTGATGAGAAAGATGACACCGCCTGGTGCTGGTGAGCACGTGGGAAAGGGGCTCTGCTGGATGATGCTGGCGGGAGAACAAATTGGGATCATTTGGTGAGTTCTCACAAGGCAGCTTAAGGACATGACATAGGCAAGAACGATCATCATTAAATAGGGAAAACTGGGAAACAACCTAAGTGTCCCGCCAGAGGGAAATGGTTAGACTATAGGACATCTATCTATACAGCAGAACGTGATACGGCCATTGAAGGGGAAAATGTATTTACTGTCATGGAGAGACAGGCAGAGCACACTAAAAAGCTGTGAGATCCTATTAAGTGTGTATACAGAGTATGTATATTTTTTAAAAGTGGGCAAGGTTATACACAGTCAGCCCTTGGTATCCCTGGGTCCCGCATCCGTGGATACGGAAGGCTGACGGTGGGACTTGAGCATCCACAGATTTTGGTGTCTGCAGCGGGTCCGGGAACCAGTCCCCCACGGATACCCAGGGATAACAATATATAAAAATGTTAACACGGGCTGTCTTTGGGTGGTGAAATTATGATTAACTTTTAATTTACTTTTGCTTATTGAAATTTTCTAATTTTTTGAGTCTCTATTATATTTGACAGCCCGGTGAATCCTTAGAGCAACCCCAAGTGGTAAGTTTCATTACTATCCCCATCTTAGAGGTAAAGAAACTGAGGCTTGGAAAGGGGAAGGCACGTGACCATGGTACAGAAAATGGACTAGAACCCAGATGCCCTGACCCCAAAGCCCAAGCGCCGTCCCTGCCGAGTCCCTCCCCACCTCCACGGGCCCCGGGCAACGGTCACGCCAGGCAGCCCGCGGCCTCTGCTGTACTCACGCTCAGGCTCCGGCTTCTCTGTGTCGCCCACCCTCAACGGTCGGGCTTTGGGCTCTTCTTTGTTTCTCCGTATGGGAGCGTTGAGCTCCTCGTGATAAACTGGACCAAAAGAGACCAGGGGACGGGTCAGACAGACTCTGGGAGCCCAGGGCCCTCAAGCCAATGGCGTGGGCCGCAGCTGCTTCCCCAGACGCGACACTTACATCGGTTGTGCTGCACGTAATTCACGGCCATGTTGGTGGGCACAAAGGACGTCTCGCTGTCCTTCTTCTTGTTCTGCTGCTCTGCCAGCAGACGGGCCTTGGCATCCTCCGTGGAGATGATGTTTTTTATTTTAGCACTATGGGGAGAAAGGAGCCACACCACAGTGAGATCCTCACACCTCTGGCCTCAGGTGGAACTGACTAAAGGGGCTGGCAGCCCCCCCACTGCATAAGGACGTCATCTTTCTTGGGGCACAGCTCCCTACAATTTACCAACTCCCCTGCGGCCAGACTGTCACGGAGCTCTCCCAGCATCGGAGATGCAGGAGTTACTCTCTTCTGATCAAGAGGAAACTGAGCTGGAGGTCAGGTGAACTGACTAAGGCTCAAAGCTAGTAAGGCCAAAAAGGAAGCGAGAACCCAGAAGTCTCCCAACTTTCTACCACACCCGAAGATGATTATGACCACTGTATTTCCTCCATAAAAATCCCCTTTTGGAGCAGATGCTTTGTAGTAAAAATGAAAGAAGGATCATGGGGTGGGTGAGCCTTTATCATTGCTCCTGCTAGAATAAAGCAGCAGAATACACGGACCTGAAGAGAAGAGCTGAAGAGCTGTGAACTAAGGCTAAATAAAAACATTCTTGTTTTCGGCAGTCAGAGTCCCTTGTCTCTTTAACTACTTCTGACCAACCCTTCAGAGAAACTCCTGGCAACAACCATGTCAGCCTGCCACAGAAGATAGTTTGTATCTGTGGGTTTCCAAGGAGACAGGTTAAGAAACAGTCCCTTAACTTTTAACTGGAAAGCAGAGAGCTCGTCTTTTCTGCCTAGGGGCGGGAGAGAGGCACGACCGTGGGTCTGAAACGCACTCGATGCCGAGGTCCACCTCCGGGATGCCGCTCAGCATCTGGTTGGACAGCATCTCCTCAGTCTTCTTTGCTGAGGAAACCCGGATGTTTTCCGGCAGTTCGTAAAGGCAGTCCTCTGCATTCTTTGGCTTAACTTTCTGTTCCTCGTGTTCCACGATCCCTTTCCGCTTCTTCAGCTCCGTCTCAATGTACTTCATCCTGAAATGAGATACCCAAAGGCCTCAAAAAGGGGCAGGAAAGCTCACAACTGGTGTCTTTTAAGTGAGTGGGGTCCCCAACTCTGGCTCACGGAGCCGTGACGGTTGATGATGAAGTTGCCATCGTTCCATGGAGAAGGAGAAAAATAACTTGAGTTTTTAAATCAAGCTAAAATTTTTCAACTTAAAGCACCAACATATATTATGAGATTCTGTCCTACCACACCATGTGTAAGGTTCTTTGAAGACAAAAAGATAATGGGAGATGGTAGTTTGTTTAACAGCCTTGTTGGCAAAATGAAAAATAAGCAAGTCCATTGTTTATCCCTGCAATTTTGGGGGGATGGAACATTACTAGTCAAGGAATCTAAAATTCCAAGAACCACACTTTTAAAGAATTTTTGAGTTTTTCAAAGTTCTCAAGCCTCAGGCGGTGGGGAAAGGGGAGGCAGGGGCACGAGAGGGGCCAACTTGCTGTCTTTGGATAAGTCTAGAAATGTCATCTGTGACAAAATATCTTGGACTCTGTCTGGCTGGAGCCCTCCCCCAATCTCTTACTGATGAACAGACTGACACCTACATGTCAGCGTCCTCGTCCCTTCGGTTGGTTTCTGCAGAAAATGACGTCCCCAGATGGAGGTCTTCCTCTTCACTGATCCTAAAAAAAGAGAACAGTGAAGCAGAGCCTTAGAGTCACAGCTAAATGAGGCTGAGTGTGATGTTACATGAATAAAACATGTATGCAACGAAATGCACAACATCCTGTTTATGGTCAAGAAATATATACATATATATGATATGTAAATAGAAGGAACTCTAGGAATATATGCAAGCACCCTGACGGCCTCTGGAGATATCTCGGGGGAATGAGTAGATTCGTTTATATTTCACTTTTGTATTGTTTGTATTATTTTTGTAATTGTTTCTATGTTTTCCTCAAAAAAGAAAAACAACCTCCACATGGGTTTGAAAGACAATATATAGCGGCTTCCAAGGTGGCGCAGTGGTTGGGAGTCCGCCTGCCAGTGCAGGGGACATGGGTTCGAGGCCTGGTCCAGGAGGGTCCCACGTACCGCAGAGCAACTAAGCCCGTGTGCCACAGCTCCCGAGCCTGTGCTCTAGAGCCCGTGAGCCACAACTACTGAGCCCGTGTGCCACAACTACTGAAGCCCACGCGCCTGGAGCCTGTGCTCCGCAACGGGAGAGGCCACTGCAATGAGAAGCTTGCGCACCGCAACGAGGAGTGGCCCCCGCTCGCCGCAACTACAGAAAGCCCACGCGCAGCAGCGAAGACCCAACGCAACCAAGGATTAAAAAAAAAAAAAAAAAAGTTAATATACAATGCACCTTTACAAGAGGTGCCTGCCTGCATCACTCTAAGTTAACTTTTGAAGAGTTTTTGTTTTCTTTGTTTTTAAACAACATACCATTTACAAAGCACAAAGGGTACTCCAAGATGTCTCATTAAAGCTGCCGCAGGACCCAGCTCCCTGGGGGAACACAGACCCAGGCAGGGGCTGCAGGTGAATTTGCCTCTCAGCCAGTTTTGCACTTACTTATCTTTGCCCCTTTCCTTTAGTTTCTTCATGTCTACCATCCCACCTGTCTTCATCTGAAAGGGATCATCCTGCAGAGAGCAAACACAGCCGAGAAGAAGCATTTATATAACTTGCAGTGGAATTTTTTCTTGTTTTCTTTTAAGAAAACACAATCATCCACTGCAGAGCAGCCACATCTTCCCACTGCCCAGGGAGGACCCCGCAACTCACCACTAGAGTGGTCTCTTCTTGTACCTTCTCTCCCACCAGCAGGGCTACAGCACTGAGAAAAGCCAAAAAGTGGGGGAGAGAGAGAAAGGGCACAATTCAGAGATAAGGAGAAACATTTAGGAAGTCTTTAGGTTGCAACATTAGGGCAAGGGTGAGATTTGCGGGGTGACCACTGAAGCTGGCTGGAAAAGCCTACAAGAATAACAGGGTCCAAGAAACACTCTAGATGCTGGAGGTGGGGGTAGTGGTGACGTCAGTGGTACATTTTCCTGCAAAGTCATTTAGCATTATCTTGGCTTAGAAATCTCATTTCTAAGATTATGCCTTCAGGGAAAATGAAGCTAAAGACAAATGCAGGAAAATACTATTGCAGCCTTATTTGATGGTGAAATTTTAAAAAATGATCTACAGGTCCCAAAATAAGGGGTAAGTTAAATTATGATATGTACATCTGATAGAATGTTATGCAGATATTAAAAAGGTTTTTGGAAAAATTACCCACAATGTGGTTGAATGCCCACAATATCGTAAGTTGAAAGTACAGTAGTCCCCCTTTATCTGTGGTTTCACTTTCCACAGTGTCAGTTATCTGCGGTCCAAAAATATTAAATGGAAAATTCCAGAAATAAAAAATTCCTAAGTTTTAAATTACCAGCTGTTCTGAATGGTGTGATGAATCTCTGCCATCCTGCCCCGTTCCACAGAGGAGGTGAATCATCCTTTTGCCCTGAGTGTCCACACTGTATACACTACCCACCCATCAGTATAGGAAAAAATAATCTACATAAGGTTCAGTACTACCCAGTCTTCAGGTATCCACTGGGGGTCTCAGAACATAGCCCCCGTGGATAAGAGGGGACTACCGAAGAACAACAGAATAAAAGTAAAGCTGCTCATCGTCTTTACAAAAAAGAGAGAAAACAGACAGGAAAAGAACATTAAATGTTAACACTGATCACCTCTGTATGGGAGAATTATGGGTACTGTTTATTTCCATGATTATACTTTTCTAAATTTTCCCAAACTCTTAACAATCAGTGTGCATTTCACAGTTAATCACAGTGTGCATTTGACAATAAAAACACTGATCAATGACCTGTTTCTGTACCTCTGGAGTAAACTTCAAGATCACAAGGCTCGGGGCATGTCCTGATTAAACATCTGCAAAAAACGCTTGGACCCCACCCCAGACAGTACAAGGTGTAAAATGTGTCAAGAGAAGGGGCTATGCCTGAGGAGATATTTGTGACAGCGACCGGGTGGGGATGCGGGAGTCGGGGTAGGTGGTGTCTCGGTCATGCCCTCCTCCTCCGGGTCCTCTCCCCCACGCAGTACCCACCTCACCCCGTTGGGCCTCTTCCTCAAGTTCTGCACCTCTCGGGTCTCTTCCAGTTTTAATCTAAAAAAAAAAAAAAAAAAAAAAAAAAAGGCAATGCACAGGCTGAGAGACCCTCCACGGAACTCAGAGTCAAAAGGCAGCTTCGAGGGACATCCCTGCCTCGCTGCCTGCCCGCAGTGGTCCAGAGGGTGACTCTGCGTCTGGACACACCAACGGGAGTCAGAACCGCTGCGCATGCCAGGGGCACCTCTCCCAACCATGAGACCTTGGGGCGGCGGTCTCATCCCTAGGGGCCTCAATTTCTTCACAGAAGGGGATAACAACCGGCTCATAATTAGCAATGTTGTCAACAAGGTACCTGGCCGGTGGTGAGTCCCCCTAGGCTGCCTCTCTCTTCCTGCCCCGTGGAAGCCCGCCCCAAACGCACCGAACTTCCTCTGAGTCCTGCTCATCTTCCTCCGACTCCGAGTCGGCCCGGCGCCGGCGGAAAGTCTTCCCGGTGACCGGCATGGTCGCGCCAGCCCCGCGGTCTAGCCGCCGAGCCCCTGCGCTGAGATCTAGGATACTTCCGGCGCTCAGCAGTGAGATCAGAGCGCCGGCCCCTACCCGGCCCGGCCCGGCTCGGTCCGGCCCCAAGCCCTCAGGCCCCGCCCCCGGCCCACACCGTTCATCTGACCACGCCCCTACCCCTGGCGTCGGCCTCTCCCGATTGGGCAGCCGAGGGGGAGGAGGCGGGGCGCGGCCGGCCGGGCCTCCTGACCCTGCGCTGCGCCGAGCCGCGGAAGGCGCGCTTGACTGACAGGCGGAGGTGGCGCGGTTGCTACGGCAGGTGAGTTCCGGGCGGCAGCCAGCTGCTTCAGGGGGCCGGGTCTCTCCGAGAAGGGGCGAGCCCAGTCCAGCTACGGGCCGGCGGGGCCTGGCCCTGCCTGGTACGCAGAACGCCGCGGCCAGGTGAGCTGAGCCGGGGACCCCCCCCCCCGGCCGCCACCGCCCTGTCCCCTCCTCCAGCCGGCGCCCAGGGGATCCTCTCGGGCCCCAGCAGCCCACTTCGAGCCCCCAGGGGCTCGTTGCTTCTCCGGAACAGGGGCCGCTATCTCTTTTATTTCTGCCTGGGCCTGACCCAGCGTTTAAAGCACGTGTGTGGCGTCTCGGAGCGCTGACTTGTATTTCCCCGGGGTCTGGGCCCTGACGGGCACTTTTTTCTTTAGGGACAAAAGATGACCACTTCTTAGCGATGATGAATTAAAGCCCCAACCCCGACTGCCCCGCTAATGATCACTTCCAGCCACTTCTCCCCGAGGAGAGTCGCGTCTGGTGTTTTGAACCCACCCGGGAGGGTTTGAGGGTTGAGGGTGCTTGCTGGCCGCTTCCCGGGACCTTCGGGGGCCTTGTTTTCGTCCTTTGTCACGAGGACTGTCTCTCCGGCCTCCGCCCCTTCTACCCGAGGATGCTGTGAGAATTAAGTTTGTTTGAAAAAACAGGCATCAACAAACGCTTAGGATATACCTAAATGCATAAATAATGGCTTACGGGACGTCTAGAAAGCCCTTATTAGTTTTTCTTTTCTCAATATACTGTCTGTCCTTTCCTTTACAAGAACTACCTCTTATTAAGCACTTCTTATGTGGCAGGCACTGGACTCAGCATTATTTCATTGAACTCATCCAACAATCCTAGGAAGTAGATTCAGTTACTGTTTTTCATTTTGCAAACGAAGACACCAAGGCTCAGAGAGGCAGTACGTGCCTCAGGTAGCGCAGCTGGAAGGTGGAGCAGGAATCAGTCACAGGCCTACCTCTGCTGCACCTTGCGCACATAAGAGTTCAGTAAATGTTTACTGCAGGTTCCCTGT
This sequence comes from Stenella coeruleoalba, assembly GCF_951394435.1. NCBI lineage: Eukaryota > Metazoa > Chordata > Mammalia > Artiodactyla > Delphinidae > Stenella > Stenella coeruleoalba. The sequence continues at coordinate 116,588,742 of NC_137153.1, forward strand.
TCCGGAAGACCGTTCTGAAGCAGGGCAGCATTTCTGGAATGCCTTACTTTTCTCTGGAACAGTCTCCTTGGAGGTTGTTGTTCTCTTCCTTGGACTGAGACGAATAGTAGACTCAGGACTTGTTGGAACGGCCTTTTGGCTTTGATGAAAAGCCATAGTTTAAAAGCCTCCAAGTCTTGCCCTCTGCAGCCTGGTTCAGCCAAACCCAGATGCACATGGAATCACTGGGCACCTTGTCCGTGGTGGCCGAGGGAGAGGCTCCTTGGGAATTGCTGCAGGAACCCAGGGAGTCGACGTCTGCAGCTCTCACGCTCTCAGAGTTGGCTCCAATTTTGCCCTCGCAGCAGCGCTCCCACCGGGGGTACTGGACAACACTAGGGAGAGGGCCACAAGGGCAAGGACATTTCTAGATCCCCCTCATCTGACATCCCAGGGAGGACCATCTGGTACAGATGCACGGTCCCCACTGGCCAAGACCAGAGTGCCCACCGATAACCTCCTGGGCTGTGGCAGATCTAATTGAGACTTGTTTAGCGAAAGTAATGCTGAAAAGTGGCAGCTGTAAATCTGGCAGCGTGTGGCTGGGCTGAGGGGCTGCAGATCCTCTGAGTTTTGCTGGGCCTTCTTGGGGATGGGATGAAACTGGTTCTCAGAGGGAGCCTGTGGGAAATCTGGGTTCTCTTCAGTTCAGAGATAGACCATGTCTGCGTTTGGTTTGAGAGCTTGGTTCCTGAGGAAATGTCCAGGTTTGGCTTGAGTTTGGGTTAGTGTGCCGGCTCCTTTGTGGAGCCAGGTGAAACGCGGGCTTGTGTCAGTGAGCATTCATGTCTTTGGGATCCAGCAAAATGATTGCAGTTCACAGCCTGGCCATAGCACGTATTCAGTGAATGTTTGTTAGACGGGTTTGCTTATTCAGCATCTATTTACTGAGCTTTCAGTATATGGAGCAGCCACTGTTTTAGGTGCTTGAAGAATATTAGGGAGCAGAAGAGACTAAAGACCCCTGAACTAGTGGACTTTATCTTCTGATAACATAAGTATGTAAGTATGTTAGAAGGTGATGCCATGGAAATAGAAAAAAATAGAGCAAGACAAGGGAATCAGGGGTGGCAGGGAGGGTTGACTTGCTAATTTCAGTTGGTGTTCTGGTTTGCGGTTTGGTGGGTAACATGACAAAGCAGCGGACTGAATTCTAGGCCCTGGGTTCAAGTCCCAGTTCTGCCAGCTTGCTGTGTGAGTCTGGCCAGGAAACTTCCCTTCTCTGAGCCGGTTTCCCCACCAGAGCCCCTGCTGTGCCGTTTACTGGCTGTGTGACCTTGGCATGAACCTCTCTGATCCTTTCCTGCTTGGTGGTTTTAGGGGTCCTAGTCTGAGTTTCTGCTTAGACCTACTCCAGGGTTTGCAGCTTCCCAGTGACCGTGGCCAGTCACTGCCTCCCGCCTGTTAAGCCCCAGGGACTGCCAGCGTGGGGCAGCCACAAACCCCATTAACAGACTCTTTTGGACCCCGGAACAAAGTGCAGTACCAGGTTTCGGGCCATGAAGAGATGTTATCCTAAACTTAAGGAATTTAAGTTGAGCAGAAAAATGCTGTGTGAAGAATGACTCAGAAGAGGTACTCGTGAGGGAGGCCAGGGGAAGCTACTCTGGGGGTGTGGGGGTGTGGGTTCAAGGATGTAAAGGTCATCCCCACTCCAGTCTGGCCAGGGCTATTTGGGAGCTGGTAGAGCCGACAGTGCAGAGCACTGACTTTGGGGCAGGCCGTCCTGGGTTTGAATCCTGGCTCAGCTGCTCAGTAGCTGTGTGGCCTCCTGCCAGTCACTTCGCCTCTCTGAGCCTCCGTCTTTCCTCCTTTAGTGATGGAGGTGGAGATGGATTTAGTTCTCAATGTTGCCCGACCTCCAGAGTGGTTGTGAGGATTTAGTGAGGTGTAGTAGTACCCGTTCCAGTACACCGGGCCACTCTGGGCGGCGGCAGGCAGGGCTTGGCAGGGAAGGAGGTTTGAGGGTCCTGCTTTGAGAGTCGGAAAGATGGTTGACTCAGTGAATTAAGACTGGTTAAAGGAAGGGATGTATCTGGAATTTGGGGAAAATGGGGTTGCTTGGAAGTAGAATGGAGAGAAGGCATGAGGGAGGGAAGAGACACGTGTTCTGTGGGGCAGAGGGCAGCATGGAGGGGTGTGGGCACAGGTGTGTGGGGTGTGGGGTGGCCAGTGTGGTGGGGATCAGGGCAGGTGGGGTCCTTGTGTTGGGGGCGGGCTTGGTAGCATCACCTTCCCATCCTGAGGAACTGGGCTCTTAGGTGGCAGGAGGATGTAGCCAGAACCCCTAGGAAAGTGATGAGTAATGGGCACCTGAGGCCTGGTCGCAGCAGCTCTGCCAGGCCCAGGTGTGCTGCCTCACTGCCTGCGCTCCTGCGCGGCGATGAGGTGGGTCACTTTCCCCATCACTCCGTGGAGACCCCGGGGAGGGGGACGTGCCTGCCCTTATTCAGGATGAAGCATCTTGGAAGTCTCATCCGGGGCCTGCAACGGGTGGGCTCAGTGCCAGACCTACCGGCCTGCCTCCTTTCTTCCTGCTTTCTTGTCCCCGAGAGAGGAGGTGGGTCTGGTGGGTCAGGAGGGACAGGTGCCCCGGCATCGCTGTAGTGGAGGCGCAACCCCTCTGGCTGGCATCTCGGGCGCTGGCTGTGAGGCGGTGATTTCCAGCAGCACAGCGGAGCTGCGGCTCTCAAGAGGGCCCATTCCCGCATCCAGGCCTCTCAGCAGCACAGGTATCGTTCCCTTTCAGTCTTCATTAAACGCCTGCCGTGTGCACTCCGTTTATTTGCACAGAGGGAAGGGTGGGAAGGGCTGTGAAGGCGGACCCCACCTGGCTCACTTCCCACTGCACCGCTTCCTTGCTCTCTGGTCTCAGGCAAGTGGCTTCCCATCTCGGAGCCTCCGTTCTTCCTCCGTAAGATGAGAAACAGCGGTCCTTACCCAAGAGTGTGTAGTGAAGTGCCGGGCATCGTGCCTAGCGCAGAGTAGGCACTCGAGCTTCTGCTGTTGAGTTAGGGTTACCTTTTCCGAAAGACCCCTCCCTGCTCCCACCTTAAGTGAATTAAAGGGACTCTTTCAAAAGTGTCTATTTTGAAAAACATCAAACTTATAGAAAAGCGAAAAGAATAATAAAATGAAATCCCATTTGTACCCTTCACCTGTATTCACCGATTATTAATATGTTTACCCTGTTTACTGTCTGTATATTTATACACTCATTATCACCAGAATCATTATTGCCGATCTATTTAAGAGTAAGTTGCAGATATCATGACCCTTTGCCCCTAACTATTTCAGGAGGAATTATCTAAGAACAAGGACACTGTAATACATAACCTGAAAATGGTTTTCATCTTCAGAAACTTTAACATTGATATAATACTATATCAGTTTCCCAGGGCTGCCATAAAGTCCACAGACTGGGTGGCTTAAACAACAGAAATTTATTTTCTCACAGTTCTGGAGGCTGGAGGTCCAAGATAAAGATGTCAGCAGATTTGGTTTCTTCTGAGGCCTCTCCTTGACTTGTAGACAGTGACCTCCTTGCTGTGTCCTCACATGGTCTTTTCTCTGGGTGCATCCCTGGTGCCTCCTTGTGTATCCAAATTTCCTCCTCTTATAAGGACACCAGTCAGGTTGGATTAAGGCCCACCCTAAAGACCTCATTGAACTTAATTACCTCTTTAAAGACCTTATCTCCCAATAAGATTATATTCTAAGGTACTGGAGGTTAGGACTTCAACACATGAATTGGTGGGGGGACACAACTGGGTCCATAACAAATACTGTTATCTAATATGTAGTCCATATTCAAATGTGTCAGTTGTTCCACTAATGTCCTTTTCCCCGTTGATCCAGGATCCAATTTTGTCAAGTCTTTTTAGTGCCTTTTCTCTGGAACAGTTTCTCAGCCTGTGTTGAGAAAGGGAATTGATTTGCCTAGAAGCAGAGGTGCCGACTGCCTTGGGACAGGAGCCCTATTTAAGGATTTGCACCATTCCCTTGGGTCTCTTTTCAGGGCTTTACTTTGATGTCAGAAGCACTAGGAGGTGAGCTTGGATCTTTAAAAGTGTCACCGAGAGCCAGAACTGCGTTAGTCACCTGCTGTGTGTCATACTTGGTGGACATTATACATTTCTCGACTGGGCTGCTTGGCCTGCACTGTCCTGGGCAATGGAGCCCTGAGTGAAAAGCTGATGCAGGACATGCGACTTATGTTCCTACCAATCTCAGTTTCCAGGTCTATAAAGCGTGGCCAGTAACACAATTTATAGTACTAAGCATTTTTTGAACTTTGTTGCTGTGCAGATAAATACAAACTCTGAGCCGCCCTGCAAGTCCAAGTGATCAGAAGTCATTAAATCCTTCCCATGGGGCTTCCCTGGTGGTGCAGTGGTTGAGAGTCCGCCTGCCGATGCAGCGGACACGGGTTCTTGTCCTGGTCTGGGAGGATCCCACATGCCGCGGGGCGGCTGGGCCCGCGAGCCATGGCCGCTGAGCCTGCGCGTCCGGAGCCTGTGCTCCGCAACGGGAGAGGCCACAACAGTGAGAGGCCCGCATACCGCAAAAAAAAAAAAAAAATCCTTCCCATGCATTGCCCCACTTCATCCTCTCAGTTACCCTAGTTGCTGTCTTTGTCCCCATTTTCCTGGATGAGGAAACTGAGGGTTGGGTGATTTAGCTAAAGATACACAGCTTGCAAGTGACAAGAGCAAGGAGCCGAACTCAGGGCTAGCTGTCTCCATAATTGCCTTGTGTGATTACAGACCACTCCGGGGGACGATGGGTGTGGAGCAACTGACATGTAGTAAGAGCGCAGTGGAAGGTGACTCCCGTTAGTAATTATAGCATCCTTTGTGGCTGCACACAGGTGCCCTGGTGTTGAAACAGGGAACTCTGTGCCCCATGAGGGCAGGGCCCGGGCCTGGCTTCTTTCGCATCACCCTAAGGAGGTCAGCGTTGGTTGGGGACCAAGATAAAACAAAATGAAAAATTTTAGACGGCTGGGATCAGTAAAGTATGATCCTTGCAGACTCATGCACTTCAGATGTTTCGTGTCCTGCGTGGACTATTAAGCACCCAAAGTTTTCGGTACTACCACTTGACGTTTCCCTGTATGTAAACTGATTTTTTTAAAACTTGAAGTATAGTTGATTTACAATGTCGTGTTAGTTTCAGGTGTATAGCACAGTGATTCAGTTATACATACATACATATATAGGTGTGCATAGGTATATATATGTGTGTATGTAGGTATATATAGGTGTATATATATATATAGGTGTGTTTTTATATATATATATATATGTATTTTTTCAGATTCTTTTCCTTTATAGGTTACTACAAAATATTGAGTATAGTTCCCTGTGCTATACAGTAGGTCCTTGTTGGTTATCTATTTTATATAGTAGGGTGTGTATGTTAATCCTAGCCTCCTAATTTCCCCTTGGGTAACCACAAGTCTGTTTTCTATGTTTGTGGGTCTATTTGTATAAAATGATGTTTAACCATTAACTTTTTAACTAATGTTAGTAAACCTTAAACTTTCTATGTTGCTCATACACTGTTGGGAGGCAGATAAATTTATATAATCTTTCTGGAGGCAAATTTGTCTATATATATCTAGTGCCTTCAAAACAAACATTTTGACCCAGTAATTTTTCCTGTGGTCAAAGATGTGGTCAAAGATTTATATTCTAAAATATTCCTCACTGCCATATATCTAATAACAAAACACACACACACACACACACAAATATCCTAAGTGTCCAACAGTAGGAGAATGGTTGAGTAAGGTATTGTAGAGCTTAAATTGTATGTGGTGTCATGTTATTCAGCCATTAGAAATGAAGTTGTTAAAAAGAAGTCTAGTGATGTGGGAAACGTATATAATATAAACCAAAAAAATCTGTATGCAAACTATATCTGTCATAGTCTGGTTTAGTTTTAAAATTTATATATTCATACATATGAGTAAGACTTACCAAAGCAGTAACCAAATTTTTTTCTGTATAGAAGGATTACAGGTGATTTTTATTTCATTTTATGTTTGTCTGTGTTTTCCAGCTTCTATGGAGGTGAATATTAATTTCATTAAAACCAAACAAAGACGCCATTTTCTCTTTGCAGGGTAGGTAGGAGAAGATGAAAATTTTTAATCCAGCGCAGAAGTTAATGAGGCAAAAACAAAGGTGTTAAGAGCAAATCTTCTTCCGAACGAGTCACAAGGTGAAGAGTTGTACTTTTCAAGCCATCCAGGTAGTGGCTGAGGCAGTTCCTCTGTTGGGGCTTCCGGGACCACTCAGGTGCTGCTGCCCCTCTCTGAAATGGCCCTCAAGTGTCCTGTTCACACTCTGTGGGCCTGGAGAGCTCCAAGGGATGAGGTTCTCCTCCCCAGGGTGCTCTCAGGAGTCTGCAGAGAAGCACGGACAGACGCAAGAGGGGCAACCCCACATACCGAAGAGGCCGGACACGTGCTCCTCTTATTTTCGAAACTTTTTTTTTTTTTTTTTTGCAGTACGCGGGCCTCTCACTGTTGTGGCCTCTCCCGTTGCGGAGCACAGGCTCCGGACGCGCAGGTTCAGCGGCCATGGCTCACGGGCCCAGCTGCTCCGCGGCATGTGGGATCTTCCCGGACCAGGGCACGAACCTGTGTCCCCTGCATCAGCAGGCGGATTCTCAACCACTGCGCCACCAGGGAAGCCCTTATTTTCGAAACTTTAAAAATTATACTTAAAAGTAACCAATTAGGGTCTATGTTACAAAAGCAACACAAATTTGTTGCAGAAAATGCAGACACGCAAAAAAGGAGGAAAAGAAATCACTTGACTCCATCCTCCCAGAGATGAGGAGGGCACCCTTTCTGTAGGTGCAAAAACAAAATTATTTTACCAAAATGGAATTTTACTATAACAGCGTTTTATAACTTTTTGACTTTTTTTTCCTTTTCCATTATGGTTTATTACAGGATATTGAATATCGTTTCTGTGCTATACAGTAGGACCTTATTTATCCATTCTATGTATAATAGTTTGCATCTGTATGGCTTTTTGACTTCCGATTCATTCAGCAAATATTTACTGAGAAGTTACTGTGTTCCAGGTGCTGTTTTAGGTATTTGGGATACAACAGTGCATAAAACAGATCCCTGCCCTTAGGGGACTCACATTCTTGAGGAAAGATAGGAATTAGACAAACAAAAAATCCCGGCAGTCTAGTGGTTAGGACTCTGCGCTTCCACTGCAGGGGACCTGGGTTCAATCCCTGGTGGGGAACTAAGATCCTGCCTGCTGTACAGCATGGCCAAAAAAAAAAAAAAAGGATAAATGACCAAAATGATTATAGAGCATGCCAAGTATGGGCCAGGATGGACAGAGGGCCTTTCTCGAAAGAGAGTAGTGGGGTAGGGTGGGACTGCCTTCAGCAGGGTGGCCAGGGGACCTGGTCAGGGGACAGTGAAGCTGAGAACTGAGGGATGAGAGGGGGAGAGCTACATTGAGCAGCTCGGCCGGGCACCAGTGGGGACCAGTGTCTTTCCTGGTCATTGAGTAGTTTACTTCATTATACCCCATCCCAGCTTTTTCAGATTTGTTTTAATGGTGTCATATTATATGTATTCTTATGCAACTTATTTAAAAGTTATTGTATTTTATTGTAGTTTTAAAACGTCAGTAGAATACATATAACATAAAATGTACCATCTTAATCATCTTTTACTGTACAGCTCGCTGGCGTTAAGTATATTCACAATGTTAGGCAACCATCACCACCGTCCATCTCCCCAAGCGGAAACTCTGCACCCACAAATCAACTCCCCATTCCCCCTACCCCTGACAGCCATCATGCTACTGTCTGTCTCTATGGATCTGACTCCTCTAGGGACCTCGTATAGGTAGAGTCGTACAGTATTTGTCCTTTAGTGTCCGGCTTATCTCATTTCGCATAATGTCATCTAAAACATTCCAAGACCATAGAAAGTTCTCTCTTGCCTCTTTGCAGTGTAGCCTTACCTTCTGCCCCAGGCAACTACTGATCCAGTTTCTATCGCTGCAGATTAGTTTCGTCTGTTTTGAAATTTCATAAAAGAATCATATAATGTGTACTTTTTTGTTTCTTTGACTTCTTTTCCTCAGCTTAATGTTTCTGGAATTGATTCATGTTGCTGTGGGTATCAGTAGGTCTTTCTAATGCCATGTATTATTCTATGATATGAAAATAGCAAGAGTTTGCTTCAGTCCCCTGTTTGTTGGACATTTAGGGTCTTTCCAATTTCTGGCTATGATGTATAAAGCTATTATGAGTGTCTGTGTACAAGTCTTTGTGTAGATGCATGTTTTCATTTCTCCTGGGACGATATCTAAGAGAGGAACTGCAGGATCCTATGATAAGTATAAGCTTAACTTTGTAGGAAACTGCTAAACTATTTTCCAAAGGTTTTTATACCACTTAACACTCCTATCAGAATCTATGAGAATTCCTTTACAAATTCAGCAACAGCTGGTAACGTATGTTACTAGTTGTAGATATTCTTGGGTGTGTGAGATGTTATCTCATGGTTTTAACTTGCATGTCTCTGATGGCAGGTGATGTTGAGCGTGTTTTCATGGGCTCGTTGGCCATTCTTACTTGGTGAAGTATCTGTTCAATCATTTGTCCGTTTAACAAAATTAGACCATTTACCCTTTTGGGAGTTGTAAGAGTTCTTTATATATTTTGGGTATTTGTCAGATACAGGTTTCGTGAACATTTTCTCCCAGCCTGTAGTTTGTCTTTTCATTTTCTTAACAGCATCTTTTGAAAAGAAAAAGTTTTAATTTTGAAAAAGTCCGGTTCATCAATGTTTCCTTTTATGATTAATGCCTTTTGTGCCCTGAGACCTTCGCCAGCTTCAAAGTCGCCAAGATTTTCTCTGTTTTTTCCTCTAGAAGTTTCAAAGCTGTAATTTGTTTGTTTAAAGTCTGTGATTCGGAGAACTGGTGGGCTGTTCCGTGCCCAGGCTGGTCCTGGAGGGGCTGTTGGTCAACGGGAGGGTCAGGGTGAGGTCCGGGGCTGCGGTGGTGGCTCAGCAGACGGACCTTGAGGGCTCCGTGGGGTTTGCAGATCTCCCACATCAAGTACACAGCAATCAGTGAAGAGAGCGGTTGGATTCACACTTAGGGTTCCACATTAACCAACTCGTTATTCCTCACAGATTTGTATTCTGCAGAGCATCCAGGTCCTTCCATAGAATAAAAAAGACCGTATAGGTGGAACAATCCAAAGTTTTCTTCAAAGAAGGTGGTGCTCAGTTGCTGCTCACGATAGTTGATGCCCTGGGGTTTGGAGATGCAGTTGGGCATAGAAACTGCTGACAGCCTGTTACTGACTGCATTGATAGCACATGCGAGGACCACCTAAGTGCAGAATCTCGAGTGAACAGACGTTAGACGCTGGACAACAAGATGCGGTGTTGTTTACACTTCGTTGCTCCTTCAAGACATGGACTTCAACCGTTGGATATCGAGTTTATGAAGTGTTTGCATGAAAAAGTGAGTATTATCCCACTTATTGCCAAAGCTCACACCAGAGAAGTGTCAACAGTTTAGAAAACAGATGATGAAAGAAACCCAAAACTATAAAATTAAAATACGTGAATTTCCAGAAACAGATGATGACGAAAAATAAAAACTTGTTAAAAACATGGAGGACCGTTTCCCTCTTGTGGAAGGTAGCAGTACTGTCATCAAGGTTAATGGCAAAAGGATCAGAGGAAGGCGGTATCTTTGGGGTATTGCTGAAGTTAAAAGTGGTGAACATTGGAATTTGACAATTCTAAGAAATATGTTGCTAAGAACACACATGCAGGACTTGAAAGGTGTCATTGGTAACGTGCGCTATGAGAACTACAGAAGCAGAAAACCTGCAGCTGTGACTTACGCTGGAGTTGATAACAAAAAGAACAAAAGGCAGCTTCCTAAGAGCCCCCGGCACAAATGGAAGAAGAAAGAAGGGAGCGTGTAGCTAAGATGACGTTGGAGATGGAGCAGGTGTTGGAGATGAAGGCCAAAGAAAAAGTTCAAAAGCTGAAGGACTCTGAAGCTGAGCTCCAGCAGCGCCATGAGCAAATGAAAAAGAATTTGGAAGCGCTGCACAAAGAATTGGAGGAAAAATGTCATCAGTTTGAAGATGAGAAATCAAACTGGAAAAACTCAACAGTGTACTTTCGAACAACCAAACTCTGAGAACCATGGAAAAAAATGAGAAGAAAGGGAAGGTCTTTTAAACCCTCTACTGACAACCAATTACATAAAGTCTGTGATTCATTTCTAAATAATTTTTGTATATGATATGTAGGGTAGGGGTTAAAGTTCATTTTTTTTTACCGTATGGATATCATTGTTCCAGTACCATTTGTTGAAAAGACCATCTTTTGCCCATTGAATTATATCAGTACCTTGGGATTTCCCTGGTGGTCCAGTGGGTAAGACTCCACGCTCCCAATGCAGGGGGAGCAGGTTCTATCCCTGGTCAGGGAACTACATCCCTCATGCCACAACTAAGAGTCTGCATGCCGCAGCTAAGAAGTCCGCACACCACAACTAAGAGTCTGCATGCCGCGGCTAGGAAGTCTGCACGCCACAACTAAGACTTGGCACGGCCAAAATTAAAAAAAATAATAATAATGAATTATATCAGTACCTTTGTTGGAAATCAATTGACAACAAATGTGTGGGTCTAGACTCTCTACTCTGTTCCCTTGAGCTGTATGTCCGTGTTTGAGCCCATGCCACACTGACTTGATTACTGTAGCTTTATAGAAAGTCTTAAGTCAAGTGGTATAAGTCTTCCAACTTTGTTCTTTTCAAAAATTGTTTTGGCTATTCTAGGTCTTTTGCTTTTCCCTATAAATTTTATTTTATTTTTTTTAATGAAAAAAAATTTATTTATTTATTTAGACTGTATTGGGTCTTCATTGCTGTGCACGGGCTTTCTCTTGTTGCGGCGAGCAGGGGCTACTCTTCATTGCAACGTGTGGGCTTCTCATTGCTGTGGCTTCTCCTGTGGAGCACAGGCTCTAGGCGTATGGGCTTCAGTAGTTGCGGCACACAGACCCTAGGGTGCGGGGGCTTCAGTAGTGGCGGCACACGGGCTCTAGGGCACACGGGCTTCAGTAGTTGTGGCACACGGACTCAGTAGCTGTGGCTTGCGGGCTCTAGAGCGCAGGCTCAGTAGTTGTGGCACACAGGCTTAGTTGCTTCGTGGCATGTGGGATCTTCCTGGACCAGGGATTGAACCTGTGTCCCCTGCATTGGCAGGAGGATTCTTAACCACTGCACCACCAGGGAAGTCCCCTTATAAATTTTAGAATCAGCTCGGCAATTTCTACACACAAGGCTGCTGGGATTTTGATTGAGATTACATTGAATCTGTAGATCAATTTGGGGAGAACAGACATCTTAACAGTATTAAGTGTGCTAGTCCGTGAACATGGTATATCTCTCCACTTATTTAGATCTAATTTAATTTCATGGATAGGAAGATTCAACATTCATCATCATTTTCAATGGCAACGTAGTACAACAGTGTATGGTTGTGTTACTATTTAACCAATCGCCTGTTGTTGTTCACTTAGATTATGTCCAGTTTCCCCCCATTATAAACAGCGCTACAGTGGATGTCTTTGTCATTCTGTCTTTGCACACACCCTTGATGACTTACTTAGAGAAAATCTGGAGCCAGGTCAACCCTCTTGACTGTTCTTTGCTCTCTGCCTTACTTAAACTGGTGGGCATTTGTATGCGGTGGAATGTGGAATGCCAGTGATCGGGCTTGCTTTTGGTGAGGCCCAGTGCACACTGACTTAGAACAGGGGTTGGCTAACTGTGACAGCAGGCTGGGATTGTTTTGTCAGGCCCTCGAGCTAAGAATTTTTTTTTTAATTAATTTATTTTTGGCTGCATTGGGTCTTAGTTGCTGCACGCAGGCTTTCTCTAGTGGCGGTGAGCGGGGTCCACTCTTCGTTGCGATGTGCGGGCTTCTCAATGCGGTGGCTTCTCTTGTTGCAGAGCACGGGCTCCAGGCGTGTGGGCTTAAGTAGTTGTGGCACGTGGGCTCAGTAGTTGTGGCTTGCGGGCTCTAGAGTGCAGTCTCAGTAGTTGTGGGGCACGGGCTTAGTTGCTCCGTGGCATGTGGGATCTTCCCGGACCAGGGCTCGAACCCGTGCCCCCTGCACCGGCAGGAGGATTCTTTTTTGCAGTACGCGGGCCTCTCACTGTTGTGGCCTCTCCCGTCATGGAGCACAGGCTCCGGACGCGCAGGCTCAGCGGCCATGGCTCACAGGCGCAGCCGCTCCACAGCATGTGGGATCTTCCCAGACCGGGGCACGAACCCGTGTCCCCTGCATCGGCAGGCGGACTCTCAACCACTGCGCCACCAGGGAAGCCCCTGGCAGGAGGATTCTTAACCACTGCGCCACCAGGGAAGTCCCGAGCTAAGAAGTTTTTTAAAATATATTTTTAATGGATTATAAAACAAAACAGAAACAAAGAAGAATATGTGATGAAGATCACTGTGGGCAGCAAAGCCTAAATACTTACTACCTGGGCCCTTATAGAAAAATTTTGCTGACCCCTGACTTAGAGCAAGGCTCTGCACTGGGCAGATCTGATCAGGTCCCCGCCCACCACGTACCAGCCCAGGATCGACCATGGCCAAGTTCCTAGCTCATTAGCTCCAGTTCTGTTTCTTCATCTGTGAAATGGGCAGTGAGAGTACACACAGGGTTGTCAGCCACAGGGCTTTTTTTCTGTCTGAAGTTGCAGGAACGTAAGTGGTCTGATTGCACGTGTGAGTCAGGAGGGGGCCTGTCACTGTCATCCTCGTCTGGGGCAGTGTTCACGGCGCTGGGCGTCAAGCTCATAACCTGGCTCAGCCATCTGGCTGGAGAGATGGGGCACATACCAAAGATACGCAAAAAACCCACGTACTGCAGCTTAAAATAGCGTGGAGCTGCCACTGACCCAGCGCCCTTGGCCTCAGTGGAAACGAAAAACTAAAAATCTGGGTTCAAAGGAGGAGGACTGGAATTTAGAACCCTGAACCCCGTCATTGGCATGTGACCGTTTTAAATGATAGCTTCTAACTGCCTCTCCCTCTATGAACTGCCCACACCTGGGAAACTGTGGCCCACCAAGGAAGGGGGCGCATTGGTGACATGCGGACGAACCCGATTGTGTCTGTCGCCTAGGGTCGGGGGTTCTGAGCAGTACAAAGTTCTTGGGAGGCTCAAAGGATGATCTGAGGGTCTCAGTGGCACTCCTGGAAGGGGCAGATCCTTCTGTCCATGGGGAGCAATAGTTGGAGAGGCCCCGTGGCCCTCTCCTGCAGATCCCTCTCTCGGGGATCACAAAGGTAACGCCCAGCAGTGACTAGTGAAGGGTCCAACACCCCCCAGGAGGCCCTGTTTGCCAGCTCTACCCAAGCCTTCTTCACTGTCCCTTCAGTGGTGTGTTTTTATTGTCCCTGTGGATGGACTAGGGAGTGTGTCTAGCCTGTGGATACCCCAAATGTCCAGAAATTCACTTTCCTCTCCCAGGAGGAATTCTGGGCTGTTTTTAGCCCCTGATTGGTGCTAAGAGTGATTTTAAGGTAACGGAGCTACATGAGGTGTGCTGGTTTGTCCCTCTAGGTTCCCTGCCAGAGGCCTGCACTCACCCCGGCCCACTGCAGCCCAGCAGTGTCGGCCGTCACCGGAGAATGCGGACGCTGGCAGCTTCCCGGGGCTGTCGCTTTGCACAAAGGTAGGCCCACAGCCTGCTCCACTCAGGTGTAGCCCTTATGCATGGATCAAGGAGGAAGTTTGGAGTTTTCTTTTTAGGTGAAATAATGGAATTGTGGTTATGTTTGTTTGTTTTTACTTTTTCTTTTTTCAAGTCTCGTAGAAAAACATACACGGATGAAATGACGTGATATCTGGGATTTGGTGCAAAACAAGAGGAAGTGGGAGGTTGAGATGAAGCAAGGTTGGCCATGGATTAATTGTGAAGCCAGGTGATGGGTACATGGGGGTGTGTTACACACTTGCGTCTGCATCTGCATATGTTGACATTTTCCGTTAAGTTCCAAAGAGAGAGCCTTAGGAGTCTGACCAGCTTGGGTTTCGGCCTTAGCCCTGGTGCTCCTGTTTGCAAGACCTGAGACCAGAAGTGTCCCGTTTCCTCATCTACAAAATGGGGCAAAACACAGCTGCCTCAAAGATTGCCGGAGGAAGTTTTCAATGAAAGAATACACAGAAAGCACTTAGTCTGGGTCCTGGCCCCTAATCAGTCCCAGTCACTCCTGTTCTGGCTGGGAGTCTGGGCCAGTTCACCCCCGGCTGACCATTTGGAGTGAGGAGGGGGCTTACAGGAGAGTGCCTGGGGGTGTCCACCTCCCTCTGGTGGATGCACAGCCTCTGCCTCTGATTAAAGCACTTTTGGCTCCACCTACATCTTTGATTGGTTGGACCTTTCTTGGTAATAGTTTGGAGCTAGAATCAAAAGCCAGGTTCCTGGGTACAATTTCTGCTAAAATATTGGGTTGTGGAAGCACTTACTTAGTTATTTCTTTTTAAACATTTTCTTTTGAAATAATTATAGATTCACAGTAAGTTGCCAGAAATGTGCTGGGAGGTCCCATGTACCTTTCACCCAGTGTCCCCCAGTGGTCACACATCTCTGGTGTATCTGTAACACAGTGTCATGACCAGCAAAGTGACTGGTACAACCCAGGGAGCTTACTCAGATTTCACCAGTTTTACCTGCACCCATTTGTGTGTATGAGGTGTGTGTGTGTGTGTGTGTGTGTGTGTATGTGTGTGTGTGTGTGTTCAGTTCTGAGCAGTTTTACACACATGTAGAGCCATGTAACTACCACCACAGTCAAAATACAGAACTACCTATCACCACCAAGGAGTTCCCTCAAAGGAAGCATTTGTTTTTCAAAACAGAAATAGCTTTTTTCCTTCTGATTTAAAAAAAGAGAGAAATTATACACAGAAGAGTGTCAGGAAGGAAGTTTGCCACAGTATCATCAGCAATTTTACTTTATACTTTGTACTTTTTTTTTAACATCATCTGAGTTTTGTTTTTATAATAAGCATGTACCATTGTAAAAAAACAACAAAGCTATTGTGAAATCTGTCACCCAGATACCCCACCACGTGGTTCTTTAGTGAACATCTCTCAGGCCTCTTCCTGGGTTGGTTTGCCCGCCCTTCTCTCTGATTTGCTCCTTCTCAGGAAACATTTTCTGGAGGAGCTGCTGCTCTGATGGCCTCCTCTAGTATCATGGTGTTGAAGGATTCTTCTCTAAGTGGGGTTTCTCATAGGAAGTGAGATAAGTGGCCTGTGGGGCACCTGGCTTCTCAGAAGCTCTTGAGAAGAGTGGTCTTGCTTGCTTAGAGAAGACTGAGGTCAACATCTGCTTCTTGCCTTTCGCCTTGGTTTTGAGATCCAGCCTCTCCACCCAGCCCTCTGCTGCCGCCTTGGGTAGAGTAGTCTCCCAGTCATGGGTCTGGTCTCTTTTAATAAAAGTACCACGGTTTTAGATTCCTTGACATGCAGCTTCCCCAGTGTAGGCAGGACCCTTGCATCTTCCCTGTCGACACTTTTTTTTTTTTGTGTGGTACGCGGGCCTCTCACCGTTGTGGCCTCTCCCGCTGCGGAACACAGGCTCCAGACGCGCAGGCTTGGCGGCCATGGCTCACGGGCCCAGCCGCTCTGCGGCATGTGGGATCTTCCCGGACCGGGGCACGAACCCGCGTCCCCTGCATTGGCAGGCGGACTCTCAACCACTGCGCCACCAGGGAAGCCCCGGAAGACACTTTTAATCATCACACCCAGCACTTGAATCCTAATCATCATCCCAGCACCTGCTTTCCCTGTGTCAGCCCTGTGCCAGCCCTGTGCCAGCCCTGTGCCAGGCGTTTGACGTGTATTATCTTCATGAGTCCTCTGAGCAACCCATCAGGGTGTGTGTTATCTCCCTCCCCAGTTCTCAGGCAAGGAGGGTGAGGCTCAGAGAAGTTAAGTAGCTTCCCTGGGTCGCCAGCTGGTATGTGGCAGCGCTGGGACTGCAGACCAAAGTGTGCTCTTCACCGCGAGCCTCCCCTGCCTCTGGCCAGCAGCGGCTGCCATTAACCCAGGATTCCTTGTGTTTTCTTGTAGGTAAGCCCAGGCCAGCATGGGGGACTCCAGGGACCTTTGCCCTCATCTTGACTCTATAGGGGAGGTGACCAAAGAGGACTTGCTGCTCAAATCCAAGGTAAAGGGTCAGATCTTACGGGACTGAGGCCCACAGCCAGGGCCACCACATTCCTGGGGTACAAACATTTCTGAAGCAGCGGAAGAACTGGCCCCTGACAGTCTCTGTCTGGCCTTTTCTGTAAATGGAAAAGCTGGTGACTGTTTAGGAGGCCTTCTGGGGTCTGTGTCCTAACAGCCATTAGTTACCATGTAGACCAATCCACGTGGGAACACTGATGCTCTGTCCATTAGTGGTTGGAGCAGGTGCAAGGCAGGGAATGAGTCAGACTCTGAGAGTCCACGGGCATTTTTGCACACGTGACCTGTGAAGGGCCCAGGGAGCCTCAAAGAGAGAAGGTGGGCCACTTTGAATAGGGAAGATGTGCTGTCTGTTTGTTAAGTTAAATTTTTTTAAATAGGTAACATGTGGTTCAAAAATGAAACAATGTAAGAAGAAAAGTGTCAGGAAGTACCCTCCCCCACACCTGCCCTGTGCCCATCTTCTCCATTCCACCCTCATGTAACCAGGGACATTAGTTGCTTTTGTATCTTTTCAGAGTTCCTTTATGGGAATACTTCTTTTCCATTTTCCCCTTTATTACATAAAAGGTAGTGTACCGTAGCTATTTTTGTAACGTACCTTATTCACAGGGCAGTATATCTTGGAGCTCTTTGGCCTCGGCACATAGATCTCATGGTTTATCTTGAAGTTGCATCATATTCGTTGTGTGGACTCCATAGCTGATCCTCTGTGGGTGGACATCTGGGCCCTTTGCAGCCTTCTGCCAATACAGTGTCATTGTGTTCAGGGGAAGAGCCATGTGTAGGGGTCATTCCCAGAAGTGGGAGTGGGTCAGATTCCTAGACATATTTCCTTGTCTTCTTTCCAGACACCTAATGCTGGTCGTTCAGCCTCCCTGCACCAGCAGGTTCTGGGTGGCTTTTGGCCTGAGCTGGTTTAGTCTGGGCCCACATGAGGGCGCGATTCTTCAAAGTACCCATGGCTTCTTTCGAAGTAGTTTCACTGGCTGTTACTGAACCAAGTTTGTTTGCCCAGCATGCTTCAAGCCAAACACTGAGACACCGAGGTTTGCAGCAGAGAAAGGATTTTTTCACAAGGCAGCCAAGCGAGGAGACGAGAGAACAAGTCTCAGGTCCACCTCCCCAAAGGCGAGGGGCTTGGGGTATTTATGGGTTAAAGAAGCAGGGTGGTCTTAGGCGTGGGGAAAGGTGAGGTAATCGGTGTTCTGCGCAGGTGTATCTGAGTTACATCCTTCTTCCTGGGATGTGTGTTCAAAAATGGAGGCGCCTAGCATAATCTGAGGGTGGAGTTTTTGGCCCTCTGATGACAAAAGGTCATTCATCAGACACCTCTGTAGGCCCAGTTTTAGGGTCAGTGGTCCCAACCAGTCTAAGCCAGCTCAAACTGGACAAGAGCTGACACCAAGTTTCTGAAAAACAGCTTAAGCCCCTATTCCTATAGTGACCCATACATCAGAGCTGTTAGAGCTGTTATCTACAGGGGTTGTTAAGGAGTCTTATGATGTATAGGCTACACGAAGCTTGGAGGGTATGCAGTTTGAGAATAATTAAGACAAGCTTGCTCGGTGAAGGCAGGCTCAAAGCAGAGGGGCTTTTTAAGGAGCTGTTTCCTTAGCTGCTCTTCCTGTAAGACAAGTTCAATTTCTGTTAATCACCAATTTCTGTTAACCCTAAGGGGCACGGTTTCAGTGTGGTCAGGAGGAGGGGCAGAGCGAGGCTCTGGTGCATTCGCACGGTCTAATGCTGGGTCTCTTCCTGAGTCTGCACAAAGGAATAAGTGAGACAAACTGAGAGGATTTCTCAGGGAATCTGAGAGCAGGGAGGAGATAAACGAGGTGGGAAGAAGGAGGCAGAACGTGGAAAGACTGGGCTGGGACGCGGCAGCCTTTTGGAAATCTACAAAATGAAACCAATATTGTTTTAAAATACGCAGAAGGGGCTTCCCTGGTGGCACAGTGGTTAAGAATCCGCCCGCCAACGCAGGGGACACGGGTTCGAGCCCTGATCCGGGAAGATCCCACGTGCCGCAGAGCAACTAAGCCCATGTGCCACAACTACTGACCCTGTGCTCTAGAGCCCGCGAGCCACAACTGCTGAGCCCACATGCCACAACTACTGAAGCCCGCATGCCCAACGCAGCCATAAATAAATAAATAATAAACAAACAAATAAATAAAATTTATAAAATAAAACAAAATACCCAGGAGGGACAAGGATTGAACAGGTAGCTCAAAATGGAGGAAACGCAAATGGCTGAGAAACTCTTGAAAAAACATGCCTGACTTCCCTGATGGTTAAGGATTTTGCCAGAGAAAGCAACATGACACCATCTTCAGATGGGCAAAGCAGAAGCTGCTCTCACTCAGAGCTGACAAAGGGAGGGAGGTAGACCAGGCGTGGTAGTGGGGGTAGGCATTACTGTGACTTTAGGGGTGCAATGCCACCTCTGGGAGTTTATCTAGTAGAAGTGTAGTAACAGTTACAAATACAGCAGTATTTATTGAGCATTATTTGTAAAAGGAAAATACTGGTGGCAGTCTGCATATTCATCAAGAAGGGAATGGGGCTTCCCTGGTGGCGCAGTGGTTGGGAGTCTGCCTGCCGATGCAGGGGACACGGGTTCGTGCCCCGGTCCGGGAAGATCCCACGTGCCGCGGAGCGGCTGGGCCTGTGAGCCATGGCCGCTGAGCCTGCGCGTCCGGAGCCTGTTGCTCCGCAACGGGAGAGGCCACGACAGTGAGAGGCCCGTGTACCGCAAAAAAAAAAAAAAAAAAAAAAAAAAAGAAGGGAATGAGTGAACAGATTGTGGTGTCTGTGCCCACAGTGTGTGCCACCATGCACTTACTGCAAAGAATGAGACGTGGTCTCTGTGTACAGACTAGAAGGATGACCACAAATAGGTGACAAAAGCCTGTTACCGAAAAATTTGTATAGAGTATGATCTTATTTTTACTAGAAATCACCCCCCATCTATGCATATATGTTTATATAAGAAGAAGATATGGAGGGATATACTTCAAATTATTACAGCATATATGTATTGCATATAATATGCTACACGTTATATACAGTGTATGTGTATCATTTAAATTGTTAAACATACAATACTTTTATCATTCAAATGACTGACATGAAAAAAAAAAACTTGGGAAGATGGGAGTGAACTGTGAAATCAGAAAATCACAAAAGAGATGACAGATTTGGAAAGGTCAAGAGCTGTGACTTTGAGTCCACTAAGCAGACTGATCTCTAGCCAGCCGTAGCATCCTTAGCAAGAGACCCTAAATCACAGGTTGCAAACCTCTGCCCTGTTGTATGGGATGAGCTGTGTCACCTCCACCCTAGTGAGAGTCCCACATTCAGGCTCTTTACAAACAGCCAAAATCTGGGCTTAGTGAGACGAAGAAGTTCCCATGGAGGCCTGGGGGTCGACGTGGTCACCCTTGGGAGGAAACTGGGAAGTTTGATGACCGCGGCTCCTCAGCTTCCGCTTCCGACTCTGCTCTGTAGGGTCATGACCTCTCTGAGCCTCAGTTTCTCATCTTATGAAGGGGATCTTGATGGGACCTGCTGCACAGACTGTGGTGGGGATTACATGAGCAAGGTGTAAAAAACTTAGCTGGTTGCTTGGACTGTTGTGATCCGTCACCAGAGGTCAGCTCTCACTCTGATGAAGTACTCTGTAACTGCTACCAGCGCTTAGAGTTCATCTCACAACTGGCAGAGACACGCTGAGTATTGTGGAGGCTCAGTTGGGAATTGCGGTTCTAGACAGGACAGTTTAAATTATAACAAAGAGACCCTGAGATACGGTGGCTTAAATGAGATAGAAGTTTACTTTTCTCTCACTGAACAGCCCAGACGTAGGTAGCACTGGTAGAGTGGCTCTGCCATTCTCAACACATGGCTTTCATCTCCAGGTCCAAAGTGGTTGCTTCACTTCCTGCCATCACATCTGCATTCCAGCCAATGGAAAAAGGAGAAAGAGCAAGGGTTATGCAAAACTCAGAAGTGGCACATGTCGCTTTTTGCTGTCATACTGTTGACTAGAACAGAGCCCCATGATCCCGGCGGGGGCTGGGACACATAGTCTGCAGCTGGCTGGCCATGTGCTCAGCCTGAATTCATGGATTCTTTTATTCAAGCAGGGAGGAGAGAGATTGGTAGACAAGAAGCAGGCTTTGTCATCCAGACCACCAGAAACCTAGGTGTTTTCTGTGGTCAACAAATATATTATCTCCTGATTTGTACCAGGCTGTCTGTGAAGTCGCAGGGGTAGGTAAAACAGACCATCCTTTCGTGGAGCCCATAGCCGAGGTGGGGGGAAAGGCTTAAATAAATAAATGCGACGCAGGAAGAGTAGAAGGTGTGTGGAGGGAGCATATTATGGCGTCAGTTTACTTAGGCTTTAAATGATTGTATTGAAAATGTTTGCACAGGCACATGATAAAACAAAATTCAAACATTAAAATGTAAAGGGCCCCTGTGGGCCAGCGAGGGCCTTTCTGAGGCAAAGCCTCTAAGCTGAGACCTTCAGGTGCGTCCGTCAGTGCACATCCAACAGGCCGCTCACACCCTTCTCCTCTCTCTCCTCACCTCACACAGGGCACCTGTCAGTCATGCGGTGTTTCCGGACCCAACCTGTGGGCCTGTCTCCAGGTATAGTATCCTTGCAGATGTCTGGGGTGGGGAGCTGGGTCCAGACTCTGGGGTGGGAACATCCGTCCCCCATGGGCACGGCTGGGAACCTTGGGCAGGGACACAGGGCATGGATGTCTCGGGTGTGGTGCCCAAGCCCAAGCCAAGAGGGCCCCAGAGTGTGTGAGCCCCCGGCCTGGCTGCGCTGGCAGCCATTAAAGATGCCAAGAGGAGAAAGCAAGTTGGAGAAGACTCTGGACTGAATGATCCCATCAGCATTAAAGGCAAAGTTCTGTCCTTGTGTGCGTGTGTGCGTGCGTGTGTGTGTGTGTGTGTGAGAGAGAGAGAGAGAGAGAGAGAGAGAGAGAGAGAGATGCTGTAGCATCTTGGCTCTGAGCCCTGGCCCAGGCCTTTGTTTCCCCGTCTGTAAAGTAGAGGCCACAACACTGATAACTGCCCCCTCCTTGCAGACCCACCTTACGGTAGAATTTGAAGAGATGATGCCTGTGATGGTCTTAACAGGGTGTGTGGCCGGTAGACAGTGTCCAGGAAAATCTGGTCATGGTTATTACTGCTTACCAAAAAGAGTAACGGTAGATGTATCAACACCTGACAGTTTTCTCTGGGGGGTAGAATTATGGGTAATTCATTTTTCTTTGTAACTTTGTAGTGTTTTCCAATTTTTCTACAAGTATGTATTGCATTTTATAGTCATACTGAAAATGGCTGTTCCTTAAAATTTCTTTGAAAACAAATACAAGGAGGAACAAAAAAGCCCACAGGGGTGGAAATACCATAGTTCAAGTCTGTCTTTTCAGAAGACTTAGGACCCCACACGGGGCTTTGGCCTCCTCCTTTGGGACCTATTGCTCAGTGTAAAACACACTGCAAGACACCGTCTGGGCCCCCAGGGGACAGCAAGAAGTGCGAGGCGTGGTCTTACCTCCTGGGAGCCCACAGGCCCCCCAGAGAGATAGAGACGGACCTGATGCAGAAATTGGCACATCCTTTATGATGCAGCCCAAAGGTCGTTTCCTTGAAAGGTCCTCACCAGCCTGTGCAGTGTTGACCACAGCTGGAAATGACACCAAAGCACTCCTACGGAGAAGCAGGCCGATCGCTGGGGCGGAGGCCCGCAGAGGAGAGACACTTGAGCTGGACCTTGGGCGCTGGGTGGATTTGGGAGAGGAGAGCACAAGGCCAGAGGCAGGTCACCGGGGACACTGAGGGGCATGGGGTCCGCACCGGGCCCCATCCGCCTCTGCCCGATTCAGTGTTCCCCGTTAGAAAGTGGCCGTGAGGCCCAGTCTCCCCACCCAAAGTGTGAGTCCCGATAACTGGCCCCTCAGGAGGTGGGGTTTCGGTGAAAAAGGGACGAGTGGAGGGGGAGAGGGTCTGGGCGCCAAGCAGCCGGGCCTCAGCTTTGCCCAGATCTGGCTGCGAGCCTGCCTGCCTTCTTGCAGGAGAGCAGCAGCGGGGCACACTGCCCGTCTCGCTCAGAGGCGGGGGCGGCTGTGTGGTGGCCATCGCTGCCCAGCGCGGACCCTGGCTGTGCAAACCTGTGTTCCTGCAGGGCGGCAGGGCCTCAGTGCCTGCGGATCCTGCTGGGTGGAGACGGGCACTGGCTCGCTGTGCTGGCAGCATCCTCTTAGCCGCCCCATCCTTCCGCGCTCCTTTCCTCTCCTCCCCCCTCCCCAGGTCGCCTGCTCCTACGTCGGCTGCGGAGAATCCTTTGCTGACCACAGCACCATCCATGCGCAGGTGAGCGTGGTGGCCGGGAGCATGCGCGCTGCGGTCCGACAGCCCAGAGTTCAAAGCCCAGCTTCGCCGCCCCCAGCGCCATCTACCGCTCTGGGCGTCAGTGGTTATATGTGTAAAATGGGAAGAATCACGGCGAAGAAGCAAGAGAGAATGCCGCTGCAGCCCCTGGCGCTCCTGGCCTGCGGGGGGAGCGGATCCTGAGCTTCTAGGCCTCTGACCCGATGGGGCTTTTTCCTGAGGCCGGAGAGCTCACGCAGCCCTGAGGCAGGCCTGGGGCACCCATCAGGCCACTGTATCCTTCTGATTTTGCACCTTGCCCTCTAGGCCAAAAAGCACAACCTGACAGTGAACCTGACCACGTTCCGGGTGTGGTGCTACGCCTGTGAGAAGGAGGTGTTCCTGGAGCCTCGGCTGGCGGCCCAGCCGCCAGGCCCCTCACCCAAGTTCTCAGAGCAGGTGAGCGGGTGCGGGCACCAGCCGAGGAGACGCCCAGGAGGGCAGGGCGGTGGGTCCCCGACGGCGTCTGTTCCTGCTCAGCATTGCCAGCTGGCTTTGAGGAGCTCGTGTCAGCGAACGCCCGCTGAGCCCCAGCCCTGTGTCAGGGCCCGGCAACACGGAGGTGCCTGGAACGAGGGCGGCCCTCCCGCAGGGAGTTTGTAGGCCTCGGGTGAGTCCAGGGCCGTGGGGCGGGGCACACCCTCCCTGGCCTGTGGAGAGCCCCAGGTGATGGTCCTGCACCCACCTCTCTGGGGGAAACGCCCGGAAACCTCCCGCCCCCCAACCAGGCAAGGCACACGCAGGGTGCCGAGCAGCCCTTAAAGGAGGCAGGCAGGTGAGCCCAGCCTGGAGCTGGCCTCAGGGAGCAGTCAGAGAGCTGGCCCTGGAGCCCCGGGAGGCCAGGCGCGTGTGCGTGTGTGCGTGTGCGTGTGTAGGCCAGGCGTGTGTGTGTGTGTGTGTGTAGGCCAGGCATGTCTGTGTGTGTGTGTATGTAGGCCAGGCGTGTCTGCGTGTGTGTGTAGGCCAGGCATGTCTGCATGCATGCGTGTGTGTGTGTGTGTAGGCCAGGCGTGTCTCTGTGTGTGCATGCATGTGTGTGTGTGTATGTAGGCCAGGCGTGTTTGTGTGTGTGTAGACCAGGCATGTCTCTGTGTGTGCATGCATGTGTGTGTATGTGTGTGTGGGCTAGGCGTTGTCTGCGTGCGTGTGTATATAGGCCAGGCATGTCTTTGTGTGTGCATGCATGTGTGTGTGTGTGTGGAGGCCAGGCGTGTCTGCGTGCGTGTGTGTGTGCGTGCAGTGCTGTCTTCTCCACGTTGGACAGCGACCATCACATAATGGGTGCTTGATGAGTGTATATAGAATACGTTTGTGGACATGGAGATATTTATGATTTTTTACAAAAAAGGCTCTGAAGAAGTATACACAAATCCTGTTTTGAGGGTGTGTGTGTATTAACAGTTAAAACGCTACATAAATAAGATAGACTATCAACAGTGGTTGTCTCAGGAAAGTTGGATTGCCTGTTGTTTTTTCTGTGTTTCTGTTTTTTCCCAAATTTATATAAATAAATTAAACTATTACTACTCATTATTGTAAGTAAAACACAAGTCACGGAGTTCCCAGGGCAAGGCCACCAATGCCCTCTCCTTCCACGGCGTCCTCTGCTCAGATGGGCTGGCTCAGTGCAGGCTGGGGGCCTGGGCTTCTCCCCCTACCCTGAACCCCAGCAGGGGAGGCACACGGGCCCCTGACCCCAACCCCTCTCCCTCCTCAGCCCCCTAGTTTTCCTCACTCTGGTTCTCGAACACAGGACTCTGCGCCGCCCTCCCACCCTCTGAAAGCTGTCCCCATTGCTGTGGCTGACGAAGGAGAGTCCGAGTCGGAGGACGATGACCTCAAACCGCGAGGTAACGGCCCCACGCGCTGCACTGCCTGGGCAGGGCGGGGTGGCCTGTGGGGCATGAGGGCTTCCCTGGGGCGCCAGCCACCGCCCTCAGCCCTGTACAGCCATGTATCCCTGGACGGGCCGGCCCGTCTGCACCCAGGCCACTGCCCCTGCTCGGTGCTGACGGTGGGCTGGGCTGGGTGGACGGCGGAGGGGTCCGTAGGTTCCGTACACTGCGGTAACCAGAGCTGCTGGGAGTGGGACCACGTCAGCAGACTCAGCAGGTTTCCGGGGTGGGTCCTGGGGACTCAGAACCATCCTCTATGGGTTCCTGCCGTGTCGAGATGCTCACCTTCCCCTTCCTCTGTGTGCGCTGGTCTCCCAGGCCTCACGGGCATGAAGAACCTTGGCAACTCCTGCTACATGAACGCGGCCCTGCAGGCCCTGTCCAATTGGTAGGTTGCGCCTCATCTGGGAGTTGGGGCCCCCAGGCCGGGTTCTGTGTTGCCCACAGAAGCCTGTGTGTGGATACACATCAAAGTGCCCCAAGCCACACATGCCCTCTGACCCAGCAATCCCTCCTGTTGGAATTGATCCTAAGGAGGTACCCTGAGATGTTGAGAAAGCTGTCTGTGCAGTGAGGTTCAGCATTCTGCCGTTTACTGGAAACAACTTAAAGGTCGATAAAATCGTAAATTTATTGTAGGGCAGCCTTACAGTGAGTTCAGGAAAAAATGGTGCAGGACAATGTTTATTAAAAAGAGGAGGAGTTCAGAATATGCTAAGTAGGAAAAAGGAGGTTATAAACCTTTGTTTGGTGCAATCCCATTTTGGAGAGAAAATATTATTTTCCATCTAGGATAGGGTGTCCACTCCCTGAGGCTGGGACATCTCCTATTCCTGGCACTCAGGGTCTCCCACCTAGCAGGGGTTCAATGTGTGTGTGTGTGTGTGTGTGTGTGTGTGTGTGTGTGTGTGTGTACGTACGTGTGAGAGAGAAGGAGGGAGGGATGGGGGATACGCATACATAGAAAAGTCTAGAAGGACATGCCCCCAGATCTACAGAGTAGCTATCCTCACGTAGTAGGATTAAGGTCAGTTATTATTGTTTGCTTAGTATTTTTAAGTTTTTCTACAGTAAATGAGTATTTCTTATGTAATAAGATAACAAAAACAAAGAAAAGGGGAGTGGGGGAGATGCTTTTGGGCTCAGGAAGGTTTCCAGGAAGGGGCTGACGGGAGGACAGGCAGTGGTTCCTCTCGTTCACACAACAGTCTTTAAAGAAAGACCCTATTTCCAAACACAATCACATTCTAAAGTACGGGGGTTAGGACTTCAGTGTATGAATTTCTTTTTGTTTTTAATTTTTTTTTTATTTATTTTTGGCTGCTTTGGGGTCTTCGTGGCTGCATGCGGGCTTTCTCTAGTTGCAGTGAGCGGGGACCGCTCTTGGTTGTGGTGCGCGGGCTCCTCATTGCGGTGGCCTCTCGTTGTGGAGCACGGGCTCTAGGCGCGTGGGCTTCAGGAGTTGTGGCACGTGGGCTCTAGAGCGCAGGCTCGGTAGTTGTGGTGCACGGGCTTAGTTGCTCCACGGCATGTGGGATCTTCCCTCACCAGGGCTCGAACCCATCTCCCCTGCATTGGCAGGCGGATTCTCAACCACTGCGCCATCAGGAAGCCCTCAGTGTATGAATTTGGGGGGATACAATTCAGCCCACAATAGGTGGTGTCCTTCAATGCCTTCTGCGGGCATTTCTGGCTCCAGGGGCCACAGTGCATCCCACATAAGATGCTTTTGCTTCTCCACCCGGCTCTTTGTAAACAACGCCACGCTCCCCTTCTTTTCTCTTCTGACCTGGCTCCCTGCCCCGTCCCCCAGCCCCCCACTGACGCAGTTCTTCTTGGAGTGTGGAGGCCTGGTGCGTACAGACAAGAAGCCAGCCCTGTGCAAAAGTTACCAGAAGCTGGTCTCTGAGGTCTGGCACCGGAAACGGTGAGTTGACCAAGTCCCTAACCTGGGGCAGGGGTGTGGGGGTGGGTTTTCTGCCGGCCCCTTGAGAGAGCACTTCCTGTGCCTTCAGCCTCTCACCATCACTTGCTGTGTTTTACCCTGTGCAATGCTTACATCGGCCCTTCGAGCTGTAGGTCATAGCCAACTCTGTTTCACAAATTGGGGAACTGAGGTTCAGAAGATTTAAGGATCTCGCTCAAGATAGCACGTCTTGTGAAAGGTGGAGCTAGAATTTGAGCCTGGTGCGGATTGAAGATGGCAGCATTTTGCAGCGTGTGTGCTGAGGTCCAGAGTTGTGTGGTGACCACTCCTAGGTCTCAGCCACATCTGTACATGTAGGAAAGGATTTCAGAAGTGGCTGGCACTGACGTTCAGGGGCTTTAGCTCAGTGAAAAAGGACTTTAAAGACCAGAAGCCTGGGTTAGATCTGTTTCTCCAGGAAAAGTTAAAATTGGGACTAATTTCAAGTGAGTGCTGGGAATTCCCTGGCAGTCCAGTGGTTAGGACTTTCACTGCTGTGATCCGGGTTCAATCCCTGGTCGGGGAACTAAGATCCTGCAAGCTGCGTGGTGCGGCCAAAAAAACCCAAAACAAAACAAAACAACAACAAAACAAACTGTGAGTGCATAGAAACATGTTAAGTGTAAAAGCAGATTATTAAACAGTGTGATGCAGCATAATTCCAATTTTAAGAAGCCACATTTAAGTGTTTACCTGCATGTAATTTTGTATATGCATCTGTATTTTCATGGAAAAATCTGGAAATCTTAATGGTAGTTATCTCTGGGTGGGGCTGTTAGTGTTGATGATTCTTTGTTGTACTTTTCTGAGATTTTCTGTTTTTCAATCATGCACATGTATTTTTTTTTTAAAGCAGCTGTCATTTTTATTTATTTTTATTTATTTATTTAGCCACGCCACGCCACGTGCGGGATCTTAGTTCCCCGACCAGGGTTTAGACCCACGCGCCCTGCAGTGGAAGCGCACAGTCTTAACCACTGGACCACCAGGGAAGTCCCCATGTATTACTTTTGAAATCAGAAAACCACGATAAATATTTTATAATGAGAACAGTTTTAGGGTAGCTTGTCGTGGGCTGGTGGGACACGATGCCCTCCCAGTCAGGAGCCTTCTGCCTCACTGAACCATGACTTGACGTTTTCCTTCTTGACCTTAGAGATGTGCAAACCTGCTGGGGCTGCCGCCGGGTTAGCGCCTCCCAAAGTTGTAGTAAACGCATCCCTGAGTCTGATCTGGCTGTACTGGCTGCCTGGCTGCCCTCGTGGGCTTGAGCAGCTCAGAGCAGGCCACCTGTACTAACGGGTCTGGTCTTCCTACAGCCCCAGCTACGTGGTTCCCACCAGCCTGTCCCATGGGATCAAGTTGGTCAACCCGATGTTCCGAGGCTATGCCCAGCAGGTAGGCCGTCCGGCCCCCCGGGGGACACACCCAGGGCTGTAACTTACCAGGCCTGGCTTTGAAGCCAAGACCAGTGTGGAAATCGGCAGCAGCAGCTCTGCTTTGCCAGGCAGGGCTCCTGGATCAGACCTGCTGCCTGAGCCCTTCACCTGTGTGGGGACGTGGGGGCCTCCCGGCAACCTGGTGTTCTCCCCACTCAACAGACGGGGAGGCTGAGGCTCAGCGGCCAAGTCCTCACCCACTTACCACGTGCCAGTTACACAGCTGGTACGTGGCAGAGGGGAAAGTTGACCTCGGGCAGCCTTATCTCCAGGCGTGTGGCACCTCGGCACTCACCCAAATCGGCACGTGGCCTCTTGTTCCCCGAGTCGCAGGCAGGATTGCACTTTTATTAAAGTAAACATCTTGATGACAAGTTTTCGTAAATCTAGAGAACCCCTCTGAACCCAGTGATATCTTTCTATGCCGTAAAATCGTGGGCCCAAGATGAAGCAGAATGCAGCCACACGCCTCCCCCTGCCCCAGGCGGACGGTCAAGTGGTCCAAGTCCTGCCCCAGAGTGGGGTTTCGCTGCTGGCCTGAACCTGTTTGCACTGCCGATGCTGTTGCCTGCGTGGGGGGCCCAGGAACAGAGCAGCGGTCACCGAGGGATGCCCTTGGCCCCCCTCCTTCGGCCCCCACTCTCCCCAGGGTGAGGGCTGCTGGGCCTTTCTCTGCTCACACCCTCAGTTGGTTGAACACTTGGCCTCTGCCTGAGAAGCCCAGCGTTGCCTCCACACTGCCCTTTCTGGGGGGTGATAATACCCACGGTGATCAGAATCCACCATGCACCATTTATTAAGTGGTCACTACCTGCCACATAAGGTCAGCCCTGTTTCTACTCACAGAGCTCTCATGAAGTGGGCCCCGTCATCACCTTCACCTTATAGGTAAGGAGCTGAGGCTCAGAGAGGTTCTACAAGTGGCTCAGGTCACACAGCGCACAGCGGCAGGGACGGGATTTAGGCTTACCTGAGCCGTCCCTCACCGCAGCGCTGCCCTCCCTGTACAAGGACCCCTGCTGGCCCTCAGGCTCTCGGTGAGGACACCAGGGAGGAGGGCTGCTCGGCTGCCCTCCCTGTACAAGGACCCCTGCTGGCCCTCAGGCTCTCGGTGAGGACACCGGGGAGCAGGGCTGCTCGGCTGCCCTCCCTGTACAAGGACCCCTGCTGGCCCTCAGGCTCTCGGTGAGGACACCGGGGAGCAGGGCTGCTCGGCTGCCGCCCAACATCCACTTGACCCCAAAGCATCCCTTTCTGTGGATCTTGGACGTAGCACAGGGGACGTGTCTGAGTCTGAAACATACAGGTAGCTGTAGGCCTCTCTTAATGGCCAGAGGATGCTGTCATGCTTCCACATGGCTTGAGATTTTAGCAATGAACACAGGGTACTTTTGTTAAAAGGAAGAAGCAGAAAGAAAAGTAGATGACGTATTGAGGGCCTGTTTCTTAAAAGGACCTTTCAGTGTCCCTGACACACAGGACGCACGTCTCCTGCCCCCTCCCTGATGCTCGATGGAATCCAACCAGAGCCCTCTCCTCCCTCTGCTAGAACTGAGAAAACGAGGCCCTTCTCTCCATATCGGTGACCTGAGGCTTTGGGTGCTTGGCTGGGTCTGGCCACTGTGTGGTCCCCACCTCGCTGGGCAGGAGTTGGGCTCGGGAGCTGCTTCTGACATCCAGGGCAGGTACCGTGAGGGACAGGACTGGACTTTGAACCCAGTGGCCCCACACAGCACCAAGTGTCCCAAGCTGTCAGAGGCCGGCCACCATCATCTTCTGACCTTTTAAAGCACCTCCTGTGTGCACTGCTCACGGCTGGGCCAGTGGGCAGGCTGGGCCAGAGGCCTTGCTGCCCTGGCCTCCTCCGGGTTATGACGTAGTCACAGTGTAGTCAGAATAACAGCGTCACTGCTGGGATTTGAGACCCGGCCAACCCGAAGATTCACCTTAGTCTGAGTCATGCCCAGGCCTGCGGGAAGCCTGTTCTCCTGCACCAGTCACAATGGCAGGGGAAGGCGTGGGCACGGGGGCTGGTGAAGGACTGGAAGGGCAGAGAGAACCAGAGGCAGGTCAAGGATGCAGGCAGCCTGGCCTGCTGGGTGGCATTGCTCCCTCCCTGTGGAACTCAGCGGAGCGCTCACCTGCAGACGCACTCACAGTGTCACCTTTGTCCTACTCGGGCTCCCTGCCCACCATCACTGTCCCCTCCTTTAGGGAGCAAGGCGACTTTAATGGCTGAACGCAATATGTCCACTCTCTCCCGTGCTGAGTTGGGAGCAGGGCTGCAGGTGATGGAGAGCAGGAGCTGGGTCAGGTGGACCTGGCTCACCACCTCTGCTCTGCCGCTTCACAGCGTGAGGCCTGGGAGGGGTCGGCCAGCCTCTCGAGGCTCAGCGTCCTCCTCAGTAGGAGGGGGCTTAGGACAGTCATGTTGAGGAGGCCACTGTGAAGGGTGCCCGTATGGGCCCCCCAGCATCCGTGTCGACGCCGCCCCTGGTTCCAGGACACCCAAGAGTTCCTGCGCTGCCTGATGGACCAGCTGCACGAGGAGCTCAAGGAGCCCGTGGTGGCCGCGGCGGCAGCGCTGACCGAGGCTCGGGACTCAGACTCGAGCGACACGGATGAGAAGCGGGAGGGCGACCGGAGCCCATCAGAGGACGAGTTCCTGTCCTGCGACTCCAGCAGCGACCGCGGTGAGGGCGACGGGCAGGGGCGCGGCGGGGGCGGCCCCCAGGCTGAGACGGAGCTGCTGGTCGCGGACGAGGCGGGCCGCGCCATCTCTGAGAAGGAGCGCATGAAGGACCGCAAGTTCTCGTGGGGCCAGCAGCGCACCAACTCGGAGCAGGTGGACGAGGACGCCGACGTGGACACTGCCATGGCCGCCCTGAACCAGCAGCCCACGGACACGCAGCCGCCGTCACCGCGGTCCACCAGCCCCTGCCGGACACCAGGTACCAGCCAAGCTCCTCGGGGCATCGCGGCCCCGTTTGTCCAGCTCCTGCTGGGGGGCAGAGCACCCACAGCCTGCTCAGCTCCGCCCCACCCTGGGGGGCTCTCCCATGAGACCCGACTTACCGGTGAGAAATCGTCTAAATGATGTGTCCAGACTCACTTGGACTCAGAGCCCGCCTGAGCCCTCCGCTGGGAACGGGAAGGGTGTGGACAGCACGTTCTGCGTGGGACGGGGGGCTGGGGTGGGCCCAGGACAGAGGAGGTGTGGTGGGTTCAGGCCTCAGTCCCCTTAGGAGGCGCTGGCAGGTCTTCCTGACCAGGCCCGGGGCTGGCTCGGCTGCCCTGCCCCAGCACGGTCCCCCCTTTGCCCCCAGAGCCGGACAACGAGGCCCACATGCGCAGCGCCTCTCGCCCCTGCAGCCCTGTCCACCTCCACGAGGGCCACGCCAAGCTGGCCAGCAGCCCTCCTCGTGCGAGCCCCGTGAGGATGGGGCCGTCCTACGTGCTCAAGAAAGGTTCGGGGGAGCGGGCGGGCAGGGAAGGTGGGCCGGGCATCCCCGCGTGGAGTCGGGGCTGGGGTGGAAGCCGCACCCCTGGCTGCCGGTTTTGGGTTTGGAGCGCTCTTTACCAGGGGCTGGGCTGCCGCACTCCTCACGCAGTGTCTCTGAACCCTCTAACACGGCTGGGACACGAGTGGGGCCCCATCCCACAGACGCTGAGTGAGGCACCGGGAGGTGAAGAGACAGCCGGTCACATGACTCATACAGATTTGACTCCCAAGTCCTAGCACCCACCCCTTGCCCCAGACAGGCCCGTGGGGGCTGGGCCTAGCCCTGTGCTGTGCCCCCAGCCCAGGTACCGAGCTCCGGCAGCCGGCGGCGGAAGGAGCAGCGCTACCGCAGCGTCATCTCAGACATCTTCGACGGCTCCATCCTCAGCCTCGTGCAGTGTCTCACCTGTGACCGGGTGGGCGCCCTGGGGGAGGGGAGGGACGCACCGGGGCCCTCACGCAGCTTGGGGGTTGGGCGCTGGTTCTCTGCCTGCTGCCCCCTGCCTTTCTCTGGGGCTGGGCCCCGGCTGTGGGCCTCCCGTGTCCCGGGCTCGGGAGCAGGCTCTCTGCCCCACGCCTGCCCTCTGGTGGCTGGGGTTTGGGTGCAAACTCTGGTTGGTCTGGGCAGGGCGGAACCCTGGGAAGTGGAGACCCAGGCTGACCTTCGACCCACAGGTGTCCACCACGGTGGAGACATTCCAGGACCTGTCGCTGCCCATTCCTGGCAAGGAGGACCTGGCCAAGCTCCACTCGGCCATCTACCAGAATGTGCCAGCCAAGCCGGGTTCCTGTGGGGACAGCTCCACCGCCCAGGGCTGGCTGGCCTTTATCGTGGAGTATATCCGACGGTACGCCACCTTCCCGCCCGCTGGAGACACAAGACCACCCAGGCCTGGCCTTTCTGGAACTCGCAGGCTGACAGGCGACAGACCTTTAACAGCACAGTACAAGCTTTTGCAGGGCTGAGGCTGGAGTTCGGAAGGGAGCTTGAGGCTGAAGGGGGCTCAGGGGTTTGCCAAGTGGGGTGGGAGTGCTCCTCAGCCGTCCTGGGGTGGCCTGGTTCGGGTGGGCCTCTGGGTCGGAAGGCAGGTGACGATGGAGAGTGTGACCAAGTGGCAGCCGGAAAGGGGGCCGGCGGCTGGAGTGCAGGCCTGGCCCTGTGGGGAGCGCCGTGGTGGCCTTCCGGAGTCCCCACTGTGTGCCCCAAGGCCGGCTTTACCTGCCTGATGTCAAGAACCTGTACTCTGCCCAGAAGACAGGCCAGCGTGGTTGGGGCCCCTTCACAGATAAGGAAGGCGAGACTCAGGGGGAAGTGATGTCGCCCTCCCAAGGACACGGAGCTGCTGGCTGGCGGTCCCAGGCTTCCGGCTCCAGACTTCCGCCCATTCCACCCACTGGGGCCAAGCTGCCCGTCTGGGCCCAAACGGACCCCAGCCCAAAGGCCCCCACGTCTTACTCTCGCCGAGGCCCCGGCAGCACCCCCGCCAACCCCTTTCTGTCTCTGTAGGTTCGTGGTATCCTGTACCCCCAGCTGGTTTTGGGGTCCGGTGGTCACCCTGGAAGACTGCCTCGCCGCCTTCTTCGCCGCTGATGAGCTGAAGGGTGAGTGGGCCCGGCTGGCTGGGTCAGCACACAGTGCAGGGTTTCTGGGGCTCACTGTCAGAGCCCCACCCCTGCCTGCCAGGCTGGGCCTGGGACTGCACACTCTCGCAGCCCCGCCGCCTGTAGCTCTTAGGGGTTCACCTGTTCTCCTTCCTTTACCTGCTCGGTGGACAAAAAGGAGAACAGTCTTTAACTTTGCATTTCCTTGATTATTGATGAGCTTGAACTTTTTTTTTTAAGTGTATTGGCTGTACTTATTTTAAAATTTCCCATTCCTGTCCTTTTCCTGTTTTTCTGTTCAGTGATTGGCATCGCACTAACCTTTGGGAAAACTCTTTTTGTTTAATTTTTAATTGTGGTAAGATATACATAACATAAAATGAACCATCATAACCATTTTTAAGTGTTCATTTCAGTAGTATTAACTATATTCATATTGTTGTGCAACCAATCTCCAGAACGTTCTCATCTTGCAGAACTGAAACTATCCCTTAAATAGCAACTCCCTATTCCCCCTTCCACCCACCCCCGGGCACCCACCATCCTACTTTCTGTCGCTATGAATTTGACTATTCTAGGTTCCTCATCTAAGTCAAATCATACGGTGATTGTCCTTTTGTGACTAGTCTACGTCTATTAGCGTAATGTCCTCAAGGCTCATCCATGTTGTAGCAAGTGTAGGATTTCCTTACTTTTTTTTTTTTTTAATAAATTTATTTATTTATTTTTGGCTGCGTTGGGGCTTGGTTGCTATGCACAGCCTTTCTCTAGTTGCGGCGAGCGGGGGCTACTCTTCGTTGCGGTGCGCGGGCTTCTCATTGCGGTGGCTTCTCTTGTGGCGGAGCACGGGCTTTAGGCACGTGGGCTTCAGTAGTTGTGGCGCGCGGGCTCAGTAGTTGTGGCACACAGGCTTAGTTGCTCCACGGCATGTGGGATCTTTCCGGACCAGTGATCGAACCCGTGTGCCCTGCATTGGCAGGCGGATTCCCAACCACTGCACCACCAGGGGAAGTCCCTCCTTCCTTTTTTAAGGCTGAATAATATTCCATTGTGTAAATGGGCCACATTTTGTTTATTCATCATCTGTCAATGGACACTTGGGTTGCTCCCACCTTTTGGCTCTTGTGAATAATGCTGTGATGAACCATGGATGCACAGATATCTCTTCAAGATAGTGATTTCATTTCCTTTGTTTATATACCCAGAAGTGGCATTGCTGGATTATATGATCGATCTATTTTTAATTTTTTGAGGAACCGCCATACTGTTTTCCTTGATAGCTGTACCAATTTACATTCCCACTAATAGTGCACAAGGGTTCCCTTTTCTCTACATCTTTACCAACTTGTACTCTCTTGTCTTTTAAAAATATCTCTTTCTGAAAAAAAAAAAAAAAAAAAAAAAAAATCTCTTTCTGGGAATTCCCTGGCGGTCCGGTGTTAGGACTCCGCGCTTTCACTGCCAAGGGCCCGGGTTCAGTGCCTGGTAGGGGAACTAAGATCCCACAAGCCACGTGGCACAGCCAAAAATAAATAAACAAACAAATAAATAATTTTTTAAAAATCTCTTTCTTTTTGACAATAGCTATTCTGACAGGTGTGAGGTGGTGTCTCACTGTGGTTTTGATTTGCATTTCCTTGATGATTAGCGATGTTGAGCATCTTTTCATGTACCTGTTGGCCATCTGTACATCTTCTTTGGAGAAATACCTATTTAGATTCTCGGCCCATTTTTAAATTGTACTATTTGTGTTTTGCTATTGGCTTGTATGAATTCTTTATATATTTTGGATGTTAACCCCTAATCTGATATATGGTTTCTAAACTATTTCCTACCATGCTGTAGGTTGCCTCCTCATTTTGTTGTTTCTTTTGCTGTGCAGAAGCTTTTTAGTTTGCTGTCGTCCCACTTGTTTAATTTTGCTTTTGTTGCTTGTGCTTTTGGTGTCATATCCGAAGAATCATTGCCAAGACCAATGTCAAGGAGTTTTTCCCTATGTTTTCTTCTAAATGTTATGGTGTCAGGTCTTACATTTAAGTCTTTAACTGATTTCAAGTCGATATTTGTGAGTGATGTGCGATAGGGGTAAAATTTCATTCTTTTGCATGTGAACATCCAGTTTTCCCAACACTGTTTATTGAAAAGATTATCTTTTCCCTATTGAGGATTCTTGGCTCCCTTGCCAAATATTAGTGGACCATATATGCATGGGTTTATCTCTGGTCTCTCAATTCTGTTCATTTTTCTATGTGTCTGTTTTTATGCCAGTACCATACTGTTTTGTTTTGTTTTTAATTTGGTCATACCGCATGCAGGATCTTATTTCCCCGACCAGGAATCAAACCTGTGTCCCCTGCAGTGGGAGGACAGAGTCTTAACTACTGGACCGCCAGGGAAGTCCCAGTACCATACTCTTCTGATAACTGTAGTTTTGTAGGAGAGTTTGAAATCAGGAAATGTGATGCCTCCAGCTTTGTTCTTCTTTCTCAAGATTGTTTTGGTTATTTGGGATCTTCTGTAGTTACATATGAATTTCAGGATTTTTTTTTTCTATATCTATGAAAACATCATTGGATTGCTTTGAATCTATAGATGACTTTGGGTAAGATGGACATTTTAACAATATTTCTTCTGCTCCATGACCACAGGCTATCTCTTTATTTGTGTCATTGTGTGGGAACAACTCAGTCTTCCTCCTGTGTGTCTCTCCTCTACTCTCACACTACTACCACACAGCACTTTGGACACCAGGTGTCTGGTGGTTTTCCCACGCCAAGCAATTATGCAACACCAGCCAGGGATCCTACAGTTTCACTGGATTCCGACACTATCTACCTGGAGATAGCGTCAGATCCCACAGGTTAAGGACTCAGTCCTACAAGACCTCCCCCTCCCCAACTTCAGACGCCAGTGCAGGTTGTCACCTGGGCTTCTGACTGGCTGGCTATAGATGGGAGGTTCCAGCGGCCCCCTCCTTGGCTTCAATTAGAGCAGCTAGAGCGGCTCGGCTCGCAGAACTCAGAGAAACATTTTGTTACTAGGTGACTGGTTTACGATAAAAGGATATAACTCAGGAAGAGCCAGATGGAAGGGGTGCATCGGGCAAGGCATGTGGGAAGGGGCCTGGAGCTTTCATTTGCTCTGGGCATGACCCTCTCCCCAACTTCCCCATGTTCACCAGCCCAGAAGCTTTCCAAAGCCCATACTGTTGGTATTTAATGGAGGCTTCTTCATGTAGGTATGATCAATTATTAGCTCCATCTCTAGCCCCTCTCCCCTCTCTGAAGAATGCCAGGTGGTGCTGAAAATTCCAAACTTCCAGTTATGCCTTGGTCTTCCGGGTGGCCAGCCCCAATCCAGAAGCCCACCCAGAGTCACCTCGTCAGAACAAAAGACCCTGCCATCACTCAGGAAATTGTAAGGGATTTAGGAGCTCTGTATTAGAAACCCTGGTCAAAGACCAAATATCAGAACAAAAGATGCTCCCAGTGCTCTTATCACTTGGGAAATTACAAGGACTTTAAGAGCTCTGTGCCAGGAACCCCGGGAGAGCCCACTATGTATATTTTCTACTATCTCACATCCACCTTCAATTTCTTTCATCAACGTCTCGTAGTTTTCAGTGTACAAATCTTTCACTTCCTTGGTTAAGTTTACTCCTATATGTTCTATTGTTTCTGATGCTTTTGTAAATGGGATTGTTTATTTCTCCTTCAGACATTTGATCATGAGTGTATAGAAACGCAGCTGATTTTCCTATGCTGATTTTGTGTCTTGCAACTTTACCGAATTAGTTTGTCGGTTCTAACAGTTTTTGTGGCGTCTTAAGGTTTTTTATGTAAAAGATCGTGTCATCTACAAACAGAGACAGTTTTACTTCCTCTTTTCCTATTTGGATGCCTTTTACTTCTTTTTCTTGCCTTTCTCTGACTTCCAGTACTGTGTTCAATGGAAGTGGTGAGACTGGGCATCCTTGCCTCGTTCCTGATTTTAGAGGAAAAGCTTTTATCTTTTCACTGTTGAGTATGATATTAGCTATGGGTTTATCATATATGGCCTTGATGATGTTGACTGCATTCCTTCTGCACCCAGTTTGTTGAGACCTTTTATCATGAAAGGGTAATTGAAATTTGTCAGATGCTTTTTCTGTATCTATTGAGAGGATCATATGATTTTTATCCTTCATTCTATTAATGTAGTGTATCATGTTCATTGATTTGCGTATGATAAACCATCCTTACAACCCAGAGATAAATTCCACTTGATCATGGTGTATGATCCTTTTAATATGCTGTTGAAGTCAGTTTGCTAGTATTTTTTTTTTTTTTTTTTTTTTTTTTTGCGGTACGCGGGCCTCTCACTGCTGTGGCCTCTCCCGCTGCGGAGCACAGGCTCCGGACGCGCAGGCTCAGCGGCCATGGCTCACGGGCCCAGCCACTCCGCGGCATGTGGGATCTTCCTGGACCGGGGCACGAACCCGCGTCCACTGCATCGGCAGGTGGACTCTCAACCACTGCGCCACCAGGGAAGCCCAGTTTGCTAGTATTTGTTGAGAATTTTCCCGTCTATATTCATCAGGGATATTGGCCTGTAGTTTCCTTTTCTTGTAGTGTCCTTATCTGGCTTTGCCATCAGTATAAAATGAGTTTGGGAGTCCTCCTTCCTCTTCAATTTTTTGGAAGAGTTTGAGAAGAATTGTTAATTCTTCTTTAAATGTTGGGGAGAATTCACTGGTGAAACCATCTGGTCCTGGGCTTCTCTTTGTTAGGAGGGTTTTTTATTACTGCTTCAATCTCCTTAGTCATTGGTGTTTTCAGATTTTCCATTTCTTCATAATTCAGTCTGGGTAGGTTGTATGTTTCTAAGTATTTATCCGTTTCTTCTAGGTTATCCAATTTGTTGTGTTGGTGTATATTGGTCATGGGAGTGTCCTTTGATCCTTTATACTTCTGTAGTGTCTGTTGTATGTCTCTTCTTTCACTTATAATTTTGTTGGAGTCCTCTTTTTTTCTTGGTTAATCTAGCTAAAGATTTGTTCATTTTTTTTTCTCTTTCCAAAAAAACAACTCTTAGTTTCATTGATTTTTTTTTTCCTGTGGTCTTTCTAGTCTCTGTTTTATTTCTGCTCTAATCTTTATTATCTCCTTCCTCCTGTTAACTTTGGATTTAGTTTGTTCTTCTTCTGATTCCTTGAGGTGTAAAATCAGATTGTTTGAGAGCTTTCTTTTTTCTAGATGTAGGCATTTATTGCTATAAAATTCCCTCTTAGAACTGCTCTTGCTGTATCCCATAGGTGCTAGTGTGTTGTATTTTCAGTTTTGTCTCAGGATACTTTCTGATTTCCTTTGATTCCTTCTTTGACCCATCAGTTGTTCAGGAATGTGTTGTTTAATTTCCACATATTTGTGAATTTTTTAGGTTTCCTCGTGTTATTGGTTTCTAGTTTCATACCACTGTGTTTGGAAAAGATATGAGATATGATTTCAGTCTTCTTAAATTTGTTAAGGCTTGCTTGGTGGGCCAACATACCATCTGTTCTGGAGAACGTGTGTGTGTACTTCTGAAGAACGTGTATTTTGGTGCTGTTGGATGGAATGTTCTGTTCATGTCTGTTAGGTTCATTGGGGCCACGGTGTTATTCAGGTCTGCTGTTCCCTTGTTAATTTTCTGTCTGGATGATCTATCCAGTATTGAGGGTGGACTATTGAAGTTTCCCACTATTACTGTATTGCTGTTCATTTCTCCCTTCAGTTGCGCTTTAATTATTCAGGTGCTCCAATGTCGGCTGCCTGTATATTCACAATGGTTACATCCTCTTGATGAATTGATCCCTTTATCACTGTAGGGGACCCTCTTTGTCTCTTGTAACTGATCTTGGCTGACAGTGCACTTTATCTGATGTAAGTACAGCCACTCCTGCTCTCTTTTGGTCACCACTGCGTGGAATATATTTTTCCATCCCTTCACTTTCAGCCTCTGTGTGTCCTTGAAGCTAAAGTGAGTCTCTTGTAGTCAGCATGTTGTGGTTTTACTTCTAAAGCCTAAGTCACTATGTGCCGTTCTCCCCCATTTTCCATCCTTGCTAACCTTCGTCTCTGTATTTTACTGCCCTAGGTGACAACATGTATAGCTGTGAACGGTGTAAAAAGTAAGTGTGTGTGTTCTAGAGGCTTCTCCCCGACTTCCTGTTTCCATCTGTGGTCCATCTGTGTTCCACGTCCTTCCCCCGGGCTCCCCCAGATAGCCTGACCTCACAGAGTGAGCTGGGTGGGAGGGGTGCTCCCCAGCCTGCCGGCCCCCTCCCTGGGACGCTCACGTCCCCCACTCTCTGCTCCCAGGCTGCGCAATGGCGTGAAGTACTGTAAGGTCCTGCGGTTGCCAGAGGTGAGTGGGCAGCCTCCCGCCACCTCTGCCTGCCGGGCCTTCTCCACCCCGAGCGGTGCCGTGCAGGGCAGAGGCCGACCCCCTCCCGGACTCAGGAGGCCCATGGAGACTGCTGTTCTGGCTGGGCGCCCCCCCGGGAGGGTGTGGCCGGTGGGGAGGCTTGCTGCTCGGTGTCTAGCTTGGAGCCCGGCTCCTTCATCCCTCAGCACGTCTCGTGCGGGCGGGAGGCAGGTGTGGGGCGCCGAGGGCACCATCAGTGGGGCTGTTGGGAAGGCCTTTCCGAGGAAGTGGCATCTGAGTGGGGCCTGAGGACATAGGCGGGGGTCGGCCTGGCGGAAGGAGAGTGGGGAAAGGACAGGTGGGCAAAACCCCAAAGCAGAAGCGGGCTTGGCCGAGGCTTGCGGCTGCGACGAGAGGACCATGGCCCAACGCGGGTGCCAGGCCAGGCTGAGCAGGTCTGGGGAGCCAACGAGAGGAGCGTGGCCCGACGCGGGTGCCAGGCCGGGCTGAGCAGGTCTGGGGAGCCAACGAGAGGAGCATGGCCCGCCGCGGGTGCCAGGCCGGGCTGAGCAGGTCTGGGGAGCCTGGGTGGAGAAGCCTTTTACAAGTCGGCGCCCACAGAACTGGTGGCCAGAGTTCTTCGGGTGGTCAACTCGACGGGCCAGTGACAGCTTCCTGTGCAGACCAGCCCAGTGCTCGGGAACAGCCCATCCTGACCGCCAGTGCTGTTAGTGCAGCTCAGCTCTGCTGTCACATCTGCCTTTATCCCTGAAAGCTGGCCTGGCCCGGCTCCCACGCATGGTTCTTAAGTGTATTCGGAGTCAAGGGCGGGGCCATCAGTTCGCCTGGGTCTCTGGAAGGCTCTAGCCACTACGTTTCTTGTTTTCCCCTGGGTGACGGGGCCTGAGTGGATCAAACAGTGGACTAGTGGGTGCCCCAGAGCCCTGCTCCGAGGCCCCCGTCAGGTTGCCAGTGGTCCCAGGGCCCTGGCCAGCCCCGGGGTGACTGGCGCCTCCCCTCCTTCCCCCCAGATCCTGTGCATTCACCTGAAGCGCTTTCGACACGAGGTGATGTACTCGTTCAAAATCAGCAGCCACGTCTCCTTCCCCCTGGAGGGACTTGACTTGCGCCCCTTCCTCGCCAAGGAGTGCACGTCCCAGATCACCACCTATGACCTCCTCTCCGTCATCTGCCACCACGGCACGGCAGGCAGTGAGTCCAGCCACCTGGCCCCACCCCGGCCCCACCGCGGCCCTAGGGCGTTTGTCACCCCTGCCTCTCCCGCCGCAGGTGGCCACTACATCGCCTACTGCCAGAACGTGATCAACGGGCAGTGGTATGAGTTCGACGACCAGTACGTCACCGAGGTGCACGAGACAGTGGTGCAGAACGCCGAGGCCTACGTGCTCTTCTACAGGTGGGGCCCGGGCAGCGCGTGGGGGGCTGAGGGACTGCGCCTGCGCCCGAGGACTTCAGCCGGTGCATGTCGGGGTGGTGGCGCCTGCGAGGGCTTTAGGCCAGGGAGGAGTGAGGATTTGGGTTTTTAAGAAAGAGCCCGCTGGCTGCTGGTGGGAAAGCTGGAAACCCAAGTAGTCGAGTTGGGTTTTCTCCGGTGGTCCCGGTGGGAGGTGATGGCGGCCGCAACTCCGGCAGGGGCGGTGGAGAGATGCTGCGGGGTCCGGGAGGCGGGGCTTTCCTGCATGGGGCGTGGCTGCGGCTCCTGATCTGCCCCCACCCCGCCGCCACCCCAGGAAGAGCAGCGAGGAGGCCGTGCGGGAGCGGCAGCAGGTGGTGTCCCTGGCCGCCATGCGGGAGCCCAGCCTGCTGCGGTTCTACGTGTCCCGGGAATGGCTCAACAAGTTCAACACCTTCGCCGAGCCGGGGCCCATCACCAACCATACCTTCCTCTGCTCCCACGGAGGTGAGGTCACCTTCTCTGCGATGGGCCGCGGGGCGGGTGGGCCGCGGGGCGGGTGGGCCGAGCCCTGCTCTCCATCCTGTGCCTTCCTCCGCAGGCATCCCGCCCAACAAATACCACTACATCGACGACCTGGTGGTGATCCTGCCCCAGAACGTCTGGGAGCACCTCTACAACAGGTACCGGTGGCCGCGGCCAGCCTCTGCCGTGCAGGCCGGGCACTCAGCTGGGCGGGAGCAGGGGCAGGCGCGGGCATGCCTCAGTGACCCCACGCCGCGCTCACTCAGGCAGCAGGAGAGCACGACAGCACGCAAGCAGTTGTGGGGCGCCCCTGGCAGCCTTGTCTGCATCGAAAAAGATGCCCGCCTTTGGGGGCATCCAGCCGGACCCTCCCAGTCACAGGGCACGGAAAACTGGTCAAGCCAAAGTGTGGTATTGGCCCCTCTCGCAGACAGTCGTGGGGCAGCCGGGCCGGTGTCTCCTCAACCCCGTGCCTGGCTCAGGGGCCCGGGGGCGTGTGCTGCCTGGGGCCTTCCAGGTTCAAGTCCGTCAAGACCCAGAGTGTGTGACTCTGTCGTTGAGGGGAGAGCCCCTGGCCGGGCTCGGGTCACTCTGGATCCGGGAGGCCAGCTGTGCCACGGCCGAGGGGGTGGTCAGACGGGCGGGAAGGAGAGGCCGGGGAGACTCGCTGGACTGGCTTTGCTTCACCCACTCACAGCTCAGGCACGGCCCGTGCCCTGCGGTTGGTGGGTGGGTCAGAACCCCACAGGGAGCGGCATCCCCAGGTCCTGTGGGGGGATCCCCCCCGCAGAAGGATGTGCAGCCGCCCTTTGATGTCGTCCTTAGAGTCAGGCCAGGCGGGCTTTGGCCGCCATGGCTCCTGCCCAGTGGCCAGGAGAGGAAGCGAAAGCATTCAGCTGTCCTTCGGCCGTTAGGCACGTATTTGTGAGGTGCCTGCCCTGTGGCGGGCGCTCTCCTGGGTGCTGTGGGCTCTCGGGTGCGCAGGTAGCCGTGCCAGTCGAGTGGGGAAGATGAGACAAGTAAACAGGCCGCGCACAGGGTGCCCAGGGGCCCAGTGGCTGGGCCAGGGCGGCATCAGGAAGCCTCGCTCTCCAGCAGGTTCTCTGCTGCCTTCCCCATGGGGCCTCCCCTCAGGGTTCATGACTCCCTCTCTCTCTGCACCTCCCGCCCTGGTGCAGGTTTGGGGGCGGCCCTGCCGTGAACCATCTGTACGTGTGCTCCATCTGCCAGGTAGAGATCGAGGCGCTGGCCAAGCGCAGGCGGATTGAGATCGACACCTTCATCAAGGTGCCTGGGGAAGGGGGTGGGGCGCGGGAGAGCCGGGCCCCTGAGCCGGGGGAGCTGAGTGCAGTCAGGCTCTGTTTGGAAGACCTGTTCTGTGGGAGACCAGGGTGGCCAGAGGCCTGGCCTGACATTGAAGATTTTCACCGGCGGAAGGGGGGTGGGTTTAGCGAGTTCAGGTCCCTCTGCCGGGAGGCTGCCAAGCAGCTGGTAGAGGAACAAGTGCTGCCGTTAGGGGCCGCACGGTTCTTTATTGTGCGGGTTGTAGGTGTTCAGCAGCATCCCTGACCTCTACCCACTCGATGCCCGTGACAACAAAAAGTACCTCCAGACACGGGCGGGTGCCCCCTGGGGGCAGAGTCCCCTCCCCTGCCTCCCTTTGGGAACCACTGGGCTCTACAAACTGACACGGAAAGGTGCATTAAGTGAAAAAAGCAAGTCGCAAGGCAGGACCCAGCATGATCCCATTTTAAGGAAGGGGACTTCTGCGGGGGACACGGGGGTGTGTGAGGACTGAGGCCCCTCGTGCTGCTCAAAGCAGGGGGACTCGGGGACCCTCCATCGTTCAACAGTCCAGGGTTGGGCTGTTAGATACCCTGCTTTGTGGTCATTATATGTGAGACATCAGACCGGTGAGGAGTGAGCAGGGGACACGTTCTATTAAGTGGTGGGGGAACAACATCTACCGTCTGATGTCAAGCGGCTTTTTGAAAAGTTATTAACAAGAGATTCACCCAAATGCTAGCAGCAGTCATCTGAGTGGTGGGATCGTGGGAGATGTTTCTTTTCTTCGAACTTGTCTGGGCGTTCGAAACTTTCTCTGCGTATCTAGTGTTTGGTAAGAGTCCGGGGTGGGGACTGACCAGTGGGGTGTTGGATATTCACGCCAACCTTCCTCTCGGCCCCGCCCCACCCAGCTGAACAAGGCGTTCCAGGCCGAGGAGTCTCCCAGTGTCATCTACTGCATCAGCATGCAGTGGTTCCGGGAGTGGGAGGCCTTCGTCAAGGGCAAGGACAACGGTGAGTGAGTCAGATGGCACGTGCCCGCCACGCCCCACACCAGGAGGGGCCTGGGGCTGCTGACCTGCTGGGAGCGTCCCAGGAGGCGGAGGGCGCCTGCCCAGAGGGCACGTGCCTGAAGGGGTAACACCAAAAACCTGCCGGGCAGGCACAGATCCTGGGCGCCCCCCTGCCCCGCCCCTCCCCACCGAGTGCCGGGATCGCCGTCCTCACCCTGGCCAGGCCTTCTCACTGCAGCAGGACAGAAGCCATCTGGCTCTGCCCCTTCCCTCCCTTACCCTCTGTCTGCAGGTGCCCGGGGGTGGCTGCTTTTCCCTCCTGCCAGGCCTTTTCCCTTGGGGACTCTGTTGGCCTAAATAATAGATTTTAGTTGACAGATGGCTTCAGACTCTTAGGAAAGGACTTGGACGCCATGTCCTCTGATCGCTCGATTTACAGAGGTGGAGACAGGCCCCAGCAGAGGGCCGCTCCCAGAGTCCCTCACGGTCCC
The DNA here is from genome assembly GCF_951394435.1 of Stenella coeruleoalba. Taxonomy (NCBI): domain Eukaryota; kingdom Metazoa; phylum Chordata; class Mammalia; order Artiodactyla; family Delphinidae; genus Stenella; species Stenella coeruleoalba. The sequence goes on from NC_137153.1 coordinate 116,633,059, forward strand.
CGGCAGGGAACAGCTGAGCCCGAGCTGCGGCCTGCACGCGGCCACCCTCACGGCCCCCGAGTCCCACACTCGGCTCCCAGGCCAGGCTTCGGAGCCTGGCGGGGTCAGCAGAGCCAGGAGCTTCCGCGCCCTGGACATCTGCCCTTTGCAGCATAAGCACCAGGACGCGGGAAGGGGGAGGGTCCTGCCTAGTGGCTGTGTCGGTCCAGAACCCGGCTCCAGAGTCGCAGCCCCACCTCGGGCCCTGGCTCTGCCTCCTGCCAGTGCTGAGCTGGGCGGTCACGTCGCTGCTCACCTCACCCAGTTGTTGAGGGTTGAGCTGGTGGGGTGCGTGGGAAGGGTGCTCAGCAAACACAGCTGCCATCGGATTAGGACAATGTCCACCCGGCACCGGACGTCTACCCTACCCCCCGCCCCCCCACTCCATGCTAAGGTCTGAAACTAGGGGCGAGTCCTCAAAACTCCCTCCGCTGGGTCCAGGGATGCCACAGTCCCTTCTGGCTCTCAGGCTCGTGGAGATGAGCATTTGGTGCCCTAAGCACCTCGGCCCGTAAGGGCTTCACGCTGACCCCCTGGGCCCGGGACAGCCTCTCCGGGATCGCAGGTGTCGGTGGCGCACTCTGAGAATGGCTCGTATCTGCTGAGGGGTGGAAGGCTGTGGCGGAGGAGGGGACCGGGCTTTCTTCCCATTGCTGCGGAGGACCAGAGGCACTGAGCCTGAGCCCTGTCTGTTCCAGAGCCCCCCGGGCCCATTGACAACAGCAGGATCGCACAGGTCAAAGGAAGCGGCCACATCCAACTGAAGCAGGGTGAGAGTCTCGCCAGCCCCAGCCCGGCTCCCCTCTGCCCCTCCTGGCTTGCAGGTCTCACCAGGCGCCCCCTTGCCACCTGTCTGAGTCGGGCTGTGACATCTGTCCGTGTCCAGGTCCAAGACTCGAGCGGATGGGCCAAGGTGCCTGGCCTCTGTGTGGTTCCCACGGCCCCTCTGCCCCTACCCACGCCCTCTCGCCACTCCGCCACCTCACCTGCCTGCCCTTTTGCGTGAACCCCACGCCCTGGGAAATGAGGGGCTGCAGCCATCGTAGTGCCCTCTCGGGTCCTCAGAGAATGGACATTCCCCTGGAAAATCCCAAGATTCCCATTTACAGCTGTGCACGGAAGCCCATGGTTGCCCTCCGTCCCCATTGGGGCCTGGCCCTCCCAGACCCCCCACTGCCAAGACGGTGGCTCCAGCGAGGGGGCGAGGGCGAGCCCAGCCTGACCGGTAGCCTCTCGGGCCCTGCAGGAGCTGACTACGGGCAGATCTCAGAGGAGACCTGGGTGTACCTGAATAACCTGTATGGCGGCGGCCCCGAGATCGCCCTCCGCCAGAGTGTGGCCCAGCTCCAGGACCCGGACAGCTTGCACGGGGAGCAGAAAATCGAAGCCGAGACCCGGGCCGTGTGACTCAGTGGTCCAGTCTGTAAGTCCTCTCCTCCCTCCGCGGAGACCCTCTCGTGTCCCTCACGTGTTGGAAGAGCGCCCTGAGGCTGCTTGGAAGGACCTTCACGAGGCCCCCACCGGCTGATGACCCGGGTGTCCCCACAGGCCCCGCCTTTGCCCTCCTCCCTGCGGAGGGGGCGTCTGTACCCGGAAGAGAGGCCGGCTGCTCTGGAAACTCAGATGTGTTAAGAGGCAGAAAAGTTGTTTTGGTTCACAGTGAGTAATGCTGCAACTAGGAAATATATCCACTTCAGGCTTGTTAAACGACCAAGGCTCTGCGACGTTAACTCGGGTCTTTGTCTCGGCAGTGCCCTCGTGTCACTGCTGTCGTTGTGTCCCCAAACCTGCCTTCTCGCTAGCTCGGGCCCAGCTTTTGTCCCTGGACCCTCAGTCAGGGGCCATGGCCTTGGCACAGAGGGTCGGGGAGCGGCTGCCGCTCCGCAGGCGTTTCCCACTGGCTGCTGGTCCAGCGCCTGAGTCATGGGTCGACGGTCAGAGCCGCGAGCAGGTGCCGAGCCCTCGGCAGTGAGGGCGCTGCCGCTGGTCCCTGGGCCAGGTCCTCCCGAGGCCCTGCTCCGCCCCCGCACCTCCCGTCGTCACGGAAGTCTCCTGAATGCTGGGCGGCTCTCAGTGTTTTTCATGCAGACTAATGACGCCCGACACGTTTGCGATTGGGACCCGAGGGCGGGGTTGGCTCTGTCAGTGGGGCTCGTTTCTGAAGGCAGCGGTGCTGCTGAGCTGGCCCTGTGGATTGGCTGTCATTTGCCCCTGCCGGGGAACCAGGTGATGAAACAGAAATACCTCGCGTTGCTATGTTCGCTGCTGCTGCAGCTTCCCCGGGGGGCTGACATCTCTCCCTGACACCGAGCTGCGCGGGTCCCGGAAGTGCGCCTTCTGGGTGCTGAGCGAGGCCACTGCTGGGGGGCTGGGACCTCCGAGCACAGCGAGGTGGCGCTGAAGCCCCTGGACGAAACGGCCGTGGCCAGTGCTCAGCCCGTCAGGGTCAAAGCGCATGGAGGGTGGGAAAGGGGTCCCGGGACCAAACCCCCCAGATCCCGTGGGCCTCAGCCTCCATAGAAGCAGATGTCAGTGGAACTTGCAGCAGGCGGTTCTGGCGGAGCCCCTGAAGCTCTCACGTGTCACTCACTTCTGTGATCTCATTTCACCCGGATCTGTTTCCTTCTCCACCGAGGCAGCATAAGATCAAAGAACAAGCCACTGTTGGAATTTCTGGACATTTGCCACAGTCCTTTGGAAGTTGCTGCTGCCGCCAGTGGCGACCCCCCTGCAGAGCCCGGCGGTTGCATGTTGCACTGTTCGTGACGTAGACTCCGCTGTGCAGGTTGTAATCTCGCCCCACGTCTGCGCCGTCTAGTTTGTGCTCAGAATGTCATAATAAATATGTAACGTTCCCCGCAGCCCGTGCTCTCGTCTCTGCACCCGCCGCAGTTAATTCTGTTACTGGAGGGAGAGGGAAGCTGGCTGCCGTGGGGGAGGGTCGTGGGGGAGGGCGGTGGAGCCACGGTGATTAATGTTTGACCTTTCGAAGAAAAAAGGATTCTTACTCTAAGCTGTTGCTTTTTCGTTTTGTAACATACAAAAAGAATCTGCCAGAAAAACTTAACGTGCATTAGATTTTTTAAAATGTAGATAGAAACCATATTGCTAATGCTCAAATGAGCACGCTCCCTTTTGGCTTTCAGAGTGATAGAGATCCTTGCAAGTGTGCAGGCCCTGGAGTTGAAGGTGATTGGCTTCCTTTACAGACCCCTTATTCCAGAAGGGCTTTTTACTTGAATAAAACAATGCAACTTAGCAAACCAGTTCATGGACTTAGAGAAACATGTTTGCATGAATTCTTACAAACTGCTTCTTACATTTTCTGGAATGAAAAGTGAGAATTTATTTTTAAAAGATGTGCTTTTTTTTATATATATAAATTTATTTATTTATTTATCTTTGGCTGCATTGTGTCTTCGTTGCTGCACACAGACTTTCTCTAGTTGTGGCGAGTGGGGGCTACTCTTCGTTGCAGTGCACAGGCTTCTCATTGCAGTGGCTTCTCTTGTTGCAGAGCATGGGCTCTAGGAGCGAGGGCTCAGTAGTTGTGGCTTGCTGGCTCTAGAGCGCAGGCTCAGTAGTTGTGGCACATGGGCTTGGTTGTTCCGCGGCATGTGGGATCTTCCCGGACCAGGGCTCAAACCTGTGTCCCCTGCACTGGCAGGCAGATTCTGTTTTGTTTGTTTTTTTTTATAAATGTATTTATGTATTTTTGGCTGTGTTGGGTCTTCGTTTCTGTGCGAGGGCTTTCTCCACTTGCCGCGAGCGGGGGCCACTCTTCATCGCGGTGCGCGGGCCTTTCACTGTCGTGGCCTCTCTTGCTGCAGAGCACAGGCTCCAGATGTGCAGGCTCAGTAGTTGTGGCTCACGGGCTTAGTTGCTCCGCGGCATGTGGGATCTTCCCAGACCAGGGCTCGAACCCGTGTCCCCTGCATCGGCAGGCGGACTCTCAACCGCTGCGCCACCAGGGAAGCCCCAAAAGATGTGCTATTAAAAAAACCTGATAAAACAGCTTTTTGAGCCTATATATTTAAAAAACAAAACAGGAGTGTGTGCTGTAACTCCTTTGAATTCCTGTGTGCAGCTCTCTCCACATGGAGCTTATCTACTCCGTGCCTACGTTTCCCAGTGATTCACTCTACTGTGAGATGGTTCACGTTTGGTTCAGAAACCAGTTTTTATTTCTCCCATTTCCTGTTTTATCAAGATTTTGTTGTTGTCGTTCAGCTTGAATTATAACGCCATCATTTGAATATACGTAATTCAGAAAAACTCCTTGACGTGTTCTAGCCTTAAAGGTCCTGCATACATTTTAAACACATCTTAACTATTAGCTAGGTTGCTGTACTGGAGACTGTTTAGTGCTTTGCTTTTAGGGAAGCAGATGTTGAACCTCACATTTTTATAAGGTAACAGTATAATTAAAAGGTGTAAATGCCTTCATCTCTTAGGCTTGCTTTCTCCTAAGGTTGCCCAAGCAGTGGTTGGATTTTATTCACATTACTACAGAAATAATACTGAAGTTGGATAAGACCTCTCTATGTTCATGTCTTTCTTGGGGCTAGCAGCCCTGATACAGTATAAACCACTTGTGTTTAAGAGTAAAAACAGTATATTCAGTTTTCACTGAACTTAAAAATGAAAATCATGTCACCCTATTGTAACCTGTTGGTGCCTTTTTAGAATGTAGCTTAATCATGACAGACCTTGATGTTTATTTCTTATTTAAACCCTCCTCTTTACACGTAAGCATTTTTAGAAGGGTCAGATTTCTTGTTTAACTTACATGGAACTATGTAGAGTACAACCCAGTGATATCAGACAAGAATTAATATTTCACTCTATTTCAAATGCTTATAAAGCTTTTATTGAGTTAGATTTTGCTGATGCAAAGTTTACAGCCTTCTGGTACTGAAAACTAGATACACAAAACAATGTTACAGACGATGAAGATAAAGAGTATGTTTTCTTTCCAGGGCTTTGAAAAAAAATCACTTAAACTCTTACTACGGAATAGAGTAAGCCTAGAACCCTGTTTATATTCCAGGGGAAAGAAAGTCTGCATTTGTTTCATGGCTTAAAGCATCTGATTTATGCATATTACATTGCAGTAGTGATACTGAAAAATTGTCTCTTGCCTAACGTTTTTACTGCCCTATGACCAGGAATTAAGTTTTAAAATGCTGCTTGAAGATGGCTGTGCTAACTAATGTCAGTGCAGGAGCAATATTCTTTTTTTTTTTTTTTTTTTTGCGGTACGCGGGCCCCTCCCTGCTGTGGCCTCTCCCGCTGCGGAGCACAGGCTCCGGACGCGCAGGCTCGGCGGCCATGGCTCACGGGCCCAGCCGCTCCGCGGCATGTGGGATCCTCCCGGACTGGGGCACGAACCCGCGTCCCCTGCATCGGCAGGCGGACTCTCAACCACTGCGCCACCAGGGAAGCCCAGGAGCAATATTTTTACCTGTTTCTAGATGACAGTGTTACTAAAATTTCTAAAATGAAGGCATTTGTTTAGTCTCAGTTACTTAAGAAAAATATAAATTTTAAAAAGGACTCAGATAAATCATGAACTCAGAGGAACTTTCCGATCGTCATTGTTCAGAAGCCAAATAAATAAAATGGACCAAAAAAAAAAATTAACGTGACAAATGACCAGACACCCCGGGGGCTTTGCATGGCTCCCCGAGAGCCAGCGCATCCAGAGGCTTCAGGAGGAAGTGGAGGCCGAGCTGCTTTAAACACCCATCGGCCTGTGTCTTTCCTTTCCTGGAACCAGCCCCGGCCCCAGAGAAGGGGGCCAGATGCGCTCGGGGGATGAGGCCAGCACAGCCCGCAGGCCGCTCCCCTCCTGGCATCACACCACGGACCTGGTGCCTCCCGGCTGCTCAGAGCAGCCTCGGGGCAGGGGTTCCCCTCCCTGGACCCTACGAGGGCTGCACTGGGGACACCCTTTCCCTTTCCTCCCCGACGGCTGGTGTTGGCACCTCCGCCACAGCATCGTGGTTGCTGGTGGCTGGCATCGGGCTGGTGGCTGGCATCTCTCACATTTAGTGATGCTATAGTGGTTTATAGTCTCTCTGGTTTTGGTTGGTTCTGTTTATGCTTTGGGGGTTTGGAGGGGAGAGGAGAACTTGAGATTTTATGTATGACTTTAAACATTCGCTTGTGAAATCCCATCAGACATGCATGTGCAGAAACAGGTTCAACACAGAGTGATAAAACAGGTGACAGATACCCGCCCCCAGGTAGGACTGCTAGCAGTTCCACTGAAGCCCCTTCGGGGCCTCCTGATCACTGACCCCCCGCCCACCCCAGAGGAAGCTCCTTCCCTGCGTTTCTTTCAGCCCTCACTTTTCTTTATAGTTTCACCACATACGTGTGTGTCTGAGCATCATTTTAGCTTTGCTCACATTCGAATGTTGGATTCCATGGTACACATTTTGTGATTGGCTTTTCCTGTTAAACCTGGAAGATGGGATTGGGAAAGTTTTGTCTGGAGGGTTGCTTGATCCGGAGGTTTGGAGACATTCATTTGTTGTATGTACTGCAGGAAGGTGAGAGAGAGAGGTAGGCACCAGTTGGCCTTAAGATGTTTCCTCTATACTTTCCCTTGAAATACCAGGCTTTTCAGTGGCTCGGCCGAGATGCTGGCACGTGAAGACAGGACAGGAGCGTGTGGTTGTTCACCTCCATTCACAGACGAGCGGAGACAGGCAGTGCTGGGCGGCAGGGGAGGCTGTCTCTGTGTCCTGTCTCCCACGTGCCATCCCGTGGTCGGGCTTCTCCTCCAGGCTGGCCCGGGCCTCGCTCCAGCGACACCTTTTAGAGTCACAAGCCAGCCGGCAGACTGGGGAGTTTGTAGGCCAACTGCCACCTGTGTCTGCAGGCCTTTCCACCTGTCTGTGCTTCTGCTGACAAAGCTGCATCAGAAAGTACATTCCCTGGTGGTCCAGTGGATAAGACTCCACGCTTCCAAGGCAGGGGGCACGGGTTCAATCCCTGGTGGGGGAACTAGGATCCCCCATGCTGCGTGGTGCGGCGGGGAGAAAACAAAAAAAACATTTGCAAGGTGCAGCCACCCCAGAAGTATAGCTTCCTACCTTTGTTCTAGTTGGAATTATGTGCAAACGTAAATTATCCTGCGAGTCCTTCACGACCTGAGTTTGAGCCCCAGAGAGCCTCTGGGGAAGCAAATGGTGTTTTGGAATCATACCTCCCTCTGGCTCTCTTCCCTACGACACCTTTACCTACAGCAGAGAGAGGCCCCGTTGGTCGTAGCAAAGGCACAGGGTGCAGAAGAAATTGATGCCCTTGGGAAGAGCTGTGAAAAAGAGCTGTCCTCATTTTGAACAAAGTGTGTCCTGGAAGGCTGCCCTAGGGACGTGCTGGGATACCGCCTCCAGGCGTTGCTTGGACCTGACACCAGCGAGCAGCCCAGCTGAGGGCTGTTTGGAGAGCCCGAACTGCGGGCAGGGCTCTTGGCCTGGCGTGTGGGAGGATGTGCACCCCGTGAGGGGCACGAGGCCCCCGGGGCAGAACGCCGCAGCACCCAGGGGAATCCTCCCCGCCCCTGCTGCTTCCGGGGACCAACAGAGGAAAATGAGGAAATCCCTGTTTCCTCCTGCGGCTTTTGGTCCCTTAGCTCTGAGGACAGAGCGACGTTGGGGGCCGTTCTCAGTTTATGCTGTACCTTCTGTGGCCCAGCGACGTCTCCAGCTAATGGGAGGTCATTTAAGTAAATGGCACTCACTGTACCGTCTGGACAGAGACAGCGTTTAAGTCAGGGCCTAATGCACGCAGCTCCGGAGAAACGGCCCCTGGCACTCAAAGAGGCTGCGAGGTGCCATTTGCAGCGTTTGCGCGTTAACCTCCGGTCTCAGAGGGCGCTGGCAACAAGGCTTATGCCTCCCCTTCTCAGAAAAGGCCGGCAGAGGCCAGGGAAGAGGAAGAGAGGCGCCCTCCAGGCCAGGTGGGCCCTCACTCAGCCCCGCACCATCCATCTCTTGCTGTCCCGTGGGTCGCACAATTCCAGAGATCTCTTTTGCTTTAGTTAAAAAAGTGACGGCATACTCGAATCCCCCCGCCTCTGCCCACTTCCATTTCCTACCTGGTCACCCTGCTGGGGACCCCCGTCCTTCCTTCCTCGCCCGCCGGCTTCTCTCCCACTAGGGGTCGCCAGCGCCTGTGCGTGGCGGCGGCGGCGGCGGCGGCGGGGGGCGTGGCCTGGGCGTGGCCGGCAGGTGGGGAGCGGGGAGAGGCGGGGAGAGGCGGGGCCGAGCAGGGCGGATGCTGAGATTCCCAGACCCACCGGAGGAGCCTGACCGACGGGTCTGAGTCAGGGGTTTCTGCGCTTGCAGAGCTACCTTCGGGAGCACACCGGGAAACCAACTAACTGCCCGCAGCACATACTGCGCTGCCGCCGCTGGTTTCCGTGTGCGATGGGGTGAGGCGTCACCTCCCCAAACGCTTGAACCAAGTAGGTGCGTAAAGACGGCCCAAGCTGGGAGGCGGTTCAGTGTTTCAGACCCGCGAGCGCAGTGTAAGGTCACAGAGCTGCCAGCCGTGAACTCTGTCGCCGAATCAGAATAACACAGGCTCCATCACGGAGCCGGGAGGGAGCTCGGAATCAGAGCTGACAGCTAAGAACGGCTGTGGAGGTGGCGTCCACCAAGTGTTTTCCCCACTACAGGGGAAACTGAGGCCCAGGGAGGTGGGGACACGCGCCCCATTCAGACCCGGCTCCCAGCCCCTCACGATGGTGGGGTCCTGCAGGGGAGAAGGTTCTACGTGAGACAGAGGGAGACATTCTGTCTCTTACCGACCGTTAGAGACTAGTCCCCAACTATGATAAAAGCCCAGAAAGAACATGCTGGAGACATTCTTCCCAGATTGACCTTTTGCTGACCTGGACAAGGGGGCCTCAGTAGGACAGTCGTGGAGCCACCCAGTTCCCTTGACCATCCCGTCTCTTGCCGAGAACCCCGACTTGATGGTTTGGAGGCCTTGGCTCCGGACACCATCCTCCCCAGGACCGACGGCAGCAGACTTGGCTGAGAACTTGGCGAAGCTCTTGCTTGAAAGGCCAGTCACGCGCGTCTGTGGGAGGAGGCCGCGGCCGCAGCGAGGCCTGGCCTCGTACGGGTGGCCTCACCTCCCACCCCTCGGCGAGCGAGTGACACTTGGCATTAGGCCGCCCTGCTCACTTAATATTTCACTCCCTCAACAACTGTCTTCCTAAATCGGCTCTAAAGAGCCTTAGGAAACAGAGGTGTGGGCACGAGCCAGTCTTCCCCCCAAAGCCCGGGGTGAGATTTTCAACGCAGGGTATGGAAAGGGCCTCCCTCCGGCGGCACATGCAGCCGCTTGGCGCAGGCACGAGGCCCTCACCCTTAAACGCTGCACACTGTCCGCGGCGTCCCAGAAACCAGTGAGTATTCCCGCCAAGCTCCCAAGGAGAGGGTCGGCTTGAGCACTCGTGACGCCAGACCGCCAATGATACGCAAACCCGCTGCGATTTCCCGGCCCCTCGGTCCCCACAGTAGGGTCCCCGAAACCCCAGAGTAGCTGCCAGCTGAATTTGCATAAAATGGCCTGGACCTAAGGAGCCCCCCCAAATCCCTGCACTGAATCAACGGGACCCCACATCACTGAGGTCTCTGACGGCTTCCCCCAGTGGGCGGGGCTGGAATTTGGAGCTCCCTGGGTCTCAGGCCCCTCCCCAAGCAGATGGCACCTCGACTGGTGTTGGGTTGACACCAGTAAATCAGTGACATGCAGATCGGAGCCCAGCCTCCAGCCCAGGGGACTCTTGACTGCTTCTGTGACCAGGGTCTCCTCTTTGCGCAACAAACAGCCCCGCGATACCGTGCCAGAAGTTACACTTTTATTTAACATTTAGAGGATTAACATATAGTTACAAGGTCAATATAAGCCTTCCAGTGGAAGCACTTTATTTGGTTTAATTCCATCTCCAGAGACAAATGGGCAATTCCATAACCTTTACAATGGCAACGGGCCATTTACAACACTGAAATGCCTCCAAAGTTTAGAATTAGTGCAACACACAGATAAACCAAGAAGTTTAAAGGTGCTCGACACCAGGTTAAAATAAAAGTTTGGATCACTTTTTAAAGTTTTTTTGATATAAGCACAGGAGGCAGAGCCATTAGGAAGTATGAAATCGACATTTCTGCAAAAATACTTAGCATCAACATAACTTTTTCATGTTCAGTAAACTTTTCCCCAGTAATTACAGATGTTACCAAAAGGCATAAGAGGCCTCTGCGCTACTGCTGGAGAGACAGGCTGCTGGCGCCCAAAAGCTTCAGGAAGATCGTGATATAAACCCAAAGGGCAATCCCCTTACAGCTTTCCATGCCTTTTTATTCTTTCCTATCCTGCAAAGGAAAAATTGGGTAAACGACAGGTTCCTCTCTTCCATTTTAAGTTATTTTCAGGGTAGCTTCTTTAAAAATGAGTTATTCTTACGGCACAGCAATATCCTAGCATTGGTGGAGAAGTGACGGGCAGTGGATACGAGGGAAGGCTGAGAAAAGCACATGGGAAATTCCACGTTTCTACTCTATGTGAACTGCCCTATAGTAATATATAGACGATTTCACAGTAGGATTCCCAGAGTAAGTGATATATCTCAACTATACTATAATAACTTACTTCCTTTACTAAGCCCAGCTGGTACAGCTCTGCCCTTTCCCCATAGCCACACAGACTGTCAGAGAAGCAAACACCAAGGTTAACATTGAAAAGCACTCATTTATCCATTCTCTTTTGGACACAGGTGGTACAGAGAAAAAAAAAAGGCACAGGGGCTACAAGAGGATACCAGCATATTCTATTTTGGGTTTAACAGACACTAAAAGAACAAATTACTGCACTTTATGCCTTTTCCCCTAGGTTGTAAGAAATTAATCTATCCTGACCCCTAATATGAAAGATGCAATGCACATGCATTCCCAAGGCTCTAAAATCAGATTTTAAAAACATGTGTAGCATCCTTGCAGAGTGAAGAGTGGGCAGCTTGACTTGGTGAGATTCAGAAGTTGCTGGAGACACCCGGCCACCCTGCCACTGGGACTGTCCACAGAAACCACGCACCTGCTGGTTTGCAGGGACACGGGTGAGGCCCTGACCCTTCTCGCCCTTTGGCATCCTGGCTTTACCGTCATCTGTCAAGACAGTCCTCTCATGAGACTGAGGAGTGTGTGACAGTGGGGCCGCCCCCTGGGTGTTAACGGAGCGGCCCCCAGATGCCCACAGCTGCAGAGGCTCCCTCTGGGGAAGAAAGGGCGAGGGGGTGACTCACGCTTGCTCAAACGTGAAGCCACTTCCTCTTCCCCTGCTTTTTGCCCTTGGTATTTGCTCCCTCTTGGTTTCTTGTCACCAAGGGTTGCCTGAGCCACTCTCAGAGGCTGGTGTGTGGTCAACACTGGTTTGCCGAGAGGAACCGTTTTCCTACCACTGAACAAAGGCCCAACCCTCAGGACCTGTCCTTCCTGTCCTTGTCCCTTCGGCTCCTGTAAGATTTCCTTGTCTTGATTCATAAGGGTTGAGAAGCAATGAGGATGCTCAAGGTGACCTCCTGGTTACCAAAAGCAAAACAAGAGAGGAAAGATGCCTGGTGGCATCCTTGGGCTTCTGACGGCATCCTCGCTCACAGAAACTGACAGCCAATGATTTCTCTGGGCTTTTTCTGCACCGAATAAGTAGAGAAGCTATGCTGCTCTAAGGCATGAGTGACCACAGGGTACATGACCTCATGTCTTCCTCAAAGACCCATAAGAGGAAGGAAATTTAGCTCAAAAAACAAACTTGATTAATTCCACTTGGCCTGGAGAGCAGGTGGGGAAATGTGGAAGCTGTAGCCACGGGATCACTTGATGCACCACAAGAAGCACAGGGTCTTTGGTGATGAGAGCACTAGAATCCTAAGATGCGGGTCTCGGACTTCACGGAAAGGGGAGAGTCTTCCCTTGGCAATGAGCTAATGCAGAGGTGAGACCCTCGTTCACGATCTGCAGTTCTCATTAACAGGCGGCCAACGGGGAGAAGGTGGGCTGGGGCCTTCCTGGACCCCATGAAAGGTGGGCACGGGCAGGACAGCAGGGCTGGCCCCAGAGCTGGAATTTGACTTTTGCTGTGGACTTTTCCAGGCCACTGAAGACAGGGCCCCAAACAAAAATGTGTGTACGTGTGTGTATGTGAGTGTGCGTGTACACGCCCCAGTGCCCGCCACGGACACTCTGAGGCTGTGAAACGTTTCAAGGGCCAATTGTTTAGTATGAGGTGAGACGCACAGTCAGGAAAGGACCACCGAATACCCAATGGACTTGGGAAAAGATGAGTATTTGCTAACGTAAAGGACACAGGGACACATGAGTGACATTCGGGCGCCCAGTCCACCTGGTGCAGGCCTGACCCTCCTTGTTCAGATGCGGTTCGTCTCCCCAGGAGACCAGTGGCAAAGTTTTCACGAAAGGCACAGTGTGAATTGTGGACGGGCCAGGATGCGCCAGATGGACTGAGGGCCGAGGCCCGGGAAGGAGGGACCACGCGTCAAGCCGCCTTCTGTGGCCCCGAGTTGGACGGGGACCAAGACAGGGACAGACCTCCCCGCAAGAGGCAGCCAGGCTGGGCCAGGGGAGGAACCAGGCTACGAGGAACATGCTGTAAAAAGAAAAGAAAGAAAAAGGCAAGCCGCTGCACGTGGGGATGGATGTCGCTTCAGGCTTAGGTTCCGAGGGCCACACACCAGCAGAGCCCCAAGGCGCTGGCGGGCACCCAGGCCTGTGGAGACAAGCAGACCGAAGGGTTTCTCCTGGGAAGGCTCTCCCGAGGCTCTGGCTCCCGGAACCATCTTTAGGAATCTACAACACAAAAGACAGAGAAAGGAAAAGGCTGTTAGAGTGGCGGGCAGCAGGTCAGGGGCGGCGCTCTGCAGCTCAGTGCAAACTGCACCGCCCTGGGGAGGGGGGAGGGGAGGGAGCACATTTAGAGCAATGGGTTACCACAGGGCGAGTCTGAGATAAGGAACTTTCACGGTTTTATCTGCAATCAGAGCAGCTAGTCTTTCCTTCAGGGGTAAGAGAAGCCGCCCAGGAGATGATGCACCCATGCACCCGAACTCATCTTTCTCATAAATTGAGTTCTGAGACAGAGAAAGAACCAGCCTCCCAGAATGATGCCGGGAGCCCAAAGGCCTGGTTCCCTCTCCGACTGACACTCTCAGTTCCTTGGCAGTAAAAGGCAATATCTTTGGTGAAAAGGAAAACCTGTCACTCAGCGTTTACTCAGCAATAAACAGTGAAAGTTCTTCATCTTGAGGGGACAGAAGAGGAAACAGGAGACAGACTCCTCAAGCCCGGAGGTGAACACAGGGTGAGAAACAGAGAAGGTGTCATCATATAATAGGGGGAAAGGGCAGGAATTTTTTTTTTTTTTTTTTTGAAAAGCATTTGGCTAGAAAATTCCCCATTATTGAAGACGAAAGAGTTAAATTACTCGGATTACACAGAATAATTTTCTCGGAGAGGGGAAAAATCATTTAAAATACACAACACTGAGAAAAATATAACGTTTATTAGAGAGGCAGATACGAGGGTACAACTAAAAGGAGCCAGACAGATTCTTTTCTTGTAAGATAAGGAGAGAGAGAAACAGTCATGTTGGCCATATTCAAACAGAACTTACTCAGAACCCAAGTGTCTACAATAAACTCAAGTGTGGATCAGCTGGCAGGGGACCTAGCTACCACTGTAACCGTCCTTCCGGCTCCCCCAGCGGTTACAAAAACAAAAAGGTCATTAGGCATCAGAATCACCAATAAAACAAACACAAAGAAGAGTAAAACATTAAAACAACGAATTCAAGTAATCCTTTTAGTTTTTCTATTGCAGTATATACAAATCTATTGGGGCAGGGGGCGGTTATGGATATATTTCACAGAGAGCAATTTAAAAAAACAAAAACAAAACCATAAAAGAGGACAGTCACAATTCAGTTGACCAGTTGGAACTTACTCTAGTCTAACTACTTTGGCAATTATTAAATAGTCACATGGTAGACACCACACACACACAAAAGTGCTCTGGCATTACTGACAATAAAACAACTCCTTTTGAGTTACGGGCATCGGAAAGCAGCAGCCCCGCCCACCTGGGACGGGCTTAAGGAGAGGGCAGCGTTTATGGAGCAGGCGGAGTGGATTTATAAACGAGGCAGGGAAGGAAGGCTTCGACATACATTATTAACCTCTAAGTGTATCTCTAAACAAAAGGAGAAAACTTTATACACAAGCTGAGACTCTGCTACTTTTATTTTAACAGATAACTGTTGGAAGAACACAAAGTATACTTCGGGTGGAAATGGAAATTTGTGATTCTCTGGGAATCAAGACTTCTGCTAATCCTCTGCGCACTGACTAGATGGACCTGAAACTACAAGATATCTTTCACCGTTGAGTCGCTAGTACATAGATTCATCTGGTAAAGGTATTGAGGCATACAGCCTAAAATAATGATCATCATTTATGTGCCCAAATCGCCCCTCCCATCCCCGAAAGCCAGCTGAGCGCTTTCCTGAGTCAGATTTGCACAACTCTAAGGAGGAGGGGAAAACAAAAGAAACACCACCAGCCAACTTCGTGGAATGCCGTACTTTTCAAGTCAGGCTTTTAGAAGACTAATGTTATCCTGCCTCATTTTTCAGTGCTTGGTTTGCTGTCTCCAATAATTCACAGTCTGGAAATGAGTTCATCGCAGGATAGAAAGGTTAGGTTTTAATATCTTAGGGATTCACTTGGTTACCTGCCCAAAGCTGTGACCACCTACTGCCCGTTCAATCCCCACGGTCAGCTGATTTTCTTGCTGCGGTAGTTAAAAGGAAGAACTGAAATGACTCTCCTGAGAGGTCTGGGGTCAGGGTCAGTGGCTTTATCAATATTACGGCAGCAAAGGTATAATAAAGCAAAAGAAATCTGAATTACAAAATTATATTTAAAAAAAAAAATCAGGCTGGCCAGGGCCGGTTTCCCGCTTTTGATATTGGACCACAGTTGTGTCAGATGCAACCACTGGGGGAAGCTGGATGTAGGGGATCTCTCTGCTTTATCTTTGCAACTTCCTGAGAATCTATAATTATTTCAAAATAAAAAATGTTTTAAAAATCAGACAGTCACGGCTTCCCCGGTGGCGCAGTGGTTGGGAGTCCGCCTGCCGATGCAGGGGACACGGGTTCGTGCCCTGGTCCGGGAAGATCCCACATGCCGCGGAGCGGCTGGGCCCGTGAGCCACGGCCGCTGAGCCTGCGCGTCCGGAGCCTGTGCTCCGCAACGGGAGAGGCCACAGCAGTGAGAGGCCCGCGTACCTCAAAAAAACAAAACAAAACAAAAATCAGACAGTCATTAAGTAAAGGTTACTAAATTCCATCTTGGCGGCCGTCGGGAAATGTAAGAGAGCTCTCTGCTAGACTCTGCGGCAGTCGCCCATAGCTCCTGCCAGCTCCTAGACCCCTGATATGCTGCTGTCAGTTTTAAAATCAGCTTTAAATTGATCTGACATTCTAAAAGGAGCCCACAGTGTCGAAGCAAGGAGCTAATATCCTGTTTAAGAGTAGGAAGGACATGAAAAAATAATTTTCAAAGCCAAATAAAAAGAGAATCTCAACCCCATACCTTTATTCTGACTCACTTTTAGCTGGTTCTCTGTGATCTCAGGGAAGATTCTAGAAATGAGCACAGCCATTGGGCATGTCACCAATTTCACTACCTATCCTGCCAATTTAAAAATGCAAATCCCCAAGTGACCCAGATTCTTTGAAGATGGTGAACCATAAAACGAGCTAGAAATTCTAAAACAGTTTTCAGTGAATTCACACTTTGGGTCTTAAAGATGCCAGTGATTAAAAAACAAACCAAAAAACCCTTGAAAAGTGACGTGCTGGGGTCTGTGTGTAGACGCAGTTGCTTACAAGGGTCTATTCACAGCCCCACCTGGGCAAGTATGAACGGAATACAGCTCCACCTCCCACAAAACCTCCAAAAGAACAGAATGAAGTGAGCTGTTTTTATGTAAGTTTATCTAAACAGCACTAGCACATCTGATCAGCTCTGTCAACTGGCAGGAGGAAGGAAGATCAGTAGTCATATGTAAAAATCAACTGGTTGATTTTCCATATTTCAGTTGGTTGCGTAGGATCATATAGACATAACCTGAAAACACGGTGATCTAACAATTATCTTAAACATGTTTAAGGAAATATACACACTTTTGGTACCAATCTTATTCTTTACTTATTCTATACTTCATTGATGACTTCCTTCGAAGTGAATGACTGTAAAATTGAACAAACTAGCGTAGTTCGGTTTATGAAGTTACAAAATGTAACATTCTAAGGTAGTTCAATTTCTGGCAGATACTACATATAAATAAGAGAACTGAAGTCTTCTGCACCCCTAGGATGTGCATGGACTTTTAGATTCAGAAATACGGATTAGAAGCTAGAAGGCAACTTTTTGGTTATCTACAGATGCTGCCCAAGAAGAAATGTTTATCAGATTTCAAAGGACACAGTTGTACATTGGTAGCTGGCAGCTTTCCAAGTAAAATGTCATTAGCAAGTGAAACTTGATTATCGTCAAAACCAGCCCAGGAAATTCAGGTGTAAGATGCCTGAAAGTCCACCTCGTCCCTAAAAGAAACTGCGACGCTCCCCATCCAGTCTTTTGAAGAACTGCCTGTTAACAGTCATGGTTGTGGGGAGAAACAACTCCAATGTTTTAAAGTTTTTTGTGTTTTTGGTTTTTTTTTAAGTTGTATTAAATATAAGTCTTAGCACCTTTGGCATTTTTGTCCAAATAGACTTCGACGTATGAAGTGGGGACATAACCCTCTTCATCTTCACTTCTCCGGATGCGGGTCCACCCGTCACCTTTGTCTTCCTCTATAACGTACAGTGTTTCTCCTTCAGCTACTGAAATGGTTCCTTCGTTCTGACCTGAAAAAGCAATATCAGAGTATTTTAGGTTTCTTGTCAAATCCGGGTTGAGAGCACAGCTTTGCAACGACGAAGCAAGTGTAGGGAAAGATGGACGCACTGACCCTTCTGCTCTCCTCCCACACAGAAGCTTCCAGGTCCTCACCTGGCGTCTCTCTAGGACCCTCTTCTAACTCCTCCTGGGAGCCCTCTCATTCCTCCCTCCCAGAACAGGAGGTATTTTCCGCAGAGGAAATCCTGGGTCCGCTTCTCTACTCTTCCCTGAAGGTACTCCTACGGCGTCAATTACATCTCTTTACACAGCACCCCGACTTTTCTTTCTCCTGTTCTGGTTCTCGTCTGAGGCAAGGTTCCACTTCGCCTTCTGCCTGAAGCCCGTTTCCACCTTGATGGTACCCGGGCACCTGGAACGCGATAGGGGTGAACCCGGACTCCCTGTTTTTCCTCCCACTTTCCCATTTCAGTGGACATCTCCACCATCCCAGGGATGCAACTTCAGGGATCATCTGTGATTTCCTCCCCTCTTTGTACACTGGCTGCAGCATCTCTGCGTCCATTCCTTAATCAAGGCCCCGAACACCATTTGCTAAGATAATTTCAAAAGACTAGCCATCATCGCCCAAGCAGTGTCCTGAAAGGCAGACTGTTTAGGGGGCTGTTAATAGCGGTACTGTGGGCGCGGGGGGGAGAGGGATGGTGTGGCCGGGAAGTAAAACCGGGAACATTTAACCTGGTACTTCCCTTTCTTATTTTGTCATAATGAATATTTAGTTTATTAAAGGCTCTAAAAGTCCTAGAGTAAAGGGAATTCCCTGGTGGTCCAGTGGTTAGGACTCCGTACTTCCACTGCAGGGGCCCCAGGTTCAATCCCTGGTCAGAGAACTAAGATCCTGCAAGCTGTGAGGTGTGGCCAAAAGAAAAAAAAAAAAAAAAGTCCTCCAGTAAAGAGATTCATTTATCCCAGGGCTTCTGAAGATGATCTGAGCTCTGATTGCTTCTTTCACAACATCCTTATCAGCATCCTGCAAGGTGCCGTTTCAAGGCTCACAGTTTAGGAAACACTAGGCTAGTCTTTCTAACCAATTTCCCTGTCTTCTAACCGATCCGACACATACAGTAAATGTCTCAAGGTACAGCTCTGCTCGTGTCAGCAACCTGCTCAAATACTTTCAGTAGCTTCTCGACGTTTGCCAAATAAAATCCAGATGTTTCTGTTACCCATACCCCCCACTGGCACCGCCTACACCCTCATCTCACCACCTAAGACATCTGAGCGCCAGCCATACGAACCCCATACCTTCCTCGCTCCACGCTTGGCCGTGCCCGTGCCTCTGACATACTTCAGCACGGAGAGTTCTCCAAACCCCCTTAAGGAAGTGATCTCATCCTCGCATGAATCCCCCGTCACTCTGTACCCCTCCTCTGGTGAATATTGCAGGCGGCCCTCTCTCTACGTGTGTCTGCTTTATTTCCTCCAAAGGTGGAAGCCAGAACATACCATCTGCCTGCCACCCTTTCAGGGGCCTTTACAAGACAGAAGTTCTATAAGTATTGAATGAATGGATGAAATAATCATTATTCCATACTATCTGCTTCAGTTAAGCTCACTGAAAGTTGTTCGAATGTACAGACCCAAAGGTAAAACATACAGCCATCGACCAGATCATAATCATAAACACAGATACCACGAGCAGAGCAAAAGAGCAATGAGGGAAAGTTCTGGATGACTTCAAAAGAAAGCCTGATCACAGAAAGAGAAGAGTGACTCAGACAGTTCACGAGAAGTGGGGCGAATTAGGTGAGACGCGGTGTTACCTTCGAACGTGTAGAGAGCTTTACACGTCCCTATGGCGGGGAGGGATTCCTCATCATCAAACTCATCGTCGAAATCCGTGGCCAGCACCTTGACCTCACTCTCCTGACTCTGGTCCTCCGTGTAACTGCCATCCGGGCTGCTCAAGAAAGCAAAACACACAGCAACTATAGCCACTGACCCCAGCGAGGGCTTGAATTCAGCCCCCGCGAGAGCAAAGTGCTTGCAACCCGCCCCCGTCCCCATCCCCCGATTGTTGTAACTAGGACCATCTTCAGTCACCCCGCAGGCTCGGGCACCATCCACGGGGACTTAGACACCTGCACCGTGGGAAACATCACAGGCCAATCGTCACAGACGCTTGGGATCTAACAAGTACCTTGTGCTCGTCTCTGATTCCAGAATTGAGAAATAAATACAAAGTCAGAAAGAGCAGGCTCCGTACAGATACTGTACCTCTCCCGATCCTGTGCACAGTTGTTGACGGCTGGGGGGTTCTGCACATCGTACATGCCGCTGTGCCGACGGGCCTGTTCGCTGCGTGCTGGGAGTCTGCCTTCAACCTCGGCCAGCCAGGCCTGCAAACAGAAGGCAGGAAAGAATGGTCTGAGCTCAGCTGAGGGCCTGACCATGCAGGCTTCAGGCCCCAGATCGGGGCTGCTCGTTGGTCATTGAAGCAGACTGGAGAAGGACCCCGTGGGGGCAGAGTCTCCAGTCTGTGTGCCCTGACTGTATAAATGTACTCAAAGGCAAAGTTGGAGAAGTACAGGCAAACATATTTAGCCACTGCTCATAATGTGGCAGAAAGACACTGGCCTCCGTTATACTCCTGGGCTTTTTAAGCAGCTGTGTGATTTTGGTTAAGTCATTTCTAGTTCCTTCTGGTTCCAGAAATTCTGTGACCATGAGGTCACACTGGGAAACATGAGGGTCCCTGCCACACACTTAAGCCATGACTCAGTTAGAAAGCCACACTTCCCATTTTTGTTAAGGAGTGTAACGTTTTTCTTTTTTTAAATAGTGAAGAAAACTCATACGTAGGAAATCAAAGTAGATCAAAGTATCTTCAGCAACATTGGAAATAGTGTAAAAGAGGCAAAAGAATCAAAATGATCAGAAAAGGACATTTCTAGGTTCTAAAACCTCAAATGCTAATACCTTATTGACAGATTCTAGAAAGAATGAAAAAAGCCATATTTGACCTTTTATTGCTAGAAATAATCTATTCTGGTTGGAACGCTCAGTTACTGATATATTTTTACAGGCTTTGTAGTCTTTACATTTCGAGGGGAAAAAGAAGCCTTCTGCCCACAGCTTTTTTTTTTTTTTTTTTTTTGCGGTACCTGGGCCTCTCACTGTTGTGGCCTCTCCCCTTGCGGAGCGCAGGCTCCAGTCGCGCAGGCTCAGCGGCCATGGCTCACGGGCCCAGCCACTGCGCGGCATGTGGGATCTTCCCGGACCGGGGCACGAACCCGTGTCCCCTGCATCGGCAGGCGGACTCTCAACCACTGCGCCACCAGGGAAGCCCTGCCCACAGCTTTTGAGTGCCCCACTCCCTCCTTAAAAGATTTATTATTTGTGTTTCTTCCTCATTTCTTATTTGTGTTTCCTATTGGTTTTCACATATATCATCTTTTGATAATGGATCCTTTGAAGGAACAGTAACATATTTCAATGGTTCCCCCCCCCCCAGAAGTAAACCCTTGTATTTATGATCAATTGATTTGCGACAAAGGGGCCAAGACAATTCAAGGAGGAAAAGGCCTTTTCAACAAATGGTGCCGGGACAACATAAAAAAGAATGAAGGTGGACCTCTACCTTTAACCATATACAAAAATTAACTCTAAACGAACCGTAGACCTAAATGTAAAAGTTAAAACTATAAAACTTAGAAGAAAACATAGGCGTAAATGTTTGTGATCTTGGATTAGGCACTGGTAACTTAGCTATGACCCCAAAAGCACAAGTGACAGAAGAAAAAAAAAATTGATTCCATCAAAATTAAGACTTTTGGGGACTTCCCTGGCGGTCCAGTGGTTAGGGCTCGGTGCTTTAATTGCCGTGGCCCGGGTTCAATCCCTGGTCGGGGAACCGAGACCCTGCAAGCCACGTGGCACGGCCAAAAAAAAAAAGCATAAATAAAACTTCCGTGTTTCAAAGGACACCTTGAAGAGAGTAAAACAACAGTCCACAGAATGGGAGAAAATATTTGTAAATCCTAGATCTGAAAAGGAATTTGCATCCAGAGTATATTTTGAAAACTTTTACACCGATACCAAAGCCAGGCAAGGACATTACAAGAAAATTACAAATATCAATGGCTTTTTAAAAACTGTCTTTTGGATTCACTGAGATGATGGCCGACCGTATATTCCCAATTATACCCACTGTCAACAGGAGATGAAGTAGAACAACTTAAGTGAAACACTTAGATAAAAAAAAAACAACGAACACTGTATACAAATATAACCTTAAATAGCGTCCCTTTTAAGGGACACCATTAAAATAGGATATGCTGAAAAGCTGAACACCCAGTGGATGACAGTGTCTTTTTCCTTTTATCATAACTCGTGAGACACCTGATTTTTCCAGCTCCATCTCTCGCGGGGAAAGAAACAATGGCGATTTACAACCATATGCGTATGCGTCTCGTGACCCCCTACACCCACTTCTATTTCTTTTTTTTCCAACAAAGCTTTTCCACAACAGCTTCTTCCTACCTCAAATTTCTGGGCCTCCAGTCTCAGTTTTTCTATATTTTGGCTGACTTCTGCTAATTTGTGATCCAAACTGGCGGGGTCTCCCATTTGCGGATTCTTTAGGTAGACATCTTTCATTTTTGTGATGGCATCTCTGAAAAGAAGGGGCAGAACGTGGTAAAGGTTAATGCTGTCGTCAGCCAGTCATATTTTCCCACCGCCATGAAAACTACGGGAATGAGGGCGTGGCGAGACTGCACCGCGGTGTGGATTGGAGGGGGATACTGGGTCAGCCTCCCTTCTAAAACGTCTCTATAAGGATTCTGCTACCAAGGTCTGTATGATCCAGAGACCCATATTTAAATTCCAGTTGCCTTTTCGGAACGAAATCTCCCTCGTCTTTAGCGAGTGAGAAACGTAAATTAATCCTGCACATCACTTTGCCCTACGTAACAAGAGACAAAACCCCAATATTTCCATGTACGTGTTTTGCATGCAAACCATGGGTCTCGTGGGCTGCAATGTTTACCTCATGAAGAAGCGCAGGTCATTGCTTTGGGAATTCTAAGGATTAAGTTAAACAGTTCGATTTCAACGATTTCAACTATTTAAGAAACGGAACCCACAGTCGGGATCCGTGACAGGTGGGCAACAGAGCCTTAAAGCTACACACGGCAAGATTCCACACCCCTCCTGCAATCCTGTCCGGAAGGCCGCCCATAGCAGCCCTCTGAAGGTTGTTTCTAGGACCAGAGAGCTCTGCTAACTGGAACCCTGGCTTCAGGGCACTTCAGGAGCATTCGAGTTAAATTTAGAGCAAATGGCTTCCTGCCGAGGGTGAGGGGCTAACTTTAATGAGCTTCAGCAAAAGAAACTCTGCACCAATCACCCAGCATAAGACCAACAACACAAACTGTATTTTGAGTCACGGGAAATAGTTTGATCAAAAATACAGAAATAAGTGGAAGAGAATTTCCACAAGTCCTCACCACCCCTCCACCTGCCCCCTTGCCTCTGAGCCCGTATTGCCCCTTGGTGGGCACAATGAACCCTCTGTTCTTCCCTAAGACCAGGTGTCCACGGGAGCCCTCCACCCACTTGCCCTCCCAGCCCACCTACCTCGCTCTACTTTCTTTTATTTCCACTGCATGTATCTCTTCCCAACATTATATGACTTGTTATGATGCTTGTTTATCGTCTGTCTCTCCCGCCTAGAACAGCAGCTCTCCGAGGAGCTCTCTGGGCTCAAGCCCTTTATGACCATGATAAACCCCCAGTGACCGGGCCACGCCTGGTGCACCAGAGATCTCACTACGTATTTGTTACATGAATAGATGTCCCTACAACAAACAAACTGCAAGGTCATCCACATGTACACAAGTCTTCTCTCGACTTCATGGCCTATACCTCCAGGACCCTATTTCTCAGCAAAACTTCTCAAAAGAGTTGTTTAAAATCACTATCTCCCATTCCTCTCATCCAGGTCTCTCCTCATCAATCTCTGCAGGTTTTTCAATTTTGTTGATCATTTCAAGGAACCAGCTTTTGGCTCTGTTCATCCTCTCTGTTGAATGTGTGATTCTGTTTCATTAATTGATAGTTTCCTTTATCGTTCCGTTTCTTCTATTTTCTTTGGTTCAATTTGCTACTCTTTTTCTAACTTCTTAAGAGGGATGCTTAGCTCACTGATTTGCAGCCTTCTTTGTTTCTCATATGTATTGGAAGCTTTAAATTTCCTCGTATAAGCATGGCTTTAGTGACATCCCCAAAACGGAGATGGAGAATGTACGTGAAGGGTAAGGTTCAGCTCTGTTTCATATATTTTCTAGCGTCTATGAGGGCTTCCTCCTCAATCTATGCGCTACTTAGAGCCACATTTCTTTCTTTTTTTTTTTAAGCAGTAAAAACAGATTTTATTTTAAAAAATCAAAAAACAATTGCAATCGGGGAAAAGACACCTCAGGTTAGAGCTGGGCTCGATTCCTAATACAGTGAAGACAGCTGGGGATTTTTAGCCAATAAGCAGAATGAGGGACTCAGTGGATGGAAAATCAAAGGTGAATGGAACGATTCCTGCTAAACCAACTTAACAGGATTCTTCCTGACTCCATGCCAGAATGATAAGAAGGGTGGGGAGCCTTTCTAACTTGACTGAGCAGGCTTCTTGCTGTAACTGAGCCCTGCGGAGAGCCACATTTTATTTTATTTTATTTTTTAAGGGGGTGTAGTTGTTTTACAATGTTGTTAGTTGAGAGCCACATTTCTTTCTTTTTTTTTTTTTCGGTATGCGGGCCTCTCACTGCTGTGGCCTCTCCGGTTGCGGAGCACAGGCTCCAGACACGCGGACTCAGCGGCCATGGCTCACGGGCCCAGCTGCTCCGCGGCATGTGGGATCTTCCCGGACCGGGGCACGAACCTGTGTCCCCTGCATTGGCAGGCAGACTCTCAACCACTGCGCCACCAGGGAAGCCCCACATTTCTTAACTTCTAAATTTTTGTTATTGATATCCAGCTTAATTGCAGCCTTCAGAGAACGTACTTTGAATGATGTCTATCCTTTGATGTTTGTTGAGATTCATTTTATAAAACCAGGATATGCCCAATTTTTGGAAATGTTCTATGTGTGCTTGAAAAGAATGTGTAGTATGCAGTTACTGGATATCTGTGTATTAGGTCAATTTTGTTAATTATTTTGTTCAAATCCTCTATCCTGACTCTCTGCTAATCTATTCTATCAATTACCGAGAAAAGTGCGTGAACAATATCCCACTGTAATGACGTGCTTGTATTTCTTGTACTTATGCCAGAAGGTCAACAGCATAACCTTTTCTATATTTTGAGGTGATGCTAGTATGGTTCTACAGACTTAAAATTGTATCTCTTCTTGGTGAATTGAGCCATTTGTTATTTGAATCATTTATTTTATGAAGTTGATCCTTTTGAGCTGAATAGTTTGGGGTGTTTTTTGGCCTGAAAGTCAGTGTTCTCACACCAGTTTTCCTTCTGGTTGGTACCTGCATGGTCTGTCTTTTTCCATTCTTTTTTTAAAAATAATTAATTAATTTTTGGCTGCATTGGGTCTTGGTCGTTGCGCGCAGGCTTCTCATTGCGGTGGCTTCTCTTGTTGCGGAGCACGGACTATAGGCATGCGGGCTTCAGTTGTTGTGGCACGCGGGCTCAGTAGTTGCGGCTCACGGGCTTAGTTGCTCTGCGGCATGTGGGACCTTCCCAGACCAGGGCTCGAACCCCTGACCCCTGCATTGGCAGGCGGATTCTTAACCACTGCGCCACCAGGGAAGCCCCATCTTTTTCCAGTCTTTGCTTTCAACCTTTCTGCACTTTATGAGTTGGACGTGTCTTTTGTAACTAGCATACATGTGGGTTTTAGTTTTTTGTCCAGTCTGAAAATCTCTTAGTTGGAACATGTAGTCTGTTCACATTTAACATACTGATTCATTTTATTTTACAAACACAGTATGCCAGGCACTGTCCTCAGCACGTGACATACCCTGACACACTTAATCCTCATAGACAGGCATATTAACTCCCTTTTCAAGGTGAGGAAACCGAGGTGCTAAGAGGTTAAGAATCTTGTCCAAAGTTTGCAAAAGAAACAGGTGGAACCAGATTGGAATCTGGGGTGTCTAGTGTGCTTGGTATTTTAAATCTTCCACTCTATTTTGTGCTTTTGATTTGTCCTGCCTATTCTATATATTAATATTTTTTCTCTCCTTTCTTGCCTTTTTGGATTATTAAAAAAAACAAAACTGAAAACAAACAAAAATCCAGCCTTTTCCAGATCATGCCATCTCTGCTCAAAACCTTTTATTTTCTGTTCCTCCTGCACAAAATGTAAGTTGCATGAGAACAGATGTTTTTGATGTTTTGTTCATCGCTTTATCCTCATTGCTATACCTAGAATATTTCCTTGTACACAGTAAATGCTCGATAAACAGAGGTGAAGTGAATGGTTGAACGTGATTGGCCTTATTACCAGCAAGCACTGCTCTTGGGTTTCAAACGTTAACCAAGTTCCACAGCCACAACCCAAGTGACAGAGAAACTTTTCTGAATGATATCAAACAATTAGAGAGAGTCTGTCAACAACCTATAAAATGTCATTTCAGATATTTGAGTCATAACTTGTTACTCCTGTGCAAAATATAAGTGCTCACTTAGTAAACAGCAGGAGGTTTATAATACATTTAGAAACCCTTTTATATTTGGTCCCAGATGTTATAAAACATACAAAGACTTCTATTTATAAAAAGTACAAAAAATTTTTATTTCATAAAGTCTATTTTTAATATAAAACTAGAACAAAGTTCATCATCTGTGTTCCTCTTTTTAACATACTGCAACAATATTTATAAAACGATCTAGTTTTCAGGAGTTGCTCTCCCAGAGATTAAAAAAAAATCAAAACCCACTTTTCTTTTGCATGTACTTAAACTGACTGACCAAGTTTGTTTATTTTTTGCACAACCAAGTTTTAACCCCAGCTTCAATATAACTATATTTATGTAGGACTACAATTTGGCCTACTTATATAGAGCACAAAATCTCAAGTTATCTTTTAAGTTCAAATCGCCATTAACGATGATTCACTTAATTCCGTCAGTGAGAATATAGAAGGTGAGAGAATAAAAAGTGGCTGTTCTTTTCCTTTTTCTTTTTTTTAACTGGAGTACAGTTGATTTACAATGTTGTGTTAGTTTCAGGTGTACAGCAAAGTGATTCAGTTATACATACACATATCTTTTTCTTTCCAGATTCTTTTCCCTTATAGGTTATTATAAAATATTGAGTATAGTTCCCTAAAGTGGCTTTTCAATCAGGATTATTAGCAAGTATCCTGTAAATGATGTGAAGGTATTATTCGTTATAAATGTGGGAAGGAAGTGCAAATGGGAAGAGATATTGAATCTTTTCCTAATTTTTTCTTTTCTTTTTTTGCATATGTACCAACCTACCATCCTAGGATCAAACTTATAGAACAGCTCAGAAACCAGGGGACTCTCACAGTGGGAGCCGGGGCAGATGGGCAGGTGCTTGTCAAGAACAAGCAAATATTTACACCTCTAATGGCTGGTGATGTGTATAAGACATACTGTGACTTGTTTTCTAGATACCATCAACACACTCTATAAAAAGACAAGAAGACATGAGAATCTATAGGAAGGCTGATTTTTACTTACCCTCAAATAGAAAGACAAGTACATTTTGTATCCAAAGCTCCGACGTGGGGCAAGGGATAGGGTGGGGGTCATGCCACTTTGCTCTTCCTCATTTGTACAAAAACTTCACCTCTACACTCATGATAGAGAGAAAACAGGAGTTCCCTGGTGGCCTAGTGGTTAGGATTCCGGGCTTTCACTGCCACAGCCCGGGTTCAATCCCTGGTCAGGGAACTAAGATCCTACAAGCCACGTGGTACGGCCAAACTAAACAAAAACAAACAAACAAAAACCACCAGAAAATCTTTTTGAAGCCAGTTGGAGCCTGAGATGTCTTGTCATTG
This sequence comes from Stenella coeruleoalba, assembly GCF_951394435.1. Classification (NCBI taxonomy): domain Eukaryota; kingdom Metazoa; phylum Chordata; class Mammalia; order Artiodactyla; family Delphinidae; genus Stenella; species Stenella coeruleoalba. Next base: position 116,660,145 of record NC_137153.1, read on the forward strand.
TCTGAAGATTCTTCAATCACTACATGTGCCTCTCTATCCAGAAAGCTAGAGAGGCACCATTTGTCCCCACTGGAATGGCAGGTTTTTGCAGCAATCGTTGCATATGGATTATATAGACTGAAGAGCAGGGGAGATACTAAAATGTCTGTTTATTTGATCCACGTGCACGTGGCAGCCCAAGGCTTTGTTATGGGAGCAATGGCTCTTGGTGTGGGCTATTCCACGTACCGAGAATTCTGGGCGAAACCTAAACCTTGGAACAGGAGAAGCTGTCTTGGTCTTGTTGGCGGTGCTAGCTTTAGTTAGACATCTCGTATTGAGATTGTATGTTTATGTTGAAAATAAACTGGGTCAGATGATAACATGGTAATTTGAACACTGGCGTCCTTTCTTGCAGGCTTGGTTTGCCTGGTGACCAAGTTACCGTGACTAGTTCCCTAGCTAGGTCATTCAGGGGTGTCAAATTAGCACAGAGGAAACATGTCACTTTTAAATGCACTTGGTAGTGGTACAATGTCCACCTTATTTTTTTTAAGATTTATTTATCATTAATTTATTTATTTTATTTATTTTTGACTGTGTCAGGTCTTAGTTGCGGCCTGGGGGATCTTCGTTGTGACGTGCGGGCTTCTCTCTAGTTGTGGCGCGTGGGTTTTCTCTTCTCTAGTTGTGGAGTGCGTGGGCTCTGTAGTTTGTGGCATGCAGGCTCTCTCGCTGAGGCGCGCAAGCTCAGTAGTTGTGGCGCGTAGGCTTAGTTGCCCCGCGGCATGTGGGATCTTAGTTCCCCGACCAGGGATCGAACCCGCGGTCCCCTGCATTGTAAGGTGGATTCTTTACCACTGGACCACCAGGGAAGTCCCCAATGTCCACCTTCTTAAACTCTTCTGATGAAATTAGTTCTAAAGAGGACAACACGCCAGTCAACCCTGAACTGCTCCCAGTTAGTTGCTGCAGAATATCATATGCTTTTGATGTAATGTAGGACTCTTATTTACCCCAGTTAATTTAACTCTTTCTGACTGCCTTGTGGACTGAGTACTGTTTTGAGGGCTGGTTGGCTTTTGAGGAACGCTTTCAGGAACGGAATACATTATAAGCCTCCTAGCAATTATGTGTATGGTTTTAAACCAAACCTAAAAAGCTGATAACAGAGCTGCTTAGGAATAGTATTTATTTCAGAATCATAGTTGTAAATATGAAAATAACTTAAGGGACTTCCCTGGTGGTGCAGTGGTTAAGAATCTGCCTGCCAATGCAGGGGACATGGGTTCGATCCCCGGTCTGGGAAGATCCCACATGCCGCAGAGCAACTAAGCCCGTGAGCCACAACTACTGAAGCCCGTGTGCCTAGAGCCCGTGCTCCACAACAAAGAGAAGCCACCGCAATGAGAAGCCCGCACACAGTGACGAAGAGTAGCCCCCGCTCGCCGCAACTAGAGAAAAACCACACGCAGCAATGAAGACCCAACGCAGCCATAAAGAAATTAATTAATTAATTTTAAAAAAGGAAAATAATTGTAGATCCCCGTTTAGCACTTTTGTAATTGCAGGGCTATATTTTGCTGCTGTTATATTAGAATATTTTTTTTATTGGAGTAAAATTGCTTTACAGTGTTGTGTTAGTTTCTACTGTACAATGAAGTGAATCAGCTATATGTGTACATATATCCCCTCCCTCATGGACCTCCCCCCTGACCCCGCATCTAGGTCATCACAGAGCACCAAGCTGAGCTCCCTGTGCTACACAGCAGGTTCCCACTAGCTATCTAGTTTACACATGGTAGTGTATTTATGTCAAACCTAATCTTCCAATTCGTCCCATCCTCCCGTTCCCCCCCCGTGTCCACATGGCTGTTCTCTATATCTACGTCTCTATTCCTGCCCTACAGATGGGTTCATCTGTACCATTTTTCTAGATTCCATACATATGCGTTAATATACGATATTTGTTTTTCTCTTTCTGGCTTACTTCACTCTGTATGACAGTCTCTAGGTCCATCCACGTCTCTACAAATGAGATGTTGTTCCTGTTGTTCCAATGTTGTTCCTTTTTATGGCTAATATGCATTTTGAAACAGAAATGTGTTTTTTAAGTGCTAATGCAAAGGTAAATGAAAAACACTTTTTAAAATGTGTATAGTATGTTTATTTTCTCTATAAGAATCATAAATATTAAACTAAATAGATCACCTATAATGGAAGTGATTTATGAGCAAACTGGTTTGGTCAGACATTATACAGACTTCGGTATGCTACAGAATGCTCTGCTGTACTTGTGAAATTTTCTTGTCTAACCTGAATTTACATTCCATGGTGCTAGCATGGTGAATGTGGCATTACTAAAGTAAGTGAACACACACAAAAATGAAGAAGATAGTCATGTGTATTTTGTTGTCCAAACTCAGAATAATACCTATTTGTTAAAAGAACCCTCCCTGTCTTTACTAAAGCAATCCAGTAGACTACAACCAAACACACGGCTGAAATAATCACTTGGATTAAAATCTGATGTAGGGCCTCCCATCTTTCCAAACCGAACTCAAATGTCTTAATAAGTCATATTGAGCCACTCTACCTTTGATCCATCTCCTTTTGAATTTCTTTATTTAATTCATCGACTTTCTGTTGTAGCTTTTTCCTTCTCTGTTCAGGTGGGAGGTTGCTGAAATCTTCTGGAGTCGCACCCTGCAGATGCAAAAAGAAATAGAAACCTCACGGCACTCCTTGACAAAAAGACACCGAGGGAAGCCTGCGGGAAAGAGTCCCCAGACAACAGGGCAATGCAGACGTCTGCATGTGTTTTCATGAACTAAATTAAGCTCTTTCCCACGACACCCAGCTGAGATGCAAAAATCAGTGCATGCAAACTGCAAAAGGCCCGCACACCGTTTTCATGCCGGCCCAGACACCTCTGACAAGGCAGGGAGCACCGAGACAGGAAGATATACTTTTGACTCCAGAGAGGATCAATGAAAAACAAATTTGGAGACTGATTCTGCACTTTAGTGTCAGTGTCGGTGGCAACACTGAAGCTTTAGGTTTGTTTCTTCACATAAAACAGTGATAAGTGCCCCCGCCAACTGCTGCATTTCGATGGCATTGCTTCCCCCACCCCACCCAGCCTGAGTATTCCTTCCCGTCTCCTCACACAAGGCCGAGGCCGAAAAGTGAAGTGACAGATGGGACGTCTAGTTCCTCAGAGAATGTGGGTAAAAGGGACATTAAAAAAAACAATCCCCCCCCAGCTCCCTCCCATGTACTCTTCTTGCCTCTGCTGCCTCTAAACATCTGGTCGGTTCTTTTTCATCATCTTTAGGATCATCTCAGAGAATTCATAGAGAACACCGCCCCCAGCCCCAAATTCAAACCCAACAACCCACAGTGTATGAAATCAGCCTCAGCTGTTTCTAATTCATCAGAAGTAGTGTACTTTGATATCTTGATTCCCTTTCAAAAAAATTGCTCTCTCTCCTCTGTGCATGTGATTTAAGTAGAAAATATCAACCGTGAGTTTCTAGACTCCTACCTACGCTTACATGTCAGAAGCTGTAGCTAAGTTGTGGCCATCAAGTGCTTTTCCTTAAATGAGGCTATTTTCATAAAGAAAGAGAAATTTATCAATAGCCAGGGATAAGCCAGGGAATTTAGAAAAGAGATTTTGCTTTAGAACCAATTAAACAAAGGCAAGACAGGCTTGCCTGGGAGTGGGTGGACAAGAAGGGACCCGGATAATGTAATTGCAAAATTAGCTTGAGTTTGCCAAGCAGCTTACACGGGGGCTTGTGACTGAAGTTCCTAGGCTGCTTATGAGAAAATGCCAGGCTGCTGGGCTGGAAGTTTGTGATTCAGCAAATAGTTCACCACTAAGGCCACCAAAGACCTTTCAGCTAATAGTCTCAAAGACTTGTGTGTGTGTGTGAGTGAAAAGCAAAACAGAAGTGATTATTCCCTAATGCCAAACCAAGGAAGTTCAACTTGCTTCTAAAACTAAGATGAAGCCAAGTAATCTTCAATATAAAAATAAAGCAGACTTGTTTTTCCTTTTCCATAAACTATTGTGCTATAACACTTGAAACCTTAATTGAGTGCTTTTCAATTTTCTCAACTCAGTCACTGAGCCTGAAAGCTCAGTACTTTGTTCTCATGCTGAATTGACTTAAAAGAGATCAGCATGTTTTCTAGAACAGAGATTTTGGTTTTGTTTTCATTTTTGTTTTAATGCTAGAATGCGACAAAACACAGCGTGAGATACACTGCTGCAGAGGTCAGCAAACCTAGTAAGCAGTCAGTGTTCACTCATACATATTTATTGAGCCTCGCTATGTGCTATGAGACCCAAAAGAACTTTCTCAGTGATGGAAATGTTCTCACATCTGCACCGTCCAATATAGTAGCCGCATATGGCTGTTGAGCCCTTGAAGTGTGCCCAGTACAACTGTGGAACCGAATTTTAAAATTTTAGTTACTTTTCATTTAAATTAAGTTAAATTTAATTAAGTTACCTGTGGTGAGTGGATACCACATTGTACCACATAGGTCTAGACTGTGAACAGGTGTAAGGTTTGCACTGGATAAACAGGTGCAAAGAAATCTGTAGTAAACGACACTCTAACTTATGACTTATAAATAGATGGCTCAAACAACAACAACAACAAACGCAACCCTGATCATCTACAGAAACGAAAGCAATTAAATAATAAATGATCCCTTTCACTTGATCAGGAGTTAGTCTAACTGACCAGTTAGGTCCCTTTCAATAGATAGTCTATATTTCTGTGTTGTTATTTAAAAACCAATCCCAGTAACTATGCCTCAAACAAACTTCATGTGACCATTGGAGATTCAGGTCAACAGCTTCTTCTAGATCCAAAGAAACTCGAGGTTTCTGGAAAGTACCTTCAAAGGTTCATTTTGTCCTATTCACCTTTTGAAGCTTGAATTCTTTCGAACAATACTCTCACCTATGATTCATTTTGCCACAGAGGAATTTTTATTTCTACCTTCGAGGCAGAATAGATTTTCTGAACTCTCTGGAGGGGCCCCTAGGATACTGGCTGTACCAGGGTTTGGAAAAGGGGCCAAAATACGTATATTTTCAATGGCTGTGGCTCTAAGAGGATCTCGTTTTACCTGCTACTGGAATCAAACACTTGCTCCTGGGCAATGGCACGAGCTGCTTCTTGAGTTTTATTATTTTTACACCCAAGCCATCTGTGTGTAACTTCTCTATTAGCTTCAAAGTAAGGGCATCGAGCAGCAGTTCAGTACAAGGTTGGTAAAATGATTTATCTCAAACAGAAAGACTGCCCGATAATGTTATCCTTAGCCGCTAGCACGTGAGCAAAAGAACAAATAAAGGGCAAAAAAGAAACCCTGGCATCCGAGAGACTCCCAGTTTATGGATCCAATTTCTCCCAAATTCATACTGCTGCTAATGACTGATGTTCATTTAAGATCTTTCCTTCTTGTAGAACTCTTCTCGGGATTTTATTTTGCCGTCTAAGAAATGTTTAATTTAATAAAATATTCCTTTTCCTTAGGGCTGGAACAGTCGCCAAATACTGAGTCAGGTTGAAAAATTATGTATATATATGTTTATGTATGTACTGAAACATGTATAAAAGTATGTATAAGGATAACCATAAAATATTGTCATACTTTCTCAACAGCAGCGCATAAAATGCTGGTCTTATCCCTGGTTGAAGTGTCACAGTTCATCACTGTCCGTAATTTTAGGATATTCTCAGCTGTGGTGTTGGAGACTATTACGTAACTTACACATATTTGAAGTACAGTAATGGGTTATGTGGTTAAGAGTTTCTTTTAATAGATTTAATGATTAGTTTGACTATTTACTAGGGCTATGGAATTAAAAGTAGAAACAACACCGAACACTAAAGAAATCATTTTAGAAAGGCTTAGGAGGCTCTTTTCATTGTCCATAAAATCGTCTTCGATTTCTTAAATCAGCCATGCACAAGGCACCCATGTATTTCTGTAGCAACTTAAAGATTTCGTGACCTCCAATTCTCGAAGGTGCCTGAGACCTGAGTTGGAGCCCGGCATCATTCCTGCATGTCTCCCTCAGGTCCCCAGCATTTTTCATCTGCTTCTGTGGCTCCGGGGGAGGAGCAATTTTCAACGATTATATTTGCATTTATTCCGAATGATCCAATACATAAACTCCCTCATAGCTAATATTCATGTTTATGTTCACATTTAAATAAAGTTTATCAACATCTGTCATCCTCTTAAGACTCCAGTGGTAAAGAAAACCAAATCATGAGTTAAGCGTTAATTTTCTTAGCAACTTGAAAAGATTACAGTCACCTCTGTTAGACTCTGGACCTTTGTATTCCAGAGGTCTAATAAAGAAACACCAACAAAAGCACACACAAGAGAAACACAAATCAACAGTTGACTCTGAAGATTTGTTGCACAATGGCACGGCACCCACAAAACATACACCAAAAAACCTGATTAGATTCAGGACATGCATGGAGGAATTGTGCTTACCAGCTTGAGAGAAAGCTTCGTGTAAAAATTGAAGGGGTAACAGGGAAAAAAAGAGAGCGAGAGAGAGAGAGAGAGAGAGAGAGAGAGAAACAACAACACATGAGAAGAGGAGGAACTTGTCCATTACACTGAATTAACATACATCAATTCACCTGGCGCTTCGTGAAAATGATTTGCAGCGGTTCTGTGCCAAAGTTCCCAAGAGGGGCTGATCGACCAAAACCTTTCTTTAGCTGCCACGTTGCCAGAGCAAAGTATAAAGATAGAAAAGGAGGGTTTCCGTTTACTGTTCTGGATTGGTCACATCAGCCTGAGTATAAACCAATATAAGTTTGCGGTCGGTGAAATAGCATGATTATAAAAGATGGAAATAATCACATAGCCTTTTGTTCACCAAATTTCCCATGGAAAGTTCCACACAGACTAAAAGCGTTGGGAAAGCAATTAGTTCCACAACGTCCCAGTAATATTTTTATCTTAAGGAGATCTAATAAATACGAACAGTGGCATTTCCTAAAGGTATTAAGGCAAAGTCTCAAACTGGTAAATGGGAACACAGGACTGGAAGATGCTCTAAGAACCAACCTCCAGGGAGCCTTTCAGCGCCTGGCTGGAGGTGGAAGCATGATGCTCTCTCCCACCTGTGGACTGCATGCACCTCTTGCTCTGCAGAAGGTGTCTTCTGGGGCTTTCTATCGAACTCAGAGCCCTACCCACAGGGGTTCTATAGCATCTGGGGAGTCAACAGAAGCTGCTGCTCTTACAAGTTACCTTTAGGAAATAGATAGCCAACTGTCTCAACTACTGAGGTGTACTAACTCCTTGCTATGGATTTCCTGTTCATTATCAGGACACAGCAGCTGCAATTCTGCTAGGCCCGGAGACTGGCAAAACTATACTAATTACTGGATCCAAAGCCAGATTAAAAGGCATCTCAAAATTAGGAAAAGAAACATTGGTTCTTCAGAAACAGGTGAAACATGCTTTTTGGCTATAAAGCAGTATTTTGAGAGCTCGGTGCACACGTACTTAGCTGTTATCAACCCTAAAGTTTAGGCAATTGGTAGTAGGATCCAAAAATATGTCAGAGACAAAGTACCAAAGACAGTGTCCTTTGATTTGAAATTGGGAGGGGAGAGGGTGTTAAAAATTCCTTAACTAGAATTAAAAAATCTTATTCTTCAGATTAACTCAAAGTTGATACTTCTTTGTGAACAAGCATTAATTAAGCTTTTAAAGAAATTGTCCCTACGGGGAAAAAGACTTTTAAGGAAAGAAGTAGCAAGACAAAACTCTGGGGGAAACAGGTACAGTCATATTCATGACCGCTCTCACGTAGGCAACCTACATGAATGCCTTGAGCCCCTCCTGTAAACTTTAGCACAGATCTGTTCATCACAATTTGAGTTCTTTACAGACAACACTTATGGTGCACAGCAGAAAACTTTGCAAATATCTTCCCTGCGAAGCATACGACCATATACAAATGTTTCTCAGACGTTACTGTGGAAATGTCGCTGATTTGAACACGGCACTCTATCTGCTTTCTATGTGCTACTTCCTTTGCTTAAAGTAATATATTCTTTCTTAAGCATTCCAAAAACAGAATTCTAACATCAAAACTAAGGGCATAGGAATATAACCACTTCATAATAAAAGCAAGTCATTAGGATTGAGAACAAATCCCAATAGAGAGAGGCAATATCGAATTCTCAGACAAATTCACTTTTCTGAAGTGGACAGTGATGGATAATCTACAAGAAGCACCATCCCAGTATATGGGATCCTTTTTAACAATTATAAACTGGTGTTTGGTCTTAAGCTGTAAGCCAGCCAGTTAGATCATTTCAAATTAGAAACTGAATCGTCTGCCAACAGAATACTTTCAAAGGTTGCATTAAGTGCATTGCAAGACACCTGAAGAACTAAAAAGCTGTCAGTTTCAGGCAACAATTACGGAGCCTGGGGAGCCACGAGTGTCAATAACACATGAGGGCACACAGAGCTGGCGGATCCATGTGTTATTGGGCCGTCACAGGTACTAACCTCAAGTACAAAGAAAGGGGACAGTGAACACGAATATATAAGGATCTGGTTTAAGGTCCACGGAAAGTCATTTCACTGCTCTATGACCTTGCTCAGGCTTCGCTGATTTTTTTGGTTGTCCCTTACGGATCCACGGATCCATCTGTTTCAGACGTGGGTGTGGGTAAGCGTGCTACACGCTGCCGTCTGCGAGAGTGTCATTCTCCCGTGACCAGCTGCCTTTTAGGGGTGAAATTCTGCCGTAAAATCGTACCCAGTGACAACAGCTCAGACGGCAATCCCAATCAATGAAAAGGGGAAAAACACAAGATCAGCTCACTGACATTTTTAGGAAGTTTGATAGTTTGGTTCCTTTTTCCATGTAACTTTTCCGGAAGAAGAAGCCTGTGTGGTTGGATCGATACAGTGAGGCTTTTCCCAGTGTCCGGGTCAGAGAGCACCTGGGTCCCCAGTCTTGGTGCTGTCACAGGGGTTAGTGCCTGTGCCGTGACCGTATGACCTAGCCGTCACAGGTTAACTTACAACATAATCCCTAGCTTCAAAAGCATACGTGGGTTTCCCTATCGTCCTCTTCATGAGTTCTTTGTGAAAACAGAGAGACTGAGTCTGCCAATAATCAGCAAGAGAACAAGGTAAAATCAATAAAATGAAAGTAATCAGAAGATAGTTACATCTGACAAACAATTGGTAGGGATTTTCAAAATCTTTTGATCAACGATGATGGTATTTTTCCGTACAATTAACTCTAAAACGTGGGGAAAATATGTCCATATTGTAGATTCAGAAGCCCCTTGCTCACACCAGAAAAAGAAATGTTAAGACGATAAAGTTACTTTGTAGACTGCAAATTGAGAACACACAATCTAGCTTCATTTTTCTTTGACTTCAGTAAAGGTGAAATAATGGTTGATCATGGTGGCATGCCAGTCTTTAAAGATGTTCAATGAGACATTTGCTTACAAATGTGAATGACTTACAACAAAAAAGATTTATCCTACTTAGCTCTTCAGAAACGAAATTATTTATGCGAAGAAACGTTTGCATAGGATTTATACATTCCGATAATAGAAACAAAGGATTAAAATCTGGATCTGAAACAGATGTTATTCTCCGAGAATCCTTTTCCTATCTTCGGTGCAACAGTCTTAAAGTTAACAAGGAGAATAAATGAAATAGCAAGGACTGCAGCATTTTAGTCACGGCTCCTGTTAAACATGTACCTTCAGTTTTGAAATTGCTTTAAAATCACATTTATTTCCCCAAACTTCAGATTTTTTAAAATTTCCTCATTTACTTCTATGATGTATTTCCTTTCCTTTTTTTTTTTTCTGCACTGCTACTTCCTGAAGAAAAGTACGTCAAATCTGATCCTAAAAACAGATCAACGAAAAAGGAGGGAAGCAAAAATATGTTTCTATTTATTTACTGATGCTTCTAGTGTGTGTGTGTGTGTGTGTGTGTGTGTGTTTATTCTTGAAAACACACTCACCGTTTAGGAAATTTTTTTTTAAAAAATAGAAGTTTGCTGAGCACAGATTTGAGGTGTAAGAAATAAAATTTATTTTTGCTAATTATTTTTTTTAAAAATGGGATAGGTACCTGCTGACCAGTGAGCATCCGCCAAGAATCTCTCCCCGACTTCAGGCCAACTAATTCACTGCTTGGACTCTGATTACTTGCCCATAGATAACAGCCAGCCCTAAATCCTCAACGTACTTGCTATATAAAATGCATTTCCCGAAAAAAAAATAAAAAATAAAAAAATAAAAAAAATAAAAAATAAAAAATAAAAATGGGATAGGGTTCCCTTAATTAATCAGAATAACCTGTTTCTCATTTCACTGTTTTTGTTTTCAAGTGTTAATTTTTTCCTAGCCATCTTTTCTTACACTTATTGATTACTGACATTCTTGGTCTCTTCCTAAACATTTAGAGAACGCCATGAAACATGATTCAGAAACCATTTGCAACCAACAGACTGTGATGTTGAGAGAAGAGTGGAACAGATACATACACAAATGGTAAACAGTCATGAATATTCAACATCCTTCATTATGAGATTCCAAGAGACAATGCAGAGATATTTTTATAAATATGATAAGTGAGTGCTGTGTGAAGGTTTTGGAAGCAGCAGAGATGGGGTAACTGATTTACAGTTAATGTCAAATTTTATAGTCTATAGTCTAGTATAGCGACACACAGTCATATGTTGAAAATTCTTCGATGAGCAAGGAGCAGAGATGGATGGAGAATTCTAAAAGCCAGCATAATGGAGACCTAATTATAGAACTCAACACCATTCATCATCCACTTTTGAAGCTATATTCTGCCTTCCAACAAGGCCTCTCTTGAAATCTTTAGGAAATTAAATTCGAATTCTTAACCTGGATGTGCTGGGTAACCTTAAAACAGGATAATTCCACCAACTGCATTCTTTGCAAAAAACGTTGAGATTCCATTATTAAAGGAACTCTGCATATAAAGAAATGAGGTTTTTGTCCCTTATTTTAAAAGGTAACAATGTAGCTATCTACTATATTTACAACTTTTTTACACAGAGGAAGGGAAAAGTAAAAATTATATTTGTACAAGAACACATCCCACTACAACTATATTTCAACTCCCACAGGACAGGACAAAAGAAAACCTTACTGGATATGTTAATGCACTTAATGTTTGTTTACTCATGATTCATTATAAAGAATATCTGGGGATGGCTTAGACTAGACTGACCATTTAGGTTTATTCAGGAGGCTAGGAATGACCTTGTTCCAATCTTTTTCTAAAAAACCGAACTGGTATCTACTTTGGATTGCTGATCAATTCCATAAGACCTTGTGACTTAAGCACATGCGATCTTAGTTAGGATGGCAAACCTGAGTCTGAGTAACAACCACTTATGAGTCAATCATGGTATAATAGATTCTCCCTGAGTATGGACTCACAGAATCTCAGATCATAACAGGCTCCCTGGCTTTAAATCCTGGCTCTGTATCTTCCTAACTCCATCTTTGTATGCACCAGTTTTCTTATCAGTAAAATAAAGAACTCTTAGGACCTAGGTTCATAGGGTGGTTGAAAAAAGTAAATGAGCGCATAGAACAGAGTCTGGCAAACGACAAGCACTCAGTGAATGTGAGCCGCTAGCATTTCCCCCTTAAGATAAATACTGCATTAGGCCTTTTTGCAGTCAGTCTGTTATCAGATATTTAATCAACACCTTGTACATCACCAAAATAGCTAAAGAAACCGCTGTAACCCATATACCATTTCACCTCAAACCCTGAGGCATAGCTCAGAGAAAAGTACCCTCACTACACATTGTTTCAGTAATTATTAAGCAAATATTTTCTGACTATACAGTGATTTCCAACGCCTCAAATGTTGCTAGCTTTAGAAACGAAATCTGAGTTTCCTTTTTTGGTAAAATCAAGGTAAAATGTTAATGACTTAGATGTTTCAAAGGGGAAACGGAGAAAGGTCCGTCCAAAATGTGCTACAGACAAAAAGAACTCTGGGGTGGCTGGCTCCCCACCCCTCCCCCACCCATCCCCCACCCATCCTGCTTCCTTCCTTCTTTCCTCTCTGTGGCGCTTCTTCTTTCCGGCTATAATGAATCATAGGTTCTTATTGTTTTACGTTATGGGAAAACACAATGGAGTCATTCACAAACAAAATAAGTTATGCAGAACAAAACATGCAACCAAAGCGCACAAGAGAGACAGGATTCCAGAGCAGAACTTACCCCACGCTTTAGACTCCTGAAGCAGTGGATTTTGGGTTTGGAGGTCATGAACTCGTTGAAGCGATGGGAGAGGGGTTCCTTTTGCTGCTTGGGAGACTGGGGGCCGTTGGGAACAGCAGAGGGTGAGGCAGAGGCAGGGGGAGGTGGGGGAGGCTGATGGGGGGATGTTAAAAGGGACATAAGCTACATGTAAGAGACGGAGCAGTGACAGAGTAAAAAATCAGAAACAAGAAGATAAGACACAAAACAAAAATAAGCATCAAATAATATTTGAAAACCCAAAGCAAGTCAAACACAAACAATTAAATATTTAGGCCATGGTCCAAAAGAAAATATGTAAGGATATGTTAAATGGAAATATGATGAAAGTGGGAGTTTTAGTAAGTAAAGCAACAGAAGAATAGCAAGAAATGTCTGACAAGAAGCTCATGCAGACTTTCACATGCAAACTACCGTTCTAATTAGTTACTCTAAACCAGTGTAAGCCAGAAGGGTAAATATTTCTAAACCACCTAAACTAACACAGCTTGATGGGAGAAAATGAAAGTCCTTCAATGCTAAGGTTGTGAAAACAGCAAAGACAGTCTTGAAATATTAAATTATTCTAAGGTTACAGCAGTCACATCGCCTTGATCATACTTTATGCCTATGTTAATGCTGTCATGCACTTACGTATCACACTATAAAAAGAAAACGAAAAATGTTCATGGATACATATGTTAACATGAGTTGGAAACCAAGTTATTAACCCATGGAAACAATTTCAGTTAGATATGCTGATACATGGTTATAGAAATGTTGTACAATCTCCCTTCTCCCAGCCCAGGTAACCAGCAATCTAGGAGACTTAGGAGTGAAAGGCATGATGCAAAAGCCAGAGGTCAGTAATCTGTTAGTGTGGGTGACACGGTGCAGGTGATAACGCATCTGAAATAAGACACATGGCCATGGCCAAGGTACCATCACCAAAGAGAGATACTGTCTTAAAATAAAATAGCACATTAGCTTTTTTTTTTCTTTTTTTTGCATTCTGAAACAAGCTTAAAATCTTCGTTCCTTTAAGACTAAAAGATAAAGTGAACGTCTCCACACTTTGTAACACTCATTTCACACTGGGTCCAGCCATCAGTACCTTATTTTTTTTGATGAACGGCCATAACTTTCCTTTGGATTTGCCACCAAATTTGAGCTCTGATTTGCCTTCTCCTCTGGAATTCGAAAGGCTGTTATCTGACACAGTGCGCTTCATCGGCTGGGTGTAATCCTCAAATTCAATGTCTCCAGGCGGCTCAAAACCGGACTTATAAGCTTCTATGGCCAGCTGTGAATCCTGAAATTACACCCATCACACACAAATACGTTCAAATGCATGCAAATACCTTCTACACAATGAACTATGATGACCTCATACAGGTGATATTCTAAATAAGTTATATTGATTAATAATAGATTTTCTAGTAATATTTTTTCTAGTAATATTTTTATCATTAGAAAGAATAATTTGTAAAGCTACATGTCTAGCTGAGATTTGAAGATGCTTTTAATAATTAACCATTTTTCTACATTTACAGAAACAAATATTAATTAAGAATGACTTTGCTAAAAGCAGAAAAATTGGGCTATTTATTATGTGATTCCCTTGAAAAATACAGTAGTACAAAAACCGGTTCTCATCAGAAGGTCTTAAAGCAATTTGGCATACACAAAGTCAAAGCAAAGAGTAGATAATCTCTCTGATTTCTTTGGTTAATTGTGGTTCAAAGATATGAATTTACTGAATAATTTTTCTTTATGTATATATTTGTTCACAGTCTCTCCTCTACTAGAATGTAGGCTCCCTTCTGTTTTTCCTCCACTGTGTCCCTAGTACCTAGATGGTGTCCGGTGATAATGGTGCAATAAATGTTTGCTGAATAAATCAGTGAACTGATTGCCTACTCTGTGGTGTGCACCCTGCTAGGAACTTTGAGTTCAGAATCTTCTTGGGGTCAGGTGGTGAAGACCAATGTGTAAAGAAATGGCAACTATCGTGCCAAAGATAGATAGATAGATGTATAGTTAAACTGTTACAAAAGCACATGTGATTTGTAATAACTTTCTAACTCAATGATCATCTGATTTAAAAAATCTACTAGATGGGACTTCCCTTGTGGCGCAGTGGCTAAGAATCCGCCTGCCAAGGCAGGGGACATGGGTTCGAGCCTTGGTCCGGGAAGATCCCACGTGCCGTGAAACAACTAAGCCCATGCACCACAACTACTGAGCCTGTGCTCTAGAGCCTGCGAGCCACAACTACCGAGCCCACGTGCCTAGAGCCCGTGTTCTGCAACAAGAAAAGCCGCCGCAATGAGAAGCCCACGCACTGCAATAAAGAGCAGCCCCCGCTTGCCGCAACTAGAGAAAGCCCACGTGCAGCAACAAAGACCCAATGCAGCCAAAAATAAATACAAAATAAATAAATCTTAAAAAAATAAAAAACTACTAGAGAAGACAATTTGGAAAAATCTCAACTTCCTACGGTGAGCCCACATTTTAATTTGCCGTAGCTATTTCAGTTGACACCGATTTTGTAGGTGTGCCATAGGCGTCAATTGTCTTGCAATAGCCAATCACCCTTCCTTCTTAGTAACAAGAACCCTGATTTTAAGTCAGGCACATGGCCACCCAGCAAAAAGGCTTCACTCCCCAGTCTTCTGTACAGCAGGAGGTGGCCCCTAAGTTTTGACCTCTGAGATCTCTTGAGATGTAGACAGAAGTACAGGGAGCAATTTTTGGAAGCCTCTTTAAAGAGATGGCATGGGCCCTTCTCTATATAACGTTTTCTGGAATTTGGATGTGATGGTTGGAGCTACAGAAGCCACATTGAGTTTGAAAGCCATATCATCAAAAGCTGTGAACCAGGAGAAGCCTGGGTCACTGAGAACTTGCGGACCATCTGCCCATACCATGGTTGGACCCTCTTGCCTCTAGACATCTTTACATGGAAGGAAAAATAAACCACCTTAAGACACTATTGCCATTGTTATATGAACCTAAACCTATACTAGCAGATTCAGCTCTACAATCCTAAGTGTGCCAGTGACTATACTAATCCAAAACACAGAAGGCTGAATTGAAAAACTCTAAAATGGTGCTGCTACTGTGGAAAAGTATTTGTGACCACTGAAAGCAACTACTTTCAGGTGATTAAATATGGTCACTGTGGAAAGGGGCAGGGAAATAATGAGACCACAAACTCTTAGTTATAAATTAAGTCCAAACTACAGTACTTACATTTTTCGGATCAATTGACTCGGCTGCCTTTACTATTCCATCCAAGCACTTCCCGATGATTGGAATCACCTGCCGATCCAGCTCTGCATACGTCTTCACTGATTCTCCGATTCTCACTATCCTCCTCTCCTCCATCTCTTGTATTTTCTGAAACATTAGAATTTGCATAAAATTAATTTGGTCCACTGTTTTCTGGGTTTTTAAAAAATTAATTAATTTAATTTTGGCTGTGTTGGGTCTTTGTTGCTGCGCGCGGGCTTTCTCTAGTTGTGGCGAGTGGGGGCTACTCTTCGTTGTGATGCGCGGGCTTCTCATTGCGGTGGCTTCTTTTGTTGTGGAGCACGGGCTCTAGGCACTCAGGCTTCAGGAGTTGTGGCTCGTGGGCTCTAGAGTGCAGGCTCAGTAGTTGTAGCACTCGGGCTTAGTTACTCTGCGACATGTGGGATCTTCCCAGAGCAGGGCTCGAACCCGTGTCCCCTGCATCGGCAGGCAGACTCTTAACCACTACGCCACCAAGGAAGCCCCAGTTTGGTCCACTGTTACTTACGGAAGTTGTTTTTTGGCAGCACTGTTACCTCTAAAAAATTCTCTAGGCGGGAAATAGGCCTATAAAAAGGTTAGAGTTACAGCAACGGTAAATTTCTTGTGCCTCTACCTTAGCCAGCTGGACACCTATTTTACGAATTGCCGGGCTGCCTAAATGTACACTTTACCCAATTCCATTCCAATTTCAGTAAGAACCCGAAACTCAAGTAGCTTTACAATTAGCACCATTTGGTATTAGAGTTTAAACATCTCCTCCATCTTTGAGGCACTGCTTTGTCCTTTACCAAAAGTATGGTATTTGGTTAACTGCCTTGACCCAACACAGACTTACATTAACTAGTATACCTGCCTTCTACAAGCTGGAGGTTCTTATCTGCTATGTAGACGCTATGACACAAACATTTATTATTTTTTCTACAGTTGGACTTTAAGTTGTAAAAAATTCCCAGAGTGGGAATGTATCTTTTCTCATACAATTTTTGACAACCTAAAGTAGCCAAAAGAAAAACAATCCAAAGGAAAGAACTGTCATCTATTCAAATCCTACACCTGTCTCAATGCTGCTTAGATTCCTAAAGGTTAAGTTGGAACTTTTGTAACCAGAATGGTCCTTTTAGCAAGAAGAGTGTTCATCTGAGAATCACAGTTCTAAGACTGACCAAGAATGGCCGCAGGGGCAAGCCAAGGAAGTTTGCAAAGGCTATCGATTAATCTTGAGATTCATGTTATATTTCATCTTAATGTCAGTCAGTGCTTGATCTGAATGTTTTAAAAAATGATTTGAATTAGAGGAAACTTAGAATTATAGAAATACTTAGAATATAAGCCCAGAAATCATGATTCCAAGGCAACATTTTTCTAAGCAAAGCAAATCTGAGAGATCTGAACTCCTTACCTGAAAGATATTGGGAATATGAGTATGGTAATATTCATGCTGCTCGTGGTTGAATTTCTGAAGAATTGATGAGTAATCTGCTTTGCTGTCCTCTGCCATTTGGTGACGCATTTGAGCTTGTTGTCGTGCCTTAGGGCAAAAAATGAGAATACCCCCATGTTTACACATAATAAGTAAAAACCTAGGATTGCAAACTGGAGGAACTGGGGGATCAAATTTACCTCCCATTTGTTGTATTTAGCAGATGCTGTTTTAAAAAGAAATTGTTTAAACAATCCAATCCAAAAATGGGCAGAAGACCTGAAAAGACATTACTCCAAAGAAGTCACATAGATGGCCAACAGGCACGTGAAAAGATGCTCGACATCACTAATTATTACAGAAATGTAAGTCAAAACAACAGTGAAATATCACCTCGCACCTGTCAAAATGGCTGTCAGGAAAATGTCTACAAATAACAAATGTTGGTTAGAATGTAGAGAAAAGTGAACGCTTGTACACTATTGGTGGAAATTGGTGCAGCCCCTATGGAAAACAATATAGAGGTTCCTCAAAAAACTAAAAATAAAACTACCATATGATCCAGCAATTCCACTCTTGGGTATATATCCAGAAAAAAAATGAAAACATTAATTCGAAAAGATACATGCACCCCAATGTTCATAGCAGCACTATTTACAATAGCCAAGACATGGAAGCAACCCAGGTGTCTATCAACAGATGACTGGATTAGGAAGATGTGATACACACACACACACACACACACACACACACATATACACACACAATGGAATATTACTAAGATATAAAAAAGAATGAAATACTGACATTTGTGGCAACACGGATGACCCTAGAAAATATTATGCTTAGTGAAATAAGCCAGACGGAGAAAGACAAATACTGTATGAGATCACTTACACGTGGAATCTAAAAAAAATAGTACAAAGGAATATCAGACTCACAGCTGGAAAACAAACTTGTGGTTACCAAAGGGGAAAGGGACAAATTAGGGGTATGGGATTAACGATACCAGCTACTATATTTATAATAGATAAGCAACAAGGATATACTGTATAGCACAGGGAATTATGGCCATTATCTTGTAATAACCTATAGTGGAGTATAGTCTGCAAAAATACTGAATCACTATGCTGTACACCTGAAACTAACATAATATTATAAATCAACTGCAATTCAATTTTAAAAAAAAGAAAAAGGAGAAGGAGATTATTTAGAATTTGAATTTACTTTAGGCAAGGATGTGCACCCTAATTTTTCACAAACACCAACATTCTCTATTGTCTTAAATTGGTATTACTTTCTAGTTTGACACATGTGCCAACATTCTTTATTGTCTGCACTTGGCCCAATTCGCACATTTATGTTACCTAGATTTAGGTTCCCTTATGGGAACCGCTGATCATATTTTTTATATCCTGAGGAGGGGACAGGCGATCTATAAATTTTTTAATCCAATTCTCAACGGAGTTCATGAATTAAAAAGGCATATCGGGGGCTTCCCTGGTGATGCAGTGGTTAAGAATCCGCCTGCCAATGCAGGGGACACGAGTGTGATCTCTGGTCCAGGAAGATCCCACATATTGCGCAGCAACTAAGCCCATGAGCCACAACTACTGAAGCCCGCGTGCCTAGAGCCCGTGCTCTGCAACAAGAGAAGCCCGCCGCAATGAGAAGCCCACGCACCGCAATGAAGAGTAGCCCCCGCTCGCCACAACTAGAGAAAGCCTGTGCACAGCAGTGAAGACCCAAAGCAGCTAAAAATAAATAAATAAATATTTTTAAAAAAGGTACGTGAACCACTGATCTAAAGGGACCTTTCTAAAACTCTCCACTATGTTTATTTTCAGAATATACTTTAAAGAAGCAGTAAGTACGGTGCTCTCTTTGTGCTTTTTATATGTGTGTGTGTGTGTGTGTGTGTGCGTGTGCTATTTTGTGTTTTACTTCATTGCTTTTCTCCTAAATAATAACAGAATTCATACATTTGTTTCTCTCTTCTCATTCACTTTTTGGCTAATTACACACAGGCAAGAAAGGGGCTCTTAGTGACAAGTTGCAGAATCGATTTGAAAGTTCAAACAAGAATGTCTGTAAAGTCGAAAGTCCTCCACAAATAGCAGAGATTGTTATGCTGGTAACAGCTCCTCAGATTCCTCCAGCACCTTGGAGGCGCCTTGATAAATACAATCTCATGAATCTTTAAGACAATCTGAGGTCCGTGCAGGGCAACAACTACCCCCTGCCAGATGAAGAGATGGCTTGGCCTGTATACTGGGCAAACTTACCACACTGAACCAAGAACACAACAGGAAAAGGGCCTTGTTCCAACATACCCAAGGCAACTTTTGTTTGTTGTTTTGTCTTGTTTTACTGAACCTAACTGCTTAAAAAAAGAAAAAGAAAAAACAAAGAACCGTTCAAATGCCAACACGAAGAAGAAAGGCTGGAGTCGTTTGTCCCACTCTCTGTCTGATCACTGGTACCAGATCGGTTTCTTCACACCTCCATGTCCTTCGTTGGTTTCCTGCCTCTGTGACTTGAAGGCTTAACCTGATTTCACTTCCTTGATATGCTTCGCTCATCTGTGTATCCGTGAAAGCCCGAGGTAGTCATTCAGAGCTGCTTCCTTTATTTTCTTCTCTGTTCATACGTAAACACTTCCCAAATGCAGGGAACAATATTAATATTTCCAAACTGATTTCCTTATTACCTGAGGCTTCTTAGTTTCTTAAGACCTTTAGGTACCTCAAAACCAATTTACCAACTTCTCACCTCCCCTGAGTTAGTTCAGCTGCCGCATTCTTCCTCTTTGTCAGCGGACTGTTAACTCCCTTCCTGACCATACGCTTTGGCTTCCGCTTTACTGTGTTCACTAGCAGATACATAAGCTAGTCCCCAGCATGTTGAGTCCCCAGCTACCCCGCAAAATCCATGCCTTTCCAACACACGGTAACCCTCCTCCACTTTAATAGTAGCCTCCCCACCTACGTGCACTCCATCTGTTCCCCTGATGCAACCAACTCAAAAATCCTTTTAACTCTTTCAATTACCTAGAATTTTATCATTTCTCATTCTATTATGACGATGGGGAAAAAAAAAATAACATACAAGGAAATTCCCAGGTAACCTCCCACTTCTAAAAAATTCTCTCTTTCATTTACAAAACCTCCTCAGAAAACAAGTCTCAGAAAAATCCCAGGGGAGGGAGGTTCCGTCATCTCTCTTGTAAGGAGAGTAGCAAGATGGACAGTCTCCTTATTTATTTTGCAGAAATGATTCTAATTTGGTGAAAACTTAAAATAGCTTAGTTCTGAAACAGAGATCAGAATGTCATCATTAAATATGCACTTATGTGTGTACACACACACACACACACACACACACACACACAGCCCACATAAG
This sequence comes from Stenella coeruleoalba, assembly GCF_951394435.1. Classification (NCBI taxonomy): domain Eukaryota; kingdom Metazoa; phylum Chordata; class Mammalia; order Artiodactyla; family Delphinidae; genus Stenella; species Stenella coeruleoalba. Next base: position 116,680,589 of record NC_137153.1, read on the forward strand.
CAGATTAATGTTTCCTGACAGTCAAGCCATCATAACGACCATGGAATATTTTACTCATGAGAACTGGAGGTGAGCCTGCCAGAGGTACCCCAGCACCATCTGACTGGAAGTGGTCGTCATCCTCTAACCTCTGAACTCCCCAGAATCTCTAATCATGTTCTTGCTTTGGCTATATAATTGCTTTTATTAATATAAATTCATAATAGTTTAATATTAATTAAACTATTAATATTAATTCATAATAATTAAACTATTAATAATTAATTCATAATTAATATTAATTCGTAATAGTGTCACAGTGCCCTGCACAATGCATTCCTGAAATGTAACTAGGTGACCAGTAAACTATGGAAGAAACTGAGATAAGGAAGAACATGGATAAAATCCAGCCTGGAAAGTGAGCTGAGTAGAAGAAAACAAACAGACTCCAGAGGGAATGGGTCTACCTTTTGTAAAGGAAGCATGATCTCTCTGGGAGTTTTCTTGAAAGGAAAAGTTTGGACCTGAGGTTGCAAAAGCCTCTGTACCTCTGCAGATTCTCTCTGACTCACTAAAAGGATAAAGCAACATCTAAAAGCAGCAAAATATTGTCGCACATCAGATTCTGCAAGGCCACCGCAGGAAGACGGGACTATCTTACTCTCAATCCCAGCATCCAGCTGCTTTGAATTAATACCCACTGTTGAATCCAGGCCCAGGAATGTGCCATTGTTCTGACCAAGATTTACTGTGCAAATCTATTTTTGTTTCGTAAGCTGCTGTGTTTATTTTGCGATGGAACTTCAAGAGTCTCTCTCTAAAACTAGTGCTGAGTCAGTTACTCATTACTACAAATATGTTTTTAAAAATATCTTTAAAAGTATTTTCAAAAACTTATTTGGAGTAACCGCTAAGTAACTAGATATTTTCGAGAGTGTATCTCCTAATGACTAAGGCTACATGAAGATTAGACGCATCACTTCTCCTCCCTTTTTAAGTCCATCTGAAAATAGCAACTATTATCTTAAAGAGGTATAGCATTTCTACTGTCAGCCAGACCATTAGCTATTTCTTTTCATTCATGTTCTCATTCTAAGAATAAAAGACACTGCATCTTATAGCAATATTACTGTAGGGCAGAGAGAAGGTCAGAGGCTTTTTTTTTTTTTAATGACTCAGAGTTACAGAATTTAGAGATAGCATTCTAAAAAAGTCCAGAATGACCACAACTGCCTGAGGCTGTAATTCACAGACATCTTTAAATAAGAACTACACCAGTTTCACTGTCAATCAGAAAGACTGAACTTAAATTTCAGAATTTCTTTGACAAATCCTTGGGACTCTCCCCAAATAAATCCAAATAGGCCTAAGTATGTATTGCTTAAGCGCTACTTCACTGCTTAGTAATTCTTAACACCTCTAACTCAACATCCTATGGAAATAAAGCTGTGCTGCCTAAAAGGTCAGAGTTACAGTTTCTAAATAAAGAAAACAAGATTTTAGAAACTGAGCTGCAGCCCAATGCTTCTAAATCCTCACAGGTTTAAAGACAAAAATACTAAAATCCATTTAGTTAGTTAAATTTAGATGATGAGCATGGCCAAACTGTGTAGCTATTTCCTGTTCAATTCGCTATTACTTTTTCCTTAATATTTCAAATATTAAGAAGAAAACACCGCTGGCTGAGTCTCAATTGTCATAAACAGAGAAAATGAGCTATACTAAGGAATGTTTACTTTCACACGGGGAATAGGGTTATACTTACTAGGTTATACCCTCATATCTTTTATCAGGGCTGCTTATAGCTTTTGACCTTTTAACAAAATGACCAAATATGGACTGGTTCTATTTATATATTTATTGTTAAATACATAATGAGATGTATTACTATTATTTTTTTTTTTTGCGGTACGCGGGCCTCTCACTGTTGTGGCCTCTCCCGTCGCGCGCGCAGGCTCAGTGGCCATGGCTCACGGGCCCAGCCACTCCGTGGTACGTGGGATCCTCCCGGACCGGGGCACGAACCCGCGTCCCCTGCATCGGCAGGCGGACTCTCAACCACTGCACCACCTGGGAAGCCCGAGATGTATTAATTTTTGAACACGACCTCAGACTTCTCAGGACTGTATACACTGCTGTTCCTTAAATGATAAACTATTTATTGCAGCAGCATTCCTAGCTTTTGGAAAGTCAAATTTTTTCTTGATTACAAGTATGTGAATATAACAACTTAGAAAGGCCCCACTTGATTACCAAAAATTTGGGGAGCACAGTGAAAAATGTTTCATCACTGGTAGTTCCAACAGCAGTAAATGTTCTCTGGAGTAGCTGGACTTTCAATATTTTATTTCATCACTATCATAAGAAGAGATCAATTGTCTTTTAGGCCAGAGGGGAAAGGAGGGCTAAATTGAGATTTTATTCTGAATTTACTATTCTGAACCACAGCTAGGCTGTCCATATTTATTATCCAATAGCCCGTGACCTGCAACAGCTCCACTTAGGGGGCAGATGGCCTGACCACCAGCCCCGAAATCCAGCCAAAAGGGCACAGAGCCTGGGCTGGAGACACAGCAAGAATCCAGCAGGGCACCTGGCTCTCGATTCACCCCTCTGCAACTACCTGAGCTGCTGACTTAATATTGTGCATAAAATCAAACTTACGAATTTAATAACCTGGGTTATCGGCCTCTCTCCATCTTAGTTCTTTTTTCACCCAATTACAAAAATATGCTTGCTGTAAATAATTCAAATTTACAGAATTGTAAGGTTTAGAAAGTAAAAGTCCCTGCACATTCCACCCTCTGGTAAACATTGGTAATAGTGAAAACCTAGTGTCCTTCCCTGGTGGAGTGGGATCTGAGATAACACTGAGAGGAGGTAGAGCAGCCTTGGGAAATTCACCGGAAAGTTCCAAGAACACAGCTGCAAGGACATCATTAAATGACACCACCACATTACAATGATCCCCAATCAACAGCTGGCAAAGATGGTGAGTCTCAGAGTCACCAGTAGCTCCAACGATTGGAGCACCTTTCCTTTTGGACGTGGCCAGGTTAAAGAGAAGAAATGCACACATCTTCACAGCATACAAGAGAGGTAGGGGCCACTGGATATTGTGACCTGTTCTCTAGGTGTGTCGTCCCCCCCACCCCCCATGCAGCAGCACACAGCATGTGGGATCTTAGTTCCCCGACCAGGGATCAAACCCACACCCCCTGCAGTAGAAGCATGAAATCTTAACCACTGGACCACCAGGGAAGTCCCTCTAGGTTTGTTTGTTTTTTTTTAAATAAAGGATGTACTTTTTTTTAAGTTATTTATTTATTTATGGCTGCGTTGGGTCTTCGTCGCTGCGCGCGGGCTTTCTCCAGTTGCAGTGAGCAGGGGCTACTCTTCATTGCCGTGCACAGGCTTCTCATTGTGGTGGCTTCTCTTGTTGCAGAGCACGGGCTCTAGGTGCGCAGGCTCAGTAGTTGTGGTGGAAGGGTTAAGGTGCTCTGCGGCATGTGGGATCTCCCCGGACCAGGGATCGAACCCGTGTCCCTGCATTGGCAGGCGGATTCTTAACCACTGCGCCACCAGGTCCTCCTCTACGTATTTTTGAGACCAGAAAAACAGCAATCTATTGAGAATCCCTGAACTTCTAACTGGTAAACTGAATTTCTCTATGATTTGTCAATGATTAGGAGTAAAACTGATTTCACCCTAGTCTTTGACCCAGCAATTCTACTTCTGGGAATTTATCCTAATGAAATAATTTTCAGTGTTCACAAAAGATATCCACACAGTATTGTTTATAATAGCTAATAATTTGAGACAATGTCCAGTAATGTGATTGGTTAATTATATGTCATACACTTGATGGACTATTGTGTAGCCTGGAAGAAAAATAATGTGAAAGAGTATTTAATAAGGGAAAGTGAAAGCTATATATAATTTAATTTTTTTCAAGTTTCTAAAACAGTGTTTACAGTATAATCTCATTATTATAAAAATAAAACATTAATAATGATCACTTCTGAAAAGAGTGACAAAGTTAGTTTATTTTGCCAAAAAGCTTAGTGAAAGAGGCAAATTGTAACGCAGAATTCCAGAAACAACAGTGAAAGATTGAAGAGGTATGGCTTGCCTTTGAGGTACACACACACACACACACACACACACACACACACACACACACACACACAGCTCTGAAAGATATAGTAGGAGGGATAGTAACAAAGGAAGAGATGGAAAAGCTCTCTGTCTGGAGTAATGTTGTTGTATGATAAATGGCATCGTTTCAATTTCCCAGCAAACTGTTGCATCTAGAATACATTTTCAAGTTTAAGACTAAAATGCATCTAAAAATTCCTATTCAGACAGAGGAGCACCGTGAGTTTTTGTTGGAGACTTCCAGGCCGGGACTTGCCAAAACAATGAGTCTGTCTTTGATAAATTATAAGGGCAGCTAAAATACAGAACACAGAAAAACTTCAAAATAAGTTAACCAAAGAAATATGCTTGAAATATTCCAGCCATTTCCTGATTTCTTTTTTTTTTTTGAAACAGGCTTACAACTTCTAGCCCCAGCATTGTAGGTTACTTTAGTGCTGAAATAGAAGGAGAGAATATGGAAAGATAGCAAATGAGACCAGCATCTCAATCCCTCAGGGGCCATTCACTTGCTAAACAGTTTTAAGAAAAGGCCTTCTGTTTCCCTATACCCCAGTTGCCTTATTTAAAAAGTAGAATTAGAAGGTGAGTGACAATTTCTGCTGAAACAGAAGCCACTGCTGATATGGCTGCTCTTAAGGCTGGCATACCTCCAAGTTAAGCTGGTGAAAACGAACTTGGTATGAGCTCAGAGATCTTGGTAAAATATAAATCGTGGTCTCCAAGACTTGCCCCCTCCTCCTCCCTGGCTTCTAACACATTACTCTTGGCGAGGGTCTTGAGTTTTCAGTTATAGTAGGTTGAGACTGATGATCTCTTTCTCTTCCCTTTCTCCCCTTAGTAAGTAACGTCACCCCAAAATATGACATGCACAAGGTTAATACCACAAGGTTCCATATATGCACAGTCGAAGAGAACAGCCTGGATTCTGGAAAGTTGATGCCCATATGATCACCATTCTCTACGGCTGTGGCATTATTGTGAAGAGCAAAAATACTGAAAGCACTCTGGAATGCAGTTCTACAAGACATATATATTCCTTAGAAGAGTAAAAAAATTAATCACGTTATATACCCCAGAGAAAGAAATGAAATACCATGAAATCTGAGGTATATATATGTACACACACACACACACACACACACACACACACACACAATGGAATATTACTCAGCCATTAAAAATAATGAAAGAATGCCGTTTGCAGCAACATGGAGGGACCTAGATATTATCACATTAAATGAAGTAAGTCAGAGAAAGACAAATACCATATGATATCACTTATATGTGGAATCTAAAAAAAAATGAGACATGTGAACTTATCTACAAAACAGAAATAGACTCACAAAACAAACTTATGGTTACAAAAGGGGAAAGGGGATGGGGATAAATTAGGAATTTGGGGTTAACAGATACACACTACTATATATAAAATAAACAACAAGTACCTACTAGATAGCACAGGGAACTATATTCAATATCTTGTAATAACCTATAATGGAAAAGAATCTGTAAAAGTATATATATATATATATTTTTTATGGCTGAATCACTTTGCTGTACACATGAAACATTATTAAAAAAACTACACTTCAGTTTAAAAAAAAAAGAGAAATCTGAGGTGTTTGGTGAGCAGCTGTTCATCCTTAGTACCCAAGTCACAATAGATGTTTAATCAGGAATGTTTAATACTAAAAATCTTACAGAAGTTATTTTCAGTAATATATTCTTAATAGGTCAAGATAAAAGATTACAGGCCCTTCCTGAATTTTGACCACAGTACTACTTTTCTCTGCATTCTTTAAGCTGGGCAACACCTAGCAAAACTTCTAGTGGTCAAAGAAGACAGCAAAGAAGTTTGATTAGGTATCAGGCTATGGGATGAAGTGGGGTAAGAGTGTCCTCTGAGAAACAAAACCTTAAGCCTGTGTATACCATAAAGGTGTTGCAAGAATCTCCACCACAAGAAATTAACACAAAAATCGGCCCCAGGTTGTCTGGCCAAAATAAATACAAAACCCTAATGGGAGTGGGGATACACCCACAATCCTGCTTTTAAGCGATTCCCAGAGGAAAAACTCATCCCTGTTGAAGGTATGCTCATACAAAAAATAATAATATAACAATCATAAATGCACAAGGAAATAAACTACTGTGAGAGCTGACACAGTAGAGAGAAAAACTATGACCATAAAAACTTGAGCTAGGGACTTCCCTGGTGGTGCAGTGGTTGAGAATCCGCCTGCCAATGCAGGCGACATGGGTTCAAGCCCTGGTCCGGGAAGATCCCACATGCCGCAGAGCAAGTAAGCCCGTGCACCACAGCTACTGAAGCCCACGTGCCTAGAGCCCGCGAGCCACAGCTACTGAAGCCCGCGTGCCTAGGGCCCGTGCTCCGCAACAAGAGAAACCACTGCAATGAGAAGGACGCGCACCGCAATGAGGAGTAGCCCCCCTCGCCACAACTAAAGAAAGCCCGTGTGCAACAACGGAGACGCAACGCAGCCATAAACAAACTAACTAACTAATTAATTAATTATTTAAAAACCTGAGCTAAAAGAAAAATTTAAAGAACATATAAAACAAGAACATTTAAAAGGGTTACAGAAATAAAAGAAGCAACAGAAATCACAAGAAAATGAAAGACATTATAAAGATGAAGTGTATCTGAGAAAGAAGCAAATGGAACTTCCAGAAATAAAAAATGCACTCATTGAAATTTAAAAACTTAATAAATCAGTTAAATAATAGAATAATTGAAGAGAACTCATGAAGTAGCTGAGAAGGTTACACAAAGTGTAATATATAGAGATAAAGAAACGAAATGAAGGAAAAAGAAGTTAAGAAGCGTGGGGAATAGAATGAGAAGTTTCAGACGTATCTGAGCCCCAGAACCAACAATTCAAGAGAATGAAAGAAAGGCATATTTGAAGAGTTAACACCTGAGAGTTTTCCTACATTTATGAAAGGAACAAATCCCCAGTGAACCCTAAGCAGAGTAAATAAGAAACAAAAAGTCTGTACTTGGAAATATCACAGTGATGCCACGGAACACCAAAGGCAATGATAAGGTCTTAAGAGCTAGGGAGGACAGTCAAATACCCACAAAAGGAACACAGTTAAGTAGTTAGCCAATTTCCCAAAGGAACAATCAATGATAAAAGACAATGGAATGAGGTTTTCAAAATGTTTAGAGAAAATCATTGTCAGCTTAGAATTCTATACCTAGCTAAACGATCACATTCGAGTGAGGACAAAATAAAAACATTTCAGACAAATAAAGAACTTACTACTCACAAACCCTTATGGAAGAAAATGAAAACAACCTATCATTCAGAAAGGAGGGAATTTAACCCAGAAAGGAGGAATATGCAAGAAGTAACAACACTTGGCCTGCCTTAGTACATGTCTGGCTGTGTGGATAGATGGTGAAGACATGGCTGCCCACTTTAGATGGTCCCTGGGCCCACCTCTCCTTATTGGGCCCCTAGTATATACTGAGGCTTCATGTCAATTGCTCTTTATCACCTTATCCCAACCCATTATCACCAGCCTAGCTCTGCAGGCAAGAGCAGTGGCTAACAATAAAGAGCTCATTTAACATAAACCAGGAGGGAAATCATACGGTACACTGGCAAGGACACTGAATTCACAAAGAATTCATAGAAATGTGCTTCAGTCTTAGCTCTCCCACATCCAGCACGGCCATTTTAACTTAATGGTAATTTTTAAAATTTTTTTAAATTTTATTTTTTATGGCTGTGTCAAGCCTTAGTTGTGGCACGTGGGATCTTCTTTCAGGTGTGCAAGCTCTTCGTTGTGGCATGCAGGCTTCTCTCTGGTTGTGAAATGCAGGCTTTTCTCTAGTTGTGGTGTGCGGGTTTTCTCTTCTCTAGTTGTGGCACACAGGCTCCAGAGAGCGTGGGCTCCGCAGTTTGGGGCACGCGGGCTCTCTAGTTGCGGTGCGCGAGCTCAGTAGTTGCGGTGCGCGGGCTTAGTTGCCCCGCGGCATGTGGGACCTTAGTTCCCGGCCCAGGGGTGGAACCTGCATCCCCTGCAGTGGAAAGTGGATTCTTTACCACTGGACCACCAGGGAAGTCCCAGGTTAATGGAAATTTAACACTGTATAGCCTTACCTTTTTTTATCTATAAAGGGATAAAAGAATTATGGCAAGGACTGAAACCCTCTTCGAAAAAAATAAAACACGTTCCCAGTGTAAGTTTTTGAGAAGTAGGTTCAATACCATTTCATGCAGATCACGTTCATTTCACCCTTAATATCCTTCACAATCCGTTCTCATGTCACCTCTCTGGGAGATCCTGCTCAACTCCCCGTTCTGTCAACATCAGCAGCAGGCTTCCCGCAATGCCTGGGACGAAGTTCTCTCCATCTCAGATGCTCCCTCGCTGCTCTATCCACTCAATTTCTACCCATCCATCGTACTCAAGTCCTGATTCTTCCTTCAGCCCTATCCCAACAACCTGTAATCCACATGGGGCTTTTTCAGCTGCAGAATCTATGAGCAACTCTTAAGCACCTAGTATTTGCTGGTCATAAGACCAGGTGATTTCACATATGATGTACCTCATTAATCATTTTTAAACTACTGCTGCTCTGAATATCTTCACCCCGCAGCTTAGCATGTTATACACATTATCTGATTCTGCAATTGACTCGAGTTTTCCTTGTCTCTCTATCTCTTTGTTATCTGCTAACCAAGGCCCTCGAGAAAGGTATTCATTATAATCTTACTGATGCTCTGAACTATTTGTTCAATAAATACTCTAATAGAATGTCTAGGATGTTTAAAATATACTTAATTGGGGACTTCCCTGGCGGTCCAGTGGTTAAGACTCTGGGCTTCCACTGCAGGGGGCACGCGATTCTAGCCCGCACACCTAGAGCCCGTGCTCCACAACAAGAGAAGCCACCGCCATGAGAAGCCTGTGCACTGCAACAAAGAGTAGCCCCTGCTCGCTGCAACTAGAGAAAGCCCACGCGCAGCAACGAAGACCCACTGCAGCCAAAAAATAAAACGAATTAATTAAAAAAATATATTAAGAACCAGCTCCTGGCCGAGATAGACCATTTACTATCAGTAAAAATTAAAATATTTTATTAAATGAGTTGCTGTACAAAAGCCTTTAGAACAATGAGGGGCACAAAGGAAATGCCAAGTATTGAAGCCACACACACACACAAACACAAACACACACACTCAAATAAGTAAATATCATTTATTTATTTTATTTTATATTCAAGTTCATATATTCATATAATATGAATATTTGTATTCATGTTTTATTCAGTTCACTTTTATTTTCAGATCTAGGGTATGGGAATGACCTATCATCTTATTTCATTCTGTCGCTATCTTGAACATTCACTTAGAGGCTTGTTGTAGGAGTATTAAAGCAAAGCTAAGATAGATTCTCGCGTTAGCATTTTCATGCAAGTAACATAATGCGTACTGGAACTAGTTCACTGAAGAGGCTTTTAAAAGTATTTGGTCTTTATATACATTCACTTTGGGGAGCACCCCACCCCCCAACATTTCTGATGCTCTGAGATTTTGACATTCCTGTTCCTTTTTTTTTTTTTTTGCGGTACGCGGGCCTCTCACCATTGCGGCTTCTCCCGTTGCGGAGCACAGGCTCTGGACGCGCAGGCTCAGCGGCCATGGCTCACGGGCCCAGCCGCTCCGCGGCATGTGGGATCTTCCCGGACCGGGGCACGAACCCGTGTCCCCTGCATCGGCAGACGGACTCTCAACCACTGCGCCACCAGGGAAGCCCCCCTGTTACTTTTTAAATGTTTGTTTACCCAAACTCCATTTGCTGTGTAAAAACCACTTATTTCCAAAGCAAAGAAGCGAAAATTAAGGTCAACAACATAGAGGCTGTAGTAATTGCTAGCAAATGAACTAAAACTGGGAGCTGAATGCAACGTTAAGAATACGTGTATGTGAAATATCTAACCAGAGTAAATAATTTTATGTTTCAACATTCCTATCACAAATTCATTTTTTAAATATCGAGGGTCACAGCCTTAAAAAAAAAAAAAGCATCCTACTAATATTCAAAGTTGTGTCCTGTTTCCAAATACAAATACATTTATCCCACATTTGATAATTGGGAAAAATTTCCATTAAATTCCATTTCCCATATGAAGCATCGAAAAAGAAGAAAACATCCGTATTACTCAGGACAAACATTAAGCATCAAAACGACTGAAACCATTCACGACGTTCACTTAATACAGGCACACTGAGGAGCAAAATAAACAAAACATAAAGTCTACAGATGTGACTGCTTACAGGACAGATATAAACAAGAGGATAACAAAGATGACTTTTCTAGAAGCTTTGATTTGAACACTGATCCACTTTTAAAGAACAGTCGCAGCAACGATATCCATTATTCTATACATTTTTCTCTTGTTGCAAACGAAAGCAATTTTAAACTAAAAGATCAAGCTGCCGTTGAGAAATTTACTTCCTGCATTCATACAAACCACTTCCTCTTTTGAAAAAAAATATTGTTTTCTAAATTGTTACAGTGAACAATTCCTTCAGATAACCAGTCAGACATTTGATATGAAACAAATTTGGGGAAAGCCCCAAAGATATTAACATGTTTAATAAAGATGTCAACCTCGTGGTTACAGCAAGGGCAGAGAAAAAAAACTTAATAGTACAATTCCTTATACGTACAATAACTAAAGTAGTCATCTTGCTAGAGAACGTTTCCCCAAATGGTAAAAAAATTTAACACTCTGCTATTCAGCTGGCTTCAGTTAGAACAGAACCAACTTTGTCCTGCCTGTGCTTCACAGAGCAGGCATCCCTGATTCCAACTGAGGACAACCTCCTAAACTAGTAAATTTCATTTGTTTTATCAAGATAATTATCAAACTGATAATCGTTCAAAGTAAATTCCTTCATTCTTGCTTAACGCTGACATAGATTCTTTACTAAAATTGTATTTTTCTCTTTAAAAGATTCTATTATGTAATATAGGACACATAAAAAGAGTGCATGCATATTTTATTGTCATTAGAAACGTGAAGTTTTATCACATACTTCTTAGAATTCTACCTTAATTCATAAATGACTCAGAATGTCCTATTCTACTTCACGATAGGGGCATCTATGTAGAATTTAAAAGCTAATAATGCTCAAAGCCAAATATGTTTGGAAGCCGTAATATCACACAAAAATGGAATGCAAACTCCCTAAGAAATGGATACACTGTTCTAAGGGCTCATGGTCAGCATTTTACATTAATCTAACTTTTAAAACATTTCCTTAAATCGGGTTGTACAGTAAAACTCATGATTAGGCCAAATAGGGCAACTTCTCACATTGTACAGAGAATTCTTCTGGTTAGTCAACACTCTGAACTGCACTGAATTTGAATTAAGAATCCAAGTTAACTGTTTGATGGCAAACAACTGCCCAGAAAATGAAGACGTTAGCAGTCAAAGAATCACACAAGTTAAATGAAACTAGACCTGTAAGAAAAGGAGAAATGGATGCCAGAGTTTAGAAACCATAACTTGAGCTCACTAACAATTTCTGCAGCTACTTGTAACCAGGAACTGCAGTTTCTGTTAAACAATATCCTATTTTGCATTTAGAAATTATGTAAGAGCCAACAGTCACAAGGCAAGGGCGAATTAGAGAAAGGGAATTATTCATTGCCTGACATGGATGAACTCAGTTTAATGCATGCATTTAGAAAACACTGTTCTCTCTGTTCGGAAATATTAGTTCACATTCCATTCATTTTGATAACCTTTTCCTTTTTCATCCCAGCACCGCACTAGCCAGCTGCAGCATTATCAGAAAAAGCAGAGATTAGGCACTGCCTCTCACCCATCTGTCTAGCATGTTATTATTCCAAAGCACAGCGACAGATAAAACCCCACTTTAAAGTGTTTGTCACCAAAATGGCATTCAAGAAGTATGTAGGGAGCACATGGGAAAATTCACCATACAGTCACTAAGTATTAGGAAGAAAATGAAAGGCAAATTCCTTGAAGTCAAGGATTGTGTGATTCCACGACGGTATCTATGCCACCACCACACCTCACCAGCACACAGGCAACAAATAATGGGCGAGGGAATGAATGGACGGGAACACTTCACAACTCAGGAATTCTGTCAACAAGTTAGATGCTTTTGAAACATGATAATAAGGCCATGAAATCATGATTCCATTAGAATTCCCTTAAATTAAAAAATATATATATACGGTAACTCATTTGGGGGCCCATGTTTAAATAGAAAAAGACAAATTTGGAATTCAGTTGGATGAAAAGCTATATACCAAGCAGAAGCAAACTGCAAGAAAAAAATTACTAGAAACATTTTAATAAAATAAATTAATGGCTACTTAGCATTCTGATTCTTCACAAGTAATCTCCAAACTCTATAAAGCTTGAAATACCGACTCCATTAAAAAGTAGTCTCTGGCTCACCTCTTTACACACTATACTCCACCCCCGGCCCCCCGGATCGAGAATACATCAAGAGTTTAAATGGTCCTTTGGCACCATGTCCAATCTGATGGCACTGGTCTTCTGAGAGATGGGGCCACGGAGAGCTGGGTTCTCTGTATTTCTATGCCTGATCCTTAAACATGTGTAACTTGGAAATGATAATATTCTGGTTGTCTAGGCTTTTCCCATCACACAACAATATTTTAATAGCAATGATGAAAATTTTTAAACAAAAGATGACCCACATATCGATTAAAGGCATAGAGAAGGCTTTATTGGGGGTAAGTAAAGATAACTGTATTAGTATATATGTACACACTCACACACACACACACACACACACACACACACATATACATACACACTCATATACCAAGTGTATCAAGAGCACCTGTATGCCAGAAAGAAGAAAATCTATTTTTAAAATGAGCTAAAGGAACTTTCCTGGCGGTCCAGCAGTTAAGACTCCACATTCCCAATGCAAGGGGCCCGGGTTCGATACCTGGGCAGGGAACTAGATCCCGCATGCCACAACTAAAGATCCCCCACGCCGCAACTAAAAATCACACATACCGCAACTAAGACCTGACACAGCCAAATAAATAAATGTTAATGTTGACCTTGAATGCAGTTAAATCACTGCACTTTATTTTTTCTTTTCTTTTTTTTAAATGTTTTATTATTTTATTTTTATTTATTTATTTTTGGCTGCATTGCTGTACACGGGCTTTCTTCTAGTTGCCACAAGCGGGAGCTGCTATTCGATGTGGTGCGTGGGCTTCTCATTGCAGGGTCTTCTCGGGTAAAATAAAAGGACTGAGAATACCAACCGTCCATGAGGGCGAGGAGCAGCTGCCGCTCTGTGTCGGTTGGTACAGCCACTTTGTCAAAGCTCTGACAGTGCACTGCGCCAAATTCGCACCTGTGACCCAGGGTTCCACCTCACCTCAGGTACACGCCCATGGCGGAGAGACCATGGCCACCAACTGACATGTATAAAAATGTTCACAGGAGCTTTTATTCTTTTTTAGGAGCTTTATTCTTAATTTAGTCTCAATATGGAAACAGTCCAAACATCTACCAACCTGAGAATGGCTAAATTGTGGTACGTCCACACAATGGGCACCACACGGCAACACAAACCACCCCCGCACGACAAAAATATGAATCTCACAGACATCATATTGAGTTAGATGGCCACGTTATGGTATGTAAATTACACCTCAATAAAAACCTATTTTAAAAGGTCTATAAGGACACATACCAATGGCGAGAGTGACCACCTCTGAGGAGGGTCTGGGAGGTGGAGGGCTGGACAGCAGAGAATACTTCCACCTTATCCTCAGTGCTTTAATTTTTTTACAAGAGACTCCTATATTTGAGTAAGACATAATATGGTTTGATTTTTCCATGTTCCCTTGCAGTCCTTCGACTGCTCAATACTACAAGACAGATAGTAAGGACTATCTTTTCCATCTCCTTAAAAAGGAGGAAAAAAGTCTGGTTTTACCTTCAACTTGAGCGTATGGGTCATGAGCCATGAGATGACCTATTCCAACCTCTACTGGTTCTTTGACATAGCCAGCTTCACCAATTTCAAATCACTACAACTCATTCCAAGTCTTCAAATCCAAAGCTTTCTGACAGTGGCATAAAAACCATTCCATTGAACTTATTTTCTTTCCCCATCGTTCTTCTAAGGCACACGGCATCCTCACAACATCCAAATACGTTCACTGGCCCAGAGGTAAAACTGTCAGGTTTTTTTCTTATGCCTACTTTCAACGTATAAATTTACATTTAGTTAAACTGGGTGCCTCAAGGCTAACAAATACCCTCTTGTAAGCAAATGACTAAACGTCTGGCCACACACTGATGCTGAACACAAAGCAAAAACGTGGACTCGAGCAGATTTAGGCAATTTGAACACAGAGCCAATCCCTCTGCGGAACATTTAACTTCCCAAAAGGAGAAGAAGAAAATCAGGCTCCTACCCAGATCCTACGCAGCTTAGAAGATGCATGCACATATAGTTCCCATGAGCTGTGTCACCAAACACAAGCGTAGTTTAGGAAAGTCCATCCTACTCATGGTGGGAGCAGCTACAATGTCTTTGTAAACACAGGCATGGCATTCCAAGTGTCGTGGGGCTGACTGCTGGAAAAAGGAGGGGGAGTGATCTTGAATACAATTGGATAATTTAATCATGGGCAGAAACTGGAGGAAAAGACATTTATATTAGATCTGAAGGCTATTAGAAGTCAAAATGGGAAATTACATTAAGTATCCACAAGAACTGAAACACTGCATCCTTTCAGCTTGTTACTGACAAGAGGCTTCACGGCTGATAATGCAAAAACTGATACAACAGTCAAATCACAGTTTGTTTTGGGGAAATTACAGTGCTTCAAGTGATACTCATAAGCAAAATAACTTAAGAATAACTTAAGAATTCCAATGTTTAGACATTGCTCTATGAGCTTCAACATTTGTGATGCTAAAATCCAGTAATTTATCACATCCTTAGGGAGGAGGTAAATAGTACTTCCATAAAAATAACAAAATGACTCTCTACGTATAAGAAATAATAATACATCCTTGGAAATATTAAAATAGTTGAGGAGAGCGGTTCAATTTGGTAGTACCTTCCAAAAGTCCTAAAGCTGCAACTGGACCCAGCAATTGCACGTTTGTTAAGTTAACTACCTTGGATCTGACCTGAGGGAGGAAAATTAAAAAGTCATCCTGGAAGTTTTCCAATCACAAAGGACTAGAACTCACACAGCGTGTGTGGATCCCCAACCCCAAGCTGGAAATTCAGACTGATGCAGTCCTGGCCTGGTAGTGACCCCAGGTAATGCCAGCTCCCTGGAGAACCCACTTTAAATGTAGGCCAGAGAGGAAATTCCAAGAAACGCACATTTATAATCACACACACTCTGTTTTGAATCTCACATGTTTTTCTGCTGTGACATACTTTCTTCTGTGACTGAAATATAAGGCAATGATGTTGGTATAACATAGAAGCCTTGCCAGTCTGTATGCAATTTTTCACAGTAAATTAATGTTTGGAAGCAATCACAGGTAAGCCTTAGCAACGTCATGCAGATTTTAAGAAAAAGGCTAAAAACGTCTGAAACTAATATCATACTGTACATCAATTATACTTCAAATTAAAAAAAAAAAGAAAGAAAAAGGCTAAAAATCTACAGAATTGCAACTAGTGGCTGCTTCAGTGGCTTCAAGAACTGTTACAATACTCATTCTGTTGAACTACCTGGTAAAGCTACGTATGCAAAATCTGGAAAGATATTTCCACCTGTGGCAGAACAACAGATAAGTGCAGGAAGCATTTATCCAGGATCAGATTTTTCATTTTGCTGAAAGTGAATGCTTCCAAGGACCTACGTGTCTTAAGGCCCGAATACTCAGAAGGACCTACATCTTAAAGGACAAGGGCTGTGATACTCAATTCAAACGCTAGTTGTTTTACTAGGATTGTTGTTTTGTTGGTTCTCTGGTTACAAAGTTCTGTGAGTACTGAGTGATCTATTTCTAAGCCTATTTTCCCCTAAGTCCTGTTCATTATCTTTAGCAGCTTTCTTTTTTATTTTGCAGAACATAAAGTTTTTCAGCAATGCATTTATGGCATTATCGAAGAAAGGACAAAAATATAGGAGGAAACAAGTCAGCCGATACAACAAACTGAAGAAACAGGCCCACATAAATTGTAGATACTGAAATTAATCAAATAGAGAATATAAAGTCAATGTGTTTAGTATGTTTAAAGAAGTAAAATATGGTACAAGGGTGTGACAAAGCAACAAGAAAATAACAAATGACTCTATAGATTTTAAAGAGAGCTATAAAGAACTTGTAGAAATGAAAATGTAACAACTGAAATTAGAAACTCAATGGATATGTTAAACCACAGATCAGACACAGCTTAAGAGAGAATTACTGAAATGGAAGTTATATCTAAAGGAATTACATGGAACACAGCAGAGAAAGAGAGAGACAAAGAGATGAAAAATACAAATATAGTTTAATAGGCATGGAGGATAGAGTAGATATTTTAACTAATGCCTTATAATCAGAGTTCCAATGGAAACAATAGAATGAGGAATAGGCAGGCATCAGAAAATTCCAATCTGGAGGCAATAAGCCCAATGAATCAAAAGGAAGATAAAGAAAGTCACCCCTATTTTAAAGACAAAAAGACAAGAAAATAGATCTTTATAGTTATTAAAAAGAAGAGACATTATCTTCAAAGGATTAACAATTATACTGGCTTCTCACACACTGTGACTTCTCAACTACAAACGGGAGTCAAAAGATGGCAGCATAAGACCCTCCAGGTGCAATACACTCACCCTAGGGCCGTACACATGGAGAAATCATGTTTCAAGAATGAAAGTGAAAAAAAGACAG
The DNA here is from genome assembly GCF_951394435.1 of Stenella coeruleoalba. NCBI lineage: Eukaryota > Metazoa > Chordata > Mammalia > Artiodactyla > Delphinidae > Stenella > Stenella coeruleoalba. Next base: position 116,697,660 of record NC_137153.1, read on the forward strand.
TTCCAGTCAAACAAAAACTGAGATTTTACTGTAATAAATCTCTGCTAAGGGAAATTCTAAAGGTGTCCTTTGGGAAGAAGGAATAAGACCCCAGGTACAAAAAGAAATGGTGAACAAAGAAAATAGAAAGTATACTTACAGAACTATATAAAAAAAAATTAATGCAGTTGAACCAAAAATATTCACAAATACATTGCAATGTTAAGAGGGAGCTGGTTTTAGTTAAAGTTGTTTGGGTGGACATTAGTAAAGACCCTAATTTACTTTATAGTTAGGCTGAACATATATGTTAAAATGTCTAGGACTTCCCTGGTGGCGCAGTGGTTAAGAATCCGCCTGCCAATGCAGGAGACACGGGTTCGAGCCCTGCTCCAGGAAGATCCCACATGCCGCAGAGCAACTAAGCCCATGCGCCACAACTACTGAGCCTGCGTTCTAGAGCCCATGAGACACAACTACTGAGCCCACTTGCCACAGCTACTGAAGCCCGCATGCCTAGAGCCCGTGCTCTGCAACAAGAGAAGCTACCACAATGAGAAGCCCGCACACCGCAACAAAGAGTAGCCCCCACTTGCCACAACTAGAGAAAGCCCACGCACAGCAACAAAGACCCAATGCAGCCAAAAAAAAAAAAAAAAAAAAAGTCTAGGTTTACCAAATAAAGCACAGAAATAGAATACATAATGTCCAAAGCAGTAGAGGAGAAAACGGAATGAGGAAAACAAAACACAATTTTCAAAAATCCAAGAAGGCAAGAAACAGAGAGTATCAGGGAAAGGGGGAAGGAAACAGAAAAAGTGAAACAAATAGAAATAAAATGAGATGGTATACATCCCTCCAAACTCTCCAGGTGAAAGGTAAAGGTCATCACACTGTATTAAAAAGAAATCCAGCTATATGCCATTTACTAATGACACATCTAAATATGGGAACAAAGAAACATGTAGACTAAAACTATGGGAAAGACTTGCCAGGCAAATGCTGACCCAAAGAAAAGGCTGGTTTATGTTGGGTAAAATAGACTTCAAGGCATAAAGCATGACTGTGGAAATCAGTGAAAAATTAAATCACATTGAAGACATTACAATTCTAAACTTTATTCTTTAATAAAACAGCTTTACAATGGAAGAGCAAAATGGACAGAAAATGACAAATCTTCCATCGTTATCATCGCAATAGTTAATGTAATGATCACTGGCCACTGCCATAAATGGCTTTGAGTATCTTGTACATATTATCTCAACCAACACTCGCACCAATCGTTTCCTTCTGTGTTCCCATTTTACAGACAAGGAAAGTGAGGCACAAAGAAGTGATATATCTCTATCAAAATACATTACAACAAGCAGACAAAAAATCCTTAATGATGGGAAGATGTGGGTAATCAGCAAGTTTGCTCTAATGAAAAAATGTAGAACTCTGCAACCAAGAAATGGAAAATACACATTCTTTTCAATTACTTAGAGAACAGTTATAAAAACTGACCCTGTACTAGGCTATAAGACAAGTCTCAACAAACGTAAAAGTCTCAAACTCAGACTTTCTATAACCACAATGCAATTAAATTAGAAATCATTAACAAAAAGATAAGTTTAAAAACGTCATACAATTGGAAATTTAAAAATATGCTTCCAAATAAATTACTGGAGAGACTAAATAGTAAAAGAAATGAAAAATATCAGGAAATGAACAATAATAATACTACTGCATACCAAAATCCGTGGGTTGCAAATAAAACAGTAGTTAAATGGGAACTTTGTTCATTAAATGCTTATATTAGAAAAGAAGAAAAGTTGAAATGAGAAAAGCATCTGAAGAAAGAAATTTTTAAAAGGGCAATAAAATAAATCCAAAGATATTGACAGAAGAGGAAGAGGAAGAAGAAGAAGAAAAAGAAAATAAATAAAATAGAAAGTAAAAAGAAGTTCCATAAAGATAATTTTGGTTTTTGTAAAATACTAATAAAAAATGATTTTAAAAAACAGACCCTCGAGACTTCCCCGGCGGTCCAATGGTTAAGACTCTGCGCTTCCACTGAAGGGAGCACGGTTTGATACCTGGTCGGGGAAGTAAGATCCCACATGTTGCACGGCGTGGCCAAAAACAAACAAACAAATAAATAAAAGATGAAGACCATTAATGTCCTTTAAAAAAAAACAAACAGACCCTCGGACTTCCCTGGTGGCACAGTGTTTGGGAGTCTGCCTGCTGGTGCAAAGGACACGGGTTCAAGCCCTGGTCGGGGAAGATCCCACATGCCATGGAGCGACTAGGCCCGTGCACCACAGCTACTGAGCCTGTGCTCTGGAGCCCGTGAGCCACAGTTGCTGAGCCCATGTGCCGCAACTACTGAAGCCCGTGCGCCTAGAGCCCGTGCTCTGCAACTAAGAGAAGCCACCGCACCACAGAGGAGTATCCCTCACTCACCGCAGCTAGAGAAGGACCGCGCGCAGCAGCAAATATCCAACACAGCCAAAAATAAATAAGTAAATAAAAATTAAAATATATATACATTATTAAAACAAAACAAAACAAAACAGACCCTTCCCAGTACTTCGCTGGTGGTTCAGTGGTTAAGAATCGCCTTCCAATTCAGGGGACGTGGGTTTGATCCCTGGTCAGGGAATTAAGATCCCACATGCCGTGGGGCAACTAATCCTGCACGCCACAACTACTGAGCCTGTGCACTCTGGAGCCCACGTGCCACAACTAGAGAGAAGCCCACGCCGCATTGAAAGATCCCGCATGCCACAACGATGATGCCAGATGCCACATTTAAGACCAAATGCAGCCAAGTAAATCAATCAATAAATAAGAATTGATTAAAAAAAAAGGCCCTCCCCCAAAAGTATAAATAAATAATAATAGGAATAAATAAGGGGGACACACAATATATGCAGCAAAAAATTAAGGTGAGAGAATATTATGGGCAACTTTTGGCCACTAAATTTGAAAACCTGGGATGAGATGGATATATTTCTAGAAAAATATAACATACCAGGATCAACCAAAGAAAAAGACAATAAAGGAATTGGATCAGTAGTTAGAAACTCTCCCACAATAAAGGATTACAAAATATTTAAGGAACAGTTAATTTCGTCTCACATATATTATCCAGAGAATAAAGAGCAACACTCCACAACTAAAAAGATGTAAAGCAGGGCTTCCCTGGTGGCGCAGTGGTTGAGAGTCCGCCTGCCGAGGCAGGGGACGCGGGTTCGTGCCCCGGTCCGGGAAGATCCCACATGCCGTGGAGCAGCTGGGGCCGGTGGTCGTGAGCTGTGGCCGCTGAGCCTGCACGTCCGGAGCCTGTGCTCCGCAACGGGAGAGGCCACAACAGTGAGAGGCCCGCGTACCGCAAAAAAAAAAAAAGAAGTAAAGCAAACTACAACAGTCAAGAAAGAAAAATGACAGATCAATTTCAATGACTATAGATGCAAAATCTTAAAATGTTAACAAAATAAATTCAGCTCTGTATAAAAAAAAAATACATCATAACCTAGTTATATTCGTCCGAGGAACGCTAATTTGGTTCAATACAAGAAAATTTAATAATGTAATCTACCCGTTAATGGATTAAAGGAAGCAGAAAAGGTATTTGATGATGTTCAATATTAAGTCAAGCTTTAAAAAAAAACTTGTTGGGGCTTCCCTGGTGGCGCAGTGGTTGAGAGTCCGCCTGCCGACGCAGGGGACGCGGGTTCGTGCCCTGGTCTGGGAAGATCCCACATGCCGCGGAGCGGCTGGGCCCGTGAGCCACGGCCGCTGAGCCTGCGCGTCCGGAGCCTGTGCTCTGCAACGGGAGAGGCCACAACAGTGAGAGGCCCGTGTACCGCAAAAAACAAAAAACAAAAAACTTGTTGGCAAAATAGAAAAAGAAGGGAAATCCCTTAGCCCGATAAAGGGTACATTATAATCATGCTTAATGGGGAAACATTTGAAGCACCCTCTCTATAATCTAGAACGAGATAAGGAAGTCCACAATAACTGCTACTGCCAGCATAATAGAGGTCGTAACCAGCAGAGCAAGATAAGAGAAATAAATAAAAGACATAAAGATTGAAACAGAAGATATAAGACCGCCATTATTTGCTGGTGTTATGACTGTCCCTACGGAAAACCCCAAAAGAGAAATAAAAAGAGAGTTTAGCAAGCATCTGGCTCTAAAATTAATATATAAAAGTTAGGTGTTCTATAGTCCACATGAATTAAGTAAAAAACATAATATCAAATGAAAAACAGTCAAGTCACAAGAAAAGAAATGAAAGTATGATTTTCTTTCTATAAAGGTGAAAAGTGCACAAAATTATGAAATAAACTCTTTGGAGATACAGACACCTAAGGTAAAGCTATGAAGAAGCGAGGAGATGATTAACACCAAATTAAGGATAAAGTTTACCTCTAGAGTGAAGAGAAGGATGAAGTTAGGAAGGGAGACTTGAAAGGCAACAATAAGATTTTTATTTCTTAAGATAGGTTGTGGATTAGCAGCTGTTCCCTTTGTTACTATTCTTTACACTGTACATGTGTAGTATACATAATCTTTTTTAAAGAAAAGGCTCTGAGGGAATTCCCTGGCAGTCTAGTGGTTAGGACTCTGTGCTTCCACTTCAGGGGACACAGGTTCGATCCCTGGTCAGGGAACTAAGATCTCGCAAGCCACGCGGCACGGCCAAAAAAAAAAAAAAAAGTCAAGTACCTTTGTTTAGAGACCAGGAAGGAATGGTGGAGGCTCTGAAAGGTATTTTATTAACCATAGTTGGATGTTTTAATTTTTTTCTCCCACTTCATTTGGTTGTATTTTCAGGTATTTCTACAATGAGCAAGGATAGATAGCTTTTTTTCTAAGACAAGGTCATAATAGTAATGGTTTTTAAAAAGTCTTTCAATAAATAAAAATCATTCCAATTTTACATTTAGAGTAATAAAATATTTGCTACAGAATGCATACCTTTGTGCCAGGCATGTTTCTGGGACACATATACTGATTTTTATCTCCTTTAACCCCAAATGTTTTTTTGATAAACTTTGGGTCAATCTACTTTAATGGAATAACATATTAAATACTTCAGGGAATTAATATTTTATGAGAACTTATAACAAATTTACGGTAATTTATGGGTAACTTTACCAGCAAATTAATATATCTTTTGGTAAAGTAAATGTCTCCACTCAAGATCAAATATAGACATTAAGAATGTGTTTTCTAATATATTAGATAATTTTAGAGGAAGGCATGCTAATATATACCTAGGCTTTAAGCAAGGAATCTGGCAGAATTGGGCAATGAATAACTAATTCACACTATTTTCTGAGCAAATTCAACTCCAAATAATCTGGCAAAAGTGAAAGAAATCTGCAAAAAAGCAGGGTTTCTCCCCACTTAAAGCATGAGTCTGTGAATGCCAAAGTAGCCCTGGGCAGTCACGAATGAATACTGTTATTTAATAGCCCAGTTTTGTTTACACTAACACTGATGACTTTTATAAAAAGAAACTAACTTCCAGGGAAAAAACACAGAGGGAACCACAGGAAGACACAGTACAAGCTTTATAATAATATTCCTAATTGCCAATACAAGTCCATTTCGGGAAAAGCTTTTGGGAGGACTTTCCAATGCAAGCCTTCAAGTACAACCTGTTATCAACCTGAATGAATCCATTAGAACACAGGCCACTCGTGTGAATCTCTTTACCTTTTTAACAGAAGCACTGTAAGCGGCCGAGCTCTTCCAGATGGCACTGGACAGTCTGCTCCAGCTTTTAAGAGGTTGACTTTTTCTTTGAAAAGCCATTAAGAGAGAACCACGGTCTGCGGAAACCACCCCCTAAGGTATGTTCATGGTCTAAGTCTCCGTGTTATCATCCTGATGACTAAATAAATCAACAAACTGCTCAAATCATAACACCGAAGACTCCCCAAATTTTAGATTCTCCCTCTGCCACCCCACCGCCAACATCCCTCCGTTGACACAAAACGAAAATGATCCCAAGTAAAGTGGCCTTTTGTGGTTGCAGCAGAAAGGAGAACTTGGGGACCAGCAGTCTGGGAGGATACGTGATGAACGTTAAAAAGGGAAATGAAAGAAAGACCCTCACTTTCACCTTACCTTTTCAACATCTGCTTTTGTAACATTTATGTCAGCATCCATTTTCTCAAAGTACTGCTGGGCTCGGTCAGCCTCTTTGCAATCCCGCTCAAAACGTCTTTTACTCTAAAAGCAGAGGAAGACGGTGGTGGGGAAAGTAATTTTTAATGAAACCATGAGATTCTTATGAGAAGATGTAATTTTATCGACATCCGCCTGCCCCCCCTCCACCGAAAGCTTTCTTCTCCAAACTGATTTGTTCCGTGTCATCATTTCAGGAAGTTATTTTAAAATCCACATTTATTTCCATCCAAACTGTCTAATCTTTGTTCTTTCCATATGATTTTTAGAAAAAGACTCTGCTTGGACTCTTTTGGGCTTAACATTTTACTTTCAGCAATGATTTCTAGAAACCAGTTAAATTCAAATTATAAAAATCTCTAAAGACAATAAATAGTGTCTCTGTTTTGTACCTGCTGGTTGATTCAAGCTTAAGTTAAATTCAAACGAGAAAATCTCTAAAGACATTTCTTGAGAGGTTGGGTTTTCACTTACTGATTCTAGTTGCTTCCAGCAAGTCTCTATGTGCTGCTGTGCCTTCCGTCCGTCATGAAAGTGCTGGAGGGGGGACACACCCATAATTAGTACCCCCTCTTTCTCATATTAACACTTGAGAAAAGAAAAAGTCATCCACTTCAATGATATTTATTTATTTATTTTTATTTTTATTATTTTTTTTGCGGTACGCGGGCCTCTCACTGCTGTGGCCTCTCCCGCTGCAGAGCACAGGCCCCAGACATGTAGGCTCAGCGGCCATGGCTCACGGGCCCAGCCTCTCCGCGGCATGTGGGATCCTCCCGGACCGGGGCACGAACCCGTGTCCCCTGCATCGGCAGGCGGACTCTCAACCACGGCGCCACAAGGGAAGCCCAACTTCAATGATATTTAAATATTGACTATCTAGCATGTGCATGCCAGAGAAATTTAAGAATTAAAAAATAAACGGGAAATGAAAACAGTAAGAGTCAAGAGTTGACTTTCAAACTTTAGCTATAATAATACTGAATGCTAAGACTTACATACACCACTTGTAAAAATGACACGAATGCTTTAAGACAGCAATCACTTTGATCTTTATTTTTAATTGCTTTGAGATGTAATTCATATACCAAAAGGTTCACCCATTGACATTGTTCAATTCAATGGATTTTCGTATAGTCACAAAATAGGCAACCCTCACCAATTTTAGAACATTTTTATCACCCCCCAAAAAAACGCCGTACCTCTTAGCTGTCACCCGCCATCCTCCCCAGCCCTAGGCAACCACACCACTTCCTGTCTATATAGATTTGCTTATTCTGGAAGTTTCATATGAATGTAATTGTACTATATGATGTCTTCTGTGACTGACATCATGCCTTCATTATTTCATGATGTTCACTTAGCCTAATGTTTTCAAGGTTTATCCACGTGATCACATGTATCAGTACTTTATTCTTTTTTATTGCGGCGTGATATCTCTTTGGGTGACTATACCACATTTTGTTGGTCCATTCACCAGCTAATGGGCATTTGGTTGTTCCCAGTTTGGGGCTATTATGAATAATGCAGCTGCAAACATCTGTATAAGTTTTGTGTGGATAGATGTTTCCATTACTTAGATTTTCTTAAAACTTAAAATTCATCTCCCTGCCATCTGCAAAGGCCCTGAGGCAGGTATGCGCTTGGTGTTGACCATCAAGGACACCAGAGGGCCAGACCAAAGTGAACCTCAAGAATATGAGGAGATGGGGTCAGAGAAGAAAGGGGCAGCCTGTGCAGGGTCTCGTAGGGTTTTTGTATGAATGAGCGGGGGATCTGTAAATGCCGTAAAAGAAGGTTCCAGGTGGGAGTCTCTCTCCAACCCTGGAAATGATGGAGATTTGGACCATGGGGTAGCAGTGCAGGTGGTGACAGAGGCTCAGATTCTGGCTGTCCTTTGATCAGGAAAACGACTAGGATTTGCTGGCGAATCAGATCAGAGGTGGGCTGTGAGATACGGAGGGGTTCGAGTGATTCCAAGGTTGTTCAGACTTGCACGGACTACGTGAACAGAAGCCCTTGCCCTCTGGTTCTGTTAGATTTGCCACGGAGAGGGTTCTGGCATATCAGAGGGCGTGAATTTCTATCTGCAGCTTTCCCTCGCTAGGATGCCAGGGGCTGGCCAGGTCCTTTGACCAAAGGCCACAGCTCCTGTCAGGCAGCAGCACCTCTGCAGCTGATCTCTGAAGTTCCTTCAAGGCTGCCTTGCCCTTTGAGACCCAGGGCCACGGCAGCTCCCCACCAATGATTAGCCTGGGGGTACCGCTCCATCCCTCACTGCTTTTCCTGAGCCCTTTCCACAAGTGGTAAATGCTCCTTTTAATAAATGGTCTTCCCTCAATGACTAGGCTTGAATGTGCTGTCTGTTTTCTGGCCGCCGAGGTAAGCGCGGCTGGGAAGGGTGTGCTGTAGAGAAGGCACGGTGACAGGGGGACAGGCACAGACAGGTCCCCTCGGTACAGCCTCAGAGCCTTCTCTCTCAGTCGTCAGCGCCTATGGCTTAGCCAAGTCACAAAAGGTAGCTGACTCCTGGGAGGCCAGGGAGGAGGAGACAAAATCAGATTTTTTTTTTTTTAAGAACAGTGCTCCTTTATAAGGGAATGTTTTCTTGTCTCTCTTCTGAGGTCACGTTTCACCATGTTAAGCACCTCTTGACAGCAAGGTTTATCCATCTAGCAATTTTTTGGTCTAGAGTAGCCCCGTGGGGCTTCATTTTTCAAGTCTCATAATAGACACAGGGATAGGACCGAAAAGAAATGGAGTCGAAGGTAGGAATAAACAAGCAAGAAAGGATTGGGCTTCGGGAGGAGTAAGGTGAGCTGAGAGCAGAGTTAGGGAGCTTTGGAGGAAGTACAGGTTTTCTGAAAGCCACATGTATCATTTTAAAGAAGGATGGAAGGAAGGAGGGAGGGAGGGCCTGGGGAGGTAGGGGGCAGGAGGCTCCGGAGGGAGACCAAGGCTCAGCTGTGCCCCTCGGCCCTGAGAGTCCCTCGTCATTGTCCCAAACAGTCCAGAGGACCAGCCCCATTTCCTAAGCAGGTCCCCTGTGTTCTGCAGTTTGCAGAAAAGATACCTCCATTCCCCCAAATCTTACTTCGAGATTCAAAGACAGACACAAAAAGAAAAAGGAAAGCTCGGCACCCAATTCAGAGCTGGGCTCTAAGCTTCCGCTCCAACTCGACAGCAACTCTGAAATGAATGTTTTCACAAAACGAAAGCTCCCTCACAGCCCAGGCCGTGCTGATGGAGAGGAAACGCACACAAAGAACGTGGAGAAGTGACGGACGCGGCACAGGAAAGGTGGACTGCGCTTTACTAGCAAAGGAATCTTCCCTGAAGACAATAGTGTTCCAAAAAAGGTCATGTTTTTGGAAGCATGAAGGATGATTTTTATTGAAAATCTACTGCATAGTAAACTCTCTTGTCACTTCTTCATTCCAAGGTTCAAAAATAAATATGAATTTATTTTTCAAGCACGGTGTGGACCTTGCTTGACGTTACTGGTGAGCTTTTTGGCCAGGACGGACTCCTGTCACAACACACCCCGTGACACCACAATTCGGTGGAACCGAAACAATTATCTGAGAACTACACCTGTGATTGCATTTCATGTAGCTTAAGAAAAAAAATCTATATGTCACTGATTTTCCTTCCAGTCTTTCTTGCCTAGCATGTGTTCCTCCAAAATGGATTTGCCTACAACACACAAAAACAACCTTGTGCTGCCTGATCCCTTAGGAAACTAATGGATGGAACAAAAGCCCTTCTGACAGTTCTGAGCATCCCATGACCTAAATAGCAGCGGCCCTTTGTAACCAGCTCCATCTTCCCTCCTTTAATCGGAGAAGCGATCTTAACAGTTACCAAGTTAAACAAACCAACCAGCTTGCCAGATGTGTTTGTTGTTTATTCACAAACAATGGTCAAACATTTCTTCGCTGGGCAGATAGCAAGTGTGGATCTAAAAAGTGCGTCTCCAAGCTCTAAATAAAGAGGAATTGTTCTCTAGAAAAAGATAATAAGCACTTCTTTTGGAGGCACGGAGTGAAGTCATCACAGCTCTTTTCTCCTATCAGAGGAGAGACAGGAAATGCCATCTCTAGAGACCCAGAAAAATGCTCTTTGCTTTCTCCTGTAATAAGATACTTTAGTTTCTCTTCAAACATAATAATAGACCTTTTAAAAATGCCTGATGGTATCTGGGGTGACAGTTAAACTTACTTTCATTTCAACTTTTTGGTTGAACCTTAAAAATATACAGGTAAAATCTATACAAATAAAATCAGCCTTGAAAAATTTTTTAGAAATTTCCCCTGGGGACCAGGGGTAGCTGAGATAAAAAATCACAGGGAACCTAAAATAGGCAAGCATTAACTTAAAGTAAAATGACAATGACAAAGCTTCCAAGGAGATTTGTCTGCACTGCAAGAAATCATATTTAGGCTGAATAGACAAACGGTGAGAATGTTTATTATTCACCTGTTACAATTAGGTACAACAGCTGCTCATTTTACTATATACATATAATCTATCATTAATTTTTAAAACTACATTTACAAAAGCAAAATATGGCATTGATGTTGAGAACAGCCACTTCAAAAAAGAAAGTGGAAAAAAAAAACAATAAACACTCAACTACGGACAGTCAGCCATCTGGAATTTTAAATAAAACTCAGATTCCACAGATGAAAACAAAGGAACACAAAAACTTGAAAAGGCCAAGAGAAAAGGAGCTACCAGAAAATATGTCTGTGACAAATATTAGAATTTCCTCAAAACCTACGATGTGGTGAGTTTGAGTACTAGCAGCTTCTAAGCCTGACTCAGGATTAATTAACGTAGCGATAAATCTGTGTGTGTAGATCTTTATGTGGACCATGTAGGAAAGCTGTGAAGCATCTTCAGACCTCCTCAAGGGAGCATTCTGTCACCTCACTGAAGTCCCAAACCATAAACCCAGAAACGTTCCTGACGGGAGTTGCATTCTGCTTTTCTTCAGTAAGGCCTGTTTCCCCCAAATTCATTTATAATAAAAATATCTTCTCAATGAACTTGTTTAAAGTTCCTAAAACTGCCTGCCTCCCCGTGCCATGTTTTCAGTTATTTAACTTCCCCCGTAACACTGACCATCCAGGCACTGGGCAACCCCCCCCAACGCCCCCCCGCCCCTGCCGAGTCCAGGTCCAGGTCCAGCAGCCCCGGCCAGGTTTCCTTCATCCCCTCTCCTGCTGTGCCCTTACCCCACCGACCCTCTTATTCTCATGCTGGCTTTTACTCCCCAGAACTCTCCCCACATCCACACTTTTTTTTTTTCTTGGCTTTGCCGTGCAGCTTGTGGGCTCTTAGTTCCCTGACCAGGGACAAAACCCCAGGCCTCGGCAGTGCGAGCACTGAGTCCTAACCACTGGACCGCCAGGGAATTCCCCACATCCACACTTTTTACCTAGACTCCAGTAGTCTTTTTTAAACTGTTCTTCAAAAGGATCCCTTCTTTCACATCCCTTAAAATTCTAATTCCTCTGAGGAATCCCGATTAACTCAGGATGAAAGGATCTTCAAATGATCAGTATTAAGCAGCAAATGACTCAGATTCCTCACTTGATCTCTTCCAAGGGTATGAAACTGTTCTTCCAAACCAAAACAAGGAAAATCGCCCTTAATAAGGATTTTAGGTAGAGTGCGAGGTTGATGGGTAAAACTTTCGGGACAGTAATCCTTCCTTGGGCTGAAAGATCTTAAAATCTAACTCAAATCGTTCACTCAACAGGTGTTAATTCCACACCCACATGTGCAGGGTGTTGCTTTACTTGTGAATAAAACAAAGCCCCTTTCCTAGTGAAATAGTGGACACAGCAGTAAGAGAAAGAGGGTAAGGAACTAAAGAGGACTGGGTGTGGGTGCAGGCAGCATTTAGATAGGGCGGTCTGGGAGGATGCTTGAGCAGAGACTTGAATAAAGTGTAGGAGTGAAATTGCAAAGTTCTCGGAAACACCCTTCCAAGCAGCAGGAACAGCTAATGCAGATGCTTTGAAGTGGGAAAGGGCTTGGTGTATCCAAGGAACAGCTAGAAGTCAGTGCAATTAGACTGAAAGGAAGGATAAGGCAGAAGAAGGCAAGGGCTAGACCGTGGACAGCCTCCCAAGCCACATGAGCACAATGGAAAGCTACTGGAAATTTTAAGAAGGGAAGGGACATGGTCTGATTTGCACGATCACAAGGTTGCGCTGGCTGCTGTATGGAGAATGGACTGAATGGGGGCAGGAGGTGCAGGGGGACCAGGCAGGAGGATGGGGACCACCTGCCTAAGGATGAGCTGGTGGTGGAGATGGAGATGGGGGGCTGGATCATGGACCATGGGGCAAGCCTGGAAGCAGAGATGAGTTAAAAATAAAAGGCTTAGGACAGTCCTCCAGATGAGAGATGATGAGAGACTAGATGTGGTGAGAAGTGTTTGGATTCAGAACAATTACTGAAGGGGGAGCCGACAGGACTTGACATTAGACAGAAGATGGGGCATAAGGGAAAAGTAAGTCCTGGGTGCCCCACGTTTTTGGCCAGACCAACTGGGTTAAAAAGGACTGTCATTCACAGATGGCAGGAATTGCAGTTTGGAATGGGGCATGATAAAGGATAAACTTGGGGAATCCAAAGTTTGTTTTGGACAGGTTGACAGGGCCACCGCATTGCACTTTCACACTATTGCCGGGCTCCAGGGCCTCTGCTGACAGCAGTGTAGAACTGGGTGATGGGTGATGCTATACCGGACATTTAAGGGGAGATGACTGGATATAGGAGAGTCAGGTGAGATACACCACAGTAGCCAAGAAATTCTCATACTTTTTAGAAGAAAAAGAAGGTCTCATTCTAACTTACAACGGGGAAATACAAAACCCAAAGTCACATTTCAAATCCAGGAAATCAAGGACAGAATTTAAGGATCCTGATAATTAAGTATGTTACCCCATAAATGAGAAAATAAAATTTCTTTGGTTCACCAGGCCAATGGTTTTGCAGTGACAGAACCACAGTGGGGACAGGGTGTTAATTAATTGATTGCCGCTATCACATGTTCTTTGAAAACAAAGAGAACAGAACAAAACAAATACACCTTCTAGACATACATTAAACCAGGGGATATTAGTGGGTGCTGTATAAGCGTGACACGCAGAAGACCAAGAACTTTTATAGGGTTTCCCGCTTTTTGATTTATTTAAATAAATGCAGTAACACCAGTAAGGAAGAACAGCTCTTTAGACCCGCTGCTTCTTTTCCAGATCATGAAATCTAAGATCTGCCTTGCTTTTCTGTGTTTTCTTCCTACAGGTTCTGGCTTTATAACAGAGTATCCACAGTTGAATCTCAATAGGACTGAATAAATCAAAAACAGATTTGCAATTAGCTTGGTCATATAGATAAGCTCCTTTTCCTTTTTGCTTTCCTTCATGCTAAGTTTTGTCTCTTTGCTATCATCTCTTATAAAAACATGTTCTAGGGAGTGCCCTGGCGGTCCAGTAGTTAGGATTCAACACTTTCACTGCCGTGGCCCAGGTCAGGAAACTGAGATCCCACAAGCTGCATGGCACAGTGCAGCCAAAAAACAAACCAACCAACAAAGACCAACCAAAAAACCAAAACATGTTCTAAACATATTAGAGTCAGTCTGGGCTGCAGAACTGCCTTGTAGGAAATTAAGCCCCTTCGTAAGTTTCATAAATAGGATATAGCCAATACCTAAACTTTTAAATGTGTGGCTTTTATTTTATTTATTTATTTTAAAATTTTATTTATTTATTTATTTGTGGCTGAGTTGGGTCTTTGTTGCTGCACATGGGCCTTCTCTAGTTGCAGCAAGCAGGGGCTACTCTTCGTTGCGATGCGCGGACTTCTCATTGCAGTGGCTTCTCTTGTTGTGGAGCACGGGCTCTAGGCACACGGGCTTCAGTAGTTGTGGCTCACGGGCTCAGTAGCTGTGGCGCACGGGCTTAGTTGCTCCGCGGCACGTGGGATCTTCCCGGACTAGGGCTCGAACTCATGTCCCCTGCATTGGCAGGCAGATTCTTAACCACTGTGTAAATGTGTGGCTTTTAGTATCCACTTTTAAACATTTCCAAAACCTTGGGGGAAATTTTCATATTGTCAATTCTCAGTAATGTGGGGTCTTGCAAGCATTATCTGAGATTTATAAAAATTTTTAGTGAGTCACTGAAGGTATAATTATTTCCTCCAGAACTCTTCAGATAACCATTGCCAAAAAGGGATTCTGCTCCTGGCCAACATTTCGTAATCAAGCGTTCCTTCCACCTGCCAGGAGAAATGTAGTTGGAGGTTCCAGTAAATGTTGGCTGGAACCTCCGCATTCCCCTCCTGGAGCTATAAATCCCCATAAATCCCTCATATGTGGTTAGTGGTGACCACGGCAGATAACCCTACACAGACTCAAAGGTTGGAGCTGAACCTCTCTCTCTAAAATTCTTTAATAACTTGATTCAGAGTGTAAAAATTGCTCGTAAGAGCATATCTATAATAGTTCTTTCAGAGGCATCTATCTGATAGCAACTCTGAATTACCCACATCTCAGATAAGCCAATTCACACCCACGTTGATCCTTTCAGCAATTTGGGAATCTCATCTTTTCTTCTTTTAAAGACCATCAATCTCACAAATGGCCAAAGTTCAACCAAGAACCATGAATCTGGTCTGCTTTGACCTCATAGTCTCATTTCTGGGAATTTAGCTTGGAGAAATAGTCCCCACCCCACACACAAAGAAAACAGCTACAGAAGTAAAGAATTCATGGCAGTATGATTTATATAACCAGCTAAATAACTAAATAAATAATCAGAAACCACTAATAGCCTATGATCAAACAATAATTAGTTAAGTGAATAATGTGTTAGAATAATACATAGCCACTAAAATTCTAATTATGAAAACTATATATTTTCATGTAGAAACATATAAAGTGTTTATGATATTGAATGGGGAATAAAGAAAAACAAATTATACCTATACTAGGACTAATACTCTTAAATATTATATGTGTATTATATCCATATATAGAGGATATCAGTACTTCTCTATATAAATAACTATCTATATATCTATAAATGACATCCGGAAGGAAACTTGGAAAAATGATGCTTTTGACTGATAAGGATTGTGAGTTTTTGTTCTTTAATTCAGAGTTTTAGTAACATTCTTTAAAAACTTTGGTAGCTAATCAATGAATCACAGCAACTCCCCTTAAAAAGGGAAAGTAAATAAAAGAAACAGACGTTCTTATTGTATGTGGTCAGCTTAAAGAGATGAGGAATCTTGTAATTCCTGTAAGAACGGTCACTGTGTACTTTGACTTATATTCACCCCAAGGACTGGCCACTGAGTCCATTACCTCTAAAGAGAAGGTGAGCATCTTGCCAAAAATACAGTTGCCTTAAGTGGAGCCCATGAGGTGAAGAAATTAAGAGCCCCCCTCCTCTCAGGCTTCCAGGAGTGTTGGTGTTTCCTAATGAGAACTGCTGCTGGCTTGAACACCAGGCTTTGGAAAGAACTTCAACGGCTGTGCTCTTGCAAATGGCAAGTCAGAGCTCTCTTTTAAAGAACTTCCTTTTACAAAATCAACATATTCTCATCAAAACGAGCAAACGGATTTTTGTGTGTCAGGACCAACACTGGTTATTTATAATATTATGTGAGTGAGCTGCATTGTAATAGGAGAACATAGCATATGTGGAAACTGCTGTATAAAAATCACATTTTCTCAAGTCTACAAATAACAAATGCTGGAGAGGGTGTGGAGAAAAGGGAACCCTCCTACTCTGCTGGTGGGAATGTAAGCTGGTGCAGCCATCATGGAAAACAGTATGGAAGTTCCTCAGAAAACTAAAAATAGAACTACCATATGATCCAGCAATTCCACTCCTGGGCATATACTGGGACAAAACTGTAATTCAAAAAGATACACGCACCCCTATGTTCACAGCAACACTCTTCACAATAGCCAAAACATGGAAACAACCTAAATGTCCATCAACAGATGAATGGATAAAGAAGATGTGATACATATATACAATGGAATACTACTCAGCCATAAAAAAGAACGAAATAATGCCATCTGCAGCAGCATGGATGGACCTAGAGATTATCATACTAAGTGAAGTAAGTCAGACAGAGAAAAACAAATACCATATGAAATCGCTTATATGAGGAATCTAAAATACGGCACAAATGAACCTATCTACAAAACAGAAACAGACTCACAGACATAGAGAATGAAGCCAGGGATGGGGGGGCAGGGGTGGTGTGGTGGGGAGGGAGAGGGATGGACTGGGAGTTTGGAGTTTAGTAGATGCAAACTATTACATTTAGAATGGATAAACAACAAGGTCCTACTGTATAGCACAGGGAACTGTATCCAATCTCCTGGGATAAACCATAATGGAAAAGAATTTTTTTTTTATGTTGACAAAGTCTTTTCACGCTTTTTTTTTTTGGCCTCACCACGCGGCATGTGGGATCTTAGTTCCCCGACCAGGGGTCAAACCTGTGCCCCCTGATGCGGAAGCGCAGAGTCTTAACCACTGGACCACCAGGGAAGTCCCAAAAGAAACGTATATATACGTGTGTGTAACTGAGTCACTTTGTTGTACAGCAGAGACTGGCATAACATTGTAAATCAACTATACTTCAATAAAAAATAAAATAAATTAAAAAAAATCATCCTTTCTCCCAAAAACATGAACAACAAGTACTATCCTATTTTACTTTTAAGACTTCAAGAGTTTTTAAAATTAATTTTTATTGGAGTATAGTTGATTTACAATGTTGTGTTAGCTTCTGCTGTACTGCAAAGTGAATCAGTTATACCTTTAAGACTTTAAGCTTTTGTTTACGATCAAACAGCTGGCCCAGGAGCATGATATGGCCTCAGAGGCAAGGAGAATATCCATCTCTCCCACTATGTTACTGTCTTCTACTTCCTTTCAAATCCATTCAAAAAAGGAAGGAAACCTCATCTTTTGCTTGGTGAGCTATTTCTCACCAGGCACTCTTGTTAGAGATTCATCTATCGAAATATCGCAAAATCTATATGAAAAATAATTTTCTACTAGTATTCTGAACTGAACTTGGAAATCCTCTCTATATGCAGTAACAAGATCCAGCAGTAATCCTGTAAATTCTAAATCGTCCCTTTGGGCAGGGAGGATTTCGCCACTGTATCAAATGGCCCAAAATGTATTAGGCTGATGGTTAAGAATGGTACTTAAGCAAGACACTATTTCTAGTCAGCCATGAGAAACAGTAACTCGACCTAAAATTTTAAAAGCGGCTTGTTTTCAATGCCGTCAGCCAATTCAACATTTTTTAGACTGGTCCTGTTATGGACAATATTGTTAGGACATATGGTCACAAGGAGACCTGTATCTGCTCCTGTTTTCTGTAATAAACCCTGATCAAACCCTTTCTGGAGTAGAAAGGAGATTCTGTATTAAGAAACAGAACGACCTGATGGAAGGTACCAGGTATGCAGTGCCTATACATCAATACGCAGAATGTGGTGCTAGGTGGTTTGTACCTGTCTTCTGCGATCCTCCCCTGAACTCGGGAAGGTGGTTTATAATAATCAGCTTCACTTACAGATGCAGAACTGGCTGCTCAGAGAGTTATATAACCTGCCTACGGTTTCCTAGCTGGTGGGGCTACCAGAGTCCTGAGTGGGTTTGTTGACTGCAGAGCCTGGGTCCTTTCCTCTCCTCCCTGACGGCTGGGAGCTGCGGCTCTCTGGACATACTGCTGATTGAGGCTCTCCTCTCCTCTGAAGAAGATCTGAAGTTCACTGTCAGCCCTTCATGGTCCCGCATCGAAGCAGCAACTGGATTTGACCCCAGAAGAGCTGGATTTGGGCTCTCGCTCCGTTGTGGCCCTTCTGCTGATAATTACCATCACCAGAAAGTGGAAACCATCACATTCTACTGTGGTTTTGACAGTCATCCTTACGAAAATTAGATCACTTACTAAGAAAAGTCAGGGTAGCCAAAGGTGAAAGGTTGCAAGGAGAAACACTGCATAGTATGAAATGATCTCAAGGAGCCCTTTCTACAGCTGACTGCTGATGGAGACCTTCACACCAGTCAGCCCAGCATCCTGGGGTGTAAGATCCAGAAAATAACTCAGTGGGAACCAGAGCATGTGTGTGAATGTGCGCTGCCCTGAGACGTGGGCTGCCTGGTAGCAAAATGTAAGATAATGAGCACAATGTATAAGATAACGGCCCTCCCCCTCCCCCAGGGATGCTGTAAGGATAGAAGTCAGTTATTATAACCTGTAAAAACAAGGGGCTTGAGGGGCTTCTCTGTGGCACAGTGGTTGAGAGTCCGCCTGCCGATGCAGGGGACACGGGTTCGTGCCCCGGTCCGGGAAGATCCCACATGCCGCGGAGCGGCTGGGCCCGTGAGCCACGGCCGCTGAGCCTGCGCGTCCGGAGCCTGTGCTCCGCAACGGGAGAGGCCACAACAGTGAGAGGCCCGCGTACCGCAAAAAAAAAAAAAAAAAAAAACAAAAACGAACACTTGAGGCCAAACAGTTAAATATCCAATATTATGAGAGTAATTTTAGAAATCAGAGAACATCAACACAATGCCACATCATGCAGTCATTCAAAATAACGGTAGCTATTACCCACATAATAAGCAAAGCAGAAATGCTCATGATGCGTGATATTAAAACACCACAAATGTACTTACTGATATTCTTTCTAGAATTTTAAAAGGTTTCACAATTTCTTAAACTTTCATCTCAACAGAATTACAAAAGGCTTTAAGACAGCATACTGTTTACAGTTCCTCTCAACAGAACATCTGACTCAGAGAAGTGTACGTGTAATTCCCCTTAAAATAAAAGGAACGCTATGTATCGCAAGATATTATTTAACCTGTGTCTGCACCACCTATAATTTACTCATTAAATTTCTATAATTTTTTATTAAAAAAGAATTCAAAGTACAGACATGACAGACTGTAAAAAAGACATGATTACCAGTGAGTAAATAAAACAGAAGGACACAATCATAACATAGCAAAGAAATACAAGGATCTGCAACTAGTAAAACAAAGTCTAACTGAGAACTAAGCTATGTCGAAGAAGGCTGCTTCTACTTCTCAATTCTTTCTTTCACTCCAAGAGTATTGATCGAGAGCCTGCTTTGTGCCACCCTGGGCACCGTTCCAGGGACTGAGAATACAACAGTGGACAAGAAAATTCTTGCCCTAGTGGAGCTTACAGCGTGGGGTGAAAGAAAAACAAACAAGTAAATACATAAAATGTTAGATGCTGGTTAAGTACGAAAGAAAAATAAAGCAGGGGGACGTGGTAGAAATGGGGTGGAGAAGGTGGGGGGACTTCGTAATTTTAAATAAGGTAAACAAGATAGACCTCCATGAGATGATATTCCTGAGAAAGAAGTCAGGAAGTGAGTTCTGCAGATACCTGGGGGAAAAGCTTACCAAGGCGAGAAAGGCCAGTGCAAAGGCCCTGGGGCGGGATCGCACAGGGTAAGAAGGCCACGTGGTTGGAGGGGGAGAATTCAAAAAAAGTAGGAGGAGGCCAAGTTATGTGGGCTTCACATTTCATGATTCACTCCAGAAATACAATTAATGATTGCTACTAGGGTAAATACACAGAGTTTTTGTTTAGGGTGTTGGCTAAGATGCTAAACTGTATGAGGGAAGGAAGGCCAGCAAGAGACACAAGCCGCTGACCAAAGTAACAAATAAGAAGAAGGTATAAACTTGGCAAGGTCAAGGGAAAGTCAGGAACCAGGGAAGTAGTCCAGCATCGTGTTCAGATTTACTGTGTTTACTTTATGATTATATTAGGTATTTTGCTTAATTCCAAACCTTAATATTCTGTTTCACTTCTTCCTTTCCATCATATAAAAGAAAAGCTCTCCTTTTCTTATAAAAGACCAGTCTCCATGGTCTATAGATAGTGTCACCGAATTGGAGCTCTGGTGCAGGGTTTCTCAGCCCCTATGGACATTTTGGACCAGGTAATTCTTTGTCGTGGAGGCTGTTCTCTGTGTTATAGGATGTTTAGCAGCACCTTTGGGTTCTACCCACTAGATGCCAGTAGCAACCCCCCAGCTATGATGCCCCTCACAACCAAAAATGTCTCCAGACATTGACAAATGTTTGCTGGGGCGGGGAGCAAAGTTGTGCCTGCTTGGTAATCACTGCTTTAATGTGAATAGATTAAACACATCGGCTCAGTGTATTAACTCTTTTTGTAATTCAATGGGTTGATCCTAAGGCATATATCTCTTCCTAACTTCTAAACATACCCAAAGCTATTTGCTACATATTTATAGTTCAGAAAGAACTAAACTCCTCAGATGTTCCGAACACCTTCCTGTCTCAGGGCCTTTGCACAGCTGCTCCCTCTATTGAATGTTTGTCCCATGCAACTCCTACTTGTCCCTCAAGTCCTGTTAAAGCCTTAACTGTCAAGCCCCCCAGGAAGCTTTCCCATGATCCAGGGCACAAGCATGTTAGCTGTTCCCATTTTTTATATGTTCTCACATATGTACTCATACTTTGTTGAAACTATCACAACTGCAATTAAATAATTATTTTGGTCATTATTATTTAATATCTCCACCATTTCAGCAAGAACCCTATCAATCTTGTTGTCTCATGTATCTCCAGAGCACTAAAAGAATTACTGTGGACTCAAATTTATATAGAAAAGCATATCACTGGCCAACTTTGGTACTTTATTACTAACAAATTATTATGCACCTCACAGGCGATCAAAGTACAATGATACAGACCACCATGGCTTAATGATAAATATCTTAGGGCAAAATCTTGCCTATGAATATATTTTACTTGCGGGTACATTTTTCCCTTTTGTTAACAACAAAAGCTATGAAAAGACTGTAATGATGACAAGAGGAACAAAAAGGCCCTCTTCATTAGATGACAATGAATGAGCCACGGAACGGAGTGGCTGTAACTGAGGTCATCCTTCTGGCTCTTTTGAACTCCTTATAACATTTATTTTAACACAGTTTATTCCACACAGCATACATCATATTGTATTGCTTACTCTTGTATATCTGATAGCCGCAAATATATTTAAATTCCTCAAAGGGGTTAGTATTCTGGGATCCACAAATGAGTTTCAGAATGTCCGAGGGATGCTTGAAATCGGATGTAAAGACTAGTAATTTACTCATTAAATTACTATATAATTTACTCATTAAATTACTCCAGTGTTCGTAGAAACACTTTCTACGAACAGGGTCAGGAATGTTTATACATGTCTCAAAGGTGGCAATTTAAGACCCACCATCTCATATGATTCCATTTATTGATAATTTTAAAACTTGTAGGGATATTCCCATCATCTTTGGTCCATCTCGTAGGAAGAAAAAACAAATTTTAGTTACCGATTTCCTCTCCTGCTTCAATTCCTGGACGTAGCGTGCTAACTCCACGGTGATCTGGGAGGTCATATTCTCGGAGATGACTTCATGCTGTCCAGCATAATCGTTCATCTCATTCAGGGTGGAAAGGAAGGCTTTACATGCTGTATACCTACAGAACAGAACGCACACCACTCCTTTTCAAACAAGGCACATCCTCTCTCATGTTGCTTCTCACCAGCGAAATAGTAATTAAAATCAGGTTAATTTGCATACAGCTCCCGTAGGGTCTTGACAATTCATTACACATAAGAGGGTTCTCATCAAAATGGTGCAGAATAAATTACAACTGAATCATTTTTCATTGTGTAAAGCCAAACTGCCCTACATAAGGCAATATTTGGCTTTGTTAATAGCCCACATATAACCCAAAATACATATACGTACTATAGGTACTAATATCATGGATATTTAGATCTAAATTATAGATAATACTTTTGGACTTAAGATGTCTTAATTGCTGTCCGAAACAGACATATTTCTTGGATGAATGAGACGCCTGTATTACAAAACCAAATCAAGATGTAGAGTGTATAATCCACACTTCCTGTATTTGCTTAGATTATATTCTAAGCTTTTCCTAATTACCTTAACTGAAACGATCTGGAATAGGTCTAGTGACTCAGTATAAGTTATTTGAGTAGGTTTTTATTGTCTTTCCCCCAATTTAAAAACTGGCACAGATATGAATGAGGAAGGCAACTTGTTTTTGTAGATATATTATATCTACAAAATATATATAGATTTCGTTTATAATCATCACCAATGCCATATAGATATTACCACATAACAATCAATGATAAACACACCTGTATTCTTCTTCCTCCTTCGAGTTCTTTTTAGGTTGGTATTTCTTCGAAAGATTCCTAAAACAAAAAGGCAGACATGTCACCTTACACAGAAAGATAACTGAGAAATCAGGAATGAAAGAAGTCAGTGCTTTTGTTTACAAGTTAAAAAAAGAAAAGCCACAAAATGTCCACAGCTGAAATCCATGTTTCCTTCCATCTTCCAGCGTGAAAGACTTGCACAGCTTTGACTCTTTTACCTAAAGGTAGAGCAAATAAGAACAGAAATGGTCGCCAACCGGTCGTTTACCTGGATGTTAAGACTTGACATTATTTAACCGGAGAGGGCAGACCATGTGTTTCTATGCAACCATTATTGCTCTAAATCCAAGGCAAGCATATGGACTGAGTCCAGATGTTTAAATGAAAAATCAAAGTGTCAAGGGCAGGTTTTCAAGGCTGTGTGCCGCTCTCCCAAAACCTAATGAAAACTACTTGTGAATAAGTCTTCTTGAAGGAGGTAGAGACAATATTTGGGGGGATGTTTGTGCTAAGACATTTAGCAAGGAGAACTTTTAACCTGCCTAGCAGGCTTGCACTGAACACACTCAGATTAGTCAAAATTGCTCTAATCTATCTTCCTAATCCCATCTCCAGGTCAAGAATCCAGATACTCCCCTCTACATTCTGCATGCTTCAAATTACACAAAAACTAAGAGGTAATCTTGAAAAAAGAAAACTCATTAACATTTGTTCCACTGATTGATTTCTTTTGGGTCCTGATTTTGGCTTCTGTAGTTAGAAGAACAGCCATAAAGGGACTTCCCTGGTGGTCCAGTGGTTAAGAATCCATCTTGCAATGCAGGGGACACCAGTTCGAACCCTGGTCGGGGAACTAAGATCCCACATGCGGGCGGGCAACTAAGCCCATGCGCCACAACTAGACAGAAGCCTGTGCGATGCAACAAAAGATCCCATGTGCTGCAACTAAGACCTGATGCAGCCAATAAATAAATAAATAAATATTGAAAGAAAAAAAAGGAAGAAGAACAGCCATAGATAAAGAGGATGTGATACATATATACAATGGAATACTACTCAGCCATTAAAAAGAATGAAATAATGCCATTTGCAGCAACATGGATGGACCTGGAGTAAGGATGGACCTTACTAAGTGAAGTAAGTCAGAAAGAGAAAGACAAATACCATATGATATCACTTATATGTAGAATCTAAAATATGGCACAAATAAACCTATCTACGAAACAGAAACAGACTCACAGACATAGAGAACAGACTTGTGGTTGCCAAGAGGGAGAGGGCTGGAGGAGGGGTGGACTGAGAGTCTGGGGTTAGTAGATGCAAACTATTACATATAGAATGGATGGACAACAAGGTCCTACTATATAGCATAGGGAACTATATTCAATGTCCTGGGATAAACCATAATCGAAAAGAATATGAAAAAGAATGTGTGTGTGTGTGTGTGTGTGTGTGTGTATATATATATATATATATGTATAGAGAGAGAGAGAGAGAGAGAGAGAGAGAGAGAGAGAGAGAGAGAGCGCTGAGTCACTTTGCAGTACAGCAGAAATTAACATCAACTATACTTCAGTTTAAAAAAAAAGAGGGCTTCCCTGGTGGCACAGTGGTTGAGAGTCCGCCTGCCGATGCAGGGGACACGGGTTCGTGTCCCGGTCCGGGAGGATCCCACATGCCACGGAGCGGCTGGGCCCGTGAGCCATGGCCGCTGAGCCTGCGCGTCCAGAGCCTGTGCTCCGCAGCAGGAAAGGCCACAACAGTGAGAGGCCCGCGTACCGGAAAAAAAAAAAAAAAAAGAAGCAGAACAACAGCCCTAGGAGTGGACTAGTGGTCCACAGTGGGACTCCATATGACAGCATTCAGTATTCACTTCCCTGTTTATTCCATGTTGCTATTCCTCTTTCATAGTAGCTACTTTCATTATTTCACATTCTATTTCTTTCATTTCCTCTGAATCTACAGATATACCTAGAAAAGTGTGCAATAATAAGTTTACAATTTTGATCACGATACGTTTTACAGACAAAGCGAAATGTGAGTTCACCTCTAACAGGTGTTACTAGGTGACATGAGAGGCAGAGGACTTTAGTAAAAAGGACATTGCTCTGGGAACCCAGAGGCCACGTGACTAGATGGTGTAACCTCAGACAAAGCAATGGGCAAGCCTGTGCTTCCAGTTCCTCATCTGTAAGCCTGAGTCAGGTGGATGAAATGACCTCTATTGTCCCTTAAAGTTTGGAAATTCCCAGGGAATATATATCACCCAATAGAATAGTGATTGTTGCAATTACTTTAAAAAGAAGTCATGGGGTTTCCCTGGTGGCACAGTGGTTGAGAGTCTGCCTGCCGATGCAGGGGACGCGGGTTCGTGTCCCAGTCTGGGAAGATCCCACATGCCGTGGAGCGGCTGGGCCTGTGAGCCATGGCCGCTGAGCCTGCGCGTCCGGAGCCTGTGCTCCACAACGGGAGAGGCCACAACAGAGAGAGGCCCGTGTACCACAAAAGCAAAAAAAAAAAAAGAAGTCATGGGTATACAACAATTTAAAAATTATAATTAGACAAACTGATGAAAGAAAAATCTACTGACTTGGAGGTTGCTATCACGTGAGCTATGCTTAAACAAACTACATTGTGTTTTCTCTACTGATACTCTGGATACACAGTAAAGATTATCTAATAGATCTAGATTTGAAAGAATGTGAAAAAGCAGTATTTCCTTGAAGCAGGTGCCTTAGAGAAAAATTAATGCAAAAGAGAGAAATTTTTGTTTTTAATTTAATTTTTTAACATCTTTATTGGAGTATAATTGCTTTACAATGGTGTGTTAGTTTCTGCTTTATAACAAAGTGAATCAGCTATACATAGCTGATTCACTTTGTTAAAAGAGATAAATCTTATATATTGAAAGCATGGTAGAATTCTTTGAGTTGCCTACCACATTTAGTCCTTAAAAAGGTAGATTTAATAAAAACAATAGCTCCGACTTACATGTACCAGGAATAAAAGGGGAGCCATGGAAAGCAGATGACTAATCAATAGGTTATTTTCCAAATATATTTAAAGCAGCATATATGGGACCTTCAGTATTGAAAAGCCTAGAGGTTGCATGTGAGATGTTTTTAGTGCATGGTTTTAAATACTGACCATTTCTTCTGCTAACTATAAATTACAAATGGAAAATGTCACTTCTAAATTCACATCTTATATAAAAACTCATTCAAAACTGTTATTTTAGAGGTTGATTTAAATCCACATTTTCTTTTTAGCTTTCAGTCATTAGCAGATGTAAAAATAACTTAAACTTTATATCTAGTTGAAGGGACCATAGCTTGAAGAGATCCAGGTGAAACCAGTACTTTTTATAGTTCCGTTTTACCAGTCAAATCCTAACCAGGATTAAAGACCTGCTGTGGGTGATCTCCAGTAAAGACGGTCCAGTACTGAAGAATGATTATCACTTTGACGATGTTAGCATATATAGCATTCAAAATGCTTCTTAAAAGCATCAGTGGGGCTTCCCTGGTGGCGCAGTGGTTGAGAGTCCGCCTGCCGATGCAGGGGACACGGGTTCATGCCCCGGTCTGGGAGGATCCCACATGCCACGGAGCAGCTGGGCCCGTGGGCCGTGGCCGCTGGGTCTGCGCATCCGGAGCCTGTGCTCCGCAACGGGAGAGGCCACGGCAGTGAGGGGCCCGCGTACCGCAAAACAAACAAACAAAAAGCATCAATGAATAATTCACTCTATAGACACCAGCAGAAAACTAAAGGCTTAAGAGGTCTAGAAGGGATAAGGATATTTCTCTCAGGGACCACTACAAAAAAAAGAGCAACTTGCATTTCCATTCTCTGGAGGTGGGCTTTCTCGCCCTATTTGTATGAGGTTATTTTAAAAATAAGCAGGCAAATAAACACCAAAAGCACCTTTAAATTTATGGCGTCTTTCTGAGAAATTTAAATTGTTTTATACACTTGCTCTTCAGATAGGCTAATTAAAAGGTAAAAGGAAAATATACATCTTTTAATAAAGATACTGGATTTAAGCTTAGTTGGTCCTAAGAACTGCGGTGAGACTTCTAAAATGGAAAAACTTGGGCCTCATTCCAGACCCTCTGAAATGGAAGGTCCAAGGCTGGACACAGGAATGTTTTGTGTTGTTGGTTTTTTTTTTAATCTGTCTTTTATATTTTAAAAGCTCACCACAGATTGCCAGATAAAGATGGCACAATAAAATCTGATCAGAGAACTGCGCTTTTCCAACGAGAGGCGAAATAAAAGCCCGGAAATTTTCAACAGCAGAAAATAAACCCATGAAGAAAGGCACGTCACCTCAGTCTACACACTCTGAGGAGTGGTGACCAGCGTGAGGGACAGAAAATTCTGGAACGGTGTAGAACAGATGCTTGACCCCACCCTCACAGTCACAGGGAGGGAAACAAGTCCACAGAACCCTGAAAACCGATTCAGACAGAAGTAAACTGAGGGGTGAGTAAGCACTCAGGGGACAGTGACAGAAAAGATCTGAGAGGAAGACATGCAGGCTGGCCACCCGGATGCCAGGACTTGGCAGGAGCTGGGGCTGGCCACCTGGGTCTCTACTTCCCAGGGCTGCAGGCTGAATGCCTGGGGAAGATTACCACAAAACCTAGGGATTCCCAAGGAATAGGGGTGAACGCCTTTGACCTAATGGAGTGAATGCTAAAACAGAACCTCTAACAAAGTTTCAGAACAGACAACAAAACTCAGAGCCTCGAAGACAAGATGTACAGAAACAAGTGCTTTTGAGACCATGCCCCATGGGGTTAATAAAAACTGGTGACGAACAGAAATTCTTGAGCTTGCCTTCCAGTTTATTAAAAACCCCTTCACGTGTAACCTGCCTTCACCGATCGAGCCGATGCTGTAACTGTTGCTACAAAAGGCTTAGCTGTCCTCCAAGCATCACACAGCCGACACGGTAAGATGTTTGCCTGGGTTGTTTTCCAGGAACTCAGAGCTAGCTGTGTCTAGCTCAAGCTCAAGCCAGCTAAGACTGGTCGGGACTCCCTAAAACAGGGCCTGCACAGGTGTCTGGTAAATGACATTTTGACACCAGAGGGCCAAAAACCCCACCGTCAGATCACGCTAGGCGCCTCCATTTTTGAACATGCATCCCAGGAAGAAGCAAGTAACTCAGATACGCCTGCACAGAACACTAATTACCTCACCTTTTCCCTACCTGCAATCACCTTTCCCCACGCCTAAGACCACCCTGCTTCTTTATCCCATAAATATCCCAAGCCTCTCACCTTCAGGGAGGTGGATCTGAGACTTGTTCTCCTACCTCCTCGCTTGGCTGCCTTGTGAATAAACCCTTTCCCTCCTGCAAACCTCGGCGTCTCAGTGTTTGGCTTGTTGCATGTTGGCAAACGAACCTGGTTTGGTAACACTTTCCTCCACGCTTACCCTATAAGGGAGCTCAGAGGGAAAGACCAATGGCACCGGAAGCACAGCAGTGATTATTCACATTCTATCAGATCAAAGAGGGGCACTGGTGTTGTTTGTGTTAATAACAAAAACGTGCTTAGGCATCAACCTAAGACGTTTACATGCTTTATCTCATTAAGTCCCCTCAAGAGCCTTATAAGGTGAGAATTATCATCATTATTATTATTCACATATTACAGTTGAAAAAGACAAAGCACAGAGAGTAATTTGTCCCAAATCATATTACTATTAAGCGGAAGAACATCCCAGGCATTGGGACTCTTAGAGTCTGTTACTTGTAACCACTTCACTAAACTGCCTGTATTAAATATAAGCAAGGTGAAGGGATGTAGTATGTAATACAGAAGAAAAGGAAGGGACTTCCCCGGTGGCACAGGGCTTAAGAATCCGCCTGTTAATGCAGGGGACACAGGTTCGATCCCTGGTCCGAGAAGATCCCACATGCCGCGGAGCAACAAAACCCGCGCGCCACAACTACTGAGCCCGCGCTCTGCAACAAGAGAAGCCACCGCAATGAGAAGCCCACGCACCGCAACGAAGAGTAGCCCCCACCCACTGCAACTAGAGAAAGCCTGCGCACAGCAACGAAGACCCAACGTGGCCAAAAATTAAAAAAAATAAAAACGAAAAGGAAGGAAGAAAATGACAGAGAAAAACCCAATCTGGAAGAAAACATACAAGGAAATGAAGCAAATCCTAACTCCTCCAGAATATTTGACACGATAAACAAATTTAATAAAACCACAAAGCCAATAAAGCAAGAATCCCCAGCCTACAGGACAAAACAGAATGGGATGAAACTGGGAGGCTGCAAAGCTAAGGAAATGAACTAGGAACGAAAACACACAACTCCAGAGCTAATAAATAAATTAGGCTGGATATCAAATTTAAGAGAGGAAAGTTTTAAGACAATCATAACGTGGAAAGTAACTCTCATAATCAGAAAAAGAAAAAAGATCTGAAGAACAAGATGCTGTAACATAAGGAAAATGGATCTCTGAAGCATATGACCCAATAAGTAGAATAGAAAAAAATTCAGATATAATTGAAGAAAGTTCCCCTGAAATAAATTATTGACTTTTTATATGAAAGGGAAATTGACAAAGAGTGATCAACCACAAGGCATTGCTTGGTAAGGTTATCAAACTGCTAAAGTGGAACAAAAAATTCTTCACATACAGAGTCAAAAAAGCAAGTCACCTACAAAGAATAAAAATTTGGCTGGCCCCAGACTTTTCAACCAGAAGACAACGCAGCAGCAAAGTTTGGAGAGAAAAGTATGACCAGAGAATAATCAAGTCAAATTGTTGTTAAGTGCAGTCGACCCTCCACATCTGTGGGGTCTACATCCACAGAGTCAACCAACTGTGATCAAAAATATTGGGGGGAAAATTCCAGAAAGTTCCAAAAAGCAACACGTGAATTACTTCATGATGGCAACTGTTTACACAGCATTTACATTGTATTAGGTATTATAAGTAATCAAGAGATGCTTTAAAGTATGCAGAAGGATGTGTGTAGATTATACACAAATACTATGCCATGTTATATAAGGGACCTGAGCATCTTCAGATTTTGGTATCCGAGGCGGGCGGGGGCAGGGGGTGGTATTCCTGGAACCAATCCCCCACGGATTCTGAGGGATGACTGGATAGAGGCATTCTCAAACAAGAAAGAACTGAAGGATTATGCCACAGGCTCCTATAGGGGGAAGATAACCCTGTTTTTCTTGAGGCCAACAAACAAGTAGAGAGGCTGTGGTAGAAGGAATGGTGATGAGCATAAATCTATAATTAAGACAAATTAACTGTGAGACTCATGTTACAGACTAAATTATATAACTCAATTAGGAGAGGAAGTAAAACAGGTAGATACTATTTTCTTTATGTTTCCTAGCAGTGAGTCAGTTGAGCCTGTTTAAAATTACAACATGAGTTAAAGCAAAAACAAGAACAAACAAAAAACAGGAATGACACCCCACACATTTTTCATAATCTTTTTGCTAAATCTTATAAGAATTTGTTTAATATTTCAAGTTTGCTAAATCCTTCAGTTTCACTTTAATAAAATCTTTTTAATTGTTCAAGTAAATTTAAATTTAATACCTTGCATATACAATATGCAACATATTTTATAAAATGACTTTTACACAGTTACCTTTCATTTACAATGAGATCCAATTTTAAAAAAAAAAAATTGACCAGGACAAGAATGGTTCATCAAGAAGAAAGTACAAACGGCTCAAATGTATAAAAACATACTCAACCTCATTCATGCTAAGAGACAAATTACCTTTCAGACGTAGCAATTTTTACTTATCAAATCGGCAAAGATAAAAAAGATGGGTAACAAGAAGCATTGAGGGCCAAGGCGAGTAGCACCGCCACGAACTCTGAAGTGGTGATAAGGGTCACAGCCTCCGAGAAGGGCAACTTGGCAAATTCTACCAGAACCAAAGTGCTACTTTTAGGAACTTATTCTCTAGATATGCTTGCCCAAGTGTATCATGCAAGGTTATCCAGTGCAACTTTGTTCAGAGTTGCAAACAACTGGAAACAACATATCCACCAATTCAATGCAACACTGTATAGTTGTAAATAGTAAAAATGAACTCTCGGAATAATTTCCAGGATGCAGAAAGGCAAGGGCACACTGACCTGCTGGGGAAGCAAGGAAGAAAACACACTTCCTTGCCTGTGTATCCATAATATCTCTCTGGAAGGATACGTAAGAGACAGATAACATTTATTGTCCCTGGGAACAGGGGTAAGAGAAGGGACACTCCACTGTAAACCTTTTTGTACCTTTAGAAGTTTTAATCATATGAATTCATTACCTGGTCATAACAAATAATTTAGTTTGTTTTGGCTGCGTTGGGTCTTTGTTGCTGAGGGCAGGCTTTCTGTAGTTGCAGTGAGCGGGGGCTACTGTTCCTTGCAGTGTGCGGGCTTCTCATTGCGGTGGCTTCTCTTGTTGCAGAGCACAGGCTCTAGGGTGCATGGCCTTCAGCAGTTGTGGTGAGTGGGCTCAGTAGTTGTGGTGCACGGGCTTAGCTGCTCTGAGGCATGTGGGATCTTCCCGGACCAGGGATCGAACTCATGTCCCCTGCATTGGCAGGCATATTTTTAGCCACTGTGCCACTAGGGAAGTCCTTTTTGTTTATTTTTAAAGAAACAGTTGCTAAGGGGCAATCAATAGTTGGTTCTCTTATATAGGTCATGTACGATGTTTTAAGATTATATTAAGGGGACTTCCCTGGTGGCACAGTGGTTAAGAAGCCACCTGCCAATGTAGGGGACATGGGTTCAAGCCCTGGTCCGGGAAGATCCCACATGCCATGGAGCAATTAAGCCCGTGCGCCACAACTACTGAGCTTGCGCTCTAGAGCCCGTGAGCCACAACTACTGAAGCCCGCGAACCTAGAGCCCATGCTCCACAACAAGAGAAGCCACCGCAATGAGAAGCCCATGCACCGCAATGAAGAGTAGCCCCCACTCACCACAACTAGAGAAAGCCCGCACGCAGCAACGAAGACCCAATGCAGCCATAAATAGAAAATAAAAATTTTTTAAAAGATTATATTAAGAACTTGGGACTTTCCTGGTGGTCCAGTGGTAAAGAATCTGCCTTCCAATGCAGGGAACGTGGGTTCAATCCCTGGTCAGGGAACTAAGATCCCACAGGCCACGGGGCAACTAAGCTCCGGTGCCACAACTACTGAGCTCATGCACCTCAGCTAGAGCCCGTGAGCCCAAACTACAGAGCCCACGTGCTCTAGAACCTGCGCACCACAACTACAGATTACACGCGCCCTGGAGCCTGAGCGCCACAACTAGAGAAGAGAAAACCCACACGTCACAACTAGAGAGAAGCCCACACACCACAATGAAAGATCCCGCGTGCCTCAACGAAGATCCTGCGTGCTGCAACTAAGACCCAATGCAGCCAAAAATAAATAAAATAAATAAATGTTTTTATAAAAAAAAAAGATTATATTAAGAATTTGACCCTATGCTGCCTTGAACGGATAATAACTATAGCAGGGGTCAGCAAACTTATATATAAGCACGTATATATGTATAAGCTTATACATAAAAGCAAATTTATAAAGGGCCAGACAGTAAATATATTAGACCTGCAGCCCCAGGGTCTCGGGGCTGCAAAAGCAGCCACGGACAATACACAGATGAACGGACGCACCTGTATTCCAGTAAAGCTTTGTGTACAAAACCAGGCAGTGATGGGTTTGGCCGTGGCTATGGCCAGTAGTTTGTTAACCACTGACCTACAGAAATCAAAGCCCTAATTATCATCTTCCATGTCTAAAATAAGTTAGAGTCTTTTTTCCTCTAATGCAGAAAAGAAATTATTTAACGACAGACAACTCCCCAAAGAGACCATGATGGTTTTTCAACATCATAT
The DNA here is from genome assembly GCF_951394435.1 of Stenella coeruleoalba. Taxonomy (NCBI): domain Eukaryota; kingdom Metazoa; phylum Chordata; class Mammalia; order Artiodactyla; family Delphinidae; genus Stenella; species Stenella coeruleoalba. The sequence goes on from NC_137153.1 coordinate 116,730,052, forward strand.
TGATGTTTTAAGCAAGTCTTTGTTGAATATGCTCCAGTCACACTGGTCTTTCCATTCCTTGAACATGTCCCCACCTCAGGACCTTTGCACTCGCTGATTCCTTGGCCTGGAAGAACTGCTCTCAGATCTTTGCATGCCTGCTTTCTCCTTGTCTGTCAGTTCTCAAGCAATGGATTTCCCTGGCCAGTCAGGCTAAGTAAGCCTTGCCCCCCCCCATCATCTTCTAATGCATCACTGGTTTTACTTATTCGCTATCTTTATTAAACTTTATTTATTACTTAAACGCTATCTTTGAATGATTTACTGCCTTGCTTATTTGCATGCAGTCTTTTTTCCATAGTGAGAAGGTGAGTCCCTCAGGCTCAGGCACTTCCTGTGTCTCATTCACTAGAGTCTCCCCCACCCCCAACTCTGTTGACACATTATTAGTTGTTCTGTTTGTTTTTAAACCTTCATCAGCTCCCATAGGCCTGTGCAGGCACATAATTCTCCTTGAAGCAGTGCTGACCAAATATTGTAGACCTGTTCCCTGTTGATTCACTCTTTCTACAGCTATTTACTAAGCACCTATTTTATGCACTGTTCCATACTACAGGGATTCATTAGTGAACACAACGCAAAGAGCCCTCTGCCCTTGGGAGGCTTATATTCTAGCAGGGAGGGAGCAGAAGACAATGAACAACACAATATGTAAGAAAATTACATAATGTTAGAAAGTTATCAGCGCTTTGGAAAAACCAAAAAGTCCAGCAGGGAGGCAGGGAGGCCCTTACTGAGGAGGTGACATCTGAGCAAAGACTTGAAGGAGGTGAGGGAGTTGGCCACGTGGACCCTGGAGGATGGACCTCTAGGTGACAACATCTATATGAAAGGCCAATGCAGCATCCCTGGGGTGGCAGCATGTCTGGCATGTACAAGATACAGCACGGAGGCCAATTCTGTTAGAGCAGAGATACGAAGGGAGAGAGAGAAAGGGGTAATGTCTGAGAGGTAGAGAGACCCGTTCACGAAGGGCTTTATAGGACATCCACTGTAAGGATATTCGATTTACTTCGAGGGAAATGGGGAGACGTTGGTGTTTTGAATGAGGAGTGCTGTGATCCGCCTGTCTTGTGGAAAAGACGGACAGTAGGAAATAAGGGAGGAATAAGAAACGAGTTAGAAGATTCATAGTAAGCCAGGTAAGAGGTGATGGGGGCTTGGACCACAGTGCCAGCAGTGGAGGTGCTGAGAAGGGCAGGGATCCTGGATCAATCTGGAAAGCAGAGGTACCAGGACTTCCCGATGGGGGCGGGGGAGTGTGGGAGAAAGACAAAAGCCAAAGATGACTCTGGAGTTTTTGACCCAAGCAAGGAAGGATGCAGCTGCCCTCGAGCCGAGCCGGGGAGCTGCGGGGAGCCGGGCTGCAGAGATGCAGATTTTGTTGGGATTTTTGTGTTTGTTTTTTGGCTGCGTGGGGTCTTCGTTGCTGCATGCAGGCTTTCTCTAGCTGCGGCGAGTGGGGGCTACTCTTCGTTGCCGTGCACGGGCTTCTTATTGCGGTGGCTTCTCTTGTTGTGGAGCACGGGCTCTAGGCACGCAGGCTTCAGTAATTGTAGCATGCAGGCTCAGTAGTCGTGGCGCACAGGCTCAACTGCTCCACGGCATGTGGGATCTTCCTGGACCAGGGCTTGAACCCATGTCCCCTGCATTGGCAGGTGGACTCACAACCACTGCGCCACCAGGAAAGCCCCGGAAATGCAGACTTTGAGTGGATATTCTGTTTCAGACATCCAAATGGAGATTCTGAGTAACCTGTTTCTGGAGTTCAGGACAGAGATCAAGCTTGGAGACATCTGTTGCCGTAGAGATCGTACTTAAAGCCATCACCAGGAGAGTATAAATAGAGAAGGGAAGATGACGGAGGACTGGGCGCCAGGGCACATCGGGGTGAAGTGGCAGAAGGAAAGGAGGAACTGCGAAGGGGGTTGAGCAGGGCTTCTGAAGAGCTTCTGGTGAGATAGGAATGAAGCCAAGAGACTGGGGTTTCAGAGGCCAAGCAAGAAAAGTGTTTCGAGGAGGGAGCACCCACCCCTTCAAAGACGCTGAGGGGTCAAGGGTGGTGAGGACTGAGGACAGGCGACTGGGTGGGACAGGATGAAGGTCACTGGTGCCCCGAGGAGCTGTTCTGGTGCACAGGTGCAGGTGAGCTAAATAGGGAGAGGAGGGGAACTGGAGAGACATTGTTGGGAAGGTTTGCTGCAAAGGAAGGCAAAGAAATGGTGGCAGCTGGTGGGGGAAGTGAGCTCAAGAGAAGTTTTGTTTCCTTGTTTGTTTTTTAATGATGGGAGACAGTGGTACATTTTTGTGACCATGGGAATAAGCCAGTAGAAAGTAAAGCCTTGATAACATAGGAGACAGAGGAAAACTAGTGGGGACAGAGCTCCAGAGTCGGAGAGATGGGGGAAGATCTAGTGTGCAAGAGGAGGGCTTGGATTCAGCCAGGAGCATCAGAGGGAGGGGGCATCCAGGTGTGGGAACAGATGCCAACAGATGGGTTACAGGGCCTGAGAGCCTGAGGGTGTTTTCCTCTATCTGCTTCAATTTTCTCAGTGAAGTAGGAAGCAAGTGGTGAGGATGGGAAGGGAGATGTTGGGGTTTGTGGAACGAGAAGCTATGAAAGACGCAGGCAGGTGGGAAAGCAAACCAACAAAGGGCAGGTAGTATGATTACTCATCAGCCTCAAGGGCCCGGCCCAGATCTCAGTCCAAAGGATTAGAAAACACCTCCAAAGGATTAGCAATTGTCTTGAATTGTCTTGAATTACTCATAATCTTTTTTTATCAACTTCTCCCAATAAGCACAAATTTAGATACTTTGCAGGGATGTCATGAAACAAATGTTAACATTTAAATCTCAGGAAAAGGACTTCCTAAGAGATTACCATCATAGCAGTAATACCGCTACTCTATTTCAAGTCATGAAACATGATCCAGGACAGGGTAAAACGGTCGATGGAGAGCTACTAAATGTTATCCCAAACCTATTATTGGGATTTGGAGTCTTTTCCAATAGCCTCCAATTTTGTTACCTAAATCAGCACTTCCCTCACAGAGGGGGATGAGAAAGGGCAGGAAGCCAGGTGCTTCCCAGAGGGAAAAAGAAAGCACCTTCCCTTCATGACATAAAACTGATGGAGAAATTTGCTGAGAACTGACTTAATGACATCCCATGACAAACCTCCAAAGCAAAACAAGACAGTGGATAAGGCACCAGGAAAGAAGAGAATAGGCTAAGAGAAAAAGAATACAACAAATGTAGGGAAATCCATTAGATGAGACCTTACTTCGCCTAAAGCTGTTAGGTAACCCATTTCCACATGAGAGACAACATTTTATGACAGCGCAACGTCTCAGTAATCAACACAAAGCAGCTCATTCTCCATTCACACTTTCAGTTTTAAAAGCCTTAAAGCGCTAATGAGGCTGATACACATACAGGGCGCCAGAAATTCATCTGGAATAAAATTTATTTATAAAAATAAATTTACTTATTAAATTCTTATTAAGTAAATTTAAGAATAATTTATTTATTATTAAATTATTCTTAAATAAATTTATTTATTATTAAATACATTAAATAAATTATTTATAAAAATTATTTCATTGAGCAATCTGTTTTACATTTTATTTACTCAATGGAAACAAAACTTATCCATAAAAGTACACCACATGTGCTACCACTTAGGTGCTTATTTACAAACAACAACAGCCCTCTGAGAAGTCACGTTCTTTCAAAGATACATGACATACACCTTATCCAGATACTCTTTGGATTAAAATGAAATATTTCTAAACCAAAAGTCATCTAGACCTTTCACAATCTGTGCAAACCAGCCAAACAAGAAATCATTAAAGGGACTTCCCTGGTGGTACAGTGGTTAAGAATCCACCTGCCAATGCAGGGGACACAGGTTCGAGCCCTGGTCCGGGAAGATCCCACATGCCTCAGAGCAACTGCACTCTAGAGCCCGTGTGCCTATAGCCTGTGTTCCTCAACAAGAGAAGACACTACAATGAGAAGCCCACGCACTGCAATGAAGACCCAATGCAGCCAAAAATGAATAAATACACAAATAAATAAATTAATTAAAAAAAAGGAAATCATTAAAGATTTTGCCACTTCAAGTTCAAGCTTACCAGCCACTTTTAAACATTTTACATAAAAACACAACTTTCTTGGATAATTTCATCATTGTTAAATTGTTATAAGAAGGGTCTCCACAGGACCTCTCACGTGCTGCTGGAGGGATCGTGAATCAGACAAACTGTCTGGAAAATTGTTTGACTCCATCTACTAAAGCTAAACATACACAAAGCCTATGACCCAGGAATTCCACTCCTGGGTATATACTTTATATCCCCAAATTGGAAACAAGCAATAGCCTAGTGACAGTAGACTGGACAAACGGTGATACACCCATATACCAAAATACTAAACACCAATCAAAAGAAAAGCACCACCACATGCAACAACACAAATGAATCTCATAGACATAATGAGGAACAAAGGAAGCCAAATACAAACAGTGCATAATAAATGATTACATTTGCATAAGGTTCAAAAATAAGCATGACTAATCCAAGCTGTCAGAGATCAGGAAAGTGGTCAACCATACGGGTGAGGGGGATGAACTAGAAAGGGCTGGGGCGATGGGGGGCCTCTGAGGCTGGGAATTTCCTGTTTCTTGACCTGGGTGCTGGTCACATAGTGGTATTCACTCTGAAAATTTCCGGGGCTTTACATTTATGACCTGTGCACTTTTCTGTATATATATATTATATTTCAAAACAGTTTTCTGGGGAAAAAAAAAATGGTGCTCCAAAATTCAGCAGAATCCTTTTAAGAAACAGAGCCTAGAGGGCAGACAGCAGAAGCAAGAAGAACTACATCCTGCAGCCTGTGGAACAAAAACCACATTCACAGAAAGACAGACAAGATGAAAAGGCAGAGGGCTATGTACCAGATGAAGGAACAAGATAAAACCTCAGAAAAACAACTAAATGAAGTGGAGATAGGCAACCCTCCAGAAAAAGAATTCAGAATAATGATAGTGAAGATGATCCAGGACCTCGGAAAAAGAATGGAGGTAAAGATCGAGAAGATGCAAGAAATGTATAACAACAACAACAAAAAAAGAAATGTATAACAAAGACCTAGAAGAATTAAAGAACAAACAGAGATGAACAATACAATAACTGAAATGAAAACTACACTAGAAGGAATCAATAGCAGAATAACTGAGGCAGAAGAACGGAGAAGTGACCTGGAAGACAGAATGGTGGAATTCACTGCTGCAGAACAGAATAAAGAAAATAGAATGAAAAGAAATGAAGACAGCCTAAGAGACCTCTGGGACGACATTAAACGCAACAACATTCGCATTACAGGGGTCCCAGAAGAAGAGAGAGAGAAAGGACCAGAGAAAATATTTGAAGAGATTATAGTCTAAAACTTCCCTAACATGGGAAAGGAAATAGCCACCCAAGTCCAGGAAACACAGCGAGTCCCATACAGGATAAACCCAAGGAGAAACACGCCGAGACACAGAGTAATCAAATTGGAAAAAATTAAAGACAAAGAAAAATTATTGAAAGCAGCAAGGGAAAAACGACAAATAACATACAAAGGAACTCCCATAAGGTTAACAGCTGATTTCTCAGCAGAAACTCTACAAGCCAGAAGGGAGTGGCATGATATACTTAACATGATGAAAGGGAAGAACCTACAACCAAGATTACTCTACCCAGCAAGGATCTCATTCAGATTCAAAGGAGAAATCAAAAGCTTTACAGACAAGCAAAAGCTCAGAGAATTCAGCACCACCAAACCAGCTCTACAACAAATGCTAAAGGAACTTCTCTAAGTGGGAAACACAAGAGAAGAAAAGGACCTACAAAAACAAACCCAAAACAATTAAGAAAATGGTCATAGGAACATACATATTGATAATTACCTTAAACGTGAAAGGATTAAATGCTCCAACCAAAAGACACAGGCTTGCTGAATGGATACAAAAACAAGACCCATATATATGCTGTCTACAAGAGGCCCACTTCAGACCTAGGGACACCTACAGACTGAAAGTGAGGGGATGGAAAAAGATATTCCATGCAAATGGAAATCAAAAGAAAGCTGGAGTAGCAATACTCGTATCAGATAAAATAGACTTTAAAATAAAGAATATTACAAGAGACAAGGAAGGACACTACATAATGATCAAGGGATCAATCCAAGAAGAAGATATAACAATTATAAATATATATGCACCCAACATAGGAGCACCTCGATACATAAGGCAACTGCTAACAGCTATAAAAGAGGAAATCGACAGAAACACAATAATAGTGGGGGACTTTAACACCTCACTTACACCAATGGACAGATCATCCAAAATGAAAATAAATAGGGAAACAGAAGCTTTAAATGACACAACAGACCAGATAGATTTAATTGATATTTATAGGACATTCCATCCAAAAACAGCAGATTACACTTTCTTCTCAAGTGCACATGGAACATTCTCCAGGATAGATCACATCTTGGGTCACAAATCAAGCCTCGGTAAATTTAAGAAAATTGAAATCATATCAAGCATCTTTTCTGATCACAATGCTATGAGATTAGAAATGAATTGTAGGGAAAAAAACATAAAAAACACAAACACATGGAGGCTAAACAATACGTTACTAAATAACCAAGAGATCATTGAAGAAATCAAAGAGGATATCAAAAAATACCTAGAGACAAATGACAATGAAAACATGATGATCCAAAACCTGTGGGATGCAGCAAAAGCAGTTCTAAGAGGGAAGTTTATAGCTATACAAGCCTACCTCAAGAAACAAGAAAAATCTCAAATAAACAATCTAACCTTGCACTAAAGGAACTAGAGAAAGAAGAACAAACAAAACCCAAAGTTAGCAGAAGGAAAGAAATCATAAAGATCAGAGAAGAAATAAATGAAATAGAAACAAAGAAAACAACAGCAAAGATCAATAAAACTAAAAACTGGTTCTTTGAGAAGATAAACAAAATTGATAAACCATTAGCCAGACTCATCAAGAAAAAGAGGGAGAGGACTCAAATCAATACAATTAGAAATGAAAAAGGAGAAGTTACAACAGACACTGCAGAAATACAAAGGATTATAAGAGACTACTACAAGCAACTCTATGCCAACAAAACGGACAACCTGGAAGAAATGGACAAATTCTTAGAAATGCACAACCTTCTGAGACTGAACCAGGAAGAAATAGAAAATATAAACAGACCTATCACAAGCACTGAAATTGAGACTGTCATTAAAAATCTTCCAACAAACAAAAGTCCAGGACCAGATGGCTTCACAAGTGAATTCTATCAAACATTTAGAGAAGAGCTAACAGCTATCCTTCTCAAGCTCTTCCAAAAAATTGCAGAGGAAGAACACTCCCAAACTCATTCTATGAGGTCACCATCACCCTGATACCAAAACCAGACAAAGATACTACAAAACAAGAAAATTACAGACCAATATCACTTATGAATATAGATGCAAAAATCCTCAACAAAATACTAGCAAACAGAATCCAACAACACATTAAAAGGTTCATACACCATGATCAAGTGGGACTTATCCCAAGGATGCAAGGATTCTTCAATATAGGCAAATCAATCAATGTGATAAACCATATTAACAAATTGAAGGAGAAAAACGATATAATCATCTCAATAGATGAAGAAAAAGCTTCTGACAAAACTCAACACCCATTTATGATAAAAACTCTCAAGAAAGTGGGCATAGAGGGAACCTACCTCAACATAATAAAGGCCATATACGACGAACCCACAGCAAACATCATTCTCAATGGTGAAAAACTGAAAGCATTTCCTCTAAGATCAGGAAGGAGACAAGGATGTCCACTCTTACCACTCTTACTCAACATAGCTTTGGAAGTCCTAGCCACGGCAATCAGAGAAGAAAAAGAAATAAAAGGAATACAAATTGGAAAATAAGAAGTAAAACTGTCACTGTTTGCAGATGACATGATACCATACATAGAGAATCCTAAAGATGCCACCAGAAAACTACTAGAGCTAATCAATGAATTTGGTAAAGTTGCAGGATACAAAATTAATGCACAGAAATCTCTTGCATTCCTATCCACTAATGATGAAAAATCTGCAAGAGAAATTAAGGAAACACTCCCGTTTACCACTGCAACAAAAAGAATAAAATACCTAGGAATAAACCTACTTAGGGAGACAAAAGACCTGTATGCAGAAAACTATAAGACACTGATGAAAGAAATTAAAGATGATACTAACAGATGGAGAGATATACCATGTTCTTGGCTTGGAAGAATCAATATTGTGAAAATGACTATACTACCCAAAGCAATCTACAGATTCAATTCAATCCCTATCAAATTACCAATGGCATTTTTTATGGAACTAGAACAAAAAATCTAAAAACTTGTATGGAGACACAAAAGATTCCGAATTGCCAAAACAGTCTTGAGGGAAAAAAACAGAACTGGAGGAATCAGACTCCCTGACTTCAGACTATACTACAAAGCTACAGTAATCAAGACAATATGGTACTGGCACAAAAACAGAAATATAGATCAATGGAACAAGATAGAAAGCCCAGAGATAAACCCACGCACCTGTGGTCAACTAATCTATGACAAAGGAGGCAAGGATATACAATGGAGACAAGACAGTCTCTTCAATAAGTGGTGCTGGGAAAACTGGACAGCTACATGTAAAAGAATGAAATTAGAACACTCCCTAACACCATACACAAAGATAAACTCAAAATGGATTTGAGACCTAAATGTAAGACCAGACACTATAAAACTCTTACAGGAAAACATAGGAGGAACACTCTTTGACATAAATCACAGCAAGATCTTTTTTGATCCACCTCTTAGAATAATGGAAATAAAAACAAAAATAAACAATGAGACCTAATGAAACTTAAAAGCTTTTGCACAGCAAAGGAAACCATAAACAAGATGCAAAGACAACCCTCAGAATGGGAGAAAATATTTGCAAATGAATCAACGGACAAAGGATTAATCTCCAAAATATATAAACAGCTCATGCAGCTCAATATTAAAAAAACAAACAACCCAATCCAAAAATGGGCAGAAGACCTAAACAGACATTTCTCCAAAGAAGACATAGAGATGGCCAAGAAGCACATGAAAAGCTGCTCAACATCACTAATTACTAGAGAAATGCAAATCAAAACTACAATGAGGTATCACCTCACACCAGTTAGAATGGGCATCATCAGAAAATCTACAAACAACAAATGCTGGAGAGGGTGTGGAGAAAAGGGAACCTTCTTGCACTGTTGGTGGGAAGGTAAATTGATACAGCCACTATGGAGAATAGTACGGAGGTTCCTTAAAAAAATAAAAATAGAATTACCATATGATCCAGCAATCCCACTACTGGGCATATGCCCTGAGAAAACCATAATTCAAAAAGACACATGCACCCCAATGTTCATTGCAGCACTATTTACAATAGCCAGGTCATGGAAGCAACCTAAATGCCCATCGACAGACGAATGGATAAAGAAGCTGTGGTACATACATACAATGGAGTATTACTCAGCCATAAAAAGGAACGAAATTGAGTCATTTGTTGAGACGTGGATGGATCTAGAGACTGTCATACAGAGTGAAGTAAGTCAGAAAGAGAAAAACAAATATCGTATATTAACGCATGTATGTGGAACCTAGAAAAGTGGTACAGATGAACCGGTCTGCAGGGTAGAAGTTGAGACACAGATGTAGAGAACAAATGTATGGACACCAAGGGGGGAAAGCCACGGGGGGGTGGGGATGGTGGTGTGCTGAATTGGGCGACTGGGATTGACATGTATACACTGATGTGTATAAAATTGATGACCAATAAGAACCTACTGTATAAAAAAATAAATAAAATTAAATTTAAAAATTAAAAAAAAAAGAAACAGAGCCTAAAAGCAATAACTTGGTTTTTATGTTTACTGTCCTCTAAAAAATAATTTTCAATATTAAAAAAAACAACTGCTTCTACTGAAATATAAGCTTACATGAAAAGGGAAAATAAATATTTAAAGGATTATACATTTATAGTATAAAATGAGGATATAAATTATCTTTATATCCATTCTGCAGTTAACAAACAACCTTTCTCAATATCAACTTACCTGAGTTGCTTTGCATAGCTGAGTTCAATCTCTGTCCTTTCCTTTACAAATTTGATGTATTTCTCAAGAATATCAATTCCCCACTGTGTGTGTTTTTCTAAGTTGTCAAATTGATCCTGTTAATAAAAAACAAAGGGAGAGCTTGTAATCTTTCTCTGTGATTAACGTAACTTCAGTGAACAATTCTCTCAACAATAAATCAGTACGTAGAAAGCAGTTCTAACATTTTCCATGATTGTACTTGGGTGTTTTTTCGCTGAGCAAATTTTAAATCAACATTACCAAATTTGGTTTGAAAACTGCCTGAGATATTGAACTCTGACCCCTCTGTTCACGTCCCCTATTCCTGTTAGAAACATGGTGTTTGGATGTATTTAATGTCCTAGTGCAAAGCAAAGTGTCTTCTGCAGATACCAAAAACAGAGATGAAACACACTCCCGTGTCAACTCAGTCACACTATTAGCACCTTAACTGTTATCTCTGAGTTAGCATTCAGGATAAGCTCACTGAAATTTGAGGCAAGGAAATGGCAGGGAGAAGAGTTACAAAATACTTGCTTTCTTCAAACAAATGACTCATGCGGACTTCATTCCAACATTCAACCATGCATCAAGCCTACACTATTTGCCAGGAATGGTGATTGGGGCTGGGGAACAAGAAAGAAGAGAATTATAGCCACGATGTACAGGCTGCCTCAAGATTCCTAGTCTGGAAGGGAGCGGGTAGGTATTCCAGCCACCCCTAATGCAAAGGCAGGGAGAGGCCCAGGAATCAGGGGGACCGGTCCTGCTGGAGCTCAAGGTGGGGGTAGGGCACAAGGGAATGAGTGGTGGTGGGTGACGGGACTAGAGGGTCCGGGCCTGATCACCCAGGGCCTTGAATGCCGAGTTAAGGTGTCTAGACTCTCTGGTGGGCACAAGTGAGCCACTGAAGGGTTCGCAAAGGGAGTGGCACACCTAAGACATGTTTAGCATCACCAGGAGCTGGATGTCAGGGGACTGTTCAATATCCTAAGCAGAGAAACTGGGAGCAGAGGGGAGGATTTTATAGACCATGAACAAAGAATCAGCTAGTCTTAGTGACTGGATGGGGAGGCTGGAAGGGATATGCAGGATAGGGGAGGATTCTAAGGCGACTCCTTGGTTCTGTTTCCTGTGAGTACACAGGCGGAGGGGCAGCAGTTTGGGGTGAAGTGACATGTGGAGTCAGGGACTGACATGTCCAGAAGAGAGTTGGAAACACAGATGTATTCAGGGCTCAAGGACGGAGGCCAGGGAGCTGGTAGATCTGAAACAATAACCAAGGATCAGAACCCCAGAGTCGGCTGCAGCTCTGCACTGAATTCATAAAGAGGGCCAAACCCAGGGAGGAGAGCCCAGAAGGACCTACGAAGGTGGGGTGTTAGCACAACATTGGGGAAGAGAGAAGTTGCAAAGGTGAAAGTCTGCTCATGAGAGGTAACAGTAACAGAGGATGAGGTTCTAGCCCCAGCTCTGGGACTTCACAGAGAAAGGCCATGGAACATCTCAAGGTTTTAGTCATCCACCTACAAGATGAAGATAGAATCCCTGCCTAATTTGAGAAATCGGTCGTGAGGATCATGTAAGACGGAAAAATGCCAAGCCAAGTACAAAAACACAAAGCCACCATGTAACCCTATCCCAGGCGTGTGCAATCTTACAATATACATTTGGCATCGTCCTTCAGCTTATTTTTTAGACCCAGCATCTTCAATTTTAAATCTATCATTGTGCTTTGATTCTATTTTCCATTCAAAGCAGTGCAAACTGTAACATGAGAAAATGTTCCATATACTTGACTTAGAGCAGGAGGGTAGCAGAGTCAAGACACTTTTTTCCTCAAACTTGAGAAACCCTGGGAATTCCCTGGCAGTCCACTGCTTAGGATTCTGCGCTTCCACTGCAGGGGGCATGGGTTCCATCCCTGGCCGGGGAACTAAGATCCTGCAAGCTACACAAGAGAAACCCTCTTCTGAAGAAAAATAATTTCCTCAACCTTACTCCCGCCCAGGCCCACAGAACAGTTTGAGAAACCTCAACTTAAGAAATTCAGGGGCTTCCCTGGTGGCGCAGTGGTTGAGAGTCTGCCTGCCGATGCAGGCGACACGGGTTCGTGCCCCCGTCCGGGAAGATCCCACATGCTGCAGAGCGGCTGGGTCCCTGAGCCATGACCGCTGAGCCTGCACGTCCGGAGCCTGTTGCTCCACGACGGGAGAGGCCACAACAGTGAGAGGCCCGCGTACCGCAAAAAAAAAAAAAAAAAGAAAAAGAAAAAGAAAAAGAAAAGAAATTCAGGCTTTCTTTTACAAGAATATTTTCTAATTGAAAGTAATCACTGTACAATGTTTACCTTTATACCTAATAATTTCTAATATTATCATAAAAAATCAGAGACCATTTAAGATTTTCATTGATTCTTGGTCCTCAATAACATATTCCACAAACTCTGAGATTTCATTTCAAGAAACACTGCTGAAGAATGTTATTTATTTATGTTACCTATAAGGTCAAGGGTTGTCAGGCAAATTTATAGTGTAAACAAGACTGTAGATCTCTTTAAACTACTTGAGAGAGCAAATATACAAACAGTTCAAGTATGATTACAATCATTCCTAGTTAATTAGAGCAAGTCTTCTTTAAAGCTCTCTGCTAATCAGTAACCCTTTGTTAATATAGTTTCATATTGACCTTATTTATTTAAAATTCCTTTTCACACACTTCCCTCCATTTGAGAGCCCTCTCTCTGTATAATTTCCTATCTCCAGAGCCTTACTATTTTTAGCAGTTACAGATGTTTATAGATGTTATAAACATCTATAGATGTTTATAGGTGTTTCCTTGAAGACTTACTAAGATAGTCTGCTCTTAGATTTCACCCTTGTCCTGCTAACAACCTAAGTTCATATTTTTCCTTATTATATTACTTTGCAATTCTTTTTAGCCCTAATATGTATAATATAAAGCAACAGCTTTTGAGATCAAAACACTTTTTTAAAAAAATCTACATTTGAATTGAGTCCACCTTAAAAATTACAGGCCTCAAACCAACAATATGTTTCCAATAAAGTTATCTGTATTCAAGAACATTCTGCAAGCTATAATAAAGCACTTACTAAAATAACAGGGTCCAAGTGAGATAGAAGATATTAATAATAAAAAACCTGACTCAGTAACACATAAACTAGTACTTGCTTGTGAATATAGCATAGTTCTTTTTTATGCTACATTAAAACGTCTCCAATGACGCCAGACTCTACTGCTGCTGTCACATGGATGGCCACAACATGGACTTTCTTGACAGCAGCTACGAGAAAATTCAAAACAGATGAAAAACTAATCATCAACCCACTTACATTCTTGACTAAAATGTGGAAAACTTAATGGAAAAAAACCTCCAAATCTTAAAAAGCCTCCTTTGTAAGCAAATATTTTAAGTGGTGTTTTTAAAAATAGCCTTTGCTACTTTGGGGATGGTACCATTATCAAAAATGAGTCCTATCCATTATCTGTGAATTATACCTCAATTAAAGACAGGGAGGGAGGGAGGAATGGAGAGGGAGAGAAAGACAGAGAGAAATGCATCCCTTCCTGTTTAATGTCACATGATGACACTTTTGAAGACTCCTTTGCCCTCTTAAAAATCATTGAGGAGGGCTTCCCTGGTGGCGCAGTGGTTAAGAATTCACCTGCCAATGCAGGGGACACAGGTTCGAGCCCTGGTCCGGGAAGATCCCACATGCCGCGGAGCAACTAAGCCCGTGTGCCACAACTACTGAGCCTGTGCTCTAGAGCCCACGCGCTACAACTCCTGAGCCCACAAGCCACAACTACTGAAGCCCGCGTGCCTAGAGCCCGTGCTCCGCAACAAGAAAAGCCACCACAATGAGAAGCCCGCGCAACACAACGAAGAGTAGCCCTCACTCGCCGCAACTAGAGACCGCGCACAGCAACGAAGACTCAACGCAGCCATAAATAAATAAATAAATTTTAAAAGAATCGTTGAGGACCCCAAAGAGCTTTTGTTGACATGGTTTATAGCTATCAATATTCACTCTATCAGAAATTAAAAACTAAAAGATGTTTTAAATACCTATCAATTCATTTAAAAAGACAATAATAAATCCATTATATATTAATGTAACTAGCATATATATTTTTTTTTAATTTTTTGTTTATTTTTAGGAACTTTACTTTCCAAAACAAAACAAAAAGAAAATGAGAAGAATGGCACTGTTTTACATTTCTGTAAATCTCTTTAATGTCTGGTTTAATAGAAGACAGCTGGATTCTCATATTCTTTTACATTTAGTCTGTTATGAGTCTTTACTTTGGTGGAAGTACATCAAAAAAATACAACTTCACGCAGATATGTAGTTAGAAAACGGAGGAGTATTTCAATGCCTTTTCTAGGTAATTGCAGATGTTCTTATTTGACACCACACCCAAACTTAACAAATAGTAGTTTCGTAAAGGCTAGCTGCAATGTGAAATCTGAAACCATGGCAATGAATTTTTCATACTGGTTACAATAAAATGCACTAGTCTGTCTTGCACTTTGAATGGATCTTTCACCTATGCGTGAATGCATTATGCATTGGTCATTTGGAAAATATTATTTCACTGATATATGCAGATCTTCCAAGTGTTGACACATTTCCGTATAAAATATTTTAAAATTCCATGTTTATTTCACTACCTATCTTATCTGATGAGTCTTTAAATATTTGGAAACTGTCAAGCTCACAATGCCATGTACACATTTTCCAAAATTCTAATTTCCACTTAACAGTTGGAATTTCATCGTTGGCAACAAACGTTGTCAGTTGTTTCCTTGAGGTGACAGGCTCACTTCATTTTTGAGAAAATGTTTGACAAATGCTCAAGTGTTTGTCTGCCGATCGTTCTTTGAAGTAAAAACGGTGTCCTATGATAAAAGCAGCTAGATCAGCTCAAAACAATCACTTAAGTATTTTGGTTTCAGCATACTTCCTGTCTGTCTTGTCACACACACTATTAAAAAGATGTATGATGTATATTCAAAGGTAGAGATTTAATAAAATTAATAATCTTTACTGTTTCATCAAGGACATTTAAAAATAAAACTGATTTTTTTTTTTAAACAACTAATGGTGAAGAATTCAGTAACTTCTACTGCAGGTTGGAGCCACCACCCTGATTCCTGCTAAGGCACCAGCCATCTTACCCACCACTGCTTTTGCACCATCAGTAAAAATGCCAACACAGTGAAAAAGACAATGTCTTAACTATCATTATGAAAATAGGTTTGACCTCATGGACTCCATGAGAGGGTTTCTGGAACCTCCAGAGGTCCAGGAACCACACTTTAGGAACCACTGTCATATGACACATACTCTAAAATTTCTACTTGAAAGCTTCATATTGCCAAAGATGAAGAAAGTCAGATAATGTATGAGCTAATGGAAAATGTTTAATTTATAAGAGCATACTATATATACACGCAACAAGTAACTCCAAAATTGCCAAAAGGACTGCAAATGGATGTGTCCAAGTAGCTGGTTACAACCTGACAGGTACCTTTCCAGAATCTCCCCCCTCCCCCACAGTCTCCTCTTGAATTCTCATTGCTCCCTGAATTCCAACCAACCAAAGGCTCCTGCCAGGAGCTTTCAGCTGTAAGGGGCTGAGTAAGCTGAAGAAACAAATGAGTTGCAATTGTATTAATCAGCATACAATTGCTGTATTATTTTTCAGGTGTGGTTTTCTGTCCTAGACTGTGACTAAGCTCCTTTATACACTGAAGATTGAACCGAAATAAGCATGAACTCTGGCATTTGTTTGGCTCATTATATCTTCATCAGGTTCTAAAAAATCATGAAGCTGGGACCTCCCTGGTGGCCCAGTGGTTAAGAATCCGCCTGCCAGTGCAGGGGACACTGGTTAGATCCCTGGTCCAGGAAGATCCCACATGCCACGGAGCAACTAAGCCCGTGCACCACAACTACTGAGCCCGCGTGCCACAACTACTGAAGCCCATGCGCCTAGAGTCCGTGCTCAGCAACAAGAGAAGCCACCGCAAAGAGAAGCCCTTGCACTACAATGAAGAGTAGCCCCTGCTCACTGCAACTAGAGAAAGCCCACACGCAGCAACAAAGACCCAATGAAGCCAAAATAAAATAATAAATAAATTTATTTTTTAAAAAAATCATGAAGCTGAATACAAACAAATTTTGCATTCCTATATATCTACAATATAAACCCATCAGTCAGGGTTGAGACTGGTCTCTGTAGGTCAGCATACAATGATTATTCTTGCTTATTTAGGAAGACTTCTGAAATCTGATTTTTTTTTTTCAAATGATGCAAAAGAACTAACACAGGAACTACATGCACAAAAGCTATTTACTTTAAGATGAGGAGACCAAATCAGCCACAAGGAAGTTTTCTCCAAAGTGTAGGTCAATTTTTAACACAATACTTCCTGTAATCAAAAAGTATTCTAGGGACTTCCCTGGTGGCACAGTGGTTAATACTCTGTGCTCCCAATGCAGGGGGCCTGGGTTCGATCCCTGGTCAGGGAACTAGATCCCACATGCATGCCACAACTGAGAGCCCGCCTGCCACAACTAAGGAGCCCGCCTGCTGCAACTAAGACCCAGCACAACCAAATAAATAAAGTATGCTAAACAGATACATTCAAAATCCCTGGAAAAAGCCAATCTAGTAAGAAACTAAGTTGCTAAAGTTACCTCTGTGTAAATGGCTCAGACTCAGAGGAAGGGTATACTGAGGGTAGCTCTCCATTTAAATCCGTCCCTCTGCAGCAAGTTACTCAGGGAAGGGAATTATCCCCACCATATCACTGGGGCACTTCCATCTGTGCTATCAAACCACCATGTTAGGATACTCTAATTCTGTAAAAATCCACCTCCCTAAGGACTTGGGCACTTTATAAAGTGGCAGACCTTAAATGGCTCCATTTCAACAGAATCGCTTGGAATGTAATTACCGGTGTTGGCTTCCTCTTTTCTTTGAGGGAAGAGTGTCAGAAGGAATTTGAAAAAGAATAGATACAGGTATGTGTATAACTGAATAACTTTACTGTACACCTGAAACTAACACAACATTGTTAATCAACTATACTTCAATATAAAATAAAAATTAAAAAATAAGAGTGTCAGAAGGCATAGATTTATCCTCAGTAAATGTTAACAAAACCTCCATTTAAAGTGTTTTTAGGGACGTCCCTGGTGGTGCAGTCAGTGGGTAAGACTCCACACTCCCAATGCAGGGGCCTCAGGTTCAATCCCTGGTCAGGGAACGAGATCCCATATGCATGCCGCAACTAAGAGTTCGCATGCCACAACTAAGGAGCCCACGTGCTGCAACTAAGACCCGGTGCAACCAAATAAATTTTAAAAAAAATGTTTTAAGGGCTTCCCTCGTGGCGCAGTGGTAGAGAGTCCGCCTGCCGATGCAGGGGACACGGGTTCGTGCCCCAGGCCGGGAGGATCCCACATGCCGTGGAGCGGCTGGGCCCGTGAGCCATGGCCGCTGAGCCTGAGCGTCCGGAGCCTGTGATCCACAACGGGAGAGGCCGCAACAGTGAGGCCCACGTACCGCCAAAAAAAAAAAAAAAAAAGTTTTAAAAAATCCATTTGAGTCTGAATAGTCAAGTGACTGCATCTACAGGAACAAAAAAAGTTTTATAAAACTTTATAAACAAGGGACCTCCCTGGTGGTCCAGTGGTTAAGAATCCACCTTCCGATGAAGGGGACACGGTCCGATCCCTGGTCAGGGAATGAAGATTCCCACATGCCGCAGGGCAACTAAGCCCTCACACCGCAACTACTGAGCCCGCGCACCACAACTAGCAAGACGCCCGTGCGCCGCAGTGAAGATCCCATGTGCTGCAACTAAGACCCGACGCAGCCAAATTAATTAATTTTTAAAAACTTAATAAACAAAAATGTGTCATCCCAAATAGCACCTGCAATTCTATTTCTTGAATGTTTAACAAAGACTTCAATTCATTTTCATGGACAAAAGAAGACTTGTCCTCATACATTACATTAAAAGCAGAAATACTCCCAAATATAGGTTCAACATAAAAGTTGTCAAACCTTAAAAGTGACGAAAAACCATTACCCAAAGTGACTTCAATGTTTGACCAAAGTAGATAAAATGTGAAAGGCAGCATTAGAGTGTTTCTTTCAAGCAGCCAGAAATCCTTGTGTTTTGGCAATACAAGTAGAGGCAGATTCTGTCAAACCATATACACAATACATCTACTGATTCTGAAACGGGTCCTGTGAATTAGTGTGGTGTGCGCCTTGGGTTGAAAATGCCTACTCAAGCAAGAGCCTGTGACATAATTGACAAAATAGGGGCTCTGATATCATAGGGTCATGGCTGGACAGTCAAGTTAGTACAATGGATTTTAATTAGGAAGGGAATGCACGCAAAATGAAAGGTTTTCCTGAA
Organism: Stenella coeruleoalba; assembly: GCF_951394435.1. NCBI lineage: Eukaryota > Metazoa > Chordata > Mammalia > Artiodactyla > Delphinidae > Stenella > Stenella coeruleoalba. The sequence goes on from NC_137153.1 coordinate 116,748,768, forward strand.
CTCAGAATCTCTTTAAAAAGCAAGTCTACAACATGTCATAAAAATGGGTATACAAATTCAGGTATATTTGCTGTAACGAGTCACCATCGAACACTCTTTCTGTTGTGAAAATGAAAATACTAAAGAATTAGTCCATGTTCATGGTTCTTTCCAGCCATTGCATTGGAAACATGAGAGGTAAGGACATATACAAACACAAGATGAAAATACATGTATGAGTCAAAAAAAAAAACAACTTTCGCTGAAGTCTGAGGCAACAGCATATGGATGAAGTTAGCGACATGAAGAATGTGGAAAGGCGCACAGAACATGAAAAGCTGCATTTTGGAATTTTTCTAACGATAATTATATTGTGTAAAAAGGGCAGTAAAGAGGCTAATGTTGGATGTACAACAAATGAGAGGCCCCAGAAAGCAGAAGACTTGGGGCTAATGAATGTGGGGTGCCCTCAGCCAAACGTGATGCGATTTTACGTTGCATCCTGAAATGAAAAGAGAAGGTAACAACTATAACATGGAGAAAAAGCACCAGAATTTTGACTCTCCCAGAGTCCAAGCAGATGAGATTTGGAGGGGAAATTGCTATGGAACGTATTCCTTTAAGAAGCCACAATGGGGACTTCCCTGGTGGCGCAGTGGTTAAGAATCTGCCTGTCAATACAGGGGACATGGGTTTGAGCCCTGGTCCAGGAAGATCCCACATGCTGCGGAGCAACTAAGCCCGTGTGTCACAACTACTGAGCCTGCGCTCTAGAGTCCGTGAGCCACAACTACGGAGCCCGAGTGCCACAACTACTGAAGCCCACGTGCCTAGAGCCCGTGCTCCACAACAAGAGAAGCCACCGCAATGAGAAGCCCACACACTGCAACAAAGAGTAGCCCCCGCTTGCTGCAACTAGAGAAAGCCTGCGCACAGCAACGAAGACCCAACGCAGCCAAAAATCGATAAAGTAAAATTAAAAAAAAAAAAAAAAGAAGCCACAATGAGCTTCTGGTCTATTTCAATGTTCTTAGAACACCTTAGTCACTTTCCACCCCCATCTCTGCTCCTTTGGATACAGTAAAAGCAACAAACAAACATCTGTAACTGCCCCAAACAGACTGAGTGAAAGAGACTGCAAAGGATAAGATTTTCAAGGAAAAAATATTTCAAAGAGCGCTTACTTTCTTTCATTAAAACAAACAAACAAACAAACCCACTAACTTTGTAAATGATATTTTTAACAGTATTTTTCCAGATAGGCATTATCAAATATCTTAAGCAGAGGAGGCAAAGAATTAAGGATGATGGGGTCAGGGGGGAGGGATAAAGTAGGGAGTTCTGGATTAACAGATACACACTACTGTATATAAAGTAGATAAACAACAAGGACCTACTGTATAGCACAGGGAACTCTACTCAGTACTCCATAATGATGTATATGGGAAAAGAATCTAAAAAAGAGTGGATATATGTACATGTACAACTGATTCACTTTGCTGTACACCTGAAACACAACATTGTAAATCAACTATACTTCAAAGAAAGAAAGAAAGGAAGGAAGAAAGAAAGAAAGAAAAAAGGATGATGAAGCTATAAAAACTAGTTTCAGAAAGCTGGGTCTAGCTTGTAAGTAGTGGGCTGAATCAATGCTAATTGAAGATAGAAACTAGTCAGAGAACAAGGTCTTGCTCTTTATAAGAAAAAACGCTCTGTCTCATTGTGACGGCACACAAGAGGGGCTTTGCTTAGTCAACTCACGACTGTAAGATGAACATCTGTAACACAAACACCCAGAATCGTTACTGTCTGGCTTCAACCTGGCACGGAATCTCCTCATTCATTTCCTGGTTTCTGTGCATCAGCTTGGAACATTGAAGTTTGTCTACATATGAACTGGTTCCTTTCCCGAGCCTGCTCCATCAGCAGGTGCAAGAGTTCAGTTCCCTTCCCCTCCTCCAGCTGTCCAGCATTCCTCTGAGCCCTGGAGAACTCACTGTACCTCTCAAACAGCCCACACTGGCCTCCATGGGTGATTCTCTCCTCCAGGAAGCATGTTCAAGACCAACCCAAGGGCAGAAGAAAAGAAGGAGAGGAAGAGGAGGAAACCACACTCTAAATACCAGGAAGAACTTTGAAGGCAGTCCAAAGACTAATGAAGAGCAAATTAATTAATGAAGAGCAAGTAAATTTTTAATGAAAAGGAAAAGCCAGATTTTAGAAGTCTGACTTATTTCTAAACTCTATAAAAATATTTCCAGGTGTGTGTGGGGCATTGGGCAAAATATTATAGAAATATCACAGGGAAAAATTTTTTTAAGCCCTGGCACCTGAAACTTAGTTAACGTCGATGAAAAAGATTATCTAAACACTTAGCAATTTACTCACTTCCAATTTTAAGTGAAGAAGGTTAAGCAAATACAGGCTGTCCCTTTCCAAGACAGGGGATACCAAGTCTCAGTCCCGCTGCCACAACCCAGCATCTGACCCAAAGTACCCACATGACAGGCTAGCTTGGACCCATCAGAAAGTCTCTGGAAATAGGTGCTGGAGGTAAGAGGTGAAAATTGTTCCTGTGAGAAGTTAGAGAAAAAAACGTGAGTCTGCAGAGACGGAGAATAAAGCAGAGATGCCAGACAACATTACTCTGGGCATTCAAAATGGGTGTATGGCGAGCTTTCCACTGGCTGACTCAAGTCCTTTGGGAGACTGGCCTGTTCTTCCAGCCCCTGGTTCTGTAAGATATCCCTTGGAACAGACCCTCTTGGCTGGCAACGAAGCAGTTGCCTGCTCCCCGTTCTGTGGGTCGAGCAGCTCTCCTGATACAAGATCACTTTTCCCATCTCCCTTGCAGCTAGGACATGAACATGTGACATCACCCTGGCTAGTGAGGCGTATGGGATATCTACAGGTGGCTTCTGAGAAAGACTATCCTCCCTATTAAACTCCTCCCCTTCTTAACTTGACTTGGTCATAGCTGCCTGTGGTGCTTGGAACTGCACCCTCCCCGATTTGCCCAGCTGCCTTTTACTGATCCTTCTTGTTTCAGTTTAAACATCACTTCCTCTGAAAGGCTTTCTCTAATCCCACATCTAGATGGAGTCCCATACTTCCAGGCTCCCACTGCCTTTTTATTTTAACCCCCACTACAACTCTAGTGTTTCCACTATAATTCCAGTGCCTATGGTCAGCGCGCAGTAAGAAATGGTTGAATGTTTGCAATTTTGGAAAAGAAACAAGGGGTGTGGGTTAGATTGAAAGTAACAAAAGACACAAAGCAAAGAGGCTTAGATGATAAGGACACGTACTATCTCACATTACAAAGAGTCCAGAGGCAGGGATGTTCCAGGATTGGTGTTGATGGTCAGTAATTTCATTAAAGAGCCAGATGTTTTTCACCTCTCGTTTCTGCCATTCCCAGCACATTAGGGATGCTTCCTCCTCCTAGTTACAGGAAGTCCCCTTTCTAAATTCTAAAAAAGCTGAAATTCCAAACACATCTGGCTCCAAAGGTTTTGGATAATATCAATAGATGTTGAACGTAATTTGGGGAAATAAGTTGCTCAATAAGACAAGATAGGAAAAATAAAAGGTACAAGGATTGGAAAGGAAGAAATACGTCATTCACGGATTATATGATTAACTATGTAGCATAGACAAAAGAATCCAGTGATAATTTTTTAGAATTAAGAGTTTAACATGATTGCTGGATATAAAATCAACATACAGGACACAATTGCTTTTCTATAAACCAGCAACAAACAGAACATGAAATTTTAGAAACAATTTCATTTACAATAGCATGAAAAGTTGCAAGTAGATAGAAATGAACTTAATAGAAAATGTGTGAGACCGTCATGGAGAAAATGATAAAACTTTCTTAAGAGACATTAAAGAAAACCAGAATAAGTGGAGAGATACAAGCCATGTTCATGGATTGGAAGGTTCTATACTGTAAATGTATCAAATCTCCCCCAAATTATCTATAGATCCAATGCAGTTTCAATTAAAATCTCAACAAGTTTTTGGAGAATATAATTCAAAGATTAAAAGGAGTTGAGGGACTTCCCTGGGGGCGCAGTGGTTAAGAATCCTCCTGCCAATGCAGGGGACACGCGTTCGAGCCCTGGTCCGGGAAGATCCCACATGCCACGGAGCTACTAAGCCCCTGTGCCACAACTACTGAGCCTGCGCTCTAGAGCCCACAAGCCACAACTACGGAGCCCAAGTGCCACAACTACTGAAGCCTGCACGCCTAGAGCCTGTGTTCCACAACAAAGAGAAGCTACTGCAGTGAGAAGTCCGCGCACCGCAACAAAGAGTAGACCCCGCTTGCCCGCAACTAGAGAAAGCCCACGTGCAGCAACGAAGACCCAATGCAGCCAAAGGTAAAAAATAAATAAATTTTTAAAAAAGGAGTTGAAAAGCTAAATCAATAGCCAAAAACACTCTTGAAGAACAAGGCAGGGGTGGGTACTAGCCACACCGGATACTGACTTATTATGAAGTTAATTAAGAGGCTGTGTGGTATTGGCCAGGGACAGAAAAATAGGTGAATGCAAAGAACAGAAAGGCCAGGAACAGACCCATGCCAAAAAAGACTTTGTATAGAAAACAGGTAGCCGTATAGAAAAGACAGAGAACCTGATGGCAGGACCTGGGGTCTGGAGCTAGAATGAATTGGTTTGAACTCTGGCTCTTTGACATACCAGCTATGTCACACGGAGCAAGTTACTTAACTTCTCTGTGTTTCTGCTTCTTGTCTAAAAAAATGGGCATAATAGCAGGATCTATTTGTAGGGTTACTGTAAGGTTTCAATAAGTTATCTCATGCTTAGAACACTGCTTGGTACACGGTAAGCCCTCAGTAAGTGTGAATACTGGCATCATCATCACCAACATCACCACCACCACCATCATCACCATCATCATCAAAGGCCAATGGGGAAAAAACAAGCTGTTCAATAAAAGGTGCTGGAAGCGGTGGGGGGTGGGGGTGGTGGTGGGATGAACTGGGAGATTGGAATTGACATATATACACTGATATATATAAAATGGATAACTAATAAGAACCTGCTGTATAAAAAAATAAAATTCAAAACTTCAAATAAAATAAAAGGTGCTGGGATAATTGTACATCTATTGAAAAAAATGAAATCAAAACTCTATCTCTTACAATACATACACAAACTAATTCCAGGTAGATTAAGGACCTAAATGGAAAGGGCAAGACTATAACATTCTCAGGAGACAATATAGGAGAATGCTTTTCTGACCTTGTAGGAAAGGATTTTTTAAAAAGATACAAAAAAGCATTCACTGTAAAGAAAAATAGATTGATAAACCTGACTGTACAGAAACTAAAAACTTCTAGGGGACTTCCCTGGTGGCGCAGTGGTTGAGAATCCGCCTGCCAATGCAGGGGACACGGGTTCGAGCCCTGGTCCGGGAAGATCCCACGTGCCGCGGAGCAACTGAGCCCGTGCGCCACAACTACTGAGCCTGCGCTCTAGAGCCCGCGAGCCACGACTGCTGAAGCCCGCGTGCCTGGAGCCCGTGTTCCGCAACAAAGAGAGGCCACTGCAATGAAAAGCCCGCTCACCGCAGTGAAGACCCAACACTGCCAAAAATAAATAAATAAATAACGACACAAATAAATAAATAAATTTTAAAAAACAAAACTAAACTAAAAACTTCTGTTCATGAAAAGATACCACGAGGAAAGTGAAACGATACAGGACAAACTGGGAGAAGATATTTGTAACACATGATCAACAAAGGGTTAGTAAGTATCTAGAATATAGAAGGAACTCCTTCAAATCAATTTTCTTTTTTTAACTGAGGTATAACTGACATATAACATTATACTAGTTTCAGGTGTACAAAATAATTATTTGATATTTATATTGTGAAATGGTTGCCACAGTAAGTCTATTTAACATCAGTCACCATACACAGTTACAAAAAAATGTTTTTCTTGTGATGAGAACTAAATCATTTCTCAAAAAGAGGAAATAACCCAATAGGAAAGGGGGCAAAAATCATAATAATTTTAAGAATGAAATGATATTTAGCTTTATAAGTAATCAAGAAAATGCATATTAAAATTATACCCACCCGCCTGGCAAAACTTAACTCAGAAAACACCAAGCGTTAACGAGGATGTGTTGCTAGGTGAATGCTCATATACCGTTGGGGACCTTGGCACACAGATTGGTTTACCTAGTAAAGGTGAGCATTTGCCCCTGTATGACCCAGCAATTCTTCTGCTGGAGACGTATCTTAAGGTCTAGGACCAAAACAATAAACTCTTGCTCATGTGTACCAAGGGACATGCAAAGGAATGTTTATAGCAGCATAATTCACAGCAGCAAAATACAAACAACCCAACTGTCCATCTGATTCCATTTATATAAAGTCTATATAAAAAGAGACAAAACTAAACCATGTATTGTTTATCGATATATTCATAAGTGACGAAAAACTACAAAGAAAAACAAAATAATATGTTTCATACAAAATTTTGAATAGTACTCAATTAGGGCAGGAGAGTATGAAGGTGGAGATGTGATCAGGCTCATAGGGGGCTTCTGGAGTGGAGTAAAGTTCTATTTCTTTCCCTGGGTGAAATGCACATGGATGTTCATCTCACTGCTATTTCTGTACACATCATTCTATCTATACAGTTTCATACATTCATTTGTAATATACCACAATTAATATTTAACTGCTAGTTTACAGTTGGATTGATAGGGAAATCTTCAGTATAAGAGGGACTTAAGATCACTTGAACCTCTGCCAACTGGAGATCAAAAATAAAGATACATTTATGAAAGAAAAAAAATGAAGTCAATAGAAACATTACATAAAGTATTGAACTTGTACTTTTTCCCTTGATTGATGTGCTTATTTTTTTCCCGTAAAAAATATAAAACGTTCTTCAGAAGATGGGCATCATTTAATACCCAAGTATGGACTGACTATTGATTGCAAAAAAAGACTTCACACTTAGAAAGAAAAAACTTTTAAAAAATCCAAGACTATTGAATATTACCATTTGTAAAACAAAGAACAAATGAACAGAAACAAAACCAAAAAACCCATTTTGCTTATTTGGTAAGGAAAGTGCTTTATTATGAATTTCTTTAATTATTCGTGGAATTAACCTTTTTTAGACACGTTCATTAGCATTTGGAATTTCCTCTTATAATGGTTCTCTTCTTAATCTTTATTCACTTCTCTGTTAGAAATTTTGAAATTATCTTATTGTTCTGCATAAGCTCATCATATCTTAGAGTGTCATATTTGGTATAAATGTTGGATTTAAAATTTGATATGTATTTTTGACACAGAGAAATATAAATGTACGTTTATCTAGGGGGTTAAAACTGTGACTATTTTCCACTTCTCTGCGCGTTCCAAATTTTCTCCAATGAGCGTTTTTCCTGATTATCAATATAGTACAATGCTAATTTAGTTAACAAGTTATTATTTTAAAGACACCCAAGGAAATAACATCAGGAAGTATCTATTCTGGAAGTAACTTTTACCTTCACTTTATTGTATTACCATTTCCTTCCAGGTAGTAATTCATGATAAAATAACATAAATGTTGCCATTTTACTCAAGTCTGATGCTTTTACTAAAAGGAAAAACATCTCTACTGACATATCATGTAACATTAAATAGAAATCCAGGGTTCACTTTCAAATGTCTTTTCCTCTAAATTTCTAAATCTACTGCCAAGTGCTGCCACCTTCATACTAATCAGTTTACCGAAGGTGCACCAGGCACTCTTACCTGTAATCCCAACACTAGTTACCTCTTTCACTGAGCACGACCTCATCTGAGCCTGACTCACTACATCTTGCACCATCAGTCAAGACTAACATGGCACATACCACCTGGGGGCCCTTGTTAAATATTTGTGGAATGAATGAATGAGTCAATGGAAACTCCTTCAGCCATCACTGTAATTCTTCTGCTATTTAATTCCTTCAAGCCCATTATCAGAGTCAGTTTAGTTCACATATGTCGTTTATTTTCCTGGATTTCAGGATAATGTGAGCCAGCCTCTCTGCCAAGAGCTAGGGATGCAACTGTGAACACAAGAGTACCCTGCTCTCATGAAGCTATTAAAAATGTTACTTTTGAAGAGCCTGCAGTAACCTGAGATTTTACATATATAGGGTTGCTTTCTTTTTTTTGCCTTGTTTCTTAAACCTCCAATCATACCATTAGGAGCACTTAAGTCCCTGAGCTCGGGTGCAAAAAAAAAAAGCTTAAAAAAAAAATTCTAGTACATGGCTGCTTTCCCTAAGCTGTTGCCAAAGAATGTGAGACAGCTAAATGTTTAGATACCTATAATCCTGGCACAAGTGTTTTCTTTTCATTAATTATACACGGATAGTCAGTTTTCTTAATAACTAAAAGCTATTCAGGTTTTAAAAATAAACATGAATAGATAGTTCAAAGAAAACCCGCATGTTTGGCTCTGTTTTTGAGTGGTTGTAAATTATTTCTAGCTGCATCTTATTTCATTCTTTTGAGCTATTTCTGTGTTACAGATTTCTTTTGGGCAAATGCTAATATAACGAATACACTATAGTAATGCTTTAAAAACAAACTAAAATGAGTAAACTAAAAACATACAGCGCTGTTGGTCAGGCTAAGTGTTTCCGTTTTTGTTTTGTTTTGTTTTTTTGAGGTACGCGGGCCTCTCACTGTTGTGGCCTCCCCCGCTGCGGAGCACAGGCTCCAAACGCGCAGGCTCAGCGGCCATGGCTCACGGGCCCAGCCGCTCCGCGGCACGTGGGATCTTCCCGGACCGGGGCACGAACCCGCGTCCCCTGCATCGGCAGGCGGACTCTCAACCACTGCGCCACCAGGGAAGCCCAGGCAAAGTTTTTTATTGCAGGACAGGGGGAAGGTTTGTGGACTATGCGGCATGAGACTCCAGTCTCGGCGCCTCACTGCACTAGCAGTGTGAAGTTGCATAACTTCTGTGTTACAGTTTCCTCATCTGTAAGTGAAAATAATAATACCACACTTAAAGCCATTGAACTGTATACTTAAAAGTGTCTAAAATGGCAAATTTTATATTATGTATATTTTACAATAAAAAAAGTTTATGAAAAAGACTATTAAGAGAAGTCAGAAAGATCACATTAGACTAGACAACATAGGGCCACACTGGCCATTCGAAGGAATTTTAGAGTAGGTTGGGGAGTCACTGAAATACTTTGAGAATAGTGAATTTCTTCTGATATTGCTTATTGACTTTCAGTATTCATTTTTCACCCCTTCGAAGTTTCTACTTTACCATAAAGACTAGAAGGCTAAAAACTACATTTCTCAGACTCTCTTGTACGTAGGGATCTGTGTTTAGGTTTCACAAGCGAGATAATGCTCATGAGATCTGAAAAGTGAAAATGAGGCAGTGTGGGAAAAAAGTACCAACCTGGTAAAGTGGTTGGGACATAAAATGAGTGAATATGGAGTAAAGTGCTGAGAATTGGCACCAAGTAATTAAGTAGCTAAATAATAGCTTACTGACAAATTAAACATCATAGCGATATCATAACACAGGTCAAATGGTTAAATTCTGTGCCCTAAAAGACAGGTAAGGGACTTCCCTGGCCATCCAGTGGTTAAGAATCCATGCTTCCACTGCAGGGGGCACGGGTTCGATCCCCGGTCAGGGAACTAAGATACTGCATGCCAAGTAGTGTGGCCAAAAAATAAAAAATTAAAATAAAAAATTAAAAGACTAGGTAAAACTATCTTTAACACTAGATTCCATTCCCACTTTCTGCACATGGGTTACTCACAGTGTGAGCTAGTAAGGAATCCAACATTGCTAGTGGTTATGACCGTAATCCTGAATCTAAGAGCAGAAATCCCAGTGTTCCAGGGATTTGGGGTAGGACCATAGGAAGCCTCTAATTCAGTGGGAAGTGCCCATATTTCAGGAATTCTTCAAAGAATTATGCAAACACAAAGGTGCAGAAGATGTTAACAACTCAAGTTAATCTGCATGGTCATCCATCGACCGATGAATGGATAAAGAAGACGTGATACATATATACGATGGAATACCATTCAGCCATAAAAAAGAATGAAATAACGCCATTTGCAGCAACGCGGATGGACCTAGAGATTATCACACTAATTGAAGTCAGTCAGAAAGAGAAAGACAAATACCATATAATATCACTTATGTGTGGAATCTAAAATATGACACAACTGAACTTATCTACGAAATAGAAACACACTCACAGACACAGAGAACAGACTTGTGGTTGCCAAGGGGTAGGGAGGTGGGGGAGGGGTGGATTGGGAGTTCGGGACTAGCAGATGCAAACTACTATATGTAAGATGGATAAACAACAAGATCCTACTGCATAGCACAGGGAACTATATTCAGTATACTGTGATAAACCATAATGGAAAAGAGTATGAAAAAGAATATATATATGTACATATACATGTATGTATATATGTACGTATATACATATATGTACATACATATATAAAACTGAATCACTTTTCTGTACAGCAGAAATTAACACAACATTGTAAATCAACTATACTTCAATAAAATAATTTTTTTAAAAAAATGGAATCTTCAGAAACATCTTATTCTATGAAATCATACATCAATAAAACATTAGCGGACTTCCCTGGTGGTGCAGTGGTTAAGAATCTGCCTGCCAATGCAGGGGACACAGGTTTGATCCGTGGTCTGGGAAGATCCCACATGCCGTGGAGCAACTAAGCCCATGAGCCACAACAACTAAACCCGTGTGCCACAACTACTGAGCCCGCATGCCACAACTACTGAAGCCCGTACTCCTAGAGCCTGTGCTCCACAACAAGAGAAGTCTCCACAATGAGAAGCCAGCGCACCACAACGAAGAGTAGCCCTCTCTCGCTGCAACTAGAGAGAAAGCCCGCGCGCAGCAACAAAGACCCAACATAGCCGAAAATAAATAAATAAATAAATTTATTTTTTTTTAATTAAAACATTAGCCTCTGGGGGCGGAAAGTGTCTTTTTAAAAGAAAGGAACAACATTGTAAAGCAACCATACTCCAATAAAAATTAATTTAAAGAAAAGGAAAGGAAAGAACCAATGCAGATGCTTTTAAGTTTAAAATAAAAATTGACAATTTTTTTCCGTCACAAGAGCTAATAGGTTAATAGGTTATTTAATGATCTTGGTTTACTGCACTGATTTTTTTTTTACTTTTTAATTAATAGACTTTTTTTTCCCCAGCAGTTTCAGGTTTACAGGAAAATTGGGCAGAATGTACAGAGTTCCCATATACTGCTCTCCCCATCCCAGTTTCTGCTATTATTAATATCTTGCATCAGTGTGGTACACTTGCTATGAATCATTAGCCAATATTGATACATTATTATTAACTAAAGTCCATAGTTTACATTAGCGTTCACTCTTGGTATTGTACATTTTACGGGTTTCGCCAAATGAATAATGGCACGTATCCACCATTACAGTATCATACAGAATCGTTTCACTGTCCAAAGAACCCCCTATGCTCCACCTATTCATCCCTCCCTCCATCCTAAACCCTGGCAACCTGTGATTTTTTTACTATCTGCATAGTTTTGCCTTTTCCAGAATGTAATACAGTTGGAATCAAACAGTGGGTAGCTTTTTCAGACCGGCTCTTTCACTTAGCAATGTGCATTTAAAGTTTCTCCATGTCTTACAAGGACCTACTGTATAGCACAGGGAACTATACTCAATATTATATAATAACCTATAAGAGAAAAGAATCTGAAAAAGGATATATATATATGGGATATGTATAACTGAATCCCTGTGCTGTACACCTGAAACTTACACAATTTTGTAAATCAACTATACTTCAATTAAAAGATTTTTTTTAAAAAGTTCCTCCATGTCTTTCTGTGACTTGATAATTCATTTCTCTTTATTGCTGAATAATATTCCATTGTCTGGATGTACCAGTTTGCTTTACCATTCACCTACTGAAAGACATCACAGTTGTTTCTGAGTTTTGGCAATTATGAAGAAAGCTATAAACATCAGTGTGCCGGTCTGACTGATATTTTCCCTTCCAAAAACATTCTTTTTTGTTCTGGAGTTGTTCTCTTTATTTCTTTATTTTAAAAAGCGACATGGATAACAAAAGAATGACAGTATTATTTAAAAAGCCCACTGCACAGAAAAGTCAGGATTTCCTCAAATTAAGAAAACTTTCTCTTGGATGGTTCTCTCAGCACTATTAGGCATTTATAAGAAATTCTAAAAAAAAATAAGAAACAAAAATAAACTAAAATAAAAAAGAAATTCTAATGAACAAAAACGGACATGGCGCCTTTAAGAATTATGAATAATTTAACGTGGGGCAAATTGTAAGAATGCTGTGCAATTTCTTTTTTCAGGCAGTATTTGTAAAGATAGCATAAACTAGCAAGACAATATTTACTTCTCCAGGGAAGCCTCTTGAAATTACCTGGACTTAGCTGGCTCCCCAGTCATAGTCTCATAATATTATGTACCTTTCTCTTGCGACATTGATCAGAGTATAAATCCACATCTACCTGGGAAGTTATTTAATTAGTAAGCTCTATGAGGGCAGACACCCTCTGGGTGCTCACCCCTGTATTCCCGCAGGACATAACAGAATGAATATCTTGGCAAAAGTACTTTTTTTTTTTTTGGCGGTACGCGGGCCTCTCCCGTTGCGGAGCACAGGCTCCGGACGCGCAGGCTCAGCGGCCATGGCTCACGGGCCCAGCCGCTCCGCCGCATGTGGGATCTTCCCGGGCCGGGGCACGAACCCGTGTCCCCTGCATCAGCAGGCGGACTCTCAACCACTGCGCCACCAGGGAAGCCCCAAAAGTACTATTTTAATAATATCAAAAGAACCAGTGTTAGTGAGAAATTTCTTAAACTTAGAAACATATTTCTGGTTTTGAGAAGATTTGAATGGCATCACATTCATGGCTAATTAAAAATTATTGTAGAAAGAAAAAACAAAAGAATTACTAAGGTTCACTGCAATTTTCACTATCTCAAAATTTTGTTTTTAGACCTGCCATATAGCATATAGAGAATACCTGGATTATTTCAAATGCAGTCAAAAGAGTCCACTTTTATATACAGTTACCACTTAGTAAAATAAGAATATATGAATAAAGAAATGTGGTCTACATAAACAATGGAATACTATTCATCAAGAGAAAGAAGGAAACACCACCATTTGTGACACATGGATAGACTTGGAGGGTATTATGCTAAGTGAAAGAAGTCAGACAGAGAAAGACAAATTCTGTATGGTATCACTTATATGTGGAATCTAAGAAAGTCAAACCCAGAGAAACAGAGAGTAGAATGGTGGTTAACAAGCACCAGGAGAGAATATGGAAATGGGAAGATGTTGGTGAAAGGGTACAACCTTCCAGTTAGAAGATGAACAAGTTCTAATGTACAGCATGGTGATTATAGTTAATAATGCTATATTATATACTTAAAAGTCGCTAAGAGAGTAGATCTTAAATGTTCTCACCACAAAAAAAGAGATGGTAATTATGCGACAGGATGGAGGTGTTAGGTAACACTAAGGTGGTAATCACTCTGTAATATATGTGTATCAAATCAACAAGTTGTACATCTTAAACGTATACAATGTTATATATCAATTATATTTCAATAAAGCTCAGGTAAAGAAGAATATAATGTAGCTGAATTGTACCAGAAGAATTTCTACTAACTCTGAAAATTCTGCCCCCTGAAAATCTGAAGTACGGACTTTATTTCAAGCAAGTAAGAATCATCTTTTGCTAGCTAGAAATAGTAAAATAATACATTAAAAAAGACAATCAAATCATCATATTTTTCCCCAGACAAAAGCCAACATACACCAGCCAAGCTGATTTTTTGGATTGAACTAACAATCAGATTGCACTGGTTTCATAAAAAGTCTTTATGAGTTTAACAGTGATTTTGGATGAAAGATACACCCATGGAGTGATTTAAGAAAATATTTTGGAATACCAATTTTGTAATTTGCTCTGATGTTTACTAAAATCAATGAGTAAAGTTCCAAAAGAGATCATTATGACTGCGCCATCTGGAGCCCAAACTGCCACACAAATTCAAATCTGACAGTAATTAACTGGAAAGAAATAAACAATACCATCCCTGCTTGTTTTGTTGTTTGTTTTGGTTTTCTGAATGATGGCTGGCCAGGAAGGAACCTCAAATTTTTCAAGTGGTCAAATGCACAATGCTGATTTTATCTCTATAAACACTGAACTATTTTAACAGGACCCCACTAGATTAAAAACAAAACAAAAAAGTCTACAGAACTTGAAAGTAACTACTACAAGTCCCTTATAAAGCTGTTCTGATGATTTGCCATTTAGGCAACAGAACTATGTTTTAATCATATTTCTCCATGTGGATACTAAAGGGGAAATCCCCGTTGGCTGTCAAAACCCTAGCATGACACACATGCCACGAACAGCAGTGATTCTGCCTAGGAGACAATGTCATATGTGCTTATTTTCACATCAGCAACATACATGAACACAGATTTTCTCATTTAATCGGGGGTACTTTAGAAATGCCCTCTAACTTTTCTTGTGTTAGGCATTTTTCCCCCTTTTTCGTTTACTAGGTGTTGTCTATTTGAGACTATTAGTGCAATAATAACTTTAAAACGACTGTTTCTGTAACACAAACTACCTCACGTCAACATAAAACCAAAGGGTACTAAGAATTTAGTAACAACACCAAACATTACCAATAGGAAGAGAGCATTACTATGCTATGCCAACTCAGCAGAGATAGAGTCCAATTCAAACCTTAAGTTTCTTGTACTCTGCTCTGAATGCCTTAACAGATTCAAGGGAGGTTAGCACTCCAGAACTTTGAAAAGCTGCCATTTTCTCAAGTGGCAGGCAGCCTTCAGCCCTTCATTCCCACTGCAGGAACAACAGAGAATATAAAACCCACTGGCCCCTGTAGATCGTGGGTGTCAGCATACAGCCAGAGTTAGTTCTAACATCCTCTATTACTGAGATGAATTAAAATCACTGTTAAATAGATTCCCATAGATTCCCACCTCTGTTTAAAAAAAAAAAAAGACTTCTCCAAAATAATCTCAAATTGCCGGCTACTTTTCCAAAGTGCTTCTGACCTAGCATAAAACTGGTCATTCAGAACAGATGGGTTTTTAGGTGTTGAAAAATTATGATAGCAATTTCTAGATATCTCATACCTATTCAACTTAAGGACAGCTGTCAGGTCTTTTCATACCCACCCCCTCGGCACCTCGCTCGGTGCCTTGCACAATGCATGTTTGTGGAAGTGAGTTATAACACAGGTAAACTGAATGATGTTTACGGTCAATCTAGCTATAGTGGCTTTAGAAAAAGAGAGAACCAAATAGTTATTTTCGGTCCCATGATGCAATTACAGTAAGGTGTGAAAAAGTCAACCTTGACAGCTCACTCTCAGTTCTATTCTCTTCTACTTCAGAACACTATCATTAGCCAATTTAACTGAAAGCCACTAAATACTGGTTTGGGTAGATAGCTTAACAACTGATTTGGTGAAAAATTAATTTTGCAGAGAGAACAGTTACCAGTTAATTTTTTGAGTTCAGTCTGATGTTGTGGGTGTATTTTTAAATAGCACCTAATATATCCTTAGAACCTTTTTTGCAACAAGAGTTCTTAGTCACTAAGGAGACTTCAAACATGACACAGCAATCCTTTAATTATTTGGAAAACATTTCTAGAACCCTTCTGAGAAGCCTAACTCAATTGTTTTATACGGTGTTTACAATGGATTTTAAAGACCAAGGAGCTTCCCAGATGAGCTGTTTGCCGTCTTAGAGATAACAAATATGCCCAGTACCAGTCTGTTTTTTTATCTTTTTTTCTTTTAAATTGAGGTGAAATTCACATAACATAAAATTAACAGCACTCGATTGTTGAGTGGATATCAAAACGTTTGATTACACACAGTTAGGGAAAACTCTTAATACGTGGCTGGTGAGAGCACAATTGTTAGACCCTCTTTGGAGGGTGGTTTGGTGATACTTATCTAAGTTCTTGGTATTTATCCTCCAAATATACTTACACGGATGTAAAATAACACATATAAGACTATTAATCTGTACTATGTTTAATAGGAAAATGTATTGAAGACAATTTAGTGACCATAGCAAATTTCAATATATCCATAGGATAGAATTTTATTTATTAAACAAGAATTAAGTTACATTAAGAAGAATGAGGAAAAAAAAAAAAAAAAAAGAAGAATGAGGCATGTATAGCACGGGAAATTATACTCAATATTTTGTAATAACCTATAAGGGAAAAGAATCTGAAAAAATATATATTATATACATATATGTATAACTACATCACTTTGCTGTACCCCTGAAACTAACACAACATCGTAAATCAACTATACTTGAATTTTTTTAAAAAAAGGAAAAAAGGGGGAAAAAAGAAGAAGAATGAGGCAGCTAAGGAAAACAAAACAAAACAAAACACCAAGATATTATAAGCGATAAAAGTAAGGTTAAAAAAAAGTGCGAATAGTATACTAACATTTGTATGGGGGGAGGGGCATCTGTTTATAAATGCTTGATAGCTCTCTGGAAGAATTCACAAAAAATTGGTAGCAGTGGTTGCCCCCAGGGAGGAAAAGAGGTATATGGTCTATTCAAATACATAAATAAATTCAAGACGTAAATAAGAAAGAAATCGTGCTTTTGAAATCATGACTTCTCCCCAGTTTGGCTGCTTTAACAGAGTCTTCTCTCATGGCTGAGCTCTCAGAGTTCATTTAAGCGTGGAAATGCGTGAAGTATATTACGGGGACAAAACGACACACAAGTAGGGTTGGCGGGAGGAGGTGAAGGGGCACGAAGCTACCCCGCGCAAGGGTATTCCTTGTGGAGGGCAAAGCTGGGACAAAGCAGTACAGAGCCCTGGGGGAGAAGCAGGCTGGTGCGCAGGATGGACTGAAAAGGCAGATGTGGCTGGAAGAGAGTGTCTAGGGGCACCGGGTAGGCAGACAAGGTAGAGGACTGTCTAAATTCAGCTTTTACTCTGAGCTGGTAAAGGCCTCCTTAGGTTTGGGCTCAGGTCCGCCCCTCACCCACTGCATAGGAGGTAACCCAGGTTCCTACATGTTCTCCCCACAGTACCCCTTGGAGTTGCCTACAGGATCCAAAGGATGGGTCATCTTTTTAAATCTGGGCATTTAGCATTTACTCAGTTTCTCTGAGCTCAACCTTCTATTGACATCAGCAAATCTTACATTCCCCCTAGCTAGTCTCTCTTTTCTCCCTTTCTTTCTTTATTTTCATCCCATATGAGATTGCCTGGTCCCTAGGACGGGCCCACAATTCAAAGATGACCAAGCAAATAGTGTAGAAAATCCTTTAATCTCCCTTTGAGATACTCTAGTCTCTGCCACATTGAAAAACCAAGTTAAGTATAATCTTCAGCTTGGCCTACATTTGCAATCATTTAACAGCCAGCCCCACACTCCAAGCATGTGACCTGAGTGTGGTCTATACCTCAAACAAACACGATTTATTTGTAAACAAACAGATCTTTTTACAGACTACCAGACATGGGTAACACCTAACTGAGCACTGCTGATAGAGGTAATCCTTTGCCCAATTCTGCAACTGACTCTGCAATTGATTAAAGTTTTTAATCTTCTTCTTCTTCTTTGGTCATAATCAAAGAATGTATAGATCTGCTTGAAATTATCAGAAACATTCTTTATCCCAGCTAACTCTTTCCAATGTCTTTCATCTAGCTGAGGGTTTCCTTCTCATCTAATTAGCTTTTCCTTCCACTTTCTCAATTACCAGCACTTCATAATCCAAAAATAATCCAGAAAGTAAAGAAAGAAGTCATCAACCTGCATTTCATTTCCATCAGGTGCCTGAATATTTTTATCTAGAAATGAAGCACGTGCCTAAAGTTTTTCTGGAATGGTCTTATTTATCTACCTTATTTACCTACTGATCTACCAAAGTGACAAAATAAATTAAACATCAAGCCTTTCAGGTTTCTCAGCCAAAAAGCTTTTGTTCAGCAAAACAGTCCCTGATATTTCTGCTTATAGTGTCATACCCAAGACATTCAATCCATGTACTGAGTGCCTGACAACTTAAGGAATGTGCCTAATGATTCTATTTCTGTGTCACTTTTTGAATTGTTGAAACTTCTACAAACCTCCTATTAACATTATTGGCATTTCTTTGGGCTACAGTGTGGGAACTATACATAAAATTTCTAAATAGAGTTTCTAGCCTTGGAAGTAGTTACTCTACCATAATTGACCTTGATGTAGTCTCCGTGTATTATGAATCAGTACTCCCGGGACACCCACTTCCAGTGTCAGTTGATCCTGGAACTCGGATTACCCTAGAACACTTGAGTTGAAGAGACTTGAGGTCATGCAGTCTAATTTACACCCAATTCACTGGTCATGTCTACAAAACCCCCAACAAAGAAGTATTCATTCAGTTTCTTCTCAACATGGAACCCAAGACGTGAACCCAAATATCACCACAACCAGCAACATACGAAGGTGAGTAACAATAGCCAATGCTCATAAAGCTTATTGGGTCGGACATTTAGTGCTCTAAGTATTCATTAACTCATTTAATGTTCTCAATAATCCCATAAAGCAGGCACTATTATTATCCCCATTTTACAGATGAAGGAACTGAGGTTAGATGACTTGTCCCAAATTACTCAGCTAGGTTCATCAGACTATGAACCAAGCAGTCGGCATCCAAACCCATGCTCTTGAACAATATGGCACTGACTAAACTGTAGAAATCTTCTAAGAATAAAACAAAAGAATTAAAAAATAAGCAGCCATTAGAGACTAGCAGCCCAAGTGTTCCACTCAGAGAGTGAAGACAGAGTGAGTAGCAGAGAGACAACGAGACCCGTATGCTTAGCTTTAGTCTGACAGATTCTCTGCCTCCAGAATATTGATTCTATTTCACAACTAAAGCTACAGAAATCATTGTGTTTTATTTGATATTTCTTCAAAAACACTTCTTTAGTGGATCAGCATGGCTTACATTTCAAAGGAGAGAAGATGAATTTTAGGGGGAAAAAACTAGAAAAACTATTTCTTACAAAAAGGATGGGCAATGAAATGTCCTCTTCTGTGGGTCAATGGCTATGACAATAATGTAGAAATTCTTGAGATTTTGTAAAGAATGACACAGCATCATCATAGTCAAAGTGTACAATCTTGTGACAAGAACCTTAGGACAAACTTAGTTTGAGGAGTTTACTTTCTCCTATAAGTCTTCATGTCAGAGCTTCTCACTTTCCTATTCCATCATCTTCAGAGAAAGTAAACATAGATACTTCTTGAATGTTCCCCAACTTTTCAATTTCTTATTTGAAGGGATTTCTTCAGAGAGAAAGTGATTTGATTTTATTTTTAAGAAAAGGACACATGGTAGCCCTATTCTTAAATAACTAAACAAGGATAGTAGTAGTATTATCTAGTCTGACATCCAAAGATATTGTTCTGGTTGTTATTGTATAAGAAATCAGCCCCAAAACTCAGCTGGACAGAACCATTTAATTATAGGTCAGCGATTTGACAGGGACAATTTGTCTCTGCTCCTCCGTGGCTGGGGCCCCAGCTGGAAAGGCTTGAAGGCTGTGGGGACTTGATTACGAGGGGGTACGATCATCTGGACACCCTTCACTCAGGCTGGCCGCTGATTACATCTGTTCGGCGAAACCTCAATTGGGTTGTCAGCTGGAACCCCTACAGTTGACTTCTCCGCATGGATTCTCTATGTGGGCTGCTTGGGCTTCCTAACAATATGGTGCTTGAGTTCTAAGCGGAAGCATCCCAAAAGAGCAAGGCAAAAGTGCATGGCATATTTATGATCCTGCTTCAGAAAGGATCACATGGCATCATATGGCACCATTTCACCATATTCTACCCGTCAAGGAAGTCACAGAGATTTGCCTAGGATCAAGGGGAAGGGATGTAAGCCCTCCCCTTCCCCTCAGTGGGAGGAGTCTCAACGTCACACTAGAAGAGCACGTGGAATTGGAGATACTGCTGTGGCCATCCTTGCAAAACAGAATCTGTCACACATATGAAGTAGAGCTCCCCCCAAAATCAGGTCAATTTGGTGATCTAGTATTGCCGATTTTAAACTATCTCCGAGAAATGTAAAGAGGAAAAGTAAGCAATATATCAGGTACGACAGAGATCTAAGTCAACGCAGTGTAAACTGAATAATTCTAAACATTTGCTAATCATCTCCAAAGCAAATAGGCAGCTTCCAAAGAAGTAAAATTGAAAATCTTAGACCGTCTGCAAAAACCTATTAAAATGATGCATGTGTGACATTAATTTCTAATTATTACCCAAAACTCACTACCCATCAGTGGCCATTTATTTTTATTTTTTCATTTACAAGTTGGTACATTAGTGTTATTTCTACACCTCTCGAAGCTTCAGGATCTGTTGATTATGCTCATATCACAATTTACAAAACCAATCAACTCTTAATAGTCTATGCCCCTCCTAACCTAAACCAAGTTTCCCATCATGATTCTCAGTAAGGCAAACAGTTCAGCAAACAGGGAGCACAGCCACTGTCCAAAAGGGCAACATATTATGACAGTTTTTCCAAGTGACAGAGTTCTAAAGTTAAATAAGAGTGCTTGCAGGAATATAACTATGGCAAGAGCTTAGAACTTTACCATTATAATTCTAGCTTTTCCTACTTACATTGGGTAATCAGATCCAAACAGACCCAAACAGCTTGGATCTGTTCCCGGAGCTCCAGATGCATACATTTAACCAGCTACTAGATACAAGATACTTAGATAGCTAATAGGCATCTTGCAAAATGTCCAGCACTAAAATTCTGTTCTTTTCCCCATCAACCCTAATCCTACTGTTTTCAGTCTCTCAAAGCCTTATTTTTCTCCATAGCATTTATCATTATTGTATACATTAGCTATACCCTTATACTTGCCTTTAGATCACATATATTAAGGCAAAATTTTTTTTTTCTGTGGTTTACTGCCATTTTCCCTTCGCCTAGAGCAAAGGGAAATATGCCTGGCATACAGCAGGTGGTCAATAATATTGTTGAATGAATTATGACTTATCTGGGTCCCTGAGTAAATCACAAGAAGAGAACCAAGGAATGAAGGGATAAAGGAATAAAGGGTACCTTAGAACGATTATGCTTGTAAGTGGTTGACAGGGTAAGAAAGTAGCTCCAAAATATTGCTAGATTTTAAATTTTTTGTAAAGAATAAAAATGAGCAAAAGCTGAGAATGTATTCATAGGAATCTCAGTGTTAAATCATGCTACCTAAGCCACATCAGAATTACCGAGGAGAGCTTTTAAATTTATTGATGCTCATTCTTGCCAGTTTGGGAAATGTTGGATGGAATCTCAGGGATGCAAGATGGAATAGAGATTAGAATTTAGAAGGTCTAAACATAACCAAAGGGACCTCCCTGGTGGCGCAGTGGTTAAGAATCCGCCTGCAGGGGACACGGGTTTGATCCCTGGTCTGAGAAGATCCCACATGCCAGCAGAGCAACGAAGTCCGTGCACCACGACTACTGAGCCTGCACTCTAGAGCCTGCGAGCCACAACTACAGAGCCCGTGTGCCGCAACTACTGAAGCCTGTGCACCTAGAGCCCATGCTCCACAACAAGAGAAGCCACCACAGTGAGAAGCTCCGCACCGCAAGGAAAGTAGCCCCCACTCGCCTCAACTAGAGAAAGCCTGTCCGCAGCAACGAAGACCCAGTGCAGCCAAACTATCTGTCTGTCTGTCTATCTAGCTGTATAACCGAATACCCTGTAGTCTGTCTAAAGAAAGGATAGATTAAAAGGAAAGGGAGGGCTTCCCTGGTGGCACAGTGGTTGAGAGTCTGCCTGCCAATGCAGGGGACATGGGTTCGTGCCCCGGTCCGGGAGGATCCCACTATGCTGCGGAGCGGCTGGGCCCGTGAGCCACGTGGCCGCTGAGCCTGTGCGTCCGGAGCCTGTGCTCCGCAGCGGGAGAGGCCACAACAGTGAGAGGCCCGCGTACAGGAAAAAAAAAAAAAAAAGGAAAGGGAATCACTACATAGCATCTGTAAAAACAGACTCTATTCTATCCTTAATGTAGATCTATCCCTCTAGAAGAGATAGATGCCTCAGGCTTCCATAGCTTGGTGTCACAAGCCATTAAATTCCTCCAACTCGATTTTCGTTTTATGCTCTCCAAGTAACTGTGTATAGAATTTAGCCTTCCACATAGATTAGCCTTCAGGGAAAAAATGTGCACTTCAGCAAATATGAATAGCTAGTCTCCTTATGGACATACTTCTCATTATAAATTTGAAACTTGCATTCTGGTTTGTGCATCAGTCTTGGGAGTTCGGTTAATGTGAGTCACCTCCAAGGCATACTGAAAATACCAACTCTGTTAGCTTAAAAGAGCTGAGGAACAGACACTGGTAGCCCTACCAAGGTTGTACTGAGCAGAAACAAAGAGAGGGCAAGAAAGAAAGAAGTGACTGTAGGTGTTGGTTTTGCATCCAACTGGAGAAAAAAACCCAAAAAAACCCGAGGCTGATATACTTACTACTTAACCCACTAGCCAGAGCAGTGAATTGACCTCATCCTGCCGATGCCCTGGCTCACCACTCACGATGTACACTGCCAGGTCTTCTCTCGGCATCCAAGACTCCTTAGCAATTCATTTTCATCAATTCTACCCTTATAAAAATGTGGAGGGGTACTCTCTGCTCTAACTCACAGGATTAATCCAATCAGCCAATTAGCCTAGTCTAGCCCGAAGCTATCTCCCTCCTTTCCAGTCCTGTCCACACGGCAGTAAGGAGACTGACAATCTAGCCCCATAGCAACTGCTTTCAGCAGTTCAAGCGTGGGTGCCTTGTATGCCCTCAAGGTAAAGCCACAGTCACCTGGTTTCAGCTACAGTCTACCTTTCCAGGCTCCTCTTCATGTGCTCGGCTCATTCTGGAGCTCTGTGTCCTGTTACACTTATAAGCCTTTGGACATGGCATCTACTCCCTCCTCCAGAAAGACTGTCTAGATCACCCTCCCAACCTGACCGCCTCCCTTCACCTGTGTAACTTATCAGTCCTTCAGGACACCATAGAGATGTCATTTCTTCCCCAACTGAGTTATACTCCTGTGTACAAGTTTCCACGTAGTTACCCTACCTTAGTCCTTGTCGCACTGTACTGCAACTTCCTATCTATGTTTCTGCCCCCCCGCCCAACTAGACTATAAGCTACTTGTAGGCAAGAACCATGTCTGGGCACTTAGTAGATGCTCAAAGAATAAATAGATACTTTGGACAAAAATATGGACATCTCAGTCATTCTCATCTCTCTTGTCTGATATAATTTTTATAATTTTGGTCTCTTCTTTTATGTACTAAAGTCACATTACTTGCCACCAACATCACCTATCCCTCTGCCAAAAACGGTAATGGCAACTAAGAATTACATGTATCCTGGGAATTCCCTGCAGTCCAGTGGTTAGGACTCTATGCTTTCACTGCCGTGGCTGGGGTTCAGTTCCTGGTCGGGGAACTAATAAGATCCCACAAGCTGAGCAGAGCAGCCAAAAAACAAAACAAAACAAAAAATTACATCTATCCTAAGATGATAGGGAGACTTTTCATGTACACTCTAGCATTGTTTGAAAATTGAACAATGCAAACAGATTGCTTTGCTAGTTTTAAAAATAAGTAAATTTTATTTTATTTTTAAAAATTTATTTATTTATTAATTTATTTTGGGCTGCACTGCGTCTTTGCTGCTGTGCCTGGGCTTTTCTCTAGTTGTGGCGAGCTAGGGCTACTCTTCGTTGTGGTGTGTGGGCTTCTCATTGTGGTGGCTTCTCTTTGTTGCGGAGCACGGGCTCTAGGCGCGTGGGCTCAGTAGTTGTGGCACACGGGCTTAGTTGCTCCGTGGCATGTGGGATCTTCCCGGACCAGGGCTCGAACCCGTGTCTCCTGCATTGGCAGGCGGATTCTTAACCACTGCACCACCAAAGATAAGTAAATTTTAAATTTAAAAATACAGTCATGCTGGGCTTCCCTGGTGGCGCAGTGGTTCGAGCCCTGGTCCGGGAGGATCCCACATGCCGCGGAGCAAATAGCCCCGTGAGCCACAACTACTGAGCCCGTGTGCCACAACTACTGAAGCCCACGTGCCTAGAGGCCGTGCTCCACAACAAGAGAAGCCACCGCAATGAGAAGCCTGCACACCTCAATGAAGAGTGAGGACTCACCGCAACTAGAGGAAGCCCGTGCGCAGCAATGAAGACCCAACGCAGCCAAAAATAAAATAAATAAAATAAAATTTTTTTAAAAATTCAGTCATGCTGAAAAATACAGTTTACATACATATACACACTCATGAAATACAAATGTCTTTGCCCAAACAACCATTGCCAGGCATTTCCATATATATCTGTCCTAACACAAATATTTTAAAACTTCTTAGTTCTCTTTGCTAAGAAGAAAACAATCTCAAACTAAGCTGATATGTAGAATAATTCATTAGCTGTCTCAAGCAGCAAATATCCAGCATTTGGGGGGAAATAATGTGACTTTGGTAGATTTTTTTTTTTTTTAATGGTATTAATAGTCAAAGAGAACTATCTCCCTCTGAGGGATAACATTTAAATTATCCCTTAAGTAGACCCAAGTATATTGCTAAAAAATTAGTATGGTTAGAGTTTTGCAGTGCATTTTATATTTTTTAAAAAAGGAAAAAGAAAAGAGATAAACATGCATAGTCTCCTATAATCCAGATTTCCTTTCCAAAGCACTGATTTCCAGGCACTTTCCTACTATTAAGTTATTTTATTTTATGGTTAACATGAAAACAGAATTTTAAATCAAAGGACAGACTGCACTGTGCAAACTAGAATTGCTCATTTTTCACAAGTCCCAGTTCCAGCAGGAGAGCTCTGCAATTTGTTCTCAAGGAACAGGATTTTTTTTTTTCCTTTAACCCTCCCCTAGACTCTCCTAAGTACTTCCCCATCACCTCTCATCCAACAGTCTCAAAGCACTTCACAGACAAGCACTGATCTTTATGCTTTCTGTGGAGCCGAAGGCGAGCATCACCACATCACTTTATAGATCGGGAAAAAGGAGGAGCAGAGATGAAGACTTGCGGGACACTAATAAATGCTGGATGAGGCAAGCCACACGGCCCCGGCTTAGCCCTTCCAGGCTGTCTCGTCCACCTGCGTGGGCCCACGCCATTTCTCCCAAGGACCGGTCGGGTATTTTAATGCATTCCAGGAACCCACTCTCAGTTTGGGTTGTGCAAATAGAAATACGAGGGGAATAGCTTCCTGTAAAGGTGCCAAGTTTTCTTTTGCTATTGATATGAAAGGAAATATTTAGTTTCCTGTTTCTCAAGAACCAAAACTTTGAAGCCCTGCATGGGACAGCCAGAGCACCCCCAAAGTGGTCAATATCTAATTCTCTTTGTTTCATCTCAATTTCATTAAAAATACTTTTCACCAAGACATAATTTTGTTAGACCCCCAAATCAGAAAATTGATATTACTCTTACTATTTAATACCTTTACAAATTAATTTATTTAAATTAAAAAGAAAAAAAAACTCCGGACTTAAAGGAATGGGGGGAAATCACTAGACATATATGAAACACCTGCTAGAACAGATGCTTCATTCATAATAGTTTCTGTTGCGTTTACAGCACGGTACTGTGAGTCATTGGTTCTTAATGATTCTCGGTGTGAGTAACATGAAATGTTTTAGAAAGCAAAACCTCCGTCAGTGGTAGGGGAAATATGAGTAATGGGGAAAAGAGGGGTTACGAGCTACTAACACAGAAGACGAATTTTTTTAAAACAACATTTGTTTAGTGTTGGGAAAAAAATATTTAAATTCTAGCACTAGCATTCACTGTTTGGGTGGGTCTGGTCTATAAAATGGAAATAAACTCACAGGGTCCTTGTTAGGTTATGAAAGGATGCATTTAAATACCCCAATCAAGGTGTGTCAAGCACTTAACAAGTTGGTTCTCTTCCGTTTTCATACTTTAAAAGATGGAGGGAGAATTTGGGTTCTATGCATGATTCCTCAGAAAGGGAGGGGGCAGAACAGTATTTATTACAGTGTGTGGCGGGGGAGACTGAGGGCTCTAAAAAACCATGTGGCGGCAAAAAGATGAAACAAGAATGCCAAAGATATTGATAATATTGAAGTTGGGTGATGAGTACGTAGGGGTTCATCATATTCTAAGTATGTGTGAATATTCCTATAATAAAAACTGCAAACAATAAAAATACATTCTGATGGTATTAACTGAAAAAAAAAGGACGAGAAGGAGAGCTCTAGAGTCCCAGACATGGGATTGAATCTCTGCTTTCTACTCTGTGAACTTGCTAAGTTATTTTACCGTTCTGTGCTTCAATTTCCTCTCTTGTAAAAGGGGATAATGAGGATGTGGCCATTGCAGAGATGTGCCGCTCAGATCCTTCTTCCAGAAAGGACTCCCTGCCCAGCTGGTTAGCGGACAGCCTCCTTTAGGGTACGGTCTGCTATTTATCTTATTTATTTATTTTTGGCTGCATTGGGTTTTCATTGCTGCGCGCGGGCTTTCTCTAGTTGCGGCGAGCAGGGGCTACTCTTCATTGTGGTGCGTGGGCTTCTCACTGCAGTGGCTTCTCTTGTTGCGGAGCACGGGTTCTAGGGTGCACGGGTTTCATAGTTGTGTCACGCAGACTCAGTAGTTGTGGTGCACGGGCTCAGTTGCTCCACAGCATGTGGGATCTTCCCAGACCAGGGATCGAACCCATGTCCCCTGCACTGGAGGGCAGATTCTTAATCACTGTGCCACCAGGGAAGTCCTAAGAAATAATTCTTATTAAAAACGTCATGCCAATGATTAGAATGGTGTGTTCAAAGTTTTAAAAAGAAATCACAATATAGCTAATGTGATATTATAGTTTAAATGTGAACAGGTTTTAATAACTTTTGCAGGAAGAAATTGGAAGTTTCATCTGTTTTGCTGTTGGCAGTGGTGGTATGAATACAGTGCTAGTATTAAGCAATTGAAGTTGTTAAGATTTACATAGCCCATCGACAGACGAATGGATAAAGAAGATGTGGTACATATATACAATGGAATATTACTGAGCCATAAAAAGGAATGAAATTGGGTCATTGGTAGAGACATGGATGGACCTAGAGACTGTCATAAAGAATGAAGTAAGTCAGAAAGAGAAAAACAAATATTGTATATTAACGCATATATGTGGAATCTAGAAAAATGGTACAGACGAACCGGTTTGCAAGGCAGAAATAGAGACACAGATGTAGAGAACAAATGTATAGACACCAAGCGGGGGAAGGCGGGGGGCTGGTGGTGGGATGAATTGGGAGATTGGGATTGACATATATACACTAATATGTATAAAATAGATAACTAATAAGAACCTGCTGCATAAAAATAAATAAATTTAAAAAATTAAAATTAAAAAAAGAATTACATAATTTTTTTTTTCTTTTTTTTTTGGCTGTGTTGGGTCTTCATTGCTGTGCATGGGTTTCCCATTGTGGTGGCTTCTCTTGTTGTGGAGCACGGGCTCTAGGCACAAGGGTTTCAGTAGTTGTGGCACACAGGCTCTAGAGCACAGGCTCAGTAGTTTTGGCACACAGGCTTAGCTGCTCCATGGCATGTGGGATCTTCCCGGACCAGGGCTCAAACCCGTGTCTCCTGCATTGATAAGCAGATTCTTAACCACTGCGCCACCATGGAAGTCCTGAGTTACATAAATTTAGCATAAACTTTACAGATGAGGCTTATGAGTTAAAAGAATCAATATTAAAAAAAAAAGAATCAATATTAAAATCTTTTATATTCCCAACTAACTCTTTAATACAATATACATATTTGGCCCTTTATGACTTTTTAATTTTTTTTACCTAGACACATCACCAGGCTCAAGCTAGTATGACTATGTATTACTAAATCAGGAAACAAATATTGCATTACAGACACTAATTCCAGAAGACTTCACACCCACATTCCAAAATCTAATTAATTTCCCAGGGCATACGTGTATGCTTGGTAGCTTGCAATTTTTAAGTGTCAAAATAAAGCCTTATTTTTAAATGTGGGTGGTGTTGATGAAACTAGTATGAGTAATACTTGCAGGAAACACAATATTAGCTTTAGCAAGGAAGTGGGTGATATTTGAATAGTCCTTCAAAGAGGCACTTTCCATGTCGCACCAATGTAAAGCAAGAGTTCTAATGTGGTCACATGGTAAGCACAGACAAAACCCCTTACCGTGCTTGACACACAGTTTTACCTACCAAAAATGCAATGTTCAGGATGATATCTAAGTATAAAGTGAAGGCAACAAGCTGATGGGTAAATTTCCAACCATAGAATCGCCTGACCACCCCTGTTTTGTTTAATATCTACTAACCAGAGAGACAAATATCATATCACTTACATGTGGAATCTAAAAAAATGATACAGATGAACTTATTTACAAAACAGAAATAGACTGGGGGTTCCCTGGTGGTCCAGTGGTTAGGACTTGGTACTTTCAATACTGTGGGCCCGGGTTCAATCCCTGGTCGGGGAACGAAGATCACGCATGTCCCGAGCTGCACGGCACAATAAATAAATAAAGACAAACAAAAACAGACTCACAGACATAGAAGACAAACTTCTGGTTACCAAAAGGGAAAGGGGGGGGCGGGGAGGGATAAATTAGGAGTTTGGGATTAGCAGATACAAACTACTATATATCAGCAAAAAAGATAAACAAGAAGGACCTACTGTATAGCACAGGGAACTATATTCAATATCTTGTAATAACTTATAATGAAAAAAATGTGAAAAACAATATATATATATCACTGAATCACTTTGCTGTACACCTGAAACATTATTTTTTGTTTGTTTGTTTTTGGGTTTGTTTTTTTTTTTGGCGGTACGCGGGCCTCTCACTGTTGTGGCCTCTCCCGCTGCGGAGCACAGGCTCCGGACGCGCAGGCTCAGCTGCCATGGCTCACGGGCCCAGCCGCTCCGCGGCATGTGGGATCTTCCCAGACCGGGGCACGAACCCGCGTCCCCTGCATCGGCAGGCGGACTCTCAACCACTGCGCCACCAGGGAAGTCCCTGAAACATTATAAATCAACTACACTTCGATTACAGAAAATAGAGATTAAAAAATAAACTAATTTTAAAAAATCTACTAACCAGAAAAGACTGTGCAAACCCTGTTTTAATAGAGAGGCAGGGACGACAGAATTAAACTTGATTTGGTCTATTTTTTGAGGCAGTTCTGCTCTGCTCACCGAAGTGCCAAGAGTGATGTCTCCCCTGTTGGTCTTGCCATGTTTATCCCAAACAGAAATCTCTGAAGGATTAAAGAAGAAGGAGCAGGAGAAGAGCTATGAACTGTTGTTAGTACTCTACTCCATTTAGTACTGGGCAGTAAGAAGAGGTACTAATTCTCCAAATCCTGCAACTATTAACAGTCCATTAGGGCTTCCCTGGTGGCGCACTGGTTAAGAATCCACCTGCCAATGTAGGGGACACAGGCTCGAGCCCTGGTCCAGGAAGACCCCACATGCTGTGGAGCAACTAAGCCCGTGTGCCACAACTACTGAGCCTGTGCTCTAAAGCCCACGGGACACAACTACTGAAGCCTGAGAGCCACAACTAGTGAAGCCTGCATGCCTAGAGCCCGCGCTCCGCAACAAGAGAAGCCACCGCAATGAGAAGCCCGCACACCGCAACTGGGCAATGAAGACCCAACACAGCCAAAAATAAATAGATTAATTAATTAATTTAAAAAATTATTTTAAAAAAAGGTCTAGAGGGACTTCCCTGGCGGTCCAGTGGTTACGACTCCTCACTTCTGAACTAAGATCCCACAGGCCGTGCAGTGTGCCCCCTGCCCCCCAAACAGAGATCTAGACTGTGTATTTGTGAGGAAGCAGCATAAATCTCTGGACCTTCTGCTCAATTTTGCTGTGAAACTATAACTGCTCTAAAAAATAGTCTATTTAAAAAAAAACGGTGCCTAGAATTATTTTTTAAAAAATGTTTACAACTGCCAAAGTGCAGAAAGGCATTAAAACTACGCTCCCATTACTTTAAAACAGCAAATGTTAAAACAAAATGAAAAAAAGGATTCATTCATTTATTCAATAAATATTTCTTTCTTTCTTTTTTTTTAATATATATTTTTATTTTTGGCTGCACTGGGTCTTCGTTGCTGCCCGCGGGCTTTCTCTAGCTGCAGTGAGCAGAGGCTACTCTTTGTTGTGGTGCTCGGGCTTCTCATTGCGGTGGCTTTTCTTATTGCGGAGCATGGGCTCTAGGCGCATAGGCTTCAGTAGTTGTGGCAGGCGGGCTTCAGTAGTTGTGGCACGCGGGCTCAGTAGTTGTGGCTTGCAGGCTCAGTAGTTGTGGCGCCCGGGCTTAGTTGCTCCAGTCCCTCAATTGGTCCAGTCCCTTAGTTGCTCCAGTCCCTCAATAAATATTTCTTGAACTCCCGACTGTGAGGCAGGCATTGTTCCTGGTCCAGTTGGTAGACAACTCTTTCACTGCTGCCTCTTAAAGGTGCACACCACAATCAATGTCATTATATTCAACAAATTGTGGAATGCACATTATATGCCTGACACTGTCCTAAAAACGTAGGTTTAAGAAAAAAAATTAAGTACAATCAACACAGGTGGCTTAACATAGTAATATGTTAACCAATATGTATTATTCGGGTCTCTCTGTTTGCTTTCTTGCTGTCATTATTTTGGGCTACTCCATTTCTCATTAGCACCAAAAGAAAGATGGCAGAGAGGACACTAGGAGATAAAGGTAGATTCTATCACTGAGTAAATTTTTAGCCACAAAGAGTAGAACAGTTATAAGGAAAGCTAAAATTTCCAATGGACTTTTTCTTACTTCACATTAATGATCAAGCTTACAAAAAGTTGAGCTGACACTTCAGTAACTTCTCACTTCTTTCTAACATGTAGGTACAAAACCAAAAAAAAAAAAATTCAAATGTAAGAAATTCTTGCTTTGCCATTTCTCCAATGACCAGTCACAATTTCAACAAGTCAGTGAAAACTATTCAGCCTATTAACATGACTTTTTAAACAAAGTCTTGAGTAAATGCATTTTGGTTAATTTTGGTACAGAAACAATTTTACCCTAATCACTTTAAACCAGCCATTTATACTTTGTTATAACTTCTGATATAAAATAGAAAGCCCCTATTTTAATACAATCTAATCCAATAAGTTATTACCAATTATGGGTTTTGAGTCCATTTTTATGATTGCCTGATAACTTCCTGACATTTCATGATTTCTCAAAAACGTCCTAGGATATCAAAGTTTATGCCTATGGAGAGGTTAAAAAAAAAAAAAAAGGAGAAAAGAGAACGGTTTTACTCTGTCTACAAAGCAGGATG
The DNA here is from genome assembly GCF_951394435.1 of Stenella coeruleoalba. Classification (NCBI taxonomy): domain Eukaryota; kingdom Metazoa; phylum Chordata; class Mammalia; order Artiodactyla; family Delphinidae; genus Stenella; species Stenella coeruleoalba. The sequence goes on from NC_137153.1 coordinate 116,780,312, forward strand.
TGGCTAAGAACAGGCCTTTAATGTAAAGTGCATGTTAGAAACCTGTCGTTTTGAAAAGCCTGCATGCACATTGGCTGGCATCCTAAAATGTGTGCGAAACTTGATGGTATTTGTGAAGGTCTATGAAAGCTGCAAACACCTATTACAAAGAACTCGTGGCTACGGAACCAGAGCTCCTTCTCTCTCCATATGGAAGCATCATTCTGCCAAGTTAGGCCTGAGCACCCCATCATTATCTCATTACCTATGTGCATGATCCCCACAGCCACCATTCAAGGAAAACCCTCAATCACAGCCCTGCCAGGCTGCCCATTGCTGCCCAACACACCACACAACGCTGAGTCTCTCACCACCAGAGAACTGGAGGTTTATTTTTCAGAATCTTTCATTATTCTAATTTTTTAAAAATCTCAAATATTAATAAAACAAGGCAACTGGAAACAGACATTTCGTTCCCCTTCTACTTCGTGGAATTTAAACTCAGATTTTGCACTTCTCTTAGCACAAATTATGTGATCATTCTTTTCCCTCTATTAACCTCCAAGCCACTCAAGGGCAAAGGGCAATACTCTACTGGAATGCCTTTTTCTTTTTTTTAACTCTTCGCTGACATATACTTGTATAGAGACAACGGATGAGTCATTCTTCCTCATAAACTTAAACACAAGTGAAAAAAATTCTCAATTAGTTTACACACCTTCTCCCTTAAAAGTCTTTTCCAATTATTTTCACTGTAGGAAATTTCAAGCATAGACAGTAGAAAGCATGGTATCACAAGTCCTCCTGTACCCATCACCCAGCTTCAACAATGACCAACTCCCAAGCACGTTCCCTTCATCGACATCCCCATCCACTACCACCCCAAATTCTTTTGAAGCAAGTCCAAGATTTCCTTTCATTCATATATATTCCAGTTCCGACTGATTTTTAACAACTTCCTGTCTTTGCCTTCCTTCCCACCCTCTACCTCCAAAAAGAAGTGTACAGAATACAGGTGATTGTAGCTATTTAACTGGTTTTCTTCTCTTAGCTACCCCCCTCTTCTGGATCACCTTCTATAACGTTCACCAACATCACCGTGAAGTGCCCACCATTGTGTTCAGTTCCTTTAACTACAGCCTATTTCACTCAGAAATATATTGTATTCCCCCACCCCAATAATTCCTTTCTCTAGTTTGAACAAGTGAAAAAAAAAATCGTGCCAAATTTTCTATTCTCTTGATGAAAAATTACTTCTGATTTGTTCCCCTCATCCCAGAAAAGGTAAAAAGAGCCAAATGGAGTGGAGAAGGAATAGAAGAAGACAGAAATTCAACACTTAAAATGGTAGATTCCGCCTAATTGGCCGTGTGTAAATACTTAAAACCATGTGTTACTTTATTTTTTAAATGAATATTTGTAAACATCAGTCGAAAATTGGAGTCCCTTTTGATAGAGGATGTTTATAAAATGAGTTATCTTCATGTAAGGGAGCTATTGCCTTCAGGATTTGGGTTTTAATACCAGTGGCTGTTTCTGAGCCTAAGAAATGGTTATGTAAAAACAATTAAAGCAAAAAAAAAAAAAAAATTAAGGGAGGATGCGCTGTTTCTATAGCTGCTCTAACCTTGTTTTATTTTGACGTGAGGTTTCCTCGCCTCAGCTCAGAGAGCAGCCACCACCCCACGCTTTCTCCTCCACGCCCTTTACAAATGGGATTCCGATGGGAGGCACTTTCGAGTTCATCATGGGAAACGTCTCATCTTGAGAATACTTCAGGGCGATAATTGAGATTTCATCTACTCCTCCCTCTGGACTCTGCTCTGCCCATCCCTTGCCTAGTGATTGCCTCAGGAATCCAGAGGAAGGCAGGGAAACAAGCTCCAGTCCACAAGCCTCTGCCTCTCCTCCCCGAGGACGGCCTGTGCACCGCCTTGGCATCCTCCTGTCGCCTTGGTCCGGGGAGAGGAGCTTCCAGACGGCACGCTACTTGTTTATCCATCCGCGCCCCAGGTTAAGAATCCCGGCGGGGCGCTCCCTACCCCAGTTTAGACTCTTTCCTCTGAGCAGTTAAAAAATATAAAATCTACCCCGCGAATGCCTCTTCCTGAAGGTGATAACACCAGATCTCCCTCTAACTCCGACTACTTTCCTCTCCAGGCCAAACGCCGCAGTCCCCACATCAAATCGAGGATCTGAGCTGCCCCTCAAAAAATCACAAGTGCACCCCTAGACCACCACAGTGCAAACGTCCTCGCCACTAGGAGGAAGACACCAGTTCTCGCCCCTGCGCCCCAAAACCCAAGACCCGGGACCGGCCCCGCCTGGGCCGCCCCGCCCCCCGGAGGAGCGCCCGACCCTCCCGCACCTCCACGAAGAGAAAGCAGTCGAGGACCTCGGGTCTGGGCGCCGAACACCGAACGCAGCCCTGAAAATCCCCGGGCCTCCACGCCCCCATTGGGTCGGCCCGCGACGCATCGGTTACTCGCTCCGGGGGATTAAGGTTCTTCCCAACACACACCGCTGGCCTCGGGGCGCCGAGGAGAGGGAGTCCCGCCCGCGCCTCCGGCTCAGGCCGCGGGGGGACCCTGATCCGAACCCCCTGCTCGGGCCGCCGGGGACCCACCCCAGCGCCCCTCACCTCCGAAGGGCGAATCTGGCTCGCACCTCCTGCTCAAGCCAAGGCCGACGAGAGGCTCCCGTACCAGCGCCTACCCCCAGGCCGCCGGGACCCCGACCAGCGCGCGGTCGCCTCCACCCGGGCAGCCCGGCCCGCGCCCCGCGCCCAGGCGCGCCAGGCACCTTCCCCAGCATCCCGGCGGGCCCAGCCCCTCACTCACCCAGAGCTCGGTGCCCCAGCTCATGGTGCAGGGGGCGGGAAGGGGCGCGCCGCGCGGCAGGCGCGGCTCTCCAGTCCCCCTCCCAGGCGATCCCTTCGCCCCTCGAGATCCCCGCGATCGAGGAAAGCCCGTGCCCGCGCGGTCGCCGCCTCCTCCGGCTCGCCGCTCCTCGCCTTGAGTCTCCTCGGCGGCTCCTCCTCCCCTTCGCTCCTCAGCAAAATGGCCCGAGGAAGCAGCAGCCGCGGTCGCCGCAGCGCCCGCCAGCCCGCCCGCCCCACAGCCGGAGAGCAAGGGGCGGGGGAGGGGCGGGAGGGGCGGGAGGGGCGGGGGAGGGGCGGGAGGGGGCGGGACTGCACGCCGGGGGCGGGGTCGGCCTGACAGCTCGCGCACGCGCGCGCCCCGCCCCCGGCCCCACCTCCCCCTAGGGGCCCTCCGCCCCGCCCACGTGGCCCGGGGGTCCGGAAGGACCCGGAGGGAGGAGGGGGGACCGCCGGGACTTGGAGGCCCGGACCTTCCCCCCCAACCCCCCCGATTTTTTTTTATTACTTATTAGCAACCACACTCTCTGCTCTTAGGACAACCACTCGCCTTTGAACATAGCCGGCCCCTGTTATTACGGGTGCTCTGCAGAGGCCTGAGGTTGCTCCCCTGCGCCGACCGCCGCTTTGAATTTCAGGACCATACTTTTCCCTGGCAGCCATTCACACCGACAGGAGTTCGCTCGCATGGTGTTTCCCCACCGCTCGGCAACCGTGGAGGCCCGAGGAGCCTTGCAGCCTTGCGCGGTGGGAGTGGGGCCTGGTACGGTGCTGTCTGTGTACTGCACACAGAGGGACGTCGAGGCAAAGAGCGGCCAAACAGCTTAGAGTTTGATTCCTGGGGAAGGAATCCAGGGGCGCACAACCAGTGATTTCTAATCTCTGAAACCAGTGATTTCCAACTTGTTCGGCCAAGAAACTCTCAGACGTGAAATCACGTTGCCGCTTAGTGGGTAAAAGGAAAGTCGCTGGGTCCACAGATAACGCGTTTGGTTCCAATCCAGCCTCCCGCACTTACTAGCTGGGTGGCCTCCGACAATGCCTCCACCTCTAGAAGCTCAGAGCCCTCGCCTGACAAATGGAGTTATTTAATAACGTAGCCATCTTGCCATGTGCTGGCGAGGATCAAGGAAATGAGCACCTGTTACCTGGCCTGTTGTTGGTAAACTGAGCTCATCTTTCAGTAGATACGGACTCCTTTTTCTCTGTATTTGGAGGGTCTACACAAATAACATTCCAGGAATGGAGAATTGCTTGAGTTCCAACTCCTTCCTCTGAATCAGTAGGCCTTTTCTCCCCAACTTTTCTTTCTTCCTCAGCTAATGCTACTGACTTTTCTGAATAACTGTGGACTCCTAAAATGGGCTCCATTTTAGAAATATTTCACAGTGGTGCATCTCTCCAGTCCCACTACACCCAGCCTCAACCAGCTTATTCTCCACGAGAGGGTGGAGCAAGGGTGGTGTTTTACTCTTGCAGATAAACCAAGTTCTACTTCCTTTGTTGGACAGAATTACAATAAATTTAAACTGTCAAAACTGTTTTGGTCTTTTTTCAGTTACAAGTTCCCTCCATCCCCTTGTTTTTAGTGTGTGTATTTAAATATTTTGTTCTCAGTTACCAGGTCTGGGAACTCTTTACCCAAGCCTGCTAGATGTGTAACAATCAGAACTGCCATCCACTTATCTCCCAAGGTAGATTAATAGCCAGAGTGAGTTGGAGGGGTTAGAAATGCAAACAATACTGCACAGTTTAGTTGGCTATTTGGAAATGGTAAGTGAAATGCAGATCATCTAACAAGACCCTGCCTCAGTATTCACCTCAATTTCCCTTCCTACCAAGGTTTAATATTTTTTCAAGTACACTTGACTGCCTTCTAGAAGACTTCTCAAAACCAGAGTGACCACTTGTGAAAAGATGCTAATCAGGAGGAAAAGCAACCTGCTGCTCTAAAGAAGTGAAAGAAGGGGGACAAAGAGGAAGGGACGGCAGAAAAAAAAAGAGAGAAACCATATTAAAAGGAAACCTTTGGGGCTTCCCTGGTGGCCCAGTGGTTGAGAGTCCGCCTGCCGATGCAGGGGACACGTGTTCATGCCCCGGTCCGGGAGGATCCCACATGCCGCGGAGCGGCTGGGCCAGTGAACCATGGCCGCTGAGCCTGCGCGTCCGGAGCCTGTGCTCCTTAACTGGAGGGGCCCCAGCAGTGAGAGGCCCGCGTACCGCAAAAAAAAAAAAAAGAATACATGTAAAATGCTTAGCACGTGAGGGCACAAGTATTGGTTCCCTTTCCTTTCCTCTTGTTTTCTGGAGGATTTTTACTTCCTCTATCAAGTAAAGCAATCCTTTAAAGCACTTCTGATGCAGCAAGACAGACTGCCTGAACTACAATTGATTGGCGGTTGTCTATTGGTGAAGTACTCTTCCTAATGAAATTCTGAAGATTTTTTTTTTCCGTTAAAATAGCTTCCATCAGTTTCTAGCTTTAAATTCTCCATTTACTTATCATTCAAACTCTAGTGGAAAAAGCTAAAGTGGGATAAAAGTAGGAACTCTGTGGTGAGTAGAATCTTAAAACTGAAACCAATTTTTGTACCTGATAGTGGAATTCCCCTGAAGTTCTATAAAGATGTGCATAAAATCAGGAAAAACCAGCTGTATGTGGCTGAGCAAGTTACACACTGTGCCACCAAACTGAGGAGTAGTGAATTGGAAATTTTTCTGCAGCCTGCAGGATTCAAGATGGGTCAGAGCCTAGCTTTTCCAAGATCACTCTCTGCAAGGAGAGGCCGTGGGCTTCCCCCATGCCCCAAGAAATGACATTTCAAGCTGAAGAACAAAAGTGACATTTGACTTCTGAATGTGTTGCCAGACCCCAATTTGACTTTTGGTTCGCTACACTGTGTTTATAGAGGGTTTTGGTCTGAAATGTCATCTCTTTTGATAAGAAAGACAAATGGCAATCATAACTGGAGAATATTAACGCAATAATTACATTAAACATCTCTGGAAATTTCTAAACTGATGCTAAACATTATGAATCACACTAGGTTCAAACTACCAATTCTGCTACTAGTGGCAAACTTCAGTGGACCTTGCAAGGTTAGAGGAAATAGAAAAATAAAATCCACTTGACTAAGAGGATAAGGCTGAAAGTCAGATTTAGGAGACAGTATTTCCAGCCCCTCCAGGCCTTTTCAGTCAGTACCTCAAAGTTTAATGCCCCTTTGAAAATGTTGCCAGGGAGAGGCAGGCCTAACTTGTTCTGTTACTCAACAGGTCTGTTCCCAGTTACAGTACCATGATTATGCAAATAATCTGTTCTTGAAACTCTGAAATCATGTGTTTAAATATAAAAATATATAAATAAATATAAAATTGCCAAGATAGCAGTTTTCACAGAATTTGAGAAGTTACTGTCTAATCAATACTTCACTTAAGTCTTTGTAATTTGTGTTCCCTTTCTTACTTCTCTCAATTCCAAGCTAATGACTGGCACAATATAGTTCTCAAATACCTGAAGAAACTATTCCTCATAAACGTCTGGACAGATGCCATTGGTATGTGACCCTGTGAAGGTCACATAATAATTCCCAAGTGAAAAGAAGCAAGGAATAAGAACCCAGCTTTGAGCCCTCGTAAAACTGTTTTCCAGAGACTAAAAGACAAACGTCTTCTACTTTATAAACTAGTTATTATAATATTAAATAAAATTAATATTCTTCCTGATCAATCCGTTTTTAGAAGCCTATTATATTCAAATTTAAAACCAGAGATTCTCAAAAATGGTACCTCACTTTAAAAAGTAAACTATAATAATACTCCAACACTGTAAATTGCCCTTAAAAATGAAACTGCACTTGAAAATCCCCATTTCTTTTAACGATTAGTTTCATACTGAAGTGAGAATCAGCTAACTGCCTTTGGTATTTCCTCTAGATACCTAAAAGAAAGTATCAACTATTTTACATTTCTTCTATGTTCTTTCATACTGCTGATTGTTAAAATACTTTCTGAAAATTTCTCTTGCATTTCACTTGATAACACACTGGTTACTCAGATTCTGGGATTTTATTTTTTGAAAATTTAAAATTATAAGAATTAAAAATAATAATAATAAAATTATAAGAATTAGAAAGCCATGTACGGTATAGTGCAAGAAGCGCAGACCCTGTTCTGAAGCAGATGAGGCTCCAGTCCTGGTTCTAAAGATGCTTGTCAAAAATTACCCAACTCATTGTGTGATCTTGAGCAAATCACTTGAGTTCCTTGGATTTGTTTTCACATCTGTTAAATAAGGTGAAAGGATCTGTTGATTATCTAAGGACCCTTCCAGCCTCGTATGAAATGAAATTTTTGAAACAATTGCAGGACAGGGATTAAGTGCTGGGCTTTATGGGAGAGGCCTGAATAAGAGTCATTTATAAATGATCAGACCATCCTGAATAAATTAATTTATCTAACCAAGTCTTATCTTTAAAAAAGGAACAAAAATATAGATCTTATAAAGATTTTGGTCTTAAATTATAAAATGTACATATAAAGTACTTAGCAGAATATTTGGCAAACTTAATTGCTCAATAAATAGATTAACTATTATCTCCTTTGTGGATTTCTAAAACAATAAAGTTTCTTCTTCTCAGTTTCCTGTAAGATGGGGTAAGATCAGATGAGAATTCTGTTCAAAGAAGTAAGGTTGCATATTCACAATAGATGGCTAAGGATATGAGGTTGGAGAAAGAAGTAAACCACCAAACAGTAAACATTGCCTTTCTAGCTTCTCGGCTACACCTCAGTACCCTGTTTTTGTTCTTGCAGAGGGTGTGACAGAACCTGTACTGGTTTTTGACTCAAGGGAAGAATTCATAGATTCATGACTTTTACTACTATGATTGCACAGCTAAAAGATCTAGGACCCTCCCTCCTCTCTTCTGTACTTTCCCAACTGATTCTTTCTAACCTGAGTGCAGCACTTTAGCTCCATTTAAATATATCATGTTAATTTCAGTTTCTAGGTCCAGTTAAAAACAAAGAATCTGATTCTGTCATAAAACACATTAGTACACTGATAGTCACTCAGTATTGGGATTCCTGGTGGTTTTTATTTTCTCCTCTTTTGCTTAAATGATTGCACACAAGGAGCATGCATTATTTGTGTGGCAAGAAAAACAAAACAAAAACAATGAAAAAAAACTCAAAAAACTAAAAACTAAATAAACCTAGCTAGTCTATTGGCAATTTTAATAAGCACGTTCCTCTACAACTCCTTGATAAAAAATAGTGAGTTGAAGGATTCCTTCCCTTAAAGATCTCCTTACATAAATTTAAAAAATAATAATAAAAAAAGGTCTCCCTACAAATTCCAAAGATAAGAGGCAAAGGAAGTTTCCACACAGAATTAAAAGATTCATACTCTAGTGGTCGGATAAACTAGCATGAAGCAATATAACACAGTATTTAGTAGTTTCCACGTGATTCCCAGTTCAACCTGGAACAAATGACTTGATTTCTTAGAGCTTCAGTTTGCTTACCGGTAAAGGGGGATAATGCTTATACCTACCTCCTATCTCATCAGATTGTTCCAAGGATTAAATGCAAAAATGCACACAAAAGGTCTAACGAAGTGCCTGATAAGGGCTCAATAAATTCCTATCACTACAACCACTTCGTCAAAAATTTCAGTGTGAAGAGCCTCAAAAAAACCAAAGGACTAAAAGACAAGCCACGAACTTGGCATTTTCCACCGAGTCAACGGTGCTCGGGAAATCAGTCCCATCAACGGCCAGGCACCCTGGCGGTACCCCCACCCTTTGGAAAGCGGGGTGACTCGGTGGGCCGAGTCGCGCAGGCCCAAGGTCGCTTTCCAAGCTCCGCCGGGCTGAGGCGACGACCGGGCTGGTCTGCCCAGCGACTGCTGCCATGGCAACCGCCACAGGGTCCCCACTGGAGGCGCCACCTCTTCTGGCTAAACCTAAAGTCCTCACAGCGGAAGCCAACTGAACGGCCTCGAAGTAGCCAGCTTAGGCCTCTCGGCGACTTCCCGGGCCCCACACTCCAAGAAAAAAGCCACAGTCCCCGCGCCGCTGGCCGCGGAGCCCCTGACCCCACCTTCCAGGCCCTTCCGGCGGCCGCCGCCCTTTAACCCCCGGAAGTGGGCGGGAGAGGAAGCGGCTGGTGATGCTGGAACAAATATGGCCGCCCCGGCGCCCGTCGGCTCTTCGGGCTCCCGCAGTCCTCGGCTGATCGCCGGCCTTCGGCTGTTCCCACTACTGGGGCTGCTGCAGCTGCTGGTCGAGCCTGGCCTGGGCCGCGTCCACCACCTGGCGCTCAAGGTAAGGCCGACCGGGGCCGGGTAGGAGCGGGCCGGGGGCCGGAGGCCGCGGCCGCTCCCGGGAGCTGGGGGCAACTTTGGCCCAGAGGAGGGGGGGATTGTCTGTGAGTGTTTGGGTTCCCGCCCTTTTTCCCGGGCGCGGCCTCTCTCCGAGAAGGGTCTGTTGGGAACTCTGGGGATGGCGGGAGTCCCCTGTCTGTCTGGAAAGGGCAGGAAGATTCGAGCTGAGAGAGGGGAAGGGGCTGAACTGCGGCGTAACCCCGAAGGACTCCGGAGGCCGCGCTTGCAGTCCCTGCTGGTTTCCCTAGCTTCCTTGCCGACAGCAACCTGCTTTTCCTCCTCCCTTCTCACCTTCAACTTTCATGCCCCACTTCGCTTGTCCGCGGTCTCCACTTGTCCATGCCCTTGTACTTGGCAGAACCTTTGCCTCAATTTCCCGGTTCGGCTTCGGGCGCACTCTGGACTGATCAAAGCGGGAATCTCCAGGAGGAATTTCAAATCTCGCTTGAAATACGTGACCGGAAATTTAGACCCAACATTTAAAATATGTTTCTAATTAGAGGGCCTGCCTTTTTATCTCTCGCTCCTGTCATTGTCTGCCTAGGGAAGGGATTTATGATAGGCCTAGAATGATCCCTTGGATCTTGCTTTATAACTCAAAACATGCCTCCAGGCGATTCAGCAGGTTAATGTATCTGGAAAGTAGAAAACTAAATCGTTATGACTCAAAGCCTTGTGCATTGTTTTCATAATATACAATTTTCTTAGAAGTGTGGGATTGTAGAAAGTTTGCCTTGTTAAAACAGTACCTTAACAAAGCATTGTATTTTGTGAATGTACAGTTTAAAGAGTACAGAATCTGGATTAAAAAACCTGGCCAGACCCATACTCCATACCTTGGCTACCAGTTGTTCGTAAATAAAATGTATCCTGATTAAAATGGTTTTCAACCGCAGGAAGCCAAGTGAGTCTTGGCTCCTTTTGAGAATCTGCTGAAAGGTATTGAATCTCTCCCCAGAAAATGCAGGTAGAAATGTAGGCAAAACTTTCTTGGAATTTCTAGGGCTTTTATAATCCTGCGGAAACTTATCCATAGGCCCTAGTCCCCAGGTTTACGACTCCAAGAGATGAACTCCTAAAATTCTTTCACTTTATAGTTTGGGATCATGAGTCTTAGATGAAGTCATGCAACTGAGCTTATGTAGTTTATAAATTAGAGACAAAGCTAATACTAGGACACACTGGATCATGTCTCTTGGCTTTGGGCATTTCTAAAATTAAAGTGTCGGATGGCCAGCATCAGTAGGTAAATAAATACTGACCTTAATGGTATAGAGGAAAAAGTATACTATCCTCAGTGGTAGAAGCAACCCGAGTTGGTGTAATTCTGGTGATTGATTTCTCCATATTGTGCTAAATTAATGAATATTTTTCATCTTTGTAATTGTTTCTCAAGTACTGTGGTGCCCTTTCCATAGTCAGTACTGTAGTTGCTCCTTTTCTCTTAAACAGTATGGTGTTTTGCCCAAGGAAATGGAAATCACCTGAAGAGAGCCTGTCAGAGCAGCAACATTAGATTATCTTCTTTTGCTTGAGACTGAGAGAAATAGGAGAATTTCAACCATACACCAAATAGAATAGTATAGTGAACTCCCATGTAGCTGTCACCCAGCGTCAGTAACCATTAACCAGTGGCTAATTCTGCCCCTTCCCCACACGAATCACTTCTCACTTGCATTCTTTATTTTTTAATTAGAAACAAGTCTTTTCATTTTTTATTCAGTTTTCTCATCACATGCTACATTTTCCATCATTCTTCTGGTTTTCTCAGTCTTCTCAAATTTCTTCTCTTTTGTTCTTTCTTTAGATTCCTTAACTTTTTGAAACAACTTTATTGAGGCATAGTTTATATACATTAAAATTCACCCATTTTAAGTGTACAGTTCAGTGATTTGTTAGTAAATTTACTGAGTTGTGCATCTATCACCACTGTTCAGCCATGGAACATTTCCATCATCTCTGTAAGATCCCTTGTGTTGGTTTACAGTTAACTCCTATTCCCACCTCCAGCCCCAGACAACCACTAATCTACTTTCTGTCTCCGTTGATTTGCCCTTTCTGGATATTTCATGTAAATGGAATCGCACAGTATGTGATCTTTTGTGTGTGGCTTCTTTTATTTATGTCGTTGAGGTTCATACATGTTGTACTGTGTATTAGTAATTCATTCCTTTCAATGGCTGACTACTATTCCATTGTATGCATATACCACCTTATGCTCAGCCAGTCACCAGTGATGGACATTTGGGTTTCCTTTTTTGGCTATTGTGAATAATATTGCTGCAGACATTCACATGCAGGTCTTTGTGGGGACATATGTTTTCATTTTGCGGGGTGATAGCTAGGAGTGGAGTAGAATTGCTGGGTCATATGGAAGATATGTATTTAACTTCTAAAGAAACTGCCAAAGCACTTTCAAAGTGACTGTACCATTTTCCAGTCCCACCAGAAACTGTGAGGGCTCTCCTTTCCACATATTGTGCCAGCATTAGTACTTCTTATGTTATTTTAGAGTGAATCAAAGTCATCATGTTGTTTGATCCATAAATATTTCAGTATGTACCTATAAGAAACAGGGACTCTTTCAAAAACATAACTACAATGCCATTATAACAAAGAAAAAAGTTAATCTTTAATATCATGAAATACCAAATCAGGTTCAAATTTCCATTGGTCATAAATGGATTTAAACTTTTTAAAAATCAGAATCTAAATATTGTCCTTACATTATGATTGGTTAATATGTCTCTTCCTTTTTTTTTTTTGCGGTACACGGGCCCCTCACTGTTGTGGCCTCCCCGTTGCGGAGCACAGGCTCCGGACGCGCAGGCTCAGCAACCATGGCTCCCCAGCCCAGCCGCTCCGTGGCATGTGGGATCTTCCCGGACCGGGGCACAAACCCGTGTCCCCTGCATCGGCAGGCGGACTCTCAACCACTGCGCCACCAGGGAAGCCCAATATGTCTCTTTAAGTCTCTCTTGATCTAGGGGATCTCATTCCTCCAAGCACCCCCGTACTGGATTTTGCTGATTATTTCCTTGTGGTGTAATTTAGTATGTTCATCTATCCTTCATCCTATGTGGCCTGGATATGCTGGATCGTGTGTGTGTGTGTGTGTGTGTGTGTGTGTGTGTGTTTAAGAAAAGCTAGAAATTCAGGCTTTTATGTGAAATTAGCTAGCAACTAACTCGAATTTAAAAACGAAAACAAAACACGGTGTTGGCCAAGTATAACACATTTGTGGGCCAGTCTAGTCAGCGGACTGCCAGTTGGAGAACTGTTTAAAACATAGAAGTGGCTAGGTAAGTGATCATCAGCTAGCTCAGTTAAATGTTACTGTATTTATTTTCTAAATTCAGTTTGTGAGAAAAACTAAATTGAAGTATCGTTACTCCACTTGCTTTATAGTTGAAAACAGTTCAAAATATGAAGTTATTGAGGAATATAAAACACTTCTTGTGTTCTAATATTTAGTGAAAAGAGCAGAGTTGTATTCTAGTATTTAGTGAAAAGTTTAAAACTTTTTAAAAAAAGGAGAAAGTACACCGAAATGGTAGCTGTCTTTAGGAATTATGGGAATTTTTTTTCTTATTTCATCTCCAGATCTGACCTTTCTTCTGAGCTCTGGACAAGTATATCGGATTTCTTAACCCCTGTTTCCACTCAGATGGCTCATAAGCACCTCTGTATGTTAGAAACCAACCTGTCCTCCCACTCCCTTCACCCTCAACCTGTATGTACTCCTTCTCTAGTTTTTCTTTTCTTAGTATCTGGGACCACCAGCTGCTCATTTTCTCAAGTCAGAAATCTTTTATTCTTATCTTCTCATCATCAAGTTCCATAGATGTGTGTTCTAAATAAATAGATCTCCATTCCATTCACTGCTCTGTCATCACCACTGTGACTGTTGGGTCTAGGCCATCCTTATATCTCTTGGAACAGGGCGGTCTCCTCATACCTGGTGTCCTAGCATTACTCCAGTTTGTATTTTGTTTTGTAGCTGGAATGATCTTCCTAAAAGCCAAAGCCAGTCGTGTCACTCCCCTTTTAAGCCCATCAGTGGCACCCTGTTCCCCTTAGGGGGAACTCACAACTCTTAGACTGCCAGTCTTTCTGTTAGCCAGCCTCCTCTCTAGTCTCATTGCCCTTCCTTTCTTTAGTTTCTTAGTTCATGTGTGTGCAGCTTGGTGAATTTTTTTTCCCCCCCGGTACATGGGCCTCTCACTGTTGTTATTTTAGAGTGAATCAGAGTCATCATGTTGTTTGATCCATAAATATTTCAGTATGTACCTATAAGAAACAGGGACTCTTTCAAAAACATAACTACAATGCTATTATAACAAAGAAAAAAGTTAACCTTTAATATCATGAAATACCAAATCAGGTTCAAATTTCCATTGGTCATAAATGGATTTAAACTTGTGAAAAATCAGAGTGGGGGCTACTCTTCATTGTGGTGCGCGGGCTTCTCATTGCGGTGGCTCCTCTTGTTGCAGAGCACAGGCTCTAGGCACGCGGGCTTCAGTAGTTGTGGCACGCGGGCTCAGTAGTTGTGGCTCGCGGGCTCTAGAGCGCAGGCTCAGTAGTTGTGGCACATGGGCTTAGTTGCATGTGGGATCTCCCCGGACCAGGGCTCAAACCCTTGTCCCCTGCATTAGCAGGCGGATTCTTAACCACTGTGCCACCAGGGAAGCCCGGACATATGATATTTTAAAAAAAGCATTTCACAGAGGAAAAACCCAAATGGCTGATAAACCTAGATGAGGTGCTCAAACTCATGAAGTACCAGGAAATGCAAATTCAGTCAACATCAGCCTTGATTTTCCCCAAAACTGGGAAAAATGAAATGTTTGATGACATCAAGTTTCAGTAAGGATGTAAGGAAACGTTCATATACTTTGGGGATCCATTTGGCAATTTCTAGTAAAACTGAAAATGTGCCATCTAGATATATATACCCTCAGTCCCCACACACATAATGCATAAGACATGTACAGGGAATGTTCATAACAGCACTGTCACAGCAGAAGATTGGGAATTAACCTGAATGCACAAGTAATGCTTTAGGGAAATGGATATACTGTGATGTACATAATGATGGAACACAAGCAGACAAAGTGAGGAACTAGAGCATATTCAATGTATCGACACAGTTAGGTGCTCAAAGAATACAGTGTTGTCTGAAAATGCAAGTTGCCAGACATACACATACATCATGACACAGTTTATCCAAATTGTAAAAACATAGCAATGCTATATGATGTTTATGGTTATGGATACGTCCAGTGAAAAATAGAAGCGCACTTAACCAATTCATGAGCTTGGGAAGCGATGGTGGAGGGGAATAGGATTCAGTAGAGGTACAAAGGCGCTTAACTTTGTCAATGAAGTTTTGTTCTTTTCCTCCTTCCCGCCCTCCCTTCCTGTGGCTCTGAAGCAACTACAATACAGACATTTGGTAATTGTGGGGAGTGGGGATTTGGATATTTGTCGCTATTCCTTTTACTGTTCTACAGCGAGGGGTATTGTGAGCCTTCTGAGGGCAAGGGCTCACTTGTCTCGCTGACCATTGAATGTGCAGGGCCTGACACAGATAAGGATTCAGGAAGAGTATGTTGAATGAGGAAATGAATGTGTGTCTGTGTTCCAGATTTTCTAGGATGAGCGCTTACTACTGGAAAAAGTATGGTTGCCAATGTTTATAAAAATAGAAATTCTTTGCACCTGGGTGGTGGGCTTGTGAGTGCTTAGTACGTGGCTGATCTTGTTATAGATGCCACCAAACAGCAAGATTATAAATTATGGCTCTGTACCTTTCTGTTTTGTTTGGTTAGTACCACTGAAAAGCTACAATGACTGAAAAATGTGTTTTAAATATTCTTACATGTAAAAGGAAAACACCAACCTATTATTATTAGTTTATACCTGAGTGGTAAGGTTGCAGCTACTTTTCTGTACTTTTTCAATTACATTTTCTGTGAGCATGTGCAAGTTTTATAATTGAAAATAAATGATATTAAAATAAAACAGAGATTAGAGGGAAATCTCCAAATTCTGAATAGTTTTCACAAGGTGGTGAAATAGTAGTGACTCGGGGGCAGGGGAGAGCTTTGATTCTTTTTTCCCTAATATAGTTGTCTTTTTTTTTTTTTTTTTTTGGCCACAGCATGTGGAATCTTAGTTCCCTGACCAGGGATCTAACCCGTGCCCCCTGTGGTGGAAGCACAGAGTCCTATCCACTGGACCGCCAGGAAATTCCCCATTTGTAATTTTTAAAAATTAAATTTGATTACAAAAACTATCCTATTCACTCTTAAAGTCAAATAAAAATGATGTTTTTGAATACAGTACTTCATTTTGAGAGGCATAGTTTACAGACAACCAAAAATGTTTTTGCTTGGATAAAGTGTAGATTAGAACAACAGAAGTTATAATTACCTTTCGTAAAACATTTGAAGGAGTCAAATAGTATTTGTTATACGACAAGTAAGTTTGCTTTTTGGTGACCTAAGAGCTTTTCTATTATGAGTCCGGTCCTTCCTGTTGCCCATCCCCTTAAGTTGGATTCTTCCGAGTTGACCACTGGTACCATTTGGTGTGTCCCTTCCACGTTTAAGGTCTTCGTATACACATTCCCCACACGTATGTTTCTTTCTTTCCTTTTTTTGGTGTAATCACTTTATAACATCTAAGTCAGGTCAGGGTGTGTGCAGAGCTCTTCGATGACTTCTAAGCCAATGTCCAGCCATCCTGGCCTCTTGCAGTCCTCCGTCCACAAAGCAGAGGTTCACCTGAGGGTGGCACTCCTGGATGCCGAGGCCCAAGTGCCCTTCCTCTTTACGCCTGCAGGCTGATGTCCAGCTCCTCTCAGTCCCTGCTCAAAGATGCCTTCCCAGTGAAGCTTTCTCTGACCAGCCTCGCGTGGCTGGCAGTGCTGCACGCCCTCCTCCTCTCCCTTCCCTGCTGTGTTTCTCTGTCGCGCGCGCTCATCACCGTTGAGCAGAGGATGGCTCATACTGTTTATTTGTTCTTATCTGTCTGTCTCTACTAGAATGTAAGCTCAGTGAGAGAGGCCTTTTTGTTCATTTTTTCAGTGTTTTGTTCTCAAAACCTAGAGCAGTGCCCGTAGGTACGCAATAAATACTTGTCAAATGAATGAACTTTTTCATTTATTAGTTGTGGACATTTAAAAAATGTTAGTGTATATATGGGTCTACTTCCTTCTGTTTAACTACTGCAATAATACTTCATTGTAAGAGGGACTCACCATTTCTAAAAATCATTCTTTTGTTGATGGAAATTTATAGTGTATTTTTATTCCTTGATTTTAGCTATTATAAACAAAGCTGCTATGAATATTCTTGTCGTATAGCTTTGTGTATTTCTGTGGAGTAGATTCCTAGGAAAGGTACCAAATAGCCCTCTATAAAGGTTTTATCAATTGACACTCCACCAGTAGAGTATGAGCATGTTCAGAGTGTTCATTTACCCACATACTCCCCAACACATTATGTCTTAGCTTATGCCAACCTGATAGGGAAAAGGTGACATCTTATTTTAAGTTAACTGTTGGTGAGGTTCAGGATCTCAGCATGTTTATTAACCCCCTGCTGGCCTTTAATTTCAGATCTTCTCTGTAGACCAGAAAATTTAGGAAAACTTATTTCAGTAAGAGTATACTTTTCGGTGTATATATGTTCTTAAATGCTGGTAAAGCATTTGTGGTGGGAAAAATAAAGTTGCATGCAAACAGAAAACATGAAAAAGAGAAAAAAAATTGCACCCATAATTAAGAACCAAAATTTCACTTTTTAAAAAATAAATTAATAATTTAATTTATTTTTATTTTTGGCTGTGTTGTGTCTTCATTACTGTGCATGGGCTTTCTCTAGTTGCGGCGAGCGGGAGCTACTCTTAGTTGCAGTGCGCGGGCTTCTCGTTGCGGTGGCTTCTCTTGTTGCAGAGCACGGGCTCTAGGCGCATGGACTTCAATAGTTGTGGCACGCGGGCTCAGTAGTTGTGGCTTGCGGGCTCTAGAGCGCAGGCTCAGTAGTTGTGGCACACGGGCTTAGTTGCTCCGCAGCATGTGGGATCTTCCCGGACCAGGGCTCAAACCCATGTCCCCTGCATTGGCAGGTGGATTCTTAACCACTGCACCACTAGGGAAGCCCCAAAACTTCACATTTTAAATAAACTTTTTGGGTAAAATTTTGGCTTAGAATTTCAATAATATTAAAGTTTTAATTTTACAAAGTAGTTTATTGCAAATAAGAACAAACCTTTCAGGGGACTTCCTTGGTGGTCCAGTGGATAAGACTCTGCACTCCCAATGCAAGGGGCCCAGGTTGGATCCCTGGTCGGGGAACTAAATCCTGCATGCATGCTGCAACTAGGATCTGGCGTGTTGCAACTAAGACCCGGCACAGCATGCATGCATAAATGAATAAATAAATTTATTTATTTGTTTACCAGAAAACCTTTCAGAATAGTCTGAAATAATCTAGAATGATCTGATGCTGCCTTTTTTCTGAGATCCTCTATGATAAATTACGTGTACATTAATTCAGATGGCTTCATCATCATCGTCAAACTAATGCTTATGTCTTTGTTTGAACTAGTACTTTTGAGATTATAACTGTGGGCCAGTTATGTTTCCACCAACTTCAGATAATATAAATCTACTAAGGAAGGCCACGAAAAAATATAAGTTTTTACAATCAACCATATAAATATGTACCTGGGAACAGTCCTGTATTTTGTTTATGTTCTGGTAGCCTTGACTTCTCATGAGTGAACAAATTCATTTAATTAACTTGATAAGCAGTTTACTGTGATTAGGAATATAACTTGTTTTTATGGTTATTTTTTTATTCCTCCCCTATATGGGGAGGAATGTAAGGGAACAAAATTGATCACAAGTTGATGGCTTGAAATTTTGTATAATAAAAAAAAATTTAAAACAAGCAAAGCATATACCATTTATTTGGTTGTAAAAAGTATTAATTTTCTATTTTGGCTGCACCATGTGGCATGTGGGATCTTAGTTCCCCGACTAGGGATTGAACCCGCATCTCCTGCATTGGAAGACAGATTCTTTACCACTGGACCACCAGGGGAGTCCCTGTAAAAAGTATGAGATGGATAAGAGCACAGGTTTGGGTTTTAAACAAACCTGAGTTAGAATACTGGCTTTGCCACCTACTAACATTACGATTTTAA
Source organism: Stenella coeruleoalba (assembly GCF_951394435.1). Taxonomy (NCBI): domain Eukaryota; kingdom Metazoa; phylum Chordata; class Mammalia; order Artiodactyla; family Delphinidae; genus Stenella; species Stenella coeruleoalba. The sequence continues at coordinate 116,798,776 of NC_137153.1, forward strand.
GCAAGTTTTACCACTCTGAGCCTCATCTGTAAAATGGGCATAACAACATCTGTCTCACAGTGTTGTAATAAGAGTGAATGGTGATAGAGTTCTTCCTAGCACAGTACTGGGTACAAGGTCAAATGTTTGCGATCTCTGTGATCCTTGGAGAAACAGGCAAACCTTACTGCTCATTCAGTGCTAATGGAAATGATTTGAGTGGGCTTTGAAAATGTAATTAAATCTTCATTGCTTGTGTCAGATATTGTCATCTTCACCCCACTTTGGCAACTCCTTGCCTTGCCTCCTTTTACTCTGTCACTCTGCCAAGACACTGACATTGCTGCCTCTTACCTGGGAGAGTATCTGGAGGGACAGATGTGAGTGCTAAGGCTTCTCTCTTCCCCTCTCACACCCCATCCCCAGATGTTGCCTGCAGCACTCTGGCTGTAGCACTTACAGTGGGCGGGATGTTCATCCCAGGGCCCCCAGATCTCTGGCTTCCTTGTGGTAGAAGGAGAGGTTTCCTTGTTCCTGGACAGTTAGGCCTGGCTGTTGGAGATTTTTTTTGAGACTGAGTGTTTATCACTTCTTGGGCCTCAGCCCTTAGGGGTGTTTTGTAAATATTGGTTTATTTACATTGAATTAAATCAAAGTTGAATGAGTGGTTAGAATGTTTGACCTTCCTGTTTACTTTCAATCTCAAAGTTTGTGTCTCTATGATTTGTATAGTGAAATACAGTTTACAGAGTCACTTCCATACGTATCTTATTTGATATGGTGACATAATAGCTTAAAATGGAGTGTCAGAGGTTAGGTTAGGCGAGGGTCCTGCAGTTATTACTGGCAAATGGTAATACTTAGAAATAGCGATTGATTTTTTTTTTTTTGTAATTACAGATTAACACACGGTCTTTGTTAGAAATTTAGAAAATATAGAAAAGTATAAAGAAAAAATTGCTACCCACCATCCCACTGGTACTAACCTTTTCATGGTTTGATGAATTTCTTTCAAATCCTTTATAAATAATTGTAAATATGTATACCTTTTAATTTTTAAAAACAAATTTAGCTCTTAACTGTATATAGTTTGTTTCTGTTCTTTGCATTTAATATTTTTTCTAGCTTTATTGAGATATAATTGACAAATAAAAATTGTATGTGTATGGGCTTCCCTGGTGGCGCAGTGGTTAAGAGTCCGCCTGCCGATGCAGGGGACATGGGTTCGTGCCCCAGTCCAGGAAGATCCCACATGGCGCGGAGCGGCTAGGCCCGTGAGCCATGGCCGCTGAGCCTGCGCGTCTGGAGCCTATGCTCCGCAACGGGAGAGGCCACAACAGTGAGAGGCCCGTGTAAGGCAAAAAAAAAAAAAATTGATTGTATGTTTGTGAATAGTTAAGATTTACTCTCTTAGCAGATTTCAAGTATACAGTATTGGTTTTTTTTAATAAATAAATTTATTTATTTTGGCTGCGTTGGGTCTTTGTTGCTGCGCGCGGGCTTTCTCTAGTTGCGGTGAGCGGGGGCTACTCTTCGTCGTGGTGCATGGGCCTCTCATTGCAGTGGCTTTTCTTGTTGTGGAGCACAGGCCCTAGAGTGTGTGGACTTCAGTAATTGTGGCACATGGGCTCAGTAGTTGTGGCTCGCGGGCTTAGTTCCTCCATGGCACATGGGATCTTCCCGGACCAGGGCTCGAACCCATGTCCTCTGCATTGGCAGGCGGATTCTTAACCACTGTGTCACCAGGGAAGCCCCAGGTATACAGTATTGTTAACTGTAGTCACCACGTTGTACATTAAATCTGCAGAATTTACTCATCCTGCGTATCTGAAACTTTGTACCCTTTGACCAACATCTTTCCATTTCCCTCTACCCCCAGCCTTGGTAACCACCATTCCGCTCTTTGCTTCTTAGAATTCAACTTTTTTAGGTTCCACGTATAAGTGAGACTGTGCAGTATTTGTCTTTGTGTGTCTGGCTTATTTAACTTAGCGTAATATCTTCCAGGTTCATCTGTGTTGTTGCAGATGACAAGGTTTCCTTCTTTTTTAAGGCTGAAAAATAGTCCATACATAAACACACATTTTCTTTATCCATTTATCTGCTGACAGCTACTCAGATTGTTTCCATATCTTGGCTATTGTGAATAATGTTACAGCTATCTCTTCAAGATAGTGATTTTACTTCCTTTGGATTTATTCCCAGAAGTGGGATTGCTGGATCATATAGAGGTTTTTTTTTTGGCCGCGCCCTCATCTTATGGGATCTTAGTTCCCTGACCAGGGATTGAACCCGGGCCACGGCATTGAAAGCAGTGTGTCCTAACCCCTGGACTGCCAGGGAATTCCCTAGAGTTCTAATTTTAATTTTTTGAGGAACCTTCATACTGTTTTCCATAATGACTCTTCTAATTTACATTCCCACCAACAGTGTACAAGAGTTCCCTTGTCTCCACTCCCTCATCAACACTTGTCCTTTGACTTTTTGATAATAGCCATTCTAACATGTGTGAGGTGATATTTCATTGTGGCTTTAATTTACATTTCCCTGATGATTAGTGATATTGAGCACCTTTTATGTCTTCTTTTGAGAAATGTCTATTCAGATCCTTTATCCTTTTTTAAAAAAATTATTTATTTATTTTTGGCTGTGTTGTTTCTTGTTACTGTGCGCGGGCTTTCTCTGGTTGCAGTGAGCGGGCTTCTCATTGTCGTGGCTTCTCTTGTTGCGGAGCACAGGCTCTAGGCGCACAGGCTTCAGTGGTTGTGGCATGCAGGCTTCAGTGGTTGTGGTACGCGGGCTTCAGTAGTTGTGGCTCACGGGCTCTAGAGCTCAGGCTCAGTAGTTGTGGAGCATGGGCTTAGTTGCTCCACGGCATATGGGATCTTCCCGGGCCAGGGCTTGAACCCGTGTCCCCTGCATTGGCAGGCAGATTCTTAAGCACTGTGCCACCAGGGAAGCCCCTTTATCCATTTTTAAATCAGGATATTTGTTTTCTTGCTATTGAGTTGTTTTAGTTCCCTGTATATTTTGGATATTAACTAACCCCTTATCAGATACATGGTTTGCAAATATTTTTCTTAATTCTGTAGGTTGTCTCTTCACTCTGTTGATTGTTTTCTTTGCTGTGCAGAAGTTTTTTGTTTGATGCAGTCACATTTGTCTATTTTTCTTTTGTTGCCTGTGCTTTTGGTTACTATCCAAAAAGTTATTGCCCAGACCATTGTTAAGAAGCTGTTTTCCTATGTTTTCTTGTAGTAGTTTTACAGTTTCAGGTCTCACATTTAAGTCATTAATCCATTTTGAGCTGATTTTTGTATATGGTGTGAGAAAAGGATCCAGTTTCATTCTTCTGCATGTGGATATACAGTTTTCCCAACACCATTTATTGAAGAGACTATCCTTTCCCCACTGTGTGTTCTTGGCACCTTTGTCAAAGATCAGTTGAACATAAATCAGTGGATTTATTTCTGGGCTCTATATTCTGTTCCATTGGTCTATATGTCTTTATGCTAGTACCATACTATTTTGATTACTATAACTTTGTAATACATTTTGAAATCAGTCAGTGTGATGCCTTCAGCATTGTTCTTGTTACTCAAGATTGCGTTAAGGTCTTTGTGGTACCATGTGAATTTAGGATTGTTCTAGTTCTGTGAAAAATGCCACTGGAATTTTGATAGGGATTACACTGAATGATATGGATAGAATGGACATTTTAACAATGTTAATTCTTCCAATCCATGAATACAGCTTATCTCTCCATTTATTTGTGTCTTCTTTAATTTCTTTCATCAGTGTTTTTGTCGTTTTCATTGTATAGTTCTTCCTTCTCCTTGGTAAAATTTATTCCAAAGTTTTAAAAATATTTATTTATTTATTTTGGCTGCACTGGGTCTTAGTTGCAGCATGCGGGATCTTCGTTGTGGCATGCAGGATCTTTAGTTGTGGCGCGTGGACTTCTTAGTTGCAGCATGTGAACTTTTAGTTGCGGCATGCATGCGGGATCTAGTTCCCTGACCAGGGATCAGACCTGGGCCCCCTGCATTGGGAGTGCAGAGTCTTATCTGCTGAACCACCAGGGAGGTTCCTGTTGTTTTTTTTATGCTATTGAAAATAGAATTGTTTTCTTTATTTCTCTTTCAGATATTTTGTTATTGTATAAGAAATGCCACTAATTTTTGTATGTTGATTTTGTCTTGCAACTTTACTGAATTTGTTTATTAGGTTTTAAAAAATATTTTTTTAATTTATTTATTTGGTTGTACCAGGTCTTAGTTGCGGCTGGTGGGCTCCTTAGTTGTGGCATGGGAACTCTTAGTTGCGGCATGCTTGTGGGGTCTAGTTCCCTGACCACGGTTTGAACCCGGGCCTCCTGCATTGAAAGTGTGGAGTCTTAACCACTGCACCACCAGGGAAGTCCCATGAATTTATTAGTTTTAGTAGTTTCTTGGAGGAGTCTTTAGTGTTTTCTATATATAACATCATGTCATCTCTGAACAGAGACAATTTTACTTTTCCCTTTCCAATTTGGATACCTGTTATTTCTCTTTCTTGTCTGATTGCTCTGGCTAGAACTTCCAGTACTGTGTTGAATAGTGAGAGTAGGCATCCTTGCCTTGTTCCTGATCTTAGGGGGAAAGTTTACACCTTTTCACTGTTGAGTATGATGTTAGCTGTGGACTTGTCATGTTACAGCCTGTATCATGCTGAGGTACATTCCTTCCATACCTGATCTGTTGAGCGTCTTTATCATGAAAGGATGTTGTATTTGTCAAATGCCTTTTCTGCATTTACTGAGATAATCATAGGATTTTTTCCTTCACTTTGTTAATGTGGTGTATCACATTTATTGATTTACGTATGTTGAACCATCCTTGCATCCCAGGGATAAATTTTACTTGATCATGGTGTATGAGCCTTTTAATGTGCTGTTGAATTTGGTTTGCTAGTATTTTGTTGAGGATTTTTGCATCTTTGTTCATCAGGGATATTGGCTTGTAATTTTCTTTTCTTGTAGTGTCCTTATAGGCTTGGTATCAGGATGATTCTGGCCTTGTAGAATAAGTTTGGAAGTGTTCCCTCCTCTTCAATTTTTTGGAAGAGTTTGAGAAACACTGGTGTTAATTTTTCCTTAACTGTTTGAATACTGATTCAGTCTCCTTATTCAGATTTTCTGTTTCTTCAGATTGAGTCTTGGTAAGTTATATGTTTCTAGGAATTTGTCCATTTCTTCTAGGTACTCCAACCTGCATTTAATGTTATATTGTTATTACTTTGCAGTATTAGGGGATAGTGGTGTGAAAATGGCTTTCACCTCAGATCTGTGTTGAAATCCCAGCTTTACCACTTAGAGTGTCCATAGTCTTGGGTAGCGTTTCATCTCTGAACTTGTGTCTTCATCCCTGTCATGGGGATACTGCTTTTAACCACACTGGGCTGAGTAAGGATTAGACATCATAGGAAAGCCCTTGGCACATAACCCAGTTCTTGGTAAGTGCTGAAAACAGGGAGTTGTGATGCTGTTGTGATTGTTTAAAATATTCAAAAACATGTTTTTAATAGCATTGTATTATCAAGTGAAATGCTATACAAAAGTGAAAAAAAAACAATAAAGGAATAGAGTTTGTATGGAAAAAAATCACTGTTATAAGGTTACAATTGAAACATTTTCCCCCCCAAACCTAGAAAATAGACATTGTGGTGGACTATGTGATATAAAAATCGATTAACAGGCTTCCATTTTTGCTACACAACATCTAAATGCGTGATAAATTAGAACAAACATACTTTTCAAAATTTAAACTTATTGAAGTATAATATACATGCTAAAGAAAATACTCATTGTAAGCACACAACTCAATGAATTTCCACTGTGTAAGAATACTTGTGCAACCAGCAACAATGTTACCAAGCATTTCCAGAAGCTCCTAAAGGCCGCATCCCCCAAGTGACTGGAAAGTCTCTCCCTACCAAGAATAACCAACCACCATCCTGAGCTCTATTGCCTTTAGCGTATTTCCCCCAACGTTTGAATTTGAATTTGTTACACCTATGGGGAATATGGCTTGTTTTGCTTAGTGTTATGTCTGTGAGATCCATCCACGTTGCGTGGGGCAGAAATTTTTTCATTTTCCTTCATTGTCCCTCTGTAGCCCTTCTCATCTATGGATTTTGCCGGAGTATTAAGCCCTAAAGTCCAAAGTGATCCATCATATGTAGCTGAATTAATTTCTGTCCTGTGAGTCTAGGATGGTAGTAGCCTTGTAATACCTTCGGGAGAACTGAGAAGATGCCCACTCAAATCATGTTCCGTGGAGGTTCATCTCTCGTAGAGTCCCAGGAAAGACTGGGAGCTTTAGCTTTTCTGGTTTTTTGTCCGTCCCCCCCCCCCCCCCCCCCCCCCCCCCGTACAGTGAGGTCGGGCCTCTCACTGTTGTGGCCTCTCCTGTTGCGGACGTGCAGGCTCAGCGGCCATGGCTCACGGGCCCAGCCGCTCCGTGGCATGTGGGATCTTCCCAGACCGGGGCATGAACTGGCAGAGTCTCAACCACTGCACCACCAGGGAAGCCCAGCTTTTCTGGTTTTTGTGGTCTAGCAGCTCTCCAGTGTCTTCTAGCAGATGACTTCTGGAAGATAACAGTTAAGTTATCTTATCTGGCTTTTTTTTTTTTCTCCCGGGGAGTGCTGGTTTGCTGCAAGCTCCTCCATCCCACCTGGAGGTGGAAGGAAGTCTAGCAAATGCATAGCTGGGCTCCTAGAAAGAGGAGGGAAAGTCCCACGGCCAGATAAAGGGGAGAGGGAGAGAAGGAGCTGAAACCCCAGAGGCAAAATAACACAAGCCAGGGCTGCCCCAAGGCGTAGAAATCTGGACCCAGAGCCTTGGATTTTGAGCAGCCGGTGAGGGAGAGCAGGAGCCAAAGCCCCAGACCCAGGCCAGGAGGGCCGCCGGGACTGTGTCCCTCTGCTCGGCTCGTAACAGCAGCCTCTCCAGAGCTCTGTTCCTCGAGTGAAAGAGTGGGCTAGGAAATAGAGCCCTCCTAACGGCAGTAAAACGTGTCTTAGCTATGGGAGGAGTCAGTTTGATTTTTCTGCTGAAGATCTGATCCTTAGCCTCTCATCACAGGCGTTTGGTGTTTGCAATTAGACTACCTCTTGAAGTCCAGAAGCTCCACGTCTAGAAATAAAAAGTTACCCCTCACACAAAGAAACAAACTGCTAGGAAAGTCAGCAGAGATGACCAAGAACAGAATTAGGGGTTTCAGAGCTCCTCAGTATGTTGTAAGAGAGCTATATTTAAAATGAAAGAAACAGCGGATAGAGTTCTAAAACATGAGCAAGAAACAAACACTACCATTAATGGCTCTGCGGATTTGAGGAAGAACCAAATCCGAGTTTTAGAAAAGTGCTTAGCATAATGCCTTGCATTCAGGAGCTGCTTAATAACTGTGCACATTTGGGCAAATAATTCTCAATATAAAACTCATGACTTTGCACAATGTGGAGCGTCTTTGTGGAGCCTCAACTTTAGAAGTACTCACTAATATCATTGTTCCATTGGCCCTAAAATTTGTTGACTGAGTTGACATTGGAATCACCATTTTGAGATAGGTTCAAGTAACGTTCAGATAGTCCTGTTGTCCTGCAGTGGGAGGAGCCGCTTACACTAAAGCGCCTCAGAAGGTTTATATAAATGAGCGCATTCTTGGAGCAGCTTTGGCCTCTTCCCCCCGCCTCCATGTTTTGAGTGCCTACTGGATGCCAGGCCTTGTACTTGAAGGAAGCATGGGAGGATGACTAAAACACTGTTCCTCCTTTCCTGGAATCCACATTCCGCAGGCCATCGAGTCTGCCCCCGGGACCCTTACAAATACACTGGAATGAATCGAATCTATTGTGTGTTTCCTTCTGCAAAATTGTTGCTATATTATGAGTATCTGATGAGTCTTCTTCAGCTTTTGGAGCAAGAACACAGCTGTCTGTATTACTGAACATATAGAAACGTTGATTAGGTAGCAGGGAACTAGGTAACCATAGTTTTCCAAGCAAATGAATATGTTAACTAATCAAGTTAACTTCTCCATGTTACTAATTCCACCACTGCAAATCCTTTTAGGATGATGTGAGGCATAAGGTTCATCTGAACACCTTTGGATTCTTCAAGAATGGGTACATGATGGTGAATGTCAGTAGCCTTTCAGTGAGTGAGCCTCAAGGAGCCACAGACAAGGACGCAACTGTAAGTGCCTTTCCAGGAGATCTTTTCTGTTGCTTAGGTGAAAGCTTCACCCCATACTTAAATATGAAGTATCAGAATGTAGAGAAAATTAAACTTGTGAGCGGGCGTCAGATAGTTTTATTCTTAGCAGTTAAGTTGTAATTCTTGAATAATTTTAGTAACAACTGATCCTTCTTACAAAATGAATGCTAAGGAAACTAAGAGGTGGCCAGACCAAAAGTGTCACCTTTCTGCTCTTGGAGTAATGAAGGTAAGGGCGCCCGGGCATCATGTGGTTATTTACTTGCATTGTTTTTACCTCCTCTTAGATTGGATTCAGCCTAGACCGCACAAAGAATGATGGATTTTCTTCTTATCTGGTGAGCGTCAAATGCGTGACCTGATCACTCCCTTCACTCGAACCCAAGACACTGGGTGGAAACACCCTGCTTCCGTCAGTGCTGTTTTCTTGAGGTGGTAGCAGCTTTGACTTGCAAGCATCTCTGAGCACCCACAGTTGTGTTATTTGAATGGAGTCTGGGCCACTTATTTGCTTAGTTCCTGAAAACGTTTTGTTCTTACTCTAGTGTGAATGAATAAGGTGGTGTGTAATTGGGTCTTCCTTTCTCAGGATGAAGATGTGAATTACTGTATTTTAAAGAAACAGTCTGCCTCTGTCACCCTTCTAATCCTAGACATCTCCAGAAGTGAGTAAGTAATTCTACTAATCCTTCAGTTCAATCCTAGAGTAAAGTTAGGGGGAATTTGGTAGTTAAGTTACCATTTATTGTCTGCCACATGCCAAATATTTTGCTGAGTGCTGGAGATTAAAAACAAGATGAGGAAGACAGAGGTCCAGTCCTGGAGGAGCTTCTTGATGGATGAGGGAGACAGAAGAGCAATACAAACGATCACAGCAAACTAGAGAAGTAGTAGAGCAGAGAGACTGAGGATTGCAGAAGAGAAGGGAAAGCTTCAGAGAAGTGTTGGTGCGACCACGCTTCTCATGAATAGCCTTTACAGATGAGTAAGAAAGGGAAGAGCATTTTAGGCAAAGGGAACGTGATATACAAAGGCAGAGTGGTGTGAAATAGCATGGTGTGTTCAGTGAAGTGAGTGCGTTGTCTGCATCCAGCTGAGGGGAAGAGAGGAAGGCTCCTCCCCGTTCAGTGCTAGACACGTGCCCCTTGGTACGAGTGATGGTGCCAGCTGAGGTTGCGTGTCCACTCAGGCATGGAAACTTGCTGGTTCCTCCTCAGGCGGGATGGGGCAAACAAAATTGCGGTCTGGTAAGCAGGGAGAAGGGAGGAAATGCATATTAGGCGGGCTACTAATAATGCTCACTGCCCCTCGCGTGCTCCCCACGGCTTCACTTTAACATCTTACTGGGGTTTTTTTTACCTCTTGTTCCTTTTCCCTTGTACACCAATTTGTTGAACACACTGCACATACTTAGGGGGGAATGTGTACCTCAGAATTGTATGGTTGCTACGAACTTAAGCTTTAGAGTGAGACTGCCCAGGTCCTCGCCCAGCTGCTCACTGGCCTACTACTCTTGGGCAGGTTCTTTAACCTTTCTGAGCTTTCATTTCAACATCTGTAAAATGCGGATAATAGAATCTGCATCATAGGACATCATGGGACTGCATGAGATGATGGATTTAGAGCTGGAAACAACACCTAACTTAGAACACTTACTGGCCATAAGCATTACTTTGAACTCTTTTTCTTCTGTCTTGTTTGAATATAGAGTGCGAATAAGATCTCCACCAGAAGCTGGTACCCAGTTACCAAAGATCATCTTCAGCAAGGATGAGAAAGTCCTTGGTCAGAGCCAGGAGCCTGGTGTTAACGCTGTTTCAGCAGGGAGCCAGACTCAGAAAAAACAAGGTAAACTGTGAGGCAGAAGCGAGCATTTTCTTCACTACCCTGATCTGAAGATTCTGTTTTGTTCCTGAGTAAAAACACATACAATCTTAGCATTATTTTATTTTTGAGGTGATATAAAAATATGTAACAAAGAAAAATGTGGAAAATATGGGAGAAGAAATGTCATTTCTCCTTACTCCCTGTGTTAGAATTTTAGTAATTTATATTTCCTTCTAAACTTGTTTCCTAAGTCTAGAATATTTGATTTTTAAAACTCATACACGTTTATAATTTTATAAGCATCCCTGTTCACTCAACTTTAAGTTATTTCATACTTATCAGATATCCCATTAAATGGATACTGTAATTTGCTCAGCCTTTCCCCTTAAAGAGACATATTTCAACCTTGATGCTATTATATTAAAACATTGCTACATCAGACATTGTTATTTGTAGATTTTTTTTCATATGTAGAACTTTCTTTAGGCTGGGTTCCCAGAATTGGAATTTCTGGTTCAAAGGATATGAATACTTTTGAGAATATTGATACATATTTTCATTCCTCTCCACATGAGTGGTGTGAATTTATACTCCTATTGGGAAATATATAAGAATAGTGCCCACGTCACCATGTCCTAGACAATACTGGGTTTTTGGTTTTGTTTTGTTTTTTAAATTCTAAAGTGAAAGGCAAAAAGGTAGTCTTGATTTTGAAGTCACTTTTTTTTTTAAAATTAATTAATTTATTTTTGGCTGTTTTGGGTCTTCATTTCTGTGTGAGGGCTTTCTCTAGTTGTGGCAAGCGGGGGCCATTCTTCATCGCGGTGCACAGGCCTCTCACTGTTGCGGCCTCTCTTGTTGCAGAGCACAGGCCCCAGACGCGCAGGCTCAGTAGTTGTGGCTCACGGGCCTAGTTGCTCCGCGGCATGTGGGATCCTCCCAGACCAGGGCTCGACCCCGTGGCCCCTGCATTGGCAGGCAGATTCTCAACCACTGCGCTACCAGGGAAGCCCTGAAGTCACTCTTATTACTGAGGCTGCTCTTTTCCTCCGTATGTTGATTAACCAATTTATATTTGTCACCTCTTTCATTAACCGTTAGGTTTATCTAATAATTTATATGAGTGCTTTAAAGATAACTATTTATTGTATTATTTATGTGTCTTTTTCTCGGTTTGTCAAAATTCTAACCCAGATTAAAAGATGTGCAGAAATGTTACATTTGTGTGATGATGTAGTTTCACGTATGTGCACCATCTCCTCCTCGTCTAGCTTCCTCAGGCTCACATAACCATTCCCTGGGCAGAAAATCTTCTTTTCCTTATTTTTTTTCTGAAACTCTCTCCCTTCCTGCAGGGAATTTGAGATGCTGTCTTCCTCACGAAGAGGGTCTTAAGTAAAAATAAGACACAGCTGCCCTCTCTGTTCATTGAAAGAAGTCATTAGCAATTTCTACACTCCTTGCTGTGGAAATAAAAATAGTATGCTTTATGCTAATATTATTTCCCATTTTTCCATGTATATAAATAAATCTCATATATTAGATATATATGTATTTTAAACAATGATCTGTTTTCAAATGTAATTACTTAGAAGATAAGGAAGTCATTCCACGTGGTATCTCTGACAGTAACATGCACTAGGTTATTTAGACATGATTTCCCTCGTCTGTACTGAATATTATCATTTATTAGATTGCATTTATAATAGAACAGGTTGCCATTTGCGGCTTCTACAGCTCAGGAGTGTTTGGGGTTCTAAGCAGATGGCATTTCACAAGATGGCACGTGGCCTCACCGTTTTGATTGTTTCAATTATTTGATATTAGACGAGCTAGAGTCTCATAAAATGATACTGTAATATACATATGAGCTGAATCATGCAATAATAACTCTTAAATGGTTCTGCTTCTAGACAGTGGAAAGTCTGAAAGAAGTACAGTGGATTCAAAGGTAAGAAATAACCTGACTTAAGCTCTCAGCTTTCCTGGGTGTAATATGTTTGTCTGTGTATGTGTGTGCGTATAGGAATGTATATACATGTGTATATATGTACACACACAGGTGCGCACACATACATCTGCATGCCTGATCTACGGGGGTTGCCTTCTGTTTGGGGAGATAACTTAGGCACTCGGAAACAATTTCAAAGTAAGACTGAGTGCTGAGCTATACAGCACTTACATGATAGAGGCTCAGATAGTGAGAGGAGAGGGAAGTGGGCTCTCGGAGAGCCCTCTGGAGAGAGGCGTCACCAGGGCTTGAAGTTTGGTAGATTGGGGAAGAAGAGAGCGAAGGAGGTGAAGGCCATCATGAGCAAAGACCGGAAGTGGAGATGAGCATGGCAGGTGCTGGGCACTGGCCTATTGGAAGTAAAAGCTACCTATTTGGGAGCAGAGAGAGGTGTCTTAGTTAACAGAGGGCTGGAAAGTTGAAGGCATCGATGCACAGAAAACAGGAAGTCATCGTGTGTTCTTGACAAGGATGGAATGTGATGCAGAAGGTGTTAAGGGAAGGTCATAGTTCTGAAGGAACGTGCAGGGTAGCTAGCCTTGGAGAGGGAGACAGTGAAACTAGAGGGACCAGGAGGAATGCTGTTGTGATAATACAGGTTTAGGGTGATGAGGATCTGAACTAGAGCAGAGCTTTGCAATCAGTCTGGGAGGTCATTTGGGGCTGGTGGGAGGGTAGGAGAAGAGGTAGATTCCCCCGCCCCCCCCCCCCCCCAGAGGTGTAGGAAGTAGAAATAGCAGAAGGAAAAACGGGAAAGTTTTGGTTTGGGATATCTTGATTTTTCAGTGATGGGACATCCAAATGGCGGTATTTTATTTTGTTTTAACAGCTTTATTGAAGCATAATTGATATATAATAAACTGCACATATTTAAAGTGACAATTGGATAAGTTTTGGCTTGTGTGTATACCTATGAAACCACCACCACAACAAGAGAGTGAACATGTCCATCACCCCAAAGGTTTCTCCTGTCCCTTTGTCACCTTCCTGTCCCTAAGTAACAACTGATCTGTAACTATAGATTAGTTTTACAGGAGCTGCTATAAATGAATTATGCAATACCTACTCTTTTTTGTCTTCTCTCATTTAGCGTAATTATTTTAGGTTCGCCCATGTTGTTCCATGGGTCAGTAGTTCCTTCTTTTTGTTACTTACCTTCAGTCTGTCGTACTGGTGGCAGTTTGTAGATCATTTGAAGTCGGGGATAGAGCCCAGGTGCTGTGTCAGGGTGTGACCTGAGTTGGCATCCGTTGTCTAGCGGAAGCTTTAAGACTAGAGAGGTGTTCAGTAGTGAATATGGGGTATTGAAGAGACAAGAGGTAGGTGAGAAAAGGAAATGGGTAAAGAATTACCATTCTCTGTGAAAGGTGATTTCATACATCTTGAAAAAATGGTGAATTTCTTTTTCAGTGAGCTTTTGAAGAAAGCTTGGGTTTAAGAAAAGCATGTTCTGGAGTTTTAAAATTTTTATTTTTATTAGCATGCTTTTTCCACCAGTCTCATTCTAAAATAGGTCGTTAATGTCTTTTTTAGGCAACAGGAGAGAAATCCTTTTCTGTTCGTAATAATGATGGGGCAGTTTCATTTCAGGTATGTATTCTCTTTCAGTCAAGCTTCGTAGAATTTCTCTCTACCATGTAAAAGGGTGAATTTTAATAGAAATTTTGAATTGAGGAGTAGAAATGTAGGTATGCTATGTGTCAGTCACTTGAATACAGTAGCTCTCTCCATAACAAACCTACAAGGTGGGTATTGTTACCCACCACTTAGCAAATCGTAAATCTCTGAGAGAGAATAACTCAGAGTGTTATGTTCAGTGTGAGTGAGAAGGCCCATATTCCAACCCAGTGCTCCCTGGCTGTCCCCACACCTCTGCCTCTCCAATCCCATGCTGCCTCCCACTCAGAGTGTGTCAGAAACACAAACTTCTGTACCTGAAAGGACCATTGTGATCTTCTAGGGTGATGTTGTCATTTCAGAGATGAGTTCACTGAGCCTCAGAGGCCTGACTGACCTGCTCAGCTGCCACCATTGTTAACTGCACATGAGTGTCTGTGGCAGCATCACGGCCCATGTGTGGGGTCCGGGGGAGGACACTGGACTGGATCTCAGAGCACATGTGCTAGCTGGTGACCTTGGACAGCTCACTCAGCTTCTGAACCTCGCTCTTGAATGATCTGAAAATGGAAAATGAGGGCACGTGTCTCACAGGCTTGTTAGGTGTATCATTCTTCAAAAATAAAAGTGCTTTGTAAAGCACTATACAAATAATCTTTTATCATTAATTTGTAAGGATCACTGTCTCTTTCCTAACCAGTTTTCATTAATTGAGGTATAATTTGCTTAGAGGGAAATGCCCAGGTCTTACGTGTATGGTTCAGTCAATTCTGACAACTGCATGCACCCACATAACCCACTCTCAAGATTCTCTGTATTTTTACCATCTCCGAAAGTCCCCCACCCCTGCCTCTGCTATTCTGATTTCTTTCACCATAGATTCTTTTGCCTATCTAACAATTTTTATATGTTCTTTTAAGTTTAGTGACCATCGGTATTAACAGCTAACAGAGCTTTTGGGGTGCTCATCTGCTCTGAATCCTCAACAGCTTCCCTTCTGTCTCCGAGTAAAAGCCCAAGTCCTTCCACGTGGTCTGCAAACCTGCATGGTCCAGCTGCTGTCAGCTTTTTCACCTCAGCTCCTGTTTCCTCCCCACCCCCTGCTTATTACTCTCTTCCAGCTACACAGGCCACCTTGCTGCTGCTAGAAAAGATCAGGCCTTGGGCTCTGCTCTAGCTGTACCTGCTGGAGGGACATTCATCCCTCAGAATCTGTGTGATCAATTTCTTCCTCCTTCAAGTCTCTGATCAAATGTCACCTTTTCAACAAAGCTTCCTCCAATCGCCCTGTTTTAAATGCAGCACCCCCCGCCCCACCCCTGGCTCTGTTTTTTCCCTTAGTGCTTCTTTCCAACATACGGTATACTTGTACTTATTTATTGTATTTATTATCTGTCTCTCCCTTTAGAAGGTAGCCATAAGGGCAAGGATTTCTATCTGCTTTTTTTTTTTTTTTTTGCATTATGCGGGCCTCTCACTGTTGTGGCCTCTCCCATTGCGGAGCACAGGCCCCAGACGCGCAGGCTCAGCGGCCATGGCTCACGGGCCCAGCCGCTCCGCGGCATGTGGGATCTTCCCGGACCGGGGCACAAACCCACGTCCCCTGCATCGGCAGGCGGACTCTCAACCACTGCGCCACCAGGGAAGCCCTCTATCTGCTTTATTGCTGCTGTATATGAAATTCCTCATCTTGGGCCTGGCCCATAACAGGCTGCCCATCAGTCATTATGGAGATGAATGAGTGAGTCAGACATCGTGCTAAGTACTTACATGTCATCATTATCTCAGTTCATCCTCCCAACAGTCTGTGAATTAGGTACTATTATTATTCCCCTTTTACAGATGAGGAAACTGAGACTCAGAGAGGTTAAGTAACTTGCCCAAGGGGAGGGTTCAAACCCAGGTTTGTCTGACTCCAAGGCCCATGTGTTTAATCACTTTGCTTTACTACCTTCTTAAGAAAATACAAAAGGTACTTTTCTGTCTTCTTTCCCTCACTTTAAAATGTTTGTTAATAAAATAAGTATTTTGAATGTTTCTTTTTTAAGTCACAAAAGGAAAGCATTTATAGGATACACATTTGTCAGTTACTAGTGCTTTGTGTCAAGGTGAGTACTGAGGGGAAAGCAGCATTTGTGGTGATTCAGAACAGTTGCTTCAAACAGCCAGTTCATAGGGTTCTTGGGATGCATAGAACAGGCAGCACACAGAATGGGCAGCTCGCTTTCTCCCTGGCTTCCCCTCTCCTTGTAAAGAAGCCGGCAGGTGGCTCCTTAGTGTTCTGCTACCCAGTGTCCTCCCAGTTTTGGACAGTACGGTCATTCTGAGCTTTTCTGCTCCATCCACAGAGGAGGTCTGATAGTTTATCTACCTAGAGCTGGAAAGGGACTGTCAGGGCTTACCCCAACCCTAAAATTTTCATTTTGCTTTATTTTGTTTTGTTTTTTTTCCTTCAAGTGTCAGGTGTCTACTCTGATCCACCATGATGGTTCTATTGATTTTTTTTTTTTTTTTTTTTTTGCGGTTCGCGGGCCTCTCTCTGTTGTGGCCTCTCCCGTTGCGGAGCACAGGCTCTGGACGTGCAGGTTCAGCGGCCATGGCTCACGGGCCCAGCCGCTCTGCGGCCTGTGGGATCTTCCCGGACCGGGGCACGAACTCGTGTCCCCTGCATCGGCAGGTGGACTCTCAACCACTGCGCCACCAGGGAAGCCCCTTATTGATTTTTTAAAAAAATATTTTTTAGAAATTTCATGAGAGTCTTACTTTTGTAATTAAAATTACATGTTTAGAAAAGTTTTCTTTTTGTGGCTACCTTGGGTGGACGGGAATACATGCTCTCACTTTACAGTGAAGAGTTTGGGACATGGTTTAATGCTAATAATTTCAGCTTGAATAATTCTTGGTCTTTTCTTTTCGTCTTCTTGTCAGATGTCTGTTTTTTCCCCCCATTCTTTTAAATTTTGAGATATAGTACCTATAGAAGAGTGTATAGTACTTACGTTGAGTACACGTAATTATAAATAATCACCTTTGTAACCATCACTTGGGACGAGAACTAGAACAGTGCCAACACCCCAGAGCCCCCTTGTGGCCCTCATGCTCCTCTGAACTCTAGAGTAGCCCCTATCGTGAAAGATGTTATCATAACCATTTCCTCCCTTTTCTTCATAGTTTACCACCTATATATGTAACCCTAATCAGTATATTTTAGGCTTTTAGTAAAATGTTCTCTGGAATTGATTAAAGTGTCACATTCTGTGATCTTTTTATATATATACATTTTTAAATTTGCATTAAACTTCATTTGAATACGTGAAATACTGTTGAAAACAAAGAAAAATATCTAAATGTAGAAAATGTAGCCTCTGTTACTGTTGTTTAAAATCATAGGGGTAAATTTTGATGAGGGAATACTGGTCCTTTACCTTTTCAAGTATCAGATGAACCTCCTTTCTTTCTCAGAAGTATTTTTTACCAAAGAGCAAAACAACAATATGTGGGCTTGAAAACTAGAAAACTGTATCTTAGGTTAGCTCTGCAGACTTCTGCAAAAACCCATCACTGATGGATAGATATGTGATAAAGCAAGTGTAGTAAACTGTTAATTGTAGAATCTAGGTAGTGGGTACATAGGTATTCACTGTATAATTCTGGTAACCTTTCTGTTAGCTTGAAAATTGTTATAACAATATTAGGAGGGTATCACAGAATAAGAAGCCGTCTGCTTAGACTCTGCTCTGGGAGAGTTTGATTATCTGAGTAAGCAGTCTGCTTTCTTCTGTTCATGGTATTCACGATTTATTTCTAAGATTTAAAATTTTAGCCGAGGATTTGGGTACCCTTAAATTTTTTCCTTCTTCACTTTCAGTTTTTCTTTAACATCAGCACTGAAGACCAAGAAGGCCTCTACAGTCTTTATTTTCATAAATGCCCTGGAAGTGAAGTACGGTCTAACGACAAGTTTTCATTCAGCCTCGATGTAAGTACCATACAGAAACTCACATGTGGGTGTTGTCAGCCGTGTAAAATGGGAGACAGTTATTTCTTTAGGAGAGTAGTTTTAAGAACACTTAAGCCAGAGTAAGAGAAACATGTGGCCAAAATAACATTTATGCCAGTGGGCAGGATACTTCAGCAGAGGGTTCATAAATAAGAAAATATAAAGCAATTTAGGGTGTGTTTACGCTCTCAGCCTATGCATTAAGAATGTGGTTGTTATCTGCTGGTACTCACTTTCTTGAACTTCCATGAAACAGCTAAGATTCCAGATTGCTGAATATGGGATGATCTGTTTCTGAAAAGTAAAAATTAATGTCATGTTGGTTTCAGATCGAGATCACAGAGAAGAATCCTGACAGCTACCTCTCAGCGGGAGAAATTCCTCTCCCCAAATTATACATTTCTATGGCCTTTTTCTTTTTGCTCTCTGGGACAATCTGGATTCACATCCTTCGAAAACGACGGTAAATTATCACCTCCTTGAGCCCTTCATCCAAGAGCGTTCGGGGATTTATATAATTTCACCTTTTGCTGTCTTCTGAACCTGGAGGACTTGGCACTAGCGATCCTGTTCTCTCCAAAGGGCATGTTCCCCGAAACAAAGGGAGACCGTGCAGGAGCCTTGCCGCCTGGGAGGCCTTTGCATGCCTTGGTGTTTGTTCACTTCCCATTGCTTTGTTTAAAAAGCAAATCCAAATATTTCAGTAATACACAAGCAAAATAAAATGTATAAGCAAAACATTTCCATAGCGAGGACACTGGAGTCCAGGACTCAGAGTGAACACATTGGTCCCATTCAGGGGCTCTTTGTTCTTAAGAGATGAGTGACGACAGCCCAGTGCCTGGTGGGAGCATGGAGTTGCTGCTGAGCGCTGAAGGCCCCAGCACAGAGCCTGGACAGGGTAGATACTGACCTCCAGGGGATCACCACTCGAGAAAAGCTCTTCAGAGCCCACCTGCCTGACTCTTGGCCTTTCTTCTGAAATCCCTGAGGCTTTAACTTCCTGTTCTTGGTACTTGAGGGGAGCAACAGTGTGTGTGTGCAGGGAGTGTTTGTGTCCCTCCCCCTAAATGGAAAACAATACTAATTTTCAGTTAAAAAATAGTGTGAAGTGTTTGTTATAGTATAAGGCCCATGAACTGTGTAAATGATGGTATGTGAATATGGTATTATAATATGGATTTAAATTCAGACAATAATTAAGCACCCCCAAGTACCAGATACCTCTTTCTCTGGAGCGGTGGGACAGAGTGAGATCTCTAACCTCTGGTGGCCAGATTGCCTTCTAGTGGACATGTTCAGCTCGGGTACTGGGCTCTGCTGGGTGTGGTTGCTGGTTCCTGTCTGTTATAAATCTTTTACATCCGCTGGATGGAACTGTGTCTTGTTTACTTGTGAAGAACCCTACATAATCATGTTTGGACTGGAGATCAGGCAGCCATTAATAAGAAAAAAAGAATCCTACAAATTCAGGCCATAAAAGGTGGTTGGGGGGCGGCGTTTGGTTTTTTGTTTGTTTGTTTGTTTGTTTTTGCGGTACGCGGGCCTCTCACTGTTGTGGCCTCTCCTGTTGCGGAGCACAGGCTCCGGAGGCGCAGGCTCAGCAGCCATGGCTCACGGGCCCAGCCACTCCGCGGCATGTGGGATCTTCCCGGACCAGGGCAGGAACCCGCGTCCCCTGCATCGGCAGGCAGACTCTCAACCACTGCGCCACCAGGGAAGCCCTGGTTTGTTTTTTTTTAAGAAAGTTTTGCTTTTGCCGTTATTAGAAAAGTAAGAACTAGGAGTCGGAGACCTGATTTCAGGTGTAAATGCTGTGACTCTTACCGCCTGTGTGCCTTCCTTCGCTCTAAGCCTCTTGCTCCTCGGCTACAGAACCAGGACAGTCATAACTGCCCTGCCTTCCCCTCAAAGTCTTAGATCCTTAGTTTTCTTATGTGATTCCCCCTGAAATGATGTGTACGAGAGTGTTTTGCAGATCAGGGTGCTATGCAAAGATGAGGGACATACAAAATAGTTTAGCCAGATGTTCAGTGGTATTTTAATTTCCTTTTAGTTAGCGATGCAACAGTCATTGTCGTTGGTTCACTTATATAAAATCGTGGCAGCAGTTTAAAACCTGTGATTAAACGAGGCTGACCTACTTTGTACAACGTATTTTAAACTTCTTGTTGAAGTATAGCTTATATACAGAAACGTATCATTTCAGCCCTCTGCCCCATCCCCGTGTTTTTTTTTTTTTCTTTTTGCGGTATGCAGGCCTCCCACTGCCATGGCCTCTTCCTTTGCGGAGCACAGGCTCCGGACGCACAGGCCCAGCGGCCATGGCCCATGGGCCCAGCCGGTCCGCGGCACGTGGGATCCTCCCAGACTGGGGCACGAACTTGTGTCCCCTGCGTCAGGAGGCGGACTCCTAACCGCTGCGCCACCAGGGAAGCCCCCATCCCCGTGTTTTTCCAGGAGTCTCACAGCCAGCCATGTGAGTCACGTCACAGATGTGACTCCAGGGCTGCCAGCGCATTTCAGAGACTTGTAGCCCCTTAGTGCTGGAGGGAACTGAGAGATTTTTTGCCTTGTCTTATTGAGGCCTTGAGCGGGGAAGTGAGAGACATGGCTAGCATCCCCCGACAGAGCTGGCCCTGGGACCCAGAGTGGCTTGCTGTGCCTTTGTGGTTCTGTTGTGGGCCCCAGAGCACGGGGAAGTGGGAAGGGAACGCGGGCAGCTGATCGGTTTGGTACCTGCTCTCTGCCCAGCCAGGCACTGGATGTCATGGCTCCTTGAGGCCATTGTTGGCCCATTTTCAGCAGAGGTTTCTGAGGCCTAGAGAAATGAAGGTCGTCAGGGTGGAACCCGCATGTGAGCCAGGTCGATGTGGCTCCCGAGATCTTTCCTTCATTCACATAACGGCCCAGCCATCAATGCTGTAACTTGGACTGCGAGTCTTGGTGGCCAGGGTGTGTGGTGAGCACAGCCCTTGACGGTTCTGCTCTCTGGGTAAATCTCATTACTATTCAGGAGGGACAGACTACTCTGGCCTTGACTTCCCTTTCGACCTTCAAGTAGGTAGGCACTGGAGCAGGAAAGTACCAGGGAGGAAACCAGTCCGGAAACTGGGTGTGCGTCAGCTCACGACACGCCCTCCTTATCGTTCTGTGCAAGGCCCTCTCCTGTTTTATTTCCTGTCCCCTCTCCTGTTCCTTCCCCGCACGGCCAGCCACTCAGATGCGTTTAGTATGTGTTTTGGGGATATTTGTGTATTCTTGTAAACAAATAATGTTTATTGGTATTGCATGTATTTTTTTATATAAATTTATTTATTTAATTTATTTATTATTTTTGGCTGTGTTGGGTCTTCGTTGCAGCACATGGGCTTTCTCTAGTTGCACCGAGCAGGGGCTACTCTTTGTTGCAGTGCGCGGGCTTCTCATTGCGGTAGCTTCTCTCGTTGCAGAGCATAGGCTCTAGGCGCGCGGGCTTCAGTAGTTGTGGTGCACGGGCTTCAGTAGTTATGGCGCGCAGGCTCTAGAGCGCAGGCTCAGTAGTTGTGGCACACGGGCTTAGTTGCTCCGTGGTATGTGGGATCTTCCTGGACCAGGGCTCGAACTCGCGTCCCCTGCATTGGCAGGCGGATTCTTAACCACTGTGCCACCAGGGAAGCCCTGCATGTATTTTTAATTTATATAAACTGTTCCATCTGTAGGTATTGTTTTTGTACATTTTTCACTCAGAATATCCTCTTTAAGATCTAGTCACATGGCTGCGTGCACATCCAGTTCATTACTGTCCAGCTACTCCATGTCATCCACAGTGAGCGTCCCCATTCCACTCACCCACCCCCTTAATGGTGGACCCCTAGGTTGTCTTCATTTCCCTGCTTCCCCATACTGTCATGATCCACCCTTCCTCCCTGTCCCCGGAGGGGTCTGCAGCCTCTGAAGTACATTCTCGGAAGGAGGTGCCCTGGGTGTCGGGGAGCTCTCCTTTAATTTCGCTAAGTGCCACCGGTTGCCCGCCAGGATGCGTGCCTGTGCCGGCTTATGCTCCTACGACACGTGTGCCGACACTGACACCTTATGTTTTGCCAGTGTGACGGGTATAAACTGGTACCTCATTTTCTTCTGCATTTCTCTGAATATCAGTGATATGAATTATCTTAGCAGAGACATGTTAACCTTCTGGGTTTTCCCTCTGTGACTGCCTGTACTTGCATATTTTTCTGTGGGATTTTCTGTGTTTTTCTTGTTGCTTTGCATAAGTTCCTCACACATTCGGATCTCAATCCCTTGCATGTCTTAGACATTGCAAATTTCTTCTCCCAGTTGAATTGTTGAGTAAAAATCTTTCATACTAATGGAGTCACAGCTCTCTAATTTTAGTCTTCTGGGCAGTGCTCCTTGGATCTTAAGAGGCCCGTTCCTACTCCAAGGTTACAAAATGTGTATTTTATGCTTAGCGGCAGACTCCACCTGGGTTGTAAGTAAGTGTGAAGCAGAGATCCAGCTTTCCTTATTTCTTATATAGGTTTGAGCTGATTTTTTCCCAATGTCAGTCATTAAGCAGGCTGTTCTTTTCCCACTGACTTGGTATCACCTTAACTATCAAGCTTCTGTACACACACGGATCTATTTATAAGCCTTCTGGTCTGTTGTGTTGGTTTACTTGTCTGATGCGACACCCATTTCCCATTTTTTACTGCTGTGGCTTTGCAGAATGTCTTGATATCCGAGAGTGGGAGTCCCCACTGTAGCTCTTACTCAAGCCTTTGTTTGCTTTCTTTAATAGAGTTTAAGACTTTTCTCCATCATGGTTTTGTTTGTCTTATTAGGTTAATTCCTAGGATGAGGCGAGAAGGGGTAGAGAGGAGTTGAATGCCTGGCAGACTGAAGGTGGACTCGTGCCCGTAGGGGGAGGTGGGGCAGTGGGTGCTTTGCGCCACTGTCCTGGTGTGTATGGCAGGTTCCAGCTGTGAGGGGGAAGAGGGGGCACAACCCCAGCGCTTTCTCTTTGACCAACCCTGCTGCCTGGCTCCAAATCCTCCTCTCCTGGCTACAGATTTCCCCTGTAGCTGTACCTAGTCACCTCTGCCTTCTTGGGGATTTCACGCCATTTTCATAGATCCGTCTGCCTCATTCTTGCCTCTGCGGGCTTTCCAAGGTGGTTTCTGGAGAAGAAGCTGGCAGCCTGTTTAGATTTCCATCTTATCAGGCCTGGAAACCCATTGTGCATAACTCGGCTCCATTCACAGCATTGAATTATATAGTAGAGGTGACTTGGGCTCCATTGCAGGCCCTTTCTGCTGGCAGCAACCACTTGTTTAAAAAGCTTTGTGTTTGTGGTTTGCTTAGATTATATTTACTGCCTCCTTATAAGTATATGATGCCTGGAGCTTCACCTGTTCTTTGGGAGTATGAAATATTCCTTTAATTCTTTTCTCTCTGTTTTTACATAGGAATGATGTATTTAAAATTCACTGGTTGATGGCCGCCCTTCCTTTCACCAAGTCTCTTTCCTTGGTGTTCCACGCAGTACGTATTAGTATTTTGGGGTCATTTACGAAATGATGTACAATGCCTATACTGTCTGGAAAATAAAGTAGAAGACAGGATACATCAAATAAGAGATGAAAGAATACCTTTGTCATGAAGCCTCCTTTGGTCTGGGAGGGACTGGTCACGGAGATAAATCATCACAATCTCCCTAATACTAGACTTGAGATCTTCAGACGTTACCTTCAGACTCAGTTTTCTCAGAACACTTGGTGGTTTTTTTTGGGTTTTTTTTCCCAGTCATTTCTTGAGATTAGTGTGCCACCTGCTGAATTGTTTCCATGACTTCCTTTATTTTTCCAAATATTCCCTCCGGTTCCCGTTTGATATGAAGTTCAGTGTTAGGATACTTATTTGAGAGAAAACTGATGCTCTAAAGATTGAGGCATAAGAAATGAGCTTAAGCTTTGAATATTTAGTACTGATGCAGATTGCAATGAGCCTGCCCATGGGAGTCAGATCACAGCTTCCCTGATTTGTAGGCCTACGAGGTATCCATGGGTTATGCGTGAGGGTGACAGTCTCCAGACATGTGCACAAGATCCTACTGCTCTTAAAAATATTGTCACAGAAAAAGTAATAATATAGCCGGTTACAGTCTCAAGAAATGACCATTATTTGGATAATTTCCCATTTGGGTGTAAGGTAAGAGATTCTTTCTGGAACCATGTAGATAACGAATGATAAGATTCTCAAGTCACTTTCATATCCAGACAGCCACGTGTAGGAGAATGAAAGATGTATAAAGAAACTGATGTCAGCTTTGGGAGTCCTGCCTGGAAGCATATGGGCCACTACTGAAACTGGTCACTTTAGTTAAAATGCACTGGTGATTTCAGATAGCTCTAAATTTACAGATTTTTTTCCAAAGATAACATAGTTGAAGCTAGGTGATCCCACGTAGATTTTTTTACTGACTTTACTGACTGATTTATTATGTAAGCAGCAAGGCTATGAAAGGTAAAGCTCTTGACTGGGGCATTGAAAAGACCTGTGGCATTTGGAGGTCTTTTTTTTTATTTGTTTTTTGGTGGTTTTATACATCATTTTATTTTATTTTATTTTACCTGGGCTACGGCAGCGAAAACCTGGAATCCTAACCACCAGGGAACTCCCTTGGAGATATTAAAGAATAGGCATCCATTTGCCAGAGTGAATCACCTGCCTCAAGAGAGGGGCCCTGGGACTTCCCTGGTGGCCCAGTGCTTAAGACTCTGAGCTTCAAGTGCTGGGGGTGCAGGTTCGATCTCTGGTCGGGGACTAAGATCCCACATGCCGCGTGGCGCGGCCAGAAAGAGAGGGACCCAGACTAGGTGTTAGTGACATGGAACCCTTGCGTCAAGTTCCTTGTCAGGACGCAGGTTTCCTGACATTTGTAGTGCGCTTACAGGCTTCACTGTGCATCAGCAAGCTCAGTATTACGGATTGGGAGCGGGTGTCCCCCGTCATGAGGGCGCTGGTGGCATTTCCTGTTCTGCTGTGTGTAAGGCTTGTCGTAGATGATCTTCCTGAAATGCACTTGTTTGATTGCAGATCGACTACCACTATATCTCCTCCCAGGGCTTCCCGATCGAAGGGTGGGCTGTGGTGTACTACATCACTCACCTGTAAGTATGCAGAGTGACCAGGAAGCACCCATCCTGCCAGGTGGCTTGCCAGACAAGATGGGGCAGCCGTGGTAGGACGAGACCTGCCCCACGTTGACTGGCCCTGCCCTCGCAGGGCAGCCTGCCGGATTCCTGCCAGGCCTGAGGCGTGTGGCGTGCAGTGGCTGTCCCGACCTGAGAGCTCGGGGCTGTCGACGTGCTCCTGCCGATCAGATAGTGGGGCGCATAGCTAGCTAGCGTGTGCCTGAAGGTGCTCACTTACGGTGAATTGCCTGAGTCTGGCCACCTGTCTTTTGCCGGCAGTGCGTGAAATCATAGAACGAGCTGTACACTCCAACTCCCAGAGTGAGACGCTAAAGAGACCCATTGGTGTCTGTTCATTTTTTTCCCTTGCAGCTTGAAAGGGGCCCTGCTGTTCATCACCATCGCACTCATTGGCACCGGCTGGGCTTTCATTAAGCACATCCTTTCTGATAAAGACAAAAAGATCTTCATGATTGTCATCCCGCTTCAGGTAAAGGAACCCTAGTCCTGCTTGTCCTCGTTCTCTCTTGACACTTAGCTGGGCTCAGCTCCAGGCCTGCCTGGGAAGAGGGAGTCACTTCTGGAAACCCCCGCTTCTGCCTCTGGGGTTGGAGACTGGGCCTCTCTTTCTGAATTCTGACAGACCTGGACCTCAGGTCATTGCACTGGGGGTTGCTCCACCATCTACCGTCTTTAAGCCAGCATGTGAATAGGGAGCTGCTGAGAAATTAGGGAATCTGTTTGCCTTGTAACAAGATGGTCCTGTTAGCAAAGAAGCTTGGGTACACGGTGGCTCGACCAACAAATTTTTTTTTCCCCCCCGGTATGCCACATGACTTGCAGGATCTTAGTTCCCCACCCATGGCAGTGAAAGTGCAAAGTCCTAACCACTGGACCGCCAGGGAATTCCCAACAAATTATTTTAAAACTGAATGACATCAGTGAGTTTCCACACGGTAGAATATGAGACATTGGGGCAAACATTTATTAAATGCTTTATATGTTTGGGGCCCCGGACTGAGGCCAACTTTATAAAATTGTGAGCCCCTCAGGAGAGGAACCTTGTCTTATGTATAACAGTCTTATTGGATATAGAACCTGGACATAAGGGACGCATAATAAACAGAGAGGTCCTAGCAGAGATGCACAGCTCCTCAGCTCTGCTTGACCAGGGAGCTTCTATCTGATAAAGTTGTTCTCGTCAGCCAATCATTTTGGAGCACAGTGTAAGTGTGGCAGGTGAGGGTGGGAGAGGGACAACTTTCTGGGCACCCAGGTCGGCCTGCTCCACTCTGGTGATTAGCGGTTTGGCGATGCTTGTGGCAAAACCATCTTCACGGTCAATAATAAGGGGCACACACTAGTGCCAAATGAATGGTACAGACCATTTGCTGTAGGTTTCCAACGAGAGAGTATTCACCCCAGTTCGAATGATCTGGAAGAGCTCTGTGGTGGAGATGAGCCTTGCCTAGGTTTTAAGGTAAGACACATGACGGAGGCAAACATGACACGACTGTCTGGTGTACAGGAGGTGCTGAGGCGCTGGGCAGGTCTTGGCTGTTGAGCCACTGGGGCCACTTCTCTGCCGGGCTGAGTTCTCCAGCCTGCCAAGGTCTCAGAGCTCGGAGGCGGTGGGCCGGGGTGCTCCTCCCCTGCCGTCCTGCCCCGCCTCGGCTTCCTCTAGGAGCCGCTGCCTTCCCCTCCAGTTTGACTCTTCCTCACATAGCCTAAACTGTGATATAAGGGACACATCTTCCCAGCTTCCCCCCTTTTGTTCCCCACAAGGTTACGTTGCAGGTCACTCGGAGGAAAGAAGGCCATTTAAAAAACTAAATGTAAGGAAGTTACGAGTATTTAAATGTAAGGACTCGTCTGGGAAGTCCTTGAGCATCAGCCTTGAATAGTTGAAACTGTTTCCTTTTGGTCACGGGGAGCCACTGTGCATGTCTGAGTAGGGAGTGATGATGTAAAAATGGAGTTTCGAGAACATTATTGGCCCTTGGTTCCACACCAGCACCTCTGGGAACATTTCGTGTCTGGTGTCAAGAGTGTGAACTAAGGACAAAATGGGATTAAGCATTTAAGCTGTTAGTTTCCCACTTTGTCTTCATGGACAGAGCCACAAATGCAGATGTTTAGGATGGACTGGGCTGCAGGAGGAACCCAGAGGCTGGGTGTCGGTGGGAGACTGAAATTTCAAGCTAATTTTTGCATTTGTATTAAGTGAATTATGGCTTCAGTAATGATTTAACTGATAAGTCCTAGATGGAAAGAGAAACTAGCCTTCCCAAGTCATTGCACGACAGGTTTCACATTTTTGTAGAAGTGTGGAGAATTCCCTTTAGAGTAGTGAAGCAGAGTATTTGGGACCATGGACTTCGCGTGGAGTACAGAGGTGGGATTCTGATCTCTGCTTTCATACCTAGTGATAATCTTCGAAAGAATATCTCATAAATTATGTCTCCCTTATGCTCAGTAGTGTCACAGTTTGTAAAATATTGCTCTCTCTGTTTAGCCAGCTGAGGGACTTTTCATAACAGGCTAAGAGCTTAATGACAGGACCGAATGTACAAGGCACGTCCTTCACTTTGGAGATTGAAGCAGGCCGTGGACGCAGACGCACCTCAGTGTGGAGAACCAAGCCGTGTCCACTGTGGGGACTCCTCGGGCATCTTCTCTCTCTCTCCCTGGGTTCTCCGGCAGGGCCGCTTCAGGGTAGCCAGACTTCTTATAAGACCGGAGCTCCAAAGGTGTGTGAGAGCCAGGCAGGGGCAGTGTCCTTTGTGTGACCTGCCTTGGAAGTGACATGTGTCAGTCATGGCCACCCTCTCTTGGTCAGAGCAGTCGCAAGCTCGAGGAGGCACGGAGACTACTTCTTGATTGGAGGGAAGCAATGTTCTGCAAGAGCACATGGACCTGGAAACCGTGCTGTGGTCCTAGGTTGGGGCCTCTAGGTCCTGGTGCCCCCCCCCCCCCCGCATCGGGGCTGCTCTTGTAAAGATCTGTCCATGCTTTGGGGCCTCAGCAACTTCTGTGTCCTGCAGGTCCTGGCAAACGTGGCCTATATCATCATAGAGTCCACCGAGGAGGGGACGACTGAGTATGGCTTGTGGAAGGATTCTCTGTTTCTGGTGGACCTGCTGTGCTGTGGAGCCATCCTCTTCCCGGTGGTATGGTGAGTGCCTGCGGGGAGGGAGGCCGCGTGTGCACCGTGGGCTTGTCTGTCCAGCCTGATGGCTGAACCCGCCGTTCCCAGACTGGTCAGAATCACACGGGGCATCTGTTTAAAAATGACAACTTCCTGGGCCCCAGACTCACCTGAATTAGTCTCCAGGGGCAGGACCTTGGAATTTGTATCTCTTTCAGGTTCCCGGGTAGATTGTGATAGCGCTCATCTGGCACAGGCTTTTAGCAGTTCAGGCACTAGAGAAGATTCTTGAGATGAGAACTTAGTAGCAACATAAAATAGCAGAATGAATTTAAAGGGAAGGGAGTTGAAGAAAGCCCATACATACACAGCCTCATCTTGCCGGATTGGGTAGAAAGTGCGGAAGTTTACTAACATAAAACCAGAGATAGTTCTCAGCTCATAAACATTGCAGGTACCTTCAGGATGGTTTGCTTCACTCCTGGAAGGGGCAGGCTTCAGATGCGTGTATGTGTCGTGCTTTGGTTGTGTGTGAAGACACGTTAGTGCCAAGTCAGTGGTTGATGAGAAAGAATGTCCTCCTGAGATCTCATCAAAGGGAAGGAAATTCTTGCTTCAATAGGAAGCACTGAGAGGAAGAAGGGCTAACAAAAGTCAGACACTCGCCTTCATAATGACCTAGTTCTGTGGCCACTTGAAAGCAATCAGTTCTTTTAGAATAAAGTTTAAAAATACAGATTTACCTGCCTTTTATTAGAAGTGAGGTGTTCCACTCTGCAGTGCCCCACGCAGTGAATTAATATTTTTAGACTCCTGGGGTCGATCAGGTCATTCAGTTATTCTGATTATTTAGAACATGGTGCCAGTGGAGTGTAATCCTCATTCGGGCCGGTTATTTAGATTCACTCTTAACCCTAACTCTGTCATGCATCGCATGTGTACATGCAGCAGTTCAGTAGATTGAGCAGACGGCTGCCCGCATAGGAGAGAGAGCACGGGTGAGTTTCTTAATCTCCACAACCTCCCCGCATCCTGCCCAGGCTTCTGTAACAGGATGGCCAGCATTGTCTTCAGGTAGAAAGAGCATCTTATTAGGGAATAGAGCCTCAGTCCCCACTGCCACATTTGCACAGTAACATAGGAAGGACCTGGGGGATTGGGGAAGCCCCAGATACACTCTGGAGCTACAAGCGGCCATCTCCTGCCCTTTGTTAATTACAGCACTAAGGAGCAGATGCCAGATGGCAAGATTCTTCAAGGTAACCACTCTGAAAATTGCTGTAAAATGAAAAAGTCAAGTACTAGAGAGGTAATTTAACAAACAGTATCAAAGTTTTTTTTAAACATTCAGCTTCAGCCAGCTTTGGTTCAGTGTCAGCTTTGTGCCACTTAATTTCACATGTTGCGCCATTCAGTTCTCACAGGTGGGCAAACTGCAGAGGTTTTAGGAGAAATGACTGACTTACAGCTGAGGAGAGAGTGGGCGGCTGTGCCAGGACTGCAGCCTGGGTCTGTGAGATCCCAACCCTCCTCCCCCTGTGCCATGTCTGCTTGTGCTGTGCCCTTCCTCCCACACAGTCCTTCCCTCGGTGACTGTGAACTCTGCCTAGAACGCTGGTCTACAGCTTCTTTAAGAACGTTCACGTTCCCCTGTCTGACTGGTAATTAGTTACCAGCACCTCACAGCCAGAAAAGATTCCCTGGAGGTTGGCATTTTTTCAGCAAAGTTAGAAATCTCAGGTCGATGAAGTATCGCGTTTGCATGAAGCCTTGTGCTCGCAGCTCCTAGACCTAGACTTCAGAAGTCGGCCTGTGACCTTCTTATGGGGTCCATTCTCTCCAGGTAGCAGGTGAACTCATTGAGGCTCCGTTGTCCTAGCTGTGTTGCGGCGGGGGCGTGGCTGTGGGACTGAGAGATTAGGTAGAAGAAGATGAGGAGTGTTATTGTGTTTTGATCTTTCCCCTCACACCCAGGTCTCTGCCAGGCTTTTTTGAGCCAGCAGAGGGCATCTTTAACCCTCAGGCTTGGGCACCATACGTGCTGAAGGGTTGATTATCAACAGTCATGTTGTCTAGGGAGGGTGCTCTAAAATCATCTAGTCCAGCCTTTGAAGTTTATAATCGAGAAATTCAAGGCCTCAAGTTACTAGTGCTGAAAATAGAGGAGTGCAAATTTGTTAGCTAACTTTTTTGTTCTCCAAATGTTTATTTTTAGGTCAATCAGACATTTACAAGAAGCATCAGCAACAGATGGAAAAGGCAAGTTCCTTTTGGTGCTGGACAGCGTTCCCTAAAGCCACATGCCTGGGCACTGCTGAGGGTGGAGCAGGAAGGCCGGTGCTCAAGGGAGAGCCCTAGGGGCTTTGTAAGAGTAGCCCCGGGTTGTTTGCCGGTGAGGCAGGTGGGGAGCATTACTGAGAGCAGTTGTGTAAGGCCTGGAGGTGACTGCTTATCACCACTCGCGAGTGTGATCTTCACCTTCTCAGAACTGAGTCAGGAGGAGAAAATGTTGTCTTGGAAGGACCAGATAACACTTCACTGTGAGAACAGGGGCTGTTACGGATTGGGAATGGCTGTGTGTAAAGCATCCCTTCCTGCTGATTTAACACGCTTTCAAAATAGTTGTGTCAGTATTAATTCAAAAAGAGACTCATGCCAGAAAGAACCTCTGAAACTCTGATTTTTAAATGGTTGTGCCATTATAACCCTTTCGCATCTTCTTGATTTTCGAACCATGCCTCCTGAGTCTGAAAAGAAACCACAGAGAAAATGTTTTGCATTTCTGGGCTTATTTGAATAATGTCCATGACGACAGGCTGCCGTGGGCCACGCGGGGATTTCAGGCCACAGCTGGTTGAGGAGGCACGCTCTCTCAAAGGTCCCGTCTGCCTCTGGCTCCATGAAATCCCACACCCAGTGCTGGTAGTAATGTTCTTTAAGCCAGATTATTCATTTGTTCTTGTTAAATAAAATTTTGTTGCTGACCTGTTTTCTGACTGTAAAAGTAATGTAGGTTCATTTTGGAAATTTTGGAAAATGGATAGTAGGCACAAAGCTTCCTTCACATTTGCTATACAGTTAGTATCACATGATTTTCTTTAAATTGAATTAACCTGACTTCAAGGCTTCATACCAGTGTCAGGCACGATCCCAGCGTTCTTATTGAGAGCACAGTACTCGCTGGGGTATCTCCAGTTTGGGGTCCACAGTAGTTGCTGTCGGGATTCCTGCTGTCTGGGTCCGTGAAGTGCTCTTGCTGTGAGAAGCCTGGTGTGTGAGGGTCATGCCAGGCTGGGAGCCCTGGTACTCAGATTCCAGGCTCCCAAGGTGCCCCCAGCTTCCCAGGTGGCCATAAGGCCCCACTTGCAGAATGTGCCAACTCTCTTTCTAGTCCCAGGAAATAGCTTTTTTTTTCTCTCTCTCTCTCTTCCTTCAAAGGCCCTGGATTCCCTTCTCCCTCTGGAATGCCCTCTGGGATAGATTCTTTTTTACTTTTTTTTAAAATTTATTTATTATTTATTTTTGGCTGCGTTGGGTCTTCATTGCTGCACGCAGGCTTTCTCTAGTTGCGGCGAGCCGGGGCTGCTCTTCGTTGCGGTGTGCGGGCTCTATTGCTGTGGCTTCTCTTATTGCGGAGCACAGGCTCTAGGCGCTGCGCCTTCAGTAGTTGTGGCTCATGGGCCCTAGAGCACAGGTTCAGTAGTTGTGGTGCACGAGCTTAGTTTCTCCACGGCATATGGGATCTTCCCGGACCAGGGCTCGAACCCATGTCCCCTGCATTGGCAGGCGGATTCTTAACCACTGTGCCACCAGGGAACTCCTGGGATAGATTCTTTTCAGTGAGTTTAAGCTGGAACGTGGTCTGCAGAAATCTTTTGCTTTTAGCCTGGCTTTCTGAGTCACGGATCTCAGAGAGCCGTTCTGCCTTCTTGGAGTGTGGGGTAAAGGAAAGCTGCAAAAAATAAACCATGAATTCGAATCTTGATAAAGCACGCTGCCACGAACAGAAAGTAAAAACCCACCTTCTGGGAACTTATCGTTTGGGCATGTTCTTGCCTTTTTTTTTTCCTTCTTCTATGCATGTTATATAAAAAGTTGGTTTTATTATTTCTGTAACTTAATGAATAGGTCTTTCTCTTATTTTAATATATTGAAATGAGACATTTTAACTTTTTCATCTTTTTACACTTCAGTAGTTCTGGGTTCATTTTACTGACTGTTTGACTGAAAATGTTCAAAAATCCCAAGGGTAACGTTTTCCAGTTGATAAGTTTTATCTGTACTTTTCTTTTTTTTATTAATTAGTTTATTTGGCTGCGTCAGGTCTTTGTTGCGGCGCATGGGTTTCTCTCTAGCTGTGGTGCGTGGGCTCCAGAGCACGCAGGCTCAGTAGTAGTGGTGTGCAGGCTTAGTTGTCCCACGGTAGTTGCGGCACATGGGCTCTCTAGTTGTGTCGTGCGGGCTCAGTAGTTGCGGTGTGAGGGCTTAGTTGCCCTGCAGCATATGAGATCTTAGTTCCCTGACCAGGGGTCGAACCCGCGTACGCTGCATTGGAAGGTGGATTCTTAACCACTGGACTGCCAGAGAAGTCCTATCTGTACTTTTCTTCTTGGCTTCATCCTTACCCCTTTGTGAATTCCTCTATTCCTTCCTCACCACTCCCTTCTCCTCTTCTCCATTGTTCTGATCCTCTGAGACCTCTCTGCCTTCTCCACTTTGCTTGTAGAGGGCTTGGGGGCGACTGTGATAATTAACTGTCTCTGTGACCATTTATTCCATGAGACATTGATTGTTGTTTAGTAAAGTGTCCTGCCTGCGGTGGACAGCACAGCAAGTGAAGCCCAAGATGGGGGGGTCACAGTTGTCCCCCAGCATCTGTAGTAAAGAGAAACTTTATGGAACAGGAACGCTTTTGTCATCCCCTGGGGCATACAAGGCAGTTTCTTGTTTTTTCCACCAGGTGACAGCATGGGACCTCTTCAGCAGAGAGCGAATATGAAAACCGGAAGTCCTGCAGGCACACCAGGACTTTCGTTCCACCGTTCTCGGGGACATACCATTAAGAAAGCACCCATGTCTCGTCAGCAGATATCACAAGCCTCTGAAAGAGGGACAGAGTTGATTAGAATAGGGTGTCTTCTCGATTCGTCCTCCTTCACTGACCTGGTTTAGGCTGTGGGGTGCTTTGGAGCCAATCCACAACGCATATTTCACTCTGAACTTGGAAGAATGGTTATGCTTGTGACCCTTCCAGAAACAGGGCAGCCACGTCCCCACGTTTGAAGTCTCCCCTGCGGAGAACGCAGGGGCAGCACGCTGTGCTGGCACAGCATCCTCGGGCACCTGCTCGGCTACCCCAGGACAGAGGTGAGGCGGCACGGGAGAGCTTGAGTGAGCGCACTGCCCACCGCCTGCTGGTCCTGGAATGCTGCGGGTGACCCTCTCTGCTCCTCAGTTCGCCCGGCCTGAGATCTAGGTCCTGGAGGCAGCTGACAGAGCAGAGGCCGTGGGCAGTAAAGTCTCCTGCGGGATTTGGAAGCTTTTGGCCAGATGGAGCCTGACGCTTTGGTTCTTCTTCTTAGTCTCATGATTCCACTGACTCATTACGTGACCTTGACCGCGACTTGGGCTTAAGAATGTCAGTTTAAGTGCAGTCTAGGCTGACTGATTGCAGGTGGGGGAAAGGCTGTTTGTAGTTGTTCTCCCTGCACTTGGGATTCCTATTGCTTTCTTTTCTTTTCTTTTTTTCTTTTTTCTTTTTTGATAGGTAAGAAGTGGATTTATTTAGAGAGAAACACACTCCACAGAGTGTGGGCCATCTCAGAAGGCGAGAGTGGCACCAGGGTACGGGGTTGTCAGTTTTTACAGGAGCGGATAATTTCATAGGTGATGAGCGGGAGGTGTGTTCCAGCTCTCTGGGGGCAGGTAGCTTTCAAAGAATGTGGGTGTGGATTTGTTTACTTCTTTGTGTCTAGATTCCTTTCGACAGAAGCTGAGAAAGTATAAAGGAAAACATTAAGGGCGAAGCTGCCCACTGTCCTTAAGTCGTGTCTTTGTCTCTCCTGTCACACGTGGTGGCTTCTCTCAGGTGCTCTGTCATTTAGTGTCACTGCCGTGCCACATCCTCTGAGAGGAGGCTTCGTTGAGTCTTCACAGGCACGCCCAGCTCTGCTGCGCTGTGTTTTGCCTTCCAGGAGTCACTGGCTGTTTCTGCCTTTGAGCCTGCACCCTTGTTCCCTTCTCTTCCTCCAGTGTCATTACCTCAGAGGACTGGATTGGGAGACACACCATACACCTAATTAACAATCTCTGCTTCTGAGCATCTTCTTTTTTCCCCTTTTGTTTCTGAGGAAATTTCAGCGGAAGCCTTCTTCGAAATTTTAGCTTTCACGTGAGCGTCAAAAGCACTTAAACAAATGGTGATTGGCTGGTTGAAGAGGGTATGGAGGAAAGGCTTCATTCCCAGCTGCCGCTGTGTTCTGAAAGTAGCTGTGGCCTTGAGAGGGCAGCCGTGCTCAGGAGGGTCCTCAGGATCAGAACTTTTTTCATAATAAGACTTTCGCAGCCTTCTTTGCTGTTGATGTTTGCACTGATGGTGCAGAAGCAGAGGTGGGTAAAACAGCTGGCGCCTTGGCATGATTCAGGACGGTGGCACCGAACTGTCAGTGGCCGCTGCATCCTTCATTACCATCTACTTCCTGGGGGTGAAAAAGGCTCACTTCACTTAAGAATGCCTTGATGAGTTAGGAGAAAGTACTAATGTTATTCAGTCTGGACCCTTGGATATTTGTCTTTACCATCCTGTGTGGAATGGGACATACCCAGGAAGCACTTGTGCATTGTCCCGGGCTGTGGTGGTCATCTTGAGGAAAAGCGTGTGTGCAGTTGTTTGAGTTGTGAGCCAAACTGGCTGCTTTCTCTCGGGACACTGTTTTTATTTGAAAGAATGATGACAGTCCAACTGTGTTTACTCAGACCTGGGCTTTTGACAAACATTTTCCTGAAAATGAACGAAGTGAATGTGTCACTTCATGAAAACAATTTAAAATATTTGCTGTCAGTGATCTAATTTTCACTTGAAAGCACAGATTTTAATTTAGGAAAACTTATAATCTACCACTGTAAGCTTGACGGCTTCCCAGTTCTTAACAGACATCTGGTGTGAGCAGGGGTGATATTAAACAAATGTGACTTTAAAAATATTTTATGATACAAGTTTCAGTATTTCAGAGATCTGCTTAACTCAGTGAAACAATATTTTCTACCTGATCACTGCATGTTACGCAGTCATGCGTGAATAAAAGATCCATTCAGAGTCTAAGATGGACCGGTGGATTTTACTGTGACAGAGTGCGAAAGTTCATTGCTACAGGGACTTACCTGGTGGTGGAGTGGTTAAGAATCTGCCTGCCAATGCAGGGGACATGGGTCCGATCCCTGGTCCACGAAGATCCCACGTGCCACGGAGCAACTAAGCCCGTGTGCAACAACTACCAAGCCTGCGCTCTGGAGCCGGCAAGCCACAACTGCTGAAGCCCACGTGCCACAACTACTGAGCCCACGTGCCGCAACTACTGAGCCCGTGTGCTGCAGATGCTGAAGCCTGTGCACCTAGAGCCCATGCTCCACAGCAGGAGAGGCCACCGCAATGAGAAGCCCACGACCCTGCTCACCACAGCTAGAGAAAGCCCGTGTGCAGCAACGAAGACCCAACACAGCCAAAAATTAACAAATTTTTTTAAATTAAAAAAACCCAGTAATCTAAAAAAGAAAAGAAAGTTCATTGCTACAGTTTCAGATTCCCTACCTCACCTATCTTTAAGAAGCTACCATTTGTCAAGCTTTAATGCAGAATCAAAGACGACTGTTCACAGTTCTCTGAGAAGGCCGACGTCTGATTAGGCCCTATTTTCTTTATAGACTTCAACCAAAACACTCCCTCACTCCAGATTTGAAGGCAGAAGCAGATACAAGAATCCAGTTGTGTTCTATTAAGCCAGACGTTACAGGAATTTACAAAAATGGAAAACAGTTTCACTCTTCTCATGAAATTTTTTTGAAAGTTAGTTTTTAGTAAGGAAAACATTGTTTATATTAACGTGTAATGGATTATTTATTTTTGTTACTTTTAAATGAATTATTAAATGTTTTTGAAATTTGTTTCAATTTCTAACATGGTAAGTATTGGTAGACTCTACCCACATCAACACAAGCTCTTTGTGGTCCTCAGTAATGTTTTAAAAGTGTGAGGGGGTCCTGGGCTTCCCTGGTGGCGCAGTGGTTGAGAGTCCGCCTGCCGATGCAGGGGACGCGGGTTCGTGCCCCGATCCGGGAAGATCCCACATGCCGCGGAGTGGCTGGGCCCGTGAGCCATGGCCGCTGAGCCTGCGCATCCGGAGCCTGTGCTCCGCAACAGGAGAGGCCACAACAGTGAGAGGCCCGCGTACCGCAAAAAAAAAAAAAAAAGTGTGAAGGGGTCCTGACACTGAAAGTTTGAGAAACGTGTGTTAGGGACAAGGCTTCTTGAGTCTGGTGGTCAGGATGACCATGAAGGGGAGTGAAAAGCCTGCCTGGTTCTCTTCTCCTGTGCCTACTGAGCCCGTTTCAGACTTACTTGGCCAAATTCTATGACTATTTAAGATGTCTCTTCATTCTGGGCAACTCATGGGGGGGAAAATGTTTCACTTGGATGTATTCATATAAACAGGCCTAATGAAAAACCCACTGATGAGAAAGGAAGAGAAATACCCCTGTCTGTTTTTATAGATAAAGCCTTATTGGAACACAGCTGTGCGGTGTGTATGCCTGTGGCTTGTGGCTGCTTTTGCGCTGAGGTGGCAGAGATCCCCGGCCCGCAAGGCCAGACGCCTACTCTCCAGGCCTGTATAGAAACAGTTTGCCGGCTCCTGGCTGTTGTGCTGTTGTAGACATTTAAGAGATACCATTTTAAAAACCGTACCTACAGTGTAGTGCTGTTGACTGGCTGCATTCTGTACTGAGCACTGTGAAAGCTATTAAGCTCACATGGATGTAAGAAATCACTGCTTTTAAGTATTTGCCAAACTCCACCTTTTGTGTCCAGAACTGTGTTCTTTGTTGTTTGATTGGAACAATAGCTTTTGCATCTTCATCTGCTCTGGTGTTTTACCTGACCTGTTTACTCTCATGGGAATTGGTACTTTTCTTTAACTAGCAAGATGGCTTTTCGCATGGATCTCCTCTGTTTACCAGCAGGGCTTTGGGTTGTACCCTTCCGCCTGGCCCATGTGAATAAGCACCTCTTCCTCAGTTCCTGGTTATAATTCCAGGTTTGTCCAAGTGGAAACTAAGGTAGCCCCAGATGCACTGATGCTCTAGGCACTGGGGACTGTGATTAGGTTAAACTTGGAGACTCAGGGTCAAAAGCCTGGAGGGGAAGAAGGAGGGCAGGAGAAGGGGGAGCCTCCCGGCTGCACATCTGGCGTGATTCCATCTCCTCGGCATGGGGCTGGGGCTGGAGGTGAGGGTTGAGGGCGGTGCTCTAGGACGGGGTGCGGCCTGGGCAAGGCTGATTTCCTCCAGAACTGCCTGCCGTCTGCTAGTGTCTGCCCCGCCGTGGAGTGTAGTCTGTTGGGCTCCTGGCTCTGGAGTGCTGTTTCCTGATGATAGGAGAGAAGAGGCAGAAGAAATGAGATTCCCTTTATCCGGTCCCTCAGAAGATGTTCATGCTTCCTTTTGTCCGTGGGTAGCTGGAGCATGTACTTGTAAATCCACCTCCGTGCCAGCAGTCTGACGCATACCACGGGAGCACTGTAACAGTCCTCGGCTCCAGAAGGGTGGAGTGTTAGGCAGACCACTTTCTCTCCGGCAGTGTGATAGAAGTACTCATAAAACCTCCTACCTCTCTTAAGGCACGAGGTGAGGGGGCATATGTCGAGCTCTCAGAAGGATTCTGTCCTGTGCTCAGGGCCACTTCACTGAAGTGTGTGGCGACCCTCTGACTCTGATGTTCTTCCCATGGCATCCGGGAGTGCCTTACCCTGGCGTGTGCCACCAGGCACTTCAGGCGCGGGTAGGGGATGCATGGCCTTCAGCAAATTTTCAAACAAGTCTGTGACCCTAGGAAGGGTGAAAACCATAGCTAAGTAGACTGTCATGAAGAGAGAATGAGAGAAAAAAGTGTATTTTATGAGACTGGCTTAATACAGTAATTTTTAATTTTTAAAAAAATTTTATTTATTTTTGGCTGCGTTGGGTCTTCATTGCTGAGCGGGGGCTACTCTTCGCTGCAGTGCGCAGGCTTCTCACCGCGGTGTCTTCTCTTGTTGCAGAGCATGGGCTCTAGGCGCGTGGGCTTCAGTAGTTGTGGCACGTGGGCTCAGTAGTTGTGGCTTGCGGGCTTAGTTGCTCTGCGGCATGTGGGATCTTCCTGGACCAGGGCTTGGACCCATGTCCCCTGCATTGGCAGGCGGATTCTTAAGCACTGAGCCACCAGGGAAGCCCAGTGATTTTTAATTTCTTTAAACACCAAAACCTTCTCATTACTTGCCCTCCGCAGATCACACAAAATTCCCTCAGTGTCGTGAACCTAATCACAGCTTCTAATCAACATCTTGAAGTAATCATTTAGCCAGTGATACCGCCCTGAGTTCATATAATCTACAACCAAAAGCAAAGGGGCCCGTCATGTCCTCAGACTGAGAACCAGCCTCATCATGGTCACATTACCAGTTTTTTATTAGGCCTTTAAAACATTGGGAACCTAACTGCCTGAGGGGTCCCTCCCTCGGCCACCCAGCGGGCCTGGTCAGTAACCTGGGTTGGCGGCCCACCTTGGCTCCGGGCGTGGTTCTCTGTCTAGGGGTGTCAGCACGCATTTGACTCTGAGAGTCTCGAGACAGACACAGTTGAAACCAGCTCTTCTCCATCACTGCAGTACTCAGGGAGGTCCGGTTCTCTTATTGAGAAGGTGCTGTCCGCTGTTAACCAGCTGTGTCTTTAAGCAGTGGGATGTCTGACTTGAATCTGTGCAGTGGGCAGCCCTGGGGCTGGGGGAGTCCCAGACACTCTATTCAGCTCAGCTCATTGTGGACTTCCAGAGACGGGACGTGATGGGAGGGGCTGACAGGAGCCGAGTCTGAGATCAGCTTGGCCCTGAGGACCCCGCCTCTAGCGGGGCCTTTGGTGTGGTTCTGGAGTATAAGGGAAGCGAAAGGCAGAAATTTGCTTGACTTGACAGTGCAAGTCTTCATAGAATTACTTTCCTTGTGTGGGATGGCCATCAGCCGCTCTCTTGGGCCATTCTTGTTTCTTTCTTTTTATTAGTAATTTAAGATAAAATTTTGCTTACAGTAAGATGCACAGTCATTAACTGTTCAGTTCATGACTTTTGACCACTCCTGGGTCATTGATTTAAGTATATATTGGAAATGTATTTTGAACCACTTTTCACACAACCCTCAACAGTTTGAAGGTCAAAGAGTTTCCTTCTCTAAGTAGTTCTTCTTGTATTAGCACACCCTTCCCCGTACTTGCTGATACCTTCTCTGTGAGATGCGTTAGTGGAATCTCTTCTTAATGGAGGCCAGAGGGCACCCCATGAGCTGATCACTCCCCAGAAAGGACCCTTTCAGAACAGTGGGGTCCCAGGTCAGTGTGTGGCCTGGCTTTCAGGTCTGTGCTTGACCATGAACAGGGGAAGCAGCCCTGTCACCCGTACAGAGTGGGCCTGAGCCCGATGCTGAAGCAGGTTGTGGAAATGGTACTACTGAGAGTGAGTCAGAGTGAGTCTCCTGCCGTCCAGGCTTTGCCGTCACACTCATTTCTTTAATTTTTGTGCTTGACTCAAAATTCCCTCTGAAGCGTGGCAGGGAGGAAGCAGGAGAAAAAGGTGATGGGTAGGTGAGGGTGTTTTTAAGCCCCGAGGCTTTCCTTACTCCCGGGGAAGGATTTTCACCCTTTAAGTGGCTGTCGTGGGCCTTTGCCTCTGTGTGTCCCATGGACCATCCAGTATTGACTCCTCAGTACTGGATTGCTGGCAGCTCCTGGGCATTGCCCACACTCTGAGCCGCCACCGCATCCCTGAGCTGCCAGTGGATTACAAAGCTATGAATTGCTTTTCTCTTAGCACAAAGTGTAGGTGTTAAAAGCTTGGTCCTTGGAGGGAGGGACTTGGGTTTGAGCACTGGCCTCCCCACTTACAAGCTATGTGACCTTGGTAATTTACAAAACTTCTTCAGGCCTGAGTCCTTCATCTGTGAGGCAGTGGTAACAATGCCTCTTCCCTCATAGAGGATGTTGTGAGGATTACATGAGATGAAGCATGAGGGGTGCCCAGGCAGATGCCTGGTGCGTGGTTACCACTCAATAGATGTGACCACCAGCACTATTGTTCTTTTCATTGTCACAGTTCCGAGACCACCCAGGGAAGACCACTGGGGAGGAAGGGGACGACCTGCCTTCTTGCCAGCCTGTTTAGTTACCCATTGGTGTAAAGAGGAAAGGTGAAAGTCTAGGGAAGGTGTGGTGTTTCCTCTAGGCCGGGCGCGTTCGCTCTTTTGCTACTGCGTCAGAGAACTGACTTGTTAAGTATATGAGAACCTGGGTTCTTCCTGCCTCGTGGGCACTTGTTCTGTGCTCATCAGTAAAAAGCACTTGCCAAAACCCAGAGTCATGGCTGTTTTCCTGAGAGTGAGTGGGAGGAAGAGGAATCCACCAGAGGCCAGCCTTGTAGGAGCTCCTGAAGCAGGTGGACCTGCTCCCTCCCTGCCCCGAATCCCTGCCCTTCCCCATTCCCTGGGAGGCTTTTCAGAATCCTTATAGCCAGGCCCAATTGCAGAAGAATCAGGGGCAACCTGGGCATCTGTCCTGAACTAAAGCTCTCCAGATGATTCTGGTGCTCACCGGTTAAGAGCCATTGCCATAAAGAAATTCTAACCCACCACTAAGACATTCTCCTCTAAAGGAGACCGATGCCCAGAGAAGGAAGTGGCAGGCCAGGCTAGGGCACACTGAGTTACGATGGTGCGGTGACTAGAATTCGGGTCTCCTGGCTCCTCCCGAGGTATTTTTCCTCTC
Source organism: Stenella coeruleoalba (assembly GCF_951394435.1). NCBI lineage: Eukaryota > Metazoa > Chordata > Mammalia > Artiodactyla > Delphinidae > Stenella > Stenella coeruleoalba. The sequence goes on from NC_137153.1 coordinate 116,839,852, forward strand.
ATCTTGCTCATTCTTTTACCATATTTGCTGTTCCTCGTGGTGGGATCAAAAATAGCCAGCCCAGACGTGGTGAGCCTCACTCCCATGGGAGGCCAGCCCTGCCGCGGCCCAGTAAGCCGCACGCCTTCGGCGCTCTTAGCTGCAGGGAAGAAAAAGCAAGGGGAGGCTTGGGATTCCAGGCTGCGACGTGCTGCATCACTGCCCATTGCAGCACACCGGTGAGGTTGCGCCCTCGGAGCTGGTCCTCCTCTGCTCAGCGTGCTGACTCAGCATGTGCACATGGCAGCCCTGCTTCCAGGAGAGCCCAGGGCCACCACTTGTTCCCGTTTCACTTACTAGAGCCTGGACTCCTGCCAGATGTGGCAGCCACCACAACGCATTTGGTATTGGAAAACTATAAACAGTTGACCCTTGAACAGCGCGGGGCTTGGGGCAGTCGAACCCTCTGCGCAGTCGAAAATCGGTGAGTATAACAGTCACCGCTGTTCTTCCGTATCTGCGTTCCACAAACCACGGGTCCCCTAGTACTGTAGTATTTACAGTTGGGGAAAAAAATCCACGTAAGGGTGGACCTGAGCAGTTCAAATCCGTGTTGTTCAAGGATCAGCTGTAATCCTAATACAGTCCTGATGCTGTAACCTCAGACGTTCGTCTAGTGCTTACTGTGTGCTGTTTGTCTTCCACGTACCGTGTCAGTCAATTCCTCCAACCAACCCTAGTGGTAGGTGGTGTTATTCTTGTTTTACAGATGAAGGGACTGAGGCTCAGAGAAGTTAGGTGAATTATCTGAGGTCACACAGCTAGTAAACAGCACAGTTGGAATTAGAACCCAAGATGTTCAGATGTGCAGGGCCTACGCTGTTACTCACAACAATAAGTGAGCTTGCTTCCTGCCTTCACAGCCATGGCTGTGACTGGAACACCCATGTGGGACCCGGGAGCCTGATCCCACGAGCAGCAGACTTGCAAACGGATGTCTTTCTTGTGACTGGAAATGATGTCTGTCGTGACTGGTGGGTTTCGGGATCAACCCTGAGCCCTGCGTATTGTGGCTGCATTTCTTAAGAGTCAACACCGGTTGTTCCCGAGGTCCGTTTATCTGTTCCAGCACGTGTCCTGGGATGGCGCGGCATCGGTGCCCGTGCTGACGTTTCCTCGTGTTGCCTGGACGTCATGTGCAGGCTCATTTTTTGACTGCTTCCTGGCCTGCCTGACTTCTCGGAGTGTCTGACAGGCAGCCGTGTGGTGCAGATCGCAGGGGGATGGGAGAGGCAGTGCCTCCCCGCCTTCCTCTGATCCCATGGAGACCTGCGGTGGCCTGACCCCTCTGCTTCCTCTCAGTCAGCCCTCCCTCTGCCCCTGATTTGCTTTCCTGTGATGGCGGGGGGCTCAGACTTCACCTGAAGAATTCTCTCTGGTACTCTCAACTTCATCCCACCCCTCCCTCAGCCACTAAGACAGGATCCACCTTGTTCCCTGGCCTGCCACTGCTCTGCCCTGTCAGACAGATCCCTTGCCACTTCGAGGAACCTCTACAAATTCAAGGTTTTTTTTTTTTTTACATCTTTATTGGAGTATAATTGCTTTACAATGGTGTGTTAGTTTCTGCTTTATAACAAATTATACATATGTTCCCATATCTCTTCCCTCTTGTGTCTCCCTCCCTCCCACCCTCCCTATCCCACCCCTCCAGGCGGTCACAAAGCACCAAGCTGATCTCCCTGTGCTATGCGGCTGCTTCCCACTAGCTATCCACCTTACGTTTGGTAGTGTATATATGTCCATGCCTCTCTCTCGCTTTGTCACAACTTACCCTTCCCCCTCCCCATATCCTCAAGTCCATTCTCTAGTAGGTCTGTGTCTTTATTCCTGTCTTACCCCTAGGTTCTTCATGACATTTTTTTCCCTTAAATTCCATATATATGTGTTAGCATACGGTATTTGTCTTTCTCTTTCTGACTTACTTCACTCTGTATGACAGACTCTAGGTCTATCCACCTCATTACAAATAGCTCAGTTTCGTTTCTTTTTATGGCTGAGTAATATTCCATTGTATATATGTGCCACATCTTCTTTATCCATTCATCTGATGCTGGACACGTAGGTTTTTTCCATCTCCGGGCTATTGTAAATAGAGCTGCAATGGACATTTTGGTTCATGACTCTTTTTGAATTATGGTTTTCTCAGGGTATATGCCCAGTAGTGGGATTGCTGGGTCATGTGGTAGTTCTATTTGTAGTTTTTTAAGGAACCTCCATACTGTTCTCCATAGTGGCTGTACCAATTCACATTCCCACCAGCAGTGCAAGAGTGTTCCCTTTTCTCCACACCGTCTCCAGCGTTTATTGTTTCTAGATTTTTTGATGATGGCTATTCAGGCAGGAATGTACAGTGGAGAAAGGACAGCCTCTTCAGTAAGTGGTGCTGGGAAAACTGGACAGGTACATGTAAAAGTATGAGATTAGATCACTCCCTAACACCATATACAAAAATAAGCTCAAAATGGATTAAAGACCTAAATGTAAGGTCAGAAACTATCAAACTCTTAGAGGAAAACATAGGCAGAACACTCTATGACATACATCACAGCAAGATCCTTTTTGACCCACCTCCTAGAGAAATGGAAATAAAAACAAAAATAAACAAATGGGACCTAATGAAACTTCAAAGCTTTTGCACAGCAAAGGAAACCATAAACAAGACCGAAAGACAACCCTCAGAATGGGAGAAAATATTTGCAGATGAAGCAACTGACAAAGGATTAATCTCCAAAATTTACAAGCAGCTCATGCAGCTCAATAACAAAAAAACAAACAACCCGATCCAAAAATGGGCAGAAGACCTAAATAGACATTTCTCCAAAGAAGATACACAGACTGGCAACAAACACATGAAAGGATGCTCAACATGACTAATCATTAGAGAAATGCAAATCAAAACTACAATGAGGTGTCAAATTCAGGGTTTTTGACCTTAGTGGGGCTCTCATTCTTCTTTTTTTTTTTTTTGTGGCCACACTGCACAGCTTGTGGGATCTTAGTTCCGCGACCAGGGATTGGGCCCTGGCCCTCGGCAGTGGAAGTGCCGAGTCCTAACCACTGGACCGCCAGGGAAGCCCCTGGGCTCTTATTCTTGACTCTTCCATCTTTTCCCCAGAGAGATTATTCCAAAATGTAGATGTGATTCAGGCTTTGCCCTGCTTGAGATGCTTCAGAGGCTCCCTGGGGCCTTGGCATCAACGAGGAGAGCAGCTCGTGGTCTGCGTCTGACTGAGTTTGGGGCTTTGTCCTCAGCCCAGCCGTGTCCCTAGCCTCTCCGCAGTCCAGCTGCGCTGAGCTGCTTTCTCTGCACCGAGACGTGATACCAGCATCTCCAAACCTTGGTATCTGCTCTTCCCCAACGTTCTCTCTGTTCGGCCTCTCCACTCTCGCTCCCTCCTGAGCCCCCGTCAGGCCTCTGCTTGGACACCACTTCCTTTGGGAATCCTGTCTTTCCTCCCTATCCCCTTAGTCTGAGTTGGGAGCCCTTCAGTTGGGCGTGGCCATGGCAACCATGCATATCCCAGCACAGCACCATGAAATCCAGGAATAGAAACATGCTGCTTCTCTCTGTTGGGCTGATGTTCCTTGTTGAAGCAAAGGCAGGAGATTCATTTGCCAGGATTTATTTCAGCAAGCAAAATTCAGAAGAGACTTGGAAAGCATTTTTATTGTCTAAATGGTCTGGTTGTTGGTGCTGTTTTTTGTCAATTATTCACAAAGAAGAGGATTGAACGTCCAAATTCAAGACCGATTTGCTTGTTTGGAAGGGGCCCAGTTCTCGTAGGCCACCTGGTTTTATGGGGCAGAGTGCAGGAGCAGCTGGCCATGTCGCTCACTGCCGCCAGTGTGGGCAGAGACTCGCACGCAGAGAGGAACACAGAAGGAACGCTGGTTCATGCAAACGTGCAGAGTTTGAAATCTGGTGACGTAGTTATCCGACACTTCTGTTTTAACATCTTGACCTCGTGAAGCCTCTCCTGTCCCCCAGGCGGGGAGGAGAACCTGACCCCACACCCGCACCGCCCAGTACTCTGTGCGCTTAGCATTGTGAGTGGATGGCCAGTGATCCAGTGCCTCTCCTTCCCTAAGGGATGGCAGCCACCCCTGGGGCAGGCGCCGTGGTCACTGCTGCATCCAGGGGCCTGGCCCAGAGTCAGAGTAGATGAAGAAGGACGGAGAACCAGAGAGATTTAATTTAAAAAATAGCAAGACTGCCAGAGGGGTTGCTAGATAAGAAAGCTGTTGCCGATCTGCCTGCTTCATTTAGCTTCTTCAGGTGTTACCTGAGTGCACGAGTCCATCACAGCTCTGTATGTGGGTATTATAGCCTCTCGATTTGGGGAGTTAGAATTTCTCAGATTTTCTGAACCTCCTCTCATTGACACACTCGGTTTCTCAGAGCGGATTCTTGCAGATACTGTTAGTTGATAATCACCTTGAAGATTAATTCAGGATTCCAGGAATCCTAAGCTTGACTGCCCCCCGACTAATCATGAGCCAGAGGAGGGAGACAGAAGGAAGTCGCTCCTTCACCACCCACAGTTCCATTCCTAAAGGGAACCACTAATTAAATGTTACTGAGCAAAATTAATTTGCCTCCTGCAGGGAGGTTTATGATGAATGAAAGGATTGCCAGTCGGGGAGGGAGCCAGGCTACCCTCTGTGGTCATCAATATTTCATGGCCATTGGCGGTGGCAGGAAGCTAGCTGTCCTGGCTCCCTGACCTTGAGCAATCTTGAAGGTAGGGCAAAGCTGGGGAGGTTGTATTTCAAGGGCTCTGTTACAAGACACTTAGTGAAAACCTAAGTGAAATTTGCAAGACGCACCCATGGGTTAATTGAATTTATACCCTCAGTTAGCTGGAGGCTCCCCTGGATGGGGCTCAGGGACCCACCTGGGACTGGTCCTATTGGGGGATGCAGCCCTGTAGCCACAGTGACAGAGCTGAAATGTTTAATGATGGCTTTGGGGGTGGCGGGGGAAGAGTCCTGATTGGTAGTGTCTGCTGATTTCTATGGTGTCACTGTATTCTCAGCGTGGCTGTTTAAAGCTTCGGAACGTGGAGTGGGGAGGTGCACTGGTTTACTGGAGCTGGGAGTCCCAGCATGTTGCCGCCACAGCTCCCAAATTCTTCCTGGTGACTGGGGGAGACCCTGCCAAACTGCATTTCCAGAAATACAGATGTGCCCCCGACCCCTTGGGCGGTACCCATGTGCATTAGACTTGGCCTCTTGACTGAGAGGGTACCTGAATATGACGGGCTTTAAGAATGAGAAAAGAAGTAGCCTCTCATTTTGTTCCTTTCTTCTCCCCAGCTGCCATTAACTTGGCAAAGCTGAAACTTTTCAGACATTACTACGTCTTGGTGAGTAAAAAATTCCTAAATTTGTAGGTAAGGTCAATTCATGGAGTAGAGCTAGTGAACTTCCAAAACACTGGTAAAAGCACAGGAAGTGCTGCCTGGAGCTGCGTGTGGGCTTCGTTTACAAAGCCAGATGGGGGCCGTGGACGTGGGAAATTAAATATCTGAGTTACTTCTTCTTAAATTTTAGTTTTAAATTTGGCTTCAAATACTCAGAAAATTAATACATGCTTGATATTTTTAAAATGCAGGATTATAGGAACACAGCAAAAGCCCCTTATGACCCCGACCTTCTATACCCCTTCCCCTTTTCTTCCTCCTCCCCCAGGTATTATGGTTAACAGTTCAGTGGTTATTTTGCTAGATTCCTTTCTAGGCATATGCCACGCATAGCTGTTCCTTTGACTTGCTTTTTAAAAAATTCATTTACAAAAATGGGATCATATCTACAAACAGGACTGGAATGAACATGAAAAGTCCATATAAACGTAGCACCAAAGGCAGGACTTACTGTAAGTTATTAGAGTCATAATTTCCTGGACTATATAAGGTATAGATTTCTTCTAGAATTTGCTTCCGTACTACTAAACGAAAGCTTCTGAGTCATCTTCATCTGTGGTTTTGGCATTGACTGTCACTTTGCACAGTCCCCTGCAAGCCTGTCTGCCCTGGGTGTGGTCCCAGTGAGCCGTCCACTCTCGAGGGGTCAGCATGTTGAATCCTTTTCACGGCCTCTCTTACTAGAATGCTTAGGATTATTGGTACTTCCTCTGAGCGTGGACCTCAAACATTTGCAGCATCTGCTGAAGAGACTAAAAATCAGTATTTTCCCTGTGTGGCTTTATTTCGCTATTACTGCTGGAAAATATTTCTCAAATCCTGGGAATAAAAAACTATTACCCTTTGGGGCTTGAAATCAGTGGGTTATGTATGAGAATTAGGCGACGAAGGGGTTACTCAGGAATTAAGAGCAACTACAGCAAAGTGTCCTCCCAGTGGGTGTGACTGTGATCAGTCAATATCTTGGTCACCTAGAGAAAAAGAAGAAATCCTTTCTAGTGTAACTAGCAGAGCATCTGTCTCTCTGCCATGTTTATTAATTAGCACTGTAAGTGTCAAATGATCTTCAGGTAATTCTGTTTTCTCTTTTATAGTTAATTTGTGAAAGCAGGTCATTGGAAGAAAGGGGTGCCATAATTTCTATGTTGATTTTATTTCTTGTTTTCTTTGCTCCTCATATAGATCGTATGTTACATATACTTCACCAGGATTATTGCATTTCTCCTCAAACTTGCTGTTCCGTTCCAGTGGAAGTGGCTCTACCAGGTATGCTGCTCACAGGGGACAGTGCCAGAGAATTTGTGTCTGAGGATGAAGTCTTAGGGTGTAACTTAGGATCGTTACTAATTTATTTGGCAGTGGCCACTAAGACCTTTTGTCTCTTCCGGTCTGCAATTAAGACGATATGTTTGTCCAGGAAAGCTGCTGGATTACATGAGAAACCTGGAAGTAATTGCATTATTGATTTTAGTTTTCAATTTTAAAAGTTTTTGCAGAGAAAAGCCTCAGGCCGAGAAAGACTTGCCCTGTATAATTAAAATCTAGATGAAGCCAGTTATAGGGCTTAGAATAGCTTGGAATCCAGACCTCCCTTTTTCTTGCCCATTATTACTATTTCAATAATAAAGTATCTTTGCAATGTACTAGAACTAGTTTAACTACTAGGGTAGCCACCATATGATTTCGAGACTTTTTTCTGGAGGCTCTCACTTGGTGCTTTAGACACTGTAGGAAAATGTATGTATGTAATGAGCTCTTAAAAGATGCCAATGAAGACACTTAAAGCAAGGAGTCTCAAATATCATCTCTGGGCAGAATGCTCCTAGCTAAGGCTTCAGCAAATCCTCTAAGGAAAATGCTCCCCAGCGGTCAGCTCTGGCATTTGAGTGACTGATCGGCGAGTGGTCGGGGGGAGGGGGTCAGTTTGTTTAGTTCCACTGCTTTCTGAAGAACAATATTCTAATCCCTTTATTTGGGGGTGGTTTTAAAATTTGCAGCTCCTGGATGAAATGGCCACGCTGGTGTTCTTTGTTCTAACGGGGTATAAGTTCCGTCCAGCTTCAGATAACCCCTACCTACAACTTTCTCAGGAAGAAGATGACTTGGAAATGGAATCTGTGTAAGAATCTCCTTTTTTCCCTTCCCTCCCTCGCCCCTCACGTAACTAAGAGCAGCGTGGTATGAACTGGAGCAGCTACTCTCCGCAGTTTGTTGCTCCAGAGGTTGTCCCTCTATTTTTTTTTTTTTTTTTTTTTCGGTACGCGGGCCTCTCACTGTTGCAGCCTCTCCCATTGCGGAGCACATGCTCCGGACGCGCAGGCTCAGCGGCCATGGCTCACAGGCCCAGCCGCTCCACGGCATGTGGGATCTTCCCAGACCGGGGCACGAACCCGTTGTTCCCTTCATTGGCATGCAGACTTTCAACCACTGCGCCCGCCAGGGAAGCCCCTCATTGTAGTTTTGATTTGCATTTCTCTAATGATTAGTCATGTTGAGCATCCTTTCATGTGTTTCTTGGCAATCTGTATATCTTCTTTGGAGAAATGTCTATTTAGGTCTTCTGCCCAGTTTTGGATTGGGCTGTTTGTTTTATTGATATTGAGCTGCATGAGCTGCTTGTAAATTTTGGAGATTAATCCTTTGTCAGTTGCTTCATTTGCAAATATTTTCTCCCATTCTGAGGGTTGTCTTTTGGTCTTGTTTATGGTTTCCTTTGCGCTGCAAAAGCTTTTAAGTTTCATTAGGTCCCATTTGTTTATTTTTGTTTTTATTTCCATTTCTCTAGGAGGTGGGTCAAAAAGGATCTTGCTGTGATTTATGTCATGGAGTGTTCTCCCTATATTTCCCTCTAAGAGTTTGATAGTTTCTGGCATTACATTTGGGTCTTTAATCCATTTTGAGTTTATTTTTGTGTATGGTGTTAGAGAGTGCTCCAATTTCATTCTTTTACATGTAGCTGTCCAGTTTTCCCAGCACCACTTATTGAAGAGGCTGTCTTTTCTCCATTGTATATTTTTGCCTCCTTTATCAAAAATAAGATGACCATATGTGCATGGGTTTATCTCTGGGCTTTCTATCCTGTTTGATTGATCTATGTTTCTGTTTTTGTGCCAGTACCATACTGTCTTGATTACTGTAGCTTTGTAGTATAGTCTGAAGTCAGGGAGCCTGATTCCTCCTGCTCCGTTTTTCTTTCTCAAGATTGCTTTGGCTCTTTGGGCTCTTTTGTGTTTCCATACAAATTGTGAAACTTTTTGTTCTATTTCTGTGAAAAATGCCGTTGGTAGTTTGATAGGAATTGCATTGAATCTGTAGATTGCTTTGGGTAATATAGTCATTTTCACAATGTAGATTCTTCCGGTCCAAGAACATGGTATATCTCTCCATCTGTTTGTATAATCTTTCATTTTTTTTTTTTTTTACATATGGTGTTTTTTTTGAATTTTATTTATTTTTTTATACAGCAGGTTCTTATTAGTTATCCATTTTATACATATTAGTGTATATATATCAATCCCAATCTCCCAATTTAATTTCTTTCATCGGTGTATTACAGTTTTCTGCATACAGGTCTTTTGTCTCCTTAGGTAGGCTTATTCCTAGGTATTTTATTCTTTTTGTTGCAGTGGTAAATGGGAGTGTTTTCTTAATTTCTCTTTCAGATTTTTCATCATTAGTGGATAGGAATGCAAGAGATTTTCTGTGCATTAATTTTGTATCCTGCTACTTTACCAAATTCATTGATTAGCTCTAGTAGTTTTCTGGTAGCATCTTTAGGATGCTCTATGTATAGTATCATGTCATCTACAAACAGTGACAGTTTTACTTCTTTTCCGATTGGGATTCCTTTTACTTCTTTTTATTTTCTGATTGCTGTGACTAAAAACTATGTTGAGTAATAGTGGTGAGAGTGGACAACCTTGTCTTGTTCCTGATCTTAGTGGAAATGGTTTCAGTTTTTCACCATTGAGACCAATGTTGGCTGTGGGTTTGTCATATATGGCCTTTATTATGTTGAGGTAAGTTCCCTCTATGCCTGCTCTCTGGAGGGTTTTTATCATAAATGGGGTTGAATTTTGTTGAAAGCTTTCTCTGCATCTATTGAGATGATCATATGGTTTTTCTCCTTCAGTTTGTTAATATAGTGTATCACGTTGATTTGCCTATATTGAAGAATCCCTGCATTCCTGGGATAAACCCCACTTGATCATGAGGATCGAGTGTATGATCCTTTTAATGGGCTGTTGGATTCTGTTTCCTAGTATTTTGTTGAGTATTTCTACATCTATGTTCATCAGTGATATTGGCCTGTAGTTTTCTTTCTTTGTGACATCTTTGTCTGGTTTTGGTGTCAGGGTGATGGTGGCCTCATAGAATGAGTTTGGGAGTGTTCCTCCCTCTGCTATATTTTGGAAGAGTTTGAGAAGGATAGGTGTTAGCTCTTGTCTAAATGTTTGATAGAATTCGCCTGTGAAGCCTTCTGGTCCTGGACTTTTGTTTGTTGGAAGATTTTTAATGACAGTCCCAATTTCATTGCTAGTGATAGGTCTGTTTATATTTTCTATTTCTTCCTGGTTCAGTCTCGGAAGGTTGTGCATTTCTAAGAATTTGTCCATTTCTTCCAGGTTGTCCATTTTATTGACATATAGTTGCTTGCAGTAATCTCTCATGATCATTTGTATTTCTGCAGTGTCAGTTGTTACTTCTTTTTCATTTCTATTTCTTTTGATTTGAGTCTTCTCTCTTTTTTTCTTGATGAGTCTGGCTAATGGTTTATCAATTTTGTTTATCTTCTCAAAGAACCAGCTTTTAGTTTTATTGATCTTTGCTATTGTTTCCTTCATTTCTTTTTCATTTATTTCTGATCTGATCTTTATGATTTCTCTCCTTCTGCTTACTTTGGGGTTTTTTGGTTCTTCTTTCTGTAATTGCTTTAGGTGTAAGGTTTGGTTGTGTATTTGAGATGTTTCTTGTTTCTTGAGGTAGGATTGTATTGCTAACTTCCCTCTTAGAACTGCTTTTGCTGCATCCCATAGGTTTTGGGTTGTCGTGTTTTCATTGTCATTTGTTTCTAGGTATTTTTTCATTTCCTCTTTGATTTCTTCAGTGATCTCTTGGTTATTTAACCTCCATGTGTTTCTGATTTTTACAGATCTTTTCCTGTAATTGATATCTTGTCTCATAGCAGTGTGGTTGGAAAAGCTGCTTGATAAGATTTCAGTTTTCTTAAATTTACCAAGGCTTGATTTGTGACCCAAGATATGATCTGTCCTGGAGAGTGTCCCATGAGCACTTGGGAAGAAAGTGTATTCTGTTGTTTTTCGTTGGAATGTCCTATAAATATCAATTAAGTCTATCTTGTTTAATGTATCTTTTAAAGCTTGTGTTTCCTTATTTTCATTTTGGATAATCTGTCCCTTGGTGAAAGTGGGGTGTTAAAGTCCCCTACTATTGTGTTACTGTCAATTTCCCCTTTTATGGCTGTTAGCATTTGCCTTATGTGTTGCGGTGCTCCATTGTTAGGTGCATAAATATTTACAGTTGTTACATCTTCTTCTTGGTTTGATCCCTTGATCATTATGTAGTGTCCTTCTTTGTCTCTTGTAATAGTTTTTATTTTATTTTTATTTTTTTGCGGTACGCGGACCTCTCAATGTTGTGGCCTCTCCCGTTGCGGAGCACAGGCTCTGGATGCGCAGGCTCAGCGGCCATGGCTCACGGGCCCAGCCGCTCCGCGGCATGTGGGATCTTCCCGGACCAGGGCACAAACCTGTGTCCCCTGCATCAGCAGGCAGACTCTCAACCACTGCGCCACCAGGAAGCCCATAGTCTATTTTAAAGTCTATTCTGTCTGATATAAGAATTGCTACTCTAGCTTTCTTTTGATTTCCATTTGCATGGATTATCTTTTTCCATCTCCTCACTTTCAGTCTGTATGTGTCCCTAGGTCTGAAGTGGGTCTCTTGTAGACAGCACATATACGGGTCTTGTTTTTGTCTCCATTCAGCCAGTCTGTGTCTTTTGGTTGGAGCAATTAATCCATTTACATTTCAGGTAGTTATCGATATGTATGTTCCTATTACCATTTTCTTAATTGTTTTGGGTTTGTTATTGTAGGTCTTTTCCTTCTCTTGTGTTTCCTGCCTAGAGAAGTTGCTTTAGCATTCATTGTAAAGCTTGTTTGGTGGTGCTGAATTCTCTTAGCTTTTGCTTGTCTGTATAGGTTTTAATTTCTCTATTGAATCTGAATGAGATCCTTGCTTGGTAGAGTAATATTGGTTGTAGGTTTTTCCCTTTCATCACTTTAGATATGTCCTGCCACTCCCTTCTGGCTTGCAGAGTTTCTGCTGAAAGATCAGCTGTTAACCTTATGGGGATTCCCTTGTATATTATTTGTTGTTTTTCCCATGCTGCTTTTAATATTTTTTCTTTGTATTTAATTTTTGATAGTGTGATTAAAATGTGTCTTGGCCTGTTTCTCCTTGGATTTATCCTGTATGGGACTCTCTGTGCTTCCTGGACTTGATTGACCATTTCCTTTCCCATATTAGGGAAGTTTTCAACTATAATCTCTTCAAATATTTTCTCAGTCCCTTTTTTTTTCTCTTCTTCTGCAACCCCTGTAATTCGAATGTTGGTGCGTTTAGTGTTGTCCCAGAGGTCTCTGAGATTGTTCTCAATTCTCTTCATTCCTTTTTCTTTATTCTACTCTGCGGTAGTTATTTCCACTATTTTATCTTCCAGGTCACTTATCCGTTCCTCTGTCTCAGTTATTCTGCTATTGATTCCTTCTAGAGAATTTTTAATTTCATTTATTGTGTTGTTCATCATTGTTTGTTTGCTCTTTAGTTCTTCTAGGTCATTGTTAAACGTTTCTTGTATTTTCTCCATTCTGTTTCCAAGATTTTGGATCATCTTTACTATCATTACTCTGAATTCTTTTTCAGGTAGACTGCCTACTTCTTGTTCATTTGTTAGGTCTGGTGGGTTTTTGCCTTGCTCCTTCATCTGCTGTGTGTTTCTCTGTCTTCTCATTTTCCTTAACTTACTGTGTTTGGGGTCTCTTTTTCGCAGGCTGCAGGTTCATAGTTCCTGTTGTTTTTGGTGTCTCCTCCCAATGGCTAAGGGGTTGGTTCAGGGGTTTGTGTAGGCTTCATGGTAGAGGGGACTGGTGCCTGTGTTCTGGTGGATGAGGCTGGATCTTGTCTTTCTGGTGTGCAGGTCTGCGTCCAGTGGTGTGTTTTGGGGTGTCTGACCTTATTATGATTTTAGGCAGCCTCTCTGCTAATGGGTGGGGTTGTGTTCCTGTCTTGCTAGTTGTTTGGCATAGGGTGTCCAGCACTGTAGCTTGCTGGTCGTTGAGTGGAGCTGGGTCTTAGCATTGAGATGGAGATCTCTGGGAGAGCTTTTCCTGTTTGATATTACATGGAGCCAGGAGGTCTCTGGTGGACCAATGTCTTGAACTCGGCTCTCCCACCTCAGAGGCACAGGCCTGACACCCAGCTGGAGCACCAAGACCCTGTCAGCCATGTGGCCTCTTAATAAATGTTTAAGTGTATAATACAGTGTTGCTAATTATAGCCACAGTGTTTTACAGCATATATATGGAACTTAATCATCTTGCATAACTGCTTTTTAAGACATGCTCCCAGGCTGCCTTAAATCAAGGTAGCCATTCCTTCCGTTAGGGCTCTCATTTGTGTAAATTTGTTTTCATGCTTCACGTTCATATACAAGTTGTTTAAACTAGTCATTTTAGTTTTCAGAAAAGCTTTCTAGTCAATTCTCCATTTCATTAGGGGCTTTTTCTGAGGTTCTGTCTTTTCTTTTGTTTGGAACATAGTCTTCGATTTCTTCATTTTGCTCGACTCTGTGTTGGTGTCTATGCATTAGATAAACAGCCCCCTCTCCCAATCTTGAAGGAGGGGCCTCATGGAGGAGATGAGCCTCCTCCTTCAACCCTGCCCTGACTCTTGGTTGTCTCTCAAACCTTTGTGATCATCCAAGTGGCCTATTTTATTTTTAGTGGCTCCTGGTAGTTGAGGGTTTTCCTAGAACTATCAGTGTCCCGAAGGGAAGGATCTCAGGCAGCACTGAGATTCAGGCAGATTGGAAGCCAGACGCTCAGGCCAGAATAGTTTTTTTAAATTAAGGTTTATTTTGAAGAAGTCTGAGTTCAATTTAAATGTCCGCCAATACCTTCCAAAGTAAGGTAATATTCAGAGACAATTTCCTCATCAGATGGCTTAGAGAAATTTCTGGAATATTCACATCCGAAGATTCCTTATTGATGAATGCCTTTGACTTAACTCTAACCAAAAAGTGCAACGTTATTCTTTGTACATTTTTATTATATATTTATAATGAACAAGCTTAGTTGGAAACAATTAAAATACTTAAGCTGTTGGTAAAAAAATTAAAAAATAGAGTCCATCTGGTAAGCAGCAGCTTTGGGAAGTAACCTGAGACGTGGTGTATTTTTCCTTTCCCCTGCGGGGAGCCCTGTAGCTCAGCATTCTGTAACCGTTTGAAGCAGGGTTGCTCTGGGGTCATAGCGAGAAGCTGAATGGCTGGGTCCTAGCATCTTCCGCTTGACTGAAGTGTGGTCAGTTGACGTTCTCCCCAGCAAGGCAGGCATTCCTGTTCCCCACATCCTTTCCATCAGCCATTGCATCTAGAAGCGCAGATGCTTTGTTAAGGTATGTTTGTCTCATTGGCAAAATTTTAAAAATTTGTTTTGGTTTTTATTTCTCTCTGACAGTATTTGGTGGTAGTGGTAACAAAAACGCAAGAGGGCCTGTGTGTGTGTTAAAATCAGGGGAGGAAAAGGGAAGAAGACAGACCAGCAGTCCGCTGGAGACTAGGGGGAGTGTGTTTCTTTCTTCTGGCAAGATTTGGGGAGGGTGGGCAGTTTGAGCCAAGGTTGACCCTTGGGTTGCCTCAGCTTCTTCTCCTGTTACCGGGGAAGAGCGCTCTGTGCTCTGTTCTCCGGGGTTGGCTGAGTGTGGGCCCTCCCGTAATGGTGAAGTGAGCGTCTCTTCCGTGACGGGAGGGCTGCACATGTACCAGCCTAGAGAGGGAGTCGGCCCAAATGAAGGTTTGCTTACAGGAGTGGTGGTGGTGTTTCCCGGGAGCACCAGCCCCGATGAGCCTGTGAAAGACAAGTTGAGGAGCCAGCTGAGGCCAGGTGCCTTTCAGTCAGCAAGGCAGTTGTACTGGGGTTTCTCTTTAGCTGAGAACTCGACTGTTGGGAAAGTTCTGTGAAGTTATAAGATGTGACAGCAGAAGAGGCCTGAGGGGGAGGCTTCAGCCGCAGGTGAGGGTCAAGGCTCAGCAGCTTCTGGGACCGCCGAGCCCGGACTGTCATCTCCCTCTTCTGCTCGCAAGTTCTGTTCCTGGAGGGCCCTTCTTAAATCCTCCAGAAACAACCCAAACCAGAGACCAGCACAGCCTTGCCTGTATTTTCTAGAAGGTCTTGAGTGCTCTGTCATGCACACTGGAGGGTGTTTCCTGAAGGAGGGCACTAGGTCTGATCCCCACCCAGGACATTAAGCACCTCTTTGTGCAAAGTATCAGTAATAATGTTTATGCCTCGCACACCTAAGACGAATTCACACCCTTCCTAATATGCCCTCTGCACCAGAACTCTGACCTGGGCCGCGCAGTGACCTTGCTGACTGAGGTTCTGGGTAGCTTCTCATTCACCTCTTCTTACCTCCTCTGTCTGAAGCTGAGCTGCGGGAGGGCGGTGCCTTGGGAAGTGAGTCTGGCCCAGGGTAGTGCGTCCTCCCCGCCTCCAGCCTAGGCCTGCATGCAGTCCGGGCAGCTGCGCCCCCTGGGCCTGGGGGAATGAGGGCGCCTTCGGAAGTAATGCTGACTTTCCATCTTTTTCTCTTTCTGTTCCTTTTGACACCTCTCTTTGGACTCGAGCTCAGAGTGGCTTACTGATTTTGGTAACAGAATTTATCATAACAAAATCAGCAAGTTAAGTATTGGATGTAATTTCAGTTATCAGACTTTTAGCCACCGCACGTGCTATGCGTATCCTTGATGGTCTGAATTATTTCTGCCATCTTGAGAAGCGGGAGTGAGAAGAGATCTGGTTTGGGTTCCAGAAGCTGTGTCTCTGGAGCTCCCCTTCCCGAGTGCCGGTAACCTTTTACTACTTCCTGCACTCGTGCAAGTGGGTAACCAGCAAATGTAGAAACAGAGCTTGGAGACTAATAGAATTGTCTCTTAACCAAGCCTCTCCACATTTCAAGTCCAGAGATGGTTAGCATTTAGATTTAGTTTGGTTACAGAAACAGATGCATCCGTGTGCCACTTCGGCCACAGTTGACGGCAGTCTCGTGTGGCAGAAGGAGCAGTGGGGACCTGAAGCCCCCTTTCTCGTCTTTCCCCGTATTCATTAGGGCCCTGTTGGTTGCAAATACGAGACTCAGGCCTCTACAAGGAAAAGAGAGGTCACCACATAGGGGTAGAAGGAAAGCGGGAGGCAGCTGGGTCCGTCCGCTCCCCCCGTCTCCGCTGGAGCCCCCCTCCTCTGGGCACCTCTCTGCTCCACTGTCTTCTCTATCCTCCACGCTCCCCTGGACCCATCCCCCTGGGAGCCCCTCTGTCGGCTTAGCACTGTGGCGCCTTGCCTCAGACCGGCTCAGGAGCTGCTGACCCTTGGGCCAGTGTCCTCTTGAAGTCAAGAGTGGCCACCTCGGCTCAGAAAAGTTGAGCAGGCCCTGAGGGCAGGACAGCTTCTGCTGGAAGCAGCGTGGGACTTGGCAGCCAGAGAGGCTGGCTTGGCCCGGGCACCGAGTCTACTCGCGCTGGTATGAGCGCTCTGTCAGCCCTACAGGTGGTTCCGGACAGCAGCCGGTGCCGAATCCCCCAGTCTCCTGCGGGACCAGCATGACAGAGTGTAGACGGCGCTGCGATAGAGGTGTGTGTCTGGAGCCACAGAAAGGCATCTCGGCAGAGGGCGAGAGGTCAGGCAGGGCTGGGATGGGCAGAGGCAGGAAGGGCAGGCCTTGCCCTCTGGGGACCGGGCTCTCCCCGCCTGGGCGGCTCCAGGGGCTGCGCCTGCATTCGCATCCCTGGGGTTTGAGTTTAGACTGAACGTCACCGCTGCTCGGTGCTCGACCTGAGCTTTGTCCGGTGTCTTTCTGCGCCACGCGGAGGGCCTCTGCGTAGGTTGTGTGTAGTGCGGGTCGCTGCTCCGAGGACGGCTCTGCGGCTCTTTGTCCCCATTCAGTGTTTGTACTGAAACCAGGGCGTGCAGGGGGGTGTGCGTGGAGCTGTGAAGTTGCCAAAGCGCCGCCTCCTGCCCGGGAGGCTCCTGGGCGTCAGTCTGACCACGGTCTCCTCCTCCGTCTCCTCCAGCTGGCACCCCTCTCACTTCCCAGAGGCTTCACTGGGGAGCCAGGGCACAGCGCCCGTCCAGCCTCACACCACATCCCATCATCGCTGGCTCCGCCCGTGCCACCCTTCTGTGCCTACGCACCCCTCACCCCGCAGCCGGGGCGCCTCCACTCCGCTCACTCACTGCTCCGCAGTCTCCAGCCCCCTTGCCTGTCCTGAGCTTCGGGCCCCTCTGTCCACCTGTCACCCCAAGCTTGCCTCTCCCCTGCATACCCTGTGGGCTTCGGCATCCACCCAGTCGCTGTCAGCAGAATATGGGTCTTGGCCTAAATGCCTCCCTCTCCCTCGGCCTGTGTGGGGTGAGTGACCGCTTCTTGGAGGCTTAACGTCGTGTCTCCCGCCCTCTCCCCACTTTATCCTGGTGCCCTGCCCTCGCGTGGCCGATGTCCTCACCTCCCATCTTCTTCCCTTCCCGTCCATTCTCCTCAGCTACCCGAATCACCTGTAGACTGTTTTTTAAGAAGATACCCTGGCTCCTCCCCGGAGACTAGATTCTGAATGTTGGGGGTTCAGGTGTCTCTGTGCTTTTTTGACTCCCCTGGATCCTGCTGGAGCCAGGCCCGAGAACCCAGGTATAAGTGTCACGCCCACCCCGGTGACACGGCACGGAAGGCCGTCCACAGCCCCCCACGTGCCCATCCTCGACTCTCCTGCCACGTGCCTTCACCAGCAGCTTCTTAGCACTCCCTGACTGTCGGGGAGCTTTCTTGTGTTTCCTCCAAGCCTTTTCTTGTTAGATTTCTTTTCAGAAACTCCCCTGCCCTCCCCCCTCTCCTCCATCTCGCTGCTGCTCCTGTCTTTCAACACAGGAGGTGACTCTTCTCACCCCAAGCCGTCGTCACACCTGCACCCTGGCACCCCCATCCTGTCTGTGTGAAGTGGCTCTGCGTGTCCGTCTGGAAGACCGTCCCTTCTGCTGGGCAGTGGGCTCCCTGGGAGCACCAGTTCCAGCTCTCTGTCCTTGCCCCAGGCCCGGCCTGACAGAGTGAATGTTGTTTTCTCAGTTGGGCCACCATCTGGCAAGGAGTGTTTCCTTAGGGAAGGAAAGGGAGCAGAGGTTTTCCCAGGCCCACTCTCCGAGCCGCCCTTGGGTCGCGGCGCCTATGCTCTGCCCTCCGCGTCCGCGCGGGTTGGCCGCCTCCTTGTCCTTTTCAACCTGGGGCAGTAGCCACACGATCCGCCGGCTGTTGCCAGGAGTGTTTCTGGAAGACTCGAGGTTGTACTTCTTCCCTTACATCAACAGGTTTGGAGGCGCATAGGGGTTGCTCTGCTGGGGCTGGAAAGGCTTGTGGTGCCCGTGTCCTAGTCTGGAGAAGGTCCCTTTAGAAGCTGCCCTGGGTGCATGGATTTCTCCTGGGAGAAGTGTGAGCGCTTCCCGGTGAGGTCAGGCCCGAGACGGGCACCGGCTGGCAGGAAGTGATGCTAGGTTCTCTCAGTTGGTGTTCCCTTTGTCTGGGGGCTGCGTTTATACTCAGCCACAGCCTCTGCAGGGATCCCTCAGTTCCCACAAGAACCACCTACCTGCAGCATACTTTGTCCTGGCTTTACCAGAAGTACAGATAATGCATGAGTCCAGAGGACTCTTGTTTGAGAAAAGCCCCAACTCTGGGGAGGACTGGATGGCTTTGGGGCTTGGTCACAGCAGCAGCTGGTGGCAGGAGAGAAGGGAGAAGAAATTTTCTTTCCTTACTCAAATAAAATAATTTATCTACTGTTAGGTCCAGCAGGACAAACTCTAGATGTCACATGTAGGGCCACTGAGTCGCCGTTTGTAAGTAGCAGGATTTGGGAATTGGTGCGGGGGATAGGTACGGTCCTTGGAGAGAGTCTGTTGGAATGATTGATTGAATTTATTTTACTGATTAGGAAATTCCTGTTGGTCCGCGATGGAGGAACATAGGTGCCTCCTTGCTTCCTAGAGTCCTTAGGGAGATGCTGGGCCAGGGGTGTTTGTTTCTAACACTTTATTTTGTAGAACAGTTTTAGGTTCATAACATTGAACAAAATTGAACAGAGGGTACAGATACTTCGCATATGCCCCTGCCCCACACACGCATAGCTGCCTCCATTATCAGCATCCCCTGTCCACAGTAGTACGTTCCTTACAACTGATGAGCCTGTATGGACGTATTATCATCCAGAGCCCGTAGTTTACAGTAGGCTCACTCCTGGTGCTGTACACTGTGTGGGTTTGGACAGATGTGTGCCCACCATTATATAATAGAATCATACAGAGTCATTTTGCTGCCCTGAAAATCCCCTGTGCTCCGCCTAGCAGGTGGAGTTCAGTATCGGCTTGGTGTTTCCTGCTACGGAGCCGCTCAGTTGTGTCATGGATACCCAGATCCTTAGAATCTGTCTAGCTCACATTTTGTGAGGCAAGAGGCTGTCTTCTCATAGACCCCCACCTTCTCAGGAGATGTCGTGAGTCACTCTCTGTCTCTAACGGTCAAAGAATCTTTGGGCCCAGAAAGTTCCTCTAAACCTGTGGTTCTGTCCCAGGACTCAGAAATGATCCACTGTGGCTGGTTAGTGTAAACATCTACAGCTGATTAGCTTTTTTTCAGAATGTTAATTATGATACAGATACTGGTGTCATAATTGTGACTAGTGTATATACGTAACATAAAAATTTGTGACAAAGAGAAAGAGATGAATGCTGGTTGTGATAACAGCTGGTATGTAGTGACTGGGCAGGACAGAGAATCTCGTTTCTCCCTCACGACAGTTCTGGAAGGTGGGGACTGTGTTTCTCCTGCAGCACAGGGAGGTCACGTGACTTGGGCAAGCTTACACAGCTAGTAAAGGGCGGGTCAGGATTTGAACCCACGTGTGTCTGATTCCAGAGCCAACACCCTTTACCCCTGGCTGCTACTGTGCTGTGGTGAAGACGGCCTTTTACTTTAAGACTGAGGTTTTCCTCGTTTTTTCCCTCATTCAGAGTGACCACGTCAGGGGTGATGGAGAATATGAAGAAAGTCAAGAAGGTGACCAACGGCTCGGTGGAGCCGCAGGGTGAGTGGGAAGGCAGCGCGTGATGGAGGAGCTCCGAGGCGGCACTGTCAAAGGAAACGGTTTATTCGTAGTCCTGTTGGTCGGCGAGAGAGGTCGGCCCTCCCGACGGTGACACCGCAGAGCACGTGGCTGGGAGCAGTTGCCACGGAAGCCTAACTTTTCACTCTTCTCTGGAGCCGGATCTGTGGCTGGTGATAGGCAGCTAGAATTCTCCTTCAGGTGGGAGTGCTGGGTAGGGGGTGTGAGAGGAGGAGGGTAAAAGGAAGACCTTGTTTTTAATCTCTATATTTTAAATTGGGAACTCTTCAGGTAGGTGCAGTGTGACCCAGTGTGTAGCAGCGGAGTGTTGGTGGATGGGGCATGGTAGGTGGTGGTGTGTCTGCAGCCGTTCAGGGCACGGGAAGGGGCTTTAGGAAACGAGCAGATGTCGAGTGGGGCACGGGGGCTCACAAAGAAGGGAGAGGTGAGCATCACTGCGTCTTGGGGACAAAAGACGAGTGAGATCAGGTTATTTTAGAAAGCAAAGTCAAAACCCAATTTAGTATTAAGAGAGTGCCCCAGGATTTCAGACCCTGAATGTCGCCCCAGACCTTCATCCCGGATTCTGAAAGTGACCAGGAGCGACAGTCGTCCGAGGGCTACGGTGTCAGAGTCAAGGCCCTGGTGGTGGCAAATGGTTCTCTTGACTGAAGTGTGTTCTGTGTTACCTAATGGATGGACGGAAGTGTGTTTTTAAGCTCGAAAAGCCGCCTCCTGTAGGATTTCCCTGAACGTCTGGTCCCCCCGACGGCGCAGAGCAGCACCGTCTCTGGCGGCCCTCTCTTCCCTCTCTTCTCGCAGCTGCATCTATTTTGTGTGATCAGAATACGGGGAAATGGGAAGGACTTGTCCTTAAGGAGCAGCTGGGGGCAGAAAGGATCATGTCGAAGCAGATCCTTAAGGCACGTCGTCATCATGACAAAGCTTTCCCTGTAGCCAGGTAGGACTTCTAAAGGGAGGAATGCAGCAGACCTTGTCCCTGTATTCCAAGAGTAAGTATGCGAAGAAGGTGAGGGTGATTAGCAGGTTTACTCTGGGGTGTGGGGATGATGAGATCTTTCACAGAAGCTCAGTGAGGTTCCCTTCCAAACTTTCAGAGCTTGGAGAGGAACACGGATAGATTGCCGGAGGTGAGCAGTACTGCAGCTCGTAGCCAAGTCATCCGAGTATTGGGACAAGCTCAGAAGGTTCCCTGTGACAGAGGGCATAGCAGGGCTTTCCGCTCATTTCCTACTAAGGCTTTGGCTGCCGGAGCCTGAGATGGGGACTGAAACACTGCATCAGGCAAGCTCCCTGGAGCGTGGGGTCCCAGCCGGGCGGGGTAGCTCCCAGTGCCCACGCGCGTCAGGAGCCCGAGCCCCCCCCCCCGCGACCTCCTGGCCTGCCTCCTGGGTGCTGGATGGTGACGGTGGCCGGTGGTTATTCTCTTACCTCTGGCTTGGAAGGGTCGATCAGAAGCCACAAGATTTAGGGGTGCCGCTCAGTATGCCCGGTTTGGGAACCTGAAGTGTCTTTACTCAGAAAACAGTTATTTTCCCTCTCCTGTACCATTGTCACTTCCTAAATGACCAGTGAGGAAGCAAGTGTCCTTTCTATGCGCTTCGATGAGCCCTCTGTGCTCTGCCCAGTGCCACCTCCACAGGGGCTCGGTCCTGGCTGAGTGAGGAGGAAGACCAGCGTCTTCCAAGGCTGCTGCTGCCCACCTCTCCGCAGATATTTTAGGGAAGGGTTCGTGTGTCTTCCCATCTTCAGGAGCGAGGAAATAGGCCCCAAGTATTCATCTAAGGGCCTTTTTTTGTCTTTTAAGTAATCTGGGAGCTGTGTGACAGGAGAAGGAAGTGGCAGGGAGGACGGGAGTATTTTTCAGACTTTGTTTTCCTGACGTGAACACCATCCCAGTGATTAAGAGATGTGTCGCATACTGTGGCCAAAACTTCCTTTGGTGCTTCCCTCCGAGGGACGTGTTTGCTGTTTGTCCTGCAAGCAGATGTTCTCGACTAGGCCGTAGACCTCTTGGCAAGAACCAAAGGTTTGAGGAAACACACACACACACACACACACACACACACACACACACACACACACACACACACACAGACAGACACACACACACACACACACACACGCGAAAGGGTCTCCACGGAGGTGTCCTCACTTCATGTGCTGGAAGCGGGGAAGCGAGTAAATGAAGATGAGGGTGTGCATGTGGGCTGGCACCGGCCCCTGCTCAGCCTTCCTGCTCTGAGGTCCCCGGGCCCCCGCGGTCACAGGAGGGCATGAGCCAGAGGGCTGGGCTTCTCTTCAAATCCCACGCGGCACCTCTAGGCTCGCAGAATGGCTGAGGGGCTGCAGTTTTACAGTGCTGACCCTTCTGGAACCGGAAGGTACAGATGAGATAAGGTAGTGGATTAGAAATAAAGGCAGGCCGCAGGCTTCCTAGCAAACGGGTCGTCTGCCCACGTCCTGTATTTTAACTGGCAGAAGGTTTAAAGGCAGGCCGCTGATCAAGAGAAATCAAACCCCCAGCCCAAGATTGGGAAAATAGGTGGTGGTTCAAGTTTTTCCAAAATTATTTAAGCTCTTCATCCTGTTCTCTTTCTCTGTGACTTGATGGCAGTAAGCAGCATTCAGCTCTACTCTTGCGTAAAGATGACTGATTGGGGGCTAAAGCCAAGGTGCTTCCCCAGCTGACAGCCCGCTTCCTGCAGCCTGATCTTCACAGTCCCCTTGGGCTCACGGTGATGCAGTGTTTGAATGGTTAAGCCCTCTCAGTATTTCAGGGATTGGGCAGAAAGGATCGGTGGTATTTATAGGTTCGCTTTGTGCTGCTCCCCGTTTCTGCCTACGCGAAATATACGTACTTCCTCTGAGAATCCGGCCGTGGACTGGAGGTGCCGCTGGCTGTGAAACTTTAGCAAGTAAAGGATCTGTTTTCCTTTGATAGAGTGTGTGTGTTTTGCTAGAAAATTACTTCTCGGACCACAAGAACAATCGCTGATCTCTTAATCCTGGCTCTTAACAGTGGCCAAAGACTCCATCAGCCTGTTTCTTGGTCCCGCAATACTTTAACTTTTTAGCAGCAGTGCCTCCGCTGAATACTCCTGCTGGCTCCTCTTGTAAAGAGAAGCTTGCTCTGGTGTAAAAGATGGTTTCTCAGATCATAGCCTGAGTCTGTTCAGTTTTCTTTCAAGAAACCACTTTAGAGTAAAATTTCCAGTTTTTTTTTCCCCTGGACATGTCCAGCCAGCCAAGGCGGCACCAGTCTCTTCATAAGTGCACTCCACGGGGCTGCCTCGGCCAGGCGTCCACTCCCTCATTGTGATCTCGCCACAGGATGCTCTCCTCCCCCCTCCCTCTTCCCCCCTTCCTCCCCCTCCTCCCCCCCTCCTTCCCCCTCCCCCCCCCATCTCCTTCTCTTTCCTTGCCTTGGCCCTCGCCCATCAGTTCCACATGGGCTCAGTCTGGGAATACGGGCTGAAGCCTGTGGTGCATTGCAGCATTTTCTCCCAGCAGCTGTGTGAAGGATGTATTTTCCAAGCTAAGAATTTTATCCCAAGAGCACATATTACTGCTTTGGACCGTATATGATCTTCTGCCCCTGCACGGAGATGTATGTCTTATTTTAGTCTGTACCGACCAAGGAACAGTGTCAAAGATGCCAGTTTTAATTGTGAGTGGCTCTGGCCATCTCTGCCATCCTGGAGCATTTCCTTCGAGGGAGGCTTCTAGGACCGAGACAGTCTGGTGGGTTATTGGCCCTGCTCTGTACACCCCGTAGAGCAGTGGGACTGTTGGTGCTTCCTGCTGCCGAGCAGCTCGTTCAGAGGACACGGGTCCTCGCCCCCTCCTCCTCCTGCTCTGCACTCCACACCTCACCCTCGCTTCCCTGACCCACGCCTGACCTTCAGCAGATTCCCAACACGCTGAGCCCAGGACGCCTGTGGCCTGCTGCTTTCTTTTCTCTTCAGAATTCCCCACGGAAGAAGTTAAGTTAGACTTTAACTGATACCTCTTGGTGTATCAAAAACCATACCAGACGTTCTAGGAGATCTGCCCTTTACTCCAGTTTTCTCTAGGGTGTTTCTGGCAGGAGGTCGTACAAGAGCTCCACCTGAGTTGATGCTAATACTTGTCACTACGACCTGGAATGTAGTTACTGATTGGCAAGCCGGACATTCCCCCCAGGGCCCTTCTGTCGCCTGGCGATGCATCTGCCCTCTCTGCACGGCTTATGCTTGAAATATAATGTTTTTCAGTGGCTCGTTGCTAGGACATGGACACGCACATCCTCCGAGAGACTGTGCAGAAAGCACTCGGTGGGGCGGGGCGGGGAGGTGCAGGAGCAAGGATTTGGTTGTGTTGTGTCAAGGACCTTTGGGACCTACTGGCAGGAAGTCTGCAGGCGGGCCGTTTGGGAAGGAGTGCGGATAAAGTCAGTAAAGGTCAAGGTGAGACAGAAGAGATAGCTCGCCCCCAGACAGCAAGCTTATCTTGGGGCGGGGTTTGAGACTTCAGGGTGGGCAGCCAAACCAGTCAGGGGGCCAGGCAGTCAGCCTTCTTAGTGTTTAAGGCACTTATTACAAAAGGGTCCAAAAATCCTGTCCACACAAGGGGGCTTCTTGACGCCTTAAGCAGCCTTTGCGGATGGTAAATTGGATTTGCCTAGTCATGTGACCTCAGAAGAACTCAGACACATCCAATCCAGAAATAAGTTTCATTTGGGGGAGAAAATGTCTGTAAATATTCTTTGCTTTCCAGGTTAGATTGGGATGCAGCAGGAGTTTTCAGTACTTTTTTTTTAAACACTGATGGTCACTGAAGAGTGTTTATATGAACATCTGCCGGGTGGAGGTTCCGATCCGGGTGGTGTAGGGGACGGGTTCTCCTGCTGTGATGCAAACATGTAAAATAAAGATTCTGTGACAGGAACGTATGTTTGTAATCCGAGGGCGTTGCCAACTGCTGCCTGCTGTCTCTCCGCCCCCCTCCCCCCTTATAATTCTTTCCTTTGTGATTTTTGTTCATTAAATTAGTTAATTGCCTCCCACTCGCTCCCACTGGCAAGAGTGACACCTACTAGAGAAGCTCCCTGTGTCTCAGCTGCCATTGAAACTCAGACGTGACTTCAACTCCAGAGGCTTTGTTTTGGAACAAACTGAAGATCAGTTGTAGTTGACTGGTGTCCTGCCTCCACTGGGGACAGGGGTTGCTCTCTGAGTCAGGGCCTGGGCACTGCTGCCATTTGAGGGGAGATGACGGCAGAGACTTGGGGTAAAGCCTACCCTGTGACAGGCTCGGGTTCACCCTCTTACGATGTTGGTCATCAGATAACCCTGCTGGTGTTCCCACATCAGAATCAGAGAAATCCAAGATTTCAGACTCAAAGCATTTTTGGAAGTCCTCCAATCCCAAACCCCTTATTTTACTAGGAATGTTTTAAATTGAGGTGTAACTCACATACAGTAGAATTTACCCTTTAAGCGTATAGTTGGATGAGTTTTGACAAGTGTATATACAGTTCTGAAGCCTCTGCAATAAGTGAGATGGAACATTTCCATCACCCCATAAAGTCCCCTGTGCCCCTTCTCAGTCAAAACCACCCCCTGTCCAGAACTACCACAGCCGCTGCTCTGATTTCTACGCTGTAGGTTAGTTTATTCTAGAACTTCACGTGAGTGGAATCACACTTCCTTGTATGGCTTCTTCCACTCAGGAGACTGTCTGTGATTTGTCCATCCAAAGCCCTGGCTTTAAAGCTGCAAAAAATGGGGGCGTAGAGAGGGTTGTGCCCCCCCCTCCCCCAGCCAGTAGGTATCAGAGCTGAGGTGAGAACCCAGGTCTCCTGACTCCAGCCTTGGTGTGGTGATGAGGATTAAGTTAGGGGCCTGGCCTGGAGCTCTATCGGGCACTGTTGCTGTGTTTACAGTAACGTTAGAATGATCCTCAGTTCACAGCATCCCAGAAGCTCGGAATGAAGGGCCTCAGAGTCCATGTCGTTTCCCCTGGGCTTTCCAGTTACCGGCCATGCCTCACCCGCAGCTCCTTCCTGACTCTGCAGAGGCCTTGGGTTACCCAGGGTGTCCATGGAGAGAAGCCTCAGGAGCGGGGACAGGGCATTCCAAGAGTAGAGCCCAGGAATCGGGTGAGACTCTCAAGGGTGAGAGATGCTGAGGCCACCCAGGAAGGGGACAGCTGAGGAAAGGTGTGGGAAGGACCTGGGGACCGTCTAATCCAGTACTTCACAAACTGGAGCAAGCATCAGAGTCCCCGGAGGGCCCAGGGCTTCTGATTCAATAGGTCTCTTGCGGGGCCTGAGACGTTGCATTGCTAACAAGCTCCCAGGTGATGCCACCTCGGCTGGTCCCAGGTCACACCTTGAGAACCGCTGGTGTAACCCAGCTCCCTTCTTGAGACTTGCCCCAGTCATTCAGGGGGTGTGTCGAGCACCCACCCGTGCAGACTCCTGCTGGTCACACAGCAGCGAGACGGCGTCCTGACTCCGGGCCTGCCTGGCAGGGTTGCAGTGGTAATCCGGTGAGGGGTGCCAGCGGGCCAGCTGAGCTGCTCCCCTCCATCAGCCTTGGCTTCCTCCTCCCCCGTTAGAAATGCAGCCATCCGGGCTGACAACCTGTGAACTTCGCGGGCCGAGGACCCTGCACCTCCAGTGCCGCTCAGGGTCAGGAAGGCCTGTGCCAGTGGGTCCGACCACAGCTCACTCGCCTTCTGGTTTCTCTAATGAGCCGGAAGAGCAGACCAAGTGGGCAGCAGACAGCTGACCCAGATCTACCTGCTGAGAGCGGCCGACGGCCCTTGGGACCCTGTGGAGTCCTCCCGACGCCCACGTGGGCTCCTTCCCTGTGGCAGCCGCCTTTGGGCGCCCTGCCCTTCCCCAGGGATCTGTCAGGTCGGCAGGTTGAGAGCTGCGCGGTCCCTCAGGCTACTCGACAGTGAGGCTGGTAAGTGGGGTGAGAAAGTGCTGGACTTTCTTCCCGCAGACCTGCGCCCGAGCTGCGTGCACAACAGGCGTTTCCGAGCATCCATCCAGCCCTAGAGCTGGCCTGGCCCCACCACGTGGGGAGAAGCTGCCTCAGCGGTTTGGGGGCTGGATTTTAGGGGGTCAGTGTGCCCCTTGCAGGAGCTGCACCCTGCACTGCTCCTTCCCAGTTTGCCAGGGTTGCTGACTTTCATAAAAAACAAGGAATCTGGGCTTCCCTGGTGGCGCAGTGGTTGAGAGTCCGCCTGCCGATGCAGGGCACACGGGTTCGTGCCCCGGTCCGGGAAGATCCCACATGCTGCGGAGCGGCTGGGCCCGTGAGCCACGGCCGCTGAGCCTGTGCGTCCGGAGCCTGTGCTCTGCAGTGGGAGAGGCCACGACAGTGAGAGGCCCGCGTACCGCAGGAAAAAAAAAACAAAAAAAAAACAACAAGGAATCTGCTCATGGAAACATCTGCAGAACCAACCGAGCTTAAGTCTTGTTTATGCACTCAGCACGCGTCTCATTCAGGGCCCGGGCTCTAGGCTGCAAGCCTCACCGAGGGCTGCACTCCTCAACGCACTAGTGTTTGCAGGACCACAGCGCAAAATGATGCGAGCCTGGTTTCTACCGCGTGATGGGAGAGCAATGAGGGGGGGGTGCGTGGGGGAGGGTTGAGCGCATGACTGCTGCCCCTGCTTCCTCCCACACTTTCCATTTTAACTGGCCCCTTCGCATCAGCAGTACTGCTTGGCCAAGTTTTCTTCCCATTAAAAAAAAAAATCTCCCCAGGCCAAGCTGCAGCCCCCGCCCCCCACTTACAGGGCGAACTTCTCTGGTCTGCCTCTTTCCCCTCCAGTACCCCCAACTCACTGCGGTCGGGTTCCACCGGCCAAAGTCTCCTGCAGCCTCTGGGGCTTGGTTATTACCTGCCGTGACTGTAGCAGCCTGTGGCACAGTGGGACCCCTCCCCTTTCACCCTTGGCCACATCACCTTGCACCCACTGCCTCCCTCCTCGGAATTCCACGCCAGCCAGGTTAGACTTCCGGTAGTTTTCCTTCTCTCTCCAGCTGCTTGGCCACAGTCGGCTTCCTGCGCCCAGCCCTTCGGTGTTGGGCTCCTCGGCACTGCCCCAGCTCTCTTCTGCTCTCTGACACCCAGGATCGTATTCCCAGCCTAGAACTGTCCTGAGCTACTTACGGTTTATCCAGCTGCCTCCTGGACTGTTTGGTTTTTGTTTTTTTGGCCGCGCCGCGTGGCACGCGGGATCTTAATTCCCTGACCAGGGATCGAACCCGTGCCCCCTGCAGTGGAAGCATGGAGTCTTAACCACTGGCCCGCCAGGGAAGTCCCTGGACTGTTTTAAAGGCACTTCAAAGCTACACTCTCAGAATGAAATGACCACGTCCCCTCCCCAATCCTAGTAAATGTGATCCAGGCCAAAAACTTGGGCCTTATCCTTGACAGTCCCTTTCCCTCACCCCATCCCAGTCCTGTGGCTCAAGCCTACCCACTTCTCTCTCCCCACTGCCACTAGCCAGGCCAGCCACACTCACCCGTAACCCGGATTACAGCATCAGCTGCTGCCTTGCAGCTGGTGGCCTGACCTCCAGTCTTGCCCCACTCCCAGCCTTTGCCATGCCTTGGCCGAGTGCCTGCCTGCTGTGTTAAGCATAGAGGTGCAAAAGCAAGCAAGGAGGATGCATGGTCAATATACAGAAATCAACTATTTCTATGTACTTGCAACGAACAGTCCAAAAAATGAAATTAAAGCATTTCCATTTACAATAGCATCAAAAAGAATAAAACATTTAACAGTAGAAGTGTAAAATTAATATTCTGAAAACAAAAACACTGAAAGAAAGACGATCTAAATAAATAGCCATCTCGTATTCATGGATCAGGAAACAATATTGTTAAAGATGACAATACTCCCCAAATCGATCTCCAAATTCAGTGTGATCCCTACCCAAATCCCAGCTGGTTTCTTTGCAGAAATTCACAAGCTGATCTTAAAATTCATATGCAAATGCAAGGGATCCGGAGTAGCCAGAACAGTCTTGAAAAAGAGGGACAAAGCTGATGGATTCCCCTTCTCAGTTTCAGAACTTATTAAAAAACTGTAGTGATCGAGAGAATGTGGTAGTGATAGAAGTATAAATGTAGAGCTCAATGAGATAAAATAGAAAGTCCTGAAATAAACCCATATATCTGTGGTCAGTTGATTTTCGGCAAGTGTTCCAAAACCATTCAATCTGGAAAGAATTTTTTTTCCCAACCAAGGCTGCTAAGGACAACTGGACATCCACATGCAAAAAGTAAGTTTGTAGCCCTGCCTCACACCATATACCAAAACTACCTCAAAATGAACCATACACTTAAAGCTATAAAACTCTTAGAAGAAAACACAGGAGTAAATCTTTGTGACCTTGTATTATTAGGCAGTGGTTTCTTAGATAAGACACCAAAGACAAGCAATAAAGAAAAAAGATAAACTGGAGTTGATGAAAATTAAAACTTTCGTGCTTCAAAGGACATCATCAGGAAAGTGAAAAGACAACCCAAATACTTGCAAACTGTATATCCGAGAATATCTCCAGGATATATGAAGAACTCTTACAACTCAATAAAAAGATAACCCATTTTTTAAATGGGCAAAGGATCTGAATAGGTGTTTCACTTAGCATAATAATTTCAAGGTTCATCTGTGATATGTATCAGAATTTCATTCCTTTTTAAGGCTGAACAATATTCCATTTCATGTATATATAGACATACCATATTTTGTTTATCCATTCATCCATTGATGAATACTTGGATTGCTTCCACTTTTTGGTTACTGTGAGTAGTGCTGCTGTGAACGTGGGTGTACAAATATCTATTCAAGTCTCTGTTTTCAACTCTTTTGAGTACATACCCAGAAGTGGATTGCTGGATCATATGGTAGTTTTGTATTTAAATTTTGGAGGAACTGCCGTACCATTTTCCACAGCAGGTGTACCATTGTACATTCCCACTAGCAGTGCACAAGGATTCTAGTTTCTCCACAGGTGTTCTTTGCCAACACTTGTTATTTTGTAGGTTATTTTGGTTTTATCATAGCCATCATAGTGGCTGTGATTTGGTATCTCATTGTGGTCTTGATGTCCACGTCCCTCATGAATAGTGATGTTGAGCATCTTTTCTGTGCTTCTTGGCCATTTGTTTATCTTCTTCAGAGAAATGTCCATTCAAGTCCTTAGCTCATTTTAGTTTTAGTTTAGTTTTAATTATGGTAAAACATACATAAATTTATCATCTTAACCATTTTTAAGTGTACGGTTCAGTCGCGTTAAATACATTCACATTGTTCTGCAACCAATCTCCAGAACTCTTTCCATCTTGCAAAACTGAAACTCTACACCCACTAAACCACAACTCCTTATTCTCCCCTACCCCACACATCCCTGGCACCGCCCCCATTCTACTTTGTCTATGAATCTGACTACTCTAGACACCTCGTATAAATGGAATCACACAGTACTTGTCTATTGTGACTGGCCTATTTCACTTAGCGTTGTGTCCTCAAAGTTCTCTTTGCCCATTTTTGGATTGGGTTTTTTTGTTGTTGAGTTGTAGGCATTCTTTATATACCCTGGATACTAATCTTTTATCAGATATATGGTTTGCAGTATTTTCTCCCATTCTGTGGGTTGAATTTTCACTCTTTTTTTTTTTATTCAGCAAACATTTATTAAATACCTAGTAAATATTAGCCACTATGTCAGGCACAGGAATAATAATGATAATAAAGTGTGGTCCCTGCTCTGAAGTTGCTGACAATCTAGGAGACTGACAAGTAAACTGGTGATTACATACACAGTAACAAAGGTTATGATACTAGAACACACATGGGACTATGTGATGGGAGTATGGCTTTCACCAGTTCCTCTTGGATTTATCTCTTCTTCTTTGGCTCCAGAACCAAGGAATTAGCCCTATTTTTGTCTTTTTTTTTTTTTAACATCTTTATTGGGGTATAATTGCTTTACAATGGTGTGTTAGTTTCTGCTTTATAACAAATGAATTTTCACTCTTGTTAGTGTCCTTTGCTGCACAAAATTTAAAAATTTTGATTAAGTCCAATTTATTTATTTTGTTGTTGCCAAGAAATCACTGCCAAATCCAATGTCATGAAGCTTTTATTTTTTTTTCTAAGAGTTTTTAGGTCTTAGGTTTAGTTTGATCCATTTTGAGTTCATTTTTGTGTATAGCGTAAGGATGAGGGTCCAGCTTCATTCTCTTGCGTGTGGATACCCAGTTTTCCCAGTACCGTTAGTTGATAAGACTGTCCTTACCCCATTGAAATGGTCTTGGCATCTGAGTAGCCATTTCTATAAAGAAGATAGACAGATGGCCAGCAAGCACCTGAAAAGACTCTCAACATCCAGAGAAAAGTGAATCAAAATTAGTGAGATACTACTTCGCACTACTAGGGTGGCTATAATAAAAAATATATAACAACAAGTGTTGCTGAAGATGTGGAGAAATTGAAATCCTTACACACTTGCTGATGGGAATGTATAAAATGCTGCAGCTGCTTTAGAAAAGTTTGGCGGTTCCTCCAAAGACGACGTGTAGAGTTACCATGTGACTCAGCAATTCCGCTCTTAGGTACACAGCCAAGAGAAATGAAGACACAGGTCCACATAAAAACTTGGATACAAATATCCATAGAAACATTACTCCTGATAGCCTAAAATTGGAAATAACCCAAATGTCCATCACTGATGAATGGATAAATAAAAATGGTCTATCTGTATACAAAGGAATATTATTCAGCAATAAAAAAAGCATGAAGTACTGGTACATGTTACGACATGGATGAAACTTGACAACATTTTGCTAAATGAAAGAAAACACAAAGGCCACATATTGTACGATTCCATGTATATAATATGTCCAGAATAGGTAAGTCTGTAGAGACTGAAAGTAGATTAGTGGTTGCCAGGGGCCGGGGGAGGGGGCTCGCAAGGGGTGACTGCTAAAGGGTGAGTTTTGCTGCTGCCGTTTTTAATTCTTATTGGAGTCTAGTTGATTTGCAGTGTTGTGTTAGTTTCAGGTGTACAGCAAAGTGAATCAGTTATACATATATCCACTTTTTTTTTTTAGAAGAGGTGTTTTTTGTTTGAACTGATGAAAATGTTCTAAAATGTTGATGATGGTTGTACAACACTACGAATATACTAAAAACCATTAAATGTACAGTTTCCATGTGTGAATTGTATGGTATGTGAATCATAGCTGACAAAAGCTGTTAAAAAAATAGTGATCCAAACTGAGAGGTGTCTGTGGGAACACAGAGCCTGTGCACCCAACCCTGGGTAGGTCAAGGAGGGCTTCATGGAGGAAGTACCATTTTGTATGGATTAGCTCAATGAAGCAGGCAGCGATGGAAAGGTGTTTGGGTGAGGGGAATGGCATGTGCTAAGGCCAGTGATGAGATCCTGGCACGTTGGGACGGATCCAGTAGAGCTGGAATCATGAGTGGGAAGTTGGGAGCAGAGAGGGATGAGACTAGAAAAGCAGATGTGGGCTGTGTCAGGAGGCCCTCTGCTAAGGAGGCTGGCCTTTACCATGAAGGCAGTGGGAAGGCACTGGCAAGTTTTAACAGGGAAGTGATGTGGTCAGACTGCACCCTGATCATCCAGCACGCTGGTAATTACAGCACAAAGGAGTGATGTGGGGGACATGGCCTGGCTGCCTCTCGCACTTTTATCTCTTCTTCTCTATCCCAAACTGGACCTCAGATTTCTCAGGCTTGTGTTTTGGAGGAGACTGACCCCATACTCCTAGCTCTAGGCTTGAACCTCAAGAGATTGAAACTGATCAGCACATCCCTTGTCTCCCCACCCCACTACATTGATGGTTGGCAGGATGAGGGTGGGGAGGAAGTGGGTCACTTTCAGCAAGATGTGTACACCAGGTGGGACGCCTAAACTGCCGCCTGCAGCAAGTTGGAGAGCCTTCCTGAGAATGGCCCTAACACTAAGGATGCAGAGCCAGAAATGGAGAGAGGAAACCCAGATCCTCTCATAACCTATAAGCCGGGATCAAGCCCTGCCTGAAGATACTGCTGGACTCCTGATTTACATGCGTCAAATTGCCCTTTATGCTCTAGCCAGTTTAGGTCAGGTTTTCTGTTACTCTGAAGTGTTCCAGCAGGTAGACACTCTGACAGAAGGGATGCACAAGGGATCAGGAAGCCCTGAGGAACCTTTGCAGTCTCCTTGGAGGGTTCTGGAAGGCTCCCTGGAAAATGTTGGGGCAGAATTCTGAGACGAGAAGGGGTTAGTTAGCAGAGGTGGAAGGGCTGTCATGGGAAGGGAGGGGATGGTTTATACAGTGTCCTTCCTGAAAATCTGCTAATGACATTCATTCATCACCGATGCCCTGAGGGCAGGCAGCCAGGTGGGATTTCAGGAACCCTGACCCCAGACCCAACACTGAGCACGAAAGGGGGCCCGCCCAGTTCCATAGACCAGGCAGCCAAGGTGAGGTCCCAGGGGGCAACTGACCTGCGCACGGCCACACAGCAAGTGCAGGACTTGGAGCCCAGCTGTGCTGTATCCTGGGGCGAGTCCTTCCTACCCACCACTCTGCGTTTTGACTGGAAGCAACAAGCCTTCCAGGGCTGAGCCTGGGATAAAAGCTGATTTTGTTGGTTTTGAGAGAAAACTTGTTTAACCCTTCTGGAATTCGCATGCGGGCTCCTTTGCCCGCCCTGCGTATTGGTGGCCCCGACTATTGTGGCGTCTGCCTTTTCCTGGTTCCGGCCTCATAAAACCCATTAGAGGGTGGCCTCATTGATTTTCAGTCGTGTTTAACCTCCCCGTTACGAGTCTCTCCAGGCCCCTATGAACCACTCTTAGCACAGAGCAGCCAGAGGGCGGGTGATTCAGACAGAATTATTAACAAGGCTGTACTTACTTCTCCGGAGGGAACTGCCGGGAAACCTGGCCATGCAGCAGAACAGGGGAGAACCTAGGGTCACACGGGCAATAAGGGGCCAAGTCATCACAGGGCCTCCCCCACCCCACAGCCTGCACTGGCTCCCACGGCCTTCCAGACTCAGGGCCCATCCTCACCCCTGGAGACAAGCTGGCCCTTAAATCACCCCTGAGCCACCAGCCTGTTTGGAAGGAGCCAAAAGCTATGCCTGTCTCTCCCTCTGGTTTGTTGTTTTCAGTCTGGCCCCAGGCCCCGAGGGGCACTCTGTCACCTGCAGGGCCCTGTTGTCAGCTTGCTGTTGGCAGATGTCCTTCAGATGGAGTGGGGCAGAGAGCCACGAGGAGCAGGAACTGGTGGGCTGGGCAGGAAGGTGAGAGAGGCCAAGTTCCACGGACCCGTCAGGTCTTATCTGCCCTTCCCTCCCCCAGCCTGGGAGCGACCTGGGACTTGGGTCAGGTGTGCTGCTGGATGGGCTCTCAGAGTGGGAGCGAGGGGGGAAAGGACGTCCCCTCTCCAGCCCCCAGCCCATACTTAACCTGTTGTGGGGCGAGAGGGGGCCTGTGGCCATGCTAGCTCTAGAAGCATTTCACAGTCAGGAGGAGCAGAGGCCATTCTTTTATAGATGAAGGGGCAGAGAGATGGGGGCTGGGGAGTCCAGGAAAGACACTTCTAGAACTCCTCCTCCGAACTCTCAGCCCTGTGCCCTCCCCTACCAGAGGAGCTTTTCCTACGTCCTGCTTTGCGGCATTCTGCCTCTTTATTCCCAGAATCTACACGAAGACCCCGTCTGAGTCCCCTGCAGGGGGTTGGGCTTTGTAGGGCGGGCAGGGATCCCACACTGGGCATGGAGCCCTGGGTCAGGCATCCTTGGCCAGCAGTCAGTGAGGGAGCGTGAATTTCCCTGGGCTGGGGGAGTGGGTGTGAGGTCTGCACATCAGTAGGTTAGTGATGGCCCAGCGGCCGTTGAGAATGAGGGCTTTATTTTATTTGTTAATATTTATCTATTTATTTGGCTGCACCGGGTCTTCATTGCGGCATGTGGGATCTAGTTCCCTGACCGGGGGTCGAACCCGGGCCCCCTGCATTGGGAGTTCGGAGTCTTAACCACTGGACCACCAGGGAAGTCCCGACAGTGAGGGCTTTAAAGATGCACAGTTGATGGCTGTCCACTGTTTGCTGGACCCAGGGGGTGCTGTCAGGCTCCCTCCGCAAAACTTCATGGGCCGAGCAGGTACAGCCCTTCAGGCTCTCCAGAGCTGTTAGGAGGAAGGGGCTTTGCAGACTTATCCATGCAGCAGTAAGTAGCCCCAGATCATGTGGATACCCTGCCTTCTGCCAGCGTTGGTGAGCTGTGAAACCAAGCGATTACATGAAGATGGGTCTTAGCAGACCACACATCTCTTTGTGCTCAGATATCAGGATGCTTTTGCGCCATATAGTGAACTCACGGGCTGGGGATCAGGCAAGCCTGACTTGAATCCCTATGGCTGGTCAGCAGCTGTGTGACCCAGGCCCAGCTCCTCAACCTCTCTGGGCCTGGCTGCCTAATTCATAGCATCCTGCAAAGGCTCAGTGAGCTGGTGCTCAGGAAGCACTTGGCGCACTGCCTGGCACACAGCAACGGCGCAGAGAGTGGTAGCTGCTGCTCTTACTGTGGACTTGCTCTTTACTAAGTTCAAGTCTGAAAGCAAGAGAAGCTGAAGGACTCCAAGAGAAGGCAAGGCGTCCTACCTGAATGCTGGTCAGCTCTGACTGCTTCAAGACTGAACCCCAGCTTGGAACTGTTACAGCACACAATGTCCCAACTGGAAGGAACCTTGAAGCCCCTCATTGTACAGACGGGGAAACTGAGGTCCAGAGGGTGAGAGCAGTTGTCCAGGTCTGTACCAGAGGGAGGTTAGTGGGCCTGGAGCCCAGGACAGTGGCCTGGACATTATTGTATTCATTGCATGGCTGACCTCAAGGAGACAGACAGACTTAATGTCATGGTCAGAGAGGAGTCAAGGGGCTGAAGGGTCACCACCAATATTCATCGGTGTTGTCTGAGCTGCCACTCTGGGTTGGGCCCTGGCCAGGCGGCAGTGACAAGACACATGGAGTCCTGCCCTCATGAGGCTGCTGGGTTGGCTCAGAGGTAACAGACATATGGGGCCCGGGAGCCTGGGAGAGCTGGACTGGGCCCCAGCAGCCGTCAGGGACCAACCTAGGAACCAACCCTTGCATCTGCCCAGAAGAGACTGTATTCTGGCCCCTAACTCTGGTTCTGGCACTCCCTGGGATGAGGAGGGGCTGGGCCTGGCTTGGAAACCAACAGACATCTCTGTGAGGAGCTGGGGGGCAGGTGGTGTGCGGCTTCCCAGCACCCAGGGTGGTCATGGGCTCCAGGGCTTGGGCCTCCAAGAAAGCTGCTCGTTTTCCCCACCCCTGAGCATGTCTGAGCTTGACCCTGGGAGAGCCCACTGGTCCCTAGGGAGGGGGTCCAGCACCCGCCCCTCAGAGAGAAGCAATCCTCTGTCTTCCTTTCTCCTGTCTGCAAGTTGGGCACGTTGGACTTGGGGCCTTCAAATACTGGCTACCAGCTTTGAGGATTCTCAAATTGTGTGGTCATCGGTATTCGGGGTGTCTGTCCAGCTCCCGTTTCCAGAGGGTGGACCTCTGAAGCTGGCATTGTGTGACCTAACCTCGTTGGCCAGGGCTGATTGGACCAGGCAAACACCTGACTCATGTGAGCCAATCAGATCCTCTTCCCCAGGATTGGGCTTTGTGACTCGCCGGCCGGTCTGGTGGGCAGGTGACCTGGAGGGACTGTAAGGCCAAGCTGGGGCAAGAGGCACAGGGGAAGCTGTCTGCAAAGGCAGAAACTGCCCCCAAGAAGCAGGGTCCTGGGATCATGTACTAGATTTTGCCCCGCTGCACCCCATTCCTCCCCAGCATTCATTCCCCATTCTTCTGGAAAAAAACACCCAGTTAACTTTGGAGGGAGACTCCCCCGACTCCTCCACTGGGATCAACCTTGGGGAAGCTGTCCACCGAGCTGCCCTGTCCGCCCCCATCCAGTGTAGTCCCCAGACCCCAGTGTGGCGTGGCCCATCACACAGTCTCTCTCGGGACTGGATTTTGGACAAAGGGCTGCAGAGAAGGAGGAAGAGGCCAGAGCCCATCTCATCCTGAAGACACTGTCTCCTTGCCTCTGCCAGTAGATTCCACATTCCAGAGATTCCTGGGTCCTGCCCCTCCTCAGCCCGTCCTCCGCCGTTCCATCAGTCCCCTGAGCAGTTCTGTGCGTACAAACATTGCCAGTTCTGCTGCTGTTAGCCGGCTGTGGTCTCTCTTTTGCGGGCCACCGGGAGCCGGGATGTCAGGGAGGAAGCGGCACTGTCCCAGGGCTGCCCCCTGGCTCCTCCTGACCTTCTAATAAATCCCCCTTTCGCTTCAGCTGGGCCAGGGGCAAGCATGGGTTCCCTGACCCTTCCCCAGACCCAGAGAATAAGCCTTAGTGGGGTTGGCAAGGACAGGGGAACACTAGCCGACAGCCCGTTCCCCTTTGCTTCTGTGCGGGGCTTGGGGCAGCAGGAGTGTGTGTGTGTGTGTGTGTGTGTGTGTGTGTGGCCAGCTCCAGCTCACTCGGGACCCTCGCGAAAGGCTTTTTGGGAAGGTGAGGTTCAGAGAAGGTACATCTCGCAAGCGCGCCGGGCAGAGAGACTTTGAGGACCAGAACACTGCCTGTTAATGGTGGGTGGGCGTGATGGTCATGGACTCGGGAGCAAAGAGATCCCTTCTCACTTCCCCAGGCGCCCGAGAGAACGGAGGAGGGAAGCGTGTGTCCCCAGGCCAATGGGTTTTGCACCTGCTTCTCGTTCACAGACCCACTCGCTCAGCTGCTCCCTGGGATATCCGCTCCTTCTGCGATGGAGAAGCCCCACTGTCAGGGCCCATAAGCAGCCCTGTGAGGCAGCAGGCTCCCCAGGGCACCACAATCCCAACTTACAAGTGAGGAATCCGAGGCTCAGGAGGCCCCATGCCTGACCCTAGGACCAGCCCTCACAATATTGGTTCAGGATCCTTTCCACAGATGATGTCATTTTTTTTTTTTTTTTTAGAGTATAATTGTTTTACAATGGTGTGTTAGTTTCTGCTGTATAAAAAAATGAATCAGGGCTTCCCTGGTGGCGCAGTGATTGAGAGTCCGCCTGCCGATGCAGGGGACATGGATTTGTGACCAGGTCCGGAAAGATCCCACATGCCGCGGAGTGGCTGGGCCCGTGAGCCATGGCCACTGAGCCTGCGCTCTGCAACGGGAAAGGCCACAACAGTGAGAGGCCTGCGTACCGCAAAAAAAAAAAAAAAAAAAAGAATCAGCTATACATGTACATATATCCCCAGATCTCCTCCCTCTTGCATCTCCTTCCCACCCTCCCTATCCCACCCCTCTAGGTGGTCACAAAGCACCGAGCTGATCTCCCTGTGCTATGCGGCTGCTTCCCACTAGCTAGCTTCCCACTATCTATATATGTCCATGCCACTCTCTCGCTTAGTCCCAGCTTACCCTTCCCCCTCTCTGTGTCTTCAAGTCCATTCTCTATGTCTGAATCTTTATTCCCGTCCTGCCCCTATGTTCTTCCATGTATATGTGTTAGCGTACGGTATTTGTTTTTCTCCTTCTGACTTACGTCACTCTGTATGACAGAGTCTAGGTCCATGCACCTCACTACAAATAACTCAATTTCGTTTCTTTTTATGGCTGAGTAATATTCCATTGTATATATGTGCCACATCTTCTTTGTCCATTCATCTGTTGATGGACACTTAGGTTGCTTCCATGTCCTGGTTATTGTAAATAGAGCTGCAGTGAACATTGTGGTACATGACTCTTTTTGAATTATGGTTTTCTCAGGGTATATGCCCAGTAGTGGGGTTGCTGGGTCGTATGGTAGATCTATTTTTAGTTTTTTAAGGAACCTCTATACTGTTCTCCATAGTGGCTGTATCAATTTACATTCCCACCAGCAGTGCAAGAGGGTTCTTTTCTCCACACCCTCTCCAGCATTTATGGTTCGTAGATTTTTTGATGATGGCCATTCTGACTGGTGTGAGGTGAAACCTCACTGTAGTTTTGATTTGCATTTCTCTAGTGATTAGTGATGTTGAGCATCCTTTCATGTGTTTGTTGGCAGTCTGTGTATCTTCTTTGGAGAAATGTCTATTTAGGTCTTCTGCCCAGTTTTGGATCCGGTTGTTTGTTTTTTTTTTGATATTGAGCTGCATGAGCTGCTTGTATATTTTGGAGATTAATCCTTTGTCAGTTGCTTCGTTTGCAAATATCTTCTCCCATTCTGAGGGTTATCTTTTCATCTTGTTTATGGTTTCCTTTGCGCTGCAAAAGCTTTTAAGTTTCATTAGGTCCCATTTGTTTATTTTTGTTTTTATTTCCATTTCTCTAAGAGGTGGGTCAAAAAGGATCTTGCTGTGATTTATGTCATGGAGTGTTCTGCCTATGTTTCCCTCTAAGAGTTTTATAGTGTCTGGCCTTACATTTAGGTCTTTAATCCATTTTGAGTTTATTTTTGTGTATGGTGTTGAGTTTATTATGTGTATTCTTTTACATGTAGCTGTCCAGTTTTCCCATCACCATTTATTGAAGAGGCTGTCTTTTCTCCATTGTATATTCTTGCCTCCTTTATCAAAGATAAGTTGACCATATGTGCGTGGATTTATCTCTGGGCTTTCTATCCTGTTCCATTGATCTGTATTTCTGTTTTTGTACCAGTACCATACTGTCTTGATGATGGTAGCTTTGTAGTATAGTCTGAAGTCAGGGAGCCTGATTCCTCCGGCTCTGTTTTTCTTTCTCAAGATTGAAGATTGCTTTGGCTATTTGGGATCTTTTGTGTTTCCATACAGATTGTGAAACTTTTTGTTCTAGTTCTGTGAAAAATGCCATTGGTAGTTTGATAGGGATTGCATTGAATCTGTAGATTGCTTTGGGTAGTATAGTCATTTTCACAATGTTGATTATTCCAAGCCAGGAACATGGTATATCTCTCCATCTGTTTGTATCATCTTTAATTTCTTTCATCAGAGTCTTATAGTTTTCGGTATACAGGTCTTTTGTCTCCTTAGGTAGGTTTATTCCTAGGTATTTTATTCTTTTTGTTGCAGTGGTAAATGTGAATGTTTCCTTAATTTCTCTTTCAGGTTTTTCATCATTAGTGGATAGGAATGCAAGAGATTTTCTGTGCATTAATTTTGTATCCTGCTACTTTACCAAATTCATTGATTAGCTCTAGTAGTTTTCTGGTAGCATCTTTAGGATTCTCTATGTATAGTATCATGTCATCTGCAAACAGTGACAGTTTTACTTCTTCTTTTCCGATTTGGATTCCTTTTATTTCTTTTCCTTTTCTGATTGCTGTGACTAAAATTTCCAAAACTATGTTGAATAATAGTGGTGAGAGTGGTGAGAGTCTTGTTCCTGATCTTAGAGGAAATGGTTTCAGTTTTTCACCATTGAGAATGATGTTGGCTGTGGGTTTGTCATATATGACCTTTATTATGTTGAGGTAAGTCCCCTCTATTCCTACTTTCTGGAGGGTTTTTATCATAAATGGGTGTTGAATTTTGTTGAAAACTTTTTCTGCATTTATTGAGATGATCATATGGTTTTTCTCCTCCAGTTAATATGGTTTATCACATTGATTGATTTGCATATATTGAAGAATCCTTGCATTCCTGGGATAAACCCCACTTGATCATGGTGTATGATGCTTTTAATGTGCTGTTGGATTCTGTTTGCTAGTATTCTTCCCTCTTAGAACTGCTTTTGCTGTATCCCATAGGTTTTGGGTTGTCATGTTTACATTGTCATTTGTTTCTAGGTATTTTTTGATTTCCTCTTTGATTTCTTCAGTGATATCTTGGTTATTTAGTAGTGTTTTGTTTAGCCTCCGTGTGTTTGTAGTTTTTACAGATTTTGTTCTGTAATTGATATCTAGTCTCATAGCATTGTGGTCGGAAAAGATACTTGATACGATTTCAATTTTCTTAAATTTACCAAGGCTTGACTTATGACCCAAGATATGATCTATCCTGGAGAATGTTCCATGAGCACTTGAGAAGAAAGTGTATTCTGTAGTTTTTTGTTGGAATGTCCTATAAATATCAATTAAGTCTATCTTGTTTAATGTATCATTTAAAGTTTGTGTTTCCTTATTTATTTTCATTTTGGATGATCTGTCCATTGGTGAAAGTGGGGTGTTAAAGTCCCCTACTATGATGTGTTACTGTCGATTTCCCCTTTTATGGCTGTTAGCATTTGCCTTATGTACTGAGGTGCTCCTATGTTGGGTGCATAAATATTCACAATTGTTATATCTTCTTGGATTGATCCCTTGATCATTATGCAGTGTCCTTCTTTGTCTCTTGTAATAGTCTTTATTTTAATTGTCTGATATAAGAATTGCTACTCCAGCTTTCTTTTGGTTTCCATTGCATGGAATATCTTTTTCCATCCCCTCACTTTTGGCCTGTATGTGTCCCTAGGTCTGAAGTGGGTCTCTTGTAGACAGCATATATACAGGTCTTGTTTTGGTATCCATTCAGCCAGTGTTTGTGTTTTGGTTGGAGCATTTAATCCATTTACATTTAAGGTTGTTATCGATATGTATGTTCCTATTACCATTTTCTTAATTGCTTGGGATTTGTTATTGTAAGTCTTTTCCTTCTCTTGTGTTTCCTGCCTACAGAAGTTCCTTTAGCATTTGTTGTAAAGCTGGTTTGGTGGTATTGAATTCCCTTAGATTTTGCTTGTCTGTAAAGGTTTTAATTTCTCCCTCGAATCTGAATGAGATCCTTGCTGGGTAGAGTAATCTTGGTTGTCAGTTTTTTCCCTTTCATCACTTTAAATATGTCCTGCCACTCCCTTCTGGCTTGCAGAGTTTCTGCTGAAAGATCAGCTGTTAACCTTATGGGGATTCCCTTGTATGTTAATTGTTGCTTTTCCCTTGCTGCTTTTAATATTTTTTCTTTGTATTTAATTTTTGATAGTTTGATTAATATGTGTCTTGGCATGTTTATCCTTCAATTTATCCTGCATGGGACTCTCTGCGCTTCCTGGACTTGAATGACTATTTCCTTTCCCATATTAGGGAAGTTTTCAACTATAATCTCTTCAAATATTTTCTCAGTCCCTTTTTTTTCTCTTCTTCTTCTGGGACCCCTATAATTCGAATGCCGGTGCATTTAGTGTTGTCCCAGAGGTCTCTGAGACTGTCCTCGATTCTTTTCATTCTTTTTTCTTTATTCTACTCTGTGGTAGTTATTTCTACTATTGTATCTTCCAGGTCACTTATCCGTTCTTCTGCCTCAGTTATTCTGCTATTGA
This sequence comes from Stenella coeruleoalba, assembly GCF_951394435.1. NCBI lineage: Eukaryota > Metazoa > Chordata > Mammalia > Artiodactyla > Delphinidae > Stenella > Stenella coeruleoalba. The sequence continues at coordinate 116,882,127 of NC_137153.1, forward strand.
TTCCTTCTAGAGAATTTTTAATTTCATTTATTGTGTTGTTCATCATTGTTTGTTTGCTCTTTAGTTCTTCTAGGTCGTTGTTAAACATTTCTTGTATTTTCTTCATTCTGTTTCCAAGATTTTGGATCATCTTTACTATCATTACTCTGAATTCTTTTTCAGGTAAACTGCCTATTTCCTCTGCATTTGTTTGGTCTGGTGGGTTTTTGCCTCCTTCATCTGCTGTGCATTTCTCTGTCTTATCATTTTGCTTAACTTACTGTGTTTGGGGTCCCCTTTTCACAAGCTACAGGTTCGTAGTTCCCAATTTTTTTGGTGTCTGCTCCCAATGGGTAAGTTTGGTTCAGTGGGTTATGTAGGATTCCTGGTGGAGGTTCTGGTGGATGAGGCTGGATCTTGTCTTTCTGGTTTGCAGGACCACGTCCGGTGGTGTGCTTTGGGGTGTCTGACCTTATTATGATTTTAGGCAGCCTCTCTGCTAATGGGTGGGGTTGTGTTCCTGTCTTGCTAGTTGTTTGGCATAGGGTGTCCTTCACTGTAGCTTGCTGGTCGTTGAGTGGAGCTGGGTCTTAGCGTTGAGATGGAGATCTCTGGGAGAGCTTTTGCTGTTTGATATTACGTGGGGCCGGGAGGTCTCTGGTGGACCAATGTCCTGAACTTGGCTCTCCCACCTCAGAGGCTCAGGCCTGACACCCAGCTGGAGCACCAAGACCCTGTCTTCCACACAGCTCAGAAGAAAAGGGAATGAAAGAAAGAGAGAGAGAGAGAGAGAGAGAGAGAGAGAGGGAGAGAAGGAGAGAGAGAGGGGGAGGGAGAGAGAGAGAGAGGGGGGGGAGGGGGAGAGAGAGAGAGAGAGAGAAAGAAAGAAAGAAAAAAATAAAGTTATTAAAATAGGCAAAAATTATGAAAAATAAAAAAATTTAAAGGTAATAAAGAAAAAAGAAAGAGAGAAAGAAAGAGGAGAGCAACGAAACCAAACAACAAATCCACTAATGATAACCAGCACTAAAAACTATACCAAAAAAAAAAAAAAAAAAAACCAGAAAAAACAGAAACGGACAGTCAGAACCCTAGAACAAATGGCAAAAGCAAAGCTATACGGACAAAATCACACAAAGAAGCATACGCATACACACTCCCAAAAAGAGAAGAAGGAAAAATAAACACCACATACACACACACACACACACACACACACACACATATATATATAAAAGGAAGAGAGCAACCAAATCGATAAATGAATCTACCAATGATAATAAGCTCTAAATACTAAACTAAGATAAACATTGAACCAGAAACAAATTCGATGCAGAAAGCAAACCCGAAGTCTCGAGTTGCTCCCAAAGTCCACCGCCTCAATTTTGCGATGATTTGTCGTCTAATCAGGTATTCCACAGATGCAGGTACATCAAGTTGATCGTGGAGATTTAATCCGCTGCTCCTGAGGCTGCTGGGAGAGGTTTCCCTTTCCCTTCTTTGTTCGCACAGCTCCCGGGGCTCAGCTTCGGATTTGGCCCCGCCTCTGCGTGTAGGTCACCTGAAGGCATCTTTTGGGAAGTCTGAGGTCTGCCAGTGTTCAGTAGGTGTTCTGTAGGAGTTGTTCCACATGTAGCTGTAGTTTGGATGTATTTGTGGGGAGGAAGGTGATCTCCACGTCTTACTCCTCCGCCGTCTTGAAGACCTGCCCAGCTGTTTTTCTTTTCGTTCTTCTTTTCTCCCATGAGGATCTCGGCGCTGACCACATCACGTGCTCGGGTCGTCACATGCCTGGGCGCCCCCCCAGATGATGTCATTAAATGATCTCTTTTCCTTTGTCAATAACAATAATATTATTAAAACCTATGTTATTATTCATCAATAATAATAACAGCCAGCCTTTACTAAGGAGTGCTGCGTATTTCCATATATCACTTAATTCTCATAACGATTCTGTGGGGAGGTAGTATTTTTATTATGCCCACTTTCCAGATATGGAAACTGAGGCTTAAGGAGTTTAAGTAACTTACCTAAGGCCACACAACCACTAAGCACAGTCTGGCTCCAGGGCCTGTGCTAACCACTGTCCCACTGGCCACTTCCACAGGCCCCTATAACACAAGGCTGCTGGCCAGAGGGCCTAGTGAGGATGTGACTGTGGTGGGCAGTTCTGACATCACGGATGGAGGACCAGCCCCTGGTCCTCTCTGACCCCAGAGCCCCTGGTCCTCTCCAATCGCCATTTGCCCTGACTGGGTGGTAATTCACTCGGGGTGAATGATGTAGCCTGCCCCGCAGGAAAGAAGGATGGGAAAGACCACAGAATTCTTCCCAAGGGAACACGGAGATACACAGTGCTGCCTCTTCCTCCGTGATGACCACGACCCACAGCGCAGTGGTTCATGCCGCTCTCGCCAGCCAAGCCCCTGCCCAACACAACGCTACGGCAGCCACTGCCCACGGGCTGGAGTCGGCAGCCCACTGCAGCATGTTTTGGGGACAGGGTGAATCAGCTCAGCTGGACCCAACCTATGGTCATGCAGCTCCCACTTTAGGCCAGGTACCTGCGGGACATCTGAGATGGGGAGGCAGCTGGCTACTGGGTGGGCTCTCTCTAGCAGTGCCGACCCTGTGAATATGACAACTAAAGACTCAGTGCTTCACCTCCATCCATTTCACCTCTTCAGTACATCATTTCTGCCACGGGAGAACCCATAAAACAGTGGGTTCCTCATGTCTGTGTATTCCACAGGACATCAGTTCTTCAAATGCTATCTGGAGCTAAGGAAAAAGTAAGAGTAGAAATACTGAAATAAAACCAATTTCATTCCCGCAGGATTTCTCAGAGCCTTTAGTATGGGAATGTGCCTGACTCTTAGATGGGATATCCCCCCAAAGCATTTGCCCAGGGAACCCTTTTCCCCACAGGACATGTGTACCACTGAGACTGGTTTTTCTTCAGGAGATACTGGGTTATATACTTTTGATAATCTTTTTATAACTTGGAGAAAAAATATGATTAAAAACTACTTAATTAAAAACCACAGGGACTTCCCTGGCGGTCCAGTGGTTAAGACTCTGCGCCTCCACCGCAGGGGCCATGGGTTCTATCCCTGGTCTGGGAACTAAGATCCTGCATGCCGCCTGGTGTGGCCAAAAAAACCCCACACACACTCACAATGAAGAGCACAGATTTCTTTTTCATCCCACAGTTGGCATCGTCCTAGGATTTTTGAAACTTTTTTGTGCTGTTAACGGATCTGTGTCATGTAAGTAGATTTCTGTCCATGCTGTAATTTAATACTGTCGGATAGGATTCCATGGTATGGATAATGGAATCCCTCGGTTTTGGATACGTAGGTTGTTTCCACTTTTGTTGTTGTTGTTATAAGTGCCGCTACAGTAACATCCTTGAAGCTAAACACTTGTATAGAGCCCCAGTGGTTGGCTTCGGAGAATTTCCTAGAAGTGGAATTGCTGAGTCAGAGAATATGGGTACTTACTGCCAAAATGTTCTTCAGAAAGGTTGTACCAACTCAACCTGCCTGGCAGTGGCTGGTTGCCCATTTTCTCACTTCTTTGCCAACCCTGGGTTATGGTCACTGACTCTTTCTCTTTCCAGTTTGTTTTGTGCTCCTCTGATGAGTTGTCAGGGACAGCTTTTGTGCTGACGGGAGGCTTGCATTTGCTCCAGTATCACCTCCTTGAGTCCTTTCCCCATTTTCTATTGAGGGCTCACCGTTTGCTTCTTAGCTTAGAAAGTTCTTAATAGGTTAAAGATGTTAACTGTTTGGCGTGCGTTTGTGCCCAGCCTCTTTGATGCTTATAAACCCTCCCCTCATGAGAAGATCAGCTTCGTCCGTGAGATGGGAAATGATTTGCCCAAAGCCACACAGGGCATGAGGAACAGAGCCAGGCCTGAACCTGGGCCTCAGGATGCATGCTCCACGCTGGGGATTCAGTGGGTCCCCTCCTCCCCCTCCCCGACTGGGCCAAATTCCAGCACACCCCTCCCCCCACTCCTAGCAGCTGGCTGTACCTGGGCAGCCCCCATTCGCACCCACCTGACCGATGGAACGACGGAATGGAAAGGTCTTCCTCGGGACACACCTCCTTAAATCACATAAAGTGCTGCAAACCCCAGGACCAGGTGCCGTTGGGCGTAGGTGCACACTACGGGGGCATGAGGTCACCTGTGGGACCCCGGGAAGGCTCTGTGGAGATGATGCTTAAATGGTGACTAGAAGGGACGTCCAAGACAGCACTGTCTGTTAGGAATAGAATGTGGCCACCGGTGGAAGTTTATATTTTCTAGTAGGTTCATTTAAAAAAAACTAAAAGAAACAGATGGAATTAATTTTAATAATATATTTCACCCATTATAGCCAAAATATTATCGGTTCAATGTGTAATCAAATTTTTAAAATATATGAATGAGATAGTTTTCATTCTTTTTATTTTGTATGACCCTGCGAAATCCAGTGTGTATTTTGTGCAGAGAGCACGTCTCCATTGGATGGGCCACATCTCAGGTGCTCAGTGGCTGTAGGTGTGGGAGGGGTTTCCTGTTGGAGCTTGAAGGTCTAGGCAGTCACTGCAATATGGGAGGGGGCGGAAGGGCAGCCCCCGCGGGGTAACAACTTGTTAGGGGGACCAAGAGATAAGGCAGGAGACGGTGGCTTTGAGAAAGGGCAGTGGCTGGCTTAGACCTGTTGTGGGCTGGGGAGGAGTGGAGAAAAGCCTTATGCCTTGAGGGCTATTTAGGCAGGGAAATCCCATGGACCAGGTTGATGGATCTAGAGAGGGGGTTCCTGGGGAGAGGGAGGAGCCTAAGATGTTTCAGATTTCTGGCTGGAGCCACTGAGTATGGGGGGGCGCCATGTGCCCAAGGGGAGAAGATTCTTTTTGGGAGGGAGGGGATAAGTTACGTTTCTGTCGTGATGAGTCTGAGATGCTAGCGAGACGTCCAAATGGACACACCCTATAAGGCACTGGATATGTGGACTGAGACCTGGAAGAGATCGGAATGGAGCTGTTGATCAGGCAGAAGAGGTAACCGACACCCAGGATGCAGTGACCTGGGGGAATCTTTAATCCTGACTCTGCCCACCACATGTGTGTCATTTCTCCCTCCCCCCCCCCGCAAAGCTTTCTGAAAGAACTACAGAGCAAGCATCTGGGGTCACTCTCCCAGGTGAGCTTATAACACAAGGGATGGGACTCTCAGCTGAAAGGCGAGAGAGGGAGACCAGATGCTGGGTTAAAATGCAGATTCCCAGGCCTGATGCCCCCTCCTTCAGATTCACCACGTCTGGAAGGGGGCTGGGCATCCAGGTCATCCACCAGCCCTAGCAGCTGACTCAGGAAGGCGTGTTCCTGGGGCTACCGGCAGCTGAGCAAAATGATCTGTCAAATACTTTTCTTATTCAAAAGCAAAGCATTTAGTTGTAGAAAACAGTCTATATAAGACACAGAGGAGATTCTCAAGTTAGGTAGTGATAATGGCTGCAGAACCTAGTGAATATACTAAAACTACTGAATTATATACTTTAAAATGGTAAATTTATATTATGTGAATTACATCCCTTTTTTTTTTTTTTTTTTTTCCCCGCTGAGTGGCTTGACCAGGGATTGAACCCGGGGCCACGGCAGTGAAAGCACTGAGTCCTAACCATAGGACCACCAAGGAAGTCCCATCCCAATTTTTTAAAACACAAGGAAAAATACAGATGAGAGAAGAAAATAAAATGACCTATAATCCCACATATACTGGTAGCAATTGCTGTAACACCCTGGAGGTGTACCCTTCGGACTGCTTTCTACATAGGTGTATGGAGCTAATTCGATTATTCTGTGCGCACTGGTTTATGACCTGCTCCTTGCCGGGCTCTCCCTCCCCCTCCACCCCCTCCACCAGGGATCCATTCCGTCCCTTCCTCTCTCTCATCCCCCCAACCCCCATCTAATCAGTTGCCACTCAAACTCCCTGGCTCTTCACTGGCCTCTGGGCTTTGACTCTGTCCCCTCCAATCCACAGCAGCCAGAAGGGGCCTCTGAAAGTGGGAATCTGGTCGTGAAACCCTGGCTTGAAGCCTGGCTGCACATTTTTCTTCACCTTAAAACACCAAATTCTTGTGGCAGAAAGACCCAGAACCAGTGCTCTCAGAACGACCCCGGGCATCAGAGAGTGGATCTGAGCGCTTAATCTGGGGTGGCACGGGATAAGGTATTTGGATGTTGGCAGGGACCCTTTGGGCTGAAATCCAGGTCAGGAAAGAGGGTAAGGCTGGCCCCAAGGCCCAGCACCTTCCCACATGCTCTCCCCACGTCATGGGGGCCCGGAACACTCTGCCCAGCCTTGCCCGACCAGCTCCTATATATCTATACGCTCCCTTAGTGACCTTATCCCGTCGCAGGGCTTTAAATTCCATCTCTGCCAGGATGACTCACCAGCTGATCCCTGCAGCCTGGACCTGTCCACAAACTCCAGGCGCCTGTGTCACCTGCCTCTTCGGCATCTCCACTTGGATGTCTAATAAGCCTCCCATACCTCACACGTCCAGAACCGGACTCCTGCTCTTTCCATCTGCAAACCTGGCCGCTCCCCACAGCAGCAAATGGAAACCATTCTCCCAGTGGCTCAGGTCAATATCCTTGGCCTTGATTCCCTTCTTTCTTTGTCTCACACCCTTACCCAATCCATTCAGGTATCCTGCCGTCTCTGCCTTCAAAATATAATCGAGTCTAACCAGTTCTCTCTACATCCTCGCTGCCACGCTGGACCCGGCCACCACCGCCCCAGCTGATGATGCTGTGACCTCCCAAGGGTCCCTGTTTCCACCGCACCTGCCTGGAGTCAGTGTGCAGCAGCCCAGGGATCCGGCTAAGTACCAACAGATCCCTGAGTCTGACCTCATCTCCCATCTCTGCCTCACTCTCTAAGCCCCACCTTGCTGCGCCCCTGCCAGGCCACACACGGGCCACCAGGCTCTACTGCAGGGCATCCCCCTCCTTCAGGTCCTTGTTCAAATAGCACCTCTTCATTGAGGGCTCCCTGCCAGTAAACATCTCACAGCTCCCACCCCAGCACTTGCCATCCGCCTTCCCTGCCTTATTATATTTCACCTCTGACATTATATATTTTACTCATGAATTTTGTTTATGTTTATATCACTGTGCCCTCATTAACTGTACACTCCACAACAGCAGGAGTTTTGTCTCTATCCTGCAGGCCCGGCACATAGTAGGTGCTCAGTAAATACTTGCTGAATGACAGAGGAATCTGTGAAGCCCGCAGGAAGCTCCCTGCCCCCACAGGAGTTTCTGTGTATGGTTCACATCTTTTCGTGGAGTTTGTCACCAGTGTGATTTGGGGACCCATGTGGGGCAGACAGGGGAGGGGGAGGTCCCTGAGCTCCCTGAGGAAATGGACCACGTTGGTCACGGTGGTGTCCCCAGTGCTCAGCACAGTGCCTGGCATGTAGACGGTGGGCAAAAAATACAGGAGGAGCACGTGGCTTTAGGGCTTTAATTGCTACTGCTGTCACTGCCGTCCCAACTAGGCCTTGGTCCCCTTGCTGGCTCCCCCTCCTCCCAGGCAGGATGCTCAGGCTGGGCTGGCCAGCGCTAAACCCCTCACCGCGGGTCCCTCCCTACTGTCCATTCCTAGCCAGTCCTCATGGTTGGGACATCCTGTTCCCAAGTTTAAACCGGGTCCCTCCAACTGTGGGCCCAGCTCTTGGGGTCCGTACCCTCCTCACTTCCTTGACAAAATGAGCTCTAGCAGGCCAGCAAGTGTACCCCTCTCTGAAGGCTTCCTGGGGCCAGGGCCTCGACCAGGCAAGGCCTTCAGGAGAAAGGCTGGAATGGGGCGTGTCTGGAGGAGGAAGCATCTGGGGTTGAGAGGCAGGGTTTCTGTCTCCCCCGTTCCTTCGGGCTTCCCGGATCCCCTGAGGTCTGAACACTGTGCCAAAGTGGGGACAAAAAGACACCCTGCCCACCACCTCATCCCTGCGGCCCTGAGGAGGGCGGCCTCTTCCTGCCATGCTCTGTCCACCCCCAGGCCCCCAGCACCGGTGTCCTTCCGCCCTCAGCCCTTCACTCATTTACAGAGGTTTGCTGAGTGGGCCACTGCAGAGTCAGGTGCCTTCTAGGTGCTGGAAATAAAACTACAAATAAGAAAGAATCCCTGCCCTCGGGAGGCTCATACTCTAGCTGAGGAGACAGCAAAACACAATGAAAAAAATCTGCTAATGAAATCTGTGATATTGTTTGTTCCTCTTTCTCTAGTTCCTTTAGTGCAAGGTTAGATTGTTTATTTGAGATTTTGCTTGTTTCTTGAGGTAGGCTTGTATAGCTATAAACTTCCCTCTTAGAACTGCTTTTGCTGCATCCCGTGGGTTTTGGATGTAGTGTTTTCACTGTCATTTGTCTCTAGGTATTTTTTGATTTCCTCTTTGATTTCTTCAGTGATCTCTTGGTTATTTAGTAGTGTTTTGTTTAGCCTCCATGTGTTTGTGTTTTTTACGGTTTTTTCCCTGCAATTCATTTCTAATCTCATAGCGCTGTGGTCTGAAAAGATGCTTGATATGATTTCAATTTTCTTAAATTTACTGAGGCTTGATTTGTGACCCAAGATGTGATCTATCCTGGAGAATGTTCAGTGCGCACTTGAGAAGAAAGTGTAATCTGCTGTTTTTGGATGGAATGTCCTGTAAATATCAATTAAATCTATCTGGTCTCTTGTGTCACTTAATGCTTCTGTTTCCTTATTTGTTTTCACTTTGGATGATCTGTCCATTGGCGTAAGTGAGGTGTTAAAGTCCCCCACTATTACTGTGTTACTGTCGATTTCCTCTTTTATAGCTGTTAGCAGTTGCCTTATGTATTGAGGTGCTCCTATGTTGGGTGTATATATATTTATAATTGTCATATCTTCTTCTTGGATTGATCCCTTGATCATTATGTAGTGTCCTTCCTTGTCTCTTGTAACATTCTTTATTTTAAAGTCTATTTTATCTGATATGAGTATTGCTACTCCAGCTTCCTTTTGATTTCCATTTGCATGGAATACCTTTTTCCATCCCCTCACTTTCAGTCTGTATGTGTCCCTAGGTCTGAAGTGGGTGGAACCATAATTCAAAAAGACACATGCACCCCAGTGTTCATTGCAGCACTATTTACAGTAGCCAGGTCATGGAAGCAACTTAAATGCCCATCGACAGATGAATGGATAAAGAAGTTGTGGTACATATATACAATGGAATATTACTCAGCCATAAAAAGGAACGAAATTGGGTCATTTGTTGAGACGTGGTTGGATCTAGAGACTGTCCTACAGAGTGAAGTAAGTCAGAAAGAGAAAAACAAATATCGTTTATTAATGCATGTATGTGGAACCTAGAAAAATGGTACAGATGAACCGGTTTGCAGGGCACAAGTTGAGACACAGATGTAGAGAACAAACGTATGGACACCAAGGGGGGAAAGCCGCAGGGGGGTGGGGATGGTGCTGTGATGAATTGGGTGATTGGGATTGACATGTATACACTGATGTGTATAAAATGGATGACTAATAAGAACCTGCTGTATAAAAAAATAAATAAAATTAAATTAAAAAAAGAGATCTGTGATAGTTGTTAAAGAGAAAACACATAAAGCTGGGGAAGGGGACAGAAGAGGTCCCACATGTTCACATTGTAGATGGGGTGGCCCTGGAAGCCCACGTAGACTCTCTCCCTCACCATAAACTTACCCCACCCCCCACCCCTTGCCTCTGTCCATCCAGGTGGAGCCCTGGCCACTGGTCTGGGCCACAGCTCCTGACCAGAGCGCCCCTCCACACTGAGGCCAGAGAAGCAGAGAAAGCATATCTGACCCTGTTACCTCCTTGCTTAAATCGCAGAGGCCCAGCTCCTTGGGGCGAGCGCAGGCCTGTCCCCACTGGTCCTTGCCCTTCTCTCTGGCCTCACATCATACCCCGGACTGTGCGTGGAGTCCCGTGCACGGAGAGGAGCTCTCCCTGGCGTTCAGGCCTCCTTCCCTCCTCCAGGTTTTCTGGGCCTTGAACACGTTCCCAACCACCCTCCCTCCCTCCCTCCCCCGGGCTTGGAGGTCACCTTCCCCAGGCCGCGGTAGGTGCCCCCCCCACCCGCCACCACATGTGACATCCTGCAGAGACGTGTCCTCCCCTCCCGCCCCCGCCCCGTCAGGGCTGGGACCGCGCCTGGCCTGCTCCCAGGCTTCCCCAGCGCCCAACAAATCAGTGTCGAATGAATGAATTTCGCCAAGCCGAGCCTCAGCCTCATTCACGTCAGATCTTCCGGGCCCTCCCCCGCCCGGCTCCGCCCTACGGGGGGGCCGGATCGCCGCGAGGGAGGTGGCGGGGGTGACCTCGCCCTCCCGCCCGGGGACCGATGAGGCCGGGGGCGCCCCTCTGCGAGCTTGGCTTGGCGCTCGCGGGGTCGTCGTTCCGCGGGCGCAGGCCCGGCCGGGCGGGTGCGGGGCGGGAGGTGGCGCCGGGCGCTGAGTGGCGGCTCCGGGTCCACCCCTGGCGCGCCGGTGCGGGCGGGAGGCGGGAGGCGGGGAGCGCAGGGGCGGCGGCGAGAGGGAGCGCAGCAGCGAGCATGTGCCGCGGAGCTCAGTAACCAGGGACGACCGCGGCAACACCGCGGCCGCGTCGGCGCCCAGCCCAGCGCAGCTCCGCGCCGCGGCGCCCGGAGAGGGCGGCGGCCGGACGGCCCGGGCCTGCCAAGCGGCTGCCCCGCGCCCCGGGCACCGCGCCGCGAGCCGCAAACAAAGGCGCGGCCCCGGCCCGCCGGCCCCCCGCGCACCCCGCCCCGGCCCAGCCACTCCCGCTGGGCGCCCCGACGGGGTCCGGCCCGGGGCGCGGGGGCCGCGGCCGCCGAGGATGGGGAAATCCAACAGCAAGTTGAAGCCTGAAGTCGTGGAGGAGCTGACCAGGAAAACCTACTGTGAGTGCGCGCGCCGGGACCCCCGCCCTGCGCTGCCGGGCGCTGCCTCCGCCCCCTCGCGCCCCTCCCCCCACGCGCGGTCACCACCCCCACCCCCCGCCCAGCGTCCGCTCCGGGCCCGCTCTCCGCTCCCCACGACGCCGCCACCCTGCCTTGGCCATCCCCTGCCCTGCACCCGCCCCGGGCCCCTCGGAAGCTCCCGGCCGCGCCCCCAGCCCCACACCTGGCCCTATTGTTCTAGGACACCCCCCAACCACGCGCTCCCGGGACGTGTGCCGCCTGTCCGCGAGCGCGGGGCCACCCCCGGGCTCGGAGGGAAGCCCCCAGCCCCCCCGCGGCCCCCCCCAGCAGAACTGTCCAAAAGGACAGGGGTGTGCAAGGGCGAGGGGCGGAGAGGGGGCGCCTGCTTGCGAGGTGGCTCCGGCTGCGCGGAGCCGACTGGCACGAGCGCAGCGGGGCGGGTGATTCATGCATCACGGTGCCGCCGCTACTGCCGCTGCCGCTGCCGCCGCCGCTGCTGCCGCCGCTACTGCGAGGTTGGCCTGTCGCCCCCTCCCTGGCCCTGATCGTGTGTGGTGCGGTGGTGAGACTTGTCAGAGAGCTCATGGCAGCGGCAGCGGTGAAGGGTCCTGGGCATCCTCTTGGCTGCAGGGTTTATAGGCTGAATTCTCCTCTGGCCCAGATTGCACCTTCCCAGCTTCTATCTGTATCTGCCAGGCTGGGAAATGGGTTTCTACAGCCCTGAGTGATCTGGTCCATCTCATCTTTTAACCGTCTGGGGCACCCCTGAGAGGAGGGTCTGTCAATTTCAGATTTCTCTAGATCTGTCCCAGTGGGTCTCTCTCCACGTGCCCAACTTCGCAACTCTCCGGTCGCCTCACCTCTCCAGTTTCTCTGTACCAGACTTCTCCCTTCCCTGCAAGCCTCTTGGAGATGTCCCAGCGTGCCAAGGGTTAATGGCACTGGGTCCTGACCACACGGTCTTTCTTTTAGGGTCTTTCTTTTGGGGGATCGGAGGAGGACTGCTGAGTGGTCTGGAAGGGCTTCTGCCTGGGGATCTGACTTGGAACGGGGCAGGGGCTCTGGGCTTGGGTTGGGATTCTGAGCCCGTACCTGGGCGGCTGCGTGGGTCCAGTCGCTCTGTGCCCTCCCTAGACGGAGGCAGATTGACCGCCACCTCCACGCGTTGATGGAGGCTTGGGAGGCAGCTTGTGATGGTGCATTGCACAACCTCTGCTCGCCCCTCCCCCCACTCCATTGGTCTTCTGGGCACGTTTGCAGGTCTGTCCAAGCCCACACTTCAGCTCCATGCCCCTCACCCCCATGTGCTTGGATTGAAGGGGTCTTTCCTGAGTGGGTGCTAGGCCACTGGGAGGTACTGGCCCCTCTCCAGTGGAATTCTGCAGCAAGGCGCTCACATCCCAGTAGCTGCTCCTTGAAGGGCTGAGGCTCTGAGGACCAGGGACTCCGTCCTTGCTGCTCTTACCTTCTTTCCAAGGTGGGTAGGTGGCCCTTCCCAGTTTGGCTGCTGTCTTGTGAGATTTGCTGGGCCTTCCTTCAGGCTCTGTCCAGCTGCGGCCTGTAGCTGTCAGCAGGCAGGCTGCACACGGGGCTTCCCAGGCCCCTGGGCTTGGGGAGGCAGAGGGTCCAGTGGGTTTCAAAGGAGGAGTGCGCTTGGGCTGCGCCAGGGTGTCTCCATCACCTGCGAGCTGAGTGGAGCCAGGTTTCCTGCTTCTGGAGCACATCGCGCACCAAGCTCCTTGCCTCCCTAACGCGTTCAATCCTCACTGTAGTTCCGGGACCCAAGATCCCAGGGCCCGTCAGCAGGCAGTGTCAGGACTCGAACTCAGGCCTGTCTGGCCCCCAAGTTAATCCCCTTGAGAGACCTCAGAGCTCACGCTGAGAAATCTGGAGGGGCTTTTTTTCTGTGTGTCCCTTTCTGATTTCTAAGCCCGTGATGGCGGCCTCTGGGTTGGGAAGGCACCTGGGGCGGTCATTTTGTCCATCGCCCTCTCTCTGGGCAGATCTGTCAACTTTGGGAGAAGATGAGTCAACAAGGCCTTGTTAGGAATCAGGCCCATGGTGCTGGGCTGGGCCGGGCTATTTTAAAAGGCCTTTGGAGAGCTGGAACAGTTTCGATGAGGGAGAGAGTGAGCCGGGTACTTTTCCTCTAGGGCTCTTATTGGGTTTGGGCTGAGGGAGGTCGTGGTGGGCTCGTGGGACTTCTGTCTATCTCCCTTGCTGATGTCGGCTCCCTCAGGGCAGGCCCTTCCCTGTCGGGTTGCATTGGCAGTTAGTAGGGCCACAGGTATCTGTTGAATGAAAAGTCTCCCGGCAGGAACAGCAGGAAAAGCCTCCAGCCTGTTCTAAGGCCCCAGATGGGCCTCCTTTGGCCGGGGCGTGAAGCCGTCTGCTCTTTGTTCAAGGGGTTCTGTGTGTTATACGGGGTCAAGAGAGGAGCGCTTAGGAAGGACTCTCAAATGTCAGAATCTCCTGGAGGGTCCGTCAAACACCAAGGTGCCTGGGTCTGGTCGCCCTCCCAGATTTCCGATTCTTAGAGCCTGGGCCAGGCCCAGGAATTTGTACCCTTAACGAGTGTTTGTCATGCAGACCTTGGTTCTGAGGAGTCCCAGTTGAAGACCCGCAACTGGTTCTAGGAGTCCTGGCATGTGTAAGCATCACCTGGTGTCCTAGGCCACCTCGGCATCCCACAGCCAGCCACAACGCCAAGGGGGGCCCAGAGGGGAGCCCCAGATGTTCATGCCCAAGTCAGTGCTGGCTGCCATCCTTGGTGGTGAGTCTCCTGCTCTCTGGAAAAGACTGTCTTGGTGATCTGTGTGTGTGAGGACGCAGGAGGAGTTCTGAGAGCTCCAACCGTGTGGCCCTCCCTCGGCACATCTGGAGTCAGCCTAGCTAAACCTCTCTGTCATTCAGCTTTAACACTGCAGAGCAGATTTTTTTCCCTCCGCTGCGGAAGAGATTTTGTAAGTCATCAGCGCCCCGTAACCCAATCCTCACCCTCCCCGGCACAGTTCACATCCAGGGGCAGCAGGAGGTTTGCGAGAGACGGAGGCCCCACCCAGCCGGGACTCATCAAACAGTGCTCGGTGTGGCCAGCAGCCCGGTTTCTGTGAGGTCTGGCCCACTTTTGTGCAGTTTGTTGGTAAGGATATTGTCATCCCTGTGTGCCCAGGCTGTGGGACAGGCCAGTCCTTCACCTAACTGAGCCTCAGTTTTCTCATCTGCAAAATGGGTGTGCTCATGGTCCCTGACTCCAAGGGCATGTAAGGAGGCAACAAGATGATTCACATACAGCAGAGCATAAGGCGTATGGTAAGAGGTCCCTGATGCGTGACGCACACTTGTCAAGGATGCGAGGATGCATGTTAGTGATCGTTACTAACACGTTGTTTTGACTACACAATTGGGCTTCATCCTGAACCGGTCGTAAATACATCTTGTGAGCAAAGTTCATCTCTCCATGAAGGAACCTCCCTACGGCCCTGGTCTTTGTGCCTGGCACTCAGGAGGCGTGGAAAGATGGGACTTTGGGTTTGCCCGAACCTTAGCAGGTTCTTGTTTTACCTGCTGCAGTGTCTCCCCCACCCCCATCCCACTTGTTAATTTTGAGGCTGCCCTGACCTGCCCTTCACTGAGTGCTCACTCTGTCCTGGGCACAGAGATGGAGATGTGAACGAGAAAGATGTAATTCCTGCCCTCGGGTGGAAACTAGCCAGGTCGTCCGGAAAACCGAGCTTGTGGGGCTCAAGCCGTCTGTCGTGGTCTGAGCTGCATCCGTTTAAAGACTTCTGGGCCAAGCCAGCCAGCTTGGACTTCTGGGCCAAGCCAGCCAGCCTCCTGGGGAAGGCAGAACCCTCCACCCTCTCTCCCCCTTATTCTCTCCCTGTGGTGCTCGCGGCTCTCCCCACACCTCCTTCCAAAACTCAGAGGAGGTCCCCTCCTCCCTCTGCTCTTGTTGCCAATCTTGGGTCTCTTCGGCCTTTCCCCTGATGCCAGAATGGTGGGAGGGGCATCTGGATGCGGGGGTGGTCAGGGTAAGCCAGCAGCTGAAGTGTCTGCAGCCCAGAGCAGAGAAGGGGACCCCCAGGAGTCTGGTGGGGAGATGCTGGATGTCACCAGCCTCTCTGGCTTTGGGAAGGGCCGCATGAGGGTCCCTTCCTGTAGAATAAGGAATACTCTTTGATTGGTGCTTCTCCCACCCAACTCTGCTCGACCAGGGAGGGCAAGACATTGCCTTGGGGGGAGGCAGTATCTGGCACCCATCTTAAGATAACTGAGCGAGTTGGGGCGTGGAGGGCCCCACAGCCGAGAAAGGGATAAGTCACCCAGAACAGGGAAGGCCCTGAGGGAGGGAGGCGGCTTCTGCGATCCCTCTGCCTCCTGTGTGCATGCGGGTAAGACCAAGGAGGCCGCTCCCCGACTCCACTGAAGGCTAAACAGCAGCAGCAGGAGGAATCGAGGTTAGACTCTTACAGCCGGGCTGGGCAAGAAATATCAAGCCTGTTGTAAACTCAGTAACCTGGAGAATGGGCTGGGTCCTCACTCGGGCTCTGTGACCTTGGGCAAGTTGCTTACCCTCTCTGAGCACCAGTTTGCTCATCTGCAGTACCTGCTTGACTCTGTGGATCTAAAGGGGCGAGGGCTTGGAGGTCCGAGCTTGAGCCAGAAGGGGAGGGGGCGCCGTTTAGCCACAGAGTCTCAGGGAGGGAAGTCGACCCCGGGGACCAGATGCGCCGGGGTTCCGGCCCTTTCCTTGGGCAAGCCCCGTCTCACGGAGCTTCACTTTCCTCCTCTGGAAAACAGGCATCAGGGGGGCCCCAGAGGTGGGAGGAATCTGCGCACTTGAAGGGTTCAGCATGGTGCCTGGTTCTGGGAGGACCCTTTAAACCTCTCCTGGTGGCAGCTGATCCTCAGAGGCAAGTCCTCTGTCCTCCAGCGCAGGACGGGCCCACTGGCTTACAGCCACCCCTTGCCGAGAGAAGCAGAGGTCAGAGAGGGGCAGGGACTCCCCCGGGGCCCAGATCCCAGGCCTCCCCCAAACACCTCTTCCGGCTCTTTCTGCATCCCCCAGCTCCATCCACCCCCATCCCCACCCTAGAGAGTTCTGGCGTGTCATATCTCACAGTGTCAGGTGAGAGCCCTTCCTCCTGGCCGCGGCCTTGGGATTGGGCCCAGATTCCTCTGCTCCCAAGGCCAGGCCTGAGCCCCTCCGGGGCAGATGCAGCTGGCCAGTGCACTGGGCTCACGCCATCCCTCACCAAGGGCCCCAAAGGCCGTAGGAAGGGTTTTGGACACTTTCCCAGATGGGCGGGGCCGGGGGTGGCCGTCTATGGATGGAGGTGGTGGAGACGTTAGATCTGGGTTTGGATATCCTTTCAGCATGTAGTCCCTAGTATGGAGGGGGTTGGAATCAAGGCCGGGTGATCATGGTGATAAATTGGGGTATCACTGGGGGTGACGTCAAGGACACATCCTACATATATTTAGGAGGAAGACTCAGTAGGACTTGGTACATAGGTTTCATTACCTTGTAAATTCGGGATTATATACTTTTTAACTTCTCAAAATCTGACAACTGTGAATGTTTGCCCATGATTTTTTAACAGTACCTCATATGAATGTAACCTATTTTATTTAATCCCTGGCCATTGGACATTTAGGTTTTTTTTTTTCTCTCTAATATAAACAGTGCTTGAGAATCATCTCTGTACTAAATCTCGGCATGAACATCTTTGTAGTAAATCTTTGCACATGTCTCTTCTTGAAGATAAATTTCCCCAGATGAAGTTGTCGTATTAAAGGCTGGGAACATCTTAAAAGGCTTTTGATTGAAAAATTGTTCAATTGCTCTCCACAAAGTACGTTCCCATTTATATTTTCAGCAAAAGGGGATGGGAGAGTGCCTGTTTCCCCGCATCCTTGCCAGCACTGAGTGTTATTGTTTTTCTTAATAATTGCCAACTTGATGAGGAAGAAAAGAGTAGCTCACTGTTTCAATATTCATTTCTTTGATTAGTATAAAATAAAATCCTGGAATCTTTGAGCTAGAGGAGACTTTGGGGTCATGTAGTCCAAAGTCCTTGTTTTACTAATGGACCAGTCGAGTGCCAGAGAGGTGAAATATCTCTTGCAGGGTCACATGGCAAATACCTGGGGCAGGTTGACTCCTGTCGGGTGCCTCCCATGGTGCCGTGATGGGTTGCCTGCTGGGGTGGAGATGAAGATGTCTTGCTTTCTTCATTGAAGCTGGTGGGGTTCATCTTGTCCTAAATCTCTCTTGCTCTCCAGTAAGGAAAAGAAAAACCAGTATAAATTAAAAAGAGGTTCCTCCTTACTGTCATCATGAGACGAAACACTTTGCACAAGTGGTCTGTCTACCATGGCAGAGATCGTCATAAATTAACACGCCAGGTTTCCAGGTAATGTGAAATTGGGGTCAGGTTCCCGGCCGGGGTGGGACAGCAGAGTGGTGAGGGCTTGCCGGCCATGTGACCCTGGGGAGCCCCTCACCCTGCCGAGCTCTGGGTGCCAGGTGTGTGCCGTTGGCAGGCACAGGGACCGACACCTAGTAAGTGCTCAGTAAATGTCCTCGCAGGAATGGGGCTGCTTGGCCGTCAGAGGCAGGGGACGGTTCGCGGCCACCCCCCTGGGAGGTAACAGCGTGAGCTGTCACAGGCCCTCGGCTGGATTGGGAGTGAATGGTAAATTCACACGGCTTCTGTGTTTGGCCTGGCTGGTAGCTGGATCGTTCTGGGAGCTGGGGAGGGCGGGCCGGCTCCAGAGTGCTGGGTTTTAGGATCCTGCGTGGACGCGGGCCTGGAGGACTGGAGACACACCTGCTTGGGGTTCTGTCCCAGAAGCACTGCAGCCTGGACAGTGACTTTCGAATCACTAGCCCCCCCCGGGCCTCGGTTTCCCGCTCTGTGCAATATTCAGATTGCCAGATGGTGAGACTTCCGTGGGGCGGCTCCTCCGGGGCCCCAGGGACGGAACGTGCTCGGGCTCCGGTGTCTGATGACGTGGACTCTCTGGCTGGCTCAGCCACGGGCAAGTCTTTTATCTGCTGATGCCTCAGTTTTCTCATCTGTGAGTTGGAGAGTATAATGCCCTCATAATACAGGGCTGTTGCGTGCGGGGTTAGAAACAGCAAAGACACTGAGTTTGGTGGCTTGGGTGCTCCCCGTAGCTCATCAGTGGTCATGGAGACCCCGTAACCGGCAACGAGTAAGGATCAGAGGCTGTCGCCTCGGCCGGAGTCTGGCATTAAGCATGCCAGCCCAGCTCAGCGTTGATGTGTTCGTCACCCGCTCCTCCCAGGAGCCGTGCATGGTCCCCACTTTACAGGTGGGGAAACTGAGTCTCAGAGGGGACCGGCGCTGGCCCAGGGCCACACATCTGGTGAGTGGTGCAGGGGAAATTGACCCTGGGCTGTGATGAGGGGCCCTGTGCAGTTGGGGGGCGTCAAGAAGCTTCGGTGCAGGGGTGCGGGTGAGCATGAGTGAGTGTGGGTGTGCAGCCCTGGCTCACGTGGGCATGCTCCGAGTGTGAGTGACGGGGTCGTGGCATGTGTCAGGAGTGAGTGAGCGGCACGTTGGTGTGTGTGACGGCAGGTCTGAGCAGGTTGTAATGTAGGTGTGCAAGGGGGGTGGGGGCACTCAGGTGGGAGGCACAGACAGGCTGGGCCCTGGATCAGAAGCTGATTGCTCAGCTGCCTGCCCTGGGGCCAGGTGACGTGGCTGCCACGTCTCTCCCCTTCTGCCCTGGCCTCGATGGTCTCTGGGAGCCCCTCTGCCCTCGAGCAGTGGGGAAATGTCATTGGTAGGAGTGACAGTGATGATGACTCTTGTTTACCAAGTGGGCACTTGGTGCCAGGAGTGTTGAGTACAGATTTTCCCTCCTGTGTTCTCAGCACAGCCCTTGGAGGAGGAACTATTATGCCCATTTTACAGATGAAGAAAAGGAGGCCCGGGCAGGTTCAGGGACATGCCCAAGGCCTCCCGGCCAGTCAGTGGCCAAGCTGGGGCTCAGGCTTAGACCTTTGTCTTGCCAAAGCCATGCCCTTCCCACCCTGTGCCCGCCTCCCATGTCCTCTGTGAGCCTTGTAACCTTAGAGCTGCTGCCAAGAGTAGTGAGTGTCCCATCACTGGAGGCATTCAAGCAACTGCTGGAGTGTCAGACACTGCCAGGCGTCCTGGATTCCTGGGCCGGATGTGAGGTTGGGTGGTGGGGTGATAGGATCCTTCCAGCTGGGAACACACAGCCCTATTGGTCTTTTTTTTTTCTCTTGTTTTGGCCGCACCGCGCAGCTTGCAGGATCTTAGTTCCGTGACCAGGGATTGAACCCGAGTCCTCGGCAGTGAAAGTGCGGAGTCCTAGCCACTGGACCGCCAGGGAATCCCCAGCTCTACTGGTCTTGCCGTTCTGCTTCCTGCAGGGGACTGGGGGCAGCCTCACTTGGCTTCCTGTGGGATGGAGGCAGAGTCGAGGCCTTCAGTACGGTGACAGGAGGAGGGTCGTGACAAGTCCAGGGAGCATCAGTAAGCGTGTACAGCGGGCTGGGCCGCACCCAGGCCTCTGAGGCTTTCTTAGCCTTTGCCCCATCCGGGGGGGGCCTTGGGTGCTAAGGCGCAGCCCGAGGATGAAGCCGTGGAGGCCCAGAGTGCCCCGGCCATCTGGCCCTGCCCGTGCCTGGCGTGGCCTGGGGACCTCAGGAAGTGTCTGTTGGTCAAGGGGGAGACCAAGTCCTCACGGGTGCCATGCGGGGCTCAGAGGCACGGTGACAGAGAGGACCTTGGGGTCTGGAGGTCTGGTAGCAGTATCCTGGGGGATTGTAAGCACCTTGAGGGTAGGGACGCATCTGGTGGATTTGGGCGTTTGTTCAGTGCCCAGCCGGGAGCTGTGCACGGTGCAGGCCTGTGAGTGCCTCTGGGTAAGGCTTGGGCTTTCCAAAGTGCTTGCCATGTGTCGCTTCGTTCTGCTTCTCTGCTGACCGGGGCGGGGCCCGCCTGTGTCCCTGACCTGCAGTCTAATGGGGGTGGGGAATTGCCAGGGAGCTAAGAGTCTGGGGTCCTGGTTCCAGCCCAGTTTGCTGTGGCTGCGCCTCTCAGGGTCTCAGTGTCCCCATCTGTCCCACTCTCAGTGATATGGATGTCACCTTTTCTCAGCCCCAGGGAACCCTGACGGTACCATCTAGGAGGCCGTGCTCCCCACCAAGGGAGTCTGGGTTGGGGTTGCCCAGGATGGGCTCAGGGCAGCTGTTGGCCCTGGCACTCCTGGTCTCATGAGGTGGCCCCAGGAAGCTGGCGGCGCATCCAGGCCACCGTGCTCTGGATTCCCTGGCAGGGGAGAAGGAGGAGAGCGGAGGAATGTGGCTTTGAGGAATGTTTAACCCAGGGCAGAAATAGCACTCTGCATTTTTTATTTCAGGCTTGGGTTTTCAGCTAGGAAGTGGGCTCAGAGCGCCATTCTCTCTTTCTCCAGGCTCCACCGGCTCCCCCACTGCTCTGGCCTTTTGGGGACAGGAAGTGGCCTCTTTTTTTTTTTTTTTTTTTTTTTTTAGAAGTAAGAAACTGCTGTGGGAACCAGAAAGGACCGTGGATTTGGAGGCAGACAGAGCTAGGTTCAAATCCCCTGTTCTCCACTTCCCAGCCCTGTGATCACTTCCTACCATGAACCCCTGCTTTTTCTTCTAGGGAACTGCGGGGAGGGGGACGGCAGCTGAGTTCCTCCTCAGGGACCAGCCGGGCCCGGGTACAGAGCCCAGCTCCTCTCATCAGCTCTGGGATCTTGGCCGAGCCCTTTCCTGTTGAGCTTCCTCACTTCATCTGTAAAATGGGCAGCTGTTGCTAACCCTGCCTCCCAGTGTGGTGGATGGAATGAGTGTGAAACTATTGGCAAAAGGGCCTGGCACACGCTAGGCTCTTGAAATCCCTCCTCTGAGTCCTGGTGGCCTCATACATAAAATGGGAAAACGCCTCCTGCGGGAGAAATGAGGGTCCTCACCTGGGCGAGGGGCGGCTGAGACCGCCTTCCATCTGACCGTCTGTTTGCCTCGTTCCTCTGAGCCTGAGCAGGACCCACCCCCGCCCACACTCAGCTTGCATCAGCGCCCAACGTCCCCTTCCATGGAGGTGCCCTGGGCCCAGCCAGTGCCCACCCCAGACCTGGCGGTGAGGACCTGTTTAACCCACCTTCTTGCCGTTCGGCTGTGAGCGCCGTGAGGGTGGGACGCGTCTGGTTTCACAGTTCACTGCTGCATCCCTGCTCCTAGGACAGAGCCTGGAGCACATTTGTTGGAATGAAGGAAAAAACAATTCCATAAACAGACAAGCTAATGAATGAACGACATTTCTTTTCTTTTCTTTCTTTTTTTTTTTTTTTTTTGGCCACATGGCATGTGGGATCTTAGTTCCCCGACCAGGGATCGGACCTGGGTCCCTGGCAGTGGAAGCGTGGAGTCTTAACGGCTGGACCACCAGGGAAGTCCCTAAACGACGTTTCTTCTCATCCATCTCGGGTCTTTGCTTTCCATTTGTCTGGCCTCCTCCTACCTCCTGGCCTGGGTGACGAGGGGCTTAACACATCTCGGGGGGGCGGGGCGGTCCTCAGAAGCCAGGTGCTGGGAGGCTGGGCCTCAGCAGGTGAGGCTTAGCAAAGACCCCAGCCCCTCTCACCGTCTGGGGCTGGGGAGCCGGGGAGGGGTCCAGCCGGCCAGCTTGGCCCCTCCTCCCGGGCCCCTCCTTCTCCTTTCTCTTTGTAGGAACCAAAAGATTCCTGTTCAAAGGCAGGAGATGGGGCTATTTTTGGCACTGTGGGGGAAAAAGCCAACGCTTCCCTTCTGTTCAAAAATATATGGTGTATGTGCTGGGCAGGCAAGGAGCTAGACGAGCTCAAAGCCTGTGCTGGCGGGGCTCCTGTCTCCCGGCACCCGTCGCCCTGCCACCCTCCGTGGCTCGGTAGCCTACAGGGCCACGTTGGGTGATTATTGTTTCCAGGCTGCCTGTGATGAGGCCCTTGCTGGGCCTGAGCAGGACGGGATCTTAATTAAAACCAACAGTGGCCAAAATACAGGAGAGGAGCCTGCTAGCTGCTCTCACCTTCATTCGTGTTTCCTCCGCTCTGGCTTCGTGGAGGTGGGTGAGTGGTCATGAGAAGCATTCTGGACGCAGCTTGGGGAAGGAGGCCCATTCTCTCACAGCTGGAGGCCCTGTGTACCCGTGTGGGCAAGTCTGGCCGAGGGCATCCCCGGGCCGCTCTGCCACCCCTCACTGCCTAATGTAGAAACTGTTTGTGGAACAGCTGTTTCCTGCCAGGTCCCGTGGGTGCCAGGACATGAGGCACATTGGATGGATGGATTTCTGGCCCTCGTGGCATTCACAGCTTGGTGAGGAAACAAGACAGAGCGTTGCACAACGCTATGGGAGCCCACCGGTTCTGTGGTGCACCTGGGAGGGCTTCTCGGAAGAGGCAGCATTTCAGCGGAGACCCAAGGGTAGGGCTGCCAGACATAACTAAACAGTTATTCATTGTTTATGTGAAATTCGAATTTCACTGGACATCCTGTATTTTTATTTGCTAAATTTGGCAGCCTTACCTGAGGGAGAAGTAGGAGTTGAGAAGGCACAGAGAGGTTTTGGGGGCGGGGGAGGGCTTATGCGAGATGTTGAGAGCGTTTCAGACAGAAGGAACAGTGTGTTCCGGGTCTGGAGGCCTCGAGGCTGCAACTCTGAGGCCCTGGAAACCCGGAGCGGGGGCGGGAGTGTAGAGGGGATGCACGGTGAGCCAGAGGCCTAGCGGGGTAGCCCCTCGGAGGGGCCGGCTGACCAGCAGGGAGGGCCCCACCCGGAGGGCACACTGATGGAGCTAGTCTTGGGAAACAGGCAAGGACACAGGGCACACTAGGGGAGACAGGGCCCTCCTTGGGCGAAGGGGGCACCAGTGGGCGTTTTGGGTCAGGGTCAGGGTCCAGCCTCTGGGGGGCTCTGGCCAGGCTGATGCGTGTGCGGCTCTAGTGGTTGTGACCTTAAGGACGGTGGCCAATCCGGCTCATGTCAGAGCTGTGATGAAGACCAGCCCGGCGTGTCCCACCCCCTCCCAGGGCTGGGGATGAAGCAAGGAAGTGGGGGCTATGGCTGGGGGGACAGGGTAGATAGGAGGAGTGGCAACTGTCCACGGCTTCCTGTAGCCCCCTCCCCTCCCAGCTGCTCACGTTATTGGCCCTGGTCATCCTGCCTCGTCTTTGGGTGCTGTGACACCTTTGTTAATAATAGTAGCAATTGTTAGTATCCTGGAGCCCTTTGCTGTGCTCTGTCCCCGTAGCCAGAGGAAGCTCCACATTGTGGCAGATGTGGCTTCCGGTGGTCCCCTGGCCTCACCATTCTCTGTGTCGTCTCTGGGTTTTGGACATCGCGCCCCACCCCCCTTGCTGGAAAGCCCTTTCTCTTTGCCTGCTGAAGTCTGATCGTCCTTTATGTGTCAGCTCCCTGTCCCCAGGGAGCACGCCCTGACCCCCCCTGCTTGGGTCGGGTTCCAGCTTTACACTTTCCCTTCTTATCACGGCAGATAATTAGACAGCTGTGTGGTCGTGTGCTGTAGGTCCGCATCTACGGTTCCATCAGGGCCTCGGAGGACAGGGGTCGGGGTCTGGGTCACTGCTGTGTCCCCTGGCCCATTTGAGTGCTCAGAAATTAATTGTTGGATGAATGAAGGGGTGAAAAATCCCATTTGTTCCTTCTAACCACCCTGCAAGGAAGGTATTTGTCACCACCACCATCCCCATTTTACAGGTGATGAAACTGAGGCTCAAAGAGGTGAACTCAGTGTCTCCAGGTCACACAGGGGCTAAAGAATGACTCAATTCAGAAAAAGACCTTTCCTGTTGACCAGGTGCCTCAGGGCCTCCCACAGCCTCTGACCTTGGCAGGTGCTTGGAAAATGTTCATGAAATTGGGCCGAACCAAACCCCTGAGCACTCGTCTCGGCTCTGAAATGTTTGAGAGGTTCTCCACCAGGAGTCCTGAGAAAATCCCACATGCCGACCGTTTCCCACGGTCTCAAAGGAAGCAGAAGGTGTGGTTCACTTCCTTCAGGACTTACCACTCTTCTGGAAGATTCAGAGTCTGGCAGTAGAGATGGCTTGAACCAGGGAGTAGTTGGAGTCTTACCTTGGTGTGTGTGTGTGTGTGTGTGTGTGTGTGTGTGTGAGAGAGAGAGAGAGAGAGAGAAAGAGAGAGAGAGAGAGAGAGAGAGAGCCCATGTGTAGCCACCAGGGCAAGTCCATTTATTAGCCAGGAATAACTGAGTTTTAGAAAACTAAAGTAGGCATGTCTACTTTCCAACTTACCCACCTAAATCAAGCATAACACGTGCATTCTACAAGAACGAGTACACGCTGAGTGCCTACTGTGTACCAGACGCTGTTCTGTGGCTGTGATGTAGGCAGACCCAGATCCTGCCCACGGAGCCCCCAATGATTGGGGAAGGACAGAATTGGAAAATACGGGCCATCACAAAGATGAGAACAAAACCACTCCTTGTACTGTCTCTCTGACATCACTGTCGTTAACATTTTCACCTGTTCCTTCTAGTCTTTTCTCTGTGTACACAGCTATGGTAGGCTTTATCATCCTCAGTTTCCTGACGAGGTTCAGAGAGGTTAACTGATTTGTCCAAGGTCACACAGCCAGGACATGGGAGAGCTGGAATTTGAACCCCCACTTAGTCAAAGCAAGTTGTTAATAGATCAGCAAATATTGAGGACCTTTGCTTCGGAGCCCCGGTGGCCCTTCGTTGGGGATTCAGAGAAACCAAAGATTCAGTGGGACCAGACAGCGAAGTTCAGGAAGCAGTCAGGACGTTAAAGAAGGTTATTCTCAGAATGTTTTTGTGTGACGTTTTAAACACTGCACTTCTGCACAAGCTCTGAAGTCACCCAGACCCTGGTTCTGGTCCCAGCTCCACTGCAGACTGACTTTGGTCCTTGGGCAAGTGGCTTCAGCTCTAAGGGCCTCAGTTTCCTGATCTGTATAATGGGATAATCAAAACCATGCCGAACCACAGCATGGTTCGGGCACTGAATGCGATTCAGGCCTGTGGAGTGCCTAGTCTGGGACACAAACAGTCGTGCCGAGTGAATGGCAGCTCTTCGTCTTGCTATTCCTGGAAACCACAAGACGAATGACATCTTCCTGCAGTTTTACTTGAGAACATTTTGGCAAAAGTTATTTAACTTACATAGAAATGAAAATCAATGCACTTTGTAACTTTAAAGTAAAACAAACATCTATAAATGATGGAACAGAATGCAAAATCTGCAGAAATATTTGAGCTAAAACACAAGATTTGAACTACACCCTGTTTCTGTGGTTGCCTAGGCTCTGCCTCTCACTCCCGGGGGCAGGGGCACTGGCCTTCTCCCTTCAGAGGGTCTGGGGAGGGCACCTTTGGGGAGCCCTTGGACTCTTCTACCACATGGCCCTGCTCCAGGGACCAAGCAATTTCACCTACCTGTGAACTTGTCAGAGTGAACATTCTTTTTTTTTTTTTTTTTTTGCGGTACGCGGGCCTTTCACTGCTGTGGCCTCTCCCGTTGTGGAGCATAGGCTCACGCGCAGGCTCAGCGGCCATGGCTCTCGGGCCCAGCTGCTCTGCGGCATGTGGGATCCTCCCGGACTGGGGCACGAACCCGCGTTCCCTGCATCGGCAGGCGGACTCTCAACCACTGCGCCACCAGGGAAGCCCTTTTTTTTTTTTTTTTTTAAATTTATTTTTGGCCGCGTTGGGTCTTCGTTGCTGCGCGCGGGCTTTCTCTAGTTGCGGCGAGCGGGGGCTATTCTTCATCGCGGTGCATGGGCTTCTCATTGCAGTGGCTTCTCTTGTTGCGGAGCACGGGCTCTAGGCGCGTGGGCTTCGGTAGTTGCAGCACGCGGACTCAGTAGTTGCGGCTCGTGGGCTCTGGAGCGCAGGCTCAGTAGTTGTGACACACGGGCTTAGTTGTTCCGTGGCATGTGGGATCTTCCCAGACCAGGGCTTGAAAATGTGTCCCCTGCATTGGCAGGTGGGTTCTTAACCACTCTGCCACCGGGGAAGCCCCAAAGTGAACATTCTTACCCCATTTGTCAGATGAGAAAACTGAGGCTTGGAGTGGGAAATGAATCACAAAGATTCAAGCTCTGTTTGGTAAATCTGAAAGCGAGAAGCGTCACAGCATCCAGGAGAAAGATGGAGCCCAGGGGCCTGGCTCTCCAGTGGAGGTACCGCCAAGGGGCACTTGGCTGGGCAGGAGCCGCTGCTCCCCAAGTCTCATGCACCCCAGTGCCTGGCCCGCAGCAGGTGCTCGGCGAGGGCTTGCCATGGATTAGGGGTGCTTGGTGTGCGGCCCCCTTCTTGGGGATGACCATCGCCGGGCTAAAGCCTTCCTGAGTTTGGGCTCCAGAGTCAGATGGACCTGAGCTCCCACCTCCACTCCTCTGCCACTGACCCTGTGACCTGGGACGAGTGCCTTTACCTCTCGGTGAAGCCTCAGTTTCTTCATCAGTGAAGTGGGCTGTTGGGGACCCCCTACCTCTCAGCAGAAGGGCTGATGCAGCCCAAAAGCTCAGCCAATGGAGTCGTCTGGGGCTCAGGGAGGATCCTGAGGGGCCGAGCGGGACACAGGAGATTCGAGCTGGGAATTGAGTGGCTCTGAGCAGCTTCTCACACCCGTGTTCCCTTGAGGGCTTGGCTCCTTTCTGTGTCCTGGAAAGTTTCCTAACTTAGCATGGGTCCCACAGCCTGATGCCACCAGCCACTTGTCCCGCTGCTGCCCCAGTGGCGGTGAGACCCCTGCCATTTAATTCTAATGCCGTAACTGTCATCATGATAGCCCACGTCTCCATGTGGAGCACTTGTCACATGCTGACGACGCTTTCAACCTCCTCTTGTTGGCTCTGACGGCAGCCCTGTGATGGAAGAGGAAACCATGGCTCAGAGAGGGGAGTGCATTGACCGGGGTCACACAGCAACCACGTGGTGGGTGGACCCTTCTCTGCAAAGGCCAACGGTGGGAGAGAGCCCAGGTTCTTTGGGCCACGGTCAGGTCCACCAGGCCTGAGCTCAGGGTGGCGAAGAGCAGGCCCCAGGAGTGGGGGGCTCAGCTGGCCCAGTTCCAGCCCGAACCCACCCTCTGTGGTCAGGGATCCACCATCCACTCCAGGTTCCTGAAGTCAGGCCTTACGGGCCTGAAGCTCCCCCCAGACCCCCAGGGGGCTCTTCTGCAGATGAAATAGCCCCAGAACTGCTCAGCCATCCTCCTGCCACCCCAGCGCCCTGGCCCCTCTTAGTGTGGGGGCTGGGGGCACCGGGAGGGTGTAAGGAGCGAGGCCCGGGAGGCGGTCAGAGCCTGGTCAGCTGGGTGATCGTGGACACGGTTCCCTCTGTACCCCGGGACACTGGGCGCTTTGCGAGGGTCTCCGGAATCTTGTGTATGAAGGGCTGGGTGCAGGGCTGGCTGCTGTAGTGGTGGCTCACAGGTCCGGTCCTTACCTACCCGTGGATGGCAGTCTGGTGTCCTGGGTCCTGGTGGGCGAGCCTGCACAGAAGGGTGCGGGGTGAGCGAGGCAGGCGGGGCCCCTACCAGCTGGCGCTCAGCCAATGAGGGTGGAAATAGTGAGCCAGGGAGGCTGGGCCACTGCCACCCCAAGGGGAGGGCTGTAGGGTTTGGGGCTCTGGGCACCTCGCTTCTTCCGGGTCAGGGCGAGGGGCTCCTGCAGCGCCCAGCGCAGCCCAGACTGCCCGGGATTCTGGGCAGGAGGCCAGGCCTCCTTTCTGATGCAACTCAGGCCGGTCCTGGGGCCCAGCTCCCCTGCAGCTGGGCATTTATGGAGAGCAGGCATGGGGCGGGGTGGAGGGCGCTGGGTCCGCTCTCTTCCCTCCCCGGCAGAGGCGCGGGGTGCTCATCCCAGCGACAGTGACCGTGGCACTCGGGCTCCCGTGCGTGTTACCACGTTACGCCTGGTCTGCGGCAGCTCTGCTGGAGGACTCCGCTTTACATATGAGCCTGCCAGCCCCCCGCCCAAGGTCACCCGTCGCGTTAGTGCATCTGGGACCCAGCCCAGGTTATCTGGCCCGGGGGGGGGGCCCACCCTCCAGTCTCCATTCCGCCCCTCATGGTGTCCCTGGGCTGCTCCCTGGGCTCGGGGCCTGTGGGTCTCCATCGTCACTGACTTGCTGCCCGCAGGTCACTTCGTGGGAGCCCGGAGGTCTCAGGAGCCTCCAGAGAGGGGAAGCAGCGTGGCCACGGCAGGCAGCCCGAAGTCCCCCTGCCCCTCCCGGGGCACCAGTGCATTTCCACAGGCTGCTGGAAGCTGCTCCGGCAGTGCTGGCTGACCTCCGGGGCTGTGGGGGTGGGGAGTGATTTGGGGCTGGGGAGCTTGGCTCCTGGGGGATTAGAGAGGGCAGCTCTCCTCTCCCCCAGCCCTCGGTGTGGCAGGCCCCTGCGGGTGGGAAACCCCACGGGCATTCAGTGCTCTTTTCTGCCCTCCCCGGTGCAGCCCTTCGCACTGGTACAGCCGGGTAGCGTCGCTGAGAGCGGCGGGAGGAGTCCTCTCCCCCTTCGGGAACAGGGCCGCTGAGGCCCAGACTGGGGAAGTGACAGGTCACGCAGGAGGGGGGCGGCAGACCCCTGGAATCCACGCCCCACAAGACCACCATGCTCTGCCATCTTGGCTACAGACAGCTGCCCCTCCTTGGGGATGCTGGGGTCACTGCCCCTGGAGTGGGGGAGTCAGGCTGCTGTGGGGCAGGGGGCCGCATCCTGGCCCACCAGCGTGTTCTCTCCCTTCTCTGGAGAAGCTCTGCTGCGGGGGGGGACATGACCAAATTAGGGGTGCTGGCGGCCGCTGGGTGGGGGCCAGATGGGAGGGAGGAATGGAGGTGGGAGGCTGAGAAGAGGCCGGCACGGCCCTGGGCTGGGGTGGGGACTCCGGGCCGGCCCTGGACAGTGTTCTCGTGCTCTCCAGGGAGCCAGGATGGGTGGGACTGCCGGTAGGGCACAGAATGGGGATCCAGGAGGGGAGTTCTGGGATGGGGGCCCCTTTTTTGGAGAATGAGGGGTCCCTGGGCTGTCAAGAGGAGGCAGAAGCCTGGGGGGAGGGGTGCAGGGTGCACATGCCGCCGCCCAGAGAGCACGTGAGGAGGCCACTGAGGCAGGGGCTTGGAGAACCCCAATATTTGGAGGCTGAGCAAAGACGGAGAGGCCTAGGGCCTGGGGAGGAGCTGTCTGAGGGGGGCTGCACTTCTGGAAGGTGTACAGTCAGTGGTGTCAGGACTGATGGGAGGGTGGGATTCAGTGACAAGGGGGTGCTGGCGGCCAGGTCCCAACAGCCCCCAGTTCTCTTTTTGTGTGAATCAAACCGGAGGCCCCTTTGCTAACAGTTTTCCTGCAGTGGGGGTGGCGGAGGCACGGCCAACACGCAGCCTTTGCCCCTGGAGATGGAAAGGGCCCGCAGGACAGCGGCTGGGGAGGGGGGCAAGGGCTCGCACGCAGGGTGCCCTCCACCCCTCCTGCTGCCGCCAGCGCCTCTGTGGGCTGCAGCCCCTGCTTTCTGTGCCCACCGTGTTTGAGCTGAGCTTCAATCAGGAGAGAGGTATTTTGCTTTAGGGAAATCAAAATCAGACTCAACATTTATCCTGGGCTCCAGGGACCGGCTCTCGTGTTCGCTCCTGGCAGACAAGAGCTGCGGGGAAAGGAGGGCGGCCTGGGAACCCGGCTCTGTGGGTGGAGGGGAGCAGGGGGCCCTGGGGGCACCCCTGCCACAGCAGGGGGAGGTGAAGGCTGGGCCGGGGGCAGGGGCTGGGTCCCTCTCTCCACGCCGAGCCCCCAGAAGGCTCCCTCCCGCTCTGCTGCCCCCAGCTCTCTGGGGAAGTCAGCAGGAGGGGAGTAGAGCTCAGCCCCCTGCTAAGCTGGGAATTTTCTATCCACCTCTCAAGAAACCCTCCCGGTGACTCTGCCAGGTCGGAGCTTGGACCCCATCCTTCAGATGAGCACTCTGAGGTTCAGAGAGGTTAAGTAACTTGTTTGGAGCAACCCAGTCTACAAGTGATCAAGATAGGTCTTAAATACTGGTTTCCTAATGAGCCTGGGCACCCCAGGCCTGGAGGCGGGGGCGAGCTGGAGAGAGGCAGCTTGTTTTTAAAATTGGCCGAAGCCAGTTGTAATTGTGAAGGTAAACATGTTGTGAGAAACATGCTTCAGGATGTGTTCCCAATCCAGCCAAGTGGCTTGGTGTTGATGTGGGAATCAACAGGACACTGGGCTGGGCTCTGAGGGTGATGCTAGGAGAAGCGCCTTGACCTCCTGGGGGCTTAGCGTCCAGCTGGGAAGGTGAGAGGGAAACAAGGGCTTCTACTGAGCGCTCGCTGGGCGCCAGACATCACACCAAGCACTTCAAGCCCATCCTCCTCATCTAAGAGACAGTCTGTCTGTCCCATTTTACAGATGAACAAACCGAGGCTCAGAGGTGTGGGGTCGTTCACCCGAGACCACACAACCAGAGCCCTCCCTGTGGCCCGCCCCACTTTACCGGTGTCCTGTTACCCCCTTTCCCCGGCTTGGCCCCGGCAGGCAGTGCCCCGCCTGATCCTCTGTGGTACACTTGATGAGAAGACAGACTACATGTAAAACAGTGAGTCCCACATATGAGGGGAGTTCCCAAACGGGGCTTCCTAGACAAGGGCCATCCCAGCTGGGACTTGAAATGTGTGTAGGGGTTACAGGTAGCAGAGGTGAGGGCGTGTGTTCTGGGCAGAAGGAACAGAGGTACAAAGGCCTGGAGGTGGGACCAGTGAGAGGAGCTTGAGGGGGTCACAGGGTTGGGGGAAGGCAGGAGAGCAGGGGCCCGTAGCACTGAAAGTGACCTTCATTCGTGCTGAGCCTGGACCCACCCAGCGCCTGGTAGATGCTTGTTAATTGCACACTCGCGTGTCGGCTCTGGGAGGCGGGGCGATGGGACCAAGCTGGGAGCCTGAGCCTGTCGCTCTAGTAGCTGGGTGGAGGGCGGAAGCAGAGGGACCCCAGAACGGTCCCTCAGTCCCCTCCTCCCTCCTAGTGCCTGTGGTGGTCGGAGCTGCTAGGGGTGTGCTCCTGGGCAGGACGCTTGGCCCTTCCGGTGCTGTGAGGGGGGGCACACGGGTGGTGGGCTGATGAGGACAAACATTTCCCCCCAGCTTTTTATTTTGAAAGATCAAGAGCAACACAAGTGCCGTGAGCACCTGTGTGTCCACGTCTAGATTCACCAGCTGTCAGCATTTTGCCACATTTGCTTCCTGTCTCTTTCTAAATATGTGTGTGTGTATTTCTGAACCTTTCCCAAGAGGCTGCAGGCATCCTGGTCGTCACCCCTAAATGCTTCAGGGCACATCCCAAGGAAAAGAACATTCTCCCACATAACCTCCCTACCGTTGCTGCTCCTAAACAAACCGACAGTGCGTCCGTCAGGGCATCCAGCTGCCCGCCTGTAGGCAGCTTCCCCCAGCAGCCCCGTCGTAGCTGGTCTTTAACTCCAGATCCAGGACCCAAGCCAGCCATTGCGAGTTGCATTTGATGGCCTTGTCTCTTCAGGGTTTTTTTCTGGAACAATCCCCTGCCTTTTATACCTTTCGCACCCTGACTTATAAAAGTATCCTGGCCACTTGTCTTATGGAATGCCCCCCCTTCTGCATTTGCCTGGTTATATCCTCGTGATTAGACGCGGGGGGCTGGGGTTTGGATGCAGGCCTGCCTGACCCTTGGGGAGGGGCTGGGGGCAGGTGACCAGTCCCCCCGAGACCTGCCTGCTGCCTGCCCCCCCTCCAAGACCCTCCCAGATCCTCCAGGGCTCCAGGCAGTCAAGCAGTGGCAGCTACCGGGCCTGGGACGGTGCCAGGGGATACCTGTTTCCTAAAGGTTAATTCGCTTAAAGCACGAGGCAGGGCCTGTCTGCCCCTCCCCAGCTCACAGCTTGGCTGCCTGCTGACCACACAGTGTTCTGCGATGGGACCATTCTAATGCGGCAGGGGCTGGTGAGGGGCCCAGGGGAGCCTGGAGGCTGAGAGGCCCTGGGGGGAGGCTGCTGGGGGACGGGGCGGGGGTGTGTGGTCAGGAGAGGGTTGGGACTTCTGAGCTGGGGGACTCCAGGGCAGCCTTCTCTGACCCTGGGAGGCCTCCCCTAGAGTCAGCAGTGGGCCGGCCGCCTGAGCCCTTGCTGCCCGGCTCCTGCCGTTTACATCACATGACGCCAAGGTCATACAAGGTCATGCAGCTCATTGGCTTACTCAAGGTGGGCGGGGGGGGGGCATCCACTGGGACATCCATCCTGGGTTCTGGAGGCACCGTCCTGGCCCCTGGCCCCACCCAGTCACCTTGGGTGACTTCGGGCAAGTAAGCAGCCCTGCCTGAGCCTCAGTCTCCTCATTGGGAAAATGGGGTCCCACCTACCTGGGGGAGTCCTATGCCCGTGAAGAGCACCAAGCACTTTCATCTTCACAGCAAGCCCATTTGACAGGTGAGGAAACTGAGGCTCAGAGAAGGGAAGTCCTTAGGCCAAGGACACACGGCTAGGAAGCTGTGGTGCTAGGCTTAAGCTGAGGCCGTCCAGTCTGGCTCCAGAGCATAAGCCCCTAAGCTCCCAGCTGTGCTATGGTGGGACTCCTGTGTCTCCAGCTTGGGTTTTTAAGCGTCAGCCCCTCAGCCCCTGCTGCCCTTCACTGCCAGGTGTGGGTGGCGGGTGTAGGGCAGCCCACCCTGAGTTAGACCACGGACACTTCCCTCTCCACCCCCCTGCTGGACTCCCTTCCCACCCCCTACCCTCTGCCGAAACTCTCTTGGAAAATTGTATTGTTTTACACCGGGTCTGGCTGTTCCCAGTAACCTACACTCTCACTGTTGCCTCGCTCTTTCTGTCAGCATCCTGCTGATGGACGGGGCTCTTCCTTAGCCTCTGATGGGGCTCGTGGGAGGACAGCGCCGACGAGAAAGGGACTGGTAGGAGCTTGCGGAGGGCCGAGCCACAGACCTGAGCTCAGACCCTCGCACTACCACTTCACGTCCTGCCCGCTTTGTAACCCGGTTTCCCCACTTGCAGCCAGGGCAGAGTCACAGCTTCCGTGCGAGCACTGTCCGGGCAGCTGAGTCGAAGCGCAGAGGCCCGCCCCGGTACAGATCGAGGCCCGCAGCGGGCATTCAGGACCTGGCAGCCGTTACGAGCTTGCTTTGAACAGTTTTTGAAAAGTGGCCTCCAGTGTGATCAGGCACAAATGGTGAGGTGGACCCCCTTGGGCCTCCCTCCTCACTTCTCTGGGAAGGGATGCCAGTTCCTTTATTCACCTGACCTGCACCCAACACCCACCTTCCTGTCCACTCGTTCTTTCATTCATTCATTCATTCTACAGGCCTGTGTTGAGCACCTCCGAGTGCCAGGCCCTGTGCTGGGGATTCAGGAGTTGTCACACCTGTCCTGATTGAATTCTCAGGACAGCTCGTGTGGAAGGTACTATAACTATCATTCCCACTTTACAAACGAGGAAACTGAGGCATGGGGAGCTGGAGGTGCTCTCTCAGTCACTCCCCGCCCCCTCTGCCCCGAGAATGAGTGAGGCCCTAGAGGTGGTTAGATATTCTTGTTCAGTGATTTGAGCGAAATGACTGGTTTTGTTCCAACCTGAACCGATTCAGTCCTTTTCATAAAACAACATTTTGTCGTTTGTTTCCTGATTCAGTAAAGAATGACTGTTTGGGCTTGGCTGGAGGTTCAGCTACTTTATACGGTTCATTCTAGCTTGCGGTGCACCGTTCTGTTCTCGTCTTGCCTATAAAAAGAACCCGGGACTGATGGCTCTGAGGGGCAGGAGGGATGGGTGGAGGAGGGGAAGGTGCTGGGTGCTGCCAGGGCCGAGGAGGGCGCTCAGCCTTTCTGCCCTGGCCCCCCCATGTGCAGGCAGGGCAGCTGAGAGCCTGGGGAAGCCAGTGACTTCTGTGACCGTCCTGTCCCCAGGGATGCGAGACGGGGAAGAATTATGTCCAGTGTTGGCCTGGGCACAATAATCCTGCCTGCCCAGCCCAGGACTGCAGGGAGAGGCCAGCCTCTGCCCGCAAGAGGCTGATCTCGGCCGTCCTCCAGGCAGTGCGGTGGGCATCTGGAGGGGATGGGCCAGTGTTGTCCTCTGGGGGGTTAGACACAGAGCTCCTGACTGGGACGATTCACCGGGCGGGGTGGGAGTTGCAGACGCCTTCTTGTTCGGAGCTGGCTGGTGTCCAGACTTGGGCAGACTGGCTGTGGGCCGGGGTGGGGAGGGCAGGAAGGAGGCTCCCCTGTGTCTGTCTGTCCCCTAGGACACCTTCCTGAGCTAAAAGGCCACTTTTCTGTTTTCTTTTGCAGTTACCGAGAAGGAGGTCCAGCAGTGGTGAGTAGCTGCTTTTCCCCAAACTGTTGGGTGGGAGAGGGTGTGTTGGCTTTGTGCTGATGAGATGGCAGTCCAGCTGCCCAGGACAGCGGCACATGGAGGACCCTCTGAGAGCGGCTTATCTACAAACCAGTCCAGGCAGCCTTTGTTCAGATTCCTTTGTTCACAGGAGACTGACATAGATCCAGTTGAACTGGGATGGGGGTGGGGTGGTGGTGACTCCTTGCCTTGTGTGGCATCTCTAAGGACCACCAGTGTTAATTGCAGACTCTGCTCATCCAAGGGAGGGTTTTGGACCAGAAACAAGTCAGGAGACTGGATCCCAGGCCCAGCTTTTTCCCTAAATCATCCCGTGGCCTTGAGAAGTCTCTTCTCTAGAGTTCAGCCACGCTGTCTATAAAGTGATTGATCAGAGTGGATCAAGGATGGCAGATAGGTTTCTTTTTGGATGCCAGCTCTAATCAATGCATAGTAGCTGCCTGGAGTGCTGTGTTAAGAAGGACTCTGAGGCTGTATATCATGGAGCAAACCGAAAGTATAGCACCATTGATGCCTGGAAGGTCTGGAATGGATTAGTTATGCCTGCCCTGGGGCAGAGAGGGGAGAGTGGTATACTGTCTGTCATTGTGGAATGTGGAGCAGACAGGGGAGACTCACACATGGTAAGGTGAACCTGAGTTGGGAGTAGGTGAGCGAGGAGGAGAGCTTGGAGACCTTCCAGAAAGTTTGGTGGCTTAGAAATGGACTCTGCTCCTACCTCTTCCTATCCAAGTGACCTCAAGTGATCCAACCCCCCTCAGCCTCCGTTTCCCCACGTGTGTGACAAGAATGATGAGGCATCAGGGTGACATTCCCTGTAAAGGTCCCAAGAGATGACAGCCTTGGCAGTGGTCTTCCGTCGACCGTTCAGATGGGGAGCTGAGGCCTACAGATGTGCCCTCCATCACAGCAGGCCGCAGCAGGGCCCAGGCCACGAGATGCCTGGTGGAGCCCTGCTGGGGGCAGGGCCAGGCTCCCCAGGGGCCACTGCTTACACCTCCCTGTCCTTGAGTCCAGGTGGCAGAGGGGGAGAGCTGTGGCTGCCCTGCTTGGCTCTGCTGACCCCTTGCTGGAGACCCCGGCTAGGTGGGCAGGACCTGGGTGGCGAGCTGGCTGTGCCCCACGGGGGGAGTGGATGCAAAGGGAGCAGCTGCCACTCCCTTCTTCCTCCCCCACATCCTGGGACCCAACAGGTGGGCCTGACCTGCCTCTGACCTCATTTTCCACTTCCGCACTTCCCCAGGTGAGCGTTCCAGAAATACTGCTGCTTCTAGGTTTTTTTTTTTTTTTTTTGGCTGCGTTGGGTCTTCGTCGCTGTGCGCAGGCTTTCTCTAGTTGCGGCGAGTGGGGGCTACTCTTCGTTGCCGTGCACGGGCTTCTCATTGTGGTGGCTTCTCTTTGTTGTGGAGCACAGGCGCTAGGCGCGCGGGTTTCAGTCGTTGCAGCACGCAGGCTCAGTAGTTGTGGCTAACGGGCTCTAGAGCGCAGGCTCAGTAGTTGTGGCATACGGGCTTGGTTGTTCCGTGGCCTGTGGGATCTTCCTGGACCAGGGATCAGACCCGTGTGCCCTGTGTTGGCAGGCAGATTCTTAACCACTGTGCCACCAAGGAAGTCCCTGTTTCTAGGTCTTTATCTGTGAGGCTCTCCCTCCTGGATTGCCGTACCCGGCCTTCCCGAGCCTCTGTCACTCACTTTTCCCACCCTTCCTTTCGGGGCCATCTGAACTCCACTCTCCCAAGGCTTACCTAAGTCACCTCCTCCAGGAAGCCTTCCTGGATTCCCCATCTGTACATAATCCCCCTCCTTCCCACATGGCAGCCAGAGGGGTCTTTGTTGAGCGAATATTCAACGATGCCAGGCTTCTGCTTAAACTCTCCCTGGACTCAGGTGAAGTCTGCACCTCTGGCATGGTCACGTGGTTACGAGGCCCGGCTCAGGCCAGCCTTGCTGTGCCGACCCCTCCAGTCTCACTGCCGTTTCCTCCTCTCCTCTGCCCTCTGCCCTCTGGCCTGCCCAAATTGCTATCCGTTCCCGAATTCACCTTACTTTCTGGGGCTTCCTGACCTTTGCCTGGGCTGTTCCCCCTTCTGGGAACACCCCTCCTCGTCTTTGCTTGGCCACCACCTCCTCACCCTCAGGCCTCCTTCCCTGAAACCTCCTGAGCCCCCAGCTTGAGTCAGGGGCCTCCACTGACCTCCCACAGCCCAGTGTCACAGCTGGGGACACACCAGGCACAAACAGGACACACCTGGGACAAACAGCAGGTACAGGTCTGCGTCCCCCTCCGCCTCCCCTCCTGGCCTCGAGGCCGGCTCTGCCCTGTTCACTGCTGTGTCCCCAGGGCCCGGCCACAGCAGGTGCTCAGCACCCATCCGTCGCCCCGAGGTGCTTCACGTACACATTGTCATCGACTCCTGGGCGCTGTCCCGGGGGCCGACATGGTTTATCGTCTCCATGGCGATGGGAGAACTAAGCTGAGGCTCAGAGGTCAGAGCAGGGACGAGGACGAGGTCTGTC
Source organism: Stenella coeruleoalba (assembly GCF_951394435.1). Lineage (NCBI taxonomy): Eukaryota > Metazoa > Chordata > Mammalia > Artiodactyla > Delphinidae > Stenella > Stenella coeruleoalba. The sequence goes on from NC_137153.1 coordinate 116,919,071, forward strand.
CTTGCGACGTGGCAGATGCCTCCCCAGTGCTGCTGTGTGCTGGGTGCGCTCTCAGATGTGGCCTTGTTCATTTTGTCCTCGTAGTCGCCCAGAGCGGGGTCCCACCATGGCTAGACGAGGCTCCTGAGCCCCAGGAGGTGCAGGGCACGCCTGAGCCCTGGCATCCTCCCCCGCTCCCCTGGCTCGTCCCCAGGAGAGACAGGAGGCAAAGTGGCCAGAAGGGATCCGGAACCAGGGCTTGAGCTGAACAACCTTGGACAAGTTACTGGACTGCTCGGTGCCTCAGTTTCCCCATCTGGAAAGTGAGGGTGATAATCGTCAAGCTTTATAGGAACACCGTGAAGAATGAATGAGCTAATTCATACACAGCGTCTGGAACAGAGCCGAGTAATAAGTTCTCTGTTTTGTTAATAATGCTAACACTACGAATAACACTGATCAGGATAACCATGGAGGGATCCTGAGGTTGAGGGTCCTCCCCTCATTATGTCGATGGGGAAACTGAATCCCAAACAGGTGGAGGGATTTTTGGTCCTTCATCAAGCTGACATCTGAACCGTGACCTGGACAACAGGACTCAACCACAGAACGGTGTTCCAGGCACAGGGAACGGCAAGGACAGAGGCTCAGCAGTGGGAAGGGGCTTGGTGTGTTTGAAGAACAGCAGGGAGGCCAAGGAGGCCGGCCTGGAGGGGACAGTTGAGGCTTCTACAACAAAACCAGGGCCCTTGTGATGCCCAGTCCTTGCTGTAGGGGAACTCTCTCTAAAGAGCTTATAAAGAAAAATATAGATCTTTTCTTTGCCACAAAGTTCCGTGGACCTCAAGTAAATGCCCTTTGACTCATTTTGGTGGTGCCTTTCTCTAACCCTCTTGGGTCAGCCCACCACCCACCTCACTGTTGTATCCTAGAATGGTTATACCCCACAGGGTGAAGGTAGACTAGGGATGGTTAAACAGCGACACTCATACCGCCACTCTCCCCACCTGTGTCCACAGCAGACATCAGTAATGGATCACAGATTATGGCACTCTGGATCAGTCTCCTCCAGTGCTGTGGGCAGACCGTGTAATTATTCTTAGCACACGAAATGAACCAATTTGTAATCCCATGATGGGCCTACACCTCCCTGGTTCACTGGGACCATAACACAAGACTGCTGGGTTAGAGGCCAGATCCAATCAGCCCGCTATCCCCTCTGTCCTTTGCACAGGAAACAAATGGGACAAGCACCTGCATCCCAAGTGCCCGGGCCCATTTCAGAGGACCCTTTCTCACCACGGCCTCCAGCCATGCCCTTTCATGTCCTAAATGGCTCTCTGGCACCTGATAGCTGGGGAATGCCTGCCCTTCCTTGGGAAAACTGAGGTTCCTGAGCCCAGACTACCAGGGCAGCAAACAATTTAGCACCAAACCATCTGGGGTGGGATTGGGAAATGGGAGGGAGGGGCACACGGAGAGCAGCGGGGTCGCAATGGACAGAGTTTTCCTGTCCCACCTGTGACATGTGTGGGTGGATTCAGCCAGGGCGGCTTCAGTTTCCTCCTGTGTTTCTCTCTCTCTCTTGCTTAAAACCCTTCGTGGCTTCTTACTGCACTTAGAATAAAGATCCAGCCTTTATTGCCTGGTCCTCGGGGCTCCCCAAGGTCTCTGGCCTCACCGTCTCCCCGGCTTACCAGGCACCAGCCACACTTACTGTCCCTCAGCCATGCCACGCTCCTTCCTACCTTAGGGCCTCCATCCTTGCTGTTCCCTCTGCTGTTCCCTCTGCCCCAGATCTTGGCATCTTCGCTGCAATGTCACCTCCTGGGAGAGGTCTGCACTGACCACCCTGCCTCTGTTTCTCCAGCCTGGTACAGGATCGTCTTGTTTGGTGCTGACTTTCAGTAGCTGCTCCCCAGAATAGGAACCAGACCCAGGGGTCTTCTGTGACTCTGTTACTTGTCCTGGGCCACCCAGTGAGCAGAAGCAGAGCTGGGCACATCCCAGGTCCTCCAGGAGAGCTGAGGCCCCAGGTGGTCAGGACTGCAGACCAGGCCACAGGGATGTGATGCCTGAGCCGGGCCAGCTGGGCGCTCACCTCACACCCGGCTTCATGCTGGACACCCATGGTGTCATCTCTGCTGCTCCTAGCTCTGTATTTGGCAGAGACGGGAGGAGGCTGGGGCGTCAGGAGGTGGGGCCAGTGTCAGGTCCACAGCCAGCCCGAGGCCCCTGCCTACCGGATCCCTTGTTCTTGACCAAGCTCCATTCACCACAATGGAAGGTCGGGAACCTCGGTGGGGACTGACTAGGAAACTGTAGCAGGTCCCAGGCCCTTAAAGGCGACCGTGAAATTGTGATCACCTGGAGGGTGAAGGGAACGCCATCCCAAGGGGGAACAGCAGGGCACAAATAGTGCCCCAACACAGTTCCATGATGAAGATAGTGGAGGGAAAAGAAGATGGAAAGGAGACAGGCCAGAGGCTAGAAGTGGGTGTGCTGGGGGTGGTGGCATCATGGGTATTCTTTTTTCTCTTATATTTTCTATTTCACAAGTTGTCTGTAATGCTTTTGTTACATTTATAATAACCAAATAACCCGATGGTATTGTAACAAAAAGTGGGCGGAAGCAGGAGGAATTCTGCAGCCGCCTCCACGGGGCCAGCTGTCAATCCTGGACCCTCCTCCGCAGTCACAGCTGTGGGTAAGGAGGCCGCCGCCAATGCCGTGGGGTCAGTCCAGGAACAGCCCGTTTTACAGATGAAGAAACTGAGGCTCTGAGGGGCAGAGACACTTGCCTGGGTCTCACAGCTCTGTGTGTGTGTGTGTGTGGAGTCTAGGTCCAGCTTGCTGGCCTCCACGGCCTGGGCTATGGAGGCTCAGCTCTGCTGGCTCTGGCTTTGGGAAACCCCACAGAGCTGAAGGCGGTGGAGGATGGGGGGACGTGGTGAGGAGAGAGGTGGGGGAGGGGAGAGGAGCGGGGAAGAGGCCTCATCCTCATGGATGTGTTCGAGCCCCTCCTCCAGGATCATCTGAAGGCAGGTCTCCAGGGAGCTGGGAGGGGAATGCCAGGGGAAGGGAGGTGTTTGAAGAGATAATGGGAGAACAGTTTACCAGGGCCGCTGCGGCAGTCCCTCATTGCAGCTGGGGGTTACGCTTTATTATCTATCCATCTATTTACTTCCCACTTTCCACACTGCGGAGAGCAGCATCTGCCGCACTTAACCCTGGCGGGGAGGGAGGTGGGCCTGGAGGGCTATGTGAGACTTGCTTCAAGCTGGGTCCCAGAGGACGAGGCTCTGTGGGAACTGCAAGCAGTGAATTCCAGAAAGTCCTAGCAGGCTGGTGCCTTTGGGGACCCAAGGCCCTGGCGGCGTTGGGGATGCTGGGGGCCACAGAGAACGGGGATGCTGAGCTGGAGTTGGACCCGTGCCTCATGGCCAGCGTGCATTCATGCATTCACTCATCCCTCATTCATTCATTAATTCACTCCCTCATTGCTCCCTCATGCCTTCATTCACTCATTCATTCATTCATCCGGTCACTTATTCACTCCCTCATTCATTCAGTCACTCATTTGCTCCTCATTCATTCAGTCAGTCACTCCTTCATTCATTTATTCACTCCCTCATTCACTCCCTTACTCCTTCATTCATTCACTCACTCCCTCATTTGCTCACTCCTTCATTCATTCTCTCACTCTTTCACTAATTCATTCATCCGCTCACTCATTCCTTCATTCATTTGTTGGTTCATTCATTCCGTAAGTCTTTACTGAGCACCTATTATGTGCCAGGCCCATGGCCAGCACTGGGGGCAGCAGGGACTGGGGGAGACGAGGTGCTGGAGTCCCCTGGGGCACACAGGCTGGCGCAGTGGCGGTTAGAGGCGGGGTGGGAAGCTTACAGGGAGGAAGCCCAGCGTTGAGTCGGGAGTGTTTTCTAAGTGGCATTCAGCCTTCAGTGTTTTTATGAAGTGACAGATTTCTTTTTTTTTCCCCCTTTCCCTCTTAAAGAGGCTTAAGAATGCAGTTGTCAAATCTGGGATTTTTTTCTCTCGTCTCCACCCCATCGTGGAGAGCTGGTTCCCAAGCACAGTCAACCGTGCCGAAAACCTGTGCTCTGGTGGCTGGAAACTGGGTGTGTGGAGCTCAGGAGCCGTGCCACGTCCCAGGCTCGGTTCCACAGCTTCTCCTCCCATCCCCAAAGAGAGTTGAGACCCCTGCTCTCGAACACGGTTGTGGGAGGGGTGGTCTCCATATAAATTCCTCAGAAGGCTGTTTGTGCCTCACTCCCCCTCCCCGGCCTAACCTGCACCAGCGACAGTGCCAGGATTACTGCTGCCTCCACCCTTGGTCTGGAGTCAGGCTGAAGGCACTGAGGAAAGCAGGCCACGGAGGCTTCGGGCCTCGCTGCTGACTGGCCGCACGCAGAGGCGGCGGCAGGGTCCAGCTGTGGCTCCCCATTTGCTAGCTGTGCAGCTCCAGTAGGTATTTACTGAGCACCCGCAGTGGGCCCTGCAGATTCGGGGTGAGCTATAAGACGGGGTCCCTGCCCTGACGGACCCTGTGGTGCACTCACTGGCCCAGGCATCATACAGGCTACAGGCACAGCTGCGAGGCCCAGGCCAGGGACAGGGTGCTGTGAGGGTGTCAACCGGTGTGTATACTGGGGTCTTGGGTGGCCAGAGCGGGCTTCTCTAGGGGAGATGCTCTGAAGCCAAGAAAAAAAGGGGGAAGGAGGAGGGGAAGGAGTGGGCCGGGCAAAAGAAATGCCGTGTGAAGGCCCTGAGCCAGGAGATTTAACAGCCCCCAGCCTCAGTTTCCCCATCTGTACAATGGGCATCATAATCCTCCCCTCCTGGGGCTGTTGAGACGATTTGGTGAAATGGTGCCTGGAAATCGCATATCTTCGTGCCGGCTCTCAGTAGGTCCCTATTATTCAGAATTGCAGGTCACTGGAAGGCAGACACTGGGGAAGACCCTTTCCCCCGCTTTGTGGGGGTCCCCAGAGACCATCTAGCCCCGTGGTTCTCCACTGGAGTGATTCTGCTCTGGGGGGATATTTGGCACTGTCTGGAGACACTTCGGGTTGTCATAACCTGGGGCGGGGGTGCTCCTGGCATCTAGCAGGTAGAGGCCAGGGATGCCGGTAAACCACCGGACAGACCCCCATGACCAAGAATCATCTGACCCCAAATGTCAGTGGCGTGGGTGGAAAAACCCTGATCTAGTCTAAGTCACTTATTTTACCAGCAGGGAAACTGGGGGGCATTGCAGGGAAGGGGTTTGCTCGGGCCCCTCTCACAGTGAGACAGGATGGGCCAGGACTGGAGCACAGGGCAGGCCCCAGAGCAGGTTTCCAGGCAGCAGCGTGTCTGAAGGAGAGAGGGGGTGAGGGCGGGGAGAGGGAGAGGCCCAGGCCTGTTGGAACCTGAGCCTGGGTCAGGGATGGGGCTGCAGTCACGTACATCTCTCAGTCATCCTGGGATGGAATTCTTGGGCAGGAACTCTGTTATTTTTAAAATTTTTATTTGTTTTCTTTTAACGTTAAGGCAGCTACTATATTTTGAGCAAGAAAGTGGCATAAGTAAGCGAGTGTCCCCCTAACATGCCAGCTCGTCCCCCACGGCACCCCACCACCCCCAGCTTCCCCCGTGCTTTGGGAGAAAAGCATCTTTTCTCTGCCCAGTCCTGTCATCCACTGTCACCCCTCTGCACAAGGCAGGCATGGCCTCGCCTGGTATCTGCTTAAAGTCCAAAAATTGTCCAGATGGCGCAGCTAAACGGCTGCATCTGGGGAGATGAAATTCATTCGGTCAGAGCTGAAGGCACCAGCTGACACAGGGCCACTGACCCCTGATCCTGAATCAGAGAAAATGAACGCGTTTGCCCAGCTTTCCACAGGTGCTTCCATGTACGAACAAGTTCTGTAGCCCCTTCCATTAAAACGTTTTCTGATCAAACGATCTTGCAGACGAAAGCTCACCTAGCCTCAAGTCTACAACACAAAAGCAAGGAGAAAATGACAGATTTTCTGCTGCCATCACATCGGGAACCTTCACAAGGGGGGCCGGGGTGCACGAGGCCCCAGGGCACCGCTAGGCTGTCTGCGCCAGCGATTCCAGGTTCTGCCTCCGGGCCTCGAAGTTTGTCAGCCGGCCGGTTGTCTGCCGTCCACACCGGGTCTCCCACAGACAGCCGCGTGGCCTTCTCGTATTTCTTCTCGTCCGGTGTGAAACGGTGGTAAATCCCGGCAGGGAGAATGATCGTGTCTCCTTTCTCCATGATGGTCCGGATCCACCCGTCCTCTTTATCTCTCACGTCAAAGTACCCACCGCCGACCAAGGTGACGCGAATCTTGTCGTCCAGGAGTAAATGCTCCTTGTAAATCATCTTGGTCTTTTCTTCGTAATTTGGTACTTTGTCTCCGCCTGTGGTTATTATGTCCATCCAGGAGTAGATTCTCTCTTTTCGGATCTTCTCTAATTCTGGGTCATTCTCATATTTGTAAAGGACCCCGCGCCCGCGCAGCTGCTCCAGGCCGACCAGGCGCACAGGCTCCACGTGGTGGAGCCACGGCGGTTGTCAGCCGAGTCGTCCACGTTCCGGGCCTGCGCCGTGGCGGGGCCGGGGTCACTGCCGCCTTGCCCCAGACCCGTGCTGTGACCTGCTCAGGCTGGTCTCAAGAACTCTGTTATTAAGCCGCAGGTCCCTTGGGTGCCTGCCGTGGGGTGGGGTGTGGGTGGGGGTGTGTGCCTGGGTGAGTGTCCTGGCTCGGCCCACCACGGGGGCTGGGCTGCACCTCGGAATCAGACCATGGCAGGAAGTCTTGGCCTCAGAGCTGTGAGGACTTGAAGAGCAAATTTGGGGCCTGGGGCAAGTGGGGCGTCTGGGACAGACCTCCTCCCCTCTGCTCCAGCGAGACAGGGTGCCCCCCATCTTCTGATGATGAACGATGGATGGGGTTATGCAATGTTTGGGGAGCAGGCTCTTGGCTTTCCATGGGGCTGGGGCCAGTGCAGCCTGGCAAAGAGGGAGCCTGGGAGGCAGGAGTCCCGGGTGTGAGCCCTGTATCTGCTGCTAACTTGCTGTGTGACCTTGGGCCAGTCTCTCTCCCTCTCTGGGCCCCCAGTTCCCCATCAATCCACAGAGGGGTGGGCGTATATCTGTGGTGCTCTAACCATCTGCATGGAGTTCTCAGGTTCTGACCACGGTGCCCAGGGCTTAGGAAGAAGACGCCTGACACCTGGCCTCTCCCTCTCTCTGTGTGTTCATTCGTTCATTCATTCATTCATTCATTCAACTCATTCATTGAGCTCACTGGACATTTACTGAGCCCCCGTTATGTACAAGGCGTCGGGGCACTGGGAGTTCACTGTTGGGTGGAGGACACAGCCTGGTGGCAAACATGACACAGCGTGGTTCACGCTGCGCTGGGGTCGTTCAAGGGATGGGGGAGCAGATGAGCAGGCACAGGGACCTGCAGGCCCAAAGGCCTGGCGGCTGGATGGCATGGCAAGCTCTGGAAAGTGCGGCAGGGTGTGGAATATGGGTGGCGTGGGGCGGTGAGGGTGTGTGGCCAGAGGAGGCGGGGCCGTCAGGCTGGAGCAAACCCTCATCGACTGGGCCCCTGAGGGGGTGGGCCTGCTGCTAATGGCAGCAAGGGAGCTGGGGCCCCACAGTGACAGTCTCTGCAGGGGAAACCAGATAGTCCCCTGGAGGCTCCCCACCGAGGCCAGCCTGCCTGTACCCACCTGCCCCCAATAAAGCTTCAGGGCCCCCCGCAGGTGCTCACAGCACTGACAGCTCCCGCTGCTGCGGCACCTGCACTGTCTTCCCTCCTAGGAGCCAGGCACCCGCAGGGGCCGGGCCTCGAGACGCCTCTGGGCACCTTTTGTTCTCCCTTTATTGTTTTTAATAATCTTTTCAAATTACTCAAGTGACACACAGCCATTGTGGGGAAATGGGAGGCTCTGGGGGACACAAGGGGAAGCGATGGCCCCCCTCTGGCCTCCAGAGCCGGCTGTGCCCCACTGTGGTCATCACGGCCTGGCGCCGGGCCTGTTCCCTCCTCCTGTCCAGGGACCCGTCCTGCCCAGGGGCCTGGGGTCATGGACCAGAATAGGCTCTGAAACGCTCCTCTCTGGCTCTGCGTCCTGGCCCAGATGTGAAGGTTTGAGTCTGGAACACCCAGCTGGGAAGGAGGCTTCAAGGGGAGGGACCCGGAGGGGCCGAGTTCCTTTCTGGTACCTGCTGTGGGAGGGGCCCTGACCTCTGTGCCTCAGTGCCTTCATCTGTGAAATGGGGATCACTGAACCCACTGAGCAGGGCTGAGTGGCGACTGCAGGAGGAACCGCCCACGAAGGCTTAGGCCAGTGCCCCGCACGGGGCTGTCGTCAGAGGTGCGGGTGGTGGCGAGATGGGGCAGCGATCCTGGTTACTGGGCCGGGACCGCCTCCCTGGGCCTCTGGCCCCTCGAGGTGCCCCAGGGCGTGGGTGGGGAGGCGCGCACAGGCCCCGCCGTTTCTTACAGCCTCATGCTTGCTGGGGAGCTCTGCGGGAGAGTGGGTGCCTACGGCAGCGCAACGCCACGCCCCACTCCATCTCCCAGCCTCGCCCTCGCCCCTAAGGAACCGCTGACATGTTAGCAAGAGTCTTGTCTTGCTTTCTTTCTGACATCTGACCTTGATCACTTAGGCCTCAGAATTCCCAAGGCTCCCTACTGCCGGTGCCCTGCGTGTCCCTTCACCCAGCCTGGGCCCCTTAGCTTGTTCTCTGATGGGTGGAGGGACAGTGGCTTCTCCACATGCTCTCTGTGTATACGGCCCTCAGTCACGGCGCCACCAGCAACTTTCCCGGGACGTGACGGGAGAGTGGCCCTGGGTAGACCAGAGAACAGGGGGGCTGGAAGGAGGGGACATCTTCAGCGAGCCCGTGTCTCTGAGCATCTGGCCCCATCAGTGGTTACTCTGAACCCCACCTCGGCTCCAGTCTGGGCTGCAAGGACTTGCAGATCTCCCCGTCTCGAAGCCTCAGTTTCCTCATCTTTAAAATGGGCTTGGGACTTCCCTGGCGGTCCAGTGGTTAGGACTCCGCACTTTCACTGCTGGGGCCCAGGTTCAATCCCTGGTCGGGGAACTAAGATCCCACAAGCCACGTGGCCAAAAAAAAAAAAAGGGGGAGGGCTTCATCATAGGGCTCATAGGGCTGTTATGGGCGTTCCAGGAGAATCAGGTTTGCAAAGTTCCCAGCAGACAGTGGTCCAGCAGAGGTAGCAGCTGGTAGCTGATAATAGCTGACCCCTCTCTCTAGCCCCCCTTTGTGCTGGGAATCCTCCTCAGGGGAATGTATGTCCTGGTTGGAGTTGCCAAGCTACACGCAGGAGCCAACTTATGAATCGATTTAAAAGAACACATTGGGGCTTCCCTGGTGGCGCAGTGGTTGAGAGTCCGCCTGCCGATGCAGGGGACACGGGTTCGTGCCCCGGTCCGGGAGGATCCCACATGCCGCGGAGCGGCTAGGCCCGTGAGCCATGGCCGCTGAGCCTGCGCGTCTGGAGCCTGTGCTCCGCAGCGGGAGAAGCCACAACAGTGAGAGGCCCGTGTACAGAAAAGAAAATAAAAAATAAAAAAATAAAAGAACACATTGAGGTCATGATACTAAAGATCATGCCATTGCTTATTTTTTACGTCCAGCCCTGTGCCAAGTATGCTGCATCATCATCTCACGCAGTCCCCGCAGGATGGATGTGAAAGCTGTCCCTGTTTATAGATGAGGAGAGTCAGGCTCAGAGAGGTGAAGGCACCTGCCTGAGGATGCAGCTAGCAAATGGCAGGACTGGGGTTTGGGCTGCAAAGCCATGTTGCCATCAGCTGGCCGGGTATCTGGAGGGTCCCTGGGCACTGGGAATGCAGGGTGGACAGGTCCAGTTGGAAACCACCAGCATGCCCTCCGAGCTTGCTGGGCGGCTCCCGCGTCGTTTACACAGTTCTCTGGGAACAGAGGCAGGGGAGCGGGTGTGTGCACACTGCGGGGTAGGCATGTGGGAGGAGCCAGCTGCCGGCCCCATATGGTGCCTCTGCCCACCAGCGCCACCAGCACCACCAGCCTGCCTGGCTCCGGGAGGGGCTCAGTGGAGAGGGTCGGGAAGCGGGGAGTACCTTGTGCGAGAGTGGGACTTCCGGGAGGTCGTTCATGCAAGTTTTGTTTTAGTCACCTGTGTGGAGCAGGGGGCCGAGTGGCCAAGTGACTCTTATCCCTCTGGGACAGATGAGGCTAAGAGAGGTGTGACCACCTGTCCCAGGTCACACAGCTAGCAAGAGGCAGAGGTGGGATGAGTCCATGCCTGTGGAGTCCAGGTCTGTGCTCACAACCCCGTGTGGCACTGTCTCCCTGGACAGGGACTCACAGGCTTTCAGGACGCTGGGCAGGAGCTCCCAGCAGGTGGGTGATGCTGGAGTCTCCTTTACCCTCTCTCACCTGGCCTCTACCTCCAGGTACAAAGGCTTCATCAAGGACTGCCCCAGCGGGCAGCTGGATGCAGCGGGCTTCCAGAAGATCTACAAGCAGTTCTTCCCGTTTGGAGACCCCACCAAGTTCGCCACATTTGTTTTCAACGTCTTTGATGAAAACAAGGTGAGCTGGGAATTGACAGGGCCTGTGCCAGCCTGGAGTCCCCTCCCTCCTGCGGCAGCCTGCGTGGCTCCACACCCACGCTGTCCTGCTGATGTTGCATTCCAGAGAAGGAACACAGACGTGTGCGCTCACACACGCACATATACACACAAACGCACGCACGTGTGTGCACACCCACACGTGCTTATACACAGATGCACACAAATGCATGCATGCACACACACATACATGCACTCATTGTACACAAATGCACGCACGTATACACATTGCAGGAGCTCACCCACACACAAGGAAGCCACAGAGATCCGTGTATGCACACACATACCATGCACACAGACATACACGTGTACACACATGCACACATGTGTATACCTTGACCCTTTCCTTACAAGCACAAAATGCAGATGCCGCCAGGGATAATAACAGGATTTATAATCACAACTGACATTTACTGAACATTTACTACGTACTACGCTCTTTATGTGGATTTTTTAAAAAAATAAATTTATTTATTTATTTTATTCTTGGCTGCGTCGGGTCTTCGTTGCTGCGCACGGGCTTTCTCTAGTTGTGGCGAGCGGGGGCTCCTCTTCGTTGCGGTGCGCGGGCTTCTCACTGCGGTGGCTTCTCTTATTGCACAGCATGGGCTCTAGGTGCGCGGGCTTGGTAGTTGCAGCACGCGGGCTCGGTAGCTGTGGCTCGTGGGTGCAGGCTGAGTGCAGGCTGAGTAGTTGTGGTACACGGGCTTAGTTGCTCTGTGGATTATTTTTAGTGAGACCTTACAACCAACTACCTGTAGGGATGCCTTTTAATTGCCCCCATTTTGCAGATGGGGAAACTGAGAATCATATAATGCGGGATCTTTTGTGCCTGGCTTCTTTCACTGAGCATCGTGTTTTCAAGGCTTATCCGTGTTGCAGCGTGTCCCTTCCTGGTGACGGCCACCCTGACAGTTGGCACATCCGCCACTGGGGCATCTGCGGTCCTCCAGACTCTGTGCCACGCTGGCATCTTTCCTGGCTCACTTGTATTCAAGGTGGACGTACTGTAACTTGTCTCCCCGCTCCGTGCTGTAGGACACTCGGAATTTTTCTGCTCTGTCACGCCCTGGCTTTCTCCGCAGGTGGCCTCAGCGGACGATCACACTGCCTGGCCCTGGGAAGAGCTCTGGCCTCTCCGGACCTCAGTTTCCTTATTTGCAAAATAAATAGGATTGAACAGTCCAGAGCCCCACCTTTTTCTAAAGTCTCTGAGCCTGTGGTTCAAGGCCGAGGAGGAAGGGGTTTCTGGGCAGGAGAAAGGGACTCCTGCCCAGAGGGTCCCTCTTCCTCCCACCAGATGTGGAGTGTCAGGCTCTCCCTTTGGTCTCACCCGTTTCCCTGTCCCTCCTGCCTGGATTTTCCCTCTTTTTTTTTTTTTTGGCCACACCATGCAGCACGTGAGATCTTTGTTCCCCAACCAGGGATCAAACCCGTGCCCCCTGCATTGGGAGCGCGGAGTCTTAACCACTGGACTGCCAGGGAAGTCCTCTTTTCCCATTTCTAATCCTACCCTCTCCCCATCCCCTTCCTTCTCATCACCCTCATTCCCGTACTCTCCACTTGGGTGTCTGGTACCTGCTGCCGCCCATCACCACCTGCCCAAGGTGCAGCCTGACCAGGTGACTCAGCGCTAACTGAGGCCCACCCCCACTCCCCTCTCTCCTGCAGGATGGGCGGATTGAGTTCTCTGAGTTCATCCAGGCGCTGTCGGTGACCTCGAGGGGAACCCTGGATGAGAAGCTGCGGTGTAAGTCCTGCCCCCTGGGCTCTATGGGGCGGCCACTGGGCGGTCCCAGGCGGGAGGGAGGCCAACTACCTGGGCCAGGTCATCTGTCTGGGGCTGAGAGTGGCACAGATGTCCTGCCCTTCCAGGTCAGAGGCAGTTTCTTGGAGGAGGCCAGGCAGGAGGAACGTGTCTTCCTTAGATGCGTGGACAGATGGGGCGGAAGCAAAGGGGCGTCCGAGCAGGTGCAGACATGGGACCTCGGGCAGGACAGCGTGGAGTTAAAAGACCTGGTTCCAGGGCTGGATCCACTACTTAGGAGGCTGTTTTGATGACTGATCTCATTCATTCACTTATTTACTGGTTCACCCAACAGATGTTGACCAAATATGGCCGCGTGTCAGTGCTGAGCAGAGGCCAGGACCCACGGGTGCATCGGATAGACGGGCACCTGCCCTCGCGGCTGTCAGTCTAGCTCAGGGACCTTATCCAAAAGATCCCAGAAAACTGCAGGCGAGGCAGGAAGAGGGAAGTGTGAACCGACAGGAGAGGAACTGACCCTGTTATGAGTCGGGAGCTGAGCTGGGACGGGTGAAGGTGCCAGGGAGGGAGGAGGGAAGAGGGTTCCAGGCAAGGGAAACAGCATGTGCGAGGCCCTGAGGAGGGATGAGAGAAGGATTCAGAGGGGAGAGTGTGCAGGCTCCTGCTGCTGCGAGAGGGGATCTGGAGAGAAGATGAAAGCAGCTGGGCCAGAGCTCACTTCCCACTGAGACACTTCCACTGCTTTGCATCAGCACCGAGAAAACGCGACAGTTTCTTTTTCTTTCTCTTTTTAGGAATAAAAGAGGATTTTATTTATGCAGAAGCTCCTGCCCTCCCCCCCAGGCATATTATTTTATTTTCTAAGTTGATCCCAGCAGGATACAGTGTAATTGTGGAAAGGAAGTGGGCTGAAAGGAGGCAGAGGCGGGGGCATGGGGAAGGAGAGGGGGGCCTTTAGGGCTCCTCCTGGGGTCCCCTCCCTCCCACAGCTCCAGCTCCAGCCTCAGCTCTCGCAGATTCAGTGCCCCCTCCTTTTTTTTTTTTTTTTTTTTTGCGGTACGCGGGCCCCTCACCGCCATGGCCTCTCCCGTTGCGGAGCACAGACTCCGGACACGCAGGCTCAGCGGCCATGGCTCACGGTCCCAGCCGCCCCGCGGCATGTGGGATCCTCCCAGACGGGGGCACGAACCTGCATCCCTTGCATTGGCAGGCGGACTCTCAGCCACTGCGCCACCAGGGAAGCCCCCCCACCCCGCTCCTTTTTATATTTAGTTTTTTTTTTAATAACCCTAGTTGAAACGGCCCGTGTGTTCCTGTCGTGCGTGCACGTGCGCGTGTCCCGTCTGTTTTGATGTAAATATTCATTGATTGGATGAGTAATGGGGCTGTGGTGCAGTGCGGGGGGCGGTGGGGAGCAGCACCCCCTTCCCCGGGCCGGGGGTCACTCTGCCCTGGCTGGTTGACCGCAGGGGCCTTCAAGCTCTACGACTTGGATAACGATGGCTACATCACCAGGAACGAGATGCTGGATATAGTGGACGCCATTTACCAGATGGTGGTGAGAGGCCCGGGTCCTATGGGGTAGGAGGAGGCAGTAGGGGCATCAAATTTAGTGACTGGGCCTGTCCCAGAGGAGGCACCCCCGTGGGACTGCTCTCCTGACCGGGGCAAGCGTTGGTCAGGTAAGGGTCACTGCCTGGGGCCGCTCAGCACATCTCCAGCTGGGCTGGCAGATGGGGGCTCGGGTGGGTGCGAGGTTCTGGAGCAGAATTACAGATGGCGGGGGACATTGTGGGGAGTGGGAGGCAGAGGGGGTCCTCATCTGGAACCTGCCCAGGTCTGGGGAGCATATTTTTGGGAAAAGGGCCCAAAGCCCAGAGTGCCAGGAGCCAGCCCCCACCTTGTCTGTCCCTGGCAGGGGAACACCGTGGAACTCCCCGAGGAGGAGAACACCCCCGAGAAGCGGGTGGACCGAATCTTCGCCATGATGGACAAGGTGAGGCCCCTCCCGTAGGTGCCACTGGCCACCTACAGGCCTGGCTCGAGGCAAGCAGCACACCTGGTGTGACGTCCACTGGTCCGGTTGGCAGCCGTCCCCTTCAGACATCCAGGGTTTTAAGTACATTTGTCCAGCACTTTCTCTTTGATCAACTAAGATTCTTTATTTATTTTTTAAAATTAATTAATTAATTTATTTATCTATTTTTGGCTGCGTTGGGTCTTTGTTGCTGCGCGCGGGCTTTTCTCTAGTTGTGGCTAGAGCGGAGGCTGTTCTTCGTTGCGGTGCGTGGACTTCTCATTGCGGTGGCTTCTCTTGTTGCGGAGCATGGGCTCTAGGCACGCGGGCTTCAGTAGTTGTGGCACGCGGGCTCAGTAGTTGTGGCTCGCGGGCTCTAGAGCGCAGGCTCAGTCGTTGTGGCACACGGGCTTAGTTACTCTGTAGCATGTGGGATCTTCCCAGACCAGGGCTCGAACCCATGTCCCCTGCATTGGCAGGCGGATTCTTTTTTTTTTTTTGCGGTACGCGGGCCTCTCACTGCTGTGGCCCCTCCCGTTGCGGAGCACAGGCTCTGGACGCGCAGGCTCAGCGGCCATGGCTCAGGGGCCCAGCCGCTCCGTGGCATGTGAGATCTTCCCAGACCGGGGCACGAACCCACGTCCCCTGTATCGGCAGGCGGACTCTGAACCACTGCGCCACCAGGGAAGCCCTGGCAGGCGGATTCTCAATCACTGCGCCACCAGGGAAGTCCCAAGATTCTTAACCTTTTAAATTCTTTGCCACGGACAAGAAATTTGGGCATTCTGGAGAAGTTGTCTGTGGACTTTTCAGAGTAATGGTTTTAAGGCATCAGATAAAATCCACAGGATTAAAAAGGAAGCTATTTTGGAATGCAGCTATCAAAATTTTTTTTTAAAGAATTTGTGATGTGGTATATGAGCTTCTTTCTGAACGCATCGGATGATGAGTTACAGTGGTTTAGCCACCCCACAATTTCGAACCGATGATATGTACAGGTGATGCCTACAGCAACCGTGGAGTATTATAAAAATGCCTCGATCCCCACAGTTGACAAAGCCACAGGTACTGCTGGTTCTTGGGAGATCGTTACCTAGATTCATTATGGAAGGAAGAGCTAAATTTCAGTTATAAGTTAGCGAAAACAAAGACCTCATTTTTTCCCATTTTAGTTCACAGGCCTGCTGAATTCTGTTCTCAGACCCCAGGTTAAGAAACCCTTCTTTAGGGCTTCCCTGGTGGCGCAGTGGTTGAGAGTCCGCCTGCTGATGCAGGGGACACGGGTTCGTGCCCCGGTCTGGGAGGATCCCACATGCCGCGGAGCGGCTGGGCCCGTGAGCCATGGCTGCTGGGCCTGCGCATCTGGAGCCTGTGCTCCGCAACGGGAGAGGCCACAACAGTGAGAGGCCTGCGTACCGCAAAAAAAAAAAAAAAAAAAGAAAGAAACCCTTCTTTATACCAGACTTTTTTTAAACTGGAAATAACTTTGTTTTAAACTGGAATTTGATATCAAGATGGTAAGGAAACCGACTATTGCTTGCCTTCAATAAAAGAATTCAAATGAACAGTGACCTTGGGCTTATTATTACATTCTGGCTAGGTACAGGTGCCTGCCCTGAAAGCTTTGACCCTGAGGCCTCACTTCCTTAATTTAAAAAAGTGAGATCGTATGTCAGAGAGGCAGTAAAGAGACAGAGGCTCAGACCACGCTGCGCTGCTGATAATAATCAGAAGATGTGTCCATAGAGTGCGGCAGAGAATACTAACTTCTCGCAGGGCGGTTCCATGTTATTTAACACCAAGGTGTTAAATCCCCCCCACCCCCAATTCAGACAGCCCTTATTTTGGGAAGCAAAGTCCACGCTGTAGTCAGGCTGGGTGTAAATCTGGCTTCCGCAGTTAGCAGCCAGGGGGCCCTGGACAGCTGACTGAACCTCAGCATCCTCACCGGTGAAGTGGTGATAAGAGCAGCCCCTCTTTGGCTAAACGATACGCTGCTAAATAACCAAGAGATCCCTGAAGAAATCAACGAGGGAATAAAAAAATACCTAGAGACACATGACAATGAAAACACGACGACCCAAAACCTATGGGATGCAGCAAAAGCACTTCTAAGAGGGAAGCTTATAGCAATACAATCCTACCTCAAGAAACAAGAAACATCTCAGATAAACAATCTAACCTTACACCTAAAGGATCTAGAGAAAGCAGAGCAGCCCCTCTTCTTAGAGCGGCTGTGAGGACCCCGTGAGACCAAGAGCACGCATAGCATGAACGGGGCCCACGGTGGACGACCCTCAAGGTCTGCCTGTGGAGCTTGTGGAAACCTCGTCACCATCTCTCTCTCTGGGTGCAGGCTGTGGGTGGCTTCCAAGGCCTTTTTCTTTTGCTCTCACGGGTTTCCTTGCAAGATGCTCCAGGGGAAGGGATTCTGGCCCAAACCATTTCCTTCTGCAAGAGACCCACTAAAGCCCCTTTACGTGGACCCCGTCCAGCCTCCTTGTAGGTCTCCCGGGGGATGGCTTAAATGCCCTCCCAAGGGTGACCCCAGAGAAATGCATCAGGCTCTCAGCCCTGTGGGATTAACACCCTCTGTGGGGATGAACAGCAGCGAGGATGCTAACTGTGGAGTTATCGGGTGCTTCCGGTCTGCGGAACACTTTACACAGCTTGAGCTCAAGGAGTGCTCACCTCAGTGCCCTGAAGAAGCCGTTCAATTCCCTCCAGCCTCCAGATGAGGAAACAAGGGCCCAGAGAGGTGGGTCGTGTGCCCAAGGTCACCCAGCCAGGAAGTGCCCAGGTCTGTCTATGCCTGACCCCTCCCACCTAACGAGCTGCCTTGCCTCCCTCCTGACTTAACTGTGGAAGCTCTTTTGCAAGCAGCCCTGGGCTAGGCTTGGGGAGGGAGTGTCCAGGGCCCAGGGCAGAGGCCCCTGTCCTGGGAGGTTGGTTGTCCCCTCACCTTCACCCTCCTCTCTCTGCTTGCAGAATGCCGACGGGAAGCTGACGCTGCAGGAGTTCCAGGAAGGATCCAAGGCGGACCCGTCCATCGTGCAGGCGCTGTCCCTCTACGACGGGCTGGTATAGTCCAAGGCCCAGAGCTGAGGTGAGTGGAGGGGGACTTGGGGCCTGGGGTGGGGGAAAGGGGGCAAACCCAGCCTCAGGACACTTGGGGTTGGCAGATAAGTACTTGAGTTTCCGGGGGGGGAATCAGGGTCTGCCCAGTTGGCGCATAGCTAGTAAGGGAGGGCCTTCACGTCAGCCAGGGCTCCTCTATTTTTGTCATTTTTATATACCCAGATTCAGCCTGAGAGTTTACTTGAATAGAAGTTTCCCTGGGTTGAAAACACTTTGAAAATACCAGTTCTCAGCCAGAGCCAGGGGCCTGGGAGAACGGGAGTCTCTCATCTTTTCTCCGTTGGGGTGGCTGAAGACCTCAGCTTCCGCTCTCTTGATCAATAGCTCCAACGTGGTTTCTTTTTTTGCCCAGATTTCCGTTAAGTGCAGGATGATGTCCCACAGAGGCCTCTGTTGCTGGCAGAGAACTGATCCCCATGGTCCTGTCCAGCTACGAACACTCTTTTTTTTTTTTCTGGCTCTTTTTTTTTTTTTTTAACATCTTTATTAGAGTATAATTGCTTTACAATGGTGTGTTAGTTTCTGCTGTATAACAAAGTGAATCAGCTATACATATGTCCCCATATCTCTTCCCTCTTGCATCTCCCTCCCTCCCACCCTCCCTATCCCATCCCTCTAGGTGGTCACAAAGCACTGAGCTGATCTCCCTGTGCTATGCGGCTGCTTCCCACTAGCTGTCCACCTTACGTTTGGTAGTGTATATATGTCCATGTCTCTCTCTCACTCTGTCACAGCTTACCCTTCCCCCTCCCCATATCCTCAAGTCCATTCTCTAGTAGGTCTGCATCTTTATTCCCGTCTTGCCCCTAGGTTCTCCTGACCATTGTTTTAAAAACACTCTTGTATGTGTCTCCTGGTGGACGGATGATGCATCCTCTTGATATAGATCTAAGAGTAGAATTGCTGGGACTTAGAATGTGTGTATATTTTTAGCTTTAGTAGATACTTCCAGAAGTTTTCCAACATGGCTGTACCATCTCCGACTCCCACTTGCGGTGTATGAGAGCTCCCATTGCCCCACACCCTTGCCAGCACTGGGTGTTCTCTGTCTTTTAAAATTTCAGCCGTTTGGTGGGCGTGTCATGATAGCTTGCTGTAATCTGAATTTGCGTCTCACTGATGAGCACTGAAGTTGGGCACCTTGTCGTATGTGCACCCTCCATTATACCATCACATTTTGTGCAGTGCTGTCTTAGTTATCTCGCTGCACACTGCAGTCCCGCAAAACAGCATCTGAAAAGAACAAACATCAGGAATTTGGGTACAGCTTTGTTGGGTGCCTTCGGCCCAAGGTCTCTCATGAGGATGCAGCCAAGCTGTCAGGAGGGTGGCCAACCATCCCAGTTTGCCCGGGACTGTCCCGGATTTAGTGGCAAAAGTCCCATGTCCTGGGAAACCCCTCTGTAGTAGGTAAACTGGAATGATCATCAGCTGTTGGCCAGGACTGCGGTCTCATCTGAAGGCTTGGCCAGGGGTGACCCATTTCCAAGCTCACTCATTTGGTTTGGCGGCCTCAACATGTGGCCCTCTGCACAGGGCTGCCTAACAACATGGTGGCTGGCTTCCCCCAGGGTAAGCTTTCTGGGAGGGAGGGAGAGGGAGAACCCAAGATGAAAGCGCAGTCTTTTTATAACTCGATCTTGAGAAGCAAGATCCCATCACTTCTTTTTTAAGAACGCCTTGGCTACTTTAGGCTATTTCTATACAAATTTTAGAATCAACTTATAAATGTCTACACACACACACATGCACACACACGCTGGGATTTTGAATGGGATTGAGTTGAGTCTATTGTTCAGTCTGGGGGAGAATTGGCATCTTTATAATGTTGAGTCTTCCAGTCCATGAAGATGGTATATCTCTCTCTGTGTTTAGGTCTTTAATTTTTTTTTCTCTATAACATTTTGCTGTTTTTAGCTAAAAGGTCTTTCACATCTTTTAGTAGATTTATTCCTAAGTTTTTGATGGTGTTTTAAACAGTAATTTTAAAATTGTATTTTCTGTTTGTTTCTGATTTATAGAAATTCAGTTGATTTTTGTTTATTGATCATATATCCATGGTCCTGCTAACTTCATTTATTAAATCTAGGGAGTCTGCCTTAGATTCTTTTGGATTGCCTACATTCTATTTCTTCCTTTCCTATCCCTCTGCCTTTTGTTCCTTTTTCCTGCTTCCTTGCACTGGTTGGGCCCTCCAGTCACATAGGAGTAGTGATGGTGAACATTCTTGTCTCATTCTCAGTCTTGGGAGAAAGCTTTCAATAATTCACCATTAGTTACGATGCTTGTTATAGGTCCTTTGTAGATAGATTTTAGCAGATTTAGAAAGTTTAGAAAGTTTCTCTCTTTTCTAGTTTGGTAGGAGTTATTTGTTTTTTTAAAAAATCATGAGTGATATTGAACTTTATCAAAATTGTCTGCATTTATCAAGATGCTCATATGACTTTTCTCTCTTTTTTGTTGTCAGTATGATGAATTACACTGATTGATTTTGTGTGTGTGTGTGTGTGTGTGTGTGTGTGTGTGTGTGAATACATTTTATGGATCATCAGTGGATTCCTGTCCACTTAAATACACTACCTTTTTTTTTTCTATTCTTTTTCAAATTAGTTTTCCCATTTAGGTTGTTACATAATATTGAGCAGAGTTCCCTGTGCTATACAGTAGGTCCTTGTTGCTTATCCATTTTTTAAAAAAAGTTTTTAATCTTTATTGGAGTATAATTGCTTCACAATACTGTGTTAGTTGATGTTGCACAACAAAGTGAATCAGTCATATGCATACACACGTCCCCATATCCCCTCCCTCTTGAACCTGCCTCCCATCCTCCCTATCCCACCCCTCTAGGTCATCGCAAAGCACCGAGCCAATCTCCCTGTGCTATGCTGCTGCTTCCCACCAGCCAACGGTTTTACATTCTGTAGTATATATATGTTGATGGTACCCTCACTTCACCCCAGCTTCGCGCTCCAATCCCATGTCCTCAAGTCCATTTTCTATGTCTACCTCTTTATTCCTGCCCTGCAACTAGGTTCATCAGTACCTTTTTTTTTTTTTTTTTTTAGATTTCATATATATATGTTAGCATACGGTATTTGTTTTTCTTCTTCTCACTTACTTCACTCTGTATGACAGACTCTAGATCCATCCACCTCACTATAACTCAATTTCGTTTCTTTTCATGACTGAGTAATAGTCCATTGTATATATGTGCCACATCTTCTTATCCATTCATCTGTCAGTGGACATTTAGGTTGGTTCCATGTCCTGACTATTGTAAATAGTGCTGCAATGAACATTGTGGTACATATCTCTTTTTGAATTATGGTTTTCTCAGGGTATATGCCCAGTAGTGGGATTGCTGGGTCATATGGTAGTTCTATTTTAGTTTTTTAAGGAACCTCCATACTGTTTTCCATAGTGGTTGTATCAGTTTGCATTCCCACCAACAGTGCAGGAGGGTTCCCTTTCACCACACCCTTTCCAGCATTTATTTGTTTCTAGATTTTTTGAAAATGGCCATTCTGACCAGTGTGAGGTGATACCTCATTGTAGTTTTGATTTTCATTTCTCTAATAATTAGTGATGGTGAGCATCTTTTCATGTGCCTCTTGGCCATCTGTATGTCTTCCTTGGTGAAATGTCTATTTAGGTCTTCTGCCCATTTTTTAACTGGATTGTTTGTTTTTTGATATTGAGCTCCATGAGCTGTTTGTATATTTTGGAGAGTAATCCTTTGTCTGTTCTTTCATTTGCAAATATTTTCTCCCATTCTCAGGGTTGTCTTTTCATCTTATTTATCGTTTCCTTTGTTGTGCAAAAGCTTTTAAGTTTAATTAAGTCCCATTTGTTTATTTTTGTTTTTATTTCCGCTACTCTAGGAGGTGGGTCAAAAAAAGATCTTCTTGTGGTTTATGTCAGAGTGTTTTTTCCTATGTTTTCCTCTAAGAGTTTTATAGTGTCTCGTCTTACATTTAAGTCTTTAATACATTTGGAGTTTATTTTTGTGTATGGTGTTAGATAGTGTTCTAATTTCATTCTTTTACATGTAACTGTCCAGTTTTCCCAGCACCACTTATTGAAGAGGCTGTCTTTTCCCACTGAATGTTCTTGCCTCCTTTGTCATAAATTAGGTGTCCATATGTGCAGGGCGTATCTCTGGGCATTCTATCCTCTACCATTGATCTATATTTCTGTTTTTGTGCCAGTACCATACTGTCTTGATTACTGTAGCTTTGTGGTATAGTTTGAAGTCAGGGAGCTTGATTCCTCCAGCTCCATTTTTCTTTCTCAAGATTGCTTTGGCTATTTGGGATCTTTTGTGTTTCCATACGAATTGTAAAATTTTTTGTTCTAATTCTATGAAGAATGCCATTGGTAGTTTGATAGGGATTTCATTGAATCTGTAGATTGCTTTGGGTAGTAAAGTCGTTTTCACAATATTGATTCTTCCAATCCAAGAACATGGTATATCTCTCCATCTGTTTATGTCACCTTTGATTTCTTTCATCAGTGTCTTATAGTTTTCTGGGTACAAGTCTTTCGCCTCCTTAGGCAGGTTTATTCCTAGGTATTTTATTCTTTTTGTTGCAGTGGTAAATGGGAGTGTTTCCTTAATTTCTCTTTCTGATTTTTCGTTGTTGGTGTATACGAATGCCAGAGATTTCTGCACATTAATTTTGTATCCTGCAACCTTACCAAATTCATTGATTAGCTCTAGTAGTTTTCTGGTGGCATCTTTAGGATTTTCTATGTATAGTATCATGTCATTGGCAAACAGTGACAGTTTTACTTCTTCTTTTCCAACTTGTATTCCTTTTATTTCTTTTTCTTCTCTGATTGCTGTGGCTAGGACTTCCAAAACTACGTTGAATAAGAGTGGCAAGAGTGGACATCCTTGTCTTGTTCCTGATCTTAGTGGATATACTTTCAGTTTTTCACCATTGAGTATGATGCTTGCTGTGGGTTTGTCATATATGGCCTTTATTGTGTTGAGGTAGGTTCCCTCTATTCCCATTTTCTGGAGAGTTTTTATCATAAATCGGTGTTGAATTTTGATAAAAGCTTTTTCTGCATCTATTGAGATGATCATATGGTTTTTATTCCTTAATTTGTTAATGTGGTATATCACATTGATTGATTTGCATATATTGAAGAATCCTTGCATCCTGGGATAAATCCCACTTGATCATGGTGTATGATCCTTTTAATTTGCTATTGGATTCTGTTTGCTAGTATTTTGTTCAGGAATTTTGCATCTAGGTTCATCAGTGATCTTGGTCTATAATTTTCTTTTTTTATGATATCTTTTTCTGGTTTTGGTATCAGGGTGATGGTGGCTTCATAGAATGAATTTGGGAGTGTTTCTCCCTCTGCCATTTTTTGGAAGAGTTTGAGAAGGATGGGTGTTAGCTCTTCTCTAAATGTCTGATAGAATTCACCTGTGAAGCCACCTGGTCCTGGACTTTCGTTTGTTGGAAGATTTTTAATTACGGTTTCAATTTCATTACTTGTGATAGTTCTGTTTATATTTTCTAATTCTTCCTGGTTCAGTGTTGGAAAGTTGTACCTTCCCAAGAATTTGTCCATTTCTTCGTGGTTGTCCATTTTATTGGCATATAGTTGTTTGTAGTAGTCTCTTATAATCCTTTGTATTTTTGCGGTGTCAGTTGTGATTTCTCCCTTTTCATTTCTAATTTTATTGATTTGCATCTTCTTTTTTTCTTGATGAGTCTGGCTAAGGGTTTATCAATTTTTTTTTTTTTTTTTGGCTGCATTGAGTCTTCATAGCTGTGTGTGGGCTTTCTCTAGTTGCGGCGAGCGGGGGCTACTCTTTGTTGTGGTGTGCGGGCTTCTCATTGCAGTGGCTTCTCTTGTTGTGGAGCACAGGCTCTAGACACATGGGCTTCAGTAGTTATGGCTCGCTGGCTTCCGTAGTTGTGGCTCGTGGGCTCTAAAGTGCAGGCTCAGTAGTTGTGGTGCACGGGCTTAGTTGTTCTGCGGCATGTGGGATTTTCCCGGACCAGGGCTCGAACCCGTGTCCCCTGCATTGGCAGCCGGATTCTTAACCAGTGCGCCACCAGGGAAGCCCCTCCAGCTTTCGTTTGTATGTGTTCCTAGGTCTGAAGTGGGTCTCTTGTAGACCGCATATATATGGGTCTTGTTTTTGTATCCATTCAGCGAGCCTGTGTCTTTTGATTATGGGATTTAATCCATTTACATTCAAGGTTATTATCGATATGTATGTTCTTATTACCATTTTCTTAATTGTTTTGGGTCTGTTTTTGTGGGTCTTTTTCTTCTCTTGTGTTTCCCACTTAGAGAAGTTTCTTCAGCATTTGTTGTAGAGCTGGTTTGGTGGTGCTGAATTCTCTTAGCTTTTGCTTGTCTGAAAAGCTTTTGACTTCTCCATTGAATCTGAATTAGATCCTTGCTGGGTAGAGTAATCTTGGTTGTAGGTTTTTATCTTTCATCACTTTAAGTATATCCTGCCACTCCCTTCTGGCCTGCAGAGTTTCCCCTGAAAAATCAGCTGATAACCTTATGGGGATTCCTTTGTATGTTATTCTTTTGTTTTTCCCTTGCTGCTTTTAATAATTTTTCTTTGAATTTAATTTTTGTTAGTTTGATTAATATGTGTCTTGGTGTGTTTTTCCTAGATTTTATCCTGTATGGGACTCTCTGTGCTTCCTGGACTTGGGTGACTGTTTCCTTTCCCCTCTTAGGGAATTTTTCAACTATAATCTCTTCAAATATTTTCTCAGACCCTTTCTTTTTCTCTTCTTCTTTTGGGATCCCTATAACTCGAATGTTGGTGCGTTTAGTGTTGTCCCAGTGGTCTCTGAGATTGTCTTCCATTCTTTTCATTCTTTTTTCTGTATTCTGCTCCTCAGCAGTTATTTCCACCATTCTGTCTTCCAGCTCACTTATTCGTTCTTCTGCCTCAGTTATTCTGTAATTGATTCCTTCTAGTGTATTTTTCATTTCAGTTATTGTGTTGTTCATCTCTGTTTGTTTGTTCTTTAGTTCTTCTCGATCTCTGTTAAACATATCTTGTACTTTCTCAATCCGTGCCTCCATTCTATTTCCGAGATTCTGGATCATCTTTACTATCATTACTCTGAATTCTTTTTCAGGTAGATTGCCTATTTCCTCTTCATTTATTTGGTCTTGTAGGTTTTTACCTTGCTCCTCCATCTGTGACATATTTTTTTGCCATCTCTTTTTTTTTTTTTTTTTTTTTTTATGAGTGGGATTGTGTTCCTGTCTTACTGGTTGTTTGACCTGAGGCTTTTAACACTGGGGTTTATGGCTATTGGGTAGAGCTGGGTCTTGGTGCTGAGATGAGGTACTCTGGGAGACCTCACTCCGATGAATAGTCTCTGGGGTCTGAGGTTCTCTGTTAGTCTAGTGGTTCGGACTTGGAGCTCCTACCGCAGGAGCTTCAGCCGACCTGGGCTTGTGAACCAAGGTCCTGCAAGCTGCCTGGGGCGGCAAAAAAACCCCCACAACAATAACAAAGTAAAAAATAAAATTAGACTAGGAAACTAACAGGTATGTTAGGAAGAATATGAAAATAAAAATATAGATGAATCAACAATTGGAAGGTACATTAGTACCACAATAGTAAGAAAGAGGAGGAGGGAAAAGAAAAAAAAAAAAGCAAAAAGGGGGGGGAAGGCCTTAGCTGTGGAGGGCGGGGCCTAAGCAAGGGCGAGGTTTGGGTGGTGGGCGGGGCCAATGCTTAGGATCTGGAAAAGGTCCTGGGGGCTGTAGGGGGGTGGAACGTAGGCTCAAGGAACAGAAGGGGCCCAGGCGTTCCCCCCACCCCTAGTCTCAGAGGGCAGAGGACCTCACCTGGGAGCCCAGCAGGCTTCCTGGGCTTGAGTGGGTGGGCCAGTCACCCTCTGCTCCTCTCCCTCTCCTCCTGGAAGACCCCTCCAACGTGCCTCTCCTATTCTCCCCCCAGCCTCCTTCCTATGCCCCCAAGGACCTACGTGGCCTGGAGGGGGCCTTGGAGGGCAGGGGACCGGCCTGGGATCTCAGCAGCCTCCTCGGCCTGAGTGGGCAGGGCAGTCGCCCTCTGCTCCTCTCCCACTCCTCCTGGAGGGCCCCTCCCACCTGCCTCTCCTGATCTCCCCAGCCTCCCTCCTATGACTCTTTCATTCTTGTTAAAGGCTGAGTAATATTCCATTGTATATATGTACCACATCCTCTTTACCCATTCTCTGTCGATGGACATTTAGGTGGTTTCCATGTCTTGGCTATCGTAAACAAAGATGCAATGAACACTGGGGTACATGATCTTTTCGAACCATGTTTTTCTCTGGATATATGCTCAGGAATGGGATTGCAGCATCATATGGTAGCTCTATTTTTAGTTTTTTAAAGGAACCTTCATACTGTTCTCCGTAGTGGCTGCAGCAGTTTACATTCCCACCAGCAGTGTAGGAGGGTTCTCATCTCTTCACACCCTCTCCAGCGTTCGCTGTTTGTGGAGTTTTTGATGATGGCCACTCTGACTTACACCGAGTGATTTTTGAATGCTCAGCCACCCATTATGTGCTTTGATGTATCATCAGATTTGACTTGCTGACATTTTGTTTAGGAAGCCTATTTTGAAGCTTCTAATATTCTTATGTTTTTGCACAAGAAATCCTTTTTCATTGAAGAGACATTAGAAAATATGTTTAAAAGGAAAACCTCCATAAAAAAGTTTATTGAAAAAAACCCTTCACATATAACCCAGAAATAACCACTGTGAACATTTTGTGTCCAGAATGATTCAGAAAGAAAGAATGATTCAGAAAGAATTGAACACTTACAAAAACTTAATACTCAGTAACTAGGTCGCATAGGAACATATAATCAAACCAATTTATAAAGGAACTGTGACAGTTATTTCTATAATCTTAAAAATGTTCAGTATGCAGCTCTGGGTCCCACAGTGCATACTGATCTGTTGTCTGATTTTTCAGAGTCCCCCTTTTGTGAATTACCACCAGTGACCTCATTGGCGTATATATATATATACAGTTATATATATATATAACAGCTGCATATTTCCTCCAGGCCGTGGAAGAATGGTGCAAACATAAGTTCTTGCTGTATCCCCCCAAGGAAACGTTGTACAGTGTAATTAATTTCTTTAAAGTGTGTGATTCTTTCTGAATTACCCTATTTGTTTTTGTCTTACAGTTTTCTATGAATATATATGTATATATATTTCTTCAACAACGAGTTCATAACCGTACGCTGTTGGCTGTGTCTTTTGGTTTTTGGTTTGTTTGTTTTTTAAAGGAACAACTTGTAGGAGCCATTTTTTTTCTTTTGGAGACTCAACACTAAGAAAAGAGATTTTTAATGTGTTTTACCCAGCTTGGCTTCACATCCTGTCATGTCTACACTGGCTTTCCATAACACAATTTACGTAGACATATATCTTACCCTCACCAGCAACGTGTCGGCCAACACAATGTAACTTTATTTCCATGACAAGTTTTTCAGGGTGACAAGATCCACTTTTCTATAGCTCCTCCCGGAAATTGCCGTACCATTTTTCTCAGGCCTTCCTAGATCCTGCCTGAGAGTAATTATATCCAATTTGTGTTCCATTGTTTTTGCGATTTATTTGCCTTCTCAGATTCCTGATGGATCATAATTCTTAGATAAATTACGGTTATATAATTCACTGAATTATTCAGGAACTGAGATCATGCATATTTTTTGCGTCACTACATGTTGTTTGAGATCATCCTTTTTAATAGCTGCATAGTATACCGTTTATGGTTGGACCATACCTTAACCAGTCTTATGGTGTGGGGCACTCAGGTTGTTGGAAATTTGAGAGTGGATGAAAACAATTTTTATTATGGGAACAGTCTCATGCAATAGTAGAGAGAATATGTAACTCCGTGTACCCATCTCCCAGCTTCAGAATCACCGATTCACAGCAATCTTGTGCCGTCTATACCCTCCCCCACACACCCCCGACACTGGGTTGTTTTGAAGCAAATTCAAGACATCGTATCATTTCATACGTAAATATTTCAAAATGTATTTCTAAAAGATAACGATTCTTTAAAAAAAATCCATAATACCCCAAACATCAGTAATCCTTAATACGCTCTCACCAACACTTAAATTCCACTTTCCTGTTGTCTCACAATTTTTTTCACTTCGTTTATTGGAATCTGAATCTGAATGAAGTCCATAGATAGCAAGTGGTTGATAGGCCTACGTTTATTTTAATCTCTTAAGTTTTCCCCCTTCCCTTTTCCTTCTTGGTGTTTGCTGAGAAGAGCATTGGGTACAGTGCCCCGTGGTGCTGTTAACAGGCTCCTCTTTCTTGTTCTTCCTGGAAATGGCAGTTAGATCTGCAGGCTGGCTTGGCATTGGGTTTGGTCCACTTCGGGTGAGAACGCCTCATGAGCGGGGTTGTGTGTGTGTGTCTGGCAGGTGCACGTGACCTCGGTGACATCAGCAGCTGTTTCTGATCGCCACCTCTGTCCATTCATTCATTACATGGTGCCAAATGGTGACGTCCTAAAGTTGTCTTTCCTTCTTCGTCATTGGCTAGATTACTTTTACAAAGGGAAACTTCCCCCATCCACTCGGTGGTTACCCTGAGGCTTGGTTTTCATAGGGAAGGCATGATGGATACTTGATTCTTTATCAGTTTTCAAAACAAGTTGGGGGCTTCCCTGGTGGCGCAGTGGTTGAGAGTCTGCCTGCCGCTACAGGGGACGCGGGTTCGTGCCCCGGTCCGGGAAGATCCCACATGCCGCAGAGCGGCTGGGCCCGTGAGCCATGGTCGCTGAGCCTGCGCGTCCGGAGCCTGTGCTCCGCAGCGGGAGAGGCCACAGCAGTGAGAGGCCCGCGTACCGCAAAAAAAAAAAAAAAAAAAAAAAAAATCCTTAGAGGTGACCAATGACGTTTTTACGAAATATATGTGTAACTGTGAATTTAAGGATTTAAATGCATTTGGTGAGTTTCATCATATTTGCAGTTCTTTTCTTTTTCTTTTTTTAACATTTTTTTTGGCCACGCCGCACAGCTTATGGGATTTTAGTTCTCCAACCATGGATCGAACCCCAGGCCTTGGCAGTGAGAGCTTGGAGTCCTAACCACTGGACCACCAGGGAATTCCCTTAACTAGCAGATACAATAGTGCAAGTCACAGGGGTTCACAGATCACCGCAGAAAGCAGAGCATGTGATTGGAGACCCAGCTGAACCTCCAGGGTCTGGCAGGGGACCTGGAAGGCTGAGAGGACCCAGGCCTCTCCCTGGGGTGCTCTGGCCTTCCTCTGGGTGGTTACTCCATACTCTCTCTCCCTTGGCACCTGCACCATAATGGCCCCCCCAATTCTGGTCCTGCAGGGCCTTCCTACTCCCCCAGGGCCACCTCCACATAGATTCGGATTGGCCCAGATAATGTTTTTAAGTCATCTCCCCAAATCAGGAAAGTGACCCCTTTGTATCAGACACCTACACCTGTCCAGTGGGGAGTGGGGACGTGAGATTTAAACACAGGGTTGGAGCAGGTTATGGGAAGGGTCTTTGGATGGCACGGACAGTAACAGACATAACTGTCCCCCAGGCTGCTGCTTTTTTAAAAAAATGTATTGAGGTGACATTCACATAACATAAAATTAACTATCTTAAAGTGAACAATTCAGTGGCATTTAGTACATTCTAGAACCTTTGCCTCATTCCAAGATAAAACTCCATATCCCTTAAGCAGTTTCTCCCCCACCCCCACCCCTCAGTGAGCCTCTGGCAACCATACTTTGCTTTCTGTCTCTATTCTGGATGTTTCATATAAATGGAATCATTTACTCTGTGACTTTTATCTTTTTATTTATTTTTTATTTTTTTAAAATTTAATTTATTTATTTTTGGCTGCATTGGGTCTTTGTTGCTGCACGCGGGCTTTCTCTAGTTGCGAGCAGGGGCTACTCTTCGTTGCGGTGCGCAGGCTTCTCATTGCGGTGGCTTCTCTTTTTGCAGAGCATGGGCTTCAGTAGTTGTGGCTCGTGGACTCTAGAGCGCAGGCTCAGTAGTTGTGGCTCACGGGCCTAGTTGCTCCGCGGCATGTGGGATCTTCCCAGACCAGGGCTTGAACCCGTGTCCCCTGCATTGGCAGGCGGATTCTTAAGCACTGTGCCACCAGGGAAGCCCTATGTGACCTTTGATGTCTGGTTCTTTCACTTAGCATCATGTGGTCAAGTTTCATCTGTGTTGGGACACGTACCAGTACTTCATTCATTTGTATGGCTGAATAGTATTCCATTGTGTGGTTAGATCACATTTGTTTATCCATTCATCCATTGATGGACATCTGGGTCATTTCCACCTTTTGGCAATTGGGAATCATGGTGCTATGAACATTGGTGTACATGGATTTGAGTACCTATTTTCCAGTTTTTAGAGTACATCCCTGGGGTGCAATTGCTGGGTCATATAGTAACTATGTTTAATTTTCTGAGGAACTGCCAAACTTTTCCACAGTAGCTGTGTCATTTTATATTCCTCCCAGCCGTGGTTGAGGGTTCCAATTTCTTCACACCCTCGCCAACACTTGTTAGTTTCAGGTTTTATCCTAGTGGGTGCGAAGTGGTGTCTCATCGTGGTTTTGATTTGTGTTTCCGTGATGACTAATTCTGTTGAGCATCTTTTCACGTGATTATTGGCCATTGCACACATTGTTCTTAATGGTTGCAAACTTTTTTATCCTATGGTTCTGTCCTTATTTATCCAACCTGTCCCCTGATAGTGGACACTGAGTTTGCTCCCTCCCTTTTAATTTTGCTATTACAGATGATACTGTCATAAACATTTATTTCTGTCTTTTTAACTTATTTTTTACTGAAGTATAGTTGATTTACAATGTCATGTTAATTTCTGCTGTACAGCAAAGTGATTCAGATACGTATTTCTTTTTATATACATTCTTTTTCATATTCTTTTCCAT
This sequence comes from Stenella coeruleoalba, assembly GCF_951394435.1. Lineage (NCBI taxonomy): Eukaryota > Metazoa > Chordata > Mammalia > Artiodactyla > Delphinidae > Stenella > Stenella coeruleoalba. Next base: position 116,949,625 of record NC_137153.1, read on the forward strand.
TATGGTTTATCCCAGGATATTGAATACATTTTCCTGGGCTATACAGTAGGACCTTGTTGTTTATCCATTCTATATGTAATAATTTGCATCTACTAACCCCAAACTCCCAGTCCCTCCCTCCCCCACCCCCCATAAACATTTATTTCTTAAGGATAAATACTGAGCACCAAATGTGTGGACCGGAGGGCATGCACATTTTTAGGACTTGTGACATATGATGCCACCTGGTCCTTTAGTTGACTGTCGCCTGCTCTGTGTCCCTGGCAGCCAGCTCTGAACCCGCCCCGCCTCCCTGTGTCTTCCAGATGCCTGGGAGCCACTCACCTCCTCCCGTGCCCTGAGGCCACCTCTGCCCCGACACCACCACCCTCGTGTGTCCACCCAGCCTTTCTCCGCATCCACGCCCCACCGGGCTGCCCTGGAACCGTGAGGCCCGGCTCTCCTCCACCCGCCCCGCACCCACCCGTCGCCTGAAGCCACCGGCTCCAATTGCCACCAACTTCTGCTTGTCCAGAAAACGACAGTACGGATGGGCAAAGGCTCCAGCCCTCTGCAAAACCAAGGACTCGGCTGCTTCGCAGGCGGCCTCTCGGTCCCTCCTGCTCTCCTGCGTGTGTGCTTTCGTTCTTTATTTCAAACAGACATTGAAAAAGAAAAAAAAAACAAAACTACCTTCTGTCCTAGAAGATTCAGACTGACAGATGGGGAGAAGGCCTCGGGGACGTCAAAGAACTCTGCCTCCTGCCTTGACCTTGGCAGCGGGAGAGGCCACGGGAGTCACGGCCTCGGCCACGGGGGGTCGGGGCGTGGGGGGCCTGCCTGCCCCTCGTGATTTGGCGCCCCATCCTCGAGCAGCAAGACCACCTGCGCGGCTAGGATGATTAATTACAACGTTGATGATTTTTTTTTGTGATAACAGTATTGTGCTTTTTGTGGGGAAAGTGAGGTTTTTTTTTTTATATACATATATAATTGACACCTTTTATTTATTGGTTGGTAACTGTTGCTGCTGCCTCGTGTGTCTGATGCTCCCAGGGATGCGGGGCCCACCGTTTACACGTGCACGCCCTCGCCCACCTGCCCAGGCGCTTGGGAGGATGGTGGCCTGCAGCGGCCAGGAAGCCAAAAATCTTTTTTTTTTTTTTTTTTTTCAGATACTGTGCTCGATGTTTGGAGAGGGGAAAGGTGGGCTTCTTAAATGGCTAATGCACTGTTCCCTCCAGCTCGAATGCCTCCCTCCTGGATCTCTTTTCTCTGCTCCCGGTTCACACACCTCTCGGTCCTGTATCCTCCTCTGGGTCCATAACCTCTTTTCTGAGGACAAACAGGGGACATCTTCCGGTTTCTCGGTTCTTGCTTTGGTGTTCGCAGCGCCGTGGGGAGTGGCAAGGCTTGTGCTGAGACTGGGATCCAGGAAGGGCCGGGGGTGGACCGAGAATCTAAGGAGAGAAGGAGGAGGGAGTGAGCAGATGTGAAGTCTGCCTCTCCCTCCTTGGTGGGTTTTGAGAATAGCTGCTCACCCTGCTTTCCTGCCTTGTCCAGCGGACCACAGTAGCTTTCCCTCTTTTAGCTGAAAGGCCGGAAGGGAGCGGGGGAGAGAGAAGGGCCGCAGGCAATCCCATTCAGGTGGCTTCTTGGGCTGTGGCCCACATGTGCTCACAGGAAGCTTCTAGCTCTGCCTGCCACTGAGACAGGGCAGGCCCACAACTGTCACCAGGAAAGTCAGATGACCTTGGACCGGAAGGCAGGATCCTGAGGCTGGCCCTTGCTCCGTGACTGTGGGCCCCCCTGCCCTCTGTGGGCCCCAGCTCCCCCTGCTGCGGATCCAGGAGGCCCGGGCTGGGGGATCCGGAGGCTTCCCTTCGTGCTGATGCTGTCTAATTCTAAGCTTGGGTTTCCTGCAGCTGGTGATTGTGCGGTCTGTGTCTATGTTTACAGACCCCAGCAGACACGGGGACTGCCTGAGTCACTGTCTGTCTCTTAGCACAGTCTTCAGGGACGCAGCAGCCACTGTTCGTGGTGTGTGGGTTCGGATGACACACCCTGTCCCTCCCCGCAGAGGTTCCTGGTCCCTCCTGGACTCTTGAGCTGTCTTTCAGGCCCAGAACTAGTCCTCGCCCAGGGAAGGCTTCTGGGTGAGAAGCAGCCCCCCAGACTGTTTAGGGCCAGGCCGGAATCGAGAATCCCTGCTTCTTCTTTGCGAAGTCAGCAGCCTATCACCTCCTGACTTATCCCGGCCAGCGGAGGGGAGGAGCTGACCCTCGGCCCCCGCTTTAAATGGCCCTTGGCGCCCACTTTGCACTTTCCCAGGAGGCCAGAGCTTCTCCTGCTCTTTAACTCTCACAGCAGACCCCCGCCAGAGAGCGGCTCCGCCAGCGTGGGACTTGCGTGTCCGCTCCTGCAGGCTGGACCGCTCGGCCAGCCCCTGTCTCTCCCTCCTTGCATCAGCCAGCCCTCTGGCTGCCCTCTCCCTCCGCTGGAAGCCCCCCAGATCCTGCGGGGATAGGAGCAGTAGTTCCATTTTCACGGGTGACTTTGAAGCTTGGGCTCTTTGAGGCCCCTGCGGTCACCTTCCTGCTCAGGCCACGGGCCTAGGAGGCCCAGTACTCACCACCAAATCCTGCAGTTCCTCAGCCTGGCTCTGACCTAGGACCCTAGGGCAGCAGGTGAGCTTGGTGGCTTGGGGCTGGAGATGGGGGGAGCAGGGCCTTTCCCCAGGTCAAATGATTTCTCTGGCCTCCACCTGAGCCTCGATTTACCTCTCTGGTCCAGTGGGCCAGAGCTTTTGTGCAGCCTGTCCTGGAGCATCACGGGAAAGGGCTTGTGGCTAAGAATTATCCAAGGTTAAGCATAGGGGTCCCGCCCGCTGAGACATTGACTCCTAGGAGTCTAGGGAGATCCGTGTGCAAGGCTTTCCTCCCACCTCCTCACCGTTAGGCCTTTTGGTTTGGAGCTACGCGTGTGGCTTTTGACCTTAGCAGGCGATACCGTGGACCCACGGGCCAAGGCACACCTTGGGTCCTTGCCCAGAGAAGTCCAGAGCTGCTGGAAGGGCCACGCCTCTTCCTGGCAGGGTGCTGGACACTGGCCATTTTTGCCCGAGGTTGCGGGCAGGGACAGTTCCGTCCCCTCCTCTCACCAGGCCTCTAGCTGCAGCACCCTTGGAACCCTGAGCAGCCCATGGGCCTCTCTCCCCAGCACCGTTTCCCACCCGAGGCCCAGCCCTGTCAACTGCTGCTCTGGGGCTTCCAGACCAGCCAGAAGCCAGGTTCTTAGCCCTCGCTCCCCAGCCCAGGAGCAGGGGCCAGCCTCCGGCAGTCCGTCTGCAGCAGCCCTGGCCTCTTCCTCATAGAATCCGCTCCCCACTCTGCGTTGATGGTACTTAGGAGAACGTCATGAGTTTCCAGTATTTAACCAGGCAACGTTTAGAATAACGTCATTTAGAATAATGTCGTTTAGAATAACGTCAAGGCAGATGTGTGTCCTCCTCTTCCCCTGAAATGCTTTTCATTTTGACAGCCAACTTCCTAGATGACAGATGCATCTGGGCTTTCGGGGACCCTGTCTCTTCTCTAGAGGGTTGGGGTGTGGGGTTCCTGGGCCCCCTGGGAAGATGCAGCCTCTCCCTGGGGAAAGCCCCACTGCTCACCTAGTGGAAAAGCTACCGGGTTCCCAGTGGTTTCGGCTTCTAAGGGATTGAGGGGAACGCGGGAGCGCCCCCTCGTGGCGATGATCAATAAAGGCATTTGGGGGACCGGACCAGACAAATAGGTGATTTGAGAGCGAGGCCGCAGATGGGGAGGCGAGCGGGGGGGGGGGGGGGGGGGGGGGGGGGGGGGGGGCGGCGCTATGATCTCACCCAGACCCTGAGCTTCCAGCCCCACCTTACTGGCAGCATGTCTCCCAGACGCCCTTCTTCTAGGTCTACCCCAGAGATAGCAAGTGAATCAGCATAAGGGCACTGTAATGGGAAGCCTTGCCCCCCGACCTTTTTTAATATCTGCGGAATAAACCCAATGGTTGATTTTTGGATGAATAAAAGGCTTTTGTCGAATACACAGCTGGTCCCATCTTCTGTCTTGGCATCTAGGCCTCTCAGGCTTTGTCTGCTCCCCGTGATTGGGACAAACGCAGAATCCCCTCCACCTCCACCCTGACTGCCCCCTGCCCAGGCTGTACATTTCTGTTCCCCGTGTGTCTTTGCCTTGACCCATGGCCCCAGGGAGGGCCACAGGCTCCCAGTCTGACTCAGTGACCAGCTTTCTCCGGGACTCTGGGCGAGTCACTTCTCACTGGGACTCAGTTTCTCCATCCGTCAGATGGGAGTGAGTCTCTGCTCAGCCCATGTCCCAGGGCCATTGTGGGGAGCAGCCATGAACGGAATCATCAGAGCCTTGGCCGAGGTGAAAGGCCAGTGGAGTCTGAATCGTCATGGTGCCCCCCGCCCAGAGCCTGCAGCTTTGGAAAGGAATTTGGGCAACTCTTACCAAAAAAAAAACAAAACAAAAACAATGTTTCCTGGGTGGTGATTTTCTGTTTGCCTTCCCAGTCCCTCTGAGCCTCTTTTGGGGTGTTGTTCTGTCTGAATCTGCTGGTGTGTGTCTCTGAGGGAGGGGCAGGCCCCGGGGTGGACAGGGGCCACGTAGCACGCCCAGGCCTCCTCTCGTGCTCTCGTTGTATGTTGTCCTTGTCACGCCAATTAAACACGCTTCCTCACTTGTCTTTGCCTTCCTTGTGTGGACCTGTTGCTTTGTCTGTTTCTTTTTTGTTTCATTTTAGGTTTCTTCTTCCTCCTGTGACACCCTTTCTCTTGCTTTGGGTGTTGTCTGCCCAGTTTCCCCAAGAGAAAGAATGGGCAGAGTGAGAACCTTGGGTGTAATGATTAAACCAGAACATTTTCAGGAGTGTTTCTGGGAAGCCAAGAGTTCAGCAGAGTGAATCCCCACGCCACCCCATGTATCACTCCCAGCATTTCCATTCCTTCCTGTTTCATCTCTTGGGGTTCTCTAAAGGTTTAATAATGTTTGAAAACATGGGCCTAGACTAGTGCTTCTCAGAACTGAGCGTTATAGAATCACCTGGGGGCTTGTTAAAACCCAGACTGCCACCTGCAGAGTTTCTCATTAGCTAGGTTTGGGCCGGGGCCTAGGAATGTTCATTTCTAACAAGTTACCAGGCCACGCCGATGCTGCTGGTCTGGGACCACACTTTGGAAGGCCTGGGGAGCTGCTGACACTGAGGGCCATCCAGCTGGGTTCTACTTTGTTTTGTTTTGTTCTGTTCTGTTTTGCCACAGCACGTGGCTTGCAGGATCTTAGTTCCAGGGGTCGAACCTGGGCCCTGGCAGTGAAAGAGCAGAGTCCTAACCACTGGACCGCCAGGGAGTTCCCCAGCTGGGTTCTAAAGAGGAGTCCACCCTCCACTTGCCGGGGATTCAGGCTAATTATTCGCCTGTGCGTAACTTTTGCACCTGCCACGTGTCAGGCACTGAGGGCCCAGAGACTTGTCACTTACCAAGTGGAGGGGTGTTTCGGGAGGGGAGGTGGGTAGGTGAGTAGCTCCCATGGGGGCTCTCAGGAAGGCACCCCATGGTTTGGCCGTTGGAGTGGCTGCCCTCTGCCATGGTTCCCCTCGGCTTGGAACCTGGGATCTTGGAGGGACCTCCTCTTTCCCCTCTAGTTAAGTGACCAAATGTTTGCTCAACACGCATGGCGTGGGCCCCCCACGTGCCAGGTGTTTGGGGGAGGGGGATCAGAGGAGGTGACAGTCTTTGCCTTCTAGGAGCTTTTGCTGAGGAAACGTTAATTAGGAGAACAATAAAAGGCAATGTCCCGTCAAGAGCGTAACTGCTGGCTAGAAATGTGTTACTGCTCTGGGCCAAGGGCCCTTGAAAGACACGTGAATGTGTCCGTTGATGAGATCAAGCAGCCAACGTTAGAATGAGCCGCCACCTGCAAAAACAGGTTGCGTTTCACAGTTGGTTTTGTGAAAGGGAGCGTCAGACCGACGCCACCTGGGAGACAAAGCTGGAGGGCCCGCTTCGGGGCTGAAGCAGCCACAGAGAAGGGGGTGCAAAGGTGGCGCCTTCCATGGCCACGCCGGGCACCCAGCCTGCTGCCTCGCTCCGGCAGGGTCTGGAGCGAAGACGCTAGAACTCTGCCAGACACACGGGAGCGAATCAAAGGCAATGTGGGAAGGCAGTGTGGGACAGTGGTTACGGCTATAGGTTCTGGAATTAGACCTGGTTCTCAGCAGCCTCCACCACTTGACATTGGGCACGGGTTGTAACTGACAGGGTTTTCTGGTAAAAACGTGGCCTCCAGTTAGAGGCAGGTGATGACTCCACAGCCCTCCCCACCAGATGGAAAGTTACAACAAAAGCAGGTCTTAGGTCAAATTCTGCCAAATATCCAAATATTTACTAGGAAGCAAGTGCAAAGGTACAAAAGACTTGTCTGCCCAGCGAGTGGGGAGGGACCCCAGAGCACAGCCTCTGGCTGTGGGCTCTCTTCCCAGCTGGTAAAAAGACGCGAGTTCCCGGGAATTAGCCATCATTTATCTCCGTCACCTCACACTTCTCCTATGAAAAATGACTTCTACCGTCCTTTTGTAAATGAATCAACTCTGTGGTATAGGTTTTCATAACAATACGTATTTAAAATGCTAATGTGACCCCTTCCGGAGAGCGGATTCCTGACCGGGGTATTTCGTATACTAAGGGAGGTGGGGACTGGAGGTAATTGACACGCACGCCCACATTCTCTAATTCCACGATTCCCCCGAAGCACTGAAAGGCAGTGCGTGCGCGGCAGCACACCCTTTCTGGGAAGCCTAGCATCTGGCTCAAAGGGCTGATGTGAAGGTAGCTGGGGCAATGATTCCAGAGTATGGTGGGCTCTCAGTGGGTGTTAACTGTCACTGGAGGTGGCTCTGGTCTTTCCCAGGCAGTCTTGGGAGGTGTCTACAAGGACGTGGTTCAGAGCCCCTGCTTCTGTGGGCGCATCATGGGTCATAGTCTCTCGTTCTGGGTAAGGTTGCAGTCCGCACTGACCTCTCCCTGGCCCAGCCTACCCTGGGCAGCTTACTGTGGGATGAGGCCCTAACGAAGGCACAGATCTGGCCACTTCCTTCCTCTCTGGGCCTCCTGACTTACCAGGATGGCTCAGACTGGCTGCCGTTCTCTGGGTGTGTTATTAGCGTGGCTGAACCCCCCAAGATGGGCCCATTTTTCCCCACTGCAAGCCTGCCACCCTGTCCCCCCTGCCCTCCCGAAACCCCAAACTCATGTCTGCATGATAGAAAGCATCTCCCTAAATCACACTCCCCAGTGCCCGGATCAGGGCATCACCAGGCATGGAGAGGAGAGAAGAGTGGGTGGTGGGAGGGAGGGTGGGGAATGCAGTGGGGGGACCCCTGCCCTGATGTGGCTGCCCCCTCCCTGCCATCTTCCTGGTGGGCCCCCTGTAGCCTGCCCTGCCACTGGGGCACATCCTACTGTAACAGTGCCTGCCTCACGTCCAGGGACAGAAACGTTATATCCTCTGGTCCCCTGGGCTGGGGGAGCCTGGTCAGGGCAGTGGCAGGAAAGGGGCTTTGAAGGTCTCCTGAGTTTAGGAAAAGTGAGCTCGCATAGGTATAGTAGACTCCTCTGCTTATCCCATACCCTTTACCCTGCTTTAGCTGTGCACCGGGCTGCATGGACGAAAGGACTACATTTCCCAGCATCCCTTGGAGCTGAGTGTGGCCACATGACTCAGTTCCTACCAATGGGATGAGAGTGATGAACACAACTTCCCTTCCACTTCCCCCTTCCGGCTGGCTGGACCTTGGATTCCAAAACAGCTTCCCGGGAACCTGGGCCCCCGCCCCCACAAAGCGCCACACCAGCCCTGGACCGTTTACACTGGGATTGTTAGGAGGGAGTCAAATACCCTCCTAACACGGTTAAGCCATCTGGGGTCTCTGTGTCAACAGCCACATTTTTATTCCACCTAATATACTGAGTGATCCCACTGGGTCATTTTAAATGAGCTGATGTCACCTACAAATGTTTGCATCTGAACTCTCAATGTTTGCCAAAGTGATTTAGTAAAAAAACCGTACAGTGCAACGTGCTCCCCACGTGGGCTCTTCTCACTCACGCCTTCCCATCCCCCTCTTCCTTTTTCCTCTTCCTTTCCTGCTGTGCCCTCCTCTATGGGCTCAGGGAACTGGGGGTCCCAGTGGGAAGGACTCTTGGGGGAAGGGCTTTCTTTTGCTGAAGGACTAGGGATGCAGGGGGCGGGGCAGAGGCTCTCCTTGAGCCAGGAGGCCCTGTAAGACTTGGCTAGTTGGGTTTTCCCTGGGAAACCTCAGTGAGGGTGGATACTGTGAAGGCTGGCCTCGAATTGGGCACAGGAAGGACCTTGCCAGGGGTTTTAAGATGGGGGGATGGAGACCAGACCTCCACACAGTCTATTCAAACTCCCACCTCAGAAACTGAGCCCTTTCCCCAGAGAAATAGTCATCACAGAAGCAGATCTTAGAGGTGACAGATGTGATGAAAACAGCTTTCAGGAATTTCCTGGCAGTCCAGTGGTTAGGACTTGGTGCTTTCACTGCCGGGGCCTGGGTTCGATCGCTGGTGGGGGAACTAAGATCCCGCAAGCCGCAAGGCATGGCAAAAAGACCCCACCCCAAAACAAACAAAGAAACCCACAACAGCAACAAAAAAAAGCAACCAGTAAAACGGCTTTGTTTAGAGACCAGGGAGGAATGGTGGAGAATTGCCATCTGACCGAGGGGGTCTCATTTTAGTCTCTGGACTGTTGGATGCCCCCGAGGGGAGGGGAAGTCTGTGATATCGTGGAGGGCCCACTTTAATTTTTGAAGACTCTAAAGACCCAATTAATATGCTATGTATCCAAAGGCCTTTTTGCTTTAGAAGATTTGTGCAACGGCAGAGGCCAGAGCCAGGCCCTGGGGTGAGGGTGCAATGGGCCGGCCTGGGAGCGGAAGGGAGGGGCTCCCCGTCGCTGGGAGGGAATCATCATCGTCGTCAGGGGAAACCTCCAGCCTACTCTGAAATCCGAATTCTACGCCAAAGCGCATGCCTCAAACCAACTAACCCAGTGCTGGCTGTTTCCTCGGTGATTTCCAGGCAGCAGCCTAAGGCTAACTGGAGTCCTTCCTGGCTCCTGCAGGGATGAACCAGAGCCCAGTATGTGTACGCTGTGTGGCCACAACGTCAGGCCATGGCCTTTGATGAACGCGCTGGTGGCTCAAGAAGCAGGGCACACCCCAGAAGATCACGAACCCCAGCCACAGGTGGGCAATGCCAAACAAGAGCCCCGCGATGGGGGGGTGTTGAGCCTTTTTCCCCACGTGCAGCCACCAGAGGGCCTCCTGCAGGAGAAGGAATGTCAGGATCTAGATGGGGAGGAGGTGGGGGCAGGGCACCACGGGCAGGAAAGAGCAGGTGCAAAGGTGCGGAGGTAGGATGATAGGAGAGAGCCACGTGGGGGAAGGGAGGAATGCACGTGGAGCTAGTGGCCACTGCCTCCGTGTCAGTGAAGCATCAGAGTTTTGCAGAATGCGTATCTCCCCAGAAAGAGGGGACTCAGGCCACGTTCCAGGAGTCGGTATCAGCACAGGCCCGGGCAGTCTGAGCTTATCACCCTCTTTCTGTGCTCCTAGGGAAGGCTGGCTTCAGGGCTCTTCTCTGGAACTTGCCCATTCTGGTAGCAAAGTAATCCTAACACTGTAGAGCATGATAAAGATAACAGCAACCCTGAACTGTTTGCTAGGGTCTCAGGCATCATCTCATTTACTCCTTACGGCAGTGCCCCCTTGAGGCCAATCCTAGTATTACACCCCACATTTTTACACACAAGGCTATGGAGGCCCAGTGAGGAAGTGGCAGGTCCCATCTTCCAGTCTGTAAGGGGCTTCCAGGCTCCAATACAACTGTCTTGGCCAGAGGCAGGGTGTGGCGGGAGTAGCTTCTGTTAAATCCAGATGTGGGCAGTGGCTGGTTGCCTCTGGTCTCTCCCAGATGCTGCTGCTTGGGGAGGTGAGGTCTTCGGGGAAGGGGGCCTGCCCAGCTGGGGCACATCAGCGGCGGGGGCCTTGCATCTGGAGGGAGAAGCAGCTCAGAGGCAGGCTGGGGGAGATGAGGGGAGGGGGGCAGGGGCTGGGCCCAGGGAGGAGAGTCCCACAAACAACCTGCTGGGTGCTGGGGGCACCAGACCCTGAGAGTGCCCAAGCCTTAGAGCCCCTCTCTGGGCAGGAAAGCCAATCAGGCATAACCTACAAGAGCAGGTGGGAGGGGGCGGGAGGGGGGCAGGAATGGAGGTGGCCAGCGGGGCAGGGTCCCAGGGTGCCTCCTGGGCGGGCCTGGAGCTGTCAAGTGGGGTTGATCAAGGGACTCACCTTGCAGGGTGTTGTCACCTTGCAGGAGAGCTTGGCTCTCCCTGCTGGGCTGGGCCACACGCAGCTGCTGCCCCCCTTTAGCTCTGCCACCACTGCACCTGTGTGCTGTCCTCTTATACCCAATGGGGTAGCTACTGTCCTCATCCCCATTTTCAGATGAGGAAACTGAGTCCCAGAGAGGTTCAGTGGCTTCCCCAGAGTCACACAGCTAATACATAGAAGGGCAGGGATTTGAGGCGAGGTCTGCTGGACACAAAGCCATAGCCGTCACTGCGATCCATCACTTCTGGCCTGACGCCCTCTCGGGACGCCTGGAACTGGCACTTCCCAGAGTCTGGAATCTTCCACCAGGCCATAGGCTGAGTCCTCATGTGGAGAGATGTCACTTTCTTGATGCAAAGACGAGTCTGACCCTTGGCTCCCTGGTGCTGCTGGCCCCCAGCTGGGCGTCCCTGGCAGGCTACTCCCTGCCCTGGATGCTGCAGGAAGAAATAGATGCGACAAGCCAGCCACTCCCATGACCCCCACCCTCACCCTCCTGGCCGGTCTTGGGACAGGGCAGGGAAGGGATTCTTCCACAAGGAGGGGTCAGATGGACCATCGTGGCCCGGGGAGGCCTGGAGTTCCAGGGGCAGGGTGGGGCCTGGGAAAGCCCGCTCTCTTCGGTATTTTTTGGCTGGCTTCAAGATATCTCCAAGCCACCTCCAAGCCACTCCACTTGCTGTACCAGCTGGCTATAAATTAAACACTGCAGAGGAGGCGAGGGGTGAGGAAGGATTTTCCTCTTCTCCCAAAGTTTTCCGTCCCATAATGTAGTTATGTTTTTTCCCTGGGTTCCAGTCCTGGCTACACCCCTACCAGCTGTGGGATCTGGGCTAATATTGACTGTGAACCTGACTGAGCCTCAGTTTTCTCATCTGTCAAGTGGGGATGAGAGAAGCCAGAAGCCCATTTCTCATAGGGCCTTCGGTGAGAATCAATCAAATGATGTGTCTGAAGCCCTTCTGTAAATGGAAGCAGTTAATATTATTGTTATTATCCAGTTCTCCCCGCCCCAAAGTTGCTGCCCTTTCGTTTGGTCCAATTTTGGTCCAGCAATATGGCTCCTCGCTTCTGTTTCTCACTGCCCCAGCCACTGGAGAAAGTGCACTCTAGATCCTGATCCGGGTCCGAGTCCGAGAGGAAAACACCCTTGAGTCAGGAGCTCACGCTGAACCAGTCAGTAGCAGAGGCAGGCTCCCTCTGTGCTAACGCTGCATCTGCCCTGCCTACAGATGCCCCTATAACCGCCCGGGGAGCTGTCTCTAGAGCATCTTAGAGCCCGAAATTCCTCGAGGTGGGAAAGGGACGTCTTGTGCAAACAGCAGGAGAAAGCCCCTGCCTCCCACGCAGGTGGGGCCCAGGTGTTCATGATCAAAGCTGCCAAGCGCATCTAAGGAGGGGTTTAGACCTGCCCTTGCCCTTGCTGCTCCTCGCCCCCCACTATTCTGGAGCCGGGAGGATTCACAGGGAAGCTGGCCCCAGGGCCTGTGTTGAGTTTGCATCAGATTCAACCCTGCTCTTTGGCGGCCTCTGTTATGAGAATCGATTCTTGGAAATTCCCCAGATCGATACCCAGTGCAAAGTGGGCTGAGCTCCACTCGGGCCAGAGGAAAATTGAGAGGTTAGAAAGACACAGGGGATGGAGAAGGATGATGAAATGCTCCCCATAAAGTGAAATGAAATGATTTATAACGTGTCTCTATTACTTTACAAGTGGAAGGAGCTTCTCCAGGCAGCGCCAGCCAGGAGGGCACACAGCCACTTGCAGGGTGTCACCGTAACAACGCCCTGGCCTCACGTCAACCGGACGAGGTTCAAATCCAGTGGAAGCACTGGCTGGTGACTCTGACCAGCTTCTGTCCCACATCTCTGTGTGTGCGTGTGTTTACAATTGAAAAAAGAATATATTTAACACCCTGGTGCTGTGAGTGCACTATAAAATGAAAGACCAAACCAGATTATACCAGTGGAACGGGTTCAACTATTTAACAGATCCATCCCAAAAACACAGGGGAAAAAAGATTTTTTGATTCCCATGAAGTCTGAGCATTACTTTCTGATACTATGTGTTACTGACTACACATCAGCAGTTATTAACTGAGAGTGTAAACACTCTACGTTAATTGTTTAGACATTAGGCAGCAAAGTTGTTCCTCTCCTGAGTCATTTTTTTTAAACCGAGGTAAATTTCATGTCACATAAAGTTGACCATGAATCATTTTAATGCGTACAATTCAACGGCATTTAGTACATTCACGATGTCGTGCGGCCATCCCCTCTGTCTAGTTCCAAGATACTTTCATCACCTTAAGAAGAAGCCCTGTTCCTATTAAGCAGTCACTCCCATTGTCCCCCGTCTCCAGTCCTTGGCAGCCACGAGTCCGCTTTCTGTCTCTACGGCTTTGTCTCTTCTGTATGTTTCATGTAAATGGAATCATGTGGTATTTGTCCCTTTAGGTCTGGCTTCTTCCACTTAGCATGATGTTTTTGAGGTTCATCCACGTTGTAGCAGGTATCGGGACATCCTTCCTTTTTATGTGCTCCCTACCCTTTAAGATGGGGGTCACCAAGCCGATATAGATCCCTGGGAGAGAGGGAAGCTCCACTCCATAGTGGGTTTGATTAAGGACAGACCCTCCAAGTGGCTCCCGGGATCTGCCTCCCGGGGTCAGTGTGAGACTCATACAGTCATGCACAGAAACTTTGTACATAGAAAACACTCAACATTCCTTAATTTTGTATCTATGTGAGATGATGGATGTTCACTAAGCTTATCGTGGTAATCATTTCAGGATGTATGTAAGTCAAGTCGTTATGCTATGTACCTTAAACTTATACAGTCCAGGGCTTCCCTGGTGGTGCAGTGGTTGAGAGTCCGCCTTCCGATGCAGGGGACACGGGTTCGTGCCGCGGTCCGGGAGGATCCCACAAGCCGCGGAGCGGCGAGGCCCGTGAGCCATGGCCGCTGAGCCTGCGCGTCCGGAGCCTGTGCTCCGCAACGGGAGAGGCCACAACAGTGAGAGGCCCGCGTACCGCAAAAAAAAAAACCCCAAAACAAAAAACTTATACAGTCCTGTATGTCAATTATATCTCAATAAAACTGGAAGAAAAAAAAAGAAAGAAAACCTCAACAAATGATACGATGATCCTCATTGCTATTCCTCCTCCAGGCAGACCTCCACAGGAAGCCCCACTGGTCAGAGGGTCTTTGACACGGTAAACTCTAGGGGCCAGAGGCTCAAGTCCCATCCTAGGAATTCTCCAGATCTAAAGGCTGAAGTTTTCTCTCTCTGGACTGTGCTGGATGTCACTGTTCACTTGTGCTTTAGTCCCTGTCTTAATTTCAGATCCCCCAGAAAAGGTTGTGAGTTAAGGATTCGAAGGCAGGAGGTTTTTTGGGAGGTGATCCTTGGGAACTGAGGGCAACAACCTTGGAGGTGGGTATTATTATCCCCATTTTACAGACGAGAAAATAGAGGCTCAGAGAGGCTGAGTAAATGGATATTAATATTATAAATGGACTCGATAGATTTTAAAATTGTATTTTTCTTTTTTGTTTTTTAAAAAAATTTTATTGAAGTATAGTTGATTTACAATGTTGTGTTAATTTCTGCTGTACAGCAAAGTGACTCAGTTATACATATATATTCTTTCCCTTATGGTTTATCACAGGATATTGAACAGAGTTCCCTGTGCTATACAGTAGGACCCTGTTGTTTATCCATCCTATTTATACTAGTTTGCATTTGCTAATCCCAAGCTCCCAATCCTTCCCTTCCCCACCCTTCTCCCCCTTGGCAACCACAAGTCTGTTCTCTATGTCTGTGAGTCTGTTTCTGTCTCGTAAGTATGTTCCCTTGTGTCGTATTTTAGATTCTACATATAAATGATATCATATGGTATTTGTCTTTCTCTTTCTGACTTATCTTTGTATGATAATCTCTAGGTCCATCCATGTTGCTGCAGATGGCATTGTTTCATTCTTTTTAATGGCTGAGTAGTATTCCATTGTATATATGCACCACATCTTCTTTATCCATTCACCTATTGATGGACATTTAGGTGGTTTCCATGTCTTGGCTACTACGAATAGTGCTGCTATGAACATAAGTAAATTGTATTTTCTTAAAAACACCATTTTCATGGCCAGAAAGCATGTTGAAAATGTTCAACTTTATTAGTAAACCAAGAAATGTAGACAAAAATAAGTATGAGACATTTTCATCTCCCATCTTGGTACAGATTTTCAAAACAACATTCAATAGTGGGGAGGGTAGAGGAGAGTAAAGACTTCCACCCGCTGCAGACGGAAGGATATATCGGTACAGACTTTTTGAGGGTAATTTACAATACGTATCAAAAGCCATAAATACACGCTCTCTTCAACTCAGAAACCTGCTTGTGGAAAATTTTCCGTTGAAAATGATTATGGAGATGTGCAAAAATTCAGCTACAATGTGCTCCCTGAGTGTGAATGAAAGTAATAGCCACGATCACCATTGCTTTGTTTGTGTTGAGAAAAACAACGCAAAAAATGGACATAAGGCAAAAATAGGGCTCGGCATCCTTTTAATGTCGTGGTAGAGCATTTTCTAACAAGCCCACGTGAGGCTCAACTGATTCTCTCAGGAGTCGTAACTTCCTTTGACTTTCTAATCACCATCAATTGAGGATCAGACCTTTTACAACTCTGTGAAGTTAGAGGATAGTTTGTAGAGAAC
Source organism: Stenella coeruleoalba (assembly GCF_951394435.1). NCBI lineage: Eukaryota > Metazoa > Chordata > Mammalia > Artiodactyla > Delphinidae > Stenella > Stenella coeruleoalba. The sequence continues at coordinate 116,964,798 of NC_137153.1, forward strand.
TGAGTAGGTGCAAAGGTTTTCTTCTCTGCCAGGTTAGAAAATAACCTCAAAGATGATCCCAGTGCTGTATCTAGTTTAGCAATCTATAGCCACATTCTTTCTCGCAGCAGCTATACACAACCCCAATCTGTTTCACCCTGCCGATTCCCTTGCTCATGGACTTGGCCACGCAGCACTATTTATTTGTACAAGACGTTTCATCATTTTGAAAAATGTGCCTTCACATATGTAATATTAAGGACAGGACACACATACATATCTAATTATAGGGCATTGGCTCATGGTTATGGGATACTCATGGTCCAATGGATTACAAAGCAGCCACTAAACATCCGGTTGTAGAAGACCCTTTCATGACATACTGTTAGCTAAAAAGAAGATTCCAGAACTATAGACACAGGATGATGTCATTCTTGTTAAAAACAAGGTGCTATGGACAGAATGTTTGTGTCCCCCACTCCCCAAATTCGTATGTCGAAATGCTAACCCCCAAGGTGATGGTATTAGGAGGTAGGGCCTTTCGGGGGTGATTAGGTCATGAGGGTAGAGCCTTCATGAATGGGATTTGTGCCTTCAAAGAGGCCCCAGAGAGCTCCCTTGCCCTTTCTGCCATGTGAGGACACAGAGAGAAAAAGGCTGTCCATGAACCAGAAAGCGGCCCTCACCAGACATGGAATCTGCCGGCACCATGATCTCGGACTCCCCAGCCTCCAGAACTGTAAGAAATAGATTGTTGTTGTTTATAAGCCGCCCAGTCTGTGGTGTTTTTGTTATAGCAGCCCAAATGGACGAGGACACAAGGCAGACAGCGGTCGGAAGTTGTATCCACCAAGGTAATAACAGTGGGGTATCACTGGGCAACTGGTTCAAGGAATGGTGAAAATTTCATCGTGTCTTCAGTGTTTCTCAATTTCTGTAATGAACATGTCTTGTTTTTATGATAAGATAAATATTTTTATTTAAAAATTCATATACATTAAGTTCTTTTCAGAACTATATGTTGATAGCTCTTACTAATCTACATTAACTTTTTAGGCTTCTGTATTTTTAAATTTTACCTTTTAATTTAATTTCATCATTTATTTCTTTCTTTATTGGCTGTACCATGCGACATGCGGGATCTTAGTTCCTGGACCAGGGATTGAACCCGCGCCCCCTGCAGTGGCAGCATGGTGTCTTAACCACTGCACCACCACGGAAGTCCCTATTTTGTTTTTTGAATTGAAATACAGTAAAACTGTTTTATTTTTTGGTGTAAAGTTCTGTGAATTTTTTAACATATGTATACATTTGCATAACTACTACCACCACCAGGATTCAGAGCAGTTCAGTTCCATGACCTCAAACAAATTCCTTTATGCTGCCCTTGTAGTCACACCCACCCCTCCCCTAACCCACAGCAACCACTGACCTGTTCTCATCACTGTATCACTATAATAGTTTTGTCTTTTTGAGAAGATCATATAAACGGAAGTACGCAGGGTTGGAGAAGGTCATCACGAGGACGTGATGGCTGGTCCACCCAAGAGCTGGATCCAGGCAGTGAGAGGCTCCTCACTCCCTCCCTGTTCTTGGAGTGGAGTTCTGCCCACATTTCCCACAGTGGGAGCCGTTCTCAGGGACACAGCCTTGAGCGAGTATGGTGTAGTTGAGACCATCTGGACGACAGATGTGACTGCACCCAGGTAAGGCCTCTATAGAAACTTGAAGCTTCTGGCTGGTAGGTGTGGAGATCTTCTTGTCCAGCAGCCACCCAAGACAAGCCCCGTAAGTCAGTCCCTTTGCTTATTAACCCTGCCACCTACCAATCTGGAGTGACCTGCCTCTTTCTTTGGTCTCTCCTCTCCTCCATGTACAGAGGCCAGTTTCAGATTTCACCTGGGAAGCTCCAGAGGGTGTGAACCAAGATGCAGTGTGTAACCTTCTGAGGCCGCCTTCTTTCTCTCAGCCTAATGTCTTAAGATCCGTGCAAGTTGTTGCTTGTTTGTGTCAACAGTTCATCGCAGAATATTATGTTGCAGAATATTATGCATGTAGCATGAGGCTTGTTTATCCATTAGCCCATTGAAGGATATTTGGGTCATTTCCCAGCTTTGGTGATTATGAATGGAGCTGCTATAAGCATTCACGTATAAGTTTTTGTATGAACATAAATTTTCATTTCTCTAGTGTAAATACCTAGGAGTGGGACAGTTGGGTCCCACAGCAAGTGGATGTTTAACTTTAAAACTGACAAACTGTTTTCCGGAGTGGAGGAACCATTTTGCTTTTTCCGGAGTGGAGGAACCATTTTGCTTTTCCACCTGCAATGAATGAGAGTTCTGGTTCCTCTACCTCCTCACTAGCATTTGGTATCGTTGGTCTTTTTTAAATCTTGTTTTTCTGCTAGGTATGTAGTGCATGTCACAATGGCTTTAATGTGCATATCCCTGATGGCTAATAATATTGAACATTTGCCTTCTATATGTCTTCTTGGGGTTGTTTTCTTACGGTTGGGTTTTCAGAGTTCTTTATACATTCTGGATACAAGTCCTTTATTGGGCGTGTGATCTCACAGTCTGTAGCTTGTCTTTTCATTCTCTTAACAGTCTTTCACAGAATGAACGTTTTTGATTTTGATGGAGTTCGTCAGTATTTTCTTTTCTGGATTGTACTTTTGGTGGTATGTTTAAGAACTCATTGCCTAGCCCTGGATCATGACTATCTTATCCTCTTTTTTTTAAGTTTTATAGTTCCATGTTTTTTCATATTTAGATCTATGACCCATTTGAGTCAATCTTTGTATAAGATGTGAAGTTTAGGGCAAGGTGTTTTTTTTTTGTCATTGTTGAGTTTTTGCATATGGATATCCAATGGTTCCAAGACCGTTCATTGAAATGATTATCCTTTCTCCATTGAATTGCCTTTGCACCTTTGTCAAAAATCAACCGGCCATAATTATGTGTGTCCATATCTGGACTTCCTGTACTGTTCCATTGATCTATGTAGCTCTTCCTTCACCAGTACCACACTGACGTGATTGATAACGTCTGCCGTATAGTAACTCTTAAAACTGAGTTTTGTGAGTCTGTCCACGTTAGCCCTCTTTTCCAAAATAGTTTTGGTTATTCTAGTTTCTTTGTCTTTCAGTATAAATTTTAGAACTGGTTTCTTTATGTTTTAGAGACTGCTAGGATTTGTATCGGAATTGCATTAAGTCTATAGATCAGTGTGTGGAGGATTGACATCTTTACTCTATTGAGTCTCCAATCCATAAACACAGTATGTCTTTTCATTCCTTTAGGTTTTCTTTGCTTCCTTTCATCAACACTTTGTAGTTTTCAGCATATGGATCCTATAGATGTTTTGTTAGATTTTTACCTAATTATCTCATTTTGGGGAGATATTGTAAAGCAGTATTAAAAAAATATTTTTTTGATTTCCAGTTGTTCACTACTATTGATAGAAAAATAAGATGAATTTTTGTGTGTTGACCCTGCCACCTGGGTAAACTCACTTATTAGTTCTGGGATTTTTTTGGCAGGGGGTAAATTCATTGGAATTTTCTATTCTGACAATCATGTCATATGAAAAGAAAGACAGTTTTCTTTCTTTCCAGTCTATAGCCAGCTCTCTCCCCACCCCCACCCACTTTTTTCTTGCCTTGTTATACTGACTAGGACTTCCAGTATGATGTCGAAAAGGAGTGGTGAGAGTGGACATTGTTTCCTTGCTCCCAGTCTTGGGGGAGGGTGTTCAGTCTCTCAGCAATAAGTCTGATGTTAGCTGTGTGTTTTTGTTTTTGTTTTGTAGTTGCCATTTATCAGGGTGAGTCAGTTCACTTCTATTCCTGTGGCTGAGAATTTTTTCAAGAATGGATATTGCATTTTGTCAAAGTCTTTCTCTGAATTGATTGATATGATCATGTGGTTTATCTCCTTTTTTTTTTAACATCTTTATTGGAGCATAATTGCTTTACAATGGTGTGTTAGTTTCTGCTTTATAACAAAGTGAATCAGCTATACATATACATATATCCCCATAACTCCTCTCTCTTGCGTCTCCCTCCACCCTCCCTATCCCACCCCTCTAGGTGGTCACAAAGCACGGAGCTGAGGGGCTTCCCTGGTGGCGCAGTGGTTAAGAATCCTCCTCCAATGCAAGGGACATGGGTTTGAGCCCTGGCTCGGGAAGATCCCACATGCTGTGGAGCAACTAAGCCCGTGCACCACAACTACTGAGCCTGAACTCAAGAGCCCACAAGCCACAACTATTGAGTCCACATGCCACAACTACTGAAACCTGCATGCCTAGAGCCCGTGCTCCGCAACAAGAATTAGTCCCCGCTCACCGCAACTAGAGAAAGCCCATGCATAGCAACGAAGACCCAACACAGCCAAAAATAAATAAATAAAAACACAAAAAAACAAACAAAGCACGGAGCTGATCTCCCTGTGTTATGCGGCTGCTTCCTACTAGCTATCTATTTTACATTTGGTAGTAAGACAACCCTCAGAATGCCAGAAAATATTTGCAAATGAAGCAACTGACAAAAGATTAATCTCCAAAATTTACAAGCAGCTTATGCAGCTCAATATCAAAAAAACAGACAACCCAATCCAAAACTGGGCAGAAGACCTAAATAGACATTTCTCCAAAGAAGATATACAGATTGCAAACACACACATGAAAGAATGCTCCACATCATTAATCATTAGAGAAATGCAAATCAAAACTACAATGAGGTTTTTCTTCTTTAGGCTGACCATATGGTGGGTTACACTGACTGCTTTTGAACAGTGAGCTAGTCTTAAATTCCTGGGATAAACCAACTTGGTCTTGGTGTATTATTCTTCTTATCTATTTCTGAATTTGGTTTGCTGATGGTTTGCTGATGAGTTTTGCATCTTTGCTCAGGAGAAATATTGGTCTGTAGTTTTCTTTGATTGTTTGTCTTTATCTGGTTTTGATATCAGGTTGTGTCATAAAATGAGTTACAAAGTGTTCCCTTCCCTTTTATTGGGTAGGATTTTCTCCTCTCTTTAAATATTTGGTACGATTCACCAGTAAGTTATTCGGGCAAGAAACCTTCCTTTTTGGAAGGCTTTTAAACTATAAATTCTATTTCTTTATGAGTTATAGGATGAGTCAGGTTATCTATTTCACCTTGGGTGAGTTTTGGTACTTTGTTGTTTCGGAAGAATTTCGCCATTTCATCTGAATTTTTGAGCTTATGTGCACAGAATTGTTCTATTCCTTGCTATTCTTTTCATGTCTGTGTGCCTGTAGTGACCTCTTTTCTTTCATTCCTGATGTTGATAATTTTTTTGTTTTCCTTTGTCGGTTTGTTGGCAGTTTATCCATTTTATTGATCTTTTCAAAGAACAAGTTTTTGGTTTCACTGATTTTCTCTGTCATTTTCCTGATTTCAACTTCATTGATTTCAGCTCTTATCTATTTCCTTCCTTATGCTTTGAATTTATTTTAAGTCTCTTTTTCTAGTTTCTTAAAATGGAAGCCTCGATGATTGATTTGAGACCTTTCTTTTCTAATATGAACATTTAATGCTATAAACTTTCCCCTAAACACTGCTTTACCTGCATCCCAAATATTTTGATACTTTGTCTTTTTCATTTTTCTTATTGATTTCTAGTTTAATTCCACTATGGTCAGAGAACATACTTTGTATATTTTAATTCTTTTAAATTTGTTAAGTTTGTTATGACCCAGGATCTGGTCTGTCTTGGTCTCCTAGTTGCAATCAAAAAGAATGTGAATTCTGAAATTGTTGGGTGGAGTGTTCTATAATGTGGCACAAATGAACCTAACTACAAAACAGAAACAGACTCATAGACATAGAGAATACACTTGTGGTTGCCAAGGGTGTGGGAGAGGAAAAGGGATGGACTGGGAGTTTGGGGTTGGTGGATACAAATTCTTACATTTAGAATGGATAAACAACAAGGTCCTAATGTATAGCACAGGAAACTATATTCAATATCCTGTGATAAACTGTAATGGAAAAGCATATAAAAAAAGAATGTATATATGTGTATGACTGAGTCACCTTGCTGTACAGCAGAGACTGGCACAACATTGTGAATCAAATATGCTTCAATTAAAAAAATGAAACGAACAACAAAAAGAGTTTGAAATGTCAGTTAGATACAGGTGGTTGATGGTGGTGCTCAGTTATTCTGTATCATTGCTGGTTCTATCAATTACTAAGAGAAGCTGAGTCACCACACGTAGCAGTTGCTCAAGTAGGGGTCAAAATGGCACTTTTGAAGGACAAGATGCCTGAGTCCTCACGGCTGCACTGGGTTGTTCATTGCGCCATCTTGGGAGGCAGACACACATGGGTTTGAATCTCCACAGTCCCCCTACTTCCTAAGGGAGAATTCATGGTTAACAGCTGAGTTTCAGACGTCACCTATGTACATCCAAACACACATATGCCTAGAACTAACTTTTCATTTCTTATGACATTGTTGAGGAAGGAAGTTTGATGGAGTCTGGGTATTCACTGCCTTTCCCCCTCTCTGACCTCCTAATAAACGTTTTGTTGTTTTCTCTGAGACTTTGTGGACTGATAAGGAGTGATGGTTAGAGAAGTTGGGATAAGTCAAAAGGGGCTAAGTTAAGTTGCATTTAAAAAAGAGCTCATTGCTATGAAGGAGAAAATACTTGATTTGGAAGGGAGTGAAGAGGAGAAATTTAGAGGCGCAGCTGTGAGGATGAGAGGGCTTCAGGGGAGACGTGTTGAAGGGGGACTTTTAGGGAGCTGAGCAAAATATCATGAGGTGTAATTTCCCCTCTGCCAGTACTCCAAGAGTCTTCGGTAAAGACTGACTTGACTCTTTGATGCCTTTGAGCCGCACTTGTGTTTCTTCGGGCTATGACGTCTTGCCGAGTTGGGCCTGAAGGTCAGACAGAGGCCAAGCTGTCATTCAACGCATTAATTTGTGGGACACCCTAAAGGAGCTTGGGGGAGTAGGGTTTCTTTCTTTCCAGGCACAGGAGGCACGGAACTATGCTCCCTACGCCAGCAGGGGAGAATTGGCCAGAAGTTTACACGTTGGAATTCAGTGAACTCCTTAATTTTGAAAGAACTGTATTTAAAGTGGATCACTTCCTCCAAGAGCAGGTCATCAACTCCCTCTGAGCACAGTGGTCTGGTTACTTCAAAAAATATATTTTTCCCTTTGTCAAGTTCACAGAACTAGGAGGAACTACTTGGTGGTGGTGGGAGTGGTGGTGGGGCTTTAATTAGAAATGTTTGGGGGAAAGAAAGGGGAAACAACCCATCCCAGACGTTGAACCCGCTCCCTCCAGTCACTTGCCCCCAACTCTCTGAGTGTTAAATGGGAAGGAGATAATTAGAACCAATGATAATAATAGCTTGTTGTACCCAGCAATTATTGAGTGCTTGCTGGATGCCAGACATTTCACATGCTGAGAAAGTGCCTAGGCCGGGACCTGACATTAGGAAGATGCTCAACAAGTATCGCTGACTGACTGACACTGGCCTATTCTGCCAATGATGTTTCAGTGCTCGGGGATTTTGTTCCTTTTAACTGTAAGTCAGCCGCCATCTCAAGAGAAAGGCCCATGAGGCCATCTCCTGAATAAAGCAACACTTCTCCACCTTCAATATTTCAGACTTTTGTTATAAATGGCAGAAACGCAACCCAAAAAGCCTAAACAAGAAAAGGGAACTTATCAGTTCATATGATCACACCACAGAAAGCAGGAACTTCTCTCTCTTCCTCCTTCTGCTTCTTGTCTGTGCTGACTTCATTCTCTCCTAATGCAGATGGTCTCCCCCCTGGGGGTGGGGAACATGGCTGCTGGCGTCTCCCCAACTCACAGCCTCTGAGTCTTGTTAGCCTGGAAACATGAAAGATTCTTCCCCAGTAGAAATATCCCAGGGAAGGATGTTGATTGGCTCCACTTGGGTCACGTGCCCATCTCTAGACCAATCACTGTAGCTGGAGAGATGGGACAGTATGATTAGGGTCACGTGACCCTCTTTGCTGGGGGAAGTCTGTTGGTATCCATTACCTGAAGGAACGGAGCAGTGTTCTTCATTGTAGGCAACAGAAGCTAACTTTTGCTGATTTAAGCAGTGCACCTGGGTGCTCACACGCGAGCTAGGGATTCATGCTTGGTGCTAACCAGGTGGAAACCAGCCCCCAAAGCCATCGCAGCCCCAGTCTGATAACTATAGGCTGTGGCTAGCACCACTGCCCCACCACGCCGGGAACGTGATCTTGTTGTCACTGCCACCAAGGGGCCAGCAGCTTCTTTGTCTGGCTCTGGACCCAAAGGCCAGCATGAGTGTATATGATGGGTGCAGCCCATGGCACCCACGCTTCAGCTGCAAGGGAGGATAGGAAGTCACGTCGCTGTATTTTAGTATTGTGGGTGGCCAAAACTCGAAACAAACGTACACCACAGGGTATATATTGTACATTTGTGCGCAGCCACTAACCACTTTGTTCCGGGGGATTTTGTTCCTCCAATGTAGACCTGTTTCTACTAAATGTCAAATGAGAGGTAACCAGATCTCCTTTTGCAGTGGAGTCCCCACCGCATTAAATCTTGGCACTTGCAAGTGGCTCCTCTTCATGCTAAGAAGGTCACGACTTGATGTCTGGGCTGGCGAGCATCATTTCTCTCTTTCAGATTTTCCAAACGGGCTTTCTTGGGAAGCAGCTCCAGGCATCATTAATTTAAACATCTTTAATCTGATTGCTTTTGCAATTCTCTGCCTTAATCAGAGGTCAGCTGTCACAGCTCAGTTGTTAAGATGGGTCAGTTTCCTTGATGGACATCATTTCCGTGACACCTTGGATCCTCTGCTGGAGGTTTCCTGAGGGCAAACTGAATTGGCAGGAAGTGAAAGGAGACACAGGGGCAGGGGTCCAGGGTGGTGGGAGAACTCATTATCCTCACTGCAGCGGCTGAGCTCAGCTTCACTCAGAGGCAGAGGGAGGCCCTGGCTGCCCTCCCCAGATCTCCTGGTCACTGGGAACGCCTTACTCTGCTTTTCCATCCACCCTCCTCAGGCAGCCAGGCCCTGCCTTAAGAAAAAATCTTTTTATTGTGGTGAAATACACATACCATAAAGGTCGCCATTTAAATTTCTTAAAAACATACAGTTCGGTGACAATTTGTACATTTACAATGTCGTGCAACACCACTACTGTCCAGTTGCAGAACATTTTCATCACCCCAAAAGGAAACCCCATACCCACGAAGCAGGGGCTCCCCCCTCCCCTCCCCCAAGCTCTGGGCAACCACAGACCTGCTTTCTGTCCCCATGGGTTTGCCTATGGTACTTTCTGGATATTTCCAGATTTGATGCATGTGATTCCACATACGTGGACTCACACATACGTGGCCTTTCGTGTCTAGCTTCTTCCGTAATGTTTTTGAGGTTCATTCATATTGTAGCAGGAGTCAGTACTCCATTCCTTCTTCTTATTGAATCATATGACATATTTTGTTTATCCATTTATCTGTGATGGACATTTGGGTTGTGTCCACCTTTTGGCTAGTGCGAATAATGCTGCTGTGTTGGTGTACAAGGTTTTGTTTGAACACCTGTTTTCTATTCTTTGGAGTATACACCTAGGAGGGGAATTGCTGAACCACATGGGAATTCTGTGCTTAATTTTTTGAGGACCTGCCAAGCTGTTTTCACCGTGGCTGCCCCATCTTACATTCCCACTGCCCTGCTCTTCCTGACCTGGCGTCTTTAGATGCTTTGCAGTGACTTTTCTTGGCTGTCACGCTCCCCTTCCATTACCCTGGAGACAGGCTTTCAGAATCTTCTGGTTGACAAGAGCCAGTCTGCTGAACAGTCCAAGCTAATGTACTGGGAGAGGGTTAGGGATGTCTTGTCTGAGCCAAGTGCTGTATCACGGGGTCTTCTGGAGTGTATCCCTTCATCCGTGCCACTTAACACAGAGGAACTGGAGCTGACAGTGGGCATTTAGTCCTGGTAGGAGGGGAACTGTGGCTGTGACAGGAGTGGGGGGGGTGTCCCGATTTGGGGGCAGGTGGGGTTTTATAGAATCGCTGGCTTTAATGACCCTGTCCCCAGTACAAAGACTGTCCAATTCTGACCTTGCTCTACAACCACCTGGGGGAAATTATTCAAATAATGGGAGAGTATAAATTAAGGCGAATTACTAAAGAAACCTGGATACAGCTCATGGTGTTTTAAATGTACTGATTAAGCTCGTGAGTTTATCAAACAATGAATGAAAGGGCTTGGACTCTTCTTGTTCTATCCATCCATTCACACGACACTTATTTATTGAGCTCCTACTATATGCCCGTGTGTGCTAGGGTTTGGGGACATGAGTCAAATGTGGTCCTTGTCCTTTGGGGGACACTTTCTCGTGGGTCACTTTCTACAGTGGACAATCACAGCTCTTTCCTCAGGACGCCTCAGCACCTCCTCCAGGGGCTGGATTCCAAAGGCAAAACGTAAGAAGTCTAGGTATAGAAAAATTGTTTGTTGATTCCTTTAACTACTCATGAAGATCACTGTACATGGGTTTTTTGTGTGCTGCTTGAGTAGAAGTAGTTGGGTAAAGCTGTGCACCATATGAGGGGAAACAGAAGGACAGGCACGTCACAGTGAGAATGCTTTTGGCTGCAAGTAACAGAGAATGCAATGCAATTGGCTTAACTCTGAAGGAAAATGCGTCATCACACGTGACAAGAAAGGCATACATAGGGCAGCTCCAAAGTTGTCTTCTCTTTGCTCTTTTCTTCTCCCCAGGCTGGCTTTCCTCATGGTTTCAGGCTGCAAAGTTCCAGGGGTCCTATGCAGACACGACATCACTGAGTGGAAGAAGAGGGGCTCTTTCTTCCTTGTGCCTCTTTTTCTAGAAGCTTTATAGCTTAGCTTTTACACTTTAGCCTATGAGTCATCTCAACTTAATTTTAGTGTATGGTGTGCGGTTGGGATCCAGGTTCATTTTTTTCCATACAGATATCCAACACCATTAGCTCAAAAAGACTTCCCTTTCCCATTGGCACCTCTGTCAAAACTCAATTGCCCAGGGATGTGCAGATCTATTTCAGGACTCTTTTCTGTTCTATTGGCTGATTCATCTTTCTTTTTGCCTATGTTACTCTGTCTTAATTACTGCTGCTTTAGAATAAGCCTTCAAATCAGGCAGTGTAAGACCTCTGACTTTGTTCTTTTGCGTCTCTTCCGGAGACACACTAGCAGGGTTCCTTCATGTCCCATTGGCCCGGACAGCCTCAAATGCCCATTCCCAGCTCAACCACTGGCCAAGGGACTGGGACCACACGGGTGACCTAGCCCATCAGAATTTCCCTTGGAGAGGGGAAATTCTTCTTCAAATCATGTGGAAGGATAGTAGACACCTGAACCCGAAAGTCAGGGGGGAAAGCCAGGCTTTCCAGGGAGAAGTGGGGAAAACTTTAGGGTAAGAAGCCAACAGTGCCTGCCGAAATGCACAAAGCGGTTCAGTGGAATTTTTAATTATAGGAGAGAGAGAGAGAGAGAGAGAGAGAGAGAGAGAGAGAGAGAGAGAGAGGGAGGGAGGGAGGGAGGGAGAGAAAGAGAGAGGGAGAGAGAGAGGGAGAGAGAGAGGGAGAGAGAGGGAACAAAAGAATAAAAGGGACATACAGTAAACCTCAACTCAGTCTGGGTGTTCTTCCCAGCCACTGACGACAATGACAAAGGTGACATCGTGGCCATAAGTGACAACAAGGCTTAGCATACAGCACAGTGAGCAACGACCCCTGCCAACGAGGCCAACGAGGCGGGCTCCTTCTCCCCCGACGACAGAATCAGGGGCCTGGCGACACAGGAGCTCCATCCCGGGGATGACAGGCCAGGTCTGGGTGGTGGAGAGCGAAGTCTTTGAGCTCTTGGCTCTGCCTTAGCTCTTGTCATTGTTCGTTCTTTTTTTTTTTTTTTTTTTGCGGTACGCGGGCCTCTCACTGCTGTGGCCTCTCCCATTGCAGAGCACAGGCTCCGGACGCGCAGGCTCAGCGGCCATGGCTCACGGGCCCAGCCGCTCCATGGCATGTGGGATCTTCCCGGACCAGGACACGAACCTATGTCCCCTGCATCGGCAGGCGGACTCTCGACCACTGCGCCACCAGGGAAGCCCTCATTGTTCGTTCTTGAAGGCATGGGGATGAGTAACAGCTCCTGTGACTCTGGAGCTACTCCAATATCTCTTGGGACCATCTCAAACCATTCCTTATGGTACATGGAGGGTGGTCCCGCGGAGGGATGGCTTCAGCAGTCAGTCACTCAAGTGCCTGCACACAGTTGTGCCGAGTCCCCCCTCCTTATCCTCAGTAGCTCCATCTTCCCAACTTATTTGTCAGCTCCTTCGACTCGTCGCTAGTCCTGTCCCCCGGGGCCCTCATTTAATTCTTCAATTCCTTCCAGAAGAGAGAAACAAGGCTTTGAGGCTGTTCCTACTTCTCAGGCCCTGGGCGTGTGACCACAGAAGGACGGGCAGACTTAGCTACACCATTGCTTCTCTCCTTTCGTTTTCCCCAGGCACTTTGGTGAGACATGGTAGGATACGACTTTACGGCATTTCAAAGGTGCTGAGGGTCTGAAACTTGAGTCCAAGTCCAGCCCGAGGAGCTGCCCAGCCAGGTCCACGTTAGCTCTAGAACTGCTGCTTGCTGGGAATCCTGTACAAATCATCCCCCCATGTTTCTGAAGCAGCTGATCATGGGTCCTGTAGAAAGGCAGGCGTGGATGCCAAGTCCAGCCTGGACACAGGACTTCACCTCTCTGAGCCTCAGTTTCCCCACCTGTCCCACGAAGGGTAAATACTGACCTCAGCAGAGATCTAAGGGGGCGTTTGGCAGAGTGTTTGGCGCTCGATAAGCATCTGGCAGCCGCTATCCATCATTAGTTTTCTTACTCTTTCAGAGGAATAAAGCAGTTTCCTTCAGGGAGAGGGCTAGGGCGGGATGAGGTGAGAGGTGGGTGTTAGAATCACAGAGGCTCTGATATGACCGAGAATAGGACGCCTTTAGGGAGTGGGACGTGAGGAAGTGAAAGGCCCGTTGGTTGGGAGGGGCCGCTTTTCTGGGACCAGCCAAGTATCTAGAGCCCTGGGTTCTGATCCAGACGCCCAGCTGGTCTTGGATCCCAGTGTAGACACAGTAGACAGGCCTGGATTTCCAAGCCAAGGCTGAGAGCAGGTGACGGGTGGGGGAAGCCATAACAATGCATGCCTCCTTTAAGCTGATGGGCCAGACCCACGGTGCTCTCCATAGCAAACACGTGGTATGCTAGGAAACAACTCCGCTGAGACCACTCCTTCTGGAAACAGGCGGAAAATGTGGATGATCTCGAGTTCAAAAATGTGGGCTCCCAGGAGGTCTGTAAAGTCGAGGTGGTGGGATGGAAGTTGGTCGATGAGGTTCGGTTGTGTTTTCTCTGGCCTCCCGGGCCTCCTGTGCTCAGGCTTGGCACTGTGGGCCTTGTCACTTGGGTGACTATGTTTACGTTCTTGGGAGCATTGAGTGCCAGGAAAGGCTCAGCTAGGCCATCCTGGACGACAGGTGCCTGCCCAGGGCTCCCTTCCACGGCAACTGGGGGAGGCTTTGCTACCATGAGCGCAGACGTTCCCTTGCATCCTTCTTGTGTCTCCAAGGGACCCCGGAGATGGTTCTAGAGTGGGGGAGTTGCAAGAACCACTGGGGGCCGTCTTGTCAGCCCCCTTCCATCTCCCAGATTCTACAAATGAGGAACCAAGACAAAGAGGGCGAGGACCTCGCTCAAGGTCACAAGGCTATTTGGGGACACAAATCCATGGTCCGGCTTGTTCTTGTGATCAGCCTGAGGAGAAGCATCTTGCTTTCCCTGGGACCAGTTCTGCCCTCAGCTCCTCAGGAAGAAGGTTTATGGCTTCGTGGCATCTACAGGTTGGACCCTCTGAACTTCGACCTTTTCTGAAATGCAAATTGGGACAGGTTGCTTCCTGAGGGACGGTCTTCAGTAGCTCCGCAGGGCCTCTGCAGAAACCCCAGGCCCTCTGTAAGACCCGCGGGGCCCCTCAAGATCTGGCCTCTGTCCTCTTGTCTGCCGTCAGCCTCCAGTCGCACGGGCTAGCAGTGGGTCTCTCGTGTCCTCCTGCCTTTGCACATCCTGTTCCCTCTCCTCGAATGCCCTTCCCCTCTTGTTCTTGAAGGCTTCTCAGGCTCACTGTGGCCTCTTCTGGCTCCTGGGCTCGGCCACTCCTTCCTCTGAGCTCCCAGAGCTCTTGGTAATTCCTCTATTAGCACTTAGCTCATTGACTTAGAATTATTTGTTTACATGTCTCTTCTCCCCTGGGTAGGAAGCATGTCTTACACATCTGTATGTCCCCCCTCCCCCAGCAGGGCCTGGCAGAGTGCTGGACACCCAGCTTAGGCCCAGCCAATGTATGTATGCAGAGTGAATGACCGAAGGACTCATTTGTCCTCAGAGGTCCCCTGCACGCTGCCTGAAATGTCACCGTCTGTCAGCCCTGCCTGGCTCCTGGCTCCTGTTCGCCTTTGCCTTCTCACAGCTGGGGCCTCTTTTCTGTCTCCAACAGCTGGCCCAGCCCTGCCCAGATTCTGGGGCCAGCCACAGCCTTCGCACAGGAAGATTTAAAGAGCCAGTGTTCAGAAGTGCAGGTGACTCAAACTCCCACGAGCTGCACCGTGAGTTCTACTGTCACCTGGGTCTAGGCACTTGGTTCCTACCATATCCCATGAGACAGGCAGCTCCCCGGAGACCATTTTCCCTGGACCCTAATCCTTCTTATCAAAGGTCCTTGCCCTGGTCTAGAACTGGGTCCCTGAGGATGTGTGTCACTTCTTCCCCATGGCCGGCGCCCAGACATTGGGCCTCTCTGATACCCGCTGACCCATTTAGGTGGCAAACCTTCATCGGGCGCCTACCATGTGCAGGTACTGGGTCTCTGCTGCCCCAGAGCTCAGAGTCAGGGTGGGAGGGGCAGAGAAGACACTGGTGATCAGACAAGGGGCTGTGGGGTCACAGGGCAAGGTGCCAAAGTGACCTCAGAGGCGGGGTCTGAGCTGAGATGGAGGGGGAAGGAGAAGTTATGGGCAGGAGGTGGGTGGGTGGGGGGCGCTTCCTCCTGGTGAGGGCTCTGGAAGGGAGGGGCTGGAGAAATCCACCCGCCCCCGCCCCCCATACAGACCCAGAACTTTCAGCCATGTCCATGGGGCTGCCTGTCCCTGTCCTGGGAGGATAATCTTCTCGGGGGAGGGACTGAAAAGTGAGAGGACCAAGCTGGGCTCCCTCCCGTGTTTCTCAAAACCAGGCAGGCCCGCAAAAGCTGTCTCTTCTTTATTTATTCAGTCAATATCGAGTGAGTCCCCACCACGTGCCAGGGACTGGGCTGGGGAACTGGAGGCTGACTGGGGGAAACAAGATGCAGCCCTGCCCTCAAGGGGCTCCTAGGCTGGTAGGGAGAGAGACGCAGAAATAAGCTATGAGAGCACAGGCTGGGCTGAGCAGTGGTGGGGTGCCCGACCCTCTCCAGGTGGTGGGAGGGAGCAATGTCTGGGAGGGGACGGCTACAGGCACCCAGGCAGCACCACTAGCACCTCACATGTGTCCCAGAACCCTCACATGGGATCCAGGGGACCTAGCGAGGCAGGTGGGCAGAGGGGCATCCCCCATCCTCTGGAGTCATCAGATGACCTTAGACAATGTCTGATAACACTTCAAAGAGGCAGCAGAGCCCAGGGGCTTCGGAAACTTTCTAGAGCTGGCTTCTAATCGACTCTCTACTACTTGAGAGCTGAGTGACTTTGGGCTAATGACAGCTTCAGTCTGCTCATCTGTAAAATGGGTTTAGCGTGAGTGCCTCCCTCTAGGGTTGCAGCGAGCACGCGAGGAAATAATAACTATGTGAAAGCGCTTAGCCCATAGTAGCTGCTCAACTTCCATTGCTTGATTATAAT
The DNA here is from genome assembly GCF_951394435.1 of Stenella coeruleoalba. Taxonomy (NCBI): domain Eukaryota; kingdom Metazoa; phylum Chordata; class Mammalia; order Artiodactyla; family Delphinidae; genus Stenella; species Stenella coeruleoalba. Next base: position 116,980,764 of record NC_137153.1, read on the forward strand.
AACAGTAATAGACAATAACCGGGAAGCACAGACTCCTGAGGAAAGAAAGGGAGTTACTGTGTCTGTGTGTGTGTGTGTGTGTGTGTGTGTGTGTGTGTGTGTGTGTGTATTGGGGGGTCGGTTTTTAGGGGGCTGGGTGGAGGGAGCCACAAAAGCCAGGGCCCGTGGGCAGCCCTCCAGGGCAGGGGCAGCGTCTTTCCCCCTCCCTCTCCAGCCCCCGCAGCGAGGCGCGCGGTCGGCGGGAGGCGCAGGTGTCCAGGGCCTCCCGTGCGTCCCCATCCCTTGCGGCTTTGGCCGAGGGCCCAGCTCCCTTCTGCCGTCTGCCCCGCGTCCTCCCCTAACCTCGGGTCTGGACTGGCGAGCAGCGGGGCCGGGAAAGTTTGAGTCACAGTGAGGGGAGCGGAGGAGGCGGGGCCCGTGACCCTGAACGGGGTGGGCTCTAAGACCGCCTCGGTCTCCCGGCAGGGGGACCACGCCGCAAACCCACGTCCCGCGCGCACCGGCCGCGGTCCGACGGAGCGAGGCGCCGCGCTGCAGCCGTGCGTCGGGTGGCCGCTGGGTGCACCAGGGCGGTCGCGCTCTCAAGGCCCCGCGAGCCTCCACCGCGGCAGCCGCAGCCCCTCGGCCGCGCTCAGCAAAGATGCCCCGGGCGCCGCTCCTGCGGCTGCTGCTGGCGGTCTCGGCAGCAGCGGCGGTGGCCGGCGAGCCCGGGACGGCGCTGCCCCCTACCACGGGGGATGCCACCCTGGCCATCGTCTTAGACGTTACCGGCTCCATGTGGGACGACCTGATGCAGGTGATGCACGGCGCCTCGCGCATTTTGGAGCACAGCCTGAGCCGTGGCAGCCAGGTCATCGGCAACTACGCGCTGGTGCCCTTCCGTGATCCAGGTAGCGACCCCCCGAGCCCCCGGCGTCCGCCGCGCCCCTGGCCCGGTGTCCTGGCGCGGTGCGCTCACCCGCCCGCATGGCGCCCCGGGCGCACTGGACGCCTGCAGGCTGCACCGCGGCCCGGTGGGGGCGCCTTCTCGACGCCTTCACTCTGCCCGAGGCCGGCACCTGGGGCAGGCCTTGCAGCCGCCGGGTCCTTTCCCTGGGAACCTGCTCTCCCCTTCTCCCGCGTCTCCCAGCTTGCGTCGTCAGGCCAGTGACGGAGAGGCGGGGGCACTGCGTTCAAATGCCCCGCAGCCACCTCCTGGCTCTGCGACTTCAGCAAGTGACCTCACCTTCCGGAGCCGCACCTTCCCCCTTTAGGAAGCGGGGCGAGAACTGCCTCCCAAACTTGCTGAGATGTTGAAATGGGTCCTTCGTGTCCAGGGCCTGGCGCGCATGAGCCTCCGCAAGGTTTGCGGATTTGCCTTTGTTCATTCTTCAAATTCGCTCCCGTCGTGGGCTTCGGGGGCCGGAAGAGCCACCCAGGCGGGAGAGCTTCGCGTCTTGCCCCTCACCTGTTCGCGCGAGAAAAACAGCAGCCGCGTCGCCTCTACCCGCAGTATCCTCACTGCCAGGTCCCGCCACCTAACACCTTCTACCCTGCAGACAGCACCTCCTGGCCCGCAGCCCCCTATCTTTCAGCTAGGTGTTAGGGGCATGTCCTTGAAAAGATCCCTGGGAGACCCCACTGTGGGGAGTTTCAGGGAAAACAGCTGTGGAGCGTGCTTGGACTTCCAACTTTCTGAGTGGCAGGACTGCTTTTTCTCCAACATTTTTAATGAAAAACTTCAGACTTACAGCAAAATGGGGGTGGGTGGGAAATACATAAACACCTGTCTGCCCACCACCCAGATCCTGTGATTAATTTTACTCTGTTTTATCACGTTTCTCTCTATTAGTCACCTCTCTATCTAGTAGGATAGCTTTATAAAGCCAAAAAATAAAATAAAAATGGCAGATTCCTTGCAGAATTGCTCTGCAAAGTGTTCTTGTGCTGAAAAAATACACAATGGCCCAAGGCTGTATGAGCTAGTAAGCCCTTTTAGAAGAATTTTTCTTTATTAATCACAGCATCATTACAGATATTTGAAAAATGGGCCGCAGTCGGTGTACATAATCCCATGCAGCCCTTAGGCTGAGTGTGGAGTCCCTCTGCTTCCAGGAGTTCTGGGCTCTGTAGGGCTCTGCAGCTCAAATCACAGAAGTCAGGGGTCTAGAAAAAGTTTCCTGGGAACATCAGAAGGACAGCTCCCATCTGGGGGTCAGGGGGCAGCAAGGCTGGTGGACTTGTGAAGACGTGGGGTGTGAGGTGTGTCCTGGGGGTTTCAGCTCTGACGCAGTTCACCCTCTACCCCCCTAACTTTCTCACTCCCTTTCTGGGTCATTCTTGGGCTTCCAAAGATATTGCATTGAGAGAGCTTGGGATCATTTAATCCAACGCTTCTCTTACAATTGGAGAAACTGAGGCTCAGGACATGGATGGGACTTCTGCAAGGCCACCTGCCAGGCTGATGTAATTTCTGATTCATAACCCATATTTGTCTCTAAAATGCTTGGCTGCAGTTGTAGGGCAGGAGAGCAGCCTGTTGGAACCAGACATAGTGTCCCGGGACCCATAGTGTCCTCACTGCCCCCTCTCTGGCCATCGTCTTCATGAAGCCCTCGTGCCATCCCCAACCTCTCCTCTCTGGGCGCCGGGCACGTGCATGACTCTCCAGCCTTCACTCCATCTTCTATGAAACAAAAAAATCCCATCCTTCTCCCCGCCCCTGCTCCCCAAACCATACTCCCTACAGACCCCCCAGGTCCAGTGGAGGGGGACCTCAGCGTTTATTGAGCCTCTGCTGTGTGCCCGATCTTGTGAGGCTTCCAGTGTGAAGGGGGCAGGGTTCACACCAAGGAGCCGGCAGTCTGCTGGCGACGGCAGAGGGTGGAAGGTGTCACTCCTGACGGCTCCTGACTCGGCTCGCAAGGGAAAGGACCAACCAAAGCTCTCTGAGGAAGCATCACTGGAGCAGGACTTGAAGAAGATGAAGGGAAACTTAGCAGCTTTGGACCATTTGTCAATGCTAGGTGCCAGGGATGCAGTGGGACAGAGGTCTCCCTGAGCACATGGAACTCGCTGGGTGGTGGCTGACATGTAGGGGCAGGTGTGTGTGAGTGTGGAGCCAGGGCGTAGGAAGGGTGAAATGGGAACGCGGGGAGAGGCGAGATTGGTCCCGACCGTGACTGTGGAACTGAGGACGGAGCACTTAGATTTCCTTCTATGGGCTGCGAGCAGCCACTGAGGGCTTCTGAGCAGGGATTGGATCTGTGGTTTAGGTTAGGCTATGTCTTTTGAATCAACCAATGGAATTCCCTTTGGTGGAAGAGGAGCTGAGAGTCAGGGGTTTTAGCGGACAGTTCAGGCCCCCCCAGGGCTGCGTCCTGGGAGGGTCTTCTTAAAGGAACCCCCTACCTTCAACCCCAAAGACCACGCTTTGCAGGGCAAGTTTCAGTGGTTCTGGACTGCACATGCTTGGAGATAAACCAGAACCTGTGCTTTGGAAATATTTTTAAAAGTTTTTAAATGAAAAAAAAGTGGGATGTTCCCAAACTGCAAAGTTAGACTTTTGCTAATCGTTTTATTTTGGCTGAAATTTAGGTTGTTTTCGGTTTTTCTCTATTAAAATGTTGCAAAAAGCACTCTGGTGTGTAAATCTTTGTCTGCATCTTTGATTGGTTTTTTTCATTGGATTAAGATTTTGGAAGTGGAATTCCTAGGTCATTACAAACACACTGAGTGGGTAGGCAGACCTTCAAATTGTTTTCCAATGTTTTGGGAGTTTTAAACTTCTATCAGAGGCATTTGAGGGGACTGTTTCAGAGCAGCTGCCCCCAACTCTAGGGATTAGGATAACATTTTTTTTCCTAATTCAAAAGATGGAAAATGATATCTTCTTATTTTCATTGCTAGTGAGGTTCAGTAAGTTCTCAAGTGTTTACTAGATGTTTCTGTGTGTGAATTTCTTCTTTTGTAAATTGTCAGTTCCTTTACTCATTTTTCCATTCGGGGTTTTTAGTGGTTTTCTTATCAGTCAGTATGGGGACTTTATATTGATGATATTAGTTGTTTTTTGTTATGTGGTTAGCATTTCCTAGTCGTTTGTCTTTTAATATTTGTGATTCGTGATGTTCTGAAGTTTTAAATGTTTATGCAGCAAAATCTATTGCCTTTTTCCCTTTGTAATTTCTTCACTTTCATTCTCAGATTTTTTTCTATCACAAAATCAGTTAGGTACATGTTCTAGGTTTTTTCATTCGTTTTCTTTTTTTTCTCTTCATATTTAATTTTTTAACCTGGAATTAAAAAAAAAATTGGCACTGGTATTAAAAACAATTTGATGTAATTCTTCTAGAACAGGATAATTGATGGTACAGTTACATTTTATCAAATAATCCTTTCTTTTTCATTCATTTAGATCCTGCCTTTATCCAAAATTACTTTATATCTATTAATTTACCTGGGCTTTCCATTCTGTCCCATTGTATGACAGTTCTTGTTCCAGCAGCACATTGTTAATTATTAATTAACATTAACATTAATTAACATTAATTAATTAACATTAATTATTTGGCTTTAGAATAGGGTAAATCCTTCCTCCTATTCTTAAAAAAATAATTTACCCCCAGCCTTATTGAAATATAATTGACACATAATATTGGGTTAGTTTAAGTTGTCCAATGTATTGATTTGATACATTTATATATTGCAAAATGATTACCACCATAGCAGTTAGCTAACGCCGCCATCATGTCACATAATTACCATTTCTTTTTTTGTGGTGAGAACATTTAGGATCTACTTTCTTGGCAATATTCAAGTACATAATACAGTATTATTAGTGATAATTACTATGCTGTACATTCGATTCCAAGAACTTAGTCATCTGATAACTGTAAGTTTGTACCCTGTGACTAACATCTCCCCATGTCTCCCACTCCCTTATTCCTGGAAACCACCACTCTACTCTCTGTTTCTCTGAGTTTCACTTTTTTTTTTTTTTTTTAGATTCCACATATAAATGAGATCATACAGTATTTGTCTTTCTCTGTCTGACTCATTTCACTTAGCATAATGCCCTCAAGGTCCATCCAAGTTGTCCCAAGCAGCAGGATTTCCTTCTTTCTCGTGGCTGAATAGTATTCCATTGTGTATATAAGCTGTATCTTCTTTATCTTTTCATTGGTTGACAGCTTTAAAATTTTAATAAACTTTTAATGAGAACAGGTTTTTTTTTTTATAATATATTTATCTTTGGCTGCGTTGGGTCTTCACTGCTGTGCGCAGGCTTTCTCTAGTTGCAGCGAGCAGGGGCTGCTCTTGTTGCAGAGCACGGGCTCTAGGCACACAGGCTTCAGTAGTTGTGGCACGTGGGCTTCAGTAGCTGTGGCTCGCGGGCTCCAGAGCGCAGGCTCAGTAGTTGTGGCGCACGGGCTTAGTTGCTCCGCGGCATGTGGGATCTTCTCAGACCAGGGCTCGAACCCATGTCCCCTGCATTGGCAGGCGGATTCTCAACCACTGCGCCACCGAGGAAGCCCTAAAACAGTTTTAAATTTACAGAATTATTGCAAAGAAGTTCCCGTATACCCAACACCCAGTTTTCCCTTTTATTAACATCTTATATTACAATGGTACATTTATCACAATTAACAAACCGGTACTGATAGGTTGGGGTTTTTTTTTAAGATTTTTTTTTTTGATATGGACCAATTTTAAAGTCTTTATTGAATTTGTTACAATATTGCTTCTGTTTTATGTTTTGGTTTTTTGGCCTCGAGGCATGTGGGATCTTAGGGATCCCGACCAGGGATCGAACCCGCACCCCCGGCATCGGAAGGTGAAGTCTTAACCACTGGACCGCCAGGGAAGTCCCCATGGGTTATTATTAACTAAAGTCCATTACTTTTTTTTTTTTTTTGGCTGCATTGGGTCTTCGCTGCTGCGCGCGGGCTTTCTCTAGTTGTGGCGAGCTGGGTCTACTCTTCGTTGTGGTGCGCGAGCTTCTCATTGTGGTGGCTGCTCTTGTTGCAGAGCACGGGCTCAAGGCGCGCAGGCTTCAGTAGTTGTGGCTCACGGGCTCTAGAGTGCCAGTAGTTGTGGTAGACGGGCTTAGTTGCTCCGCGGCATGTGGGATCTTCCCAGACAAGGGCTTGAACCCGTGTCCCCTGCATTGGCAGGTGGATTCTTTTTTTTTTTTTTTTTTCCGGTACGCGGGCCTCTCACCGCTGCGGCCTCTCCCGCCGCGGAGCACAGGCTCCGGACGCGCAGGCCCAGCCGCTCCGTGGCACGTGGGATCCCCCCGGACCGGGGCACGAACCCGCGCCCCCCCGCAGCGGCAGGCGGACTCTCAACCACTGCGCCACCAGGGAAGCCTGGCAGGTGGATTCTTAACCACTGCGCCACCAGGGAAGTCCTAAAGTCCATTCTTTTTTTTTTTCTAAAGTCCATTCTTTATTCAGACTTCCTCAATTTTCCCCTAACATTTGTTCCAGGAGCCCATTCAGGATCCCATTTAGTTGTCATGTCCCTTAAGGCTTCTTTTGGTTGTGATGGCTTTTCAGACTTTGTTTTTGATGACCTTGACAGTTCTGACGAGTATTGCCCAGATGTTTTGTCCCTCAGTCATGATTTGCCGGTTGCTTTTCTCCGGTTAGACTGGGTAATGGGAGGAAGACCACAGAGGAACAATGCCATTCTCATCATATCATGTCCAGGGTACATGCCCTCATTATGACTTATCACTGCTGACGCTGACCTTGATCACCTGACTGAGGTTGTCAGGTGTCTTCACCATAAGCGTCCTCTTTTCTTTCTCCTTTTCTGTACTGTCCTCTTTGGAAGAAAGTCACTTACACGCAGCCCACACTTAAGAAGTAGGGAGTTGTGATCCACCTCCTTGAACATGGGGTATTTACATAAATTGTTTGGAAATCTTCTGCATGAGAGAGTTGATTCTTTTCCATTTATTTGTTTATTCAATCATTTATATATATATCAGCATGGACTCATAGTTTTATACCGTGGGTTATAATCCAATACTGCTTTATTTTGTTGCTTAAAATTTTCCAACTTCAGTCATTGGGAGCTCTTCGGCACACACAGTCTGTGTGCCTTTGACATACCCCTATTGTGAATTTTTTTAAAGTACTTTCTTACTTTCCGGCACTACAGGATATTTCAGACTCATCTTATGTATTTCCTGCCCCAGTCCTAGAATTAGTAATTTCTCCAAGGAGCCCTGGTTCCGTTGATTGAAAAATGGTATTAGACACCAGCATCTGAGTGCTAGGTGTGCTTGTTGCTACTGGGGTGTCACCGCTTCTGCATCTTTAGCTGACAGAGCAAGGAGATACATGTTGTATATGTAACCTTTGTGTATACCCATATCTATAAATATTTCTCTGTTTGTCTGTATCTGTAGTAAGCTGAACATGAGTTCATTCTGATGTCTCCAGCTCTCATTGATTACCACGTGGATCCTTCCAGCCTCCTATTCTTGCTTATCTATAACCTCCCACTCTGACAGTGACTAACCTGGCCCTCACCCTTCCCCACTCACTCGTCATTTACTTAATTTTCAGTTCTAGTCCACATTTATAGTGGTTTTAGCATTGCTAACTTGCGCCCCGTGGAAAACAACTTTGTTCACTAGAGTACAGTTCTTTTGCCTTTAGTCTTATAGACGCAACTCATTTCCAGAGTTACTTAGCCCTGCAGCTTCTTCATGTTCTTTTTATTCTTCTTCATTTTCAAAATATTCTTGAACATGTTTTCTTTTCAGATGAAAAGTAGAAAATGTAGTCAACTTCCAAAAAAGAAATTCCTACTGTGAATTTGCTCAGAATTGTGTTAAATCTTGATCTGGGGAAGAATTATCATTTTAAAAAATTTCATTGTTTTCCTCTAGGAGACCACTTCCTTTTTTTTTTTTTTTTTTTTACATATTTATTTCCTTTTGTAAAAAACTTATAGGTTTTTTTTTTTCCTTATAGGTTCTACCCATTTCTTTTTAAGATCATTTCTAAATATTTTGGGTTTTGTATGACTGTTTTGACCAGGAATTTTTTTCATTACCTTTTTTGCAAAGGAGTATTGCTAGTATGTTGGAAAGTAATTTATTTTCATATATTTATTTTGTTTCCAACTTTCTTCCTGAAGACTTTGTAAAGAAACTAGTTCTAATTTTTTGGGGGGTAATGTCTTGAGTTTTCTAGGTTGACAATCACAGCCTGTCCAAATTGTAATATTGTCTCCTCTTTTCCAATCAAATTTTTTGCTTGTTTGGAATGTTTTGCGGTATTTAGCACAGTGTTAAGTAATGGTGGTAGCTGAAGTCGGTCTTGTCTTGCTTCTGATTGTATATCATTGTATGATACTGGTTCTTGGTTTGAGGTTTTCTTCATCAGGTGAAGGAAGATACTTTCATTCTTAATTTTCTAAAGGTAGAAAAAAACACCCCCAAAACAAAAATCCCAAATGGGAATGGTGCTGAATTTTAGCCAGTGACTTTCTGGCTTTGTTGAGATATTTGTAAGATCTTTCGCCTGTTGACCTCTGGATGTGATTCCTTCATGTTAAACCATTTCCACATTCCTTGCATAAGCCCTACTCAGTCATTGTGGATTATTCTTTTTTTTTTTTTTTTTTGCGGTACGCGGGCCTCTCACTGTTGCGGCCTCTCCCGTTGCGGAGCACAGGCTCCGGAAGCGCAGGCTCAGCGGCCATGGCTCACGGGCCCAGCTGCTCCGCGGCATGTGGGATCTTCCCGGACCGGGGCACGAACCCGTGTCCCCTGCATCGGCAGGCGGACTCTCAACCACTGCGCCACCAGGGAAGCCCTGGATTATCCTTTAATATACAGCTGGATTCTGTTTGCCAGTGTCTCCTTTAGGAGTTTTCCATTTATTTCAATATGTATGATCAGTAAATGATATTCTTCCTTTGTGCTCTTTGTCAAATTTGGCACCACGGCTTAGCTCTTTCAGTGAATAACTGAAATTATTAAGTTTCCTCAAAAAATTATAAATTTAATACATGCTTGTTAAATGTTCGAATAACACGACTCTCAAGAGATGCAAACACTTTTAATCATTTTGTGTGCTTCCAGACCGTGTGTGCGTGTCATTCACTTGTATACATATATACCCTTAGTTTTTTTATTATATAAAAGACGGGATTATACTATGCAAACTGTTTTGCAACTTGTTTTTTCTCCCCCACATGCTATATCATGGATCTCTTTTTATGTTAGGAAATATCGATCCCCTGCATTGTTTTAATGACTACAGAAGGTGTTACAGGAGGGATCTTAATTTATCTTACCTCGATTTATCCGCCACTCCCACATTATGAAAAATAATTTGCTTTCAGTTTCCTTACAATATACACACACATTTGCAAAAACGTATCTATAGGAACGGGACTTCCCTGGTGTTCCCAGTGGGTAAGACTCTGTGCTCCCCATGCAGGGGGCCCGGGTTCGATCCCTGGTCGAAGAATTAGATCCTGCATGCATGCCACAACTAAGAGTTCGCATGCCGCAACTAAAGATCCCGCATGCCGCAACCAAGACCCGGCGCAGCCAAAATAAATAAATATTAAAAAACCACAACATGGCTATAGGATAGATTCTCAGAATTGCAACTGGTTCATTGTTAAAGCATATGAACATTTAAAAAATTTTAATTGGTATCAGCAAACCGTCCTCCAGAAATGCTATACCATCTAACCCTCCTACCAAGAGAGTGTGAGACTGCTTTTTTCCCAAACACTTGCTGGCATATGGGGACGTCACTCTTCCCTTTTTTGCTAATTTGATAGGTAAGAAATGGTAACCTGTTTTAATTTGCGTATGTCTGATAGAGAGTGAGTTTGAGCATCTTCTCTGGGTCGCCAGGTGTGCTGTCAACTTTCCCCAGGGAAGAGGTGGTTTTAGGGCCTTTCCTAGTGGCGCAGTGGTTGAGAATCTGCCTGCCAATGCAGGGGACACGGCTTCGAGCCCTGGTCCGGGAAGATCCCACATGTTGCGGAGCAACTAAGCCCATGCTCCACAACTACTGAGCCTGTTCTCTAGAGCCTGCGAGCCACAACTACTGAGCCCGTGCTCTGCAGCAAGAGAAGCCACCGAAGTGAGAAGCCCGCGCACCGCAATGAAGGGTAGCCCCCGCTCGCTGCAGCTTGAGAGATAAAGCCCGTGCAGCAACAAAGACCCAAAGCAGCCCAAAATAAAAATAAACAAATAAATTAAAAAAAATAATAAAGTATGTTCTGCTATTAAAAAAATGTTTATTAAAAAAAAAAAGAAAAGAAAAGAAACGGGAGGACTGAGTTCCGGAGAGGGGACGCAATTTGCCCACAATGGTGGCAGATGGTGAGACCCTGCTTGGGGCCCCTGCAGCGGGAGGAGGGGGTATGTGCACACCCAGAGTGGCCCCAGGGTTCAAGCCCTGCTTTCAAGGAGGTGGGAAAGGCAGGTTCGGGGAAGAGTCCTGGACGTGAGGTCTTTCTGCGACTGGCTCTCTGGCGCCTGGCTGTGACCGTGACCACTGGGACACACAGACTGGGTGACGGAATGGAGGATCACCCACGTGAAGGGCCGGGTGGTTCTTCCTGTGCGTGACCCTCATACGTCCTAGAGGCTCCACCCCCTCGTCTTATCAATGGAAAATATTTCCCTATGGAGAGGTGGTTCTGGGCCAGGCTTCTGGGGCTCATATGCTCAAGGGCAGCACAAGTGGAGACAAGGTCATGGGTTTAATCATCCCTGCACCTGGCAAGCCCTGCTCAGAGGGAACCCACGCCGCATCTGCCCAGCTGTTAGGCAGGTGCCCACCTTCAGTCACGAACCTCCCGCCCCCTCCAGGAACAGGAACGAGGGGCTGGGGAACAAGGGCCATATGTCTGCAGCTTCCTGCATGGTTGAGAGCTTGGATCTGGGGTCAGACGGACCCAGGTTTGAATCCTGTCTCTGATGCTTCCTCATTGTAAGACCTTGGGCAGTTTGCTCTACCTCGCTAGCCCTCAAATTCTCACCTATAGGGCTTCCCTGGTGGCGCAGTGGTTGAGAGTCCGCCTGCCGATGCAGGGGACACGGGTTTGTGCCCCAGTGCGGGAAGATCCCACATGCCGCGGAGCGGCTGGGCCCGTGAGCCATGGCCGCTGAGCCTGCGCGTCTGAAGCCTGTGCTCCGCAACGGGAGAGGCCACAACAGTGAGAGGCCCGCGTAAAGCAAAAAAAAAAAAAAAAAAAAAAAACCCCATTAAAACAACGATAGCTGTCATCATCATCATCACCCTCATTTTTGGAGGCAGTATAGCCAGTAGCAAATAGAACAGGCTTTGGAGCCAAATATGTGGACTTGGACATTATTCTAGATTGAACAGTGTCGTCACAGAATTCCTGTCCTTCCTAGAGCTTCAGAATGTGACCCTTTTTGGAAATAGGGTAATTGAAGATGTAATTAGTTAAGATGAGGTCATACTGAAGTGGAGTGAGCCCTTAATACAATGGGACTGGTGTCCTTATAAGGAGAGCAGAGGCACAGGGAGAAGGATTGGGGTGATGGTGTATTTACAAGTCAAGGATTGCTAGTATCACGAGAAGTGAAGAGGAAGGAGGCATGGAGCAGATTCTCCCCAAGAGCCTTCAGAGAAAGCATGGGCTGCTGACACCTTGATTTTGGACTTCTAGCCTCCAGGACTCTGAGAGAATGTATTTCCATTGTTTAAAGCCACCGGGTTTGTGATATTTTATTACGGTGACCACAGGAAACTAGTACAGTTATTGACTACCACTTGCTAGCTGTATATGACCTTCAGCAAGGTCTTGGCATCCTCAATTCTAACAGGGAGCTGTTAATAGGACTGAGCTAAACACTGTAGAATAGTAAGTACTCGATGCATTGAAGCTGCTGTTAGCATCATCACCCACGTCTACCTCCACCACCACCATCATCATCATCACCATCAGCATCAGCATCAGCATCACCATCATGAGCATCAGCATCATCATCACCATCATCAGCATCATCATCACCATCACCAGCATCAGCATCACCATCAGCATCACCATCACCATCAGCAGCAGCAGCAGCATCACCATCACCATCACCATCACCATCAGCATCAGCAGCATCGTCACCATCATCATCCACATCAACATCATGCTAAGAAGGGCTTTTTATCCAGATCCAGTCCTTCCTGGACCGGGTGAAGGAGGGAGATGGACAGCGGCTCAAGGAACCCCTCTCAGTGGGCAAACTCACATGGGGACATGTCAGGTGTCCTGCCCTGTCCTGGTACCTCACTCTGTCCTGCCGGAAGACAGGTCTTGAAATGGTTACCCTGCTGAAAACACCCTGTCCTGGGGAGCTTTGGCATGATGAGAGATGATGGTGCGGTAGGTCCCAGGAATGACAAATGAAGCCGCGGACCAGCATTAATTAACGACAAGAAGGCATCTATCTCTGTCTCACTGCCTGGAGCTGTAGATGGATGGGTGGGCAGGTGGACAGTCGGACAGCAAGGAAGACAGATGGAGAGAAGACCTCCGTGTTCCCAGCCCCGTCTGGGCATCTTGAAAGCTGGTCCAGCCCTGGAATGATGGGACTGGTCAGTAGCAACCAGCACCCAGAGCTAGTTTGGGGATTATCTGTTCAGTAAAAGGAAGAAATCAGACTAGTTTTTGCACATCAGTGCGTCTGTGTATGTAAGTGTGCTCTCCCCTGAGAGCCTTCTTTGTTCAGGGCTTGGGGCAGAGCTTTTAAAATGCCCTGCCCTGTAACTCAAGAGGAATCACAAACACTTTTGTCCATCTGGCCAGCTCTCCCTTAATACGACCAACCCCTCTGCATGCCCCAAATAACCACATTTGGTTTTCTGCCTCATTTTGGATCTGTTTCTCTGAGTGATGGGCAGTAGCGTGCTGTGGTGGGAGCGCCTGGGGATCAGGCAGGCTTGGCATTCAGGAATATTTGCTGGGTGTTGATTGTATGCCTGGCATTGTGCTGGGCACAGGATATAAAGATAAAGGGTCCTGGACTTACCTGGTGGCGCAGTGGTTAAGAATCCTCCTGCCAATGCAGGGGACACGGGTTCGAGCCCCGGTCTGGGAAGATCCCACGTGCTGCGGAGCAGCTAAGCCTGTGTGCCACAACTAGCGAAGTCCACGCACCTAGAGCCCATGCTCCGCAACAAGAGAAGCCACCGCAATGAGGGGCCCTTGCACCGCAACGAAGAGCAGCCCCGCTCATCACAACTGGAGAAAGCCTGCGTGCAGCAACAAAGACCCCATGCAGCCAAAAATAAATAAATAAAAATTAAAAAAAAAAAAGATAAAGGGTCCTGACTTGGAGCTGCTCAAGCAGTATACTCAAACAGTATTTGTTATGAGTAAATAAATGTTATTCATTTACTCATTTGAACAGTATTTATTAAGCACTTACCATGTGCCAGGCGCTGAGGTGGGCAGGAGTTCTGTGACGATGAACAAGAGAAGGGGTCACTGTTGGTGTGATGTAGCCGATCAACTCTACTGCCAGATCTTCCCATCTGACCTTGAAGGACTCTCTTCCCCTCTCTGGCCTCAGTTTCCCCATCTTTTTAAAGGTGGGGCTCTTCGGATCTCTTCATTCTCAACATTGTTATGTTTGGCACATAGGTTTGTAGTCAAATCATTTTTTTCCCCAAGCGCATTCCTTTTTTTTTTTTTTTTTACTTTTTATTTTATATTGGAGTACAGTTGATTAACAATGTTGTGTTAGTTTCAGGTGTACAACAAAGTGATTCAGTTATACATATACATGTATCTATTCTTTTTCAAATTCTTTTCCCAATTAGGTTCTTACAGAATATTGAGCAGAGTTTACTGTGCTATAAAGTAGGTCCTTGTTGGTTATCCATTTAAAATATAACAGCGTGTACATATCAATCCCAATCTCCCTAACTATCCCTCCTTCCACCCTTCCCCCCTGGAAACCATAAGTTTGCTCTCTAAGTCTGTGAGTCTGTTTCTGTTTTGTAAATAAGCTCATTTGTATCATTTTTTTTTTGGATTCCGTGTATAAGCGAGATCATACGATATTTCTCTTTCTCTGTCTGACTTACTTAGTATGACAATGTCTAGGTCCATCCCGGTCAATTAATCTATGACAAAGGAGGCAAGACTATACGATGGAGGAAAGACAGCCTGTTCAATAAATGGTGCTGGGAAAACTGGACAGCTACATGTAAAAAAAAAATGAAATTAGAACATTCTTTAACACCATACACACACAAAAAACTCAAAATGGATTAAAGACCTAAATGTGAGACTGGACAGTGTAAAACTCTTAGAGGAAAACATAGGCAGAATATTCTCTGATACAATAAATCACAGCAATATCTTTTTTGATCCGTCTCCCAGAGTAATGGAAATAAAAACAAAAATGAACAAATGGGACTTAATTAAACTCAAAAGCTTTTGCACAGCAAAGGAAACCATAAACAAAACAAAAAGACAACCCACAGAATGGGAGAAAATATTTTCAAATGATGTGACTGACAAGGGATTAGTCTCCAAAATTTATAAACAACTCATGCAGCTTAATATCAAAACAAACAACCCAATCACAAAATGGGCAGAAGACGTAAATAGACATTTTTCCAAAGAAGACATACAGGTGGCTAAGAGGCACATGAAAAGATGCCCATTCTTTTTTTAAAAATTTATTTTATTGAAGTATGGTTGATTTATGATGTTGTGTTAATTTCTTTGATACAGCAAGTGATTCATGTGTGTGTGTGTGTGTGTGTGTGTGTGTGTGTGTAGGACCTTGTGTTTTATCCATTCTGTATATAATAGTTGGCATCTGCTAATCCCAAACTCCCAATCCTTCCCTCCCCCTGCCCCCTGCAACCACAAGTCTGTTCTCTATGTCTGTGCATCTGTTTCCGTTTCACGGATAAGTTCATTTGTCTTGTATTTTAGATTTCAGATATAAGTATAGCATATGGTATTTCTCTTTCTGACTTGCTTCACTTAGTATGATAATCTCTAGGTCCATCCATGTTACTGCAAATGGCATTATTTCATTCTTTTTTATGGCTGAGTAGTATTCCATTGTATATATGCACCACATCTTTATCCATTCCTCTGTCGATGGACATTTAGGTTGTTTCCATGTCTTGGCTATTGTGAATAGTGCTGCTATGAACATAGGGATCTAAGCCCATTCTTGAAGGAGACAGGATGGTGGAGGCTATGATAGGCAGGAAAATGCCCCCCCGCCCCTGCAGATGTCCAGAGAACCTGTAAATCTCATACTTGACATGGCAAAAAGGACTTCGCAGAAGTGATTAAGTTAGGAATCTTGAGATGGAGAGATGATCCTGGATTGTCTACTTGGGCCCATTGTGATCACAAGTGTCCTTTTAAGAGGGAGGCAGGAGGGTCAGAATTAGAGAAGGAGATGTGATGACAGAGGCAGAGGGAGAGGGAGATATTTAAAGATGCTACATTACTGGCTTTGAAGATGGAGGAAAAGGACCATGATCGAGGAATGAAGGAAGCTTCCAAAAGCTGGAAAAGACAAAGAAATGGATTCTCCGCTCGAGCCTCTGGAAGGAACACAGCCCTGCCGAGGCCTTTATTTTAGGGCTTCTGACCTCCAGAAATGAATGTGTGTTGTTTTAAGACACTGAGTCTGGGGACTTCCCTGGTGGCGCAGTGGTTAAGAATCCACCTGCCAATGCAGGGGACACGGGTTCAAGCCCTGGTCCGGGAAGATCCCACATGCCGCGGAGCAAATAAGCCCGTGCGCCACAACTACTGAGCCTGTGCTCTAGAGCCTGCGAGCCACAACTACTGAGCCCTCATGCCACAACTACTGAAGCCCGTGCGCCTAGAGCCCGTGCTCCACAACAAGAGAAGCCACTGCAATGAGAAGCACGCGCACTGCAACGAAGAGTAGCCCCCGCTTGCCGCAGCTAGAGAAAGCCTGCGTGCAGCAACAAAGACCCAACACAGCCAAAAATAAATAAATTTATTTAAAAAAAAATGACACTGAGTCTGTAGTAATCTGTCCCAGCAGTAATAGGAAACTAAGACAGAGTTCTTAAAGTCCTTTCCAGGGTCCTCCAGCCCAGGGGCTTCTCCAGGGCTTCTGGAATTTCCTGCGTCCTGTGTTTGCATGCAATCCCTAGTCCTCAGCATGTGCTGGCCCAGTGCTTGGGGTCCCAGGAGGTTGCATGAGGCGGTAACTGTTGAGGAGCATTGCTGAGAGGTGTGCGGGAGTTGGAATTGGGCAATTTCCCAGAAGAATCTTCCTCCCTCTCAAAGCACAGAATATGTCAGAACGGCTTTGGCAATGGAAGGTCAGACCTTAGATGCTACGTCTGGCATTCTCCCCACCTTCCACCACAGGGCTGCTCATTTTGGGTTTCTCAACCCAACAGAGTCATTTTTTTTAAAAGCTAAAAGAAAAGAAAAGGGGGGTTGCAGAAAGCCCAGAGGGAGCTGACATAGGTGACTGACATTTTAACACCGTACACAAAAATTGTAACACCATACACATAACATTTTAACTTGTGAAGCCCGCTCTTCACTAGAGAAAGCCCGTAGGACCATGAAGAGAATCAACTCCCTCTAGCTGTTACTGTTCTGAGCGATCGTCCGCTCCCCAAGCAGGAAGCAGATGCACTGAAGAATAAAGGGTGGTCCTTCCAATTGGAGCACATTTACTTTATGATAACCCAGTTTACCAACTTAATTTTTCTCATGTTGCTGTGAATGGGAGAGAATGTGGTCAGCCTAGCGCTGGTCCAGCCTTGGGAACAGTTGGGTCGTCTGAACCTGTGATAGATTGTGATGGGAGAGGGCAGGGCCATCCAGATTCAGCACTGGGTACTGCGGAGGCTTCTCTCAGTTTCCAGGCAAGGAGAAGTTGCTGTCGATTTTTGAGCAGGGGTGATGTGGGCAAAACTGGCCCCAAGGGCGGCTTCTCTGGCAACGACAGGTAGATGGGTCAGAGGCAGGAACGTCTGGGGATGAGGACAATTATGAGGTTACTGAATTTGCATCCAAAGTCTTTACAAATGCCCTTACCTTTGGCCCAGCAATTCTGCTCATGGGCGTGTATCCCAAGGAAACAATGGAAGTAGTGCTTGAATGTAGCGGATATAAAGATGTTCTGAATAACATTGTTCATTATAAAAATTGGAAACAAAACACTATGGTCAAGACCACTATTGGTCATTTATACAAAGGAAATACTTTGTAGCCATTAAAAATTATTTTGAACTGAGTATTTGACCTTCTGGAAGGATGCTTACAATGTGTTGTTCAGTGAAAAGAGTCAAATTTAAAATAGTATGTTATTTATATTTAAATAGAAATTCTGCTTCAAATAGTGTGCACTTATATAAGATTTACAAATATGCATGAAAGTTTTGAAAGTTATATATAAAAATAAGAGTATTTCTGGTTGGTAGAATTCCCTTCTTTTTCTGCATGTGAGGAATTTCTATGTACAGTTCACAGAGAGCAGTTGTCAAGAGCTCAGATTCTGGGACTTCCCTGGTGGCTCAGTGGTTAAGAATCCACCCGCCAGTGCAGGGGACGCAGGTTCAAGCCCTGGTCCGGGAAGATCCCCCATGCCGCGGAACAACTAAGCCCGTGCACCACAACTACCGAGCCTGCGTGCCACAGTTACTGAGGCCTGTGTGCCTAGAGCCCGTGCTCCACAACAAGAGAAGCCACAACAATGAGAAGCCCGCTTTTTGCAACTAGAGAAAGCCCACGCGCAGCAACAAAGACCCAATGCAGCCAAAATTAATTAATTAAAAAAAGAAAAAGAAGAGCTCAGATTCTGGAGTTGTACAGACCTAAGCTAATATTCTAGCTCTGCTGCTTACTGACTGTGTGTCTTTGGGCAAGTTACCTAGCCTCTCTGGGCTTTCATTTCTCCTCTGTAATATGTGGGTAAGAGTTGGACTTAACAGGTGGGAGGGAGGATTCAGTGAGCTAATACACAGGAAGCATCTCAGCACATAGGCTGGTACATAGTAAGTGCTTAGGAAATGTCAGAATCATTAATGTTATATATTTTTTAATGAATGTATATTATTATGTAATAAAGAAATAACCAATGTTGAGTAAAATTATTACTCTCCTCAGTCAAACTAGTATTTGAGGACCTCATTGGAGCAAAAGACTGTCTTTGCCTGTCTGCCTTGTGTGAGATTGCCCAGCAATTGTGTGTTCAACCGACCAGAATGGCCATAATTAAAGTCTACAAATAACAAATGCTGGAGGGGGTGTGAAGAAAAGGGAACCCTCCTACACTGTTAGTGGGAATGTAAATTGGTGCAGCCACTATGGAAAACAGTATGGAGGTTCCTCAAAAAACTAAAAATAGAACTACCATATGATCCAGCAATCCCACTCCTGGGCATATACCGGGACAAAACTACAATTCAAAAAGATACACGCACCCCTATGTTCATAGCAGCACTATTCATAATAGCCAAGATATGGAAACAACCTAAATGTCCATCAACAGACGAATGGATAAAGAAGATGTGATATATATTTATATATACAATGGAATACTACTCGGTCATAAAATAGAATGAAATAATACCATGTGTAGCAACATGGATGGACCTAGAGATTATCATACTAAGTGAAGTAAGTCAGAAAGAGACAGACAAATACCATGTAATACCACTTATATGTGGAATCTAAAATATGACACAAATGAACCTATCTACGAAACAGAAACAGACTCACAGACATAGAGAACAGACTTGTGGTTGCCAAAGGGGAGGGGGGATGAGAGAGGGAAGGACTGGGAGTTTGGGATTAGCCGGTGCAAACTAGTATATATAGGATGGATAAACAAGAAGGACCTACTGTATAGCCCAGGGAACTCTATTCAATATCCTGTGATAAACCATACTGGAAAAGAATATATATATGTATAACTGAATCACTTTGCTGTAAAGCAGAAATTAACACAACATTGTAAATCAACTATACTTCAATAAAATTTAAAAAAAGAAAAGGAGAAAAAAAAAGCATTGTACGTTCAGATCAGCAGGGCCAACTCCTGCTTGCTGAGCCTTTGCTCTAACCCAAGCGAGGTGTTTCCTTCCCTGCGTTAATGGATTCTCACAATGATGGTTCTCAGCTAGGAGAAATGCATCATTTTACAGGTGGGGAAACTGAGGCTTGGGCCGGTGAAGAAAGCTCTGAGAAGCCGCACGACTGGTGGAGGGTGGAGCCAGGATTCCAGTCAGCTCTGCCTGACGTCAAAGGTGAGGGTTTGGCTGAATTAGTCACTGCAGAGTTCAGGAGGAAGCCAGTGGAGAAGGCTTGGTAAAGGCCAGAGCAGGTGCGGAAGGGGCCGTTGGATGTGGGAATAAATACAGAGCAGAGAGTCAGGGTCCTCCAGGTGGTGATTCTGAAAGTATACAGCAGAGGAGCTGGTGTCCAGACCCTCCCTTGGTAATGGTGGATGAATGCCGGATAATTCCATGTGCTTCCTTTTCTAAGAAGGACTAGGTCTGTTGACGAGTTGCCAAGTATGGGAATTTTTCTTAGGGTGACTGGAATATAGAATTTTTGAACTAAAAATAGTCCATTACTAGAGTTCACCAAGGACTCAAATGAAATATTTCCTGAAGAAATCCGATGTCCACATCATCTTGCAAAACCCGCACTGTGCACATGTCCACATGGCGAGTTGGAATTCTGGCCGTGTTCTCAGTGCACTGGTAGCCTTGTCGTATGTTAGCTGTGGCTTTCAATGACACTCTTGAATAAAAAACTATTTATTCGGGAAAATTTCAAGCATATACAAAGTAAGCAGAATAGTATAATGAATTCTTATATCCCCCTCGCCCAGCATCACCAAATATTCAAAAAAATCTGCCATTCTTGTTTCATCTGTATCTCCTCCCACCCTCCACTCCCCCACTCAACGATGATCATTTTTTACGTTTCTTTTTCTGTGAGGTAAAATTAACATACGTTGAAATGGGCAAATCTTTGCTTTACACTTTTGACAAACGGATACACCCGCGGAACCCACATTCCCATCACAATATAGAGCGTTTCTGCCTTCCCAGACAGTTCCTTGGATCTCCCTATCCCACAGACAACCTCCGTTCTGAGTTTTTTCACCTTTGATTAATTCTGCCAGTTCCAGAGCTTTCTGTAAATGGAACCGTATAGTAGGCACCCTTCTGTGTCTGGCTTCTTTCGTGCAGGATGATGTCTGCGAGATTCATCCATCTGGTTGCCTGTATTGGTAGCTCGTTCCGTTTTCTGGCTGGGTGGTATTTGATTATACGAATGTACCTCAGTTTGTTTATTCATTCACCAGTTATGGACATCTGGCTTGTTTCCAGTTCTGGGCTATTGTGAAAACAGCTGCTATGAACATTGGAGTACAAGTCTTGGTGTGGACGTATGTTTTCATTTGTCTTGGGTAAATACCGAGGAGTGGAAGGACTGTATCCTGTGGCAGGTGCACGTTTAACTTTGTAGAAACTTCCGTTTGTTTTCCAAAGCGGCTGAACCATTTTTGCATTCCCACCGGCAGTGCGTGAAAGTTTCAGTTACTCTGTATCCTTGCCAACATTTGGGATCACAGCCCTTGTAATTAATCCTGCTCTTTTCAAGTGAGCTAATATATGGATGCAGTTTCTGGAAGGTTTAGCTTCTGTGGGTCAGTCTGCTGTTGGCCAGTTGCTCTGTGGTCCAAAACTTTATTTGCTCAATTCTCTGTTTCTTTGTCTTCCCAGAATTCCCTTCCCGCTGATGCAGGGCTGGGTGGGCTGGTAGAGGGGAGGTTTCTAGGGGAGTCATAGTCACAAAAGATCAGGAACTGTGGGTCTGGGGGCAAGACTGGAGGTTTGCCCCCTGCTCCATCTCTCTGCTCCCCTGGAACTCTGGGTCCAGTTTGGAGTGGGCAGAGGGCCAAGTGGCCTGACCTCCCTTCCAGATCTGACCCTGGCAGCCCTGGGAGCTGCTCCCCTACCACTTCCCCATTTGTTGAGGTCTCTGAGGTCCAGGCCTCAGCTCCTCTCCCCTCTGATGGTGACACATCATGCAGTTGGTGCCCCAGCCCACAGGGGCTATGCTTCCGGGGGTCCAAACTCACTTGGTCCTCTCTCTCTTCCCTGCAGATATTGGCCCGGTGACCCTCACGGCCGACCCAGCGGTGTTTCAGAGGGAGCTGAGAGAACTCTACGTGCAGGTAGGCCGCCCCGCCCCTGGCTGCTGGCCCTCTGTGTCCTTCTGCCCCGTCCCTGCCAGAGGCCAAGGTCTTTGCCCCACCTGGGGGCCAAGGTGGTGCTTCCTGCAACCGCTATGACCTGCCTCCCAGCTCTGCCTGGGGCTCCCCCCCAGCTTGGGGGTCCTGCAGATTTTGTACTTTGGGGGGTTCCTTCCTTTATTCAGTGAACCAAGTACCTACAGGAGTCCCTGAGCCTGGCATGTAGAAGGTAGTTATTATTTACTGCATGGATTCAGGCTTGGAAGGAGGGGGTATGTGGCAGCTGAGGGAGGATTCAAGAGGGGTCAATTCAGACCCCCCAAAACCTGGCCCGAGACTGGGTCAGATGTCCCATGGCCTCCTCGGCTTTTGGGCCACACTGAACACCCTGGTTCAGCATACGTCTCCCCCACCCAGCTTCCTGCAGGCAGGGATCCCACGGATCGGTCTAGCTCACCGCCAAGTCCCCCAGGGCCCAGAACAGGGCCCGGCACACGGAAGGGATGAGTGAACCAAAGAGGGAAGCGTTTCCTGAAGTTACCGTGTGCACACCCTGCTTCCAGTGCTGGGTGTGCGAACCTGGGGGGCAGAGAGCTCCTGGCCGGTGGGCGGGGAGGGGAGGGCTGTGTGTTTATGTGGAATCGGTTCCAGGGCGGGTCACAGAGAGGATCTGAGGAGGCGGCTTTGAATGTTTTCCTCTGCCCACCCCTCACCTCTCCTTCTCCTGGCGACCCCTCTACCCCTGTATCCTCCAAGCCTTGGCTAACACGTGGCTTCTCTGGCGTATCTGTTTGATGTCCCGGTGGCTCCCATCCCTCTTATTGCACTGGTAGCACTCCTCACAATGGTAACTAAATGCTTGTGCTGTGCTTGTTAATGTAAGGTCTGCCTCCCATCTAGACTCTGTGGGAGGGACCGTGTCGCTCGGGCATGGGTGAGTGAATGAGTGAATGAATGAGTGAATGAAGGAATGAGTGAGTGAATGAAGGAATGAATGAATGAGTGAGTGAATGAAGGAGTGAGTGAATGAATGAGTGAATGAAGGAATGAGTGAGTGAATGAGTGAATGAGTGAATGAGTGAATGAGTGAATGAATGAGAGATGAAGCGGATTGGATGCTACACTGTGTCTCAGGGAAGGGAGTGGCTGGGGCCCTGGCCTGACCCTGGATGGGCAGGACAGAGGCCACTGGAGGGGACCCCCACCTCCCTGGGTGGTGCCCACGGCGAGGAGGTGGGCGGCGGCCGCTGACCCGCCCTGTCCTGCAGGGAGGCGGGGACTGCCCAGAGATGAGCATGGGGGCCATCAAGGCTGCCGTGGAGGTCGCCAACCCCGGCTCCTTCATCTACGTTTTCTCGGACGCCCGCGCCAAGGACTACCACAAGAAGGACGAGGTGCTGCAGCTGCTGCAGCTTAAACAGTCACGGGTGAGCCACCACGAGGGGGTGCTGGGGAAGCTGGGGTCTCCGAGGGCCGCCCCAAGCCCCCCTCCCTCCCTCCACCCCCCACCCCCCCTAACCCCCCGCCGGAGAGCTGAGCTGCTGCTTCTCTGGGTCCAGCCTCCGCCAGGAGTGCCGACCAGCCCACTGACTAGCTGGGCTGTGAAGTCCAAGTGTGTTCTCATGCTCCTGCCCCGTCTGCCAGGCCGCAGGCCTCCCTGGCGAGACCCATTTTTGATAAAGACCACACCGCCCTGCTCCCTTCACACCCCGTCAGAGCCCGGGCAATCCGTCTTCCTCCTGGCGTCGCCTCTGCATTGTCTAAGGGTCTGGAAGACGTGCTGGGGTTTTTGCTTCTTGCTTTCACAGAGAGGGGTTGGGAAGGAGATGTGTGCAGGGAAGGAAGGAGGGCCCGCCCACTGGAATCCTTGGGAAAGACCTCAGGGGCTGGGACGCCTCTCTGCTCTCCCCTCTGGAACAAACTCGGGTTCTCCAAGGTTCTTCTAGCTCTGCGGCCTCCAGGGGCCACTTGGAGCACAGTCGGTTTCCATTCCCTTCTTTGTAGATTTGATAACAGCTTGCATTTATCGAGCACCTACTGTATTCCTGGCCCTGTGGTGAACACGTGACCTGCATCAGTCCTGACCCCCACGGGGCGGGAACTCGTATCATTCCCATTTTACAGATGCATCGCCTGAGCCCAGAGAGAGGAAGGGGCTTTCTCCAGGTCACTCCTCCCTGGTTCTGGCCTTGCTACTCATACCTGTAGAAGGTGGCAGAGGAGCCATGAGCCAGGCTGCCTGTCTCTCTTCTAGGTGGTCTTTGTGCTGACGGGGGACTGTGGTGACCGTACCCATCCTGGCTACCTGGCCTACGAGGAGATTGCTGCCACCAGCTCCGGGCAGGTGTTCCACCTGGACAGGCAGCAGGTGACCGAGGTGAGCCGGCCCTGGCGTGCTGCATCTCTGGGCGGCTCGGCCCATGGGCTGGTTGCCATCACGCATGAGCGGTGCCGAGCGCTCTCACCACAGCAGGAAGCGCAGGAAGCCCGGTGCTCAGGGGTTTTGGGCATCATCTGGCCAAACCCTCTCGCTCGCCCCCAAAGCAGGTGCTGCGGGTTTCTCAGTTTCGCCTGTAAAAAGATTGGGGCTTGAAGGAGCACCCCGGGTTTTAGCCCGGGTCCCCCAGGAGGTCCAGGCTGGTAGGATAGATCTAACAAAGGCTGGCAGAGCGGGGGGGAGCTTCTCCTCAGAGTCGAGGAGCCCAGGAGTGGGTGGAGGAGCATGGGGGCGGCCATCAGATTTGGGCTGTGTTGCTGGGACAGGAAGTCGAGCTTGGGGACTTGGCAGGGAGAGGATTGCTTGGCCCTGAAGCCTGACGTGCAGGACTGCTGATGCCCCAGCGCTGACCGGGTGTCTGCGTCCTCATCTCGGTCTTGGACCAGGTGCCTGCCCTTCCTCCCCTCCAGGCTCCATCAGTTGCTCAGGTCTCTCCCCGCTTTCCCTCTGCCCAGCACGTCCATTCCTCCCCAGGAGCCAGAGGGATCCTTCCAGTGGCATGTTGGTAAATGTTTCACAACCATCTCTCTCTGGAAGGAACAAGAATGCCCGCTTCCATGGTTTAAATACTCCTACTTTGGCTGGTTTCAAGCTGCCGTCATGAAGTCACAGAGCATGGGAAGTGATGCTCATAATTGGCTTTCTTGAGCCTGTATGAGCCGGTCCTGCATCCCACTGGACCCTCTAAAACAAATCTGACCAACAGGTCCCGCCCCCTTGTCCCCTGGAACAGGTCCAGACCCTTATCTGAGCTCTGCCTCTCGGAGCCTATCGCCTGTGTTCTCCCCCTTGCCCGCTGCTGCCGCCCTGCTGGCCTCTCTGCTCTTTCTTCAGTGCCCCGTGTCTTTCCTCCCCCAGGGCCTTTGCTCGTGTGGCTTGTTTTTCCAGCGTCTCCTCCCCTGGCCCCTCATCTTCCCAGTCTTAGCTGAAATACACCTTCCTCGATTTCCCATCAAATTAAGTCTCCTATCATACCCTCTCCCAGCTCTCTGTACTGCTTTATAGAAGCATAGTTTTGCAGCTGTGCGATTATTTAATGCCATTAGGCTGTGAGCTCCCTGAGGGCAGGGCCCTTAAGTTCCTGTCTGCTACGGTATCTCCAGCACCTGGTACAGCCAGCAGCAGGGAGCAGGTGTTTGGTAAGTAGCTGGTGAAGGGATGACATGGAGTCCCTTGTGCGTGAGGAAGAGGAAGATGAGAGGAACAGCGTCTCTGAGGCCACCGCGGCCCCGGGCCAGCCCTGCTCTTGCCTCCGGGAGAGGGTATGGTGTGTTGTATGTTTATGATCTCCAGGGCCGTGTTTAGGTTAGCGCCTTCGCTCCCTGTTGAAAGATGGCGTTTATGCTTCTCTGCTACACAAGAGGATTTATTTCTTTTGGCGTGTCAGCGTGCTCTGGTACTAAGCCACCCAAGCAAGGGTGGGAGGCATTTCACAGTGGAATGACGGCTTGGTCCCTGTTTTGGCGGTGTCCTATCTGGGCAGTTGCTCGGGAACTGGGTTCCTGCTGGGGCAAATCAGATGTCAGGCATCTGGGTGGGTCGGTGGAGGACCGCTTGCTCAGGTGTGGGGCTGGACTCTCCTAGCCTCTCCCTCGAGCCATGGCACCTGGGGCGAGCCCCTGGCTCCTGGCCGTGATGCCAGCCTTCTGCCGTGGCAGCCTGGCCGGGCAGGACACGTCTGATGTGGTAGGACATCCGATGGCCAGGATTGGCTGCCCCTGGCTAGGGGCCTGGATCCCGCTCCTCCCTGAATAGAGATCTGTCATTCGTTAGCTTCATGCCTTGTACCTGGCCCCTTCCAGATGTCCCCAGACATTTGGCAAGCCTGGGAAGGTAGCCGGGGCAGCCAGGGCCGTGGTCATCCCCCCAGGAGAGGGAACAGTGTCTTTGCCCAAGCCAAGGGGGCTCCGGCTAGAAGAAGTTGCAAAAGTCCCCCAAACCCCGCCTGTGTAGTCAGTTCTTTGACCATTTCAAAGTGTGTCCAGTATGGCAGGAAAGACACATAGAGTGCGTTCCCTCTTCCCTTCATTTACCGAGCGCGTTCTCTCTTCCCTTCATTTACCGAGCGCGTACTGTGCACTGGCGCAGCTTTAGGTGCTGGGCGCCGAGAGATTATCCATCAATCTTACATCTCTGTGCTTTCGGGCGTTTAGCTTTTTCCACCTTTGAGATTCCAGCGTAACTAAAGGAGGGTGAAGATCCTGTCGCCCTGGGAGGGGTAACCTGTAGCTTTTGCCATCCTTCAGCGGACAGGGGAAGCAGGCAGCGTGACCCCTTGGGCCTGTCCCAGAGGTGTGCATTTTTAATTAGGACTTAGCTAGGTCCAAGAACCTCCTTGCCCCAGCACATCTTTCCCACAGGCTTCCCCCCAGCTCAGACCCAGCTCAACGTCCTGTCCCCAGGTCCAACAGAACGGTCAGAATTTCTGGGAGAGCCCATCATCCTGAAGCCCTCTGGGGTCCTGGGAAGTCCCACTCTGGGGGCTCAGACCCTTTCCCTGTCCAGCACCAGCAGGT
Source organism: Stenella coeruleoalba (assembly GCF_951394435.1). Taxonomy (NCBI): domain Eukaryota; kingdom Metazoa; phylum Chordata; class Mammalia; order Artiodactyla; family Delphinidae; genus Stenella; species Stenella coeruleoalba. Next base: position 117,007,009 of record NC_137153.1, read on the forward strand.
ACAAATATGACAAATTGCTCAGAATCTGGGCATTAACCAGGGGAAAGGTGAACTGCCCTCTAAGACAGTAAGGGGGAGGGGGAGGGGAGGTCAGATTAACAGGTGGTTTGGATTAACAGATCAGGAGACACAGGCCCTGGAGATGACCTCATCCTGGACCCTTCCCAGAGGAGGTGGGGTGGTAGGGGGTTAAGGTCACATGCTGTCTTCAGACCCCAGCTCTGCCACCTGTCTGCTGTGTGACCTTGAGCACAGCACTTAACGTCTCTGGGCCTTTGTTTCCTCAGCTGCGCCGTTGGGTTATGAGGGCTACTGCCTGGAGAGATGGTGACAAGGGTAGGAGGAAGACCTCTGCATGAGGCCAGGCACCAGGGAGCCCTGGGGGAGGGTTAGTGGTGGCCGTACCTCCAGCGCCTGCGCTTCTGTGTGGAGCGCAGAACACACACACCCCAGCTCTAGCGAAGCCCCCTCAGGGGTAAGAGCTTTCTCTGGAAAAGGTTCTCAGGAAGGTAGAGGCTGGGCCCAGTGCCCCGTGGTGCCCAGTTGTCAAGGGCCCTCAGTTTTCTGATCTGTGGTTCTCGAGGCCCATTTGACGCCCCCGGCCCCAGCTTCCCCGCTCGGTTTCCTCACCCCGACTGTCAGATGCTTTGGGAGGAGACTCGGGGGATGATTTATCTGCTGTGAACCGCTGAGCGGCAACCATCTGGCCAGGGTTGCAGCGCCAGATTCTCTCATTCTTTCCCCATCAGCAACAGAGATGAGCCCCAGTGCATTGCTGGCTCCCAGGCCCCCCTGTCCTGCTAACATCTGGAAGCCATTACCTTCGCAAATAAACATTGCTCGATGAAGGCTGTCTGCTCAGAAGTTTCCCTCGATTCCTCTCTGAGTCCCCGGGCCATCGCCAGGCCCAGAAGCCTTTGCCCCCAGGCCTGGGCCTGCAGCCGCTTGGCCTTGCTGTGGGCAAGAGGGTCAGCTCCCCCAGCTCTGGAGTGGTGATGTGCTTACAGGGCAGCCCTCGTGGGCGGGCTGCCTCCTGACGGGGTCGCTGGCCTCCTGTCTCCTCTCCGTGCAGTAGCCTGAGCTCTTGGGCATCTTCTCTCCATCAAAAAATCCTAGAAAGAGCTTGTAATGACAGTTGCAACACAGTAGCGGGTGTGACCCATCTGGGTAATTGTCAACGAGTGCTGCCACCCCCTTCTGGCAGCTTTGCTCATTTCTGATTGCCTCCTGACCCCTGAGAAGGCCTGGCCCCGGGGGGAGAAGGACAGTGGTCACAGAGCTGTTGCTTTGCTGTCGGGGAGCTGCCTCGCTTACCTCACCAGCTTCTGTCTGCCTTTCTAGCTGGGAGCCTTAGCTGCTGCTTCTGATCGACCTCCACACGGACGAAGAGCCTTGTCTTCATTTCTTAACCAAAATAGGTGGGATCTTTTCAAGAGAAACATCCCTTAGAAAGTTAGGCAGAAACAGAAGAATGGAGTAGCTCCAAATAAAAAAACAGAGGAGTTTTCAGAACACAGAATTCTCGTCCAGTGATAACTGAAATCTAGCTGTAAAATCTAGGCGCACATGTTCTAGCTCAGTCTGACCAAAACACATTCATTTTCCAAATCTCGAGCAATTCTTCCAATTCCCTTCTGTACCCTTTCCCTTCCACGGAAGATCACATGGCAGGCAGAGCTGGAGGACTGTCGTTTAGAGCAAGGATGGCCAATGTGCAGCGTGCCAGACACCGCGTTCTAATTCCAGATCCACGGCAGACTTGCTGCTCGATCACAGACCTTTTTCTAATTGCGGCTGAACGTGGCTTCACATTTCTCAAAACAGTATTCCAGGAAGTCACTTCCTGTTGATTAGAACTGGTAAACGACAGGATACCCCTATGGTGGCTCGGGTATATTCTAAAGTCATGCTTGTAAAGGCATACTTGTTCCTTTCAATTGATTTTTGCTTAAACATTTTCTGTGAGAAGTGTCAAAGATATAGAAAAGTAAAAACAGGGACTTCCCTGGTGGCGCAGTGGTTAAGAATCCGCCTGCCGATGCAGGGGACACAGGTTCGGGCCCTGGTCCGGGAAGATCCCACAAGCCGCAGAGCAACTAAGCCCGTGTGCCACAACTACTGAGCCTGTGCTCTAGAGCCCGCGAGCCACAACTACTGAGCCCAAGTGCCACAACTACCGAAGCCCACTCGCCTAGAGCCCGTGCTCCGCAACAAGAGAAGCCACCACGATGGGAAGCCCTTACACTGCAGCGAAGAGTAGCCCCTGCTCGCCGTGACTAGAGACAAAGCCCGCATGCAGCAACGAAGACCCAATGCAGCCAAAAATAAATTAAAAAAAAAAAAAGACTCCAGTGTAACCCACAACATCACCTGATAAAATGACTAGTACTTTGCTAGTATCAGCTGATGCCAAGCCCGTATTCAACTTTCCCTACTTGTCCTCAAAATGTCAAATCAGGATTTAATCAAGGGCTGTGCATTTCATTGGGTTCTTATGTCTGTTAAGTTTCCTTAAATCTGAAGTAGTCCGCCATTTTTTCATGCCACTAACTTGTTGGAGAGGTATTGCTTATACAGTGTCCCGTGTTGCGGATTCATCTGATTGTTTCCTTATTCAGGAAAATAAGTGGGATGGTATTTTGGAGAGAGAGTTACCTGTTACCTGATTTTCAATGGGACCTGTCTGAAAGAGGAAGATTTTAGAATGAATAAAAGCAGTTGTAGAAACAAAGGACATAAGATTTCTCAGTGTTGTGACAAGGGTCAGGAGGGGGCTGTCTTTGCTGTCTGCTTAGAGACATGGTCCTGCTTAGAGAGCATGGTGTCCAGGTGAGGGTGTGGTCTGAGGCCCCTTGGGCAGGGGGTGGTGAACCACATGGCTCTGGGAGAGATTCCGGATCTCCAGAGTTCATCAGTGTGTAGGAGGCATCAGGAGGGCTTCCTGGAGGAAGTGATGGGTGTCACAGAAGTTGGCCATGTGAGGAAGGAGGGAAGTCTTCCCAGCAGAGGGCACCCTTTGCTCCTTCTGGCCCAGCTGAGTCCTCTGGATGCCTTCATTCAGGTGTCACAGTTCTGAGCCCACAGGCCAAGAGGGTAGTGACGTGTGAATCGGGCAGTGGGGAGTAGGGTGGCCTCAGGTGACCTGGAAAGCCTGTATGCTGCCTAAAAGCCACTGGGGGACCGGATTTTGCACACAACTGGCAGCGTGTTAGGGACCCACCTCCTGTGGGCCAGGCACAAGCAAGACATCACGGGCACCTGCTAGTGTCAGCTTCTCACACCTGCCTTCCAGGTGCTGAAGTGGGTGGAGTCAGCAATCCAGACCTCCAAGGTGCACCTGCTGTCCACGGACCACGAGGAAGACGGCGAGCACACGTGGAAGATCCCCTTTGACCCCAGCCTGAAGGAGGTCACCATCTCCCTGAGTGGCCCGGGGCCCGAGATCGAAGTCCAAGACCCGCTGGGTACGTGCGCCCCAGGGCTGGCCTCCACCTTGGCCCTGAGACTGAGCTGGGAGTCCAGAATGGACAGAGAGAGAGGCCCTGGGGTGATAGGGGGTTTGGACATAAGGCTCCAGGAGCGAGGAGGGTGGGGGGAATGCCAAGTGAAGGGCAGGGAGGGTACCCGTGGTAGGTGAGGAAACAGGAAGGCCGTTAGCAGCCCGGCTAAGGGGAATTAAAATGATGACAGTTCCTGAGCTTCAAGGATCACATGGCATCTTCCCCGTGTTCCCTCAGTGGAGCTCTTCGGTGGCCTGGAGAGTCAGTGGGGGCAAGAATTAGTGGCACATCGTAGAGATGGGAAGCTGGGGCTCCGGGAGGTGGAGTGACTTGTCGGGTCGCCCAGGGTCAGTGTGATTTGGACCCGGTCTCCTGGCCCCATGGTGCTCTGCGAATGTCCTGAGTATTCAGGTCCAGAGGCCAGGGGTACAGCCGGCACCTGGGGAGGGATGAGGATGGCGATCAGGGTAAGATAGAGGCCCGGGTACCACCGAAGGCCTCTTGTCAGTTCCTCTAGGAAGCCCGAGGCTGGTGTTTGGAGCGCTGTGGGTTCCAGGGGACAGGGTGGGCCGCTGCCACCCCCAGGAAGTGGCTGGGCCGCTGCCACCCCCAGGAAGTGGCTGGGGACTAAGCGGTCCTTGGGGCTTCCACAGGGAGGATCCTGCAGAGGGACGAGGGCCTCGACGTGCTCCTCAACATCCCTGACTCGGCCAAGGTTGTGGCCTTTAAGCCTGAGCATCCTGGGCTGTGGTCCGTCAAGGTAGGGGGCCTGGGGTTCCTGGGGTTGGGGAGACCAGCTTCACCAACCCGAGATACCACCTCCCTCTCGCCGGGCGCTGCGAAGCTGAGAGCTGGAGCGTGGAGTGAAGTGGGCATATCAATAGAAGTAAAGGGTCAAGAACAGAGGAGGAGTATTCCGCCTTGCATCAGTGAGAGGAAGTGGAGCGGTTTGGGGTTAGTTAGGGAGCTTCTAAGAAAGGCTCACAGAAACCCCTTGAGTGTCCAGGTGGGTGACTGAGCTGTCCTGTGAAGAGTGCACGGAAGCAGCAAGGGTGACCTTGGGCTCAGAGGGACAGGACTGGCAGGGGGAGCAGGGTCTGCTGTAATCGGCAAGGTGCTGGGGGCAGGCTGGGCTCCTGACAGAGTATCCTGGGACGGGGCAGGCTGCTGCTTCAGGAGGATAGGACTCTTGCCGATCAGGCAAACATGCACGAGCCCCTGCTGGGCGCCAGGCACGGTGCTGTGTGCTGCAGGCACCGCTATCCTTCAAACTCTGAGCATCTTTGAGCCAAGAGCTCTCATGCCAAGGCAGGGGTTAGACGTGCAGGGGGACAGACCAGACCCGCGGGAGTTGGGGGCGGTGGTCGTGGGAAAGGCAGGGCAGCTTCGAGAGTGCTACTCAGGACAGTGCCCTAGCTGGGTTTCTTCCACTTCATTTGGGGAGCATCGTGCTGGGCCCCCAGGGAGCAGGTAAGTTGCCCACCTGTATGCAACGGCGGGAGAATTCCAGCTGCCGACTCCAGGCCGGGTCGGGTCGCCCGCCTCCTGCCTGGAGCTGGGGTGCTGGGTTCGGATGCCCCGGTGACGTGGGCCTGGGCCTGTGCTAGGTCTATAGCAGCGGCCGCCATTCGGTCAGGATCACGGGCATCAGCAACGTCGACTTCCGAGCTGGCTTCTCCACTCAGCCCTCCCTGGACCTCAGCCACACCATCGAGTGGCCCCTGCAAGGTACCGTGCTCCTGGCCCCAGGGCGATGCAGGGCCACCTTCTGCGGAGGTGGGGCTCGCCTTTGGGAAGTGGGGGGAGCTCTGGGGGGAGCCATGACTGTGTGACTATGGAACGGGCCTGCAGAGGCTGGGTCCAGCCTCTCTGTCACATCACCGTGAACTGCGCCCAGGGCCAGCACTCCCTCTGTCGGCTCCAGCCCAGGTGACCCTGGGACCGTTTACCTTTAGAACTTCCTCCCTGCCCCCCAAGGCCTCCAGGACCTCACGCAGTCCCGCTTACTACTCCTTCCCCTTGCTCTTTGTCGAGACTTATCTGTCCAGAGCCCCACTTCTTCCAGTGAACATCAGGCTGGTCCAATACTTTCCGAGGTGCTTGAGTGGACACCTTCCCCGAAGGGGGAACCAGTGTCTCACTCCAAGGGAACGAGCGTCCTGATGGACATTTAGATGCCCCTGGAGGCTGATAGCCTGGGGGGACGTTGGAGGCGTAGGATCAGTTTTCCAATGAGAAGCCGCGCACTGGGTTCCGAGGTTGCCTACGTACCCCATCATGACTCCACCTGGAGGAAGCTGGACCCCAGAGCAGGCAGAGACTTCTAGCTCAGGGTGCCAGAGCTTCTTGCCAGAAAATACCACCTGGCAGCCAGACCAGGGTCCCCATTTATAGTTTGGAAAATACGGTGTCTTGCCCCGGGTCCATCCGGGGGATTTTGCGAGGACCAGCTGAGCAGGGATGGGGACGACTAGACCGGGTCAGGCTAACTTTGGACCACAGAATAGTGACCCCCAAATGGTGTGTGCTGGATCCTTAGGGATTTCTTTCTAGTCTGTATCTCCTCTAATGTCTGTCATTCTTGTCAGCCCTTGTAGGTTTCCCTGCCAGGACCAGCAGTAATATCTTCAAAGTGAAAAAGGGGTCTGCGTGCTCATGTCCTGTTTGTTTCTGCCAGTGGGAGGGAGGGCCCGAGGCAGAGAAACTTAGCTCCTATTCTAAAGCCAAGAGAGAAAAGAAATCCTACATGAAGTGCTACAGTGGGGATTGAAAACTGGCCAGTCTCCAGTGGAAGAGGGTGAAGGGCGTGACCCTCTTTGGTTTCTGCTTCTGATAAAGATGTGGGTCCCAGACATCCAAAAGAGACAGAGAAACAGCAGGGCAATTGCAAATGATAAATAGCGATTGGTCTCAGTGCCAGGGGCACCAGGGAGTGGGCGAGGCTGTGGCTAACTGGACAGTGGGGGTCTGGGCCACAGCTGCTGCACGCCGTTGGCTGCTTCTTGCAATGCGGGAATGGCGCCCAGCGCTGACACATTGATTTTTCAAAGGAATCTGGTCTTCTAGATTTGTATGTGCCCCTTCCAGGTTGTTTGATACTTTTTCAAAAATGTGAAGACACTTCCTGGACCACATCCTCTGGTCCCTGGTTTATGATCAGTGAGAGGAAAAAAACAATGAAAAGCCACCTGCCAAGGGAGCGACCTGACTGTTCCCACATCAGCTTAGGAGACTATAAAACCCAAGTCCAGTTCTGTCTGTCCTGGGATAGCGTGGAAAGTACATTTCAACAAGATAGAAAAGGAAACCAGAGGAAAGATGAGCATGGGGAAAGGATGGGCAGGAGTCAGCCTTCCCAAACCGGGGCGTGTGTCTCACCTCGGCCGGTCCCAGAGCCTGCCTGACGACAGCCAGCAGTTAGTGGTGGGGGCAGGGGTGGGGGTACCCCTTCCCAGTTCTGCTCAGTGAGCGCCCCAGTCTGCACAGTAGAGGGGATGTAGCCATGGGAAGCCGTGGGTTGAAGGGACACTGGTGTTTCAGGACCACGGACAGTAGCAAGCCCCCCCCCCCCCCCCCCACTTCTCTCCTTATCCCACCCAGCATTAGTTAGACCAGGGAAGAGAAGGTGAGGGAGCGGGAGAAGGTCAGGCAAGCAGGCTGCTCTCTGACTGTGGTCCTAGAGCCCCTGCTTGGGGAGGATCGTGGAGCCCGGCGCAGATGGCAGCATCTCCTTCCTCGCCCTTCCTCTGCAGGGGTGCCCATCTCCCTGGTGATCAACTCCACAGGCCTGCAGCCACCCGGCCACCTGGACTCAATGGAGCTCTCACACAGCTCAGGGCGGTCCCTCCTGACTTTGCCCATGCGGCTCCTCTCCAACGGATCCACCCATCAGCTGTGGGGTGGGCCGTCCTTCCGCACCCCCCAGGAGCGCTTCTACCTCAAGGTGAAGGGCAAGGACCATGAGGGAAACGCCCTCCTCCGCGTCTCTGGAGTTTCCTACCGTGGGGTGGCCCCAGGTGAGTGATTGGCTCTTACCACCCCCAGCTCCCTTGTTCCCTTGGAGGCTTATTTCTTTCCGGAAGGCTCTTCTGATTAGATTAGATTAAATTAGATTAGATTAGGAAATATTTGTTCATTAAACTTCTCTGGGCAGCAGGCTCTGCAAGGCATTATGCCAAATACTGAGATCTTCAGATGTAGCTTTCAGCTGAAGGATTTGCTGCAAAGTCATCCACCCATCCACGCATCCGTCCATGCATCCATCCATCTATCTGTCCATCCATCCACCTGTGCGTTCACCATTCCTTTTGTGTCGGTCATGGTACTAGGCACTGTAGACACAGCAGTGGGCAGGGCAGTGGGTATGGGTATGCCCTTCCCTAGTCATAATTGCTATCATAGTCGAAATCATGGTAATACTCATCTAGTCACCATTTTGAACACTTTCCGTGGGACAGTCCTGGGCCAAGCGCTTGCCATGCATTAGCTCACTGAATGCTTACACAAGTTCTGAGATGTGTCCCCATTTTATAGCTGGGGAAGCCGAGCTCACCCATTTTATAGGGTTGCTCGAAGGGTTCCGTAAGCTAATGCACATAACAAGACGGCTCTTGGGTATTCAAGAGGCTGCACACAGGACGTGGGAACTGTGGACCGGGACCCTCCGCACAGCTGCTGTTACTGTGACGTCATTGTAGGTCATGTTGTGTTGGTTCCCATGTGTGTGGCTTTTGCTGGTTTCCCGTGTGTCCCTGAGGTCTCACCATCTGGGCTGGAAGCTCCCAGAGGGCAGGGCAAAGTCTTTGGCTTTCCAGATCTGCCTCTGGTCCTGGGGTGGGGTGGGGTCTGAGTTCACTGGCCATCGGCCTCCTTATTGGGCTTCGTTCCCTCTTCCAGCCCACTCCCCCCTCCCCCGGCAGTGACCGGGGAGGAGTTCAGAGGTGGATGACACTGGCACTCCATCATCAGCTCTGCTGGGGGTCATCTCACTTCATTTAAGGATGCAGGGAGGGTGCCAATGTGCCGGTGGCGACGTGGAGGACCTGGCGGACCCGAGTCGGGCAGGGTGGGGTCGGGGGCTTGGGACCCCTTCTTTCCGTCTCCTGGCCTCCACTCCCCTGCTGTGGCCCCTGGGCTTCTCCTCCCTTGGCCTTTTTTTACAGCTTTGAGGAGGAATTTTCAGGAAGCAATTTCAGCAGCCTCCGTTTCTCTCTCCTGTTCTTTCAGATGGCTCCCAGAGTTTTGAGTTTAGAGCTGGCTTTTGGTCTCCATGTCAGCTGTAGATTAAAGTGTGGAGGCGGGGTTGGGGGCGGGATGTGCCTCCCCTACTTTCCGGGTCTGGGAGGCTGGGAGTTTGACTGAGAGAGAAGGAGGCTCTGGGTTTGGAGACATGGGGGTGGGGAGGGCGGGGCCTCAGGTCCCTGGGCTCTTCGAGCTCAAGGAAGAGGGAGCCGGAGTTGGCCCGGCAGAGGCTTCCAGTGCGTGGGGGTGAGTGGTGGCTGCTGGGCACGCAGCTGAGGACGTGGCTGGATGGGCCAACGCCCCTCTCCCCTGGGATGTGGCAGGGAGCCTGTAGCATGATGTCACCAGCCACCCTCCCACCTCCAGCTCTATGCTCAGAGGAGGTCTGGCACATTGCCTCAGCCTCGGAGCATTTCTGGTGGGGATGGGGGAGAGGGCAGCGCGAGGGTTCAGCACACGTCCGTGATTGCCCAGTGAGGCATGGACAGTCCAAGACTGACCCTGGGGGACAGTTCTCAAACTTTTCCACTGAAGTAATTCCAAGAGCCAGGGAGAGAATATGTATCACCCCAAGGCCAGGGTCAGGCGAGGGGGGCAGTGGCATCTGATGGGGTTCCCAAGAGGCTCATCCCAAGCTGTGGGATTTCGTGGAAATCTCTTATTTTATCTCAAAAATGCATGTGAATTTTGTATTCACAGCCATGCTCCAAGTATGCTTACTTTTCAAAAAAAAAAGGTTTCCCTCCCACAACTTTGGGTAAAACTGACCCTCCAGGCAGACGAGCAGCCTCACAGCCCTACCCACACCCCCGGGGAGTCCTGTCTGGGGAGCATTTCGTCAGATTTCAGGGCTGGTTTGACTTCTCTGCCCCACAGACTTGCTAAAATGGTGGCACAGGCTGGTCCGTCCTGGCCAGGCTTCTCACAAACCATAAAAACCCCATGAGTTTTCATTGACGGAGCCGGTCCTGCCCCATGCATGTGCCAGGTGCTTCCCACGCCCCATCTCTCACCAGCTCCTCACAGCAACACGATGAGGTCAGTCACCCAATTAACCCCATTTTACAGAGGTGGAAACTGAGGCTTCAGGAGGCGACGCAACCTGCCCTTGGCGACCACTGGATGGTGGTGCCAGAGATTGTATCCCGGCCTTCTTTCCCCGGCTCATCCCTGTGGGTCTCTGTGTCACTGGAGGGATCCTGAGTGCTGGTCCTTGCCCACAGGTGCCCCCCTGGTCAGCATGCCCCCCAGGATCCACGGCTACCTGCACCAGCCCCTGGTGGTCTCCTGCTCTGTGCACAGCGCCCTCCCCTTCTGGCTACAGCTGCGGCGGGATGGAGCCAGGCTGGGCGAGGAGAGGCACTTTCAGTGAGTGGCTCAGGGCCAACCGTTGTTCCCAGCCCCAGGGCTCCTGGGGGCCTGATGCCCTGGAGGGATCTAAGGGGAGTGGGTGGCAGGAGTGGGACCTTGGTCTCAGTCATATTGCCCTCCTGGGCACCTCCCAGCTTGGCCAGGGATGGGGGAGGGTGGTTCCCTGAGGCTCCCACTGCTGCTGGAAGAGCCATGGGCCTTCCTCAGCTTCTGAAAACTCAACCCATGCAGGCCCAGCTCTGTGCTGGTCAGGGCAGGAAGGACCCTCTTGAGAACCTCCCCGCTATGGTTGGAAGTCCAGGGCTCAGAGAGGGGAAGGCACTTAGAGTCACATAGCATATCATGGGATTTGCATGTCCTTGGCCGTCTGCCTCTTCTTACCGAGTCTCCAGGAGGATTTGCGACCTCCCTTCTGGGCAAGATTCAGGGGACCAAGCCCCCCAGTGTCTGGACGAGGCTGGGGGACCGTCTCCAGCTGTTCGTTGTCCACAGGGGGTCAGGGAACAGCAGCTGGGAGATCCCGCGGGCCTCCAAGGCTGAGGAAGGCACATATGAATGCACGGCGGTCAGCGGGGCTGGGACCGGACGAGCAAAGGCCCAGATGGTCGTCACAGGTCTGTCTCTTTGGGCCTGTCCGCATATCCCCTCCCCACCCACTTCCTGATTTTTCCCTCTAGGATTTCCTCCCAGGGTTTCTCCATCTGTGGGCAAGCATGCCAGCCAACTGCTGGGGCCTGTCCGTCATCCAGAGTCTGATGCCCACACGGCACCTGCTTGCTGGCTCCCCGCCCCCCCCTCCCCGTTTGGGCTGTTTCACCCATGAATGGCCTGTGAGTCTCAGCTGCAGCTTGGACTGTGTCCGCCGCCACCAGCCTCAATCCCATCCCTGACCTCTTGGCCAGGCCCTCACAGGGGCCGCCGTCCATCCCGTCGTTCCCAACCCTTAACCTGCTTCCAGGTCCCGCCGCCGTGGCACCATTGAGCTCAGGGAGGCTGGCAATGCCACAGACCCTCCTAAAAATGAATGGGCTTTATTTTTAAAATAATGAACCTAAGCTGTCTTGAAGAGGAGAAAAGGGGCCCGGGGAGAGATCAGCCGCTCTAAGTGGTCCTAAACTCACACAAAATCACGCATGCTCCCTGCAGGAAGACTGGAAACTATAAACCAGCAGAAAAGCTCGGAATGACCTGTGATCCCTCTGTTCTAGAGATGACCTTGATAGCATTTTGATTTACTTTCTTTCAGACCTTTATCTATGTGTGCATTTTAACAAAAATGGGATAATATTACACGTTCTTAAAACAGCCTGATTTGTTTTCATCTAACACTGTAGCGGGTCAGCAAATATTTTACTATAAATGGTAAGTACAGAAAAGTAGAACAGTATAAGGAAATTTGCACGTGTATTTATTAGACTTAATGATTGCTAATCTTTTGCCATACTTGCCTTTTCATTTGATGGCCCAACTATTTTATTTTAAATTTTAATTTTATTGGAGTGTAGTAGATTTACAACGTTGAGTTAATTTCAGGTGTACGGCAAAGCGATTCAGTTATACATCTAACTGAATACATTCTTTATCTACATATAACTGAATATATGTATATTCAGTTATACATATATTCATTCTTTTTTTAGATTCTTTTCTCTTGTAGGTTATCACAGATATGGCTAAACTCTTTTAAACTAAATTGTAGGCATCCTGACATTTCAGTATGTATCTCTTTTAAAAACATAGATTTTCCCATATAATAGATTCTATGATTACACCTAATAAAATGAATAATAAGTAATGCCTTAATACTACTTAATTTTGTCTGGAGTCAAATCTCCCCATTAGTATCCTTGCACATCACGGTCATTGACACGTGGATGCAGCTTTTTGCCTGCAGGTCCTGCAGACTGTCCCTGGATAGACGGTCTCTGACCTGTCTCTTCTTACGACCTTTTCTTGTTGAGAGGGAGGGTTTCTTAGCTCTTTCCTCCTTTGGGGCAGTGGCCTTCCTTAGTTCCACATTTGGCTGCTACTTGTACAGAGAATCGCTCTGTACTTGTTACTCTTTCCCTCTTGAGGGTGATTTCCGAGGCTTTATCCCCCAGGGCAGAATTATTGGTTCAAAGGGTGTGAAGAGTGGTGTAGCTCTTGCTAAATATTGCAGTTCGGTGTTGTGTGGAAGGTAGGCGCGCGCGCGCGCGTGCACATGTGCGTGCGCGCGCACACACACACGCACGCGCACGCACGCACGCACGCATGCACGCAGCCTCCTCGACCGTGTGGTGGCGCCGTCCGGGCATGGTGAGCAGATGCTGGTGAACTGCTCTGCTGGCTGATGTGTCCTGAGGAATGCGGTGGGCTCCGGGGTCTGGACACCACCAGGGCATGCAGGATGGCCCCCTCCCTGTGTCAACCCCTCAGTGCCTCCTGTACTCCTGTTCCTGCAGACCCCCCGCCGCAGGTGGTCCCTGTCCCCAACGTGACCGTGTCCTCTGGAGAGACCGCCATCCTGTCCTGCCGGGTCCTGGGCGAGGCCCCCTACAACCTGACGTGGGTCCGGGACTGGCGAGTCCTGTCGGCCTCGACGGGCAGAGTCACCCAGTTGGCCAACCTATCCCTGGAGGTCAGGGACATCACCCCCAGTGACGGCGGGCGGTACCAGTGCATGGCCAGCAACTCCAACGGGGTCACGAGGGCGTCCGTCTGGCTCCTGGTGCGAGGTGAGGCTGCCGTCCTCTCAATTCAACACAATACCTAGCATTTCCCTCCAAAGTCCATCAATCCATCCCTCTGCCCAGACATCACCTCTGGCAGGCAATGTCAGCCCTTTCAGTGTTTTCTCAACCTTCAGAGGAAGAGGATTCTGTAGCCTTCCAGCCTAAGTGTAGTGGTTCTCACTGTTGGGAAGTTCATCCTCATATCTGACCTAAATTTCTACTGCTGTCGGCCAAGCCAATTTCCTTGAGTCCTGTCCTCTTCCCCTGCCATGGAACACCTCCATTACCTACCCCTCTCAATATGCAGGACAGAGATGGAACAGTGGAAACTTCCGAAAGCCCAGAGATCAGACATGCTCGGCAGGGGTCGGGTAGCGCCGCCCAGATGGGGGTGGAGGAGGCAGTGGGAAGAACCCACGTCGGGAGTGCTGGTGCCTGGATAGATACTAACCTAGGATTTAGGTCCACCCAGGATTTAGACAGGTCCTCCTCCCTGGGGTGCTATCTCCCCAAGTGTAAAAGTGAGTGTGTTGGAACAAGTTTTCTCCCTTATGCTAGTGACTTTTGATTGACTGCCTAGAGTGTGTTGAGAAGGATTCTGAGGCCGTATCTAGGCCACTGGTATGGGAGGGGCGTGTTTGCCATGTCTAGATGAGATGGCCCACGACGTCTGTTTGAGCCTGACAAGTCTGCTGCGCTGTGAGCTTTCCAAAGGCCAGGATAGAACCTACGTTTGCAGCCAATACTTGGGCAGACCTTGAGGTCCACTCAGGTCTCCAGCCCTGGCATCTCGACAACTCCCTAAGCCTCTTCAAGGCGCTCAGCTCAGAGCAGAAATCCAGGGAGCTCAGGGCTCCCACTGCGGGGGGTACTGGGAATTCAGGTCCCCGTGTGGCCTGCGGATGTGCCTGGGAGGCTGCCTGGCAACACTCCCCAGTTCCCCAGCAAGCCCCTCCCAAGGATGCAGGCCCCTTGGGACCTCTACTTCCTTTGTCTACACTGGCTGTGGCTGCCGGGAGGGGCCGGGGGCCCAGGGCTGGGTGCCTGGGACAGCACAACTGCTCTGACAAACTCCTCCCCACCTGTCTACTCTCTGAACTACAGAGGCCCCACAGGTCAGCATCCACGCCAGGTCACAGCGCTTTTCCCAGGGCATGGAGATGAGGGTCCGCTGCTCGGCCTCTGGGTACCCTGCACCCCACATTTCCTGGAGCCATGAGGGTCATGCCCTGCAAGAGGACAGCAGGTGAGGGCTCAGGGCTTGGAGGTCTGGGACTGGGAACAGGTGGACTCCCAGGGGAGCTCTCTGAGCCTCAGTCTTCTTAACTATTAATATAAATGGGGGAGTAGCATTTGCCCTGCCTTCTCCTGGGCTGATTTGAGGCTGAGGAGACACATCACTTGGGAAACATAACAGTGTGGACTCAGGGGTCAGGAGCTACAGCTGCAGAATCCAACAGACCTGTACTTGAATTCTGCCTCTGCCATTCAGGCTGTGTGACCTTGGGCAAGTCACCATACCTTTCTGAGCCCCACGAATGAAAAAAGAACATACGTAAAGTGCTGAACACACAGCCTGGCACAGAGCAAGCGGTCAGTGTAGAATGGTGTCGCCAGTGATGTCGTTAGTTGATTTGTTATTAATAAGGACTGGGGCAACCCCATGTGACCCGACCTAACCAGCCCCTTGCTGTTGAACACGTTTCATGGCACGACTCCAGAGTCCGCGTGGATGCCCAGGGAACCCTGATCATTCAGGGAGTGGCCCCAGAGGATGCTGGGAATTACAGCTGCCAGGCTGCTAATGACATTGGCACAGACGAGAAGACGGTCACCCTCTACTATGCAGGTACTCGGGTCGAGGGTATCTGCAGGAGAAGGATCTCCAGCCCATCCTCCCTCACTCCCTCCCATCCCCAGATACTTACTGAGCATCTACTTTGTGGTAGGCACTGGGGCTACAGCAGTGAACACAGGGTCTCCATCCAGGTGGAGCTTATATTCTAATGGGGAGGCACAAAGCAAACATGCAAACAGATAAATAAGGTACTTTCAGATGGTGAAGATACTAGAACGAGCGCAGAGCAGGGTGGTGGGATGGAGTGACGTGCCCCTGGGCAGAGAGGGGAACGGCTGGTACACACAGGACCAGACCCTTGCCACAGATGGGAATGGGAACAGCGTTCCAAGCAGAGGGATCGGGTGGGGCAAAAGCCTGGAGGTGGGAATGAGTCTGGGCTGCCCAAGGGGCTGCAAGGAGGCTGGCTGGAGTGAGGGGGCGGGGGAGGGGCAGGCAGCCCCTGTAGGGCCTTTAAGAACCTTGTAGGATTTCGGCTTTTATCTCAAGGTCAATGAGGAACAAAATGGGGGTTGGTCCCGGGAGTAACTGGCTTTGTAGAAACCAGCGGAGGCTACATCTTTCTGGGGTGACTGTCCCGGTTGGTGGGGGTTGGGGAGGAGGCAGGTGCTCAGCCCCACCTTGTCCCCGCCGCCCCTCCCCCAGCTGCATTCTCTCTCCAGGGAGTCTGTGGGTTGGTCCCCAATTCCCCATCTGCTCCCCACACAGACCCACCGTCCGTCTCGGCCACGAATGCCGTGGTGCTGGCCGCCGTCGGGGAGGAGGCTGTGCTGGCGTGTGAGGCGTCCGGGGTGCCTCCGCCCCGGGTCATCTGGTATCGAGGTACACTGGGTGGGGGGAGCGGCCCGTGGGCGATCCCACTGGGGCCCTGGAGGGTCAGCTTTCCAGGATGGTCGTGGGGGGCACTCCGAATGGGGTGTCTGGAGAGAGAGGACCGTTTCTGGCAGCCCCACTCCCATCCCCAGGCCAGCGTCCACGCAGCTAATGCAGGTTGGCTCCGTGGTTAGGAGAAGGATCTAGAATAGACCTCGACTTGAATTCTGGCTCCCCTGGGTGACCTCAGACAAGTGACTTGGTATCTCTGAGCCTGCTTCCTTAGCTGGAAAGTCAAAGATAGGTGGTTGGACGAGGATTAAATGAGTCCACATGTGCAAATTGTTTACCACGAGCCTGGCGCACGGGCGGGGCTCAGTGTTCTTAATGATGGTGACGATGGCGATGTGGTTATCTGGGAGCTAGCAGTAACGTTAAGAGGGCTGTTCTGAGGCTCTCCTGAGTTAACGAGTGTAGAAGGTTTGGTCTGTGCCAGACGTTGAGCCGGAGTTTGAACAGGCGCTGCTCTTGCGCCCACACCAGTGGACCTGGGTCCTGGGGCTCCCGCCTCAGACTTTCCAGGGGCAGAACACTGGGCTCCTTCTCAGGCACAGGCACCTCCCACCTGGATGCACTCCAGCCTTTGCAGCACCTGTCTGTGATCTTGTCAGAGCCTCACCTTGACACTGACAGGCAGAGTTAGCTCAGAGTTTGAGCATTTTGTCCACGGTCACCAGCTAGCAGTGGCAGAGGCCTCAGGACTCCTCACTCTGTGCTCAGGTCACTGCCTGTGGTGGCTGAGAGCTCTACCAGCCCAGCCTGGGAGCCCCTTTATAAAGGGGGGATCTCTCAATGGAATGTTGCTCAGCCTTAAAAGGGAATGAAATTCAAGCCGTACAATGATGAGAATGCAGTTACCGCTAAAAAATGGTCACGATAATACATTTTATGAGTTTTATTTAAAATTAAATTAAATTTTTTCTTAATTTGACTCCTATGGCAAAGAAAAAAAAAAGAATGAAAAAAAACAAAAACAAAAGGAAAAAAATCAGGCTCATAGCAGCTGCTGTGTAGAAATTTCCCCCTACTTCTAATTTGCCGAATGGAGAAAAAAATCTTTTATTTATGATATTTTCAGAGACATTTGCTCTAGTATGGTGTATTTAAGTAGTAAAAAAAGTAAAAGAAAAAATTTTTTCTTAATTTGGAAAAAAGCAATGACTTTTTTTTTTTTTTTTAGCAATGACGTTTTGACACAACACAGATGAACCTAGAAAACATTATGCTAAGTGAAATAAACCAGACACAGAAGGACAAGTATTAAATGATTCCAGTTATTTGAGTGGAATCTCATCTATGAGATGCCTAGAATATGCAAATTTATAGAGACCGAAAGGAGAATGGTGGTTGCCAGGGGCTGGGGGACGGGGAAATGAATGGGGAGTTAGTGTTCAATAAGTAGGGTTTCAGTGTAAGAAGATGAAAAAGTTTTGTGGATGGGTGGTGGGAACGGTTGCATGACAATGTGAATATACTTAACGCCACTGAATGGGACACTCAGAATGCTTTAAATGGTAACATTTTGTGTTATGTATATGTATGTAGCCAATTCTAAGTGTAAAATATTAAGTTGTAAAAACAGTTCAGACTCTGCGTGGTCCCTCAGGCCTCAGGAGGGGGAGGCCTGGAGTTGGGGTGGGGGAACAGTGCACGAGGGAAATGAGAATAAGGCCTCAAAGAGGCGGAACTGGGGGGGCGAGTGGTCATCTCCGTGACCCTGGGCTCCTCCCAGAGCTGATCCGAGCCTCCGTCTGCACCTGAGCAGAGGGTGGGGATCCAGGAGGGAGGCCCAGGTAAGGAGCTCTTGGGTGATGAGCCTGTCGCATTCGGGGGAACAGGCTGAGACTCACTCGTGGTCAACAAAGGGGCTCAGGGAACTGGACCCAAGGGTGCTGACTTTAAAATTGTGATAAAATTCGCCTAACGTAGCATTTACCGTCTTAAGCATTTTTAGGTCTACAGTTCAGTAGCATTAAGTATATTTACATTGTTGTACAGCCGTCACCACCATCCAAAACTAAAAATCTGTACTTATTAAACAATAGGGGTCCTGATTCTGGGGGGAAATCCTTCCCTCACCCACACCCCTCCAAGGTCCCTGCTTTGTGGAGTTGCAGGAACCCAGGGTCAGGAAGGCAGCCTGATCCCCTGGCCTCCTGTGGTAACCATGGGTACCTGCCTGATGTTTCCTCATCTTTGGTCCAGAGGGTCTCGAAATGATTCTGGCCTCTGAGACCTCCAGCTCTGGGAGGCTGCGAATCCCGGTGGCTCGGGAGAGGGACGCTGGCGTCTATACCTGCCGAGCTGTCAATGAGTTGGGCGACGCCTCTGCAGAAATCCGGCTGGAGGTTGGACGTGAGTGTACACCTTGTCCCCACTTGCCCTGCCCCTCCTGCCTTCCCCCTTCCCCATCCCCCACCACCTGCCCTATCTCTGAGCAGGGAGGAGAGGGTGGTACCACGTAGCTTGCCAGTGGGGAGTTTGCATCGTTTGGATCCAGAGCACGTGGGATGGGGATTTTAGAGGGAGTTGGTGTATGTGTTACCTCTTGCTGTGTAACGAACTGCCTTAAAACTATGTGGCTTAAAACAATAAGCATCTATTGTCTCATGGTTCTGTGACTCTGGGAGTGGCTTTGCTGGGTGGTTCTAGCTCCAGGTCTCTCATGGGATGGCAGGTAATACCTTGGCCGGGGATGTGGTCATCTGAAGGCTTGACTGGGGCTGGAGAATCTACCCTAAGTTCACTCATGTGACTGTTGGCAGGAGGCCTCTGTTCCTTAGCCAGATAGCTTCTCCAGAAGGCTTCTTGTGATGTGGGTTTTCCCAGAGAAAGTGAGTCAAGAGGGATAGAGATAGAGATAACGTCCAAGGTGGAAGCTGCAATCTTTATAACCAGTCGCAGTCTTGGAAGTGACATACCATCACTTCTGCTGTATTCTGTTGGTCACACAGACCAACACTGGTATGTGGTGGGTGGGAGGGACCACTCAAGTGTGAGAATCCCAAGAGGCCGGGGTCACTGCCCATCACAGAGGTAGTTTGGTTCCAGCATGGGTGTCGTCATCCCTGAGACCTGAGTTCCAGTCTCGTCTTCATCACTTACCATCTATGTGCTTTGGTCAAATCATTGACCCTCAGTTTCCCCATCTGTAAAATGGAGCTGACCACACTACTTCCTTTGTTGGGTGGCTGTGAGGCTTCAGTGAAATCAGATACACAATGCTTAGCACAGGGTTTGGCCCATTGTAAGTGCTTAATAAAGGGAGAAGCTATTATCCCCTTTTTACAGATGGGAGGTTTGAATCCTTCTGCGGCTGGTACATGGCCTTGGCTGTGATGGTCATGATGTCTAAGTTCCAGGCCTGGATCCTGGGCACTGGGAATTGCTCGGAAGTTGTGGGCACAGCTCCTTGGTGTGCTGAGCCGGGGCAGATTGTACCCTGAGGGTTGACTGTGGCCATGACGGGAAAGACAGGTGCTGGGAGTTCTAGGGAAGTGCAGTGAGGCTCAGTCGGGAGGGTCTGGCCCTGGGGGAGATGGTGCCAACTCAGGCTTGGGGATCCTCCCCCTCTGTTCCATCATCTGTTCCTCCAACATGTGGTCACCTTGTAGCCAGGCCCTGTGCCCCAGACCCTGTGTTGGGGCTACAATGGCATCTGCCTTTGTGTTGTTCTCGGTGTCCAGAAGAGAGATGGTAAACAGACCATTAGAATACTCAGTGTACTGAGAATTTGGAAGTGGCATCCTTGGGTCCTGTGCCCAGAGAAGGGGGCTAAGCCAACAGTGGAGGCCGGGAAGGCTTCTTGAAGGAGGTGATGTCTAAGCTGAACCCAGAAACAGTCAGGTGACGAGCTGGGGAACAGTGTTCCAGGCAGAGGGAACAGTGTTCCAGGCAGAGGGAACAGCATGTGCCGATCTCCCCATGGCAAGAGGAGTAGGGCAGCGAGTGAGGCATAGAGAGGGTGGGGAGGGGATGCTGGGGCAGCTGCCCAGTTGTGGGTCACTCCCGGCCTTGGGCTAGGGCGCCTGGTGGAGTTTGGGCTTTGTTCTGTGGAGGCGGTAAGAGGTTTCTAAGGAGGAGACTGATGTGCTCAGACTTTCCCTATCTAGAGTGCACTGTGTGGATGAGCTCTTGGGTGGGGTGGGTATGGAAAGCCACAGGCCTAGAGCCTGATAATAAAAATATAATAAGTCTTCCATGAAATCTGCCACGTGCCGGGCCAGCTCTAAGCACATTTCATGTACTAGCATATAATCCTCATAACAACCTTTTGAGATGGGTTCTACATTATCCCTTTTATAGATGGAGAAAACGAGGCACAGAGAGGTTAAGTGCCTTGCCCAAAGTCACACAGCTGCTGAGTGGCAGAGCTGAGATCTGAACCCAGGGTCCGGGCCTTTAGCCCCTGGGCTTGGTCCTGATGCTCCCAGCAAGGAGGGCTTGGATGTTGCTTCCCCACTGTGAGCCTCGGGCTCCTCACCTGCAAGATATTTCTGGATGTTGTGTGAGTGAGAGATAAGAAAGGCCTCGGACACGATGGGCTCTGAAAAATGTCACTGTCACTGTGATTAGTCAGTAGGTTCTGGGTGAGCAGAGAGGGTGCTCCAGGGAGGGCTGCCCTTGGCATTGTTACAAGCAGTCATCCTTTGCTCTGTGTCTAATCTCTGTCCAGCAAAACCTTATGTCTTTGGGGCCCAGGCTGACATGCCTGTTCCTTCACCTGTTAGCCATTGGT
The DNA here is from genome assembly GCF_951394435.1 of Stenella coeruleoalba. Classification (NCBI taxonomy): domain Eukaryota; kingdom Metazoa; phylum Chordata; class Mammalia; order Artiodactyla; family Delphinidae; genus Stenella; species Stenella coeruleoalba. The sequence continues at coordinate 117,027,304 of NC_137153.1, forward strand.
CTTGGGGCCATTTCCCCAGGTGAGAGGTGGCGGGGCGGGGGATGGCTGGCATCCCAGAGGCAGGCTTCTGGGGCACGGGGCCACTGGTGGCCTCTGGCCTTGAGGTCAGGGACGGCATGGACAGTGGCCCAACACCTGTGTGTCTGGGGCGAGCTGGCCTGGCAGCAGTGGTGGGAAATTCAATTTCCTGCCCATCTGGGTGGCAGCTGTGTTGCAGCCTTCCTGGCCAGGCTGGCAGAGCCTGCCAGGGCTGAGAACGCGTGGGCGCTGTGCCCACTTCCTGCTGTTCAGCTGGGAACTGGCTTCCTGGTGGTATTTGGGGCACAGGGAGGACGACAGCCTCCTCCTGTACTGCCAGCAGGTGCCTTGTTTGTGGACCAAGCCTGCGAGGTGATTTTGCGTCCCCTCTGGACCTGGCATGTGGCTGGTAAGAGTCCTGGATCAATGTCCTGGTCTTGCTGCTTGTCTGGCCAAGTTATTTACCTTACTGAGCCTCACTTTCATCATCTGTAAAATGGGGATGATACTGATAGCGGCTGTTCACAAGGTCCTTGAGAGATTTAATGAGATAATGTGCTTCCCTCAGGGCTTGAATAGAATACCTAATCAATACACGGCCTGTGGGCTGGACCAGGCTGACAAGGGCCTGACGAGGTAGAGTGAGGCGGAGTGATTATCACACGGCTGGTGACTGGCCTCCACGGTCCGCACCCGCTCCTGGAGCTCAGTGCTCTAGTACTTTTTTTTTTTTTTTTTGGCCACGCCACTCAGCGTTCGGGATCTTAGTTCCCTGACCAGGGATCGAACCCATGCCCCCTTCAGTGGAAGTACAGACTGAGTCTTAACCACTGGACTGCCAGGGAAGTCCCACTCTTTCTATTACTTCAAAACTGCCCTGAGCTAAGTTCCCTTTACCCTGCTGGATTTCTCTCTAAATGGGTGTTCACTCAGCCCTCTTTCTATCCTCTCATTTTAGTCTCTGCTTCTTATTCCCAACTCGGAAGCCCCTGATTGCTGGGTGAGTGAGCAGGGGAGCTGGGGGTGTGTTTTTGTGGGAGCAAAGACCCTCTGGCTAGCCTGGGGGAGCAGGAGAGAAGCAGAGCTGGGCTCTGTGGCCAGTGTGGTCAGTATCTGGGTGGCTTCTCTATCAGGCACAACAGGCAAGGGCCCAGAGCCTGTGATACTTTTAGGGCTGCTGGACAGGGCTCTGATTTTATTGCCATCAGAAGAAAAAAGTGAAGAATAATAAATAGATTAAAAACGAATCCGGATTGTGTTTGTCTTTATAAACAGTCATAAAATATCAGTTAAAATATTTTTTTAGGGGGCTTCCCTGGTGGCGCAGTGGTTGAGAGTCTGCCTGCCGATGCAGGGGACGCAGGTTCATGCCCCGGTCTGGGAAGATCCCACATGCCGCGGAGCGGCTGGGCCCGTGAGCCATGGCCGCTGAGCCTGCGTGTCCGGAGCCTGTGCTCCGCAACGGGAGAGGCCACAACAGTGAGAGGCCTGCGTACCGCAAAAAAAAAAAAAAAAAAAAAATATATATATATATATAGGGAGTAAAGTCATCCTGTAGCCCTGGCCAATGGGGCTATGGCTCCAGGCTCGACTGAACGATCTTTCTATGGGGAAAGGAGTCTTCCCGGGAGGTGGATGTGGAGGCCATCCCCAGCGTTGTCTCATTCACAGATGCCCTGGAATTCCCTCTAAATGCAGGGCAGGGCCTGAGGCCAGCCTCTCCCGTGGCCACCCTGCCCGGCTACACAGACTTTGGGCCTGAGACGCCGTCCCTCTTCTGACCGAATTGAGTCAGGACTGATTGGAGCTCTCCTTCCTGAGCTGGTGCATCCCCTCCAGCTCTGCCCCAGGGCTCTGAGCCACAGGAACTGGGGGGATGGTGGAGGAGGCTGCGGGGCTACAGGGTCTCCAGACAAATAAGGAGTCCTGGAACTTTAAGATACCGGAGTCAGGGTAAAAACGGTTACCTCTTTCTGGATGGGGAACTGAGGATCAGAATGGTGAAGGGGTTCATCCGCGGGTGTCCAGTGGGGCAGGGGCAGCAGGGGGGCCCTGCCCAGGCTTCAGGCTTTCAGGCTGGTGTCCCTTGCCCTGGGGCCCAAGTAAGAGGCAGGGACGGCATCACCTCTGTCGATTTCACTTTGCTGGGAAATCCCTGGGGGTGGAGGGAGTGGCCCAGCAGTGCTGTTAAACGAAGTCTCAGCTTTGGCCACACCCTCCTGTCCTGCCCCGTCCCAGCCTGGTGGCTGGCATCCTTGGCGGGGCTTTTCTGTCTTCTGTGGTGTTCCCGGTTCCCCCGCACAGAGCTGCGTCCCCGCAAAAGCGCTGCAGCTATCAGGTGATGAGACCTGTGCCTCTCCAGGGAGCGCGGCAGCTGCTGTGATGTCTGGCTGTCTCTGGGCACTCGCAGCTCCTGACCCAGAAACCTGCCCAAGGTCAAGGCAGAAAGGGCTGTGCACGGGGAAATCCGGTGGCTGTGAGGCCAGCTCACGAGCCCTCCCTACCGAAGGTCACCTGAGTCTGTGAGGAGGGGTCTTCGAGCCTGAAAGCAGAGGCGGCTGAGCCTCGCGATGGGACCCTGGAAAGGGCGTGGGGCTGGGAACCCGTCCCCACAGGATCAGGGTGGGCCCCGCCCCCGCCCCCGCCCCGCCCCTCCCCTCCCTCGGGCTTCATTCTCCCATCTGCACAACGAGGACACCAGAGGACCTTCAGCTCTGGTGTACAGGGTTCTGAGGTCCCGCCTTATTTGGGGGACTTCAATGAGGAGCAGGGGGATGGCTGCACAGGAGACGGAGTCACAGTTTTCTGGGCAGGATGTGAGTCGGGATTCACCTCTGAAAGAAGATGGAAGAGATGCCAGGTTACTGAGTACTAGTGGGTACGGGGGTGCGGTGGCTGAGAGCCTGGGTCTTAGCAGCAGCCAGACCTGGGCTCTGATCCCAGCTCTGCCACTGACTTTGAGCTGCACCGGGGCAGGTTCCTTAATCTCTCTGATCCTCAGTTTCCCCATCTGTAAAATGGGGTTGTGAAAATACCCACTTCATGAGTTTATTGAGGCCATGAGTGAACTCTAAAAGCACCATCACCATGCTTGTCACTTAGTAGGTTTTCCAAATGCTACCCTTTGTACATGTTATTTGCTTACTATTATAAGTCAGCTGTCCTCTCTCAGGGGAGGAATTCAGGACGAGGCCTGCCTGGAGGAGGGAGGTTTGAGCTGTGCCCTGCCGTGGGCTGGGCAGAGCCGGGGAGGCAGGCTCTGGGGGTACCTGGCCCTGGAGCTGAGCCACGGCTCTGCTCAGGATGGGAAGAGGGGAATAGCAAAGCTCTGCCCCCAGGGCCAAGGTTCTGCAGGACCAGTGACGCCATCTGAGGCACCTGGATGGAAGACTTTCTTGGATTCTGAGCCGAGGCAGCTGCCAGGCCCCAAATGAGGAAGAAAAGCAACTCGCGGGTGGTGTCTGAGGTTGGGTCCAAGACTGTCTTCCTCCTTGCAGTGATTTTCCAAGTTGTGCTTGTATCTCCCTGGAACTTCCCTAGTCCCTGAGGCCAAGAGGGAAATTTGATGTCATGATTTGGACGGATGGGGGAGATTTCAGGGGAGAGACAGCAAGAACAAAAGAGGTGGAGGTTTTTCCACAATGCTGGACGCAATGGGTTCAAAACAGGCCGGGGACCTTCCTGGTTGCGGGTCTGGGGACAGGGACCTGAGGACAGTGCCCAGAAGCCACAGGGAACAGGGCCTGGACCTGTCTGGCGTTGGACCTGCTTCTGGCCAGCAGAAAGGTGGAAAGGATCGTGAGCTTCTGTTTTGGGAAATAACCTATTTCCATGCCCGCCCCCCCCCCCATCATAAAAGTAAGACAATGCTTAGAAAAAAAGTTTGGAAGAAACACTACAAACCATTAACCGTGGTTACCTTGTGGAAGGTCACGGGATTTAGAGTGTGTGGAGCAAAAGTTAAAGAAATAAATCCTCGTGTGTTGCTTGGATTTTTTTTTTTCTTTTTTTTTGCTTGGATGTTTTATAACTCAGGTGAGCAGGGCTGCCCTTGTTTGCATCTGTTATCCTGGTGTAATTATTAATATGGCTCTTTTCACTCTTAAGTGTCCCATTTGGACCATAAAGTATAAGATCAAGTTCTTTATAGGCTTCTTTTGATGTTGTAGTAGAGATTTATGTGCTTCTTACAACATGTTCAACAGCAGAGAAGGATGAAGCATGGTAAAGATGAGCTAGAACCTCCCCATGAAGTTGGCTCTTTGGGAAATGGTTGCCGGAGTCTAGGAGACCCGTGAAAGGAAGCCCCCGTGGCCCAGGAAGAGGGCAAGGGAGGTGACGCGCAGAGCTGGTGGGGCTCCTGGGGCGGAGGGTGACTTGCAGCCCCTCTGAGGTGGGCTTCCCAGGAGGTGCAAAGAGCAGAAGGAGGAATGTTGCTCCCCCGTATGGCTGAGCAAAGCGGGGTCCCTGAGACCCCACGTAGGGTGTGAGGACTTCACCCTGCCAAAGGGCACTTGCTCTCCTCCTCATCCTCAGGAGCGCTTCAGGGTGGACCTGCCAACCTTAAGTTGGCCCCGGGAGCCCTGGGTATGAGTCAGGTTCGTGAGGACGCGGCTGGAAGAGGGAAACGCCCCCAGCGACCGGAGGGGAGGCAGAGGCCTCGGAACAGTGCCCTGGGGGCTGGGTGAGGCTGACTGCTCACCTCCCTGCAGATGCACCCCAGCTGACAGAGCTGCCCCAGGATGTCACCGTGGAACTGGGGAGGAGCGCCCTTCTGGCGTGCCGGGCCACGGGCCGCCCATCCCCTATGGTCACCTGGCGCCGTGGAGATGGCCAGCCACTGGGGCCCGGGCGGGGCAGCACGACTGGGCGGCCCGATTCAGGAGTGCTATTCTTTGAAAGTAAGAGATTGGGGCTGAGGAAGGGTGGGCTGGGGAGACAGAATGGCTTCTGACACCCTCAGCCCCCAGACTGGGTGGCCGGGAGCAGGGCCCTGACCCCCAGTGCTGACCATAGGTCAGGCTGTTGCAGGGTCATATTTCAGTTGGGTGACTCTGGTCACGTCATCCCACTACTCTGCACTGGTCACAATAGTGATAATGACAATACGTACCACCTGGGTTTAATAACAGGCCACCTTAAGGAGCTATTGCGTGAATAATACACGTAAATCCCTTAGCACAGTTCCTGACACATAGTGTCATATGTGGTAACCATCATCCTCACCATCACCACCATCCTCCTCACCATCCTCACCATCCTCACCATCCTCACCATCATCCTCACCATCCTCACCATCATCCTCACCGTCCTCACCATCCTCACCATCACCAGCATCCTCACCGTCCTCACCATCCTCACCATCACCATCACCATCACCACCATCCTCATCATCCTCACCATCCTCACCATCACCACCATCACCATCCTCACCATCACCACCATCCTCACCATCCTCACCATCATCCTCACCATCCTCACCATCCTCACCACCATCACCATCCTCACCATCATCCTCACCGTCCTCACCATCACCATCACCACCATCCTCACCATCACCACCATCGTCCTCACCACCATCATCAGCGTCACTACTACGGCTCCTATTTACTGTGTGCCAGGCCGGTGCTGAGTGCTGTATTTGCATTTCTATTGACCCCTCCCAGTCACACTACAGCGTGCAGTTATTGATAAGTTATCCCCATGCTACCCATGAACAAGCTGAGGCCTTCTCACCCTTCCAAGGACTGGCTGTATCCCCCAGCCCTCTCCTCCCCGCCATCCCAGCCCTCCTACCTAACCTCCGCAGGGCCAGACTGTGACAAGGGCGCGTCTGCACCTGGGGAGCTGGAGCCTGTGGGGGCTGGAGCCGTGATGTGCTCTGACAGTCAGGCCTGCCTCTTTCCTGCCCCTCAGGTGTGATTCCTGAAGACCAGGCCCCGTATGTCTGTGAAGCTCAAAATGTCTTCGGGAAGGTCCAGGCAGAGGCCCACCTCCTTGTGACTGGACATGGTTCGCTGGTGGATCTGGAGAGGAGGGTTTGGGGGGGACACCAGGCACCCTCAGAGACACCCTCCCCCCCATGACTGCCCATCCTTTGGGACAGGTGTGTCCACAGCCAGGTTCTCCAGGAGGAGCATCTGGACCCCTACTTCCTGGGCAGTGTGCCCCAAGAAGTGTGCCCTTTGACCCTTTAGGGTCCCCAATCCTGATGCTTCCACTGGTTCCCTGGGGAGGAGACAGTGGGGAGTGGGGGCCTCTGTCCCCCAGATGCCCACCCACAGGAGTCTCGTGTACCCACACTGTCTCCTCTCCCGATAGCACCTCCACAGATCGCCAGCAGTGCCTCCACCGTCCGGGTGCTGGAGGGGCAGCCCGTGTCCCTGCCCTGCATCATCCTGGCTGGGAGGCCCCGCCCCGAGAGGCGCTGGCTCAAGGCCGGCCAGCCCGTGAGTGCAGGGCCCCTCTGGGTGCAGGGGAGGAGGGCGCTGTCACGTTCACACCTCGGTCTCTGCTTTGCGGTTCCCCTGTTTCGGAATGTCCTCTTCCTTCCTGCTTCTTTCCAGAACCTTCTCTGACAACGCACTGATAGCATCCTTGCCCCTCTAGAGTCCTTGGCCAGAGGGGCTTGTGCATCGTTAGTGCTGTGGGCGGGGGCACAGACGCAATGCATTCGTCACCCCCGTTCGGATGACTCCAGGGCAGAGACGTGACCCGAGCGGCTGAGCATCTGCCCGGCTCCCTGGCACACTGCTGGGTACACAGGGGCTGCTCCGCCCATTCCCATGCATTTGGTTTTCTTTTTTTCCCTCTATTTCCTTTCTGCCATTCACTCCTTCGCCTCTCCCTTTTCCTCCATCCTTCTGGCCTATCCTCAGACATCCCGCGGTCCTTGTGTCCTGGAAGCTATAGAAGAGGTGCCCTTGTCCCAGCAGACAGCAGACGCTGGACACCCGGAGAGGCAGTGACTATGTGACCAGGTGGCTGCCCTGGTCCCGGGCCTGTTGTTCCGGTCCCTGATGCGGTGCAGACAGGGTCCAGCTCCCGGAGCAGGGAGGCTTGGCCGAGGCAAAGCCTGTGTGATTAGATGTGACCCCGAGGAGGACTGTGCCTGGGCACGGAGGCTGGGGCAGTGAGGAGCCTTCCTTAGTAGAATCTGACGGGCACGTGGGGAGGGGTGGCCCTGGGCCTTGTCCACACCAGGACAGGAAGTGGCTGGAGACACAGAGCTCGTTTAGTTCCGTGGGGATACTGGGTGGACCTGCGCCTGGCCAGCTGCCGAGTGCGAGGAGCACAGCCCCCCTCGAGCTCACTCAGCCTGAAAGGGCCTGGTACCGAGACAGCCCAGGAGCCTCTCCCGGTTCGGAGTGCAGAATGTGCGGTTGGGTTCGTGGAACAGGGACAGGGAGGCTTAAAGCGGGCTCAGGCCTGGTGGAAAGGTTTTGGGGCCCCTCACCAAGGATGGACCGGCTGGACATCTTTATAGAGGTTGCCCCAGGCCCCATTCTGGACCAGCGCCACCTGCCCCACCCCGGTCCTGATGGGGACAGACGTGGGCACCCATCAGGAGTGGCTTTCTCTGCTTCTCTCTCTGGGACCGCATCTGATGCGGCCACACCTCTGCTCCGCTCTGCATGGCTCTGTTCTCTCCCCACAGACGGGTTGTCCTTCCTCTCTGTGGCCTCAGCGTGCGAGGGCCTTGGAGCTTCAGCCCCGACTTCGTAAAGGCTCTGGCTCCAACCCTGCACTCCGGGGGGAGGCTCCCATCAGTCCCCTCGGGTCAGGTGTCTTGCCCTGGACCAGTTGGCCCTGGGAGAGTGGGGTCAGCGGGGGGCCGGGGGTCGGGCCCACCTGGCCCTGAGGGTCTGCGGGGGGGTGGATGAATATCAGGAAAGGGGTAGGAGCATCACCGCCCCCCCCAGATTCCCCCACCCTCTCCAAACACCTGGCCTCTTGGGCCAGGCTGCTCCCTGCTGGCCTGGTGGGCGGTGAGGTTTCTGGGGTGCTCTCTCTCAGCTGGCTCTGAGTGGGGCCCTCGGCCCAAGCTGGTGCTTCCTCGCCCTCACCAGCTCCCACCGGGCAGCCAGCATTCCGTCCGAGCAGATGGCAGTCTCCACCTTGACCAGGCACTGTTGGAGGATGCAGGGAGGTACACCTGTTTGGTCAGCAACACGGCCGGCTCTCAGCACAGGGACGTGCAGCTGGTTGTTCAGGGTGAGTCCCGGGGTGGTGGGGGCAGGATGCGATGGGGGAGGGCACCCGGGGGGAGCTTGACCTTGAACATCTCTGTTTAAACAAATTGCACAAATAGTACATATTCACTGTAGGAAATTTAGAGATTGGACAACCCCCCGCCTCCAAAAAAAAAAAAAAACCCCAAAACAAAACCAACCAAACAAAAAGCAACCTCCCTTAATACTAGTAGCTAAGAAGAACCAGAATAATTTTACGTTTGGGTGTGTATCTTTCATACTTTATACACACATGAGTTTGCACATGTACGTATACACACACTGTATATATTTATATAATATATACATTATATATACTCTTTAGATATGTTGTATATAAATTATTTTTGCATGATATATATTCTTTATATAAATTAGGTATAAATCCTTTGTGTACACATACATAGAAATAGTTAGAAACCAACTGGAACCAGGTAATATTACTGTCTTGCAACCTGAGTGTTTCTTGTGACAATATTTTATGACTCTTTTCTGTCAGTAATACTCAGAAGCAGTGGTTCAAGGCTGCATGTCCCCTGTTTGGCTGAGCCAGGAGTGTCTAACCTGTCCCCTAGTGTCCTGTTTCTCACCAGCATGAACACCTGGGGATAAACATCCTCATGCTTGGGCTTCCCTGGTGGCGCAGTGGCTGAGAGTCCGCCTGCCGATGCAGGGGACACGGGTTCGTGCCCCGGTCCAGGAAGATCCCACGTGCCGCGGAGCGGCTGGGCCCGTGAGCCATGGCCGCTGAGCCTGCGCGTCCGGCAACAAAAAAATCTTCATGCTCCGCCTCTGCCCACGTGACCAATTCTTTCCCTAGGATAAACTATGGTTGTGGAATTGAGTTTTGACTCACAGAGCTTGCACATTTTTAGGGCTTTTCGTGTATTTTGCCCAGTTACTTTCCCACCCACAGCGTTGGAGAGTCCCTGTTTCCCTTCACCCACCCAACTAGGTACCACTGTTCTTTTTAAGGTAAAACAAGAAGTTTAAACTAAGTCTGGTTATGTTTTGTCATTTACCGCATATGTTAATATCCTCTTTTTGTTTGTTTGTTTCACTTGTTCTATTAAAACCCCGAGGGATGAGCGGGAAGAACCCATCATTCCCCGTTTTGTAGAGGAAAACTGAGGTGCAGAAGAGGCTGGGTTTAGAACCCAGCTGTCCTGTCTCCTCGTAATTCCAATTAATAAGAGCGATCAAAGGTTGGGCTTGTGTCATGTGCCAGACCTCTGAGAGGTTGTGTGCAGGTTTCACTTAATTTCCCTAACTGCTCCAAGAGGTGGGTTTAAAAGACTCCACGCTTCTGTGACGTTAAGGAAGCTGAGGCTCCGGGATGGAGGTAACTCACCAAGTCACAGGATCAGCAGAGGCTGCCTCTGTAGAAAGCCTCACGCCCTAACTTCCCACCCTGCCGCACAGCCTCCTCTGTGCAGTGGCCATCGAGCCCGTCTCTCTTGGCTAATTTCATTTCCGTTCAACAAACGCTAATCGACTTGCTGGCTTTTGCCACCTGGGAAAATCCAGAAGGGCATTTCCCACCCTAAAGGAGCTGAGTGTTACCGTCAGAGCCCTTGGCCTCTGGCTTTCCCTCCCGGTTCTGGTTTTTCCATGCCCGTTTCCCCCTCCCCTGCTCCTCTTGGAGACATCCCCCACTCCCACCCTGTTTTAATGCCTGCAGCTCTGGATGGCGCCCAGGACAGATTTTGCACTTGTTTTCAAGTTCACTGTGTCCTGTGAACACTATTTTCTGCCGTTTCTCATCCGTCCATCCCCAGAGAGTGAGCAGGGAATTAGGGTTAATTTAGCTTTTTAGCTGACCAAGGAATACGGGTACCAAAAGATTAAGTGGTTTATCCAAAGTCCCACAGTTAAGAAACGGCACAGCTGGTTCCTAAACACAGGCTGCCCTATGTCTGGGGCATGAATTTACAGCAGTGGTGGCTGTCTTCTTCTGTTAAAATTGTTTTGTTTTTTTTTTTAAATCATGATAAAATAGGGACTTCCCTGGCAGTCCAGTGGTTAAGACTCTGTGCTTCCACCACAGGGGGCACGGGTTCGATCCCTGGTCGGGGGACTGAGACCCCACATGCCACATGGCACGGCCAAAAAATAAAAATATTTTAACAATCATGATAAAATATACATAATATAAAACTTGCCATTTTAACCATTTTAAAGCCTACAGTTTAGTGGCATAAATTAAGTGCCGTAAGTGGCACTCACATTGTTGCGCCGCCAGGTTCGTTTGCCCAACGCACAGCAAGCCAAAGGGCTGAGACGCCGAGGTTTGCGGCGGAGAAAGGATGTGTTCACAAGGCAGCCAAGCGAGGAGACAGGAGAGCAAACCTCAGGTCCACCTCCCCAAAGGCCGGGGACTTGGGGTATTTACGGGATAAGGAAGCAGGGTGGTCTTAGGCGTGGGGAAAGGTGATCGCAGGTAGGGAAAAGGTGAGGTAATTAGTGTTCTGTGCAGGCGTATCTGGGTTACATCCTTCTTCCTGGGATGCATGTTCAAAAATGGAAGCGCCTAGCATGATCTGAGGGTGGGGTCTTTGGCCCTCTGATGTCAAAATGTCATTCACCAGATACCTGTGCAGGCCCAGTTTTAGGGTCTGTGGTCCCAACCAGTCTTAGCTGGCTTGAGCTCGAACTAGACACCAAGTTCCTGGAAAACAACTCAGACAAACATCTTATTATTTAGGCTACATGAAGCTTGGAGGGTCTGCAATTTGCAACAAAACAATTAAGCGAACTTGCTAAGTGAAGGTGGGGCTCAAGCAGAGGGGTTTTTAGCAAGCTGTAAGACAAGCCAGGAATTTCTGTTAATCCCATGGGGCACAGTTTCAGGATGGGTTTTTTTAACCCTGTACGGCACGGTTTCACAACCATCACCACCGTCCATCTCCAGAACTTTTTCACCTTCCCAAACTGAAACTCTGTACCCGCCAATTCCCCATTTCCCCCTCCCCTAGCCACTGGCCACCACCCTTTTGCTTCCTGTCTCTATGAATTTGCCTGTTCTAGGTATCTTGTGTAAGTGGAATCACACCGCATTTGTCCTTCTGTGTCTGGCTTATTTCACTTAGGGTAACATTTTCAAGGTTCCTCCATGCTGTAACGTGTGTCAGATGCTTATTCATTTTTAAGGCTGAATAATATTCCATATGGACACACCACACTCGGTTTATCCATCCCCTCTGTTTGGATTGTTTCCACCTTTGGGCTGTTGTGAATAATGCTGCTATGAACTTTGGTTTATGAAACTGGTTTGTTTTTAAAAGTGCCACCTAGAATCCAGCCCACGGCCACCCACCATATCACCAATGAAGGCGTTCCGGCCTCTCTCCCCTGTGTAGCCTCAGGAGTGCCCACCCCTACCGTCACCTGGACCAAGGTAGGTGAAGCCTGTTACCACAAAGGTAACCAGAGAGGTAGGCCCAGTGCATCATGGGGAGAGGAATGATGCAAATCGCCGTGGGGTGGGGGCTCTGCTGATGCCACCTGTGACTCTACCACAGGAAACCAATGCCCTGGCCTCCAGGGATCCCCACTACAATGTGAGCAAGGATGGTACCCTGGTCATCGCCCGGCCATCTGCCCAGGATGCAGGGGCCTATGTCTGCACAGCCACCAACGCCGTGGGCTTCTCCAGCCAGGAGATGCAGCTTTCTGTCAACAGTGAGTGAGGGCCACCCCTGTCCTGGGAGAGGGGCTTGCCAGGTACTGAGGCAGGGGCATGGACAGTCTGACCTCACCTGCATCCTCCTTGCATCTCATCAACCCTGCCTCTAAATTCCTCACGTCTGAAGGGCATGTAGACCAAAGCTGTCCTTCAGAGCACTGTCCCCTGTAGTGTGGGCATGCTCTAAGAGAGGTTCCAACTCAGCCCTTTGCCACCGGATGGGGGGAAAGTGTCACATGAACAAGGCTGGAAAGACCCAAGGCCCTACACTGGCCCCCCTCCCATCCTGGCAGCCCCCTTCGCCCACCTTTCTCCCCAGCGCTTTGTGCCCAGACCCTTTGGCCTCCTTTCAGTTTCTTAAATGATCCATCCTGCCTCAGGGCCTTTGCATGTGCAGTTCCTTCTGTTGGACTGCCCTTCCCTTCCCTGGTCCAGCCTACTTCTCCCGTCAGTCAGATCTCAGTTCTCTGATCTCTGAGGCTGTGTCAAATCGCCTTGCTGTGAACTCTCTGGAATGTCCCTTTCTTAGTGCCCATCACAGCTGTGATTAAATAACTAACTGTGTGTTGAACTGTTTGGAACCAGTGTTTCCCCGGGGCCCTTGGCACAAAGGGAGACTGGGCATCATCTGATGGTTAATCCCGTTTATTCCTGAGAATAAGGGAGAGAGAGGAGAGGGAGGACAGAACCTGCCAGAAGGTCCCCAGGGAAGGGAAGCAGGATGGAGAGAAGCAAGAGGGGGACACTGGGGCAGGAGGGACCATGTCAGGGTCATCAAAGCAAGATGAGCTTCCAGCGGGAGGATGGGGTAGACATGTGGGGTGGGGTATGACTAGGGGAAACCATTGGATCCGAGCCCACCCTGAAAGCTACACTCTGCCATTATAATAGAGCCCACCCACCTTCTGCATCTCTGGGGTGGCAGTGCCACCTTGGCTTCCTGGGGGAGCCGTGCTGGTCCCCTCTGGGCCGCGACCCCGGACTCCCTGCTCTGTTCACACCCCCTGCATGATTCTACCTACAGCCAAGCCCAGGATCCTTGTGAACGGGTCATGTGACGCAGACAAGCCGCTGAGTGTCACAGCCAAGGCCAGTGACGAGGTGACCCTGGACTGCGAAGCCCAGGGCTCTCCACCCCCCCTGGTCACCTGGGCCAAGGACTCCCTCCCTGTGCCACCCGTCACCGACAGGTAACCCCGGTTGTGGGGCCTTGGGTCTGGGGATGGACAGAGCTTGGGGTTTGAGGAAACTGACCTCCAGGTGACCAGTGACCCGGCCAGTGTATGGGACCCTGTGGACACCCCCAGGGGCATGCAATCCGATTACACACACGGCACTTTTGGCCATTGACCTTTAAGGGAGCACGGATGCCCTTCAGAGGGGGAAGCCCTCTGAAATAACACGCACGCAGCGCTTCACGCACGGCCGAGGGGCGCTGCGCGCAGGATCGCCTTCCATCTGCTCAGCAGAGCAGAACTGAGCGGAACTGAGGCTCAACGATGTGGGGTGACCTGCTTGTGGTCACTCAGCTAGGAAAGAGTGATGCCACGGTTGAGACAGCCTCCTGAACGAGACGCGTGCGCCGTCCTTGCCGGCGCCGCGGACCAGGTGTCTGGCAGCGGGGCTTTCAGGGAACCTGAGAGTGGGCAGAAAGGGAGGAGGTGCTTGGGCATCCTTCAAAGCCTGGCTGCACCTCCCCAGGCAGGGGTGTCAGGTGGGGTGGTTCCAGACAAGAAGGCCTCAGACTCCTGGGACCCTTGACCCTCGAGGAGTGGGGCTGTGGCGAGGAGGCAGCTCTGGCCGGTGACCTCAGCCCTGGCGGGGCCTTTGAGAAGTTCCAGATGGAGGAGGTCTCAGAGCAGCCTGCTGTGCGAGATCCCACTCCTGACACCCACACGTGGGTCTCTACCTCTCAGAACATCTGTTTGGTGCGCCCTCCCGTCCTCGAAGCCTGCACGCCTGCACGCGGCTGGGGTCCTGGGGCTGGGCTGGCGCTGTGCTGCCCCCATCCGTGCACCCTGTGGTGTCTCTGCAGCCCAGGTCGTAGGTGTGGGAGGGAGTGGTCGTCTGGGGAGCCTGCATCTCTCCGCAGAAAGCCTGGTCCTGGCTCCTTGCCTGGGCAGCTGCCTGGCGGGTGCTTGTTTATTTATGGTTTGTTCCTGAAATGGCACACACCGCATTTCCCATTTGTTCACCCCTCCTTGTGATGCGTTAATAGATCAGCCGGGAGCCGTAAATCTGTGAGAGCTGCTTCTGCCATCCTGAGTTTTGCTCTGTCCCTTCTCCCCTGGCCCCCTCCACTTCGTGCTGGCTTACGGCTTTCTCTTGAGATTTCTGAGATTCCAGGAGTTCACCTACGTGAGGTGGGAAAATATGCCTGGAGGGTGGGGCTGGGGGGAAGGGCTCAGAGCCTGGAGTTCGTCAGACCCGAGTGTGGATCCCGGCTGGTTCTGTATTAGTCGTGTGGCCTCAGGTGGCCGCTGGTTCCTCTTGGACCGTTTCTCCATCTGTGAAGTGGACGAGGTTGAAACCCTGTTCTCAAGATACAGTGACGGATGTGCGATGCTTCGTACGTTGTCAGTGGTGGAAAATCACTTCGACGGCATTTTCCTCCTGCTGCTATAAACTAACGCATCATTTCCAGCTTTCAAAAATTATCATCATTCTATGTGTTATTTAATTCCCACCAACTCTTTTCAGTGGAAAAGCTTTATTGAGATATAAATGGCATGCTTTCCAATTCTGTGTTTTTAAGTAAATTCTGAGTTGTGCAACCGTCACCACAATTAACTTTAGAACATTTCCAGCACCCTCCTGCACAAAAGAAATCCCCACACTCATTGGCAGCCGCTTGCCATCCCTGCGCGACCCCAGCCCAGCCCCCGGCAACCACTCATCTGCTCTCTGTCTCTGGATTGATCCGTTCGGGACGTCTCACGTAGATGGAATCGTGCGCTCTGTGGCTTTCTGTGTCCGGCTGCTCTCACTTAGCATCGTGTTTTTGAGGCGCCTGCATGTTGGAGCAGGGGTCAGGGCTTTGGTCCTCTTTGTGGCTGAATAATATTCCGTTGCCTGGATAGAGCACCTTTTGTCGATTTAGTCACCAGTTGATGGACCCTTGGGCTGTTTCCACTTGCTGGCGATGGTGAATAACCTCACAGACCTTTGATTGTACTGACGCTTCATTTGCGGGCTCTGGGTCCCCGAGGTTCTTTGGGCCTCTCCCTGTGGCATCTGATAGCTTCCCCACGCAGAACAAAGCTCCCTTTTCTGCCGGACACACGGTTCCCCTTAGTCCCACAGCCGTTCAGACAGAAGATGCAGGTTTTTAAAAACCCATGGGAAACACGCAGGGAGCAGTGGTGGTGCGGGGGTAGCTTTGCTGTCTGTCTTCTCCCCTTCCCCTCTACCTCCTCTGTCTCTTCCTCTTCCTTCTCCGAGGGACCCCCAGGGCTCAGCTTCAAAGCTGCCGTTCTGGAAGCTTGAGAACTTCTTCTGATGAGTCGTGGGTGTTCGTCTACCTCCAGGTTCTGTGCTCCTTCTGCCTGGCTGAGCTGCCCCCTCTTCTGTGGTGGCCCCCTTCTCTGTCCTTAGATGGGGGAAGGCCTGAACCTATTCGGGGTGCCCGGGGCCTCTCTCTCCCGAACCTGTGCCAACCTTGGCCAAGGGCTGCGGTCAGGGTCACCAACAGACCTCCAGTACTGGTGCTTCTTCAGAGCTCCTCGGTAACTCTGGTGCGATCAGGGTTGAGAACCACAGCGTGGCCGAGCCTCTGAGGCCTCCTGCATCTCTGTTCGGGTTGGGGGGTGGCCCTCTTCTCCTGTTGGCCATCCTGGAGGTGGGTGTGTTGAGTGGCATCATGCCTAGTGCCTTGAGGGGGAAACAAGCCATGGGGTGTGGGGAACTGGGATCCTGACCTCACTTCCCGGGCTGGGCCCTAACGTGCACACCCACACACCCACAGACACACATAGACATGCACAGACATAGACAGACATGCACGGACACATATAGACATGAATACACATGGACAGGCGCACAGACAGACACAGACACACATAGACACACGGCCACGCACACTGACACAAACACAGATACACACACATGTGGACTTGCACACAGACACAGCAGAGATGCAGACATGAGAACACGTGGACACACACATATCTGGCTTCTGGGCCGAGGTCGGGCAGGCCACTGCTCTTTCTGGAGATTCTAGAGGATATTCTGAACTCAGGGAGCCTTGACCTCCGGAGTCAGAAAGTCCTAACGCAAAGAAAACATAGTAGGAGCTTGAGTACCCATGAAACTCTAAACCACCCACCTGTGTCCACGACCCCTTCCAGGGTGTTCTTGTAGATGCTTCCAGAGAATTACATTGAGTGCCTCTTCCATTCTGCCCTTATCATTGATATTTTTCCACATTTACCCATTTTCTAGATTCATCCTGGCCCACGTCATTGCTTTCCATTTAAAGGGCAAGATAACATTCCAGGGCGTTCAGCCCTCATCGTTGCTAAGCTTTCTCTGTTTGGGGCAGATGCTCCGTTGCCAGTTTTGGGCGGTAATAAATGGGGCTGTTGGAACATTTTTGCACAAATGCTTCTCTTTATCTCCTGGGTCATTTCCTTGGGGTATAGCCCTGAAAGCCAATGGCTGAGTCCAAGACTGGGAATGGTTATCGGGTGCCTCTTACCCTGTGGGACTGCTGTTTGTGAAAGGACCATCTGAGTTGTGAATTCAGAATTGAAGTCCGCAGGATTTATTGAGCATCTCCTGTGCCCAGGACTGTGCCGAAACTGTCTAGGAGACAGAAGACATGGGCTCCGGCTGTGTGTGACATCAGGTAGCAAAAGACCTAGGGTCCCATCCCAGCCTTGCCCCCAACTCTCTGAATGAACCCGAGCAAGACCCTTCCCCTCTCTGGGCCTCAGTCTTCCCGCCTGAGAAGTGAAAGGGTTGGACAGGCGATGGTGGCCAGAGAGTGCCTAGTGGCTCTGGTCCCATGATTCAGCCCAGGGATGCTGGGGCGAGGTGGTGTTGCTAGGCAACAATGTTTGTTTCTGGTTCTGATGTGTATCTGGGACAGCTGCGAGTACTCCTGGCTTCAGCACTGGCTCCCGGGGGCAGCCGGCCAGGGTCCCGCACAGGGCCAAACCAGCCGCATCCGGGGGAGGGGAGGGGACAGGGAGAGGATAGAGCACCCCGAGGATGCTGCAGGGCCGTCGGCACACCCCCTCCCTCTCATGGCCCAGTGGAGAGGTGGGGGGCTGCAGCTGGGTTCTGACGATGCAGGAGAAAAGCTGCTTCCTCCTTAGAAGCGAGTGGCATGGCACGGACTGCCCAGGGGCCCCTTGTGGGGTCTTTACCTTGGGGGATCTTCATAGCTCATCTGATTCCTGGCCTGGTGGCTGGGTGACCATGGACAGCGGGACTTCATCTCTCTGGGTCTCTGCAAAAGGGGTGATGATAGCAGGATCTGCGGTTTGGCTGTTGAGGGTTTCAAGTGACAGTGTGCACGGAAGTGCTTAGCTGTGCGGTGGCGCATAGGAAGCGCTCGAGTGTAGACAGCTGTCACCTGTTAGCACCTCTGGGTTTATGTTGCACGGGCTCAGAGGATGTGTATTCTCCCCCTCGCTCACATATTGTGCTTGGCCCTTTCCTTGATATCGGGCCCCTCTTCCTAAACTGCTCCAGCTTGGGGTTTCCGTTTGGGGCTTCCTTATAAGGGTCTATGGTGTGGGTCAGGGTCAGAGCGGCCACTGGTGGTTGAAGGTGCTGTCCAGGCTGACTGGTGCTGGGGGCAGGGGGGCTGGGCAATCCCTGCTGCAGCCTCAGATCCCACCCTGGCCCGGCAGACAAGCGCCCGGCATGTGTCTGCACGTGGCGGACGTCTGCTGAGCGCTGTTGCTCTGCCGGCTGTGGTTGAGGATCAGCTTCTGGTGGGCTTGGTTCTGCAGGGGGTGCCGTTCATTCACTTGACAGCCTCCGCCCAGAAGGCTCTGCTCACACGGTGAGGTTGGACGGGCCCTCTAGAAACGGGGGCAGCAGGGGGAGCATGGGACACAGCAAGAGGGCCTGGGCGCAGGCCAACCACAGATTCTGAGCGGCCAGAGGACGGGGTGCATTTCTTTCACCCCCGTGGCCCACCTGGAACCCAGTGGCTCTTTGTCACATGAGTGAATGAATGAATGTACGAGAAATTAGCTGAACTCGGCTCCATGGAACTCAGAGCAGGGGAAGTGTAACCTGCCTGCGCTCGTCAGGGAAGGGTTCGTGGAGGAGCTAGAGGCTGTGCTGCCTTGAACGGGGTCTGGGGGCAGGAGAGCAGCCTTGAGACAGGGTGGGGTGTGGGAAACAGTGTGAGCGAAGGTGGGAAGGGGTGCGTGTGTGGACAGGGACAGCTGGGATTTGCCATCAAATATTTATCAAGCACCTGTTGTGGGCCAGCACCTGTGCTAAGCGCTGGGAACATGGCAGGAACCACCTGGGCAACCTGGCCGCTCCCTTCACGGAGCCATCAGACAGCGACAGGTGATTACAGGTGTGTCAAATGCCGTAAAGCCTCCAGGAGTGTGTAAGTGAGAGAAGGGGTCTGGCTGGGGCAGCAGGGGCAGCTTCCCTGAGCCACAGAGGAGCTGGAGAGGGGACCCCAAGCTGGGTTACAGCGAAGGTGTGGCCTGGGATTTGCACTTTCTATCAGATGCCCTTTGGTCTCTCCAGGCAGATACATCCCCCTTGGAGCTCATAGGACCAGGGGGACACGGCAGGGAAGGTGGGTCTCCCTCCCCGTCCCCCGTCATCTGCGTGGCTGTGTGACACTCACAGCCAACAGTGAAGCCTCCAGTGCAGCGGAGGTCATAAACAGGAAATTCCCCTCGAACCTCTCCATGTTTTCATCTTGGCGCCACACGGAGCCATCTGGCTGCTCTCGCCTCAGCGGGGAGGCTGCTGCTAATTACACCACAGGCACGGGGCACACGGCAGCGCTCTCCCCGCTTCCTCCCACCTCCCCCCTGCCCCTGACATCTTTCCCGGGGCTGCAGCCCCCAAACCCCAAGGAGCCTTGGGAATGTGGAGAGAGAGCGCCCCGGGGCGTGGGGCGGGGGCGGTGCAGAAGGGCTGCCCCGCAACCTCTAGACCTCTAGGTCCTGTTTGGTCTGCCCCAGGCCCCATACCTTTTTCCTATATCTGGTCCGAGTGGGGTTTGCTCTGTGCCAGGTCTGGGCTAGGTTCTGGGGATACAAAGGCAAATAAGATGGCTGGGGATGTGTCCTCTTAGGGCCCGCAGGTGACAGGTGGTCACAAGCCGGTGCGGTGAGGGTTGTGATGGGGAGGGCTCTGCAGGCCTCAGCTTGACCATTTATAAGATGGACTTTCCATTCGTTCCGTTTCCTCCTTTGTGGTATAGCGAGCAGCTTTCCCTCTCTAGGAAATGACCTGGGGGTCATCATGAGAAAGACAAGATGCCTACATTTATTGTTGAGAATTATTTCCACTTTTGGAAGTTTCTTTCATTATTTTTTTTTAATCCCAGAAGCTCCCACTTCCTATCCTTTTAAGGGCTTGGCGAGGGAGGAAGCAACTTCTCTAAAGTTCTTAGAAGACCTAGAAGGCAACCTCTGAGATAAAGGAATTCCAGAGCAGCCTTTTCAAATATGAAGAAATTGGGGTTCAGAGACGTTGTCTGCCCTGCCTGGGCTGGCTCAGCACGTCTGTAGCAGAATTGGACCTCAGATCCAGAACTCTGGTGCTCAGCCTAGACCTCTTTTTGCTGTCCCATGCGTGCCTGCTTGGCTAGTCGAGGTTTGCAGCAAAGTCCCCTGAGGGAACCGTGTCCCTGCACCAAGTGTGACTCAGTGTGTATGTTTCAGCCTCAAACTGATTTGGCTCGTGTTTGGTGGGTGTCAACGTTATTTAACTTAAAAAAAAAATTGTGGATGAGAAAAGCCAAGCCAGGGGAGGGGAGCCACACAGGGGAAATGTTTCCTTGTCACTGAGACAAGAAAGCATCTGTGTTGTTTTTTCCTTTTTTCTTCCACTTTGGAAGATTAAGGGACCTACTTAGGGCTGCCCAGCTGATTGGGGGCTGGGGGGCGAAACACAGACATGTTGAGGGGGGCGTGGTTTTTACTAGCAGCAGGGCTGTTTATCGAGCACTTACTATGTCCCAGGGACCATGGGCTTTGTGTGCACCATGTCACTCCATACGTGCCGTCTCCTGTGATCCCAGGTGAGGGCACCGGGGCTCAGGGAGACGGAGTCCTTGGCCCAAGGTCAGCCTTCAAGAGGCCGAATGGCGGTGGATGCAGGGGTCACTTGCTGTCAAAGCCCTGTTCCCATCTGCTCCGCCGGGCTGCTTCTCAGGGCAGGGGCACTTCCCTGTGTCCTGGGGCAGTACTCCCAAGGAGTGGTCCCCCTGAGGACCTTGGTAAGACCCCGATTCCAGCCTCCCCCCACAGATCAGAGTCTCTGGACGGGGCCTGGGAATCTGTATGTTTCACATATAGCTGGAGGATTCTGATAAGAAGCCCTGCTCTACAAGGGGGAATGATGGACTCTACCCGTGAGAGCTGATGGTGTGTGAGCCTGTGGCGCCGGAGTCCTGCTCCTGTGCGTGGGGACACATACATCAGTGTGCAGAGGACTCTGGTGGTGAAAGAAAGAAAGAACGAAGGAAGGAAAGAAGAGAGGGAGGGAGGAAAGGAAAACCTGAATGTTTAAATGCCCACCAAAAGGAGAACAAATTAATCCCATTGTGGTACGATCACACAACAGACTACTATACAGCAGTGAAGAGTGAATGAATTAGCCCCACGCACATACACGTGGTACCATTTCTATAAGAGTTTTAAACGATGCAAAACTGCATTGCGTATCGTTATGGATCCACTGTCGTCACCATGATAACAGCTGACCTTTGCTGAGTACGTCTGTTCCAGGCACTGTGCTGTGAATTAGGTCTTTCCGTTCTCCGGACAGCCCTATGAGGGCTAAGTACCACTGTTGTCTCTTTTTTCCAAAAGGAGACAACCGAGGCACAGAAAGGTTAAGTGACTTGCCCAGTGTCACACAGCAAGCACGTGGCAGAACAGGGTCGGACCTAGTTGTCCCAGCCCAGTGCCTGGGCTCTAGAGACCCCTGCCTGGTATATCACTCACAAGTGTCCTCAGAGAACTTGCCCCAGGTGCCTGCTGGAAGCTCAGGGCAAACTGGACGAAGGGTTTGCTGGGTAGGGGGATTACAAGCCCACTTTACATATGGGGAGACGGAAAACCAGCAGAGCACAGCTAGTCCCCCGTGGTTGTCCAGAGAGTGAATTGCCAGCAATGTCGACCTGTTTAATAAGTGCACGTCCAGCACTTGGCCTGCACCTGCTTGGGAGATGGGGGCTATTGTCATCCCCGTTTTGCAGAGGAGGAATCTGAGACTCAGCAGAGCGGGGAGTGGAGACCGGGACTGGAGCCCAGCTGTACCCTGATGAGCATAGGCGGGGGAGGGGCTGGCCCTTGGAGGTTACCACCCCCACTCCCCGCCCCCGTGCCAGCTGCTTGCACTTGGGGCCCTGCTGTGGCCACTGGCCGCAGCTGCCCACTCAGTTCTACGGGGGCAGGGACTGCACGGAGCCAGCACATGTGGGCTGGTGACATCATATCTGCAGAGGCCCCCTCGGGTCCAGCCCAGCTGCAGGAGCCTGGCTGGGGGTCCCAGATCCCTGTGGGATGGGGGCCGGGTGACTTCAGCAAGGTGGGCCAGGTTGGGGAGCGCAGCGATGGGGGACCTCTACAACTTCCTCCTGAGGGCCCAATACAACGCCGGACAACAGGACACTGAAAAGCCCTGGGTTCAGAGCATGGCCAGACCTGGCACTTAGACGCAGAGGGTCTCTGGGCTGCAGCTTCTCCCTGGAAGCCATTGAGGGGGCCTCCAAATGAGGCCTCATCCCCACTCTCAGGGCAGGGTCGAGGGACGGTAGGCATGTGCATTAGAGGAGGAAGAGTTACTGGCGACTAGGTACCAGGCCCTGGGCTGAGCCCACGCGGAATCTGTTCACCAGCCTCGGCCACAGAACTTCTTAATATGCCCATTTTACAGATGAGGAAATGGAGGCTCCAAGAGGTGAAGGGACTTGCTTCATCCAGCTGGGAAGGGTTCAAAGTTAAACCCAGCCAGCGGACTCCTAGCCTAGTGCTCTTTGTCTGTTACGCAAGTTGGAGGGGACATGGCCTTGGCCTGGTGGTTTGGGGGAAGTGGAGGCAGGGCAGGGGGAGGAGTGAAGGGTGGGTGGCGGACACTGCCTCAGTCCTGGCAGGCTGCCTGGAGGAGGCAGCTGGTTCAAGTTGGGTCTTGGGCCTTTCTGGCAGAGGTGGGGTCGGTTGGGGTCTTACCAGTGCCCCTCACTCCCACAGGCATTGCCTCCTCCCATCAGGCTCCCTGCATCTGGCCCAGGCCCAGTTGAGTGACAGCGGCCTCTACGAATGCACAGCCAGTAACCCTGCGGGGTCCGCTGCTCGGTACTACATCCTCCGGGTGCAAGGTAAGGTCCTGGCTGGCAGCCTCTGTCTCACACCGTTCCCCCCAACCCCCATCTTCCTTAGGCCTCTCGTGCCCCTCCCCCATCTCCACTCCAGGCTTTGTCACCTCTTCATGGTCCTCCAGTGTTTCTTCCATCAACTCTATTTCCTGTCTTTTTCAAGCCTTATCTCTCCTCCTCACCCCCCTTCTTCCCCTCTCCTGAACCCCTTGGTTGAGCCCGGAGAGTCTGTTCAGAGGCCCCCTGAGAGCAAAGGGCAGGGCCCCGTGGCGTTGGAGACTTGGGCGTTGGAGACTTGGGCGTTGGGAGGGGGACCCGCGGAGGGAGTTCTGGTTCCTGGCTCAGGTGGGGGCCCAGGAGTGCATGTTCACCTGGGTGTCCAGGTTCCATTCACAGAAGCCACCCAGTGGAGTCACTCCACCAAAGAGGCGGGGACCTTGTCATCTCCAGGAGCACGGGGATGAGTTGTCTGAGACAGGGGTCCTCTGACTGCAGCCCTCAGCCACTACTGACCTACATGCCGTTTTCATGTGGCCCACGAGTGAAGAATGATGTCTACATTTTTAAACGATTGGGGGAAAAAAGGCAAATAATGTGACATATGAAAATGATATGGAGTTCAGGTTTCAGTGTCCGTAAATACAAGCTCTACTGGAGTGCCACCACACACGTTCGGTTACATAGCGTCCGTGGCTGCTTTCACGCCGTAATGGCAGAGTTGGGTAGTTGAGACAGAGACCATCTGGTCTGCAAAACGTTTTCAGAAAAAGCCCTTTCCAGGAAAAGCCAACCCCTGATCTAAGCTGACTCCCCATTTTACGGGTGGACAGGCTGAGGTTCAGAGAGGGAGGGGCTCAAAGCTTCGCTATGAGTTTGCGTGAGCATGGGAGAGAAACAGAGAAGCAGGAAGCAGGGTGATGAGCAGGGCCTCAGAGTCGGCAGAGCTGGGTTCGAATGCTGACTCTGTCACGGACTGGCTGTGTGACCTTAGGCCAGCTGCTTGGCTTCTCTGAGCCTTGGATTCTTCTTCTATAAAGTGGAGGTAATAACGCCTGTCCCATAGTTGTCAGAAAGGGTATTGATGACATCAGGCACTCAGCACGGTGGAAACTGCTGTTGTTTTCAGCAAGTGTTTTTAGGGGGGTAGTGGGCAGGGCATGTACACCCTCGTGCTCCTAGACAGTGAGGCTCTGGGCTCCGGGTGGGGGAGCTGATCTCTGCCCAGGGGCCAGCTTCCATAGATGGTCTTATCTTTGGGCTCCTACTCTGAAGCTGGGAAGGGAATGGGTGTCCTCAGCTTCCCCCGAGGGCCCAGGACACTTGTCCTCGTCTTTGAGAATTCTCCCAGGCTCATCCAGTCTGGCCCCACGGAAGCCACCTGGATTCCTGGTCACACAGACCCAGCCTTGGGGCCGGTCCAGCTCCTATGAGCCGACGCAGTGGGTGACTCTGGTCGAGTCACACAACCTTTCTGAGCCTCAGTTTCTTCATCTGCAAAATGGACATAGCATCACCCACCCCATAGGAGGGACCAACTGGGATGGAGGATGGGAAAGTTGCTTGAAAAACACAAATGCAGAAGAAACAATACCCACTATCCTCCCCAAGCCAGGAAAGGGGAAGAGCGAGCTGGGAACCCTGAGAGTGAGTCTAGCCGCGGTGTTTTAGGCGCCGCTGTGGAGCAGGCTCCCTGCTGGCTGCTCTAGTCCTGCATCTCATTCCATCCCAGGGCTTCTTTGTGAGGAGGGGAAACCGAGGCCCCAGCCAGTGCGGGGTCCTGTGGCCGAGAGGGACAGGGCTGGGATTTGAGCCTCCCCTTCTGTACGTGCTGCCGCCTGGGCTGAGTCAGTCCCGCCGCCCCCTGGGCCTCGATGTCCCCATCCAGCACTGAGCTGGTGTTTCCCAGCTGGTGGTTCTCAAATGGTGCTGGGTGCAAGCCTGGGGGTAGGGATGGGGGTGGGGGCTGGGGGGAGAGTAAGCTGAGCACGGAGGAGCGATTTTTTTTTTTGCGGTACGCGGGCCTCTCACTGTTGTGGCCTCTCCCGTTGCGGAGCACAGTCTCCGGACGCGCAGGCTCAGCGGCCGTGGCTCACGGGCCCAGCCGCTCCGCGGCATGTGGGATCTTCCCGGACCGGGGCACGAACCAGTGTCCCCTGCATCGGCAGGCGGACTCTCAACCACTGCGCCACCAGGGAAGCCCGAGGAACGATTTTTTGATGGCAACACGTGTGTTCAAGGGAAAGGCTGATTCTACTCTTGCGGGGGGGCGGGGGTCCACACGGGATGTCCTACTGTCAATCGCCCCCCACAATGACGATTTCTGCTGGTTGGCGACGGCCAGGGGTGTGGGGAGCCCTGCAGCAGGCCGGGCCCTCTCTGTAAGTCTGGGCTCTGTGACTCCCCCCACCCGGGGCCCCTGCCTTGACAGCCCTCCCCGTGGCCCTGTCAGTGCCCCCCCAGGTGCAGCCGGGCCCGCGGCTCCTGAAGGCACTGGTGGGGGAGGCTCTGGACCTGAACTGCGTGGCCGAGGGCAACCCGGAGCCCCAGCTGACCTGGTCCAAGGATGGGGTGGCCCTGCGGGGCGGGGGGCCCAATGGCTCCGTCCACTTCGTGGCCATCCGAACCTCGGACGCTGGGACGTACCGCTGTGAGGCCTCCAGCAGCGCTGGGGTGGATGCCTGGGAGCTGGAGCTCAGGGTGCTGGGTGAGTCTCCCCTGAACCCCAGAGCTTACCTCCCCACTCCTTCCCCAGCAGCAGCTTGGGCTTCTGAGCTGCTGGACCCCTTCCTTCCGCCCAGCCCCCAAAGCCGTGTCGGGCCGCTTTTGCCAGCCCGGGGGGGGCTCCGTCCTCGGGGTGGGGTGCAGGCGCCGTGAGGTGGTGATTGAAGAGCAACGGGCCAGCTCCTCCCACTTTCCTGCTGGACAACCATCGGCCAGTCATTTACACTCTCTGACCCTGTAACATGGGTCCAGTAACATGTGAGGGGTCAGTGAGAGAATGCGTGTGAAGTGCCCGGTGCATAGAAAGTTCTGGATCCCTGGTGCTAGCATTTTCACTATGATGAATTTGAAACACACTCAGAGAAGGCAGGGCAGGACGATCCTGAGCTCAGCCCCCCAGCCCGCGGGGTCGTGCGTGGCACTGTTCCGTGGGCCACCCTGCAGGGGGTGAGCTGGTGCCACGGCCCTGACTCTCCCCGAGGCTGCGGGCTGGAACGCGGGGCTTGTACCCCCTTATTCCAGCTGGGGTTCTGGATGGGAATGCCCCCTCCACCAGCCCTGGGCTCCTGGTCGGGGGAGCACCAGGCCTTGGGTTTGGGTGTGTGACTGTGGCCGCGTTACCTTCCACCAGAGCCGCCGTACTGGGGGGCCGATGAGACCAGTGGCCTGCTGGAGAGGGTAGCAGGAGAGAACGCCAGCTTGCCGTGCCCTGCCAGAGGTGAGGCTGGGCCCTGGGCCCTGGGCTGGGAGGGGGAGAAAACCCACCCGTGTTTCAGCGCCCGCGGTCACTGTGGGCAGTGCGCGTGGCTGTGGAGGCTTGTGGGGTCCCCGCTCCTGTCCAGGACCATGCCAGGAACTCCATCCCATCAGCAGCCCTATAGGATGGGTATTAGCATTAGCTCTTTTTTTTTTTATTAGGGGCAATTTAGGCCCAGAGCGGTTAAGAGGGTTGCCTGAGGTCACAGCCAGAAGGTGATGTAACTCAGGGAGTATAATCTGCTTTAACCCCAGCCCCGAGTGCCCGTTAAACCCTGGGCCCCTCTGCGCCTGGGGATTGTAACAGCTGGGGCTGAGGAAGGCCCCAGGGTCCTAGGATCGGTGCTTGGTGGCCCCTGCCTCTCCCCAAGCCCCAGGCTTTCTCACAGGGCATGGATTCACGCAGTCCTGGGCAAACCAGTCCTTTGGGACCCCCTTTGGGCTACAGCACAGTGTGGGATGGAGGTAGCCACCCCGGGTCAATTGCCCGGTGCCGGGCAGTTCACACCTCCTTTCTGAGCCTCAGTTTTCTCAGCTGTCCAGTGGGGTCACACCTGTCCCTCCGCACAGGCCCAGTGGGCCCAGTGGACGGCAGGAAGTTTAGGCCCCAGCACCGTGCCTGGCACATAGTAGGAGCTTGCGGAAACGTGTGGAATGGATTCTACTGTTCTGTGAAATCTCGCTGCGGCACCCGGTGGATCCCACTGGCTGCCAGAGTCGCTTCTGGCTGTGGGTCAAAATGGCCAAAATGTCTCCCCTGTGCATAGATGATGCTCTCTAGAAGGGCAGGTGTCTGGGTGTCTAAGAAGCAAGTGGTAGCTTACAAAAAGCCTGGCAGGAGCCAGGAGAGCTGGTTGTAGTCTGCGCTGCACCTCCTCATGCCATGGGATCCAGGGAAGCCCTTGGAATGGGACAGAGCTAGGGCCAGGTAGGAGGCAGGTGGGAGCAGACCACCTGGAGGGGCCATCGTCCCGCTCTTGACCAGGGCGCCACCTTGTGTCAGTATCTGGTAACAGCAAGGAACCTGTAGGGCCCTCCCGGGACGTGGGAGGTAGGAGGTGGGACCACCAGCCCCGGCCTCCTGCCCTGATACCCCACAGTCACTCACAACCCCAGCATCAACCCTGGTCAGCCAGGGGCCTGTCCTCTGAGCCTGGCTTCAGCCAAGTCAGCATAAGCCAGGTCCCCTCCATCACAACTGCCTGTCCCCGCCCCGCGTCCCACCCCACCCCCCTTGGCCTTCTCTCTTTCAAGCAGGTGGCTGCCCGGTGGGCAGTGTTGGGCACTGGTATTCACCAGCCATGTGACCTTGGGCTCGGAGGGCTCTGAGGGAGAAAGGAGAAAGCCTGGAGCACAGAGGGCGTGACCCATGGGAGCCCTGGTACCTGCAGTGGGTGGCGCTACCCGCCTCCTCCTCGTGGGGTGGGACAGAGGCCAGGATTTTGGACATTGTTCCTCTCTTGGTCTCTGTAAAATGGGAGTGGAGGCAAGATGAGGGGTTTTTCAGCAATAGCCCTGAGTCCCTGGAGTCTTCCCATCACAGAGCAGTGGTGCAGTTCTCTGTGGTTAGAGCTCATTTAGGAGTTAGATGTTTGCATTAAAAAAAAAAAAAAAAAGCTTCCAGGGTTCAAAACTCAATACCCCTCAGGGCTGGCAGCTCTGAAGTCCTGGTCTCTGGGTGGCGGGAGCACGGGCTGGGGCCTTTGGGAAAAGATGAGGAACTGGGAGGGGCATGTGTGTGTCTGTGGGCTGTATGTGTGTGTGTTGTGTGTGTGTTCACACCTGTGTCTCCATGCTGGGGAGCAGCTGGGACACTCCAGCAGGCATCCTGGGCAGACACAGAGGAAACGGCAGAGGGTTCTATGAGAAAACAGACACAGGGGATTAAGTACCCAAAGATCGCAGAGCATGGGTGGCCCTCCTTTTCCCTCAGGGCCAGCGGGCAGAGCCCCCAGCACTTAAGCAGGAGCAGTCAGTACAGGGTGGGGGGGGGCAGGGGCCCTCCCGAACGAGACGACACCCCGGATGCCCCGGATGTGCCGCATCTTGATCGCAGCCCCATTCCCCCCAGATAGGGTGTCTCACCCCTCCCTCCAAAGGTGAGGATAAAAGAGCAAGTGAGGCAGAGAGAACGTGCTTATAGAGAGCCCCGAGCTGCCAGGGGAGTCGGCAGATCAAGTGGGGGTGTGGTGCGTGATAACTGGTATTTAGCAACGATTATGACCCCAATGGGGAGTGATGGAAGGGCTGCAGGCTGCCTGCCCTGCAGGCAGGGCAGTGGGTAAGGGCTGCCCTTGTCCTGAGATCACTCAGCAAGTCTGCAGAGTTGGGGCTCACGTGACCCAGGCCCCGCTGCGACCACTGGGCGCCATGCCTCATGGGCACGTGTGCTGCTTGGAATGCTGGGTCATTCCTTCAACACCGATCTGAGGACCTACTGTGTGCCCTGGCCCAGTGGGGCAGCTGTTCATCCCGCACCCACCGTGCGCAGGGCCGTGTGAGCCGACAGCCTGGTGGCAGAGCCAGACGCTGCACAGTCCGACGTGAGGAGTGTCGGAGAAGGGCCTCCAGGGGGACTGCGGCGCTCACGGTGGGGCTAGGGGTGTGTGGCCAGCGGTGTCCGCCTCATGCCTGTGAGGGGAAGCACAGGCCCGGTCCACCTGGGGCCTCCACCGTTTATGCGCGGATCCGATGGGACAATATGGGTACTGAGCATGGCGGACTCATTCATTCAGGTAGCACCTGCTGTGTGCCAGGCGCTGGGCTTGCAGCTGGGGGTGCAGCAGGGAACAAAGCAAAGACTTCGGACCTTGTGGGGGGAGACAGACAATAAGCCAAAAAAAAAAAAAGCCTAAAAAAGTGCATCTTATGTACATTAGAAAGTTGGAGATGGCAGGCAAAAGAGAAAACACAGGGCAGGTGAGGGGGTTGGGAGTGCAGACGAGGTGGGGCCTCTGCGAGGGGAACCAGAAAAGGCTCTGGCCCCTGTGCCTGTGGCCCTCGGGTCGCTGGGAGGCCACGTGGACGCACAGCACTGGGTGGGGAGGTGGCAGGTGTGTGAGCAGCTGCTGCTCCTCTAGCCTGGGGAGCAAGGAGGTACCTGAGACCTCCCCCGCACCCCGAGGGTCAGCATCACTTGCACGGGGGTGGGGGCAGTGTGGGTGTGGACAGGGAAGGGGACAGGCTTTCATGCTGATGACTCTGTGCCCTCTCAGGGACGCCCAAGCCGCAGATCACGTGGCGGAAGGGCCCGTCCTCGGAGCCCCTGCGTGGCCGGCCGGGCCTGGCAGTGCTGGATGAAGGCTCTCTGTTTCTGGCCTCGGTCTCTCCCACCGACGGTGGAGACTACGAGTGTCAGGCCACCAACGAGGCGGGCTCCGCATCCAGGAGAGCCAAGCTGGTAGTCCATGGTGAGCAGGGACCCCAGAGCTGGGGAACGGCTTGTACACACCTCCCAGTGGTACGCATGGATGCCTGGGTGGGGCAGCGCCAGCTCCCCAGCCTGAGAGCTCACCGCAGGGGAGGCCACAGGTCCCTGCCCTCCCCGACCCCGTGCTTGTTGGGGAGGGCTTGAGGGTGTTAGGAAAGTGGCAGGTTGCATGGGCGTCCCCTTCCCCAGAGAGACCCCCACGGATACAGTGTAAGGAGAAGAACCTGGAACTCCACAAATGGCTCTAAAATGGTCTAGTGAATTTATTTTAGAAAGCTCACTGAGGGCAGATGAGAGTCCCAGAGCCCACCTCCCACTGAAGCTGCTGAAACTACCCAAGGTTCCTGTTCTTCCCTGCAGCAGGAAGAGCTTCCCACAGCTCCCGCCCCTGGTGCTGTGTGCAGGGGGAGGGGAGCCCTTCTCCTCAACACGGGCTCAGGGAGGGGATGGGAGAAGCAGTTTTATGGTTCCCGGGAAGTTTGTTTCAAAGACATACCTAGGCCCCATCTTCAGAGATTCTGACTCGGGGCGGGGGAGGGTACCCCCCTAGGTGACCATGACAGCGGTTTGGGTGTACAGCCAGATGGATCCCCGGGGGTCCCGCATCTTACAAAGCTGGATGTCAGAGCCCGTAGACAGTTCCTGGGCACGACCAGCGCGAGGTCCCAGGGCGAGGCCGCTGTGGCCATTCCCAGGTCCGCGTGGCTCCTGATGGCCACATCAGGGGCTGGGGCGGGCATCCTGGAACCCCAGGATCTGGGGAAGGGCGGGAGTTGGGGCTGCCCGTCCAGGTGGGGAAGAATGCCCCAGGAGGGGTCCGGGTGGCCGTGGCTGTCCTGGGAGGGGGCAGCTCCTCTGCTTCTCTTTGCTCCCAAGTGCCCCCCAGCATCCGGGAGAACGGGCACAGGGCCAACGTGTCAGGCATGGCCGGGCAGTCCCTGACGCTGGAGTGTGACGCAAATGGCTTTCCAGCCCCCGAGATCACATGGCTCAAGGATGGGCAGCAGGTGGGTGTCCCCTGGAGTGGATGGGCTGTGGGTGGGATTTGGATAGGGTACAGACCTTCTGGACGGGTTCCTGCATGTGCCAGGTGTGGCGGGGAGGTGTGACAAGTGGCAGTTGTCTTTGGGGATGCACTGGGACTCAGGGCCATGGAAGACCGTGGGCCCACGATGAAGCCTGAGGGGCTGCCTGGTGGAGAGGGCACGGCACCGTTATGGGAATCAGAAACCCTGGGTTCCGGTCACCAACCAGCTCCCTGGGCCTCAGTTTCCTCATTGCTGATGGGGGATGCGGGGTAGCCAGACCCCACTCACGAGCTCCCTCTGCCCTCTTCTGCCCAGATCCCCGAGGTGGGCAGCCACCGCCTCCTGGACGGGGCCCGGGCCCTCTACTTTCCCAGGATCCAGGAGGGCGATTCTGGCCTCTACTCCTGCAGGGCCGAGAACCAGGCTGGGACTGCGCAGAGGGACTTCGATCTCCTTGTGCTCAGTGAGTGAGGCCGAGCCCTCCCAGCTCCCAAGTGTGTCTGGCCCTGCAACCCCTCCCCTTTTAGGCGGGGCGGGGGAGGGAAACTACCGGCTGGGAGCCGGGGGCATAGAGGGGCGCATGGCAGACCTGGTCCCTGTCTTCACATAACTATGGGGGCAGACATTGGACAATCACATCATTAGCCTTGTAATGACATTATGCATTATGATGTGCTGCGAAAGAGCGCTGCCGGCAGCTGAGGACGCACAGAGCAGGGGCCGATCCAGCCAGGGGTTTGGGGGAGCTTCCCATGAGGGCCGGGTAGGAGAAGGGAAGGGTGACCAGGCAGGGGTCCTGCACGTGCAAAGGCCCTGCAGCAGGCGGGGCTTGTAGGGGTTGAGGATTTTTCTCCCCCCACCCTTTCTCGCCCCCAGTCCCACCTTCCGTGCTTGGAGCCGAGGCCCCTCAGGAGGTGCTGGGCCTGGCTGGTGTAGGGGTGGAGCTGGAGTGCCAGACCTCGGGGGTCCCCACGCCCCAGATGGAATGGACCAAGGATGGGCAGTGAGTGACCCCCGACGGGTAGTGTTGGGGTGGAGCCTCGGCCTGGGCTGGTGGAGAGGGCCTCTGGGGAGAGGGAACTCTGCAGGGTTAGAGCTCGACAGGCATTGCACGAGCCAGCCAGGGCCCAGGCAGAGGGCGGTGTGGGGCACATCCACCCCCCAGCCTGAGATCGCCCAGGTGAGACCCTGCTTTCAAATGGCAGGGTTTTCTCATCACTTAGCCAGCCTTCCTTTCACTTCTAAAATGTTTTCAAAGGTGTCTTTTAAGGTATTTTAAATTTTAAGGAATCAATATGATGTTTACCATTCCAAAGTGCACAATTCAGTACGCTGTGTTCAGTACTAAACACAGGTACATCCACAGTGTTGCGCATCCGTTGCCTCTATCTGGTTCCAGAACATTTCATCACCCCCACAGGAGGCCCTATACTCATTAGCACTCACTGCTCTGTTCCTCCCTCGCCCCAGCCCCTGGCAACCGCTAACCTCCGTCTCTGTGAACGTCCCTGTATTTCATATAGATTTCATGCAGTCATACGTATGTAGTCTTTCGTGTCTGGCTTCTTTCACCTAGCACAGTTTTCAAGGTTTTTTCATGTTGTAGCAGGTTTCAGTACTTCGTCCCTTTTAATGGCTGAATAATATTCCGTTGTAGGGATGAACCACTTTTTGTTTATCTGTTTATCCATTGATGGGCACTTGGGTTGTTGTACCTATCAGCGACTGTGAATCTTCCAGGCTTCCGTTTCCCAAGCAGCAGGCTCCCCTCTGTGTAGCCTGCCCCTGCCAGCTGGCCTTACTGACAATCTTGACCATCTTTCCAGACCTGTCCTTCCGGGGGACCCTCGAATCCAGCTGCAGGAGGACGGCCAGGTTCTCAGAATCACCACCAGTCACCTGGGGGATGAAGGGTGGTACCAGTGCGTGGCCTTCAGCCCAGCCGGCCAGCAGGCCAAGGACTTTCAGCTCAGAATCCACTGTGAGCCCAGCCCCTTCCCGGCCCCCACCACGGGCTGCCCACTGCATGGAGGGAAGACGAGGGCACAAACGGGGGCCTATGAGGAGCGAGCCCCCGGTTCAGTAAAGCTGGGGGGGGGCGGTGGGGTGGGGTGGACCGGGAAGAACAGAGGGAATCCGGCCCAATGTTTCCCAGATCCCACTGTCCCCATCTGAGCTTCACAAGTTTTCCTATTCCTGATACCACTCAGAATGATTGTTTAAATCAAGTCACTTTTCTTTACACCGAAACTCATTTATGTAAAAGGATGCGTAACACATCAAAGGGAAGTAGGAACCAGGGCTGCTTGGCCTTCGTGGGAGGAAGCTGTGAAAACAAATGCAACCAAAGAGGGATTTTGGAAACCCTTAGGCGTGAGCTGCCTGCATGTGGTAAAAAGGGCAGGGTAGAAAGTTCTAGAAAGGTTACGAACATAGTCGCAGCAAACGCACCAAACAGCCTTTTCGTTTGTCGTAATCAGGCAGGAAGGAGATTTGGGGAGGGTGTAGCTGTTCTGTTACGAGATGCATGCCCACATGCCCTGAGGGTCGGCTTGGGTACCACCCATGGTGTGTGACCTGCCCCGTAGGAACCCCGGGTCCAGTTCGGCCCCTCGTGTTACAGATGGGGGGACTGAGCCCCAGAGAGGGGATGTGACCTATGCGGGTCATACAGCGAGTCAGAGGCGAAGTGGGGTCCGGAGCCTGACCTGTGGCCCTTCCCCCGCTTTCTGCGCTTCCTGTGATGGCCGGGCTTGCCCCCCACGTCAGCGTGTCCCTGGCCAGTATCTCCTGTCTGTCCCCAGAACCCCCCACCCCTCCTCCCACCCCTGCAGTAGAAGCCTGTGACATGTGCGGTGCTTGTGGCCCACAGACAGGTGCATGGGGCTGCAAGGGATGGGACACCAGCCACCTCGGTGCTGGGCAGGCTCCCTGTGATTGCCCCCCGCCCCCCATTGTCCTCAGCACCTCCCACCATCTGGGGCTCCAACGAGACAAGTGAGTTGGCCGTCATGGAGGGCCACCCCATGTGGCTCCTGTGTGAAGCCCGAGGAGTGCCCACGCCTGACATCATCTGGTTCAAGGATGGGGACCCCCTGCTTCCAAGTGCCGGGGCCGTCTACACCAGGGGCGGCCGACAGCTGCATCTGGAGAGGGCCCAGGGCTCGGACACTGGCATCTACACCTGCAGGGCCAGCAACCCCGTGGGGGTCATGGAGAAGGCCACCCGGCTGGAGGTTTTCGGTGAGCGGCCCGGGGTCACAGCAGGAGCAGTGGTCAGCTGGGGCGAGTGGTGGGAGGGAGTCTGGGCCGGGATGGCCTCCATCTGGCTCTAAAGGTGGGTGAAGGGAGCAGACAGAGGCCCAGGAAAATGCGAATGAGGGGTTACCCAGGGAGAAGGGTCATCTCAGCTCGTCCAGCCTTCCTCAGGCGGGTGAGGAAACCGACGCCAGGGGAAGGGCCTGTCTCGGGGCCCCAGCGGAGCCGAGTGGAGAATCCAGGTCTCCCCCTCGTGGTTTAGGACTTCTCAGGAAGTTGCGCCCACACCCCCACGACCACAGCTAATAACTAACTGCTCTTAATTAGCCACTCAGGTGGTCCAGACCCCCTGGGGCTCGTCACAGCACTAGCTAGTTTAATCACGGCACAGGGACTAGGGCCCTGGTCCCCCCACTCATGGGTGAGCGTGGTGGGCTCTGGGGCTGGCCCAGGTCACCCCGCTGGGAGGTGAGAGGACCCAGTTCCTACCTCGAGGGTCTGACTTGTGCTCTGTTAACCTCAGCGTTGGCCTGCCTGGAGGGGCTTGGCTCTGAGGACATGTGAAGGACTCAGAGGACAGGGTGTGTGTAGGAGGGCAGGGATGGGTCTGAGCAGATGAAGTTTAGAAGGCAGAGTGCAGCCTGGTGGGGTCATTCTGGTTCCTCTCGAGGAATCAGCTCCGGAGCGCTGGTCCCCAAAGATACAAAGGGCTTGGATGCTGGAGTCCTGGGGACCCCAAAGGGAAGTTGAGGTGTGTGGGGTCTACGGGCAGCAGCCAACTCCGGGATTCTTATTCAGGGATCTGAGAACCTCCTGGAAATGGATGGAACATGCACGTGTGTGTTTTCATTATATTTTCAGTGGGGCTAGTGACCCAGGCAATGTTGAGAAGCCCATCCCGTTCCCTCATCGCCCCATGTCTCCTGGCAATGACTCTGTGGGCTTAGCAACCTGGGGGCCCTCCCCAAGGGGAAGAGAGAAGCCCCCCCTCTGGCTACCCCCTTGGCCATCACTGGCTGAGTTAGGAGCCCCCAGAGGCCGGGCCATCTGGGCTAGGGTCTGCTCGCCTCCTCAGGCCAGGGAGGGGACCAGTAGTAGGAGTAGAGGCTCTGGTCTTGGGCTCTGGGGAACCCATCCCTTTGGGTTCAGCAGATCTTGAGACCTACCGTGTGCAGATACTGGAGACGCACAGAGACAAGTGTCGTTCTGCTCAGGCTGAGGTCACGGGGGTCGCAGGGTGTGGAGAGAGGATGCAGGCAGTGTGGGGGGGGGGGGTGGGAATGACACCAAGGGGCAGAGGAGGGAGAGAGTGCTTCCAGCCAGGGCGCCGGGGGAGGCGCCCCAGAGGAGGTGATGTCTGAACAGGGGTTCCAGCTAGTGGAGGGGAGGAGAAGGCATTTCACATGGGTTGGGGTCTGTGAGGGACTTAACCAGGCTGCTGGTCCCTGAGCACCCCCTGCCTCTTCCCTAGTCCCACCCACCATCGAGGGCGCTGGTGGAGGGCCCCGTGTGGTGAAGGCCGTGGCCGGGAGGCCCTTGGCGCTGGAGTGTGTGGCCAGAGGCCACCCAGCCCCCACCCTCTCCTGGCACCACGAGGGGCTACCCGTGGCGGAGAGCAATGGGACGTGGCTGGAGGAGGGCGGCGGCATGCTGAGCCTGGAGAGCCTGGGGGAGGCGTCTGGAGGCCTGTACAGCTGCGTGGCCAGCAGCCCCGCCGGGGAGGCCGTGCTGCAGTACTCCGTGGAGGTGCAGGGTGAGCCCAGGCCTGCCCCACCCGAGTCACCTGGGCGTGGACCCCTCCTCCCACGCCTAGCCTGCTTCTTCCATTTCACGGACACTTCACAGCCATTAACCCTGGATAAGGCAGGGAACAGGGAGACGGGACTCCTGAGCCCTGGGTCTGGTGGGAAGACAGTGAATAAACAGACCGATCCTGTGGGGAGGCTGAACTTGGGTGGTCCTAGAAGGCCTTCTGGACAAGGGGCCGTTTATGGCAGTGCTTGAAGGGTGAGCGGAAGCTTGGGCCCGGCTCTGGCGGCACTGGGACTTGGGAGGGCTGTAGGCCGGGATTTCCTCAGCTCCAGACACCCAATGGTGGCCCCTGCCCGCAGTGCCCCCGCAGCTCCTGTTGGCTGAAGGCTTGGGCCCGGTGACCACCCTCGTAGGACAGCCCCTGGACCTTCCCTGCCAGGCCTCAGGCTCCCCAGTGCCCGCGATCCAGTGCGTATGGGGTGGTGGAGGCCAGAACTGGGGGGCTGGGGGACAGGCAGAGAGCATGCTTTGGGGGTGGGTGGGGAGGGGAGATGCTTCCCCTCCCAGGAGCATGAAAGAGGCCATGGAGCCCGGGATGTGAGGACAGGAGAGAGATGCTGCCTGGCCTCTTGGCCTGTCCTGTTGCCCCTACCTTCTCTAGCCTCAGGCTGACCCGTTCCCCTCCCCACACACCTTAGCTGGCTGCAGAATGGCCGCCCAGCCGAGGAGCTGGCCGGGGTGCAGCTGACCTCGCAGGGGACCACACTGCGCATCGACCACGTGGAGCTGGACCATGCGGGCCTCTTCGCCTGCCAGGCCACCAATGAAGCGGGCACTGCAGGGGCTGAAGTGGAGTTGTCTGTGCACGGTGA
Organism: Stenella coeruleoalba; assembly: GCF_951394435.1. NCBI lineage: Eukaryota > Metazoa > Chordata > Mammalia > Artiodactyla > Delphinidae > Stenella > Stenella coeruleoalba. The sequence continues at coordinate 117,063,589 of NC_137153.1, forward strand.
GGGCGGCCTGGCGTTCTGGGGTAATGACAGCCCGAGATGCCGGGGTGGGTGAAGCCAACCTGACAGACATGGGAAGGGCATGGAGCTGGTCTTCTCTGGACAGCATTCCTGGTCTGTACTTGCCAGCTCCCCAAAGAGACACAGGTGTGAGAGGGTGGTCTCAGCTGCTCACCACACTTGTCTACGGGCCTTCGATCCCCTCCCGAGCTTCCCCCCGACCCCAGCTCGCTCTCTCTATGCTGACCACGCTGAACTTCATTCAACTGTTTAAATACGTTGGCTTTCTTACCTCCAGTCCTGCAAATGCTGTTCCCTCTGCCTGGAACATTCTTCCTCTTTGCCTGATTAGCTCCTCCCTATCTTTCAGGTCTGTCCTAAAAAACACCCCTTCCTCCAGGAAGCCCTCCTTGATTCCACCATGGTTATAATCTGCACTGCCCAGCCTCTCGTGGCCATAACCCCCCACCTACTGTATTGGGACTTCTCGTTTGGCTGTTCATCTCCACTGCCCAGCTTGGGAGCTCTGAGGGCAGCACAGAACTTTCTCTGCTGTGTCCCTGTGCATAGTGCAGTGTGGGACACAGAGTAGATGCTCAGTGCACATGTGGATGGATAATGGATGGATGAGTGATGGATGGATGGATGATGGATGGATGGATGATGAATGGGAGAATTTGAAAGGGAAAGACTAGCTCTGCCGGCTCTCAGTCTGGTGCTCTTTACCCTAAGGCCAGGTATCTGGAGGGTTGAGTGGGGGGAAGCTAGAGGCCAGCCCTGCAAGGCCACTCCCTCCCTCCCCAGGCATTGAAGAGGTTTCTGGGTGCCCACTGCACCCCTCCTGACCCTGACTGGGCCTCCCTGCCTCTCCCTCTGCCCAGAGCTCCCGTCGGTGGTCATAGTTGGGGGTGAGGACATCACAGCCCCTTTCCTGCAGCCTGTGACCCTCCAATGTGCAGGGACTGGGGTACCTACCCCAAGCCTCCGCTGGTGGAAGGATGGTGTGGCCCTGGCAGCCTCAGGGGGGAACCTGCAGGTACGTGCCAGGGCCCCAGGGCTGCCAGGCCAACCTTGCACAGGGGGAGGGGCTGCTTTTTAGCGGCCCCGGGGAGCCCAAGCGGAGCTCTGGCAGCCTGGGGACAGGACAAACAGAGTCCACTCATCCTAGAAATGCTCAGTGGACCTTGGGGTGCTGGGTCTGAAGAAGGAAGGGAACCCTAAGCCTAGTCGAGGTCCCCGGAGTTTGAGCTCCCAGAGGGAGAAAATGGGGGGAGGGGAGTATCCCCAAGACCAGAGGGATCCCCTGGGATCTGAATGTGTGGCTCAGAACTCCAGCCGGAACCACGCTTATGCCCCTGCCTCACTTCTCCTGCGCTGGGGTCAGCAACAGCCCGGCCACTTGCCACGTCCGTGTTGCTCTGACCCCAGGCCCCACCCACATCCTGGCACACACCTGCCTTTCCTCCTCTCCACCAGATCGAGAAGGTGGACCTGAGGGACGAAGGCATCTACACTTGTGCTGCCACTAACCTGGCTGGGGAGAGCAGGAGAGACGTGGCGCTCAAGGTGTTGGGTGAGGATGTGGGTGGAGGCGGAGCCTGGACCTGGGGTGGTGGGTGATTGAGGGCCCGCAGGGCTGCCGTGGGGGGTTGGGGACGGCTGGGGGGTTCTAAAATTAATGTCACGTACTTAACTTCAGAAGTAGAAAATCATTTGCTCCGTGGTCGCTTTTGGTTGTTTTCTGCCGGATTTTCAGTGGACAGCCTTGTTCTCATTCATATTTATCTTTGCTTGTTCTCTTCATCTGGGGGCTCATTTAGGTCCTTGTGTATATGGGCAAATCCTTGCCCTTGTCGCTCCTCATGACTGTCTGGGGTCCACCTCCCCGGTGTGTCTGATGCTGGCTGTTCCCGGGGGGTCAGGCACCTTGGGAGGGCTGGGGAGGGGCACTGGGGAGGCTGAGATGAGCCACCCAGAGCCTGTACCCCCTCCAAGCCGGGGCTGTCCTCGTCTCCCCTAGTGCCCCCCAATATCGAGCCGGGCCTGGTCAAAAAGGCAGTGCTGGAAAATGCCTCCGTAAACTTGGAGTGTCTGGCTTCAGGTGTACCCCCTCCTGGTAAGTAAGACCCCTCCTGTTGGCTGAAAGCCACCTCCAGCCAACCCCAGTTCCCATCCAAAGAGGCGGGGCAGTGCCACAGGCACCACTCTGGCTGTGGACAAAGCAGGATGAGATCAGCAGGCCTTCCCCTTCCCTCCCCAGCGTTCCCCTCTTCCTTGTCAGCAGCCGTTTATGCAATGCCCATTACATGCCAGTCACTGCCAGCGCCCAGAGCCTTTGCACTGGTGTCTGAAACAAACCTGCCGGGTTTCTGCTGAGTTTGTGGCTTCACGGGGCCGCCCCAGGGCTGGCGGTGAGAACCAGGACCTGGAGGGCCTGGGCCTCTTCTCTAGACCAGCAGTTGAGCAAAGGTCTGAGAGCTACGGCTAGGTGTGGGTGCCCGGCAGACAGGATGGGCCCAGGAAGGGGGTCCGTTTCCTGTCCCCCATCTGAGCCAGCTCAATCCTGCTTTGCCTGGGGTGGTGAGCCCTGGAGGTATTTGCCCTCTGCCATGGGGAAACGCTCTTCTGGGCTGGACCCTGGCAGGAGGTAAGGAAGTTGAAGATACAATCGGTCATTACTAATTTATTTATTATCTCTTTATTAACTTTATTTTTTAAATTTATTTTTAAATTGAAGTATATTGGTTTACAATGTTGTGTTAATTTCTGCTGTACAGCAAAGTGATTCAGTTATACATATATATATATATATATATATATATATATATATACACATTCTTTTTTAATATGCTTTTCCATTATGGTTTATCATAGGATATTGAATATAATTCTCTGTGTTATACAGTAGAACTTTGTTGTTTATCCATTCTATATATGATAGCTTATGTATGCTGACCCCAACCTCCCACTCCGTCCCTCCCCAACCCCCTTTCCCGTGGCAACCACCAGTCTGTTCTCTGTGTCCACGAGTCTGTTTTGTAGATAGGTTCATTTGTGTCATATTTTAGATTCCACATATAAGTGATATCATATGGTATTTGTCTTTCTCTTTCTTACCTCACTTAGTATGCTAATCTCTGGTTCCACCCATGTTGCTGCAAATGGCATTCTTTCGTTCTTTTTTATGGCTGAGTAGTATTCCATTGTGTATATGTACCCATCTTTATCCACTCCTCTGTCGATGGACATTTACGTTGTTTCCATGTCTTGGCTATTGTGAATAGTGCTGCTATGGACATGGGGGCGCATGTAGCTGTTTATAATTGGTCCCTATTTATGAGGCCGCTGTTTTGGGGTATACCGTGTTCTCCTCTAAAGATCTCCCTCATGGGTGGTCTCCTGGCAGGGGGAGGACGTGAGGGGCTGGGCTGACTTTGACTCTCCTTGCTCCTGGCTGCCCCAGCCTGCATCCCTCTCTGCCTTCGGTTCCATCTCAGACAACGCCGCCCTGTTCTGCCCCGCCCCCCTTCCTGGGGAACACTGGCTTCCTCCAGTGCCTGAAATAAAGGCACAGCATGTGGCCACCCAGGAAGCCTCTCCTGGATGCCCATGACACAGGGCACAGTCTGAAGGGCTGGCAGGGACCCTTTCATCTCTCTTCTCTTCACCAGATATCTCCTGGTTCAAGGGCCACCAGCCTGTCTCTGCCCAGAAGGGAGTGACGGTGTCAGCTGATGGGAGAGTTCTCCTCATTGAGCGAGCCCAGTCTTCTGACGCTGGGAGCTACCGCTGTGTGGCATCCAATGTGGCAGGCAGTACAGAGCTGCAGTATGGCCTACGGGTCAATGGTGAGCTGCCCTGAGACTAAAGGGATCCTTGTCCCCAAAGTTGTCTTCCATCCAGTTGTCCCTCAGTCTGTTCATCCATCTGTGTCCATCCATCCTTCCTTCCGTCCATCATCCATCCATCCATCCTTCCTTTCATCTTTCCTTCCTTCCACCCATTGATAATTTACCCATCCATTCTTCTATCCGTGCATGGAAACACCCAACTGTTCTTCCACTGATCCAACCACCCATCCAGTCCTCTGCCTATCCCCCCATCCATCCATCTAACCTTCCATTTATTCAAACACCAATTCCTCCGTCTGTTGAGGACAGGCGTACCTCAGAGATACTGCAGGTTCATTCAGTTCCAGGCCACCACAATAAAGCGAATATCAAAATAAAGCAAGTCACATGAATGTTTTGGTTTCCCCTTGCATAGAAAAGTTCTGCTTACACTATACTGTAGTAACTGTGCAGTAGCATTATGTCTAAAGAAAGTACAGACTTTAATTAAAAAGTATTTTATTGCTAAAAAAAATGCTAACCATCATCTGAGCCTTTGGTGAATCGTAGTAGCAACCTCAAAGGTCACTATAACAAATAGAACAGTAAGGGAAAAGTTTGAAATATGGCGAGAATTACCAAAATGTGACGCAGAGACCAGAAGTGAGCCAGTGCTGTTGGAAAAATAGCACCGATAGACTTGCGCAAGGCAGGGTTGCCACAAACCTTCCGTTTGTAAAAAGCACAACATCTGCAAAGTGCAGTGAGGCGAAGCACAGTAAAACGAGGTGTGCCTGTACGTGCCCTGGGCAGACCCTGGGGCTGCAGCCCTGAGCAAGACGGACCCGGGAGCTTTCAGTCTAGTGGAGGATGCGGTAACTGGATACTTACCCAGAGTACTGTTTCATGACGATTGTGATAAGAGCTAGGAAAAGTGAGGTACAACTGAATGCCTGGAACTGGGGCGCTGACCTGGCCTGGGGGGTCCCAGGAGGCATCTTGGAGAGCTGGATGCCTAAACGGAGACCATGTGCCAAATGAGAAACTGAAAGGAGGCTGGGGGCTTGGAGCTTACAGAACAGTGAGAGGAGGGGCCGGGGTGGTGCTGGGGACCAGATGGAGGCTGGAGAGATTGGGTCTTTATCCTGACAGCAGTGGGTAGGGAGCTGGACAGGAGGCTGGGACCCTGGGTGTCATGGCTCATGCCTCCCAGATACAACTGACTCTTCTGACCATTTTCTGCCCACGAGGGGCTGTCTGGAGGCTGATACCTCTGAGTTGGAAAGCAAAACCTGCCCAGGGATTCTCAACCCTGGTTACCCCTACACCATCCCCCTAATGACCTCGTGCTGAGCAGAAGGCCCAAGTTGAGGCGCTGCTTCTGCCAGTTCCTAGCTGGTCAGCCCTGGGCAGGTGACTTCCCTCTCTGAGCCTCAGTTTCCCATCTGTGGAAGCCTCATGATGGAGTTGGAAGGGTGAGATGAGCAACCTCAAGGACTGTGGAGCGCTGCGCCCATGTTGGGAGTGGCTGTCCCTAAGCTTTTGTTTGTGGCCGTGTGCTCCCGTGTGGGTACACAGCCAGGGGCCCTGCCTGCTTCACCCCCAGCGGGGCTCAGCCTGTGCCCTGTGCCGCCCTCACCCTGCAGTGCCTCCGCGCATCACTCTGCCACCCAGCCTGCCGGGTCCCGTGATGCTCCACAGCCCGGTTCGGCTGACCTGTAACGCCACGGGAGCCCCCAGCCCCATGCTGATGTGGCTGAAGGATGGAAACCCCGTGTCCACTGCAGGGACCTCTGGCCTCCAGGTCAGTAGGGGTGGGTGGCCCTGACTCGCCTCCTGGGTGCCTCAGTAGGTGCTGGGAGCAGAGGTCAGGGCCTGGGAGTGCTGCGGGGAGAGGGAAACAGTGATGGCCCAGGATGGTCGACTGGAGGGAGGAAGGGGAGATGCTGAACGGAGTCTAGAGCCAGGTGGTCTCCAGAAACGTAATGCACACCACCAAGGTGAACCGAATATGTAATTTAAAAATTTCTAGTAGCTGCATTAGGAGGAATAAAAAGAAACAGGTGAAACCAATTTTAATAATGCATTTTAAGGAATTCCCTGGTGGTCCAGTGGTTAGGACTCCTTGCTTCCACTGCAGGGGGCACGGGTTCGATCCCTGGTCGGGGAACTAAGATCCCAAAAGCCTCACAGTGTGGCATACATAAATAAATAAAAGTGTCCTTTGGCTACTTTATTTATTTATAAATAAATAAATAGTGAATATTAAAAAAAACTGCTGTATAAAAAATACATTTTAGTTCACCCAGTATATCCAAAAAGTATCATTGCATCACGTGATCAGTATAAGAAATCATTAACCAGACATTTTTGTACAAACTCTTTGAAATCAGTCGTGCATCTTACACTTGGGGACCAGCCCTATCTCAAGGGCTCCCGAGCCATAGCCCCACTCCAGGGGACTGTTTCCCAGGACAGATGTTATTCCCCACCAGCCAGCAGAGGTCCTGGGGTCTGGGTAGAGCTCGGGGTTCCTCTGCATTGTGGCGGGCCCCGGGGGTCTGGGACAAGCTGCCCGCTGTGCCTGCTAGCAGGGCCGGACCTCACGTGGACTTCCTTCTGGGCCACAGGTCTTCCCTGGGGGCCGGGTCCTCACGCTGGCCAGTGCCCGGGCTTCCGACTCCGGCAGCTACTCCTGCGTCGCCGTGAATGCGGTGGGCGAGGACCGCCGGGACATCATCCTGCATGTCCACGGTGAGTGTCAGGCCCTGGACTTTGCCGGGTGCAGGCCACCGGCTCAAGAAGGTGGGGCCGGGCCATCCCCGGGGGTTGGATGTGGGAGGTCTGGCCTGGGACTGTGTCTGCCTTCATGTAGGGGTCAGTTGGACCCCCAGAGCCCTCTCCTAGAGTGTGAACTCCCCTGTTGTGGACAGGTGGGGGGGTGGGCCCTTCCCTCAGTGGTAACATCTGGTACAACTAAAGTACAAAATCATATTCAGACTATTGATGTTGTTATAATGCACCATCCTCTTCAGGTTTGGGGGCCTCCTCTGAAGGTCATCAAGGGAGGACGAGAGGGCTGCAGCTCAGGGGGTGGGCCCTCATCCTAATGGTGACTTCCCATCCCTGGTGGTTGCTCCCGGCTGCTGAGACAGCCCCTGCCCCGCCCCCTCCCGCAGTGCCCCCAAGCATCCTTGGAGAAGAGCTGAATGTGTCCGTCGTGGCCAACGAGTCAGTGGCCCTGGAGTGCCAGAGCCACGCTGTGCCCCCTCCCGTGCTGAGCTGGCGGAAGGACGGCCGCCCCCTGGAGCCCCGGCCTGGCATCCGCCTCTCTGCAGACAAGGCCTTGCTGGAGGTGTGCGGCCTCCCAGGCCACCAAGGGGGCCCCCACTGTGAGCAGAGCTGAGCCCTGAACAGGGCGGGCTGAGGTGCCCCCGTGAGCACAGTTCAGCTCGCTGTGACCTGCAGGCCCCGCCCGTCCCAGGACCCATCAGAGCTGCTTCCAGCCCCAGGACTGAGCCCTCAGTGGCGGGGCGGGGGGGCACTTTCCTCAGGACCCCCACGAGTTTTTCACTCCTTGTTCGAAAGCCTCCTTGCCTTTGGGCATTTAAGGCCCTTCATCTGACCCGGCAAGGCAGGGGTTAATTAGGGTCAGGGCCTCTGGAGTCACAGCCTGGATTTAAAGTTTAGCTCCACGTCTCCGGACTACTGCCCCATTGGGTGGTCGTGTTCTCACCACCCTGGCCTCTGCTCTCTCACCTGTGAGCACCTGTTGCCTTTCTTCTGGGGTGGCTGGGAGAGTCCTAGAAAATGCCTGTGAGGCCCCACCTGCCCCAGAGCACAGCTCGTCCATGTCAGCTGCGGGAGGGACGTACCTCTCCAAGGCGCGGGGAGAACCTCCACTCCAGCCTGTTCCTCTTCCTCCCACCCCTCTACATCTTGTGATGTGATCATCCCCAACTCTGAGCCCCTTTCTTTGGTTTCCTCTGCCTGGAATACCCCCTCCTCCTTCCCTTCATTCTGCAAAGCCACAGCCTAGCTCCCTCACCCCCCTAGGTCAGGATCTGACCCCCGAGGACAGGGTCCCCTCCGCCTCCTCCTTGGAACAGCACTGGGCTGTGGATGTGAAGTGGGGTGAGGCTGGCAGGGCCACCATTTGTGCCCGGTCCATGTCAGGCCACCAAGGCCCTGGCTTCCAGAAACTTCCCGGTACAAGAGGCGCAGCAGGTGCTACCACTGCTCCGTGGTTCCGGGTGGGAGGGGGGACTCAGCAACGTAAAGTGACATGCCCAAGGTCACACAGTCTGTCCGGGCGTAATCCCATCTGTGCCGCCCCCGCTGATGGGTTGCTTTTGCTCTCGGCCAGGTGGACAGAGCCGGGGTGGCGGACGCAGGCCGCTATACCTGCGAGGCGCGGAACCAGGCAGGCTGCTCGGAGAAACACTACAACCTAAATGTCTGGGGTGAGGTTCTCCTGGGCTGGGCTGGGGTCCCTCCCCCTGCCCCTGTGAGGGCTGGCTCTCAAGCCCTGGGGTTGGGGCTGCCTTGAGTGGGCTCTAGGATACAGCCCTCCTCCACCCCACCCTCTCCCCCACGGGGCCCCTTTCTTATCCCAGCCCACAACTTCCTGCCCACCTCACCTCCTCTGTTTCACTCAGTCCCTCCAGTGTTCCCCTCACCAGAGCCTCGCACCCTGACTGTGACCGAGGGGCACCCCGCCAGGCTGTCCTGCGAATGTTGGGGCGTCCCCTTCCCCAAGATCTCCTGGAGGAAGGACGGTAGGACGGCTGACCTCGCCCAGCCCTACCCTCGTTGCCCCACCCAAGGAGGCTGCTCCCTGCCCTCGCTGGGTGCCCCCATTCTAGCTGAGTTGGAGGTGGGTGGGCTTACAGCCCTAGGGGGTGTGGGTGCTGGTGACAGAAGGCCCTGCAGCCCCTCCTCAGCCAATGAGAGCTGGATTGATCCTCAGGCCTCACTTCAGATGTCTCTTCTTCCAGGAAGCCCTCCCTGACCTCCACCCCAGTCTAGGCTTCCTTGACGCCACCCCTGTATGTTAGCTCATCATATTACCCACCTTAGTCCTTCAATGTCTGCTTCTCCGTGAGCCCGTGAGCCCTGGGAGGCACTGTCTGGGAATTCAGCAGTGGCTAAGACAGTGCCCGGTACAAAACAGGTGCTCAATAAATATTTGGAATTCATTCATTTAACCAGTATTTGTTGAGAGCCTCTCGTACCAGGCCCCATTCTAGGTGCTGGACGTATGGCAGTGGATTGAGGCAGTCAGATAATAAATGAGAAGTTAGTATAGGCCTACCTCGTTTTATTGTACTTTGCTTTACTGAGTTTCGCAGATGTCATGTTTTTTATAAATTGAAGGTTTATGGCAACCCTGCCTCCAGCAAGTCTATCGGTACCATTTCCCCAACATTTTCCAGCATTTGCTCACTTTGGGTCTCTGTCCCATTTTGATAATTCTCCCAATATTTATAACTTTTTCATTATTATAATTATGTTTGTTATGGTGGTCTGTGATTAGTGATCTTTGATACTACTATTGAAAAAAGATTATGGCTTGCTGAAGGCTCAGATGATGGTTAGCATTTTAAAGTATTTTTCATTAAGTTATGTACGTTGTGTTTTTAAACATAATAGTGCACACTTAATAGACTAAACATAATTTTTATATGCACTGGGAAACCAAAAAATCACGTGACTCACTTTATTTCGATATACGCTTTTTGCATTTGTCTGGAACTGAACCTATGATATCTCCGAGGTATGCCTGTAAATGACTTAATACCTGACATGATAAGTGCTATGGAGAGAAATAAAAGCCAGGAAAGGGGAGAAGTCGTGAGGGGGGAGGGAGGTGGGATTTGCAGTTTTAAGTTGGGTGGCCAGGGACATTTGACCAAGCAGATGTGGAGAAGGTGAGGGATGGGCATGAGGATATTGTAGGGAAAAGCTTTCCAGGCAGAGGTGATGGCAGGTGCAAAGGCCCTGGGGCAGGGATGAACCAAGCATGTTTGAAGAACAGCAAAGAGGCCAGTGGGGCTGGAGCAGATTCAGCAAGGGGACGGTACCAGGCGATGGTCACCTGTGCAATGGGGGTGGATCAAAGGCTGTAAGGATCTCAACTTTTACCTTGAGTGACATGGGGCTTCTGGAGGGGTCTGGTTTGTACTCTAGATGGTTCCTACCAGCATGATGAGAATAGAGCATTGGGAGCAAGGGTGGGAGCAGAGTGGCCAGTGAGGGGGCTCCTGCAGGGACTCTGGGCAAGAGATGCTGGCACGTGGACTAGGTGGGTATCCATGAGGTGTTGGGGTGGGGGCCGTAGTCTCGATGCATTTCAAAGGTGGTGCTGGCCGGATTTTCTGACGGCTGGGATAGGGGGCTAAGAAGAAGGAGGGGTCGGGGATGACCTTTGGCCTGGTAGTCAGGAGAGTGATTCTGCCATCACCCAGATGGAGAGGCTGCAAGGGCAGGTCTGGGAAGAGAGGTCTGGACTAAGAATAAATCCCAAAGTGACAAGACAAGTCGCGATCACCAGGGGAGAGAGCGCGGACAGAGAATAGAATGTAAGAGCGAGGAAGAATGTCCTGTGGCCACCTAGTCTCCTCTGCCTGCGGGGACACATGCTGACGGATGGCCAGAGCCCAGAGGGCCGCTCTGCTGTGAACAGGTGCAGGATGTCGGAAGTTAGTGTTGAATCCAGTGCCCCTTGGTTTACAAAATCCTTCCCCGCATCGGGGTCTCCTTGCTGCCAGGTGTGCCAGCTGCTTGGTCTCCCTCCCCCATCTGTGTAGCTAGATGGATGGGTCATTCATTCGATAGCCTTCACTGAGCGCTATTATATGCCAGGCCCCAGAGAACCTCTAAGGATCCCAGGGGGAAAGTGAGGCAGGGTCTGCCGTCCAGGACAGCCCACGCCAGGGCAGGATTCGGACGTGCCACCTGCAGGCTTATCTGTGTTGGGGAGAGGCTCAGTGTTATGGGAGCTCAGAGTGGGTTCCGGGATCAGATTTGGTGCTCAGGGAAGGCTTCCTGGTGGAGGTGACATCTAAGTGGGCACCTGACGCATGAGCAGGAGCTGGCCAGGATGGATGGGAGGACAAGTACTCGAGATGGAAGGACCAAGGACCAGGGGCTTCTTTCTCATGCATCCAGGTCAGCCTCTGCCCATGGACGGGGCCGGCCTTGGGCAGCTGTCAGCTGTGGGGCGGCTGCTGTATCTAGCACAGGCCCAGCCGGCCCAGGAGGGAACGTACACCTGTGAGTGCAGCAACGTGGCCGGGAATAGCAGCCGGGACCAGCAACTGGAGGTGTTTGGTGAGTCAGGCTGGGACGACCTCAACCAGGCGGAAGGGGCCAGGTGGGGCCCAAAGGGCGGGCAGCCAGGTGCCCTGGCAGGGCAGACCTCACCCCAAAACCCAAGCAAAGACAAAACAGGGCTGATGAGAGCACTGTCCTGTTACCCCTTAGCTCTCTGGCCTTTCAGCTGCCCCCTACCCCCAGCCAGCTTCTTACAGCTCCTGACCTCAGCGTGAGAGAGGGGGCAGCGTGATCCCAAGAAGCCCCCAATGGTCCAGAGGGGGAAAAAAACACAGCTTGGAGTAGTTGGAAACTAAAGAAATGTAAAATTGATACGAAGCTCCTATATGTGATGGAAACGTAAGTTTCCATCTACTTGTCCTGCCGGGATGAAATGAAATATCTCAACCTTGTAAAAATCATTCTAGAAAATAAAACCAAAAAAATGCTGTTCAGCATCTTGGGGAGAACCCCACCTGTGGAATAATCCCTCACCCTCGGCCAGTCCTAACAGCTGTTTAAGTTCCGGGAAGCCTCTGGTTTCTAAGGAAGAAAACCCCTCACAAATCTTCAGGGCTGTTCTGTGAGCTCGTTATCCGAACGGCGGGCCTTCCTGTGATTCACAGGGTGTGGGAGAGGGGGCCATGGGGTACTTTTCTGACCCCATTATACAGATGCAAAGTGGAGGCCCAGAGAGGCGAGGTCACCTGGCTGAGGTCACCTGGCTAAGGTCACACAGCCAGCAAGGGACATGGAAGAACACAGGCCAAATGGAGGCGAGCCCAGAGCCTGGCATGTGGCGCGTGTTTGGTGCCCGGCGGCCCACTTTCCCTGACGTGCTTTCTCCCCATGCCAGTTCCCCCTCAGATCGCGGGCCCCCGGGAGCCCCACACACAGGTGTCCGTGGTCCAGGACGAGGAGGCCACTCTGGAATGCAACGCCACAGGGAAACCCCCGCCCAGGGTGACGTGGGAGCGGGACGGCGAGCCAGTGGGGGCCGAGCCTGGCCTGCGGCTGCAGAGCCAGGGTCAGAGGCTGCACGTGGAGCGGGCTCGGGCTGTCCACGCCGGGCGCTACAGCTGCATGGCTGAGAACATGGCCGGGAGGGCCGAGAGGAGGTTTTCACTCTCTGTGCTGGGTGAGGACCTGCGGCCTGCTGGAGGAGGGCAGGAAGGGGACCAGATTGGAGAAGGCAAGGCTGCTTCCATCCCCAAGCTGTGCTCCTGGGGCCACCCCCTTGTTCTGCCAGGAGTCGGACCCCTCTGGGTAGGGCTCCTGTTGGAAGAAGCTGCAAGCACTGCTTTCAAAATCAGGACTGGTTCCAAATGGCCCTCATTTCCCTCCTCCCTGTCTCCCGTGTTTGCTGTTCCCCTCCTCTGTTCCGGGCATTCTTTATCCTGCATGACTCGTATGTGATGGGGGAATTCGGGGGTCCCCGAGAGATCAGGAAGATCCTGACCACTGTCCTGGGAAGTCAGGGCAGCTTCCTGTAGGAGGTGACCTTTTAGCTGAAATGCAAAGGCTGAGTAGGGGTTCGTCGGGAGCCGGGGTGAGAGGAAGAGTGCCAGGCATAGGGAACAGACTCTGCAGAGGGCTGGGGCACGTTCACGGGGGCTAGAAGAGCCTTGTGCTTCCAATCTCTTACTGAGCTCCTACTGCATGCCTCAGGGTGGAGGCAGGGAGTGGAGAGAGACAAGGAGGGAGAGGTGGGCAGGGGTCCTTTAGGGAGGACCCTCTCATGTCTCCATCATTGCTGGGATCCCCAGCCTCGCCCACCTATCCCTGCCTGATAGGGTGTGGCTTCCTTTCTGAATGGAACTCTGCTCTGTGGATTTAGGGACCCATCTGGTGTTCCCCTTTGCTCTAACTCCCGTCTCGTTTGCTCAGTCTTTGCTCCGTGCCAGGCCGTGTGCTGAGCGCCCTACACATGTCCTTGTCGAATTCTCCTGGCATTCCAACGAGGGGTCGGGGAAACTGGGGCCCAAGCCTGTTACCAAAGCCCAGCCCGTGGCCATCACTCACGCCCTTCAGTGGGAGCAGCTCTGATCTTGTCGCTTCTGCTCCTCAGGCTTCCCTGACTGGGGGGCGGGGGTCCTCGGCGAGGGCATTGGTGGGGAGACAAGCAGGAGCGTACAGCCCCCGTCTGCATCCTGAATGTGGCTTCTTCTCTGTGTCTAGTGCCCCCAGAGCTCGTTGGAGACTTGGACCCACTGACCAATGTCACGGCTGTGTTGCACAGCCCCTTGACGCTGCTCTGTCAAGCCACAGGCATCCCGCCTCCAGGGGTCCTCTGGTTCCGAGGGGAGGAGCCCATCAGCCCCGGGGAGGACACCTACCTCTTGGCAGGTAAGGTGCCGGTCAGGGGAGTATCTGGTTATCGGGTCTGGCCCTCTACGTGTGTCCATCACATGCCTGTGACCTCTGATCCTGCACTGCCAGGCTTGGTTGGGATAACCGTTTTAGCTGTTGGTCCCCTGAGAGTGCACCCAAAAACACTGGTCAGGTGAGGTGCTCCAGGGAAAAAAAATCAGATTTAAATCAGTTTGGAAAAGGCTTCCTGTTCTGCTCTCCTGGAGACTCACAGTGACCATCTGTATAGTCAAGGTTCTGATAAGTCCTGCGGAAAAAAATTCTCACGGCACCTATGAAACGTAGCATGGAACGGTAACAAACTTTGGGAAATGCTGATCTAAGCACTTTCTCCTTTGAATATTCATCTTCCTCACAGAGTTGGTTTGTGATGGTTCTTGCTGGAATACAAATGGGGAAACTGAGGCCCAAGAGGCAATATCCCATCAGAATCTTTCAGGGACTTCCAGGCCCCCTGAAGCTTAGCTTCAATGACCCGTCAGTTGTTCCATGCAGCCAAAGCTGGGATGGTAAATAAGTTTCCCCTGGTGCACCACTTCTGAGCACTTGGTGGGGGCCGCCAGATTCAGTGTGATGATATGAATTCAGAGACTGCATCTGGGCCCAGCAGAAAGGAGAGTGGCGATCAATTAGTGATGTCTGCCCTGGGTGCAAGAAGAGCAGTGATGATGTGTATCTACCTTCCTTGGGCTGGTCTTAGGAGATCCTTGCATTCCTCTGAGAGGAGCTGGTTCACCTCTGAGAGGTCCCTGGGAGAAGGTGGCCTTTTACCAGGTCCATCAGAGTCGAATGAGGGTTCTGATCTGAGCCAGGACTACATAAACCATTGCTGTCCTTTTAGCCCCAGCCAACCCACAGAAGAGAGGGTAGCCAGGTGACAGATCCTTCTTACTAGAACAGGGTCCTCAAGTCTACCCTGGTGTAGGTCTAATGTCCAGGGGGCTCCATCTATCTGTTTGCCCTCCTGGGCCTCAGTTTACCCGTCTGAGGAATGAACATTGTGGGAGGCAGACACCTCTACCTCTAAATATAATGCCTGGCGTGCGCCTCTTCCTGGCGGGCAGCCTGGGCTCAGCTTGGGACAGAAGGCTGCTCATAGCTGTGCGTGGAGCCCACTCCCCCCCTCCCCAGGTGGCTGGATGCTGAAGATGACCCGGGCCCAGGAGCAAGACAGAGGCCTCTACTCGTGCCTGGCAAGCAACGAGGCTGGGGAGGTGCGGAGGAACTTCAGCGTGGAGGTCCTGGGTATGTCACCGCCCCATTCTCGTGGGCACCCACCAATCCTTTCCCTCCGGCCTGGGAGCTTCTGGAGGTGGGGTCTGGCACCGGCAGGAGGGAGAAGCCAAGCCTTGTTTTCTTTTGCCTCATCAGCACCCTCTTCTCTGAGGCTGCCATAGAACTTTCCAGAAACAGCTGGAACTAACCCCAGATGAAAGGGGGAAAAGATTTTCAATACCACCCAACTGCCTTCCTCTGATCAGGGCCTTCTCCCAGAGGCACTGGTACTTCCCTCAGCCAGCTGCTGAGGGTTAGGGTTGGGGCTTATTAAACTCACAGCCCCATGGAGGCAGACGTGAGGGGATGGGGAAATGGAAGAGAGGTACCATGGGCTCTTAGCTTCCTGCTCCGTGGTTGTTCAGCGTGGTCAGTTAGTGTCTGTCTTCCCTGCTTCTCCCAGTTCCTCCCAGTATCGAGAACGAGGACCTGGAGGAGGCAATCAAGGTTCCCGAGGGGCAGATGGCTCACCTGACGTGCAATGTCACGGGTAAGGGACACACGCAGTGAACTGGAAGAAGGGTAAGAGGCAGCTCTGAGAAGCAGGGGGACCCCGGAGATCTCGGCTGCCTGCCCCCAGCCCTACTGCTCCCCACGGAGGGTCTCTCACCATCTTGGCCTTTGCACTCTCTGTGCCTCTGCCCCGAACACTCTTCCCTACTCATCTGACTACAGAGCTCAGCTTCCAGGACCCTCCACAAGGAGTCCTTGGCCGACCCTCTGGGCCCATGGGCTCCTACAGGTCCCAGTACTCCCCTATCCCAGCACTGACCACACTGGACCATAGTGGCCTTGTGATACCTGTGTACCCCAGCCAAGCTCTGAGCTCCTTGAGGACCAAGGGCTGCCTTGTCACCATGGTTCCCCCAGTGCCCAGCAGAGTAGGCTCCCATTAATGCTTGTGGGCTGGGAGAGATGGATGGATGGCTGGGTGGATGGATGGAAGGGATAACTTGCCTTTCTGTCCTGCCTGCCTGTACCAAGCCATTCCTGCCCACAACCTGGGTGAGGAAAAGGCAATCAAACCACATAGGAAAGGGCCCAGGCCAGGCCTGGTGGCTGCTTCTGTGTCTTGCCCTGTTACATGGGCCTCTGGACTAAGGTGGAGAATGGATGTCCCCTAACCCATCTTGGAGCAGCCTCTGACCTCTTGTTTGAAGCATTTCACTTGCCTCTCCCCTCTGCATACAGGCCACCCACAGCCCAAGGTCACATGGTTCAAAGATGGCAGGCCCCTGGCTGGCGGAGATGCCCACCGCATCTCTCCAGATGGAGCCCTCCTGCAGGTCCTCCAGGCCAACCTGTCTAGTGCAGGCCACTACTCCTGTATTGCGGCCAACGGCATAGGAGAGAAGACCAGACATTTCCAGCTTAGCGTCCTGGGTGAGTGCTAAGCATCTTCTGGCCGCCATCGGTGCCGGCAGGCTGGTACCCAGGTGACCAGCTCCTTACAGACAGCTTCCCACAAAGCACTTTACTATTTTTTCTTCCACGTCAACAACAACAACAATAATAATAACAGCCCTATAGGCTGAACCTCTACCATGGGCCAGGCGTTTGGACAGGCCTGATTAGCTGAATCTTTTCAACAACCCTAGGAGGTGGGAGATGTGCTTGTCCCCATGTCAACAATGAAGCCCTGAGGCTTAGAGAGGTGACAAGACTCCAGGCCCCAGGGTCGGGGCTCACACCCAGGCAGGCAGTCTCCCAAGGGCCATCAGCATGAACTGTCTCGTTAGGAGAAACAGGGGTCTAGAAGTTGAGAGGAGCACAGATCTATTTCTTAAAATGCTGTTGGTAAAAGGGAGGGTCCCCAGCGAGAGCTGAAAGAGAAAATGTGGAGACCAGTGAAAGCAGAGCTATTCTACCCAGCAGGGAGTGAAACTCCATCCGCACCTCTGCTCAGAGAGTGGTAACAATTGGAACCACAAACAGAATTGAGAAGGCTCTGGTTAAATGAGCAGATTCTGGATGTTAAGAGACTATTGGGGAAACTGAGGCACAACTGACCAGCTTCCCCTGTGGTGTTGCTTAGTGATGGGGAGCCTGGGCTCTGGGTCGCCCAGGCCTGAATTCAAGCGTGACCACACGATGCGTGGTTCCTCTGAGCCTCAGTTTCCCCTCTGTGCGATGCAAGTAGCAAAAGCCAGGCACCAGGGTCTGAGGCTCTTCTGGGTCCTTGGGCCCAGGGTGGGGGATCTCCGTTCACGAGCACACTCCCTGCCCCACCGCAGTGGTTCCCACCATCCTGGGAGTGAGCGAGGACGGTGCTGACGAGGAGGTGACCGTGACCATCAACAACCCCGTCTCCCTGATCTGCGAGGCGCTGGCCTTTCCCTCCCCCACCATCACCTGGATGAAGGATGGGGCCCCGTTTGAGGGCTTGAACAACGTCCAGCTGCTCCCAGGTGATGCCCTCGGGGTGGAGAGGAGGGAGACAGGGGGCAGGTGACGCGTCATCGGGCTGGGTCAGAGGAAGGGAGCCTAAGTGAATGCCTGGGGGTGGCCCGCTGCCCCCCGCCCCCCAAGCAGGCACCCACGGGCTGCAGATCCTGAACGCCCAGAAGGAAGACGCGGGCCAGTACACCTGCGTGGTCACCAATGAGCTTGGCGAGGCCATGAAGAACTACCACGTGGAAGTCCTCAGTGAGTCAGGGACCCTCCAGGGCACCAGTCGGGTGCCCTCTGATGGTCACTGGCCAGCCAGGGCCGGCTCAGTCATTTTAGGGCCGAGGACCTAGGAGGAGGGAACCAGTGAGCTAGGACTTGGGCCACGTGGACGCCCAGAGCCACGCCAGTCCTGGCTTCCTTCTGCCACTCACACTGTGGTACAACCAGAGACCCCACAACTTGAGACCTGGTACCCTCAAGAGAGCTCCCAGAGGTCACCCCAGGAATCCCCCCACCTCAGACCTGACCTGTGCCGTAACCATCTCTCCCCAGGAGCGGGTGGGTTTCCAGAGTTCCTCCACTCTCAGAGAGCCAACACCCCGTTTCTGGGACAGACCCGGGGCCAGGGGGAGCGCAGGGTCTCAGCACCTCTCCTGCGGGCCTGCTCCTCAGACTGCTTTGTGGTTTTCAGTTCCCCCTTCCATCTCCAAAGATGACCCCTCCGGGGAGGTCGTCGTGAAGGAAGTGAAGTCCAAGGTCAATAGTACCTTGACCCTGGAGTGCGAGTGCTGGGCCACGCCCCCACCCACCATCAGCTGGTACAAAGACGGACGGGTGAGCCCGGGACACCCTGGCGGCCTCAGGCTCTCAGTCTGGTCCCCCTCGTCTGCTTGGAAGCTTCCAGAAAAGGCAGTCAAGGCATCAGGCCCCAGAGCTGGCCTGGGCCCCACCCCACCCTTTGTATTTTAATAAGAAATTCAACTCTTTATAGGAAACAAGTCTCACGAACATTAAACCCTCACTGAATTCTCTTCTAATTTTTAAGTTGTATGGATTTGGTGGTACAAAATTGTCGGAGTGTTCTTATCACTTTATGTTGTATTCCAAAAATTGTGTGAAAATAGAAGTACACTCGTCTGGGGGCTTTCTGCCCCTCACTTCTGATGTCTGTTTCCGCTCTTTCCACCCTCAGCCCGTGACCCCCAACCAGCGTGTCCACATCCTTGGTGAAGGACAGCTACTCCAGATCCAGCCCACGCAGGCCTCGGATTCTGGGCGATACGTGTGCATGGCCACCAATGTGGTTGGCGAGGATGACCAGGACTTCAACGTGCTCATCCAGGGTGTGTAGGGCCACAGGGAGGGGTGGGGCGTGGGCCAGTAGGACTGCGAGGCCGCATGGCTGGGGGTGGGGAGTGTCAGTGCTGCTGGGGTGGCCTGGTGGGAGGGCTCTGTTCTTACCGCTGTCTGTATGTGTGGCCCCCAAGCCCCTGGCCTGGGCTCTTTCATGAACTGACCTTGTGACACAGACATTGTTGCCCCCCAGGCCTTGGTTTTACCTTTGTAAAATGTGGGTGATCAAATCAGGTGACCTTGAGGGCTCCCCCAGTTCAAAAAGCCAGTGATGAGGGGCCTCTGTGCTCCAAGGCATACACTCTGGCTAACGCTTAGAATCTGGCATTCTCCTCTGAGAAATACCAGCGTGTCACAAGACTGAGTCCACTAGACACGAGCTCCAGAGAGAGGAAACTTATCCTAGTGCCCAGCATAGTAGTTGCTCAGTAAACACTGGTTGAAACAGTGAGTGAATTTAAAAACTGCCTTGGGGCTTCCCTGGTGGCACAGTGGTTGAGAGTCTGCCTGCCGATGCAGGGGACACTGGTTCGTGCCCCGGTCCAGGAAGATCCCACTTGCCGCGGAGCGGCTGGGCCCGTGAGCCATGGCCGCTGAGCCTGCGCGTCCGGAGCCTGTGCTCCGCAACGGGAGAGGCCACACAGTGAGAGGCCCGTGTACCGCAAAACAAACAAACAAACAAAACAAACAAACAAACAAAAACTGCCTTGACTGAAGGATTTGGCTCAAACGGTGGAATTTCTGTGCCTGGGGAGGGGCTGGGACGGGAATCTCTTTGAGCGGTTCATCCCCGTCCCTCAGCTGTGGGTCCTAATGGCTTTGTCCCCCACTCCCCAGTACCCCCCATGTTCCAGAAGGTGGGAGATGCCGGTGCAGCCTTTGAGACCCTGTCCCGAGAGGAAGAGGCCCGGGGTGGCGTGACGGAATACCGGGAGATCGTGGAGAACAACGCCGCCTACCTGTACTGTGACACCAACGCGGTCCCACCCCCGGAGCTCACCTGGTACAGGGAAGACCAGCCCCTCTCCGCCACAGATGGGGTGTCTGTTCTGCAAGGTAGGCCAGGGCTGCAGAGAGAAGCAGGGCATTTGCAGGCAGGCACCAGGGTCACACCCACATCAGAGCTGGTCTCCTCTGCCTTTCTGTAAGTCCTTGAGCTCTCCTGTGTGCTGCTTGCTGTGTGACCCCGGGCAGGGCACGTGACCACTCTGGACCTTAGCTGCCTTTTGTAAACCGGGGCTAGAAGTTCTTTACCAGTTTGAAGGCTAGAATGGGGTCCCTTTCTGCCTCTGGTTTTTAGAACAGAGGTTCTTATCTCGGCCGTGCCCACCTCTGGGCTTCAACATCTGTAATGTCCTGGCCCCTTTCTCTGGAGGTGTGGCCGGTTCCTTTATTAAGACCTTGTGACCCCAAATGCTGAAGAATCTCTCCCTGGGCTCTGATGACCACCCAGAGTCCAAGCTCATGGCTTATGTGACCTTTTAAATTTCTTCTTACAACTCTAAATATTTCTTTAAGGTTATTTAATTTTTGTAAACAACTGCTTTATTTCAGAATAGTTTTTTGTGGATGACTTTGAATTAAAAGGCTCCGGGGATGGGACTTAGAAATGCCTGGCTTCCCTAGGGTGGCCCACAACTGGGAGGTATTCGAGACACAGAGCCCGGATGGGGTCCTGCCGGGTCCTGCCAGGTCCTGCCTGGTCCTGCCAGGCTTGGGCCAGTTGTGGCGCTGTCCAGCAGAGGGGGATGATGTGGGCTGCAGGATGAACAGGGTCATTCCAGGGTTTGTACTTTGGTACTTGCAGAAGAAGGTTGCCCCTTGGAGATCTGGGAGAGGCAATGCTTACGGAAAGCTCGATTGACCTTTAACCTGGCACTGCCCTCTGACCTAGGGATGCAGTGAGCTCAGTCACATGCTGATTGGCCTCTGACCCTGGCCACTGACCCCTAATCCTGGGTACACAGTGGTCACAGTCACAGCTGACTTTAATTCTGGCCCTGATCACAGATTAACCTCATGTATCGAGTGACCCCTCCCCCAGCCGTGGCCGCTGCCTCCCCAAATCCCGGGTGCTGTCTCCTGGCTCTGCACATAGTGAGCCCCTGGTTCTAACCCTGCTCACAGCCCACCACATCCTGGGTCAGAGATCCCCCAACCCAGAGTCCTGAGCACACAGCGACCCTAGCCCAGCTTCCACTAGAGACCAGCTCCAATCCCACAGATGCCAGGCTCTGGCCCTGGCTGGCTCTTGTGCACAGAGGGTCCCAGGTGATGCACCCCAGTTGCCCCCACGCCCAACCACTGCCGCCTCCTGAGAGCCTCTGCCGACATTTGCCAAGCTCTCTGCCCTTCCCTCTGCCTTCGGTGAGGAGCTGGGCTCAGCACTGCTGGGCACTCTTTTTGGGAGCCTCAGTTTTTCCATCTGTAAGATGGGAGTAGTAACAGCACACGGAGTCAGAGGCCAGGGAAATGCTCAGCCCAGGGCCTGGCACAGAGTAAGCTGCCACTGCGCTTTATTTGATCCCCTTGACCTGTGACCTGAGCAGAGCAGGCGATTCTCTGCGTTTCACAGATGAGGTGGGGGAGCGGGAGTGGCCGGGGGGAAAGTGATGTGTCCCAGGTCCCCTCCAGGGGGAAGAGCGGGTTTCCTCGCCCTGGATCAGGCCTCTGTCCCCGCAGGAGGCCGGGTCCTGCAGATCCCCCTGGTGCGTGCGGAAGATGCCGGGAGGTACTCTTGCAAGGCCTCCAATGAGGTGGGCGCGGACTGGCTGCACTACCAGCTGCTGGTGCTGAGTGAGTGGCCCGGCCTGGGGGCGGGCGGGCGCGGCGTGGGCTCATGGCTACAGGTCCCATGAGGGGCCCCCTCCCAAAGGGGGTCCAAGTAGAGAGCATGTTCAGTCCTACTGTACTCGGAGGTTGGTACGGTAGGGGTTACGAGCTTGGGCTCTGAAACCAGACAGGACTGGATTCAAATTGCAAGTGAGCTGCTTCCTAGCTGTGTGACCTTGAGCAAATCACAGCCCTCTCTGTGCCCGATTCCTTAGCTGCGGCAGGGCCTGGGAGCGCTTGGTGGGCAGGGTTCAAGGAGCCCCAGCCAGTGCCCGGCACCAAGCGGTGTTCTTGCCTCGACGCCCGCCCCCCCAGGGACCTTTCCCAGGGAGGCTGCCCGCTCTTCACCCTCTTCTCCCCCCGACCCAGCCCCACCTGTGATCCCGGGTGCCACAGAGGAGCTGGTGGAGGAGGTGACTGTCAACGCCAGCAGCACCGTCAGCCTACAGTGCCCGGCCCTGGGCAACCCTGTGCCCACCATCTCGTGGCTCCAGAACGGGCTGCCTTTCTCCCCAAGCCCGTGGCTGCAGGTCCTGGAGGACGGGCAAGTGTTGCAGGTCAGGGCGACCCCCTGCTTGGGCTGAAGGCAGCGGCTGCTGCGACGCAGCGCTGCTTGTCTGAGGACCGATGAGCTGACCACTCTCTGGGCCAAATGAGGCTCTTTACCTGAAACCACGTTGGAGCCCCTGGGATTTAATTCAGCCCACCAGATAATCGTA